>NC_143561.1:90717500-92037500 GCF_054136105.1 Typopeltis vanoorti | reverse complement strand
TATTTTAATAAAAATATTTTAATAAAATCATTTTTCAAGGATACTTTATATTTAAGAATATAATAAATAACTCTGAAAAAATAATTCTGATTCAGGTTATGTGAGGCTAACACATACATCACATAGGCTCAGATATCTTTAATATTGCACCTGCACAATGAAGTTTAGCTGGGAATCCCAGCCTGGAATCGTGACGTGCAATCGAAGTCAACTTTGTATTGAGCTATTGCGTACACTGCAAAGACAGTAATATTTTTCACTGCGTAGGCCTCGGTTTGAGTGTGCTTCATCAGCTCTCCACCTCATGCTTACTGTGTTTATGTGTTTTATAAATGGTATTTATTTAATTCAATAATAAAATTAGACTGGGATATATTGGTCAAAGATTTTAATAACAAATTAAGCTGAATAGTTTCTCCAACTTGCGTATTGGCTTCATCTGGGCATACATAAGGTGATAAAAAACAGCTTAAAATAGGTCCAGAAAGAAACATACAGTACTAAAAGTTATACAAATTCAAAAGATGCATTACATCAAACACATGAAGCGTGTGTGATGTCAGACATTGTTATGCAAATATATTCTGTAATTTGCAGCGACATTGAATTCTGGTGTGCTAAGTGATTTTATGAGGGTCTTACATATGTCAGCAAGGATTATCCCCTGGTTCCTATTGAGGCTGCCTTTTGAATGGATTACCACAGTTGCTTCTTTGAAGTTTTGGTTACGAAAGTCTTCCTCTAGATATGGCATGAACTTTTGTCCCATTGAATGTTGTAATTGATATTTGAGAAATGAAGGGCTAACCTGGAGTTATCTTTTCTGTTATTATCAACGTCTCCGATGTGTTCTTTTTTTTTTTTTTATTTCCAAACTTCTGGAAGTTAGTCCTACGTAATTTAAAACTACATGAACAAGGGGTGTTGTAAACGCAAGGATGTTTGAAAAATGCATTGTTATCCTTTGGTGATCTTAACAAGTTGCAAACTTGTTAAGATCACCAAATGGTTTGAAAGATACTCTTATTTCGTATGGTTTGAGAAGTGTTGCAATCTTCTGCGAGACTGTCCCAGCATAAGGAATGGCAATGGAAGATTTGTGTCGAGTTTCTTTGGGTTACTGTTGGGAGAGGTTGGAGAAAAGTATCTTTTGAATTAAATTTTTTTGGGATAGCCATTGTCTTTCAGGTTTCTGATATGCGAATTAATTCATCCTTGAGAGTTTTCTCTTCTGTTGTGATGCGAGTAGCTCTATTTTTGAGCATATGCGATACTCAACTTTTGAGATATATATAGTGTGAAGAAGAAAAGTGCAGATACTGGCCAGTGCGAGTCGTCTGCAGTAAACTGTTAGGTTAACATGTCCATCCACTTGTTTTGTAATTAAAGTAATTTTCTATCTCTCTCAATTTCTAAGGTGAAATTTATTTTTTAATGGAAAGAGTTTATCTTAGTTAAGAAATCAAAAAGTGCTGCTTCTGTGTTTCTCCATATGATGAAAATATCTTCAGCATATCCCTGCCAAATAACTGGTTTTGGGTCTAATTATGAAAGAATGTCTTTTTTCTAGTTACTCCATAATCAGGTCTGCACAAGGGGGGGGGGGGGATAGAGGGCTACCCATAGCAGGACCGGCTAATTGTTTGTATCTTGTTTCATTCCATTTGAAGAAATTTAATTTTAGACAATGTCTGAAAGAGAGGTAATATCTTGAGGATATAGGTTGTCCAAAATGTTGATCACTTCATCGACTGGGACATTGGTGAACAAGGACACCACACCTAGGCTAGCGAGAATATCTGTTTCTGAGATCGAGATGTTTTTCAGCTTTTCAAGGCTCCATGCATTTCATATAACACGTCTTTTGAATTTGTATAATGTTTAGTACTTGTATACGTTTCTTTTTTGACCTGTTTTAAGCTGTTTTTTATCACCTTATGTATGCCCAGACAAAGCCAACAGTCAAGTTAGTGAAACTAGTCTGCTTAATTTGTTATTAAAATCTTCAACCAATATATCCCAGTCTAATTTTATTATTGAATTAAAGTCGGTGGCTGAAAAAATAGAATTGGTATGTATTTAATTAATATTTTTATATAATGTGGCCCTCTGACCTTTAATTTAAATATAATGTATTTTCTTTCATTGTATAAAATTAGTATAAAAATGCTAGATAGTAAATATATTTAAGCTGCAGTCTCAAAAAATAATATACACACACAAAATGCAGGTTCAATAAATAACGATACCTCTTATTTACTCTACAGTTAAAATTACTGTGATTGTTAAAATTGTTGTTAATAATAGATGCATCTATAAAGTATATTTCGTTGATGTGTCCTTGCAGCGTAATTGTAATTGTAGATTTCATTTTTCCCAAAGTGGATTATTTTTCATTAAGTTTTAATTTCAGAAATATTACCCCTACCAGAATGGAAAAGAAAAAGCATAAATCTGGATCACTGAAATGCAAAGAGCGACAAGAAGCAGAAAGGCATCAATCAGCCAAGCAACTGGTATATTACAGATTTTATAATACCACGACCACATCCACATCAACATATAGTTCTGCAACAAATAATCAAGAAGTAAGAAACAACACTCATGGTGATGATGCAATGACGTGTGAGTTACAATAGGAAAGAGCTACTTGGAATGTAGAGACAAATACAATAGCTTCCTTCACTTACCAACCCAGGCCCAGTACTTCTTCTGGCTTCATTGTTCTGGTATCTTTACTACCTGTAGTTGCAACCAAGTGTGTGCAAACAAAGTTTGCACCTGAAAGTATCTTCAGGACTGGGGTAAAGTGGTACAACACAGGCGACTCCTTGCAAAGGTGGAGCAAGCTACCAACACTCCTATCTCAGTATCTCCCATAATGCAAAACACATCTCCTTGTGGATATGTATAATGTTATGCATTAAGGGAAGGGCACTACCCAGACTAGTTTCGAACTTTATTGAGGTCTCTTCAGTGGGAGCAGGCCCAAGTGGAGATACTAAGGCAGATGCATTAGCAAGGTCATCTCCTCCTATAGGAGCTGCCAAACAGTGTGCTACCTTTTTATTAAATTACTCTGGATTTAGAGAAAGATGCTGAAAGTTTATTTTTTCACTTGGTCAGACTATAATAAATTTAGTTTAATCCTTTATCCAAGTGTGTGCAAACAAAGTTTGTGCCTGAAAGTATCTTCAGGACTGGGATAAAGTGGTACAACACCGGGCGTACTCCTTGCAAAGGTGGAGCAAGCTACCAACACTCCTATCTCAGTATCTCCCATAATGCAAAACTTTGCTCCACCTTTGCATGGAGTCGCCCGGTGTTGTACCACTTTACCCCAGTCCTGAAGATACTTTCAGGTGCAAACTTTGTTTGCACACACTTGGATAAAGGATTAAACTAAATTTATTATAGTCTGACCAAGTGAAAAAATAAACTTTCAACATCTTTCTCTAAATCCAGAGTAATTTAATAAAAAGGTGGCACACCGTTTGACAGCTCCTATAGGAGGAGATGACCTTGCTAATGCTTCTGCCTTAGTATCTCCACTTGGGCCTGGCTCCCACTGAAAAGACTTCAATAAAGGTCGAAACTAGTCTGGGTAGTGGCCCTTCCCTTAATGCATAACATTATACAGGGTGTTCGGGATAAATTTGACATATTTATAATTAATTATATTTTTCCGTAAGTTACATGTATTAACACACACTTCTCTTCATTTAAAAGTTTGGACCCTTCTTCATTCACATACAAGATGTCAGAAAGGATGGATAGCTGGAACCCACCTGAATCATGGAAGAGAATAACTTGTATCATGATGATTCGTGCCCGCCATCAAAATAAGGATATTACGACTGCTGCCCAATGCTCCCTGAATACAATAAAAACAATCAGGCATGAACTAGAGACTTGCAATGGTGACTACGAGGATGTAGCAAGAAGAAAGATCCCTAGCAGACGATCTGATTGCGTTCGTACAGCAGAATTCCTCGCAAATCTGCAGGAACAGGTGTTGAAGAACCCTGGCATTGGAATTCGGGCTTTGTTCGTGGAGTTGCTAACTGTAGTCAAGCCCTGGATAACAAGGGTAGGCAATGGTAGGCCGTATGTATGGCAGCAGGATTCGGCCCCTTGCCACACCTCTGGGAAAAGTCAAAAATGGTTGTCTGAAAATTTCTACGACTTCACCAGTCCAAATGTTTGGCCTCCAAACTCCCCAGACCTTAACCCCATGGATTATTTTGTATGGGGCACAGTTGAAAAAGACACCAATCGCACTTCCAGTAATACAAAAGCCCAGTTAATGGATAAAATTAAAACAGTTTTTGCGGCCCTTCCCAGGGAGACTGTAGCATCAGCTTGTTCGAGGTTCCGAAGCAGAATTGAAGCTGTGATCGATGCTAATGGTGGTTATTTTGAGTAAATCTTGTTGATAGTATTGTAATTAACTCTGCCTGTAATGTTTTTTTGTCAATTCATTAAATTTAATAGATACAAAGAAGATTTTCTTTTTCCTTACGAAATGGTCAAATTTATCCCGAACACCCTGTACATATCCACAAGGAGATGTGTTTTGCATTATGGGAGATACTGAGATAGGAGTGTTGGTAGCTTGCTCCACCTTTACAAGGAATCGCCCGGTGTTGTACCACTTTATTCCAGTCCTGAAGATACTTTCAGGCGCAAACTTTATGCCTGAAAGTATAAAGGATTTGGATAAAGGATTAAACTAAATTTATTGTAGTTGCAACATCTAAACACATAGCTTCAACTAGTTAGAGGGAATCAGATATACCTTCGGGCATAAATGACTTGGTTTCTGAAGCACATCCTATAAATGAACCTACACAAGAAATGAAAGATCAACTGATGGAATCTTCCAATATCCATCACGAGCAAATCTGAAACAGTTTTTTGATGAACATCCATTTCAGTCGCTTGATGATCTGCCATTTGATACTCGTTTGTATGAGAGGAAAATATGAATGATTCGGTCCAAAGAAAATGGCTACCATATAACAAAGAAAATAGGCGCTTATATTGTTCATGCTGCTTGGCCTTTTAGTTTCCCAACACTTGTAATCCATCACACTTTGTAGGTGATGGATTACAAGTGTATTAGCCAGAGTTTGGCTTTACACAAACTGACAACCATGTCAGAAATGTTCAGCAATTTATCAGTGTGGTTAATGATGGCACCTTAGATAATTTTTTTTTTAATCTTCACTAATTAAAAAGAAAGAAGAAGTGTAGAAGCAGAGGAGTATTGTCATGAGGATTATAGGCATCATAAAGATGCTAAGCAAGCAAACAAGCAATTCCTTTTTGAGGTCACAGAAATGAATCGACCTACACTCTGGATAATGAGGTTCTGAATCATGGCAAATTTTTAGTTACAGTGCAATTGATGGCAGCTCACATTTCTGCAGTAGAAAACAAGTCTACACAAAGAATCAAACTATTAGAACAACAAGGAAAGATTCAAAATAAAGGCCATGGTTGACTTGTTACATACCTGAGTAAAACAACTCTTAACACTTGCAGGCGTAGACTTCTGTGGCTAATTGGTTCAAAAGATATATTTCAGTGATTACACCGAAATATATCTTTTGTTATTATTCAGGTATACAAAATACTGAAATAATAGTTCCCAACAAGTTTTGTAAATCGTAGGATTTACATCTTCAGGGGTAAATAGTATAACTTAAAGTTTAAACAAGAGAATTAATAAATACAAATCATAACCATCTGTATATTCATAAACTCAAATAACAGAATGCAAATATAAAACGTTATTGACGTTGAACAATACTGGACGATGTCACGTGTTCGTGTTCTCGTTCATACAGTCCGAGCTCAGATTGAGGTAGATTTTTTTATTAGAGCTGACCACACTTGATGGAGAATTAAACCTTGATTTTTATTGCATTGGGTTGGGTTTTTCAGCATATTAACAACTTCTTTAAATTTTCTTATATAACTCGTTTTCTATGTATGACATCATCGTTTTTTGCCAGAGTACATCATGTCCAGTAGAAGTGGTATGGAAAGCAAGACCTGTTTTTTATTCTCTTTCGTATTGTATGTCTTTTTGGTGTTCAGCCATGCGTATTTCTCCAGATCTTCCTGTCTGTCCTACGTAGCAAATCCTGCAAGAGCAATGGATTTTGTGGACTCCTGGTTTTTTAAGAGGATGATGAGGTGGTTTTGGTGGATGTAGGAATCTTGAGATTTTTTTCCATAGGAAGGAAGACTACTTTTATATTGTGTTTGTTCATTAATTTGGCTAGCTTATCTGTAACATTGTTGATATAAGGAAGCGAGATTGCATTTTTGTAATCCTGTTTTATTGTTGTTAGTTGAAGGCGTTTTAAGGATTCTCTTGATGGTTTTTGTTTCATACCCATTCTGTTGGAGGATTTATGTTAAGTATGTTAGTTCTTCATTACATCTTTCTTGTGTGCTGGAGATATTGTATGCTCTGTCAAAGAGTTTTAATTAAGCTTAATTTTTGTGAAGAATGGTGGTGTGAGGTTGCATTTAGAAATCTTCCAGTGTTTGTCGACTTCCTATATACTGAGAAGAAGAGTTTACTTTCTTCATTAACTTCTAATAGAATATCCAGAAAAGGAAGTTTTCTATTTTCTTCTTGTTCTAAAGTGAATTTTATGTTGTGCAAATTGTTGGGATAATCTTTGAAATTGATAAGTTCATCTCTTGTTCCATTGAATATGATGAAAATATCGTCCACATAGCGTAGCCATATTTTTGGTTTTTTATGATAATTCTTAAGAGCACTGTTTTCAACTTTTTCCATAAATGGGTTTGCTAATACCGGTGATAATGATGAACCCATAGCCAATCTTTCTTTTTGTTCCCAGATTCTGTCTTAATAGGTGAAAAAAAGTATTGTTTATACAATGTTTAAAAATATGTCCAGAGGGAAGAGGTCTTCTAGGAGATTCAAAATTTCTAGTCTCGGGACGTTTGTAAACAAGCTGATAATGTCTAGACTTGCTAAGATGTCTGGTGGAAAAATTAATGAATAAACACAACATAAAAGTAGCCTTCCTTCCTATGGAAAAAATCTCAAGATTCCTACATCCACCAAAACCACCTCATCATCCTCTTAAAAAACCAGGAGTCTACAAAATCCATTGCTCTTGCAGGATTTGCTACGTAGGACAGACAGGAAGATCTGGAGAAATACGCATGGCTGAACACCAAAAAGACATACAATACGAAAGAGAATAAAAAACAGGTCTTGCTTTCCATACCACTTCTACCGGACAAGATGTACTCTGGCAAAAAACGATGATGTCATACATAGAAAATGAGTTATATAAGAAAATTTAAAGAAGTTGTTAATATGCTGAAAAACCCAACCCAATGCAATAAAAATCAAGGTTTAATTCTCCATCAAGTGTGGTCAGCTCTAATAAAAAAATCTACCTCAATCTGAGCTCGGACTGTATGAACGAGAACAAGAACACGTGACATCGTCCAGTATTGTTCAACGTCAATAACGTTTTATATTTGCATTCTGTTATTTGAGTTTATGAATATACAGATGGTTATGATTTGTATTTATTAATTCTCTTGTTTAAACTTTAAGTTATACTATTTACCCCTGAAGATGTAAATCCTATGATTTACAAAACTTGTCGGGAACTATTATTTCAGTATTTTGTATAACTGAATAATAAAAAAATGTGGTGTAATCACCGAAATATATCTTTTGAACTATTAACACATTAATCCAAATTATAAAGAATACGATAAAAGAAAGAATTAGTCATGAAGCTTCTCAAGCAAAATATTATTCTATTCAAGTTGATTCAACACAAGATAATTCATCCATCAATCAGTTTAGCATTAGTTTTTGGTATGTGCTTAAAGGTGTTATCTGTGAGCAACTACTTTCAGTTGTGGCAAGCAATGATGGTACAGTACAGGGACTTTTTTGATCTATTAACTGAAACAGTACAGCATCTTAAAATTGATCCCAAAAAAAAATGTTTATCTGATCATACAGATGGAGCTGCAAGCTACCATGGTGGCTGATCAAGATGTTCATATATGTTTAGTATGAGAGAGGACATGAAAGGGTTGCTGGAAGAAGTGAAAATCATTAGTACTTTACCTCGTTATGATAAAAATGAATTAATCGACCATTATGATGGCAAACAATTCGATGTGTAGGGGTAGAAGGAAGGATGCGAGTTTTTGGATGTGTGAGTTTGACGGAAGATTGGATTTGTATAAGAGGGATGGCCTATACTTGAATGCATTTGGTATCAGGAGTCTAGAAAAATTAATGACTGGTATGAGACCTAACACAGAGTCAGGGAAACTAATTTATAAAGGAAGGAATGGTGTGAATGTAAGAGTGATAATGGTATATAACTGTGTTAATGATGGGAATGGGCTTTGTCATGGAAATGCTGACGAGGCAAGAACGATTTCGTGTTTGTGTTTATCCGGTTCAGACCCATCGTATGTGTGCAAAGATGTCTACATGTGTAAGGCATTAGAGAAGAATAGAGATCTACAAGATGTCCACTGTGTCAGGCAGACTGCAAACAAGAGTATACAAAAGAACATGCAGGTAGATTATTATGTCTGTACACGAATGCCAGGAGTATCAGAAACAAAGGGGTAGAGTTTGTTGCCTTAGTCAATATCTTGCGACCTCAGAGATTGTAGGAATAATTGAGACCTGGCTATAAGAAATAGACCTACTAACTGGTATGGAATGTCATGGGTACAGCATTTTTAGGAAGGATAGATAGGAGAGGATGGGAGTGCTGCGAATGATATTGGATGACTTAAATCCAGTTAAATTTGAGACCTAAGAATGTAGTAATACTATTAACAATATTTCATGTGACAGTGAGTTTGAAGCCATCTGGTGTGAGGTGGAATCTAACAAGACAAATTACATAGTGGGGTGTTATTACAGCAGCATGTGACAGAAGGAACTAGAGATCAAAGAGTGTTAGATTTGATTATAGTGTCAGAGGGCATTTCAGTTAAAGACGTAACTATTCTGCCTGCAGTTGGTGACAGTGATCATGCAGTACTCACTTGAGAAGTGACTAAGTTTATGAATGTTCCATTCAGAAAAGGTTACATGCGGAATTACAAAGCTGGAAATTATGACCAACTGAGGAGTATACTGAGTTCAGTAGAATGGGATCGGTTGCTGGATGGAAAGAATATCGACAGTGCATGCGAAGCATTTAAACAATATTTAAATGATGTGATATCAGAATGTGTTCCGAGAGTTCGAAGAATAAATAGAGTAGGAGTCAAATGGATGTGTAATCTTATTAAGCAAGAGATTCGTAAGAAAAGGACAATGTGGAAGGAATACCGTTTGCATAAGGATGACATATGTTATGAACGTTATAGGCAGCAGGCTAGAATAGTCACTACTGTTGTACAGAAAGCAAAGTTTGATTATGAAAAGAAACTGGCTCTACGTGCGAAAGACAACCCACAAGAATTCTATCGATATGCTGCAAGTAAAAGAAACAATGAATATGAAAGAATAATTCTTCTAAATTCAGATGACATGAGGGTTACAGTTGCAGAAGAGGTTGTTCAGTTAATGAGTGCCCATTTCGTTAAAAGCTATCAACCTGGTGAATGCAACATTGAGTTCACTGTTACCTCTTCACTAGATGAAGAAACGCAGGTGTGTGTGTGAGGCCCAAGGTATTAGAGCTGTTGTACAAACTAAATAAGAATACAGCAATAGGGACTGATGGAATATCAGCACGTGTGCTAAAAGAGTGTTCATCTGAAATGGCCATTCCTTTGACCAGGATGTTTAATATGAGTCTCAGAACAGGGAAGATTCCGCAGGAATGGAAAGAATGTATGGTAATTCCATTGCACAAGGGTGGTGCAAAAACTGATGTATCCAACTATAGACCAATTAGTATCTCAGGAGTGGTGGTGAAGATTTTGGAAAAATTGGTTAGGACCCGGATTCAGAAATGGGTTCACAGTGAATATCTATTTTGCAATGAACAACATGGGTTTACTAAGGGGAAGGTCATGTTTTTAGCAACTTGCTCACATTCTATAACAATGTTACCACTGAACTAGACAAGGGGAATGAATACACCATGATACTTTTGGATTTTGCTAAGGCTTTTGACAGAATAAAACATGGCAGACTGCTGCATAAATTGGAGAAAACGAATTTGGGTTATACAATATTAGCATGGATAAGAGGATGGCTGACTGACAGATATCAAAAAGTTTTATACAGGGATTCTGAGTCTGCAAGGTTTAAGATAACAAGTGGTGTACCACAAGGATCAGTGCTTGGTCCACTGTTATTCAATCTGTACATTAATGATATTGAAAAGGATTTGGCAAGTGACATACAGTGATTTGCTGATGATACAAAGATAGGTAGAGTAATCAGGAATGCTGTTAATATGCAGTACTTGCAGAATGATTTAAATAGGCTGGAATTGTGGGCATGGGAAAATGGATGTCAATTCAATGTCAGTAAATGTAAAGTCATTCACTTTGGCATGATTAAATATCCAATGTCATATTATATTGGTGGGATTAGGCTAGAAGAAACTGATGAGGCTAGGAATCTTGGAGTGTTAATAGATAGGAAGGTGAAATTTAGTGGCCATGTGGCAAAGATTGCAAATACAACTCAAAAGATAATTGCAATGCTGAAATGAACGTTCAGATGTAAAGATAAGGATGATGTTTTGCCTCTTTACAAGGCCTTGATAAGACCTCACTTGGACTATTGTGTGCAGGTCTGGTCTCCTGGTTTCCCTTGTGATTCTGATATGTTGGAGAGAGAGAGTACAAGGGAGAGTGTTAAAAATGATATCAGGATTGTGGAATACTGATTATGAAGACAGATTGAGAATTTGTAGACTGCAGACAATAGCAAACAGGAGAAGGAGGGATGATATGATTGAGACTTACAAACTTCTGAAAGGTTCATACAGGATTTCAAGTGATGGAATTTTTGAATTTATAGAGGGTGGGGGAAAGGACGAGAAGGCATCTTTGGAAGCTGAGAACGAAGGCCGCCAAGAAGGGTGTGAGGGCTAGATTTTTCTCTCAGAGGGTGGTGCGTGATTGGAATGGATTGCCATTGGATGTTGTGAGTGCAAGTAGTGTGAATGAATTCAAGAATAAGTATGATAGCTGGTGTGTGTAGTATGTGGCCTCCCTCGATGAGTCTCTGACTCCCTGGAGGTCTCTCTTAATAATAACATGGTGTTATGCCCATGTCTTGAATTTGGTGATAACTGAAGCAACAAAAATGTTTCAGTTTCTTTTCAGTTTCAGAAAAAAGAAACTGCATGCTGCAGTTTCTTTTTTCAATTTGCTCCAGAATTTAGCAACTTATGTGAAAACATCATACACGAGAATGGCTGTATGGGTAGAAATGTTGGGAAAACATCTAATACAAGAAAAAATGAAACAATTAAAGCTAATTAGTAAGACAAGATGATCGAGAAAATCCAATGCAGCAACAACTATATTTGAACGTTTTGATGATACCGGTGTCAGTACTTTTGTAAATCTATTGACATGCTTATCAATGATACAAGATTCAGACAAGTTTGATGCAAAAACAAAACAAGAAGCAAATGTTTTACTTCAAAGTCTTCTAAAGGTTGAAACAATACTGACAGCATTTACTTACATATATATTTGAAACTAAAACTACAGCTCTGTTATCAAGTTATTTATAGACAAGTGGTTTAGATATGTTTACTGCATGGAGTTTAATAGATTCAGCTACAACAAAGTTGAAGGAACAGACAAAAACATTTGATAATGTTCACAGCAAGGCATTGGAATTTGTAAATAAATGTAATGACAAGATTTCACAGTTGAATATGGATGAAAATCAAACATTGGAAATTGACTCTTTGGAAACAGCATTGCCAGTTAAGAGGCAGAGGAAGAAGAAAAGAATGGCAGATGAGCTTATAGATGATGAAGGAAATTTCTCAGCTTCTCTAGCTGATTTTTGAGTAAATGTGTTTAACCTAATAATGGAACACATTGTCCAGTCACTAGATTCACACTTTGTACAACACAAAATGTTGTATAAAGATTTATTCTGCTTAGAGCCAGCAAAGTTTAAAACTATTGCAGAGAAGAGCCTCAAAGATGAAGCATTGGAAGGTATTATTAAGCTTCTCCACAAATCAGCAAAGATCAATTTTGGCCGGCCTGGTTGGCCGAGTGGTTAGCATATCTGCTCTCCAGCCAAACGGTTGCAGGTTTGAATCCAGCTCTGGGCATGGATGTTTGTTTGTGAAAATACTAGTAGTGGTGGCGGTGGTTGATGGCGTTGGTGTGGCTGATGAAAGTAGTTGCAGCTGGTGGATGGGCAGAGTGGTGGAGACGGAGAGTTGTAGAGTGGGTGCCCTCCCTCAATGAGTCTTTGTACTTGCTGGAGGTGTTATTACTTAATGATGGTGAGAATATGGATTCCAGTTGCAATAAGTGTAAAATTTGTAGCACTTGCCCATCGTGTGTACTAAAAATTCTGGCATCCAACAGACTTCATGACAAGGCATATGATAATCTTTATGAACTTTATAAAGTCATCTGCACACTATCAGTTACTAAGTCCAATGTGAGATGACATTTTCAAAGCTAAAGATCATAAAGACAAGGCTAAAAAATTCACTGTCTGAGGAGAACTTGGAATCATACATGTTGCTATCCATTGAAAAGGAATTGTTAGATGAACTAGATGCAGAAGCAATTATTGACAGATTCGCACAATCATCTCATGAATTCAAACAATTGCTCTTAATATAGTGGACTGCATGAAATATGCTTTTGAACTACCTGTTAATGTGTAAAATGTTCAGTATAAGCAAACTATTTAAAAATATCCACCATTTATTTAAAACTAAAAAAAAATTAAAAAATTCAATTATAACGATCTGCATTTACATTTAGTATCTACTGTATACTGCCAGTAATATGTACAATATATGTACACTGTAATTACTAAAAAATATACATTTATTTTGAAAAAATTTTAATTGTACCTTTTTTCCACATGTATTTTTTTAAAATTTTATGTATTTCTTATAAAAATCAAATGATAGCCTTATAGTTGTAGGTGGGTCCCCCTTTGTCTCCTGACAACCAATATTTTTAGACCCAGTTCACCACTGGTGTCAGGGTGGCTGAACCCACATGAGACTGCATACCTCATAATAATTCTAGTTTCTCTGAATTTGCTCTTCCAACTGTTCACTGAACAACGTGCTCTCCAAACATCAAACTCTAAAACCATTCAAATGCAGTCCATCAGGCATATAAAATTGCTTTTGTGCATCAAATTTATTCCATACATCTATAAACTGCACAACATTCCTCTCTCATAATCTTTTCATTTCACTTTTCCCTTTCATTAGCAATCATGATCCATTTCAATTCAGTGCTATCATACCAAAGCAGAAGAATCACAATCTTTACACTCTCACTCTTCATTTTCGCTTCTATCAGCAACTCTTTCATATCTTCTCTCACTGCATATTCCTCACCTTTCAAATCATTCATACCAGCTAAAACAATCAATTCTTTCTCTTCTCCCAACTAACAGCTTCACTAACATCCTTGATTGTTGCTGGGAAACATGCTTAAGTCGCTTTCTCATTAAGTGAACCTATTATTCTCATATCTCACATAACCATTCATATACAATACTTTCTTCTTTCTCCCAGTTTCTCACACTTTTATATTTTTCTCATTTACTTTTTCTTTCATTCTTCCTCCTGATGTACTACACACCAATCTTTTCCCCAGTCATTTGGGCTCACATTTTGTCCTGTGATGAACGTAGTTTAAGCATGAACCTTGTATAAGCATGCTATTTCTCTCTCACTGTCATTTCGTCATCTACTTCTTTCAATATTCCAATTCATATTTTGTCCACTATCTTTTCATTCCTTCCACATTCTCTATGATGCTTTCAGTGTCCTGACTCACATTGTTATATTAGTTACTTCATTTTCTCACTTTCCACAACTCATTTATTGCACTTGCAAATTGGAACATTTGTGATTCCATCCACTCTCGATTTCATACTAAAAACCATTCTTCTTGGCAATAAGTACATTGATCACATATTACATCATATGAAAGCTCTCATGCCTCTAGGAACAAAGAAGCCTTGGCCACCATTTTCCTCATATGCAGCAGTGGCATCAAAAACTCTTTTTGAACTATGCCAATTATTAAAATTCACTCACACACACAATCTAGTAAAATACTATCAATAATTACTAAAATTACTAATATTTACTAAAATAAAAGGACTTATCTGTAAAGACCACAATGCAGCACTGCTACTATTATATGCTACCAAGTAGCAATATGATGCATCACAATACTCAGAGATAATTCATACAAACTTTTGTTTGCTCATGCTTAGAATTTGTAAACAAGAATATGAAATTTTGGCATGTTAATTTACTTTTTCTTCCAGGAAAAACTTAGAATGACTTCTAATCCAGCATTATGGTGATATACCATTCTGATAATGTATATGGAAAGAAACAGGAGTCATTTCTCTGGTATCGAAAGATCAAATCCCCACCCACCAGTGAAATCTCAATGATAGTTTCTATATATGAGTTGCCCCCAGTCCTGAAAATACTTCAGGCACAAACTTTGTTTGCTTACATTTGAATAAAATAATCTTAAACCATGAATATAATTTCTTGGTATCTTTAATTTATAGTATAATCAAGTGAAAAAACTTCTAACAGATAATGGCTTTCTTTCTAATGAAAAGATACAATTATGTTGAAATGCTCTTGTGTTTTTACTTGACAGCTGTCAGTTCCATAAACACAGATATGGCTTTCTTTCTAATCTGCAATCACAAATAAAATTCCCAACAGTAAAGATATATTAACTTCTCAATAGGAGCTCAAACAAATAAGAAATCTACTGAAAATAATCATTTGTTCCTTATATGTATTTTCTGTATTTAAGGAAATCAGTTACTACTTTCCTACTCTCATATCTGCTCTTTTTTTTTTCTTGTTCTTTTTCTCATGACTCCATATTAGTATTTTTTTCTATATCACAGTAGAGGTACACTGTATTATCCAATTTGTGAATGCAAAAATGACATCATGATAGCCAGGCATCACAAATAGCAAAAAGAAGTTTTCAGTAATGGCAGACTGGATACATTTGCTGATAGCATGAGTCTTTTCCATTTGATGACTATTTCATCCACTCAGTATAAAAAACTTTTATATGTATTTCAATTCCAATGATATAAGAAGGTATGCACATCTTTCCAATTCTTCCTGTTGCTGCTAAATTGGAAAATTATTTCCACAGGTGACTGACCGTGAGGCATGGTTAGGCTTAATGGGCTCACTAGTCAACTACTAATAATGAAAATACAAGTACTGCTGCATTGTTCATATTATAGCAGAATATAATTTTGATAAAGAAAATCTTATCAACATAATATTTTTACACATCATTTATTCCAATTCTAATCGACTAACAGTAAAATCTTCCATAAACAAAATCATGTAAAGATATTTAAATATCTTTATGATAGGCAACTTGATATCGACTGTTTCTATATACAAGTAGCCCAATGACAAATGTTTCACATGCAAATTTTTATTTGCTCATGCTTGGGGAAAATAAGAATAAAAAAGAATAATTTAATTTATTGTCACCAAGTGAAATTGTAATGTTAATCAATTCTCTGGCCAGTGTGCTTGTTTTGCAAGATGAAAAACTTATGAGTCCAGAGTTTAAAAGTTATTATAATGGTTCTAGAAGTGATTCAAACCCAATTCTTTTCAAGCAAAGTGCTCTGTCTTTATAGATGTGGATGTTCAGAAAAGAGACAATGAGTAAAAGAGAGAGAGAGAGAGAGAGAGAGAGAGAGAGATTTGTGTCCAAGTGTGTAATATATATTACTCACCCATATAGCTAGTTTGGCTTTATTCCCATCTATATTAACAGTCTTCACCTTAAAGTCAACCCCTATATATAAATAAAAAAGAAAAGGCATATTTTATACATTTCTTTGCAGTTATTTCTATATATGCATAAAGATAAAGAAATTCATTCTCCAAACAGAACATGGAAGAACAAAAAGTACAAAAAAAAAACATTTTTATTTGTACAAATAATGTGATAGAGTAATTGAGTTACTTTTGGAAAATCTTTTACGGTTCCCCAAAATATACAGTTTATGAACAAGCCTTCAGTGAACTGGAAAAATACTGATTTTAGAAGGGTTATGTTACTTTATTATCTGTAAAATTATGTATCATGTGTTTTCTTAATTAAAATATTTTGCATTAACAGTACATTGTTATAATTCCTTTCCAATATTTCACAAAAACTGTTCATAGGATTAAGACTGCTTTAACTCTTTTTCAAAACTTAACTCTGCTTTAAACTAACTTAAGAAAATCTTTACTAATGTGTGATAAAATAGTAAAGCTTATAATTCATGTTAATGAACACATCTATACATAATAAATACTAACTAAATTTATTTAGTTAATAAATAATATGAACACTTTGCCTTGATGACCAATGCAAAATGTTGACATAATAATTTATCAACTAAATAAAGTTAATAATTTATTAATAATATCTATAGATGTCTTTATTCTACTAAACATTAACATGAGTGATAATCAATGTCTAAGCATACATACTAGACCACACTAGTAGATCTTATCAGCAGAATTACCATGTGTGCCAAGAGGTTATGAAACAGAAATTCTGTCTCTAAAAAAAGGAATGGATCACTTGAAATGAAGCAATAAAGATAGTCACATGTTGCTTTAATTTCTAGATATTCCAAAATGTAAGCATGAAGTTCTATAAATATTTTTGAATTCATAGCTGTGTTTTCTAAGATTACTATAAATTTACTGAGAGATACAGTGTGAAATGTTTTTAAAAATCTATAAAGTAGAAGTAGACCTGTCTTTGTACAGCAATTTATCTTTAGCATATCATTCTGAGGTTTACTACTGCATTGCTTATGCTTTTCCACTTCTGAATTCATATGGTTCTTCAGCTATTGTTTTATTTATCCAGTGGTGACATCTGTCCAATATTATTCTAGACATTGGGATTATTATAGTTTACCCAAATTCTCCAAATCCAGTTTAGTACATTATGTTTTGGAGGAGAAGCAATGAACGTATTGAAATACCTTGCATGGAAAAGGATGGCAGAGACTTTGAACCCCAAGCTACTACAGTAGCTATAAAGACCAACAAGGAACCCTGAAAAATTGATAATATCTAAACTGAAAATGATTACATCATTGGAAGCAAATAAGTTCCTGAGAAGAACAAAATGGCAGTGAAAGCAGTGTGACAAAGGATGATGATTCACTCAGGTCCATATGAGACAAAATCTGTTAGTCATATGTGCATCCTTCATGTAAGGACCTGGAACCCTACCATGTATTATTCCAAGAACACCATAGTAGTACACTTAAAGGAAAAGTGAAATACTATTCAGGTTAGGACCCTGGTGATATGATCTGTCAAACAGGGACGTTAGAACCACCTCCAGCAGTAAAAAAATCACAAGACATATCAAGAATGAAAAAGACTACAATAATGCCGGCCTGGTTGGGCGAGTGGTTAGCGTATCCACTCTCCAGCCAAAAGGCTGCAGGTTCGAATCCCGCCGTGGGTATGGATGTCTGCAATTGTCTGTGGCAATTCTAGTGGTGGGTGGTAGATGCCATTGGTGTAGTTGCGGTTCATTGTGATTGGTGGAGACAGAGAGTTATAGAGTTAGTGTCCTCCCTTGATGAGTCATTGGACTCCCTGGAGGTTTAATGTAATAATAATAATAATAAACACTTCAAAGACCCTCATCTGATATCACTTTCAAAATGGGATAAACTAGATAGCACATATTTCCATATTCAAATTGCTGTAGCTATTGTAGAGAATCACAGAGTTTTTGGAATAAAAATTATGTGGAAATGAAAATAAATAATTTACTAACTAAAAAAAATTTTTACACATCGAAGTTTCGCTAGCTCCTGCTAGCATTATCAAAGGTACTTTAAAGACACAGTCAGTGAAGACTCAGAATGAAATGACCTTGAGAGCAAGGACAATCGTGTACAGAATGTAGCAGTGGCTCCCTCCCATGGTAATCTTCTGCAATTTCTGGTGATGGGAGGATACCAAAATTTGTGCAGGATTACATCATCAATTCTTTGTGGTTCACAGTGAACTGCAAACTGGGTTCTGTAGAACATGAGACACTTCCAGGAACAGTCTCTATGATTTGAAACAGGATCTGTATAGTAGCCTGGCTTCTTCCATCTGATGAAATCGTCTCCTTCCAAGGCATATTCTTCCAGTCTGCACTTAAGTTACCTATACCAAACAAACTTTATATTGTTTTCTCCTCACCGTGGTGGTCCCATCCTATCTGTCCAAAAATACTGGATTCATCCCTAACAGGAGATACTGTACACACCTGGGAAGGAGAGAGGATCCTGGAGGTGACTGATTTATCTCAGGAAGGAGGAGACTTTGTCCAGATATATATGGAATGCTGTTCGTTATTGAAATAAGCAATCTGTTGCACCTTGCATGTAGAGTATGAATATGGTGTATGTATAGTTTGACTGAGGGGGAAGGGGATTCAGGAGTTTAACAAAGGTTTTTTTTTTTGTTGTTGTTGTTGTTGTTGTAACCAGTTTGTTCAAAATGCACAAGTAGAGCCTAAAAATTCACTCTACCCTGATAGCTAAAGGTTTGAAATTCCACATTTTTGGACAGGATGATGATGATATGAAGTTGCTTGTGGGTATCTTTCTATGTGTGTGTGTGTGTGTGTGTGTGTGCATGCTTATGACAGACTGAACAAGTTAAGGACCCAACTGAATGTTAGTTATTACAAAGCATTAAGAAGGCTATAGTGCTTTTTTTTCAGTAAAATTCAAGGGCTGGATACTGTTGAGAAACTGCAAGAAAGTTAGAAAAAGCCTGTGGGCTATGCAGCCAAATGGCAAAATCACTGTTATCAGCATAATATAATATATAATAAGATGATTGTATATTATAACAATTATAATAAAATATATAATTGCTGATTATAATCAGCAATACTTAATACTTTGGACTTGAGAAAGGGGGAAGAGGTAAATTTAGTGCCAAAATTTCAAAAGATTTCATGTATAAGTTAGCAACAGGGAGTGCATTGCTATACTTCTGTTTGTTTAAAGAGCTGATTATTTCAGTTAAAAATACTCTGATTTAAGGCAGTGCTTAAAGAGACTACAAATGTGAGGGAGGGGAAGGAAAGGATTATTTTGAAAAGGAGCTCTAGTATATCAAAGGAACATTAATGAAGAGCCGACACACCCCAAAAACATAACAAAAACATACATTTGAAACGTGTATGTTTTTGTTATGTAAGAATGTTCTGACAATGTTGATTGAATTTTCACGGTATAGATGCAAACACAGATTGATAAGAAAATAACTATTTTTTTAACTTAAAACTCTAATATTTTGCTGGTATTATATCCAGCACCTAATTAGGACTTTAGTCTTTGTGTTGCACGGTACAATTACTCATACTAGTCTCACTGTTACACCATATTGCGGTTGTCTCGCTGCTGTAACAAACTTTGTTTGTATGCTCTGAAGATGCTGGATATAATACCAGCGAAATATTAGCATTTTAAGTTAATAAATAGTTATTTTCTTATCAATCTGTGTTCACATCTATACAGTGAAAATCCAATCAACATGTGTGACTAAACACATTGGCCTTTCCACACGATTAAGTTTTGACATAATTTGTTGAGTTGGAATGTCAAATGTTAAGCAGGTTTATAGGTGGGACAATTTATGACATCCATGATGAGCAACAATGGGGCTCAAGGTGTCGGGTGAAAAAAATATTAAATTTGCACAGCATTTCAATTGGACAGCTTGTAACATTATCAAACAGGCTTATGACTTTATTTTATTTTATTTATTTTTATGTGTGTGTGCGTGTGCGCACGCGCACGCATGTGGGATCCTCCACTATTGGAATATGTTGGCATATCAGATAATTATACAGAAGACTATAATAAGACAGAAGGCTGAAGACTGATACAGAAGAAGAATACAATAATAAAATAAAAGAATTATCAGATTCATCAACATGTGTTCTGTTGATGAACACAGTGAAGGACCCCAAAATTAATTACTGTGGTTATTATTGTGTAATCTGGTGTTTATAGTTAGATAATCTTACCAGCTAACCAATGAAAATGTTCTGCAAATGAAAATTTTTTTACTTGCACACACCAAGGCTACATGGACTACCTAAGGTCCAAAAAATTGGGGCCAGCCCCAATGTGCCTCATCATGGATGCCATAAATTGTCACACCTATGAACTTGCTAAACATTTGCAATCTTTTCTTAAAAAACATATGAACAAAACATTGTCTTACATAAAATATTCCACACACTTTTAAAACTCTATGCAGAACATTCAATTGGAAGAGACTGATCACATAGTGAGCGTTAATGGTGTTGCTGCTTTTCAGTAATGTTTTAGTGAACAATGCAGTAAAGCTCCTTTCCAAATTATTCCATCCCCTAACAAACCTCTAAGATTTAAATTGGAGTATTTTAGCTAGAATAACCAGCTCTTTGAACAAACTGAAGGTATAGCAACGCTTTCCACTTTGAAACTTTTTATGGTTCCTCAACAGTATTAATCCGCTAATTACTTTTATTGCTGAAGAAAAAAGAGAAGGGACTCTAGCCTTCTCGGATATCTTACTCACAAGGCACTGGGATGGTTCCCTCATCCTGCCCCAAAACTGGAATTTTCAAAACTTTAGAATCCAGAACAGAGCAAATTTCATCCTCCGAGTCTGCACCTCATCTGGAACAATAAGCTCTACTCATATCATTTGATCAAAATAGTTATAACAAAAAAAAAAAAAAAAAAAAAAAAAAATCATTACCAGACTCCTTAAAAAGACCAATCATTCATTCTGTTTTTAAGGGAAATGGCACGGTCCTGCTGTTCAGGTTCATGAAACTTAGCATACATTTTATGTTCCTTGTAATGAAAAGGACAGATCTGAAAGATCAGCATCTAAAGACATCCTCTTCCATTTAACCTTCTAAACATCTACCAGATTTTTTGCTCTTGTAGTCTGTCAGATATTTTGGACAATATAGAAGATATGCATCTTTTAGCTATAAGGAACATAAAATATATATCAAGTTTTGTAAATATGAACATTCAGGCATTGAGAAACATCACCTCTAATGAACAGTTTATACCTTGGTGGAACTATTCCACAGGAGTCGATTCCTTATTAGTTTATGTTGCTCCTAGTTTAAAAAAAAAAAGTTAATTGCAAACCTATGGTACATTTTGTATTGTGGGTGGGCCAAGGATTTTTTTTCTATTTTTATTATTAATTCACCCTCCATGGAGTCAGCAGACTCATCACGAGAGGTTCATTTGACTAACAACATATTTATCACACTAAATCTTAAAATCCTTAACACTCCTTGCATTAATAACACATTCTGGTAATGCATTCCATTCACTCACAATTCTCCATGTAAAAAATCTACTCCTCACACTTCCCCTCTTCACCACACTCTTACATAACTTCCAGGAATGTCCTCTGGTTTTTTCCCCCTCTCAACCTTCTACTCTTTTTATAATCTCTTCTGGATTAATCTGATAAAATCCTCTCGATAACTAAAATGTCTCTATCATATCACCTCTTTTCCTCCTATCCACCAAACTCTGCAATCCATATTTTTTAACGTCTCTCCATAGCCAGCAATCCAAAGTCTGATATTGTCTTGGTCACTTGTCTCTGGACCCCTTTCCAATGTCTCCACATCACACTGAAAACCAGGTGCCCAGATTTGAGCACAACAGTCCAAGTGTGGTCTGATCAGTCTTTATATAGTGGCACAACCACTTCCTTATCCCTACATGTTAGAGTACTTCTATTCATAGCAGCACTATAATGTGCAGCCTTTGCAACACTAGCAATATGCTCTTTAAACTTCAATCTGTCAACCATCACTCCCAAATCTCTAATTTCATCCACTTCCTGCAGTACGGCACCGTCAATATAGTACACAGCCTTATATGTCTGCACTCCAAAATGCAACACCGTGCACTAATTGATATTAAAACTACAACCCCTTTGTTCAAGATTCTAATAGTATCTGTCTATTGAAATCTTCCTGAAGGGAATTAACATCAGTGCTATTTATAATTCTCCCCAACTCTGCATCATCAGCAAACAACTGAAAATTGCCACTCAGTCCACATGATATATCATTTACAAACAAGTTAAATAGCAGGGGCCAAGAACAGAACCATTATGTATTCCTATCCTCTGCAGCTTGTACACCAACTTATCATGTGATAATCTATCAAACGCTTTTGCAAAGTCCAAAAACATCACTGTATGTGATTCTTCCTTAGCTAACACACCCATTACTCTATCATAAAATGCAAGTAAATTGTTAGAACAGGACCTATCCTTTAAAAATCCATGCTGACCATCATAAAGAATGCTATGTCCATCGACCCAATCTTGTATTCTATTCCTAACCAATCTTTCCAACATCTTAACCACGACTGCAGTTATACAGACTGATCTATAATTGGAAACTTCTGTCCTAAAACCATGCTTGTGAACTAGTACTAATAAGCCTTCTTTCCACTCCTTAGGAACCCTACCCACTGCAAGACTTTCATTAAATAACCAGGTCACAGGCATAGCCAACTGAGGTACACATTCCTTAAGAATGTGTGGTGATATGTCATCCATCTAACCCAACCAACACTTGATATACCTCTGATTCTTTCACTTCCAATTCTCCTAATAGTTGTCTCCTATATATTGCACCACATCATTTACACCAGTATGATATATGCTGATAAAGTGCTCATTCAATAATTCCATTATATCTTTTGCAACTGTTATTCTGCTGCCATGACTATCCAACAGTGTCAAACTGCCATAATTATTCTTTCTCTTGCTTGTCATATAGTGGAAAAATTCCCTTGGATTAACCTTGGCCTCACCAGCCAATCTCCTCTCATATTGTACCTTTTCTTCCTTCACAATGCTCATCATCTTTCTAGCCTGCACTTTATGCTCTTCATGGATCCAATCACCACAACTGTCTTGTATTTCCTCCATAGCATTTTCTTTTCCAGCACTGCTTGTTTGATTTCACTGTTCAACCATTTTCACTCCTACTCTATTTACTCACTTAATCCTTGGTATGCAGTTATATATTGCTTTTGTCAGATACTGCCTGGTAAGTTTGCATCCATTGTCAACATCTTTTCTGCTCAGCTCATCTACCCAATGTACTGATGTTGACTGACTACAGAGCTTCCTATAATCACTGGCTTTATACTTCCACATATATCCATTTTTGGCAGTAACCTTTTCTTGTTTCATCACTTCCCAAATAATCACCTCCTGATTACTCTCACCAATTATGGCAGTTTCAACGCCTCATTAACAACTACATCTTATGAAGTTATCACTAAATCCAAAACATTAAAGCCTCTAGTTGCTTCAGTCACATGCTGCTTAAGATATTTATGGATTTTTAAAAAGGTATATATTTTATATATCTTTTTTGCATTTTAATTTATTTTTACATAGTTTGGAAATCCTGTTCCAGGGACCAAACATTGAACTTTTCAAGCCACTTAAGGCCTCAAAATAAGTGGAGCACTGATCTCACACCAGGCAATGAAATCCATTTCCCACCTAAAGACAATCACAAATATTCATGCATGTGGCAGGATTCGAACCTGCAGCCTGTCAGCTGAAGAGCAGGTATGCTAACCAATCAACCAACCAGACCCAGTGACTTCCACAATCAGCTTATCTACTTCTACAATCTTATGTACTCTTACAATCAGCTTATCTTTCCTAGAATCTATGAGCTATTATCTATTAACAATCCATTAGCTTTTTTGATACTTTTGTTGATGAGATGAAAAGCGTCAATTCTCTGTACTTTGGAGGAATGTTACGACAATGCCAGTCTGCTTGGCTGTGTGGTTAGCTTACCTTCTCTAAAAAAAAAAAAAAGTTAATAATTGCAGTTGAGATGAGCAGTTTAAAAGTGAAAAGCATGGAATACAAGTAAGAAAAGTATGGAATACAAAACAGTTACTAGAAAAAGCAAAACAAAAAAGTGAGTGAGTAAGTGGATAAAGTTTATTTCTTTGCCAAGATAAAATTGGAGTAAACTGAGAAGTACTCTGCATACAAGGGAAATGGGAGTAAAGTTCTTAGATGAATGAAAGGACTTTTATATGGCTGATGGACTGCACTTAAATAGATTTGGGATTAGATGTCGAGAAAGTTTTGCTCAGTGAAAGAATGTATGTGCAAAATCAAGGAAAGTTAGGATGGAAGCAGGTAAGCATGAAACTTAAGGTGACTAAGTGAAACCAAGAAAGACCAACAGAATGCTGAATGTAGTTTCTCAGGTCACAAACATGAATGAGATCCTCGATAAATGATTCAGAAGGTACTATACATCTTATCTGTTCAACCACAAATGAAAGAACCCTGGACACTTCTATGTATGTAAAAAGGCAAATCCATTCCAACAATAGGGTAAATCTGTCTTGTGGGATAAGTATTATTACACGCCAGAAAATTAGCTCTTCTTTTATGAACATTCTAGTTTTTAAAGTGGTAACTACAGTTGACCCTTGAAAAAAGCTTAGAAATATCGAAAAAAGTAAGAAAAAGTTAGGGATGTCATGAATGTATAAAATATATGTAGATACTAGTCTATTTCTATTTCTTTACTACCATATAAAAAGTTTAAAATTTATCAAAACACACACACACACTCACGTACACACTAACATGCCATTTGCAGTCCAGAGAAATGTAAACAAGCATAAAGAAGCACTGTTAAATCAAAACTGCATTAAATTAACTGTTATTAATTAGTTAAATAGTTTAATTAGAACAAAATAAAATTTTATAACGATTCATTAGGGTATAGGCTAGGCTACCCCGAAGCAATTGCATCAATTCCACTAGGCTACCATAAAACAACAATTCGGACACTGATTCAGTGTCCGAATCACCATCACTTTCACTTATGTTAATCACCAAAGGTTTCTGCATAATTCTTCGATAATTTTATCTATCCCAATACATATTTTCCAATAAGGTGACATGAGAGCAATATGTTTCCCAGTTTTGAACTGTAATACTTTTAATCACCTGTTCTGAAAACTTAAAAAAGGTACAACATATCAATATCCCAAGTTACGTTGCAATGATAAATAAAATTCTTCACTTCTGCCCAAACATACTATTCAACAGCATTAAAATCAAAATGATATGATGGTAGTCTCAAAGCTAGGAATCCATGGTCTTTGAGTATACTGTCAAATTTAAAAAGTTTAGTTTTGGGAGAGTTATTTTTTTTTTTTTTTGACCAAGTTGAGCAATTCAATTTTTTGCATATCTGGAGAATGAGAAATGTTATTTGCAGAGAGCCAATCCATAAAGATTTCCTTCCTATTAGAAGAATTTGGAACTTTGTTTAATTGGATGAAGTGATACGGAGCATTATCAATTATAGCAACCACATTTTTTAGGAAGGTTTGGAATCAGCTTTTCTTCTGCCCACTTTTTGAAGATCATAGAACTCATTTGCCCATTTTAATCTCCAGTTGTTGAATTGGCTTTGTAAAGTAAATTTTAATTAAGAGCCTGTGTAGCTCAGTGGATGTGCCGTTTGAACATCACGGTGCTTGACCGCACGAAGGAAGACTTCTTGGTTTCGAATCTAGTCAGCGACTAGAAGAAATTTTTCTAAGCCTTTTTTCGACTGGTTCCCGAGTTAGTTGATCACTGGCATGGGCAAGCAGGTTTTATCTCCAGGAAACTCGGGCTTTTCATCCCGTAAACTCAAGAAAATCGACCATAGAAGCCACATTATTTCAGACATTAAATACGAGTTATTAAATTTACGAGACATTAAATTAGGGTTAGGGACCACAAGATGGTGGCACTTGTTGAGCTGTCTCTCTTCACTGCGTGCCGCTTAATTAGTGATAGCCTTGGACCAGCTATATCTGATTGGATACCAGTGGAGATTGAACTGTCCACTCAGTCTCCAAAAGTTAGATAGGGCTAAACGGCCTCGCCTACTCCCTATATAGGAATAAAAACGTGTTAGCTGATTTTTTGAGCTGAAGTAAATTTGAATATGGTAAAAAACCCATTTCTCCATCTACACACAAAATTATTATATGATGTGAGGCATTTCTAACATTTTATAACATTCCACATTCTTCTTTAGATTGCCAACATTTTCCAAAGTCTCATCTAGATACACAATTGGTCTTTTCTCCTCTTTAAAACATCGTATTGCTCTCAAATACTGCATTCTAGATAAAACTTTATCTAGAATGTCGCTTTGCTCCATGATAAGTTTCTTTTTATTCTGCGACTTTTTTGAAACAAAATCAGATTTCATGAAGTATTTCCCTTAAAGTTTCTCTTTTCCAAGGAAAATTAATCTTTTCCTTCAGCACAGGAATCAATTTAGAAACAGATGTCACTTTTTTCTTAACCATGTAAAATTCGTGAATAGTTCTTCTTATGTCTACATCAAAATCATTCAAAGCTATGTTTTCCATTATTTTCTTTCTCTGGTGGTTTTAAGGAGACTTAAATTTAGGCTTATCTTCTCCTTTTATTCCCTACAAATTCTTTTAACAGTCATCTCTGATACACCTGCAATTTCACTTGCATGTTTTGTAGCCTGAGAAACTGAAACACGGAGACTGCTTATTATCATTATATGACACCCCCCCCCCCAAGGAGTCCAAGGACTCATCAAGAGGGGGAGGGGGAGGGACACTAAAATCCACTCCACTACAAACATCTCACCATCTCGCACTAGACAAACTACACCATCTGCAACCCATCACCACAACAACAACAGGATTTTTTGTCTGCAAATTGTGTTCTGATGACTGATTTCCTGTATGTGGAATGAAAAACCTGAGTTTTCAAAAGAAAAAACTCCCCACTACCTCCATATGAGATCAGCTAACTAACCTTCAACTAAAAAATCTCATATAATGATTCTTCTTGTCAGAGAATCAAACTCAGGCCTTTTCCAATCGAAGAGGACATTGAACTGTCGTTCTTCCAATTGCAGTACAGAGGCACTTCTAATGAATCTTTTTTGCAGAATGTCAGCACATTATGCAATATTCTTTTGCAAGCACTACTTAATTTAGTCCAGAACTTGTTGACAGTACTGGATCCATCATACAAATAAATATAAACAAAATCAATGCAAAAAAGCGACAACAAAAATCAAGCTAGTACAGCGACAGATAAGAAAACACATGATTTCGCATGTTGGTAACAAACTCATACATCCCCTATTTCTTTCTCCCCTTCAACATGAATGAACTCGTCTTGGCACCCTGCCAGCTACGGTTCTCTCAATTGTGGGCAGACAGTATAGTACCACTTTTTCACGTTCAGCTGTGCAATAATAATAATTGAAATAATAGAAATATCAGGGGAAAAGATGGAGTTTTGAGCAGTAGTTAGCTTGAACTGGGCAAGAATTATGTATGTTAATGAGCCTTGATTTACAAAGGAAGATACTATTACGAGATAAGGATGCTATATTTTGGGGGGGGGGAGAGAACAGGACTGAGCAAAGGGTACGATGAAATGATAGTTGAAGAAATGTAACTATCAAAAGGAGTTCAGCAAGAAGGTAGAATTGAAGGAAGAACATTTAAAGTTTTGTTGTAAGATAAAAGCCATTAGGACACATATAGTGGGATGTTGTATAACAATAAGCGGTGTGGATAACATGTATTGGCAAATTAGCTCAAAGGGCAAGTAATCATTATGGGGGGGGGACTTCAACTATGGGACAGAGATTGGAAGGAACAAAGGATTGGAGGAAAGGAAATGGAATTTATGCATCTACTGAGAAATAATTACCTGAAACAGCACGTGATGGAAGATACCCAGGGGTTTGAGAGTAACAGATCTGGTAATAGACAGCATCATGGAATTTGTTTATAACAAAGTAAGCACACTTTGCCTCATATTGAGGATAGTGATCATGCAGTCTTGACCTGGGCACTGACTAAGCATTATGTAGAATTTTCAATTAATCACCTTACTGGCAATTATGAATCAAATATGCATCCTCATATGCTTCGTATCCATCATATATTTCAATACAATATCAATGGTATTATAATTTTAATATGCACTTCGCATCCGTAATAACTTTGACATCTATAGACGTCTTGGCCGGTAGTGTGGTTAAGAAGGCATATATGTGGAACTACAAATTATGATAAATGCAGAAGGCAGATTGGTGCAATGCTATAGCTCAAGAAACTGCAAGATAAGGATGTTAATAATGCATGGGAAGGAGTATTTAAGGAAAATGGTAACAGATTAGATGCCTAAAGTAAAGAGGATAAATCAGGTGGCAACTATATGGATGAGTAGTATAATTAAACAGGGGAATGAAAAAGAAAATGTTACGGAGAGTATATAAGGAAAAAGATAATCAGCAAGCTCATGAGCAATATAAGGCACAGGCAAGAAGGCTAACTAGCATTATGATGGAAAAGCAAAACCTGATTATGAAAGAACATTAGCTGAGCATGCCAAAGAAAATTCCAAAGGGTTTTAACAATATATATAAAAGTATTTTACCTTGGGTATAATAAATGTTAAGAATACCAAGCAATTTTTAAACCTGGTTTTACTCCATTTCCCAAGTAAGCAAACAGACAAATAAGTCAAGTTTGTGCCTGCAAGTGATGCAAGTCTAGCTGATCCTACAGGTAGTGCAGGACCAAGGCAACTCGTGGTAAAGGTGGCATGAGCTCTGATCACTAATCTTTATATTTACCCTTAATGCCAAAACACATCTCCAAGAAGGAGATGCATGATGTTTTGTATTAAAGGCAAGAGGCCACTACCCAGACCGGTTTCGACCTTTATTGAGGTCTCATCAGTGGGAGCTAGGCTAGAAATACCAAGATTTAGTAATACAGAGCTCATAAGTATTTTACCAGAACAAGTTGCCATAAGGTGTTTTAACCTTATTAAATAAAAATCTCTGGAGGAGATATAAATGTAGAAAGTATTTTACCTTGGGTCTTTACCACGAGTTGCCTTGGTCCTGCACTACCTGTAGGATCAGCTAGACTTGCATCACTTGCAGGCGCAAACTTGACTTATTTGTCTGTTTGCTTACTTGCGAAATGGAGTAAAACCAAGTTTAAAAATTGCTTGGTATTCTTAACATTTATTATACCCAAGGTAAAATACTTTCTACATTTATATCTCCTCCAGAGATTTTTATTTAATAAGGTTAAAACACCTTATGGCAACTTGTTCTGGTAAAATACTTATGAGCTCTGTATTACTAAATCTTGGTATTTCTAGCCTAGCTCCCACTGATGAGACCTCAATAAAGGTCGAAACCGGTCTGGGTAGTGGCCTCTTGCCTTTAATACAAAACATCATGCATCTCCTTCTTGGAGATGTGTTTTGGCATTAAGGGTAAATATAAAGATTAGTGATCAGAGCTCATGCCACCTTTACCACGAGTTGCCTTGGTCCTGCACTACCTGTAGGATCAGCTAGACTTGCATCACTTGCAGGCGCAAACTTGACTTATTTGTCTGTTTGCTTACTTGGGAAATGAAGTAAAACCAGGTTTAAAAATTGCTTGGTATTCTTAACATATATATATATGCCTTCCATAGATTCTATGGAATAACTATGGAAGAATACCTATAATGAATTCTGATGATAAAAAAGTGGCAGAAGCAGAAGAAACAGCTGAGTTACAGTGATCACTTTATGAGTGTATCCTAATATCAGTCTCTTCTGATACTGATCTTTATCACATTAGATTGATAATGTGATAGAGATCAATATCCATTCATTTTAGAAATTATGGACTTTACAACCATGTTATAATAACTATTTTAATTTCCCGACGTTTTGACTTTCATATTAAGGTCATCATCTGGAGTACATACAAATATACAAGAACAAGCTGAGTTACATTTCACACAGTAAGCTAAAGAAATAATGATTTGATCACTGGTTATTCTACTGGCCTCTAGTGAAAAAAAAATATGACCTCTAGTGAAAAAAAAAAAAAAATACAGATAAAATTAAAAATTAATTATTTAGAAACTACATCAAAAATAAATTCTGTTCAAGATAACATCTTTCGTATTAGTTTTCTTACAGTAACAATGATGTCCTATTTTTAAAATTACAATTGTTATATTAGATTTAGGATTCTGGATTATCTACAGTCCTGTTTATAGTTAACTCTTAGAGAGAAAGGTTCTGTGGGTAGAATATGTGCCTTCCATATGCTTGGGATTTTTAGACCATCATTATTGTTCAGATTGGGGTGGTTGATAAGAATCTCACAGGTTTCCTTAAATTTGCATTCATACCTTCTTTAGTGTGATGTAAACAACTGGTGCTTTTCCAATCAATTCTATGTAAAGTGTTCATGGCATGATTAGAAAGGCCAGCTTCACCATAGTTATTATGTTTAATGTTCCTTTTGTCTGATAGGAACTGTGTGTGTCCTGTTTCCCCTATATATGGTAGATTACAGGTGCAATAATAAGGTATACTCCAGGGTGGGCCAGCAGAGGGAGTGGGTCTTTGGATGAGTTGAGTAAGCTTTTTAATTTCAGAATCAATATCAGAATAGAGGTACGGGAGCTGGGGGTATTTAGGATATTAAGAAATCTCAGTACAAATACAGGTTGGATGAGATATCATTACTTGTGATAAGAGAAAGAGCAAGAGAAATGGCAGTGTCTTTACTCAGACTGTTGAATTCACATCTCAGCACTTGACACTGCTAAGGGAATAGAAAAAGTTCTGGAAAAATAGTTTCATTAAAGAAAGGAGTTCAAAGAGTGAGGAATACCTTAACCAAGATGGCTTCTGTTCCAGATTGGTTAAGGGCAGAATCATATCACATTCAAATCATATCACACCTTCTGTAACAAGGGTGGAACATATGCTTTTGTCAGGATATTATGTGAAAAAGTTACTGAACCTTGAATCTTCTCTATATTATGTGCTCTGGCTGAAAATTTATTTACCTCACTTCCTGATGTCTTCATATTCTCCTCTTACTGCTCTCACAATTCAGATGATTGTACTGTTCTCTTTATTTTACTCTGAAAGGTGATGACATGCCATCGAGCAACATAAGCTTCCTCAAACACTTCAAAATTCATAATTCGAACTAGATCTCTTACCTAACTTCAAAGACCCATGTAAATAACATTATCTAACCTCACAAACCAAATTGTAATAGAAGCCAAACTATTTGCTATCAGTAATGACCTAATAAATTGTTCACCTACCAGAATACCAGATAGTCATTCTCCCTTCAAGATTTCTGTGCCTCTTTTCTATGGTGTAATTTTTGTTTCCAGACACACTCTGTCTCTCTCCTGAATCAAGTGCATGCTCATCAAGTAATCGATTACTGATCATCATGCTGAAATGAGGACCTATATTCCACCAGCCTTGACCTTGCAACATGCTCAATCCAACACAAAATTTCAGTACACTCAATAGCTTGAATCAAAAACTCAAGTTTCTCACTCAACTTATACCATAATGCATAACAGCTGTTATGCATTGAGCAGTTTTCTTAAGCAGTTTCTGATGTCACAAACTGACCACATCGTAAAGGTATATCATCTTTTGTGATGTGTGAATAGAAATTGATGAACTGTAATCACATCAACTCAATCTACTTCCCAATGTACATACAGCTGTGCATTTGCACAACATGCAAAAGGAACTAGCAATGCTTTGAACTAGGCTGTTTAACTTGTCTCAGCTCTTTCCCAAGGAAGTGGAAGGAGGGCAAAATCATTCCTTTGCATAAATGAGACTAAGACTACAGCAGCAAATTACAGACCATTCAGTATCATGGAAGTGGCAGTAAAATCATAAGAAAAGTTGGTCAAAAGACAGAATTCAAAAATGGGTGGATAAGAATGTGATATTCTATTGGGGACAGCATGGCTTATTGAAAGGGTTGGTCAGACCTTAGTAATTTACTAACTTTTTATAATAGTGACAGCTGAATGGGATAAAGGGCTACTGGATTTTGAAATGGTATCCTGTCCAAATGGAGGCTCTGTTACACAAACTGGAACATGGGGATGGATGTGAAATTATCATCATCAAATTCCTGCCATGTACCCTCAAGGGGTGTACAGAATATGATAGTACTACATGAAAAATTTACATTGTTACTAACTTCCTATGTACAATTTTCCTCCAAATCAGTTTGTTACTTGTCAAGACTCCAACATTACCAGATATTATATTTCTATCGTCTAAGGCACTTTTGTACTGTATCAATCCACCTATATCTTGGTCTTCCTCTGGATCATTTTTCCTACCAACCTGGCAGAGAACACTTGTTTTGCTAATCTTTCCTCGCCAATTCTGTTTAAGGGACCATACCACCTGAGATTAGCTCTGCTAACGCATTCCTGGATGCTGACAACGTCAAGTTCTTTCCTAATACTCTCGTTTTTAATATGATATTGCATTGATGCCATCTGTTCACGCCCCTAATCTTTCTCAGGACTCGCATATCTGCAGTCTCTAGTTTTTGGTCAAGTGTTTTACTTCTGACCAAGCTCTCAGATCCATAAGTTAAAACTGGTTTGAACACTGTCTTGTATACAGCTAACTCAGTGTTCTGATTAATTTCTCTCTTACTCCATATAAATTTATTCAATTGACTTCCGACCATACCAGCTTTGTTGATTCTGTTGTCTATTTCCATATTTAATTTACGATCTTCACTAAAAATCTTGCCTAAGTAGATGAAACGTTTTTCTTGTTCCACGGGTTCTGCATTCACAACACAGTTGATATTTTCAACGATTCTGCCTATTTTCATCGTCTTTGTCTTTTTATTGCTAACCTTCATACCATATCTATTACAACAGTTATTCAATTTAGTCAGAGAATCTTGCAGACTTGTAGTGGATTTATTTAGAGGTATAACATTGTCCTAATTAAGCAAAGAGCTGATATTAACATCTCCAATTTTGATATCATGTTTAATACCACTTTCCTTCATAATGCGATCCATATAGATAATGAATAATAAAGGGGATAATGTACATCCTTGTTTTAAACAAAATTTAACATTCAACCATCTTCCTGTACTTCCATGAATTCTAACTACTGACTTACAACTCAAATAAAGACTAAATATTGCTTGATATAATGTCCCATTGACGCCATATAATTGTAGTGTACTGAATAGCTTTGCTCTTGGCATCTTGTCATATGCCTTTTCCCAATTGACAAAACTTAAATACAGATCATTGTTATATTCCCAAGATTTCTCCACTATTTGTCGTAAAGTGAAGATCTGATCGTGGCAGCCTTTATTTGGTCTGAATCCAGCTTGTTCTTCACCAAGCTTTTCTTCCACAGTTCTTCTCAACCGTTTCTCAAGTATACTTGTATATATCTTACCAGGAACACTCAATAGGGATATACCTCTGTAATTCTCACATTCGGTTTTATTTCCCTTTTTATATATAGGTACTATGAGAGCTCTACTCCAATCATCGGGAATTCGTCCCTCTGTCCAGGCTTTCTGAACTATGCAGTGCAGCCACTGTAAGACTTTTATACCACCATACTTCAGCATTTCTGGTTGAATATCATCTATTCCTGCTGCCTTTCCACATTTCAAGCATTTGATGGCTTTTTTCTACTTCAAGTATGGATACGTATTCCTGACTGCATGCCTGGTCAATGTTTTTTTTATCACTGTGCTGTCATCACTGCTTGTTTCATTTAGCAAATTTTCAAAGTAATTACTCCATATTTCAAGGATATCTTTTTCTCCCATTTTCATTTCACCTTTAACTCTTTTTACAGCACTCTTTTCTCCATTCCTAAGCTTCTTCAACAACCTCCAGAATATTTTGCCACCTTCTTGATATTTATTTTCTATGTTTTTGCCAAAAATTCTCCCATGACTTTTGTTTAGCTAGTTTTACACGCTGTTTAGCTTTTTTACATTTGTCTCTATATTCTCTAAGAGCAAAAGCTGACTTATTTGCCAGGAACTTTTGATATGCTTTCTTATTTTCCTTCACTGCCTCTTTAACTTCCTGTGTCCACCATGGAATGGTGGACGCACAAAGTTAAAGTTAACACACCAATAGATGAATCAATCAGGGTTTTCTTCAAGGCTTGCCACTGAATCTCCAAGGTTTGGCTCCTGTTCTCAAACTCTTTCATTTTTCCTTCAATAATCTTTTGTACATTAGTCTATAGTTCACAGCTGAGAGCTGCTCAACTTTTATTCGCTTTAAAACTTTCTTACGTGTCATTCTTTTCAATATGAAATTCAATTTTATCCTACTCAAGACTAAATAGTGATCTTCCAATTTCAAATCCTCTGTACACTCTGGTGTCCTGCACCAGGGAGAAAACATCACTATCAACAATAACATAGTTAATGAGACTTTTCTTATTCCTTGCCTCTTCTCTCCATGTGAATTTGTGCACATTTTATGTTGGAACATGGTGTTAGTAATAACCAGTCCATGTCCTGAGTAGAAATCCAACAGGTATTTGCCATTATTATTAGCTTTGCTCTTTTCTCCTTTCACTGTGTCAGCAGCTTTTTCTAGAGCCTCAAAAAATTCCTCCACTTCTACCTTAGTAGAACCTTCTGTGGGACCATAGGCACAAATAAGTCTCATTGTCCAGTTCCCCATTCTGATATTTGCCCAAATCACTCTACTTGACACTGCCTGCCATTCAAGAAGATGAGCCTCATATTTTGTGTTGAATACTATGGCTACTCATTCTTTTCCTTGATTGTCATTGCCTGAATATAACATTTTGTATTTATTGCTCAGAAAGATCTCACCAGTTTTTGTCTTTTTTGTTTCAGTCACCCCTATTATTTCGATCTGGTACTCATCTAATTCCTCCGCTAGCTCCATTTCTTTGCCATTCAGGCTTCTTATGTTGATAGTACCGATCTTTAACTCTGGTGATGTTGAGTTGGGGTGTGTTTTCAGATTTGTTCCAGTAGCTGACTTTTCGCTGTTCGCCCTGGCAAAAACAACAGAGGCCTTATTTAACTGGGGCAACACCCCAGCCGGCATGAAATTTTGTCATGTTCTACCATCATTTTGTATTTTGGTTTAACCAATAGGAATACAATTTGGTCGGCTAAATCCCAAATTGCCAGCCCATCCTCGTTCATACCAATCTTTAACTCTGGTGATGTTGAGTTGAGGTGTGTTTTCAGATTTGTTCCGGTAGCTGACTTATCGCTGTTCACCCTGGCGAAAACAACAGAGGCCTTGTTTAACTGGGGCAACACCCCAGCCGGCATGAAATTTTGTCATGTTCTACCATCATTTTGTATTTTGGTTTAACCAATAGGAATACAATTTGGTCGGCTAAATCCCAAATTGCCAGCCCATCCTTGTTCGTTCAGTATCCAAGTAGATACCCAACAGGGTGCGCCACGAGGGTGAGAATTGGACATTAGGTCAGAAGCTCTAGTCGGTTCTTCGCATTCCTTTAAAGGCTATGTGGAGGTCTCCTCTCAGTTATACAGCTTTGACCCTTAAGCACCCTCCCTCTGGGTATGAAATCAGTAATATGGATATGAAAGTGGTTTGACCAACATAGCAAAGAGTAACAGTCATCAATTCATCTAAGGAATAATTCCATCCTTTATCACATCCAAGAATTTAGAGGAGCAGAATTCAGAAGAAAGCAGGTCATTAGCAGTGTGCCATAAAGCTTTATGTTTGGACCACTACTGTTTAATTTGCATATAGAAAATATAGGTGGAGCATAAAAATTTTGTGCTGGCTGACCAATCAGGTAAATATCTCACTGTTCAGATGTTAATCTAGGTGCAATCAACCATGGTGACGATAGTCATATCATATTCATGTGTTTATTCCTTGATCCAGTCAGTTTATAAGCTTTTGTTGTTAATGCTAATTTTAACTCTATATAACTACCAATATTGAAGCACATATGCTAAGTACTTATGGATTAGTTTGCTTATAAGTCTGTAAAGGAAAAATTCATGCTCATAATTAATACAAAACTTTTTTTTTAATAATACCATTTTCCTTTACATTTTTGCTTTTAACACTAAGTGCAATTATATCTTGAATTGCTTTTATGAAAAAAGCAAACAATTTATTCTCTGCCATTATAAGCAAATGCTGAAAGCATTTGATCTTACAATGTTTAACTACATCAGTACTTTGTTTTGTGGTACTCCTAACTCTTAATAAAATAAAACTCTTAGGATCAATATGAAACTGAGTTTCAGGAAATATCAATATTAAAATTCTTAGACAACTACATTCCTGCACTTCTGAATTCTGATTGGCTCTGAAACATGTCAGATGTAAAGAGTAGTAATGCCATATGATAGAGCGACAACTCATAAACAATCGAAAAGCATTTAGATTAGAATCAACATAATGAAAGATTTTGGGAAAATAAATACTTATTTTCCAACTTTTAATATCAACTATTAAATGGTTAAATTTTGCATAATCCATCACATGGAAATAAATATGCTAATTACTGCTATCTGCTGCATATCTAATTTAGGTTGTTCTATCATGATATGACTGGGTGCTCTCTAAAGATAAAATGATGAGGCACATCCTACCTCTTATTGGTTGTATTCCATTATGACAAAATCAGTGATTATCAGCAAAACAGGTATTTATAATGACCACATTCACCAACAGATTTTGCAGTATGTAAGGTAAACATACAAAAAAACTATTTATAACATAGAACATCAAACAGAATCGCCATTAGTAAATAAAAGTGATGATTAAATCAAACTTCCTGTTTTTTTTCTTTTTTTTTTCCCACTAAAAATTCTCACTTATTGAGCAGACAAATGCTTTTTCAAGCCCTTGAAATAACTAGAGTAACAGTGAAGCAGGGAGCTGACAGAATGATTTAAATAGGCTGATGGTATGATCAAAGGATAATGGGTATCAGTTTAATGCAGAAGAGTAAAGCTATGCATTTTGGGATAAAAAGATTACATGCTGTGTACCACAGTGATGGAACTGTACTCCAAGAAACTGATGAAGCAAAGGATATGGGGAGGATGGTAGTAGATAGAGAGTTGAAGTTTTGGGGGTATATTGCTAAGGTTGCCAAGATAGATCATAGGATTACTTGGTTATTGAAGAACATACCAATAAGCATGATAACTAAATACTTAAGGAATTGACAGCGTACACTAAAAATATAAATTAAATCAACTTTAATATATACTTTTCGATATTTCGGCAACGTCACATTGCCATCTTCATGGGAACTTAAGATAAAGACATGTGCGCACAAGTACTACATAATAGCAAATGAGAAACGAAGCGAGGAAGCTATCGTTTTCCCTGGTGGGCTATATTAGGTGTTCTTGGCCTTACGGCTGAAGTTCCGCTGATATATGTTTCCCAAATTTGGGGCAGTCTCATGTATCCAAATTCGTTAAGGTTTGGCATGTTCCTAAGGGCTGAGGCTGATTCCATGAATAGTCTTTCATATTTGAACTTGCTGCGGTGTATTACTGTGGCTTTTTTCCACCTTATTCTGTGGAGAGTATCCTGAGCATGGTCTGCAAGCCCAGAGTGGCTGTACTAGTGAAATCGGATGTAGTCCTTGTGTTCTGAGATTCTGATATTTGCTGTCCTGTCTGTTTTGCCAAAGTAGGACAATTTACAGCTGCAAGGGACCTGTTATACACCAGGTAGATCTAGGGGAAGTGGTTGGTGTTTAGTGGAGCAGATAAGGGATGCCAATTTTCTATATGGTCTGTAACAAGAGGTCAAGTCATGTTTTTTTTAGGATTTTGTTGATTTTTTCTGAGATGCCTTGGATGTAGGGAATGGTAATGGATTTAGAGTAATCTTTTTTTGTGAAGGGGGGGGGGGGGGTAGCCACTGGTTGAGAAAGTGTTAAGGATGTGATTAGTTCAGTAGTTAAGGCTTGGTCATTTGAACAGATTAGTTTTGCCCTGTTGAACAGTGTCTTAATAACTCCATATTGTTGCGAGGAGGGGGGGGGGAGGATTGTTGGTGAATGTATCTGCCTGTATGGGTGGGTTTTCTATAAACTGAGAAAACCGAGACAAAACTACGCTGTCAATTCTTTAAGTATTTAGTTATCATGTTTAACCAGCATATAAGCCTTTCTACAAGAAATACCGATAAGAAGAGGTAACAAAGTTATCAGTCCTCTTTATAAGGCCTTGATATATCCATATTTTGATTACTGTGCTAAGTCTGGTCACCTGGGTTTCTTGGGGATGAAGTAATGAAGAAGGATCTAGAAGTAAATGGTGTATGGCAGAGATCTTCAACCTTTCAGGCAGTGCAAGCCGCATAAAAAATTTCAATTAAGTCCACGGGCCACTAAGCCATACTGCAGTATTTAGAATTGTAAGATGCTTTCCAGATTCATAAGGAATGTTGTGCATTTGATATTTTTACATCAAATCCTATAAAATTAAACAAACTCAGCTTTAAGAGCATAGGTAGGAGTCAGGTTCATGATAAGTAAATACAATCAATACTTGAAAAAAGATAGTTTAATGAAGAAAACATTCATTTTTTACAATGTCAATGGGCAACTTGGCAATGTTTTTCCTTCACGAGCTTGTCAATGTTGGCATCAATGTTGGAAGTCACTATGCGCAGAGTATTCTTGAGATGTTGGTCCTTAATCCGAGTTCTTGTCTTGGACTTCACATAAGTATGTGCTTCCTAACAAAGCGCACATCTTCAAAGCATGCTGACGAAGATTAGGGAATGCGTCTTTAGAAATGTAGTCTTTGTAAAATGTAAGCAACGGCACGTTGAATAAATTTTCTTTCAAAGAAGAGTTGTTTTGGAGTTCAAGCAGCTCCATTTGTACTGAGCCTGGCATTTTGACAGCATTGACACTGAATGGCATTGAAAATAAATCTAAAGAAGACTGCTGGTTACAAAAATCACTAAATCTCTCTTCGAACTCACTTTGCAACACAGATAATTTTGTAGCGTATTCATCAAGAGATGAACAGTTGGACTCAGAGAGAAGCTGAAAATGAGTTAAGTCTTTTTTTGCGAGTTGTGCCTCCCAAAGTTTGAGCTTGGCCACAAAAGCTTTCATGTGATCAAACAGAGTATGCACCAGTTAATCTTTGGATTGTAGCTGCATATTTAGGTCTTTTGTATGCAATGAGATGTCGGTCACAAAGGCAAAGTCTGTCATCCACTTCAGATCTTTAAATTCTGCAATCAGATTTCCCTTCGTTTGCATGAGCTGCTGTATTTCGCTCCTTAAGTCAAAGACTCTTTTAAGAACCTTCGTTCTGCTCAACCAATGCACATCACTATAATAAACCACATTGCCATGATCCGCTTCGCACTCTTGGGTCAAAAGCTCTTGGAATTGATGATGATTCAATTCTCTTGCCCTAATAATGTTGATGACAGTCACAATAACTTTCATGACATTTTCAAATCCAATAGTTTTCGTGCACAAATTCTCCTGGGATTAAACAGTGGTAATAATGGACTAAATCTTTTCCTTCTAGTTCCAGTTTCCGTAGCAGTGCAACAAACCCTTCGTTCTTTCTCACCATAGCAGGGGCACCATTAGTTAACACACCCTCGAAGTTGGTTACGCTGAGGTCGAAACACTGGAGCATTTTCTTGGTGGCTCCAAGAATATCAGTGCTTTCGTCATTCCCTTCATAGGTACGAATGCTAGCAGTTCTTCTGTCACATCGAATTGTTCATCAATGCCACAGACAACGATAGCCAGTTGTGTTGTATCCTTCACATCTGATGATTTTTTTAAAAGTTCCTTCAATGCCATTGGCAAGTTCTTTGACACATCGTACTATAGTTACCCCAGACAAACTCCATTTTTTAAACACTTCCTTGTTATTTGGGCACAGAATATCCCCAGCAGCGATGAGACACTCTTTCACAAACTCGCCGTCCAAGAAGACTTTTATTTTTTAGCAATTTTATTAGCTATTACATAAAAATTTAACTTTGACACACGCTTCGCTCTCTTCCCTCTGCCTTTTAAACGTTATCTGCTGGCATTAAATCTATTTGGAGACGGTTCACTTTGTCCACACGAAGCTAGCCTTGAAGGTGATTGAAATTAGACGCATGCTTTTGTCTCATAGTGTCATTTTATACTGTATTCTTTTGATACTGACACTGACTCATGACAAATTAAACACACTGGCTTATCGTCAATCAGCACAAAAAAAATACAAATTGGTCCACTTGTCATTAAAAACTCGACAAGAATCACTTGATTTACGCTTTTTACTCGTAGATGCCATAGTGATGGAAAGTAAACCCAAAAAATGATCCAAAATGGCTGTGTAATGGTTATTATCCACTGAATATGTCTCACACTAATGAAAAATGTCTGGCAATATAAAACCACAATAGGCTATGGCTGACAGGACAAACCTGCATGCGCTTATAAATGAATATCATACTGTTCACAACTGACTGACTGTGGATGAGATCCTCTTATATTTTTTTTATGAAAATAACGAAGTATCAAGAACCTTCAAGATGTATCTGGAAAGCACTAGACAGCGCACTCGAACAAACTACTGCTTCAGCCATCTACCTGCGACGTTAGTACTAGTACTTAAGTACTGCTTGGCGCTGGTAGATGGCTGAAGAAGCATGTCTATTTAATATTTATTTTTATAGGATTTTATGTAAAGTATCAAATGTACAGCATTCCTTGTGAATCTGGAAAGCATCTTGCAATTCTAAATACCGCAGTATAGCTTAGTGGCTCGCGAGCTTCATTGAAATTATTTTTTATTTAATCGTGCTTTAATGCTAAGTAGTTTTTTTTTTTTCAAAACGGCTGGCAGGCCATGCGTTGAAGACCTCTGGTGTATGGAATGCTCCCTACAGGAATGGAGCTTGTGGATTGCTAAAGCTGGCTGATAGGAGGAAAAAAGAAAGTGCACTGGGGGGGGGGGGGGGGGGGGTATACAATAAAAACATTTAAGGTACTCATCTCTGGAAATTATTGAGTATGAGTGTGGTTAGCAAGGATGCAAAGACTAGATTTTTCACTTGGAGAGTGGTAAATAAATGAAATAGGTTTGTAGAATCTGTTGTGAATGTCTGATAATTAGTTCAAGGAGAGGTACAATAGATATTACATAGATAGGTGGGATCTTCCACAATGAGTCTTTGAATTCCACAGAGATGCCTATGTAATAATAATAATAATGTACATTAACATTACATGTATTCCGTTTCTGGTTCCTTCTTGTGATCCCCATCATGCATCTCTCCATGCTTCTCTGAGTGGTCTACAGCCTTTGGATGTCTCTCAAGTCTCCAATCCATAAGTAAGAACTGGTAGGATGCACTGATTAAACACCTTTCTTTTTAGACATAAGGGTAGGACACTCCTAAGAATATTATGGTTTTTATCAAATGCACTCCATGCCAGTTTCACAAGTCTATTTCTCCCTGGATCCTGCCATCACATGTAATCTTTTCACTCAGGTAGATGCAGTTATTTATATTTTCCAGCATTACATCTTCAACATATATATATCTGATTGATCTGTGAAGTTGTTGTACATTACTTTAGTCTCCTCTAAGTTCATCTTCAGTCTCACTTCTTTACTTTTGTATGTTAGTCATTGAATTGTGTCTTGTAATTCAGATGGAGTACCGGCAAAAATAAGGATGTCGTCAGAAAAACATAGATGGAATGAAATGGACATGGTTTGCTGTTTTAAGGATACTTGTGACATAAGACTGAATGATTGCACATAAACATAAGAAAGATATTTAATTAACCAAATATTTCAGTCTGAAAATAGCAGACCATCCTCAGTGATATTACAAGAACAGTCTTAAAAAAATACAAGCTAGAACACTAACAATAGATCGTTAAAAATAGAACATGGCGTGTGATGTTATATATCACTAAGTATGAAACGGAATAATTTGAAGTAGAAACATGATTGGGGAAAAAAAAATTGAGTGATCTTGATTACTCATTAATTTCATTTCGAGACTTTCCCAGATTTTTGATATAGATATAAAGTCATTACGATGCAGATTGGGACGATGGAGCAAGGCCTCCACGCTTTCTTTGAACAAACGTTCAAACCTATAACAGGATCTATGCAAGAGGAGAGTCCTGGACCAAAAGATGCTGTAGTCAGTTTCAATCCCATGTTGAGCCAATCCAGACTTTTCAGGTTTGTTGTGAAGAATGGAGGATTGATGTTCTTGGATTCTTTTTTCAAGAGAACGTCCAGTCTGTCCAAAATAGGAGAGATCACAGTTGCAAGGAATTTGATAAACTCCAGGAAGAGATAAAGTTGAGCATTTGTCTTTAGGAGAAGGAAAATGAGAAGACAATTTGTTAATAGGTGAATACGTAGCCGTTAAATCATATTTCTTTAAAATTCATGCGATAGGTTCTGAAATACCGGAGATATAAGGAATAAGCACTTGACGTATTGACACTTTGTTGTTTTGTGGAGGATTATAAGAATTGAGAAGACGTTGAGTACTTTTTTCAGAAAAGCCATCGAGTTTCATGTGTTGTTGGATAGTAGAAAGTTCTTTCTGTAGATAATCAAAAGTAGAACAATTAGTTTGGGCTCTTCTAATGAGGCATTTTATAATTCCAACGTTCACAGGTCGTTATATTCTTAAAGAATCAGCCCATCATCCATGTCAAAAAACAGGAATCATTAATTTTTTTTTTTCCAATCATGTCTCTACTTCAAAATATTCCGTTTCATACTTAGTGATATAACATCACGCGGCATGTTCTATTTTTAACGATCTATTGTTAGTATTCTAGCTTGTATGTTTTTAAAACTGTTCTTGTAATACCACTGAGGATGGTCTGCTATTTCCAGACCGAAATATTTGGTTAATTAAATATCTTTCTTGTGTTTACATGCATATATCATTCAGAAATGGACAGGCCACATTGCCAGAAGATCTGATTAACAATGGACTACATAAATAATAAACTGGACCCCCAGAAATTGTAAATCAAGTGAATTTAGACAATGGAGGAATGAAATCAGGAAACATGTTGGATGGCATGACAACAAATAGCCCAGGACAAGACCAAATGGAGAAATCTTGGAAAGAACTTCATCCAGCAGTGGATTGTGAACAGTTGATGATGATAATTAATATTATTATTATTACTACTTGACACCTCCAGGGAGTCCAAAGACTCATCGAGGGAGGGCACCTACTCTACAACTCTCTGTCTCCACCACTCAATCTACCAACTACAATGAACTGCAGCTACCATTATCATCTACACCAATGCCATCTACCACCCAGAACAGCCACTAGTATTTTCACAGACAATCACAAACATCCATGTCCATGGTAGGATTCAAACCCACAGCCTTTTGGCCAGAGAGCAGATATGCTAATCACTCAGCCAACCAGGCCTTGAAAAATTCTGGAAATGATATTTTAGATCAAATTAAAAACTATACCAGTACACCCGTTTCAGCATCTTTTTTTTTAAACACAAGTTTAATTCATAAGTTAACTTGTTTTTATTGTACAGTGAATACTATGGAGTATTCATGACTAAACAAACACACATAACCCCAGTAATAAGTTTTAATAAGTAAATATTTCATCCTAAGTATTATAGGATATCATCAGTACAGTTAATTGAAACAATACTAGGAATAACATACAGTTAGGGTGCATGATTACAATGGAATCCCAATGTGTGCAGTAGCGTGTTATAGAATTAAATTAAAATATATTTGGAGAAGAAAAAAAAAATAGATTACATTAAAATAAGATAACATATATAAAAAATTAGTTTACACAATTTTGCCAGCCTGGTTGGCCGAGTGGTTAGCGTATCCGCTCTCCAGCCAAGCTTCAGGTTCGAATCCTGCAGCTTGGCTGGAGAGCAGATACACTAATAATAATAATAATAAATTCTTATTATTTGACTTCCTGGAGGTGTCAAATAATAATAATAATAATAATTTTGTATGACAATTTCCCATACAAATCTGAACCATAATGATGTTCTTGCTATCCCTAAAGTATGGGAAATTGTCATACAAAATTATGTAAAGTAATTTTTTTATATATGTTATCTTATTTTAATGTAATCTTTTTTTTTCTCCAAATATATTTTAATTTAATTCTATAACATGCTACTACGCACATATTGGGATTCCATTATAATCATGTGCCCTATGTTATTCCTAGTATTGTTTGAATTAACTGTACTGACGATGTCCTATGATACTTAGGATAAAATATTTACTTATATTAAAACATTACTGTGATTACGTGTGTTTGTTTAGTTAAGTTACCTTGTGAAGCATAAAATAACTTTGGAAAACAATGAAAGTACAGACATGCACAGTAGTTACAAAATAAATAACGGAAAAAATTCACGTAGAAAGATTATTTAATAGTATAATTTTCGCCTGTGTGTCACAGGCATCTTCAGTACATTAAGCTGTCTACCAGATTCAGTGCTCTTGTGGATTATCTTATTTCGGACAAACGGGAAGATCTGCCTCTATTCGGCTAAAAGAACACCAATCTTATATTGAATACTTTAAACCTGAAAAGTCTGGACTTTCTGAACATGCCATCTTCACTAGACACAGAGTTCATTGGAGAAAGACAAGAGTTCTTCACAAAAGTCAGTTTCTCATGGAACGCCTTTATAAAGAAACATGTGAAACTCTACTTCATTCTCCTAACTTAAACAGATCTGACGGCTTACGTCTATCCCCTTTATGGGAGATAGTACTTTACAAATCAGCTAATCTTTCCTAATTTTTTATTGTATTAATTTTTTTTTTTAGGAAAGTTATTGACCTTTTTAGTTATCTTACACCAGCTACTTAGGTGGCGCTTTTTGGAATTGTCAGTTAGTGTTTAATTTTGAGCTTAATGTACTGAAGATGCCTGTGACACACAGGCGAAAATTATACTATTAAATAATCTTTCTACGCGAGTTTTTTCCGTTATTTTTGTATCAATATGTCTACTCACGGTATACCTCTTTTAAAACTTATGCACAGTAGTAATCCTAAAATAAACAAGATCTGCACATTTCCTACTGTTCTGGTGTTTAAGCTTATACACTGATTATTGCTCATATGTTGTTTAAAGAAATTAGCAATGTAAATGATATAATAACTAAATAACGTTACTCATTATTTCCAATATTTTTCCAAAGTTAAATTGGCATCATCAAGGGAATAATGCAATAGTGTCAATATGTGCATAAAGGCACTATATCAGTAAATGAGAATGAACAGGAGAAATACAGATGCCTATACTCCTGAGTAATGCATGGTCACCTGGGTTTCTTGGAGATAAGGAAGTAGTGCCATTGAGTGTTATGTGCCATTTGACTGACTGTCTGCAGATGAGTTTCCCAAAGAAGAGGCAGTTTAATGCAACCATAGTTGTTATCCATACTTAGAATAGTTAGTGAGAAAAGAAGCAGATTCCAAGCATCTCAAATTTAAATTTGCTTCAGTGGCGTTCTTCCAGCAGATCATGTGGTAGGCATGGCCTGCTAAACCTGAGCAGCAATAGCAGTGAAAATGGATGTAGTCGTGGTGATATCTATTCTGCCTGTCTAGCCACAGAATAAAAGGTTGAAAGGCACCTGGTACCCAAGGTAAATTCAGAGGTTGCAATTGGTCTTCTGGTGAGCAGATAAGAAATAAAGAATAATAAAACCCCTTTACCCACTTCTCCCTCCAAACTACAACAAATTCATCACCATTCCATATATCTGTAGCATTTTATTGTAATAATAAAATAAAATAATGATAAAGCCTTCTTCTTATCCATGTCCTTCTCTTCAGAAAGATTTTAGTAATGTTATCACTATCCCCTATATTCAAGGTACATCAATAAAAATATCCAGAATTCTAAAGAAATACAACCTTAAGTCCCATTTGAAACTAGCTATCCTTATCCACTCCACTAAGAACCAACTCCCTCCTTCTCAGTTCCTGGTGTATATAGTTACCTGTTCCTGCAAGCTGACCTACTATGGATAGCCAAGAAGATCAGACATCATCTGCTTATAACATAAAAAATACATATGCAATTATGACTATGGTCAATCGTGCCTTGAAGACCATGCTCCAGATATGATACATAGAATCAATTGGAAGAAAACTACCATGCTCCATTGCAGCAAATTTAGGAGAGAAAGACTGTTTTAGAATCTGCAGCTGAACTCAGAAATCAGCCTAACCTAAACAAATATGGTCGCATAAAACTTTCTGAAATATGGGAAACAGTAATAGTAGACAGTGCATATGCTCTCTAACCAAGTTAGAGATTCAATCCTATTGTGGACATGGATGGTTTTTAATGGCTTGAGATGGTACACGAACCCAGTTCATGTACCATCTCAAGTGGTTGTTCACTACCCAGTGTAAACAACCACTTTTCTTATTGGAGAACTAAGTGGTTTAAAAAAATTTCCAAGTCTGGTTTCTAGAACAGGGCTTACAGATCATCTAACCATTAGCCCACTCACAGTAATAATGTAAAATTTGCAACTTCTTCTGGGTAGGATTCACATTAAAAAAAAAAAATATATATATATATATAAAAAAGCAACAGAATATTTTGTTATAAAGTAATTAAAATATTTAGCAAAAATAATACCCAATGTAATTCAATGTCATTTTAATAAAACCTACTCACCTATAGTTGCTGCCAGTCCTTGATCAAATACATCATCTGTGAACCTCAGCAATAAACTAAAAACATAAATAAATATAAAGAAGGATACATAAAAAAAAAATACCTATAATTATCTAAATATTTTTGTGCACAGGAAAACATGCTAAAAAGCACAATGAAAACTCATATACTAGAATGCCTTATGAGATATTTTATTTGAAACTGATGATTCCAAACTCATATTATTAATACCTTATCTTAATGCTGAAACTAACTTCTTTTTTTCTACGTCTACTTAATTTTATTCAAAACTTATTTCATTTCATTCTAACAGATAAGCTTAGGTGTTGATGGTTATTCATGACTTATTTTTCACGGTATTATTTCATGGTGATATCTATTCTGCCTGTCTAGCCACAGAATAAAAGGTTGAAAGGCACCTGGTACCCAAGGTAAATTTAGAGGTTGCAATAGGTCTCCTGGTGAGCAGATAAGAAATAAAGAATAATAAAACCCCTTTACCCGCTTCTACCGAGACCACGTGGTCGTAAACCTATCGTCGGAAACACTCACTGAAGAAGCCAAGAACGCTCTCAGTTTAGGACATAACTTTGCCGTCACGCCAAACAAATTCCTAAACTAGAAATTATGATGAAAGTAGAACGGGGTATCCACGATCTTCCGCCAGCAATGGCCAATAACGTGCAACTAGATATAGCAAGTATTATAAACAAGGCTAAGCCTCCAAAAAGCAATATACCACGTAAGCAAATAACTGCCCTAAAAAAGTTATATAATAATAAAAATATTATTATTACAAAAGCCGATAAAGGAAATGCAACAGTCATCATGAATAAAGAAGAGTATAACAGAAAAATGCAAGATCTCATATGTGACAGTTCCACATATCAAATTATACATCGAGACCCTACGATGTCGCAAAAGAAAAAAGTCCGAAAATTACTGAAAAAAGTGACATCATGGCCCAAAAGAAATCATCAGGAAAATAAAACCAATTCATGTTAAAACACCCCGTATTTATGGATTACCAAAAATCCACAAAACTAATATTCCCCTACGCCCCATAGTTGATAGCATAGATAGTCCCACATGTAAACTGGCCCGGCATTTAGCTAAGTCGCTTGCTCCTCTTACTGGCAACTCCTCTACTTTTGTAAAAAATTCAATCCATTTCAAAACACTGGTTAAAAATCTAATCCTAAAAGATTCAGACATAATGGTTAGTTTCGATGTCACCTCCTTATTTACCAATGTACCACTTAGACACTCTTGATTTAATCAAGTCTAAATTTCCCCCAGATATTTTTGAATTATTTCAATTTACCATGAATGCAGGTTACTTTACATGGGGGGGGGGAATTCTACAAACAGATTAATGGTACTGCTATGGGTCCCCTTATTTTACAACAAGAACTTTCCACTATAAAAAAGCTAATTGAATCAAATGGTTACAACCCCAATCAAATCCAGCAGATAATTGAGTCCTATGTTCCAATACCTCAGGTTTCTTCAACAGACCGCAGAGTTCCAATCCCTTACATTCCAGGCATCTCAGAACTGATAGGCAGAATTTTGAAGAAGTATCATCTGATTCCCACGTATATTCCTATCAACAAAATTTCTTATTTATTGCCATCTACAAAAGATAAACTGTCACCTCTATCTTTGGTGGGTGTTTTACCAAATACCATGTGAATGCAATGTACCTTATTTTGAACAAATAGGCAGTTCTGTGGAAAAAAGAATTAAGGAACATCAATATTATACTGAATACATGAAACCTCATAAGTCTGGTCTAGCACAACACAGCACTGACACTACTCATAATATCCAGTGGGATAAAGCTCCTCTCCTCCATAGATGCAGGTTCAAATATGAATGCCTTTTTAAAGAAAGTTGTAAAGCTATTTTACATCGGCCAAATCTAAATCAAAATGATTGTCTCTCTCTCTCAAAAATTGAAGGACTTTTATTTTATGCAACTATCAATAAAAATTAATTATCTTTAAAGGATTATTTAATAATTTAGTAATTAATCTCCTAGCACATGGCAACAATGTTAACTGGTGATCCACCGACTATTCTGTATGTATTCCATTCTTTTAGCTGTTCGTATGACACTGAAGATGTGCTGTTAATTTCAGTACGAAATATTTGTAGCTTTATTAATTAAAAGTTATTACTGTGGTCTTTACGTGTTTTATTAATAAATTATTAAAGGTGTGGCAAATTGGAGGGCACACAAGGTTTGTTTTCCAGGTGAGCGGATGAACATGGTGACTGATTCTTCATATGAAAAGCAAACATGCAAGAAAATAAGTGGCTGTTGTGGGACCAAACGATTTCAATGGACAAAGGGAGAATGTAAAGATGGATACTGGGAGACTATTGAGGAGTAAAAGACAACAACGTGGTAGGAAAGTAGTTAAGTGTGTTCTACAAGAAAGTAGTTAAGAATGTGTTCTACAAGAAAGTAGTTAAGAATGTGTTCTACAAGATAGTGAGCAAGCATTATGAATGATATGCGAGCAGAATTGTGTGAGGAGAAATGGGTACAATTTGTTGTGTGGAATGCATTTGAAAGGCAAATCGAACTGTATAAAAATGATTTACATTTAAATGGAGAGACTTATTAGAAGGTAGTGTAGCAAGTGACGTGCACAAGGGATCAGAGGAAGTCAGAGACAGCATAAAAGAACAGAAGAGTGAAACAGTGAGACTGAAGTGTTTTGAATGGAGGAGAGTAGTGTGAAAGATGAGATCATGAGAACAGGAATGAAAAATGGACAAGGAAATTTGGGGGAGAGGGTCTGAGTGGACAGGGAGACAATGTAACAGATTCTGGAAGCAGCAATGAATGTATGTATGGTGATGGTTAACACAGAAAAGGAATGACCTTGGATTCAAGAGTAGTCAAAGCTGAGAAGATATACAGAGCAAGAGTTCTAAAGGTGAGTGAACAGAAGAAGATATGGAAAAGTCACAGGTGAGGAATGGCATGGGTAGGCTTGGTTATAAACCAAGAAATGAAATATTCTACCTTATCCCAGTAAGGTAGTACAACACCATATTCAGTCCTGAAGATATTTTCAGGTGCAAACTTTGTTTGCTCACACTTGGATAAAGGATTAAACTAAATTTATTATAGTCTAACCAAGTGAAAAATAAACTTGCAATAAGAGTTAATAAGGCCTGTGGAACTTGATAATATATCACCACGTATTCTGAAAGAATGTGCCAGGGAGTTGACACCTGCCTTGACATATTTTTTTAATATGAGTCTTGTACTCAGTCAAGTTCCTAAGGAGTGGAAGGAGGACAAGATTGTGCCACTTCATAAAGGAGTTGATATCGAACTCAAGCATCAAACTATAGGCCTATCTGTGTGTCAGGTGTTGTAGTTAAGTTGTTGGAGAAGTTTGTGAGAACTAGGATCCAGAGTTGGGTTGATAACAATGGTATTATCTTTGATGGATAGCATGGATTTGTTAAAGGGAGGTAATGTTTTAGTAATCTACTTACATATTACAATAAAGTGACTGTTTCCTTGGACAGAGGAAAAGGATACACAGTAATATACTTGGATTTTGCAAAGGCTTTTGATAGAGTACCTCATGATAGGTTGATAGTCAAACTAGAGTAGATGGGATTGGATATTATATTGGTGCATTGGATTGGAGACTGGCTATCGATAGGTATCAACAAGTTGTGTATGGGGAGCGACATCCAGGAAAAGGAAAGTCACTAGTGGAGTGCCTCGGGGGTCTGTTTTAGGTCCATTACTGTTTAACTTGTATATTAATGATATAGGTGAAGATTTGGATAGATATATTCAGTTGTTTGAAGATGATGCAAAGTTTGGACGAACCATGAAGTGTAGTGAAGATGTTGTGGCCTTACAGGAAGACTTGAATAGATTGAGTGACTGGGCACGGAAATGGGGATGTGAGTTCAATGTTGCGAAATGTAAGTTTTAAAATTTGGAAAACAAAGATGGGATGCAGAATTTATGCTTGGTGAGAATATACTGTTGGAGGTAGAGGAAATAAGAGATCTGGGGGGGTGATGGTGAATAAGGATCTAAAATTTAGGGGACACATCACCAAAATTGTAAAGACAATACAAAGGCTTCTGGGAATGATGCGGAGGACACTGACATGTAGAAGTAGGGAGATTCTTGTTCCGTTGTATAAGGCTTTGATTATGCCACACATGGACTACTGTGCCCAGATTTGGTCACCGGGTTTTCAGAAGGATGAAGAGATGTTGGAAAGGGTCCAAAGGAGACTGACTAAGGTAGTTTCTGACCTCTGGAATGTGGAGTATGAGGAAAGATTGAGAAGATGTAATTTGCAGAGTCTGGTGGACAGGAGGAAGATCGGAGATATGATAGAAACCTACAAGTTGGTAAGGGGTTGTTATAGGATGAATGCTGGAGAAGTTTTACAGAGAATAGTGGGAGATCAGGGTAGAACCAGAGGTCATCCCTGGAAACTGTATAAAGAGGGCGTGAGTAGAGGAGTGAGAGGCAGGTTTTTTCGTGCAGAGTTGTGAATGATTGGAATGTCTTGCCTGAGAATGTGGTATCTGCAAAGAGTTTAAATGTGCTTAAAACACGGCATGATGAGCTGTGTGTGTGATAAAAGGACCTCCCAGATGAGTCTTTGACTCCATGAGGTCTTGGGGTGGTAATAATAATAATAATAATAAATGAAATGCTATGCTTGTTGGTGAAATTCTAGAGATGAAATGAAGGGAGATGAAATCATTGTATTGACTGAGTTCATTTATACAAAAATAGTTGAAGTGAAAAAGTGAAACATTGTTGGATGATGAGGATATCCTGACAAATATAAATGGAAGGGTATAGCGTTTTTCATGAGAATAGAATGATCAAGAAGGGAAGAGTGCTGTTGATGATAGCAGGAGAATTATCGCTGTTGAAATAGAAATAGTAGGGAAATTGCAGATAATGATTCTGAAGCATTATGGTGTGAGGTAGAGATAAGGCAGAAGAGATATTTAGTTGGATGTTGCTATGAGCCAGGGGAATGTGAAAAGTGGAGACAAAAGGTGGCTTAGTGAGCAAGAGAATAGTTACCATTATGGGCGATTTTAATTATAATATTAATTAGGCTAATAACCTTAGTAAGTCATTCAAATTATTTATAAGAATTATACAAAGCAGAATCAAAAGTAACTTATGAGCAACATTTAGGAGAAAAACAAATGGAATAATACTTTGGCTGCAGATAAATTGGCCTGGAAGGCTATTGTTCGTGGCAGCCTCAACTCATCTTAGACAGATGGAGAGGAGGAGGATGAATATTAATTGGAATGTTGGTGTATCAGGAAATGAGGAAAACGAATTTCTTGAGTTCCTGAGGGACAGCTATCTTACGCAATATGTAACGGAAGCACAAAGGGTTAAGAATATTAGATCTGATCATATAAGAGAATATGCTTGTGAATGGGATGTCTAATCTTTCTCCAGTTGGTAAGAGTGGCTATAAGGTGGCTTCAGAGTATCACCCATTCATATGATAACTTGTGTGCAGAAAGGATATATGTGGAATAACGAATCTGGCAATTATGAAAAATGTAGGTAACAAAAGGAGTTGGGTGTAAAGGTGATAGACGCTGCTTGGGCTGATAAAGAACTATTTAAACAGTAGCAATATCTGAGTGTATTCTGAAAATGAAATGCTAATTAAGATAATAGTAAATGGAGAATGAAGAGATTAAATAATCTGGAAAAAAAGATGGGCATTATGGGCAACACAAGATGAAGAATGAGTTGCATTCTTCAATACAAATACAAAGACCAGGACAGGAAGGTGACTTGGCTGATAAGGACAAAATCCTAGAGTGTTCTTTTGAAATGCGGAATGTAGAAGAAAAAAAAACTATTACGAGAATAGGGAATATGATGTTAGCAGGTGAAGGGAGACTGGTAATTGCAGCAGAGGATATAGTAGAAGCATTCAATGAACAATTTATGAAGGTATTTTTATCAACACATTATGAGGGATTTGAAAGAAGAAAGAATGATGGAGGAGGAACTGATGGTGGATGAGCAGGAAGGAGAAATTACCTTATTTACTCAAACATAACTTGCCCTACTGCATATCTTGCACCCACATTTTACTTTATGAAAATATGTTGTTGGAAGTTTCTTCCCTTGGTTATACTATAAATTAAAGATACCAAGAAATTATATACTTGGTTTAATCCTTTATCAAAGCGTAAGCAAAAATAAAGTTTGTGCCTGAAGTATTTTCAGTACTGGGGCAACTCGTGGTAAAGGTGGTATGACTTCACATCACTTTCCTTAGTATCCCGTAATGCAAAGCACATCTCCCTGCAGCATGTATAATGCTATGCATTATGGGAAGGGTCACTACCCAGACCGGTTTCGACCTTTCTTGGGGTCTTTTCAGTGGGAGTCAGACCCAGAGGCGATACTACGGTTGAAATAACAGAAGTCATTTCACATATGAGTTGCCAAAAGGTGTCACACCTTATTATTAAATTACTCTGGATTAGAGAAAGGTTGTTAACATCACGAGTTGTCCCAGTCCTGAAAATACTTCAGGCGCAAGCTTTGTTTGCTTACACTTGGATAAAGGATAAAACCAAGTATATAATTTCTTGGTATCTTTAATTTATGAAAATAGAAATTAAAAAGTTTTGCATATATCTTGCATACAAAAAAAGTTTAAAACTTAGCTCCATTTCACACTCCACTTTCACTTCTCATTAGTTCTTCATGAAGGACTGTTCATAATGTATCTGAAGTTTTGTAAATTACTGATAATTTTATGCTTGAAATATGGAAAAACATTCAAGTTACAATGCTGGTTTTAAACTCAAAGTTATTGATTTTGCAGAAAAACAGCAATCAAGCAGTAGGGTGTGATTCAAATATATCACATGAGGAATGTGAGTGGCTGATCACATAAATAATGTTGATAATTAAAATTTAAATGCATTCATTTTATAAATAATGTCAGCAATTTTAAATTATAATGACTATTGAGGATTTAATTATGAATGTCAATTTAGTTTTTTTCCTGAAAAACTTTAGTTTCCCAAAAATCTCCACAAATATCTCGCACACCACAATTTTTTAACTTTCATTTCGGGGGGGGAGTGAGAGTTATATTCGAGTGAATCTAGTAAGTAAATCTGATGTTAATAAGGTATTAGGACTTGATCACATAACTGCATGTCTTATTTCAGGGCATATTTTTTGTACTTGTTTAACAGGAGTCACAACAGTGCAAGTTCCCAAGGAATGGTAAGTGGATAAATGTTACCACTTCGTAAAAGGGATGATAAGAATGACTAAAAATTATAGGCTGGCCTATGGGTCTAGAGTAGTAGTTAAGATATTGAAGAGCTTGATGGCAGCTTGAATTCAGAACTAGGTTGATAATAGCAGTATTTTTTGTGATGGTTGGTCAGCATTTTTGTAAAAATGAAGGTCATGTTTAAAAATCTACTTATGTACAAATTCACTGACAAAAATACAATGAGAAATTCAATGAACAAAAAAAGAGATGTATGTATAGTGGTATACTTGAATTTTTTCAAAGGCCTTTATAAGATTATAAGTCTGCTGCCATGCTATGTTAGACACAAGTTTAGGCAGAGGGCAGTGATTGCATATGAATCAGTGCATAAGTTGATTCATATGCAATCACTCCCCTCCTGGACTTATGTGATGCTGACAGATTGTATTTAACGCATTCATATTGAATCACTCATAGTTCAGTTGCGATCACTCTATTTTGTGCTCGAGTTTTGTCAAAACATACTATGGATCATAACAGAGAACTATTACATCCATAGCACATCTGACAAAACATGGGGATTGATGGAGCAGCAAATCATCTTGTAAAATTTGCTGTGCTTGTTATGTGTATTTATTTCCCTGTTTTATTTATATTTTGCTTCATTTTCTAAGAATTTTCTTTTGTTTACTGAGGATCAGTATACATTTTACACAGTAACAGGATACACAATATCCAATCATTATCAGAATTATCCACATTTTCACGAATTCTACATTCATTACTTTTTTTTTTTTTTTTTTTTTTTTTTTGTCAGCAGCTTTTTTGTATTATCAATAATAGATATCTCATGCAATTTGTTGTAGATCAACCACTTCTTATAATACATAAAAGTACTCATATTTATTCAGGAATAGATAAATTTCTATTATCTATTCCAATAGATAATATTTCAGATGTTTCTGAAGATTGGAATAAAATGCTCCAATACAAACATTGCATTCTTTTGCAACTTTTCCATTGCAACTTTTGCTGTACTGCAAAAGCTAGAAAAACAAGTAGCTTTGTTCATCACTAACTAGTACAGAGACATTTACAGGTCAATGTACTAACAATTAGCTATAACTAGTGTAATTAGAGACATTTAGAGTGATACTTATAATGAAAACCATTCCCCTCGCCAAATGCTAATTTTACAAATAAAACTCTACTGAAAAAGTTGCAATTAACATGCCATGTAAGCTTAGTGAAAATGCAACCACTAAGTGGAGAAGTGGCACACACACACACACACACACACACACACACACACACCAAAGCTTGTTTCCATATGTGCAGCTACTGCTGGCATGAACATGTCTCCAGAAAGAATTTTTCACAGAGAGCATGTACAACTCAGAAGAGCTAGAACTATTAGGATGAATGCAACTGAGTGCATGTGTGCAGGCACCCATAAGGCAAGTGAATGTGAGAATGACCAAAAATTGCAGGAATTAGCCTCTCAAGTGAAAAATTGAATAGGTTAGTAAACACAAGATGTAAACATAGCTTAAGGTCAAATAGAATACTACAGTTTATGTATAATAATGCCAAAAATATCAAAAATAACAGGGAGTTCTTAGCGTTGTTTAGTCTAACCTCACCAAAAATTATAGGTATATTAGTGAGACTTATGAGCAACTAAAGGGCTTTTGATGTGCAATATATATATATGGATTCTAGCAATTAAATTAGGTATAGCCTGTTTTCACAAACGGAGCTCTGACAAACCTGGAAAGCAATTTCACTGTCTCTTCTTTCATTCCTTTCGAAGAGTCTTCCCAACTCTGCCTATCCTTAAGTATACATCCTTCAGCTGCTCAAACAAAATGTGAACAGATTTCTCCTTTCTTCTTATCCACACATGGCACTAATCTGCTTATAGGCCTTGTGACCCTTCGCGTCTGGATCAGACACACACACACACAAAAAAAAAGACTTGGATGAAAGCAGATGATGTAGTTACAAGGGTAGAATGTGAAGGACTGAGAGAGACAGGGTAGGAGTTCTGGAATGCTAACAAAAGAACTACAGCTAAAGACTGACATATCATCAGGAAGAGACAATATCTTAGGAGTTACAGTAAACTTGTCTGAAAATTGGTCAGAGACTGAATTTAGGAATGAGCATATAAGAATATGATATGTTCAATGGGGAGCAGATGGCTTTGTGAAGGATAAGTCATGCCTTAGTCATTTATAATAGTGCCACTCAAGTTAGATAAAGGGTATAACTATACAATCAGCTAATGCCTTTTTGTTCCCATATAGGGAGTAGGCGAGGCCATTTAGCCCTATCTAACTTTTGGAGACTGAGTGGGCAGTTCAATCTCCACTGGTAGCCAATCAGAGATAGCTGGCCCAAGGCTAGCATTAATTAAATGCCACACGGTGAAGAGGTGGCTCAACAAGTGCCACTATCTCGTGGTCCCTATCTCTAATACAATATTTTTAATGTCTGAAAACAGTGTGGGTTCTACGGTCAATTTTCTTGAGTTTACGGGACGAAAAACTAAAGTTTCCAGGAGAAAAAGCCCACTTGTCCGTGCCAGAGATCGACCACTCTGGAATCGGTCAAAAAAAGGCTTAGAAAAATTTCCTCTAGTCGCCGACTAGATTCGAAAGCAAGTCTTCATTCATGCGGTCAAGTGCCGTGGAGTGCAAATGCCACATCCACTGAGCTACACAAGCTCATAACTATACAATGAATTTTGAAAATGTATTTCACAGAATACCACATAAACTTTGTTACATCAATTCAAACAAATACAGATGAATGTGAAGATGGTGATATGGATATAAAGATAGCTGATGAAAGCTCTGTGCTTGCAACATTGAAGTTTAATTATTATTAGTAGTAGTAGTAGAGATGTCCAGAGAGTCAGGGCTCAACAAGAGAAACCACACATCATTCACACCACACATTACACAGTTTCTTAAATTCAGTCACAACATCTGCACTCAAAATTTCCAAAGGCAAGCCATTCTAGTCATGCATCATTCTATGAGAGTAAAATCTAGCTCTTCACCACTATCTTGATTGCATTCATTCTCAAACTTCCATGGATGCACTCTCATCCTCTCTCCACCTTGCATAAAATGAAATGAAAAATTCCATCTACTGGTATCCTGCATTACCTTTGTAGGCATCTATCATATCTCTTCTGTTTGCAAGCATCTGCAGTCCACAAATTGTCAATCTCTCTCTCTCTCTCCCCTTATAATCTACATTCCACAGTCCCGATATTCTGTGTACAGTAGTCTAGGTACATTGTAGTCTGCACAGTTAGCCTAGTGGTTTTGCGCTTCACAACCATGTGCCTGGAAGAAGGGGTGTCCCAGGTTCGATTCCTGTCGAAAAAGTGAGGAACTTGAGGATCTTCCTCAGGCATAGTCAAGTTGGCCAGTCTTGGGCGCGGGCAGTAGGTTTTTTCTGCCAGTTTATCTGGCATTTTTTTCATCCTGCAAGCAGGCAAACCGGCCCCATGAACATACGCTTCTACAGCCAAAAATATATCCCCCCCCTCCCCCAGCGGCAGACTTGGCAACAGGTCAGTTGGGAATGGTACTAAGAAGTAGTCACATCTAAGTAACACGAGGACCCTGCATAGGAATTGGGAATAATGCATAGTGAAAGAAAGTCTAGGTACATTGTACTGAGCCTTAAAGAGGCAAAATAACTTCCTTATTCTTACATGTCAATGTTCAATTCACACTGCATTTATCCTTTGAGTAGTATTTGCAATATGGCCCCTGAACTTCAATTTCCTGTCTACTAAAACTACAAGATCCTTTTGCAATATGGTCCTTGAACTTCAACTTCTTATCTACTAAAACTCCAAGATCCCTAGCCTAGTCACAGTTTCTTCTAGTATAATCTGGCCAATATAATATACCACTGAATTATAATTGTTCAGCACGCACCCACTGTGCAAATCTGCCAATTCATTGCATTACCTTTTCCTGTGGACTTCTTGATCTATAGCAGCAACCAACAATATGTATTGTCCTATTGTTTGTCTGACACTGAATAGTCTCAAATGAACAATCTCCCACAGACTGATAATCCTTCTTAGCCTCTATTTTTGTTGGTTATAGTTTTTCAGATATCATCAGCAATACTCCATCTCCTGTACATTCCTTCTATCATCCCTGAAAATACAATACCATTTACTTTCTATGCCTGTAAATATATCATTTTCTGTCAACCAGGTCTCACTGATGCCCTATAACTTTTGGCCAAGCTCACCAATGCCAAAAACTCCTTTCATATTCTGAATATTTCTTGCATTTGTGTACATACATTTCAACATCTCCTTAGACCCACAGTTATCCTTGCATAAAATGTCATTACTAACCCATTCAGATTTGAAAACTGTGAAACTGCATTCAGCATTGTAAAATAATTTCTGCACATACACACACAGTCATTTGTCTCAGGAGTGGCTGAACCCACACTAGACTACATCTCCTATAATACTTCTGGTTTTGCTCTTCTAACTGCTCACTAAACAACACTCTCCAAACTGGTAACCTTCCAAACCATTTAAATACAGTCCATCAGGCATATACAGGTCCTCTTGTCCATCAAATTCACTCTACACATCTAATAATCGAACACCATCGTCATGCACAATCTTCTCATTGACTTGTTAGCAATCATGGACCTTCAATTCTTTCCTATCATACTGAGGCAGCAGAAAACTCACAATCTTTACTTACTCTTCTTCTTTTGCTTCAATCAGTTACTCTTTCATATCTTCTATCATTACATATTTCTCACCTTTCACATTCAATCAAGCCAGCCAAAACAATAAATTCTTTCCTTCTGCAAACTAATCTTTACTAACAACCTCGTTCTTTTCACTTTGGAAACATGCTTTTGTTTCGTCACTTTCTCATTAAGTACACCTCTTTATCATCAAATCCACAACTGCTGTGTACCACACAGTAATTGTTCCTCCATGTGCTTGAACTCACATCTTTTCCTATGAAGGAGTCCACGTAAGCGTGGTATTCCCCTCCACACTGGCATCTCCTCGTCCACATTATTACTTTCATCCCCTTTTTTTTTCAAAATCTCATTCTTATTTCACATGCTATCACTTTCTCATTAAATACACCTCTTATCGAAACCCCATATAATACCTTCTCTTTTAATCCCAGTTTCTTACACTTTCATCATCATCATCATCAAATTCCTGCCATGTACCCTCAAGAGGTGTACAGGATATGATAGTATTACATGAAAAATTTACATTATTACTAACTTCCTATCTACAATTTTCCTCCAAATCAGTGTGTTACTTGTCAAGACTCCAACATTATCAGATCTTATTATTTCTATCGTCTAACGTACTTTGTACCATATCAATCCACCTATATCTTGGTCTTCCTCGGGGTCGTTTTGCTGCCAACCTGACAGAGAACACTTGTTTTGCTAATCTTTCCTCACCCATTCTGTTTAAGTGACCATACCACCTGAGATTAGCTCTGCTAATGCATTCCTGGATGCTGACAATGTCAAGTTCTTTCCTAATATTCTCGTTTTTAATATGATATTGCCATTGATGCCATCTGTTCATGCCTCTAATCTTTCTCAGGATTCTCATATCCTGCAGTCTCTAGTGAAGTCTAGTCTAGTCTTTGGTCAAGGGTTTTACTTCTGACCCAGCTCTCAGATCCATAAGTTAAAACTGGTTTGAACACTGCCTTGTATACAGCTAATTTAGTGTTCCAACTAATTTCTCTCTTATTCCGTATAAATTTATTCAATTGACTTCCGACCATACCAGCTTTGTTGATTCTGTTGTCTATTTCCATATTTAATTTACGATCTTCACTAAAAATCTTGCCTAAGTAGATGAAACGTTTTTCTTGTTCCACGGGTTCTCAGTTCACAACACAGTTGATATTTTCAACGATTCTACCTATTTTCATCGTCTTTGTCTTTTTATTGCTGACCTTCATACCATATCCATTACAACATTTATTCAATTTAGTCAGGGAATTTTGCAGACTTGTAGTGGATTCATTTAGAAGTATAACATTGTCTGCATAAAGCAAAGAGCTGACATTAACATCTCCAATTTTGATATCATGTTTAGTACCACTTTCCTTCATAATGCGATCCATATAGATAATGAATAACAGAGGGGATAATGTACATCCTTGTCTCACACCAGATTTAACATTAAACCATCTTCCTGTACTTCCTTCAATTCTAAATGCTGACTTACAACTCAAATAAAGAGTAAGTATTGCTTGATATAATGTCCCATTGACACCATATAATTGTAGTGTACTGAATAGCTTCTCTCTTGGCACCTTGTCATATGCCTTTTCCAAATTGACAAAACTTAAATACAGATCATTGTTATATTCCCATAATTTCTCCACTATTTGTCGTAAAGTGAAGATCTGATCGTGGCAGCCTTTATTTCGTCTGAATCCAGCTTGTTCTTCACCAAGCTTTTCTTCCACAGTTCTTCTCAACCGTTTCTCAGCATAAATCTTACCAGGAACACCCAGTAGGGAAATACCTCTGTAATTCTCACATTCAGTTTTATTTCCCTTTTTATAAATGAGTACTATGAGAGCTCTAATCCAATCATCAGGAATTCGTCCCTCTGTCCAGGCCTTCTGAACTATGCAGTGCAGCCACTATAAGACTTTCATACTACTATATTTCAGCATTTCTGGTCAAATATCAACTACTTCTGCTGCCTTTCTACATTTCAAGCCTTTGATGGCTTTTTCTACTTCAAGTATGGATATGTATTGCATGCCTGTTGAGTGTTTTTTTTTAACACTGTGCTATCACTGCTTGTTTCATTTAGCAATTTTTTGAAGTAATTACTCCAAACTTCAAGGATATCTTTTTCTCCTGTTTTCATGTCACCTTTATCATCTCTAACTCCTTTTACAGCACTCTTTCCTCCATTTCTAATCTTCTTCAGCAACCTCCAGAATATTTTGCCACCTTCTTGATATTTATTTTCTATGTTCTTGTCAAAGTCCTCCCATGACTTTTGTTTAGCTCTTCTTACATTTGTCTCGGTATTCTTGAAGAACACAAGCTTACTTATTTGCCAGCAACTTTTAATGTTTTCTTCATTGCCTCTTTAACTTTCTGTATCCACCATGGAGTTCTAATTTTTCTATCCTTGCAGACTACCTCACCACATGCCTCTCTGGCTGAATCAATCAGGGTTTTTTTTCTTTTTTTTTTTTTTTGCCACTGAATCTCCAAGGTTTGGTTCCTATTCTCTAACTCTTTCATTTTTTCAATAATCTTTATGTATTTTAGTCTACAGTTCACATCTGAGAGCTGCTCAATTTCTTTTATTCGCTTTAAAACTTTCCTGCATGTTATTCTTTTCACTATGAAATTCAATTTTATCCTGCTCAAGTGATCACTTCCAATTTCAAATCCTCTGTACACTGTGGTGTCCTGAACCAGGGAGAAAACATCATTATCAACAATAACACGATCAATGAGAATTTTCTTATTTCTTGTCTCTTCTCTCCATGTGAATTTGTGCACATTTTTATGTTGTTAAAACTTCCAACAACCATCTCTAATCCAGAATATTTTATAACAAGGTGCGACACCTTTTGGCTATTCTTATATGAAAATACGACTTGTGCATTACTTCAACCTTAGTATCACCTCTGGGTCTTGCTCCAACTGATCAGACTTCAATAAAGGTCAAAACTGGTCTGGGTAATGACCCTTCCCATAATGCATAGCATTGTACATGTCCATAAGGATATGTGCTTTGCATTATGGGATACTAAGACAAGTGATGTGAAGTCATATGCCTCTATATACGAGTTGGCCCAGTCCTGAAAATACTTCAGGGACAAACTTTGTTTATTTACACTTGGATAAAGGATTAAACCAAGTTATTAAAAACAACACGTAAGTCCACAGTAATAACTTTAATTAATAAATAAGGTAGATATTTCGTACTAAAAATAATAGTACATCTTCCATGTTACAAACAGATAGGAATAGAATACAAGTAACGAATATTCGGTGGATCACCTATTAAAATACAATGTTGTCAGGAGCTAGGAAATGAAAGAAATTAATAAATAATTAATATTTAAGATAATTAGTTTTTTAATGATTACATAAAATAAAAGTCTCCCAGATCTTTGAGAGGGAGAGAGAGAGGCAATCATTCTGATTTAAATTCGGTCGGTGTAAAAAAGCTTCACAACTTTCTTTAAGAGGCATTCACATTTGAACCTGCATCTATGAAGTAGAATAGCTTTATCCCCCTAGATATTATGGGTAGTGGTAATACTGTGTTGTGCTAGACCAGACTTCTGAAGTTTGTTATAATCAATATAATATTGATGTTCTTTAATTCTTTTTTCCACAGAACGGCCAGTTTGTCCAAAATAAGAAACATCGCATTCACAAGGAATTTTGTGAATTTGGCATTCTTAAATCTCTAATTAATAGGGCACAAAGTTTGCTCTTCTCCAGAAATCTTACAAGAACTTTCCATCATTAAAAAGTTAATGGTATCTAATAATTACCACCCTAATCAAATCCAACAGATAATTGAATCTTATGTTCCAATACCTAAGGTTTCTTCAACAGTTCGCAGAGTTCCAATCCCCTACATTTCAGGAATCTCAGAACCTATAGGTAGAATTTTAAAAAAGTACCAATTGATTCCCACTTATATTCCTATCAACAAAATGTCTTCCTTATTGCCTTCTACAAAAGATAAACTGTCATCTCTGTCTTTGGCTGGAGTTTACAAAATTCCTTGTGAATGCGATGTTTCTTATTTTGGACAAATTGGCCGTTCTGTGGAAAAAAGAATTAAAGAACATCAATATTATATTGATTACAACAAACCTCAGAAGTCTGGTCTAGCACAGCACAGTATTACCACTATCCATAATATCCAGTGGGATAAAGCTATTCTACTTCATAGATGCAGGTTCAAATATGAACGCCTCTTTAAAGAAAGTTGTAAAGCTTTTTTACACCGACTGAATTTAAATCGAAATGATTGCCTCTCTCTGTCGAAGATCTGGGAGACTTATTTTATGTAATCATTAAAAAAAACTAATTATCTTAAATATTAATTATTTATTAATTTCTTTCATTTCCTAGCTTGCGACAACATTGTATTTTAATGGGTGATCCACCGAATAATCGCTACTTGTATTCTATTCCTATCTGTTTGTAACACTGAAGATGTACTATTATTTTTAGTACGAAATATCTACCTTATTTATTAATTAAAGTAATTAATTGGTAAGTAAGTAATTAATCTGCGGCATAGTATAATTATTAAAAACAACACTTACGTGTTGTTTTTAATAATTATACTGTGCCGCAGATCCCTCTAAAAATAAGGATTAAACCAAGTGTATAATTTCTTCACATCTTTAATTTATAGATCAATAATCCGTGCCCATTTTGCTAAAAGCTATCGACCTGCTGTATGCAACATTGGATGCACTGCTACCACTTCACTGGATGAAGAGACTCAGGTGTATGAGGAAGTATTAGAGTTGTTGCACAAACTGAATAAAAATTCAGCAATAGGGACCAATGGAATATCAACACAGATGTTAAAATAGAGTGCAGCTAAACTGGCTACTCCTCTGACCAGACTATATAATTTGAGTTTCAGAACAAGGAAGATTCCACAGAAGTGGAAAGAATGAATGGTAATCCCGTTGCACAGGGAAAAAGACTGATATAGCCAACTTTCGATCAATCAGTATCTCTTGGCTCAAATTCAGATATGGATTGACAGAGAATCTCTACTTTGTAATGAACAGCATGGGTTTACTAAGCAAAGGTCATGTTTTAGCAACTTCTTGATTCTATAATAATGTTACCACTGATTTGGATAAGAGGAATGGATGCACAATCATACTTTTGGATTTTGCTAAGGCTTTTGACAGAATATAGCATGGAAGACTGTTACATAAATTGGAAAATATGGGATTGGATTATGAAATATTTGCATGGATAAGATGATGGCTGAATGATATATCAAAAAGTAGTATTCTGTAAGATTTAAGGTAACCAGGTGCACCACAAGGATTCAGTCTTTCATCCACTGTTATTCAATCTGTACATTTCTGACATTGGGAAGGATTCGACAAGCGATATACAGCTATTTGCTGATGTTAAGATATGCAGGAAAATATATATAAACTCTTGCTTTACATTTACTAACAAAAAGAGTGTTAAAACACTTTTGGTGTGACTAGATATCTGATGTCATATTATTATTATTTGACCTCCATGGAGTCAGAGACTCATCGTGGGAGGTATTGCACAACTCACTATTGCATACAATGCTCATCCAAACCGTGTCTTAAACTGATTCAATGTGTCCACATCCACAACACACTCAGGCAATGCATTCCACTCACCAACCACCCTCCATGCAAAGAACCTGCTTCTCACTCCTTTGCTCACACCCTTCTTATACAGTTTCCAGCAATGGCCTCTCATTCTACTCTCCCCTCTTCCATTCTATGAAAAATCTCTTCCATGTCTATTCTGATAACAACCCCTGACCAGCTTATATGTCTCAATCATATCCCCCCCCCTTTCCTCCTATTCACGAGGCTCTGCAACTTACATGCTCTTAATCTGTCCTCGCACTCCACATTTCAAAGACCACTGACTACCTATGTGAATCTTCTCTGACAAGCAACATACACATACAGCTATTTGCTGATGCCAAGATATGCAGGAAAAAATGTAAAGTCGTGCTTTACATTTACTAGCCCTCCATGCAAAGAACCTGCTTCTCACTCCTTTGCTCACACCCTTCTTATACAGTTTCTAGCAATGGCCTCTTATTCTACTCTCCCCCTCTTCCATTCTACGAAAAATCTCTTCCATGTCTACCTGATAACAACCCCTGACCAGCTTACATGTCTCAATCATATCTCCCCCCCCTTTCCTCCTATTCATGAGGCTCTGCAACTTTACATCTCTACAAGACCTTCACCAGAACTTCAGATATACAGACAGGCCTATAATTTGAAGCTACAGCCTTGTCACCACCTTTATGCAGTGGAACAATTTTACCCTCCCTTGGAACCTGTGCTGTTGCAAAACTCTTATTAAACAGGCATGCTAATGCTACTGCCAGTTCCCTGGAACATTCCCTTAAGATGCGTGGTGATATGTCATCAAATCCTATTGTCTTATTAACATCAAGGTTATTTCCTCAAATACCTCCTGCTCACTCACAATTAAGCTATCCTCTCCTATGTCCTCTACACTTAAGTTCCTCATGATTCCACCCTGATCAGGATGAAACACCCTTATAAATTATGGTGGGATTATACTAGAAGAAACTGATCAGGCTAGAGATTTTGGAATGTTACTAGATAGGAAGTAGAAGTTCAAGGACAATATACCTAAAATTGCAAATACAACTCAGAGGATAATTGCAATGCTGAAATAAACACGTAAACATAAGAATGTCATTCTTCCTCTTTACAAGGCCTTGATAAGACTTCACTTGGACTATTGTGTACAGGTCTGATTTCCTGGTCTACTGTGGAGAGAGTACAAAAGAGAATGTTAAAAAATTATATCAAGATTGTGGAATACTGATTATTATGAAGACAGATTGAGAATTTGTAGACTGCAGACACTAGAAACAGGAGAAAGAGGGGTGATATGATTGAGACTCACAAACTTCTGAAAGGGTCATTAAGGATTTCACTTGATGGAAATTTTCATTTTTATGGAGGGTGGGGAAGGGATGAAGAAAGCTAAGAATAAATGCTGCCAAGAAGGGGGAGGGTGAGAGCTAGATTTTTCTCTCAGTGTGGTGCATGATTGGAATGGATTGTCACTGGATGTTGTGTACAAGCAGTGTGAATGAATTCAAGAACGACAGCAGGTGTGCGTAGTATGTGGCCTCCCTCGATGAATCCCTGACTCCCTGGAAGTCTCTCTTAATAATAATAATAATACTAAAACTACTTTTCCAGAAGTGCAATGGATATATGGAATAGTGATAGATTTATTGCTGTCCATGTTTGTTATTTGGCCACAGGACTTAGACAGTGAATGCAAAAAATCCATTTGGTTGTTGTTAACTTGGGTATATAGGATTGGCAGACTGCTTGCTGTTGCTTTATTTCTTTAATGAATTCAGTCCTTGGGTGTTTAATTGAGAAAAGAGGGTGTTTAGAGTGTCTGAGCTCTGCTGCCCTCTAGAATTTGCCTTGACTTGCCAAATAAAACAGCCTGAATTACTATGAACTGAAACAGGGCTGAGACATCAGAAGGAAATTCACCTTTCCTTAGGTCAAAGGTATCTTTAAGTGGAACATTACTGAATAATGAAGAGTTGTCAAAAATGACTATTAAGTCATTGCTTTAGTGGGTGAAGTTTTCTATACTAAACAGAAGTATGGGCAGAACTGTTTGTGTGCAAAGGAGTATTGCTTGTAAACTGAGAGAGCACTTTGGCTAAGTGTTTTCTAGTTTATATGTGGATGAGTCTATGCCACTAACTATTGGGAGTAACAGTACATTTTCTTTATGAATTTTTGTTAGCCGATATATCCAAGGGGATCTAGAATTACATGGTTTTAGTTAGTTACTAACTGTCACTGCTGGCCAGGAGGAGATTTTTTTTTTTTTTGAATTATGATTTGTGCATTAGTGGAATCATAGTTTAACTGTGATCCCATTAACCCTTTAACTACCGATTTTATATTCTACTGACATTGGCCCATGTGCTGAATTAATTATGAAAAAAATTATAAATAAAATCAATTAAAATTCTTATTGAAATAAGAAGTCCGAACAGCATCATACATTCTTGATATACACTTGTTCACTCACAAAAAAATGGCAATAATAGTGTTTTATAAAATTTGCATAATCAAGGTGTCCACTTGATTATGCAAATTACACACATTCATTTATGCAGAAATTAATCAAAATATATAAAGAGCACTATTATTTACAACACAGTTATTACTAAGCCTACCAAGTGCCAGGATATGAAAATCCTAAAAATTTAGCATGGAATGATATTTTTCAAAACAAGGCTGTACACAGAGTCCAACGTCACATTTGGTGCACATACACTGGCTCTCACGATGCTTCTTCTGCTCAAGAGTGGTATTGGAACTGACATAACAAACTTGAGCTGCATTCTTCTTCTTCTCAGTAGAAGGTACAAGAGAAGGGAAATGCCTTTCTTTGAGATGCAGTGGTTGATCTCCAGGTGATGGATGCCCTTTCAACCTCCCTGTTGTTCTAGGGATATGGTACTTTTTGAATTATTTCCCTGATCAGCATGAGTTGGTAATCTGCTAAGTTTGTATTTTTTTCCAAATTTTACATTATAAAGACAGTGAGAATTTAGTATGGTCATATTCAGAAGGTGGAAAAATAGTTTTTTGTACCACTTCATAGTTTTTCTCATACACTCAACAGAAGTGACCATCATATCTGTCCTGTCTACAGCACCCATGTTGACATTGTAATCCACCGCACAATGTGGTTTCACAATATTCTCTCCTGTCTGTCGATCTTTTTTGTCCGTCTGTGTAAAATCATTTTCATGCAATGTTGTCAGCATAGAAACTTCTCTCCTTTCAAGCCACCTTATTGCAAGAATACTGTCTGTATGTTTTGCCCTTATTTAGTTTCTGTGAAAATTTAGGCATTCCCTTTCTATTTTTCCTGACTGTAATACATGCATTGGTCTTGTTTTTATGCAACCAGTCGAAAAGTAGAGGGCTGGAATACCAGTTGTCAATCCATAGTGTATGACCCCTATGTAAATATTTCATCAGTGTTTTGACCCTGGTGTGTTGGGTGTAGTTGTGAAGGACACACACATCTCAGGGAAGATGTCTGTGTCCTTCCCAGTGTGCACTATGAAATATGTGATGAAATCTGTTTCACAGTTACAGATGAGAAGCAGTTTTATTCCGAATTGACTTCTTTTTGAAGGAATGTACCAGGCAAATGATAATCTACCTTTGAAAAGAACAAGACTTTCATCCATACACAAATTTTGAAAGGGGTAGAACATTTCACTGAAACCTTTTCTGAGATTTTCAATTACAGATTTCAACTTAAACAATCTGTCTCCTTCAGGTTGATTTTCATTATCACTAAAATGCAATAATCAAAGTAACAATAAAAATCTGTCCTGGGCCATCAAATCAGAAAACTGGGGGGTTGAGAGGAGAGGATCTGTAGCCCAATGTTCAGAAATTTTAAGTTTTTTTTACCCTTGTCATTAGCAGTGTAATAGCTAGAAAAATGTAAAGTTCTTGAGGGGTGGTGTTTTTTTCACTGCTTTAGTCGTGAAGATGGTTAGATGGTTTATTATTTCTGGTGAAGGTATGAAACTTGTTTGTTTCGTCAGCTATTGTTGTCATTAGTTCTATGGTAAAAAATTGTTCAACAATATCTAAAGCTGAAAAATCATCAGTGATATTACCTGTGATTATTCCTGAATTACTGCTATCAAATTTGTGTACACTTGGAGTAAATGCATCATCACGCCACTTGAACAATACATCTTCGGTACACATTCACTTACTCGCATTCATATCGAGATTTTTGTCACTATCTTGCTCGCTCATAACACTTACATCACCAGGATCTTCTTCATCTGAAGTACACAATTCTTCTCCTGACTCATTTGTTGTTAACAATTCATCAATTTGATCATCAGTAAGATAACGCAGATATTTACTGGTAGACGCCATATTGTGACATCCCTGAAATACCCGCAGATACATGGTTTATGCATCATGCTGCATATGATTAGTTGCACCAGTTCAAATTTTTCTCTTTAGATGTCATACAAGGACAGAAACCCAAGTCAAATAAACTTAAATTGGTTGGCAATAGATGGAGGAACCTACCCACGAAGTTTGAATATCTTACGACGATTCTTTCTATACTAAAAAATTGTCTGAATATGGAAAGCATGCCAACCATACATATACGGGCTCAGCAAAGCAGGCGTGCATTTCCGAGCCCATAATAATACCTTCTCATTGGTTAAAGTGTTAACAGACATTTTTTGTGTGCAAACAACAAATCCTAAACAGAAGCTGCAACCTTGCTTACGTTGACCAAACAGGTAGGACAGCCAACATCAGAATCTTAAAGCACGAAGACTCCAATTCCATCATTATGGCCACTCAAGTTTAGTAGCCTATGCATTGGATACCTATCACAGGATCTGATCATAAAAGGCTACCTTAATCCACCAAATCAAGTATAAATATGAATGACTTTTCCTGGAATCCGTTTCAGCCCTCAAAACTGCCCTGATCTCAACAAATTTGGTTATGTCAAAATGCAGCTCTCATTTGGGGAAACTCATCCACAAGCAATCAATTCAATGGCCAAGAACATACTGTCAAGCACTTAATAGGTGGTGGTGTTGTCTAGATAGATTCTCCTATGTATTTTGTTGGTTTGGTTTGTTTTTTCAGTGTGACTAACTGATATGGTGCTTGTGGGCATAAATCTATACTAGTGCCCCTCGTTGATGCCAATTTAAATTTGCATCTTTATGAATTTGCATTCCTAAACTAATTATGAAATATCATAATTCATAATTAATTAAATATTTATTTATTAAATCTTCTATGTGGTCATTTCATCACCAAGGAATCCAGGTGACCAGATCTGTGCATGGTAATCCAGATGTGGACTTATTAATGCATTATAACATGGAATAATAATCTCCCTATCCCTGCTTGTCAGTGTGTTCTTCAACAACCATGTAATTTGATGTTAAAAGAGACTTAGATGAGATGGGAATCCTGGATTAAACTGAAAGCACCTAAGAAAAGTATAAAAAAGAAGGCAGTACTTCCAGCAGAGAACCTTAAAGAAGTTCAGTAAGCTAGAAGAGGAAAGTAAGTGGAATTATAACAAAACAAAATGAAACATGCCAATTTATTGTGCTTTGGTGTTAACTGTTTTTAGAGAAAAGTAGATACAAATACATAAGTTTCTAACATTAATTGTTTCATAACTTTTATTCTTATTATTATATGGGTATCTCTGTGTACTCAGAAGACTCATTGCATGAGACTATAAATTGACACACAAGCCATTATTCACACAATACCTATCATATCTCTCCTTAAACTCAATCATAGACAAAGCACTCCATATTTCACCTTCCAAACAAAAAATCTTGACCTAATACCTTGTTAATGACACTCTTACACAATTTCCAGGTGTGACCCCTTGTTCTCTCCCCTGCTGCACTGTACAGAAATAAACCCTGTTTAACAACTTATATGCTTCTATCATATCTCTTGCCTTAAGCCTATCAAGTAGTTTTTGGGGCCCATAGACCTTCAATCTATTCTCATAATAAGTATTCCAGAGATCTGCAATAATCTTTGTCACTCATCTCTAAATCCTCTCCACCACTTCATCAACCAAGGAATCTAGGCTATCAGATTGTGCACAGCAGTCCAGATGTGACCTTATTAATGCCTTATAACATAGAACAATTACTTCCCTACCCTGCTTGTCAGTGTGTTCTTCAACTGCCATGCATTTCGATGTGCAAATTATATATCAGACTGTGGTGCTGGCCAATTTCAAATATTTATTATTATTATCGATATTATTGCAGTTCAGAATTCAAATTTCATTAAAACTTCTAGTGCCCGCCCATCTAGTACTTCCATAAGGTGGCCACCCAACAGATATGCTGATCATAATGATCCCCCCCCCCCAAATCAAAAAAAAAAAAAAAAAAAAAAAAGATTTATAAGAGAACGGCTGAATGGATTGGATCACTAGGCTAATGCATTTTATAAGAAAATTCTAATTTCAAAAAACTGATGAATATTAGCAATAGATTGCTCGATTGGTGCTGCAATAAAACATTTTGAAAACTTATGTTAAAAATAGATTTCAATATAAATTTTTATTATTTTGGGTAAATATGGTTATATATCACCAAGAGTGCGAGAATCAATATTTAATACAATACATAATAACGAACGAAAATTGTATCGTGGTACAAATATCGCAAGAAAAAAAATTTTTTTTAAATAATAATAAATTAAAACAAAAGATGTTGATGAACGAATTAATCCCACTAAATTCAACATAAAACAAAAACGTTCACATGAAAGATATCAGAGCGCTTTATACAAATGTTGTCAAACGATAGTTTCCAACATCTCACCTAGACTTTCCAACATCACTTTCGCCAATTATAAGAATTTTCAGTGTAGTTAACACGCCGTCTTCATCCATATTTCAAAGTATGATTCAGATCTCTTTAATTTTACAAAACTTCCCAAAACAAACTAGACCTTTGAGTCATTACACAGTACTTGGCCGTTCATATCCCTCTGGCGATCAGCTGCGCACTTTTCAATTTACGTTGCTGTAATCATTTCCGTTCGTAAAATATGACGTGATGTCATATAACGATGACAACATAACTGTAGAGATATATAGCGTCAACTCCAGCAGATGGTTACCAAAAATAAAAATATATACTTCTCTGTACTTTGACCTCTTTCGGTCTCAACAAATTATGATGTAATTCGAAAGGACACGTTATTTCCTTTTCACTGGTGTCGCTTTCACGATAATAATAACATCAGAAGAGTTGCAGCATCCCGAAATTTTTATAAAAATAAAGGAAAAATCATCTGACATTCAAGAATTTTTAAGATACATTTTTATTTTAAAACTGAATTGCAATATTTTAATGTCAACCATCACCCTTTAACGATTTCTGAAAATTTAAGTTCATTAGCACTGTTATTTGGCCAAAAGAGAGATAAATGAGACTATGCTTCGAAATTCTTACCTAGTGTTATGCTTTGTCTACCTTGCTTAAACAAGTTTGAAAGCTTATGTGAGTAAGGTATTGAAAATTATCTTTGCTTCTACCCCCCCCCTTGTTCATCCAGAATATAACAGCGTCCATTGAAACAACTCTATAATGAATAACCTGATTTTTGATGAAGTTCAAGGAAAACTCTGTCAGCAACTTCATATATTTATATAGGTGTCATGAAGGCCTGCACGGGTTTTAAATTTTAATAACTAAAGATATACAAATGATGGAGCTATTTAGTAAAAAGTTATATGAAAGTTCAAATCTTAAATTTTTGTATAACAATTTCGTACCTATAAATCTTCAACTTCAATTTCAACTTTACTGGCTCCAAGGATGAAACAAGATGCATTTCATGTTCTCAGCTGTCCGAATGGATACAGTGAAGAAAAACGTTTATGAGCAATATGCTCGCCCTGAGAGAGCAAGGGGATTATGGATCTTTTCTTGAAATCTTGATGGCTTCAGGTCTTTTGTTCATCCAGACACTTTGTGTTTGTTCATCCAGACACTTTATGTTTGTCTACACATCCCAATCCACTGGTGCAACAAGCTGCACCAGTGGATTTGGATGTGTAGACGTTTTTAGGAAATACTTTGCTGCAAGAGACTGAAGGAAAGAGTATATATAAAGAAATGTTTGTGTCAAGATGAAGTCGAACATCTCTGACAAAACATGGGGCGTTCAGAATCATACGAAGTCACTTGTTTTGCACTCGCTGCAGTTTGAGGATATTAGTATCAGCAATATGGCTCCATGCTGGCGAAGCATATGTGATTATAGGACGAAGTTTGTAGAGGACCAGTTGGATTTTGGTGTGTAATTTACTGTTTCTGTTTATTAGGGGATATAGCTATGCGATGGTTTTTGATGCCGTTGCACACGAGTCCTTGATGTGGTGGTTGAAGGTCAGTCTTTTGTCCAGCAGTACAGCAAGGTATCTGACTTTTGTTTCCAAGGAATTTTGGTGTTAAACAGGAATATGTCCCTTGTAGGAGATATTATTCTCCTGGAGAAGAGCGGCTATGTTCCTCAAGGGATTTACTTGTAATCTCCAATTAGAGAACCATTTTTCTATCATTTGTAGGTTTTCTTGGAGTTTTTTGGTGACTAGGTGTGGGCGAAGAGATCTGGTTAGTATGGCTGTGTCATCAGCGTTGAGGGCCAAGATAGATGACACTGGATTGTGTGGAATATCTGCCATAAATATCGAGAACAGAATTGGGGCAAGTAATGATTCTTGCCAGACACCAGCCAGAATGGGGAGTTTAGTAGATATAGTGTAGTTTATCTTGACCTGCATAAATCTGTTGCTGAGGTATGATTGGATCAACTGTACCATCTGTAGTGGGATGTTAAAGGCGATGAGATTTTGGAGTATACCATAATGCCACACCTAACTGGAGGCCTTGGTCATATCCAGAAAGACAGCTCCGGTAAGTTGATGCCAATTGCAGCCTGAGGTAATATATTCAATTAGTCTATGGATCTGTTGAATGGTGCTATGATGTTGACGGAATCCAAATTGTTCATTTGAGAGGATATTCAGATTATTTACTGTGGATTGGAGTCTGGTGAGGATGACCCTTTTGGCATTCTTTCGCAGGTTTGAAATCAGACTAATGGGACGATAATTTTGCTGTAGATGTGGGTCTTTTCCTGGTTTATGAATAGGGTTATATAAGCAGTTTTCCATGGGAAAGGGAAATATTGGAATCTAATAATCGCGTTGATTATGTTGGTAAGGTACACAATGGCTCTGCGGGGTAGTAGTTTAATAACTTTATCGGTGATGCCATCTGGACCAAAGGCTTTTTTTGTTGTTAACATTCTTAATGATCTCATAGATTTCTGCTGGTGAAGTAGGGACGATTTGATTAGTACAGGCATCAGGAAGTTTTAGTACATGTCTCACATACTGATGAATTTTATACAAGTGGTTGAAATTTAAGTTTTCATAAACAAGTCGATACTGCCCTTCTAAATTTTTTGTAATGGTTTCTGCCTTCTCTGCATCCGTGTGCACAAGACCCAGGTCTGATTGTAGATGGGGAAAAGAATTGTTTTTGTTTCTAAGATTTCTCAAGAGTCTCCAAATAGAGTGATCCTCAGGTGAGAAGGAAGCCAAGTTATACTCCCATAGTCGATCCCTGTGGGCTTTGAGGGCATCTCTCACAGCTCCATTTAATCTGTTAAAAATTCTTTTGTCTTGAGGCACACTTCTAGCTTTATTTTTTATCTCTGATCAGGCTCATAATATCCTCCAGTAAGCGATTTGTTGTGGATTTGTGTAAGAGGTGACTGTTATTATGGCAGCATTAATTTGCTGAGTTTTAATCACCTGACAGAGGAAGTGATGGATTAAAAGTGGCCTTGATAATACAAATAATGGATCAGGTAAACAACAGCTACGAGAAGTGTATATTATTTGTTCCGAGTGAGAAAACTAAAAGTCAGATATTGCATTTACTGGAGAAACACACATACACCTCAGTACGTGTCCGCGTGGTTAGCCTAGTAGCTATGCGCTTCGCAACCATATGCCTCGGGAAGAAGTGTCCTAGGTTCGATTCCCGTCTACGACTAGAAGAGCTTAAGGATCCTCCTCATCCATAGCCAAGTTCTTCCTCATGCTCATCCATAGCCGGTCTTGGGCATGGACAGCAGGGGTTTTTCCACTAGTTTATCTGGGGGTTTTCATCCCGCAAGCAGGCAAACCGGTCCAGTGAACACACATGCATTACAGTCAGGAATACTGACCCAGCCATAGGTCTGATTCGTCAGCTATGCCGGTTCCAGAGCCCGGATAAAATTTGGGGGGACTCAGATGGTGCCATTCCTCCCCGTAAAGGGGGACTCACGGCCGTGTATCATCATACGATTATTATTATTATTATTATTACCTCAGTACATGACGGAAGAACTTATAAAGATTCCTCAAGTCCCAGACAAGATTCAAACGAATGCAAGTATTTCCAAGAACAATTATCAAGATCTTCTTGCAACCAATTGAATTTATTAAAATAAATAAATCCACTAACACACCTTATATTGAAAAAAAGAGAATAGGAAAAGCTGATTTAGCACTGTTGAGATTTTCTTAACTGAAGAGGACAGTCAGTGTCCACCCTTAGTCAATCAAAAACAGTTGGCTCAAACTATCAATGATTTTAATGGCATCCATCGAAAAGGATACAACAGCCAAGTGCCACCATGCCATAATCCCTAATGCTAACACAATATTGTTGTTATTATTATCACCGGACCTTCATTAAATCGAAGAGCTAATTCGGGGTAGTCTAGTATCACACAAACAGCTCATCATACAATGACTTAAATGCATTCACTGTCTCCACAACCACCACATTTTCAGGCAATGGAATCCAACCGCTTACTACACTCCTTGCAAAAACATACTCATCCCCTGCCTTCTTATACCCTCCTTATATAGCTTCCAGGGACTGCCTCTTGTTGTCCTTTTGTCTTCAACCATTCCATGAAAAATCTGAGCTACATCAATCCAATAATAGCTTTGTACCAAGTTATATGTTATACCTAACCTACGAGACCTACCTATTAAGTTTCATTCCCTCAATCTGTCTTCATACTCAACATTCCAGAGACTACGAACCACCTTAGTGAATCGACGCTGAACTCTACAAATATCTCTTCATCTTTTGATGATACCAATTCGTCTATACATTTCTTTCTCACTGCCCTTCCTCCACATTACCAGGTCTATAGCAACACCCACCGAGATATTTCTTTTGGTTCATCTCCACATTACACCATAATGCTTCAAAACCACTGTCAATATTTGCTTCTTCCGTATCCGCTTTAGATTAGCTTCCACTTTCTGCTTGTCAATCTTCACGAAACATCATAACATCCATCCATCCCCATTCCTGTTAAAATATCGTCTAATCTAATCATTTATGAATTATTATATTAGTTTGATGTGAATATAATCTACTACTACTACTATTACTACTACTACTAATACTATTCGAATTAAATGAAATTAAATTTCCTTTAATTCGAATTATGGAATTTGTAAACATTCATATTAGCTTATTTCTGGTTCTATAACGTTAGAAAAAGTCCCATCGATCCCATTTCTCGGATCTGACTCCTCCATTTTACTTCCTTGGTTACACTTCTATATTTGCTCTTACATCACTTCTTAGACCGGCTTATTTCTCCTACATCCCTAGTCGCCTCAGTTCTTTCTTGTACACTCACATATGTGCTCCTGTATCCATCATCCATTCTTCTCACATCATGTCTATAGTCTTCTCCCTGAACTCTCCTTTTCCCTGGTGTCTTGTTTTCTTCCTCTTTCATTCTCTTCAATCATGCCACTTACTTCTTTATGCACGCGCTCTTCTACCATACCCTCTTTACTAATTTTGCACTTCACCTCTAGCACCTCCTGCTTCTTCAAGTCTTCCTTTCACTTTGGTCATTACTCTCTCTCTCTCTCTCTTGAATAAACAGTTTCTCTAGGTGACTGGCTAAATCCACGAAATCCAATTAAATGTAGTCAATCTCTTTTATACAGTTCAGTTTGTATCTTCAATTCATTCGACACATCCGAAAAATGCACTCCTTTCTCCTCACACAACTCCTCTTTAGGGTGACATTCACAAACTTCGCTCTCAGTATAAAGTCAACACTCATACTTGGGCAGCACACTGAACACTTTTCCTACCACACTGTTAACTTTTATTCTCCTACTACCATTACTAAGTCTTAAGCTACTTACTTACTCCTCATATCTAGTGCTTCAATCACGATAGTCAATCTACTCCTGGAGAGCAAGTCTTATGCACTTTCTCATTAACCAAGCCTCTAATAATTGAATTATGCTACATGACCGCTCTCGAATCATTTCACACCTCTTTTACATTCCATCTTTTATTTCGACTTCCTTTCTCTTCCATACATATATGTTATTCTCCTAAATTCATTTCACAATCGCTTCACCTCCTCCCTCATCTCCACCAAGTGTTTTCAAATCCTGTATTACTTTCTTTGCTTTTTACTCTCTCTCTCTCTCTCTCTCTCTCTCTCTCTCTCTCTCTCTCTCTCTCTCTCGACTAAGTTTTGCAGCGCCACCTTATCGCTTATCTAGAATTAGGTTCTAAAACTAGAGGAATAGGGCATGTTATAGGTATAGAAATGCAAGAAGAGAATGTGTTTCACATACTGAGCACTCTTGATGTCAATAAAGCAATGGGATTGGATAGGATATCGTTACTTTCTACCAGCTCATTTATACTCTCTCTTTGACATTTCATTCTCTGTTATTTACTCCTGTAACTCCTTTCTCTACAACACTCTCAATTTCACTTTCAATATTAACTTTCGTTACTTCATTGTTCCGCTTCTGATAAGTTTCACATTTCTATCTCAGGAAATCCCCTACGACGCAATTCCTCTCTACTGTTACTCTCATACCACAATCCATTTTCTCTCGGCAATCACATCAGCGGCGTGATTATTTATGCATTGTACATAGTCTTAGATATCAGCTTGGGTCAGTTCAATGGATGGAGGTATTGGCAGTACAATATATCATTAGTGATTTGGGAACTTGTGAAGGAATATCTGCAGCAATTACAAGTTGCAGCAATTACAAGTTGTTCACCGCAAGTGAAGAAGACAACACAATTTGGTGTAAAGTGGATGACAAACGATATCAATTGGGAACTGCAGGGGAAAAAAAGTTATGGAAGAGATATATGGGGAGAAGAATGGAGGGCAGAGGCATGAAGAATATAAGCCTCAGGCCAGGAGTTTGACTAGTACGGTAAAAAAAAAAGGCAAAACTGGTATACGAGAAGAGATTGGTCCTGAAATCCAAAGAAAATCCTAAGGAATTCTTTCATTATGTGGCAAGTAGGAGGAGATATGATTGTGAAAGGATGACATTATTGGATAAAAATGGGAATAGACTTATTCATGCAAAGGATATACTGGAGTTCTTCGAAGAACACTTTACCTGCGTATTTCATCCTGGAGAATTACGTTATAATATTAGAGGAATAGGGAATGTGAGGTAAAGATATGCAAGAAGAGAATGTGTTTCACATACTGAGTACTCTTGATGTCAATAAAGCAATGGGATTGGATAGGATTTCGCTATGGCTTTTGAGAAAATGTGCTAAAGATCTGACAGATCTGTTATTTTCATTAAAGTCTGGCAACTGGAAACATACTCAACCAATTTGGATTTCATCTGTAGTTCCTAAGATTTTGGAGAAATTAGTGAGGGAACATAATGCAATCTGTGAAAGTCAGTGCATTTGTTAAGGGGTGTTCTTGTTTTAGTAATATGATTGCCTTTTATAATAAAGTGACAAGATTGGTCGATGAGGTGAGTCCTATTCTGCCATTTTTGGCGTTTTTACAGGATACTACAGATAAGTTGTTATCTAAGTTGCAGCCCATCGGTTTAAATGCTGGGTTAGTGAACTGGATTCAGGATTGCTATCTGATAGGTATCAGAGAGTTGTCCATAGAGGAATATCAAAGAAGCAGATGGTTAAAAGTGCAGTCTCATAAGGCTCAGTAATGGGACCTGTATTGTTTAACCTTTAGATCAATTATATTGTTAATGGATTGCAGAAGATATTCAGTTATTTGTAGATGATGTGAAGCTGGAAAAGGTTATTAATAATAATGCCGATGTGGTAGTCCTTTAATAGGATTTGAATAACCTGGACAAATGGAGAAATGAATGGGGATGTCAGTTGATGACTATAGGCAGAGGGAATGCAGACTGCAGAGTTTGATAGATATGAGACGTGATATAATTGAGTCTTTAAACTGTTGAGAGGTTCTTCCTTTCATAACCGGGTGCGAAATTTAAGGATGTAAGTGAGAGTATTAGAGTACAAAAACAGAGGGTGAAAGAATTGATAGTTATGGCGGGTACGAATGAATTGAAAGGAGATAATTTTTTTATGAGAGAGGACTTGAAAGTATTGTTAAAGGTAGTGAAAGAAAAGAGTGACAGAGTTAGGATGGTGAATCTGTTGCCGCAGTATGACAGAGAGGAGTTTAGAAGGAGAGCTATAATTGCAAATGACTTTATGCGCAGGTTATGTAGACGGTGTCGTGTAGAATTTGTGGACGTATGGAATGAGTTTGATGGGCGAAAGAATTTGTACAAGAAGGATGGCCTGCATTTGAATGGATTTTGTGTGCAGAGACTGGAAAAAGTGTTGCTGAATGAAGTGAAAATGAATGTGCAGAACCAGGGAAACTAGAACTATCAAGGAAGCGTGGGGGGTATGCAGACATCAGTGAGACAGTTGAGTGTAAGAATGTATATAATGTACCAGAGCCAGTACTAAGAACAAGAAATCAGAATGGAATAGTTATAATAACACATCAAGATAGAGGTGGGACAAAGGGACCTCTGCATTTCATGTATACTAATGTCAGGAGTATTAGGAACAAGAAGGAAGAATTGTTGGCCTTGGTTGGCTCTTCCTGACCACAGGTTATTGGCATTAGTGAAACACGGCTGACGGAAGATGATATAGTTAGTGGGATAGAATGTGTAGGTTATAGTGTGTTTAGGAGGGACAGAGAGAATAAAATGGAGGGAGGAGTATTATTGATGATAGCTGATGAACTGCAGCGAAGGAGAATTGAAGCTGTATTGCAGGATAGTGAAAAGAGCTTATTTAGGGCTATTTGGTGTGAGATTGAGACTGGCAAAATAAAATATACAGTTGGGTGCTGCTGTAGACCAGGTGATGGAATAGAGGTGGAGATAGTATGCGTAAGCAAATTGATGAAATGAGTGGAATGAGCTCTAAGGACATACTACGAACAAGAAACACGCACCCAAAATACCATACAAACTTAATGAAACAATATATTCGCTCAGGCTTCCAGTTCAGCGACGCATCAGTACATTCCAATTTATTGTGTGTGGGAGTGAGCGCGCGCGTGTGTGTGTGTGTGTGTGTGTGCGTGTGCGTGTGAGTGCGCGCGCGCGCGCGAATTTCTCAATCGTAGATTCCGTAGCATCCTAACACAGCAAAAAAAAAAAAAAAAAAAAAAAACAATACATAATAACCAACTGGTGTCATCCTCAGATAAGCTTACATTTAAGCTTCGAGGATGAAAGGAAAAAAAAATTAGTTCTCATCCAAGATATATATCATATGTAACGAAATGCATGAAATGTACGTATCACAAGAAAACCAATGAATGTACTATATGTAAACCAATGTACGTAATGTAAAGATCACATGTAAACAAATGTAAGTAATGTATCATATGTAAACAAATGAATGTAATGTATATAATAATTATAACAAATGTATGTAATGTATATAATAACTGTAACAAATGTATGCAATGTAAAAAAAAAATTATTTTAAAAGTAAATCAAAGTAGCCTGTGTAGCTCAGTGGATGTGGCGTTTGCATACCACCGCGCTTGGCCGCACGAAGGAAGTTTTGGTTTCGAGTCTAGTCGACGACTAGAGGAAATTTTTCTTAGCCTTTTTTCGACCGGTTCCCGAGTTAGTCGATCTCTGGCACGGGCAAGCAGGATTTTCCTCCCGGAAACTCGGGTTTTTCGTCCTGTAAACTCAAGAAAATCGACCATAGAACCCACATTATTTTCAGACATTAAAATATATTGTGTTAGGGTTAGGCACCACGAGATGGCGGCACATTTGAGCCGTCTCTCTTCACTGCGTACCGCTTAATTAGTGATAGCCTTGGGCCATCTGTCTCTGATTGGGTACCAGTGGAGATTGAACTGCCCACTCAGTCTCCAAAAGTTAGATAGGGCTAAATGGCCTCGCCTACTCCCGTATATACGGGAATAAAAAAAAAAAAAAGGCGTTAGCTGATTTGAAGTAAATCATGAGTTTACACCGTATGTTTGTGAAAATAAGGACACATAATATTCAGATTGCATGTGTAAATACTGTTGTATAATCACACCTTTTCAAACTTGAAAAAAAAAAAAATAGTAAACCACAACATGTAATATTATACAACTTATGTAACTCTGAACAATATAATTGTAAATTATTATTATGATTGTTATATAAAAAAAAACTGTTATCATCATTACTATTTAAATCTCATTATATGTAGCACAAAGTGCAGAACCTTGTAAAATAATATACTGAATAGATGATCATTGTACATATGTAAATATTTGAAAGAACAATAAAAAAAAAAAAAAAAAAATTAGTTCTCATCCAAGATGTATCATATGTAACCAAATGTACGTATCACATGTAAACCAATGTAAGTAATGTATCATATGTAATCAAATGTATGTAATAACTGTAACAAAAGTATGTAATACAGAGTGATTATATCCATTGATATTATATACATAGAGTGTAAAATTGCAAAGAAACATCTGTAATAATCATCATTATGAATATAATAATAATATACGTTGTAAACAGTTATTGTTATTATTATTATTTAAAAATCTTTATGTACGAGAAAGTATAATATTATGCATAATTGTGTTCATATAATGTATGTAATTTATCTGAGAAATAATAAAAAAAGTAATAATAAATAAATAAATAAATTTAAAAAAAATTCTCAAAGATTTTCCTTAAAGTGAAGATTTGGTCAGTTGTGCTTCTACCAGGACGAAAGACGCATTGTTCTTCCTGGAACTTTGACTCAACTATGCTCCTGCACCTTTTTTCCAAGCACTTAGCACATACTTTCCCAGGCAGGCTGAGCAGAGAGATGCCATGATAGTTGCTGCAATTTCTCTGGTCTCCTTTCTTGAAGACTGGTATTATTATGCCTGTCTGCCATTGCTTTGGTGCTTGCCCAGATATCCAAGCAGCCTGACACACTAGAGTCAGCCAAAGAACGCCGCCTCGATTTAAGGCTTTTAGCTTTTCGGGCCGAATATCATCATCACCCAGCAGCCTTGTCCGATTTTAGCGATTTTATTGCTAGATGGACCTCTTCTGCTGTGAGACTAGTCATCGCCCCCGATCTGCACCTCTTGGATGTCCACAACTGCTGGACTAGTACCTTCTGGGTTAAGAACTCTCAAAGTATTCCTCCATCTGTGGAGGATATCCTTCTCGGTTGTTAAAAGTGCACCATCAGAGGCCTTAATTGCCCTTGCTATGCATGATTTCCTCCCTCGAAGGCGTCGGATGGTCTACCAGAATACTTTGTTTGCATTTGCATAGGATGAGTCTAATCTTTCTCCAAAGGATTCATAAGCCTTGCTGTCTTTACTGCCTCAGCAGCAGCTTTTTGTGGCTCACCGTACCGGAAACGCATCTCAGGTGACCTGACCCTAAGCCATGTTAGGTAGGCTTCCTTTTTTGCACGGACAGCTTTTTGGACTCCTTGGTTCCACCAAGGTGTCATTTTCTCACTGCCTGTCGCCATGCCGAGCCGCTTTCTGCCACAGCATGGGAGTGCAGAGTGCAGAGGCAGTGACAGCAGTTCTGAACCGCTCCCACTCCTCCTCAACATCTGCAGTATGCCTGGGAATCTCTTTGAACTTGAAGGAAATGTCATCAGCAAAATTCTTCCTCATAGCCTCATTTTCCAGTGTCTCCCATTTCACGCGGTATAGCTGCTTTTGCCTACCAGCGTTGACGGTAGCATCTGGTTTCTGAAGCAATATAGTGCAGACAACAAGTTGGTGGTGGTCAGTTGACAGTTCTGCCCCTCTCCTCACACGAACGTCCAACACTGAGAAAAATATGTCTGCTGAAACTATAAAGAAGTCAATCAGAGACCTTTGTCCAGGTATACAAGGTATAATTATGGACTTCTCGGTGCTGAAAGAAGGTATTCATTATGGACAAGCTGTTAGTCCAGCAGAAGTCTGATAATTTCAACCCATTCGTGTTAAGGTCAGGGTCTTCGTTCTTCCCAACCACACACCCCCTCTGCATCCAGAGGGGGTCATCTGTTCCAACATGTGTATTCAAGTCTCCCATTAGCAGGACTGATTCCATGATTTTTTTAAATATAAAAAAAAAAAAATCAGCTAACGCCTTTTTATTCCCGTATATACGGGAGTAGGCGAGGCAATTTAGCCCTATCTAACTTTTGGAGACTGAGTGGGCAGTTCAATCTCCACTGGTTCCCAATCAGAGACAGATGGCCCAAGGCTATCACTAATTAAGCGGTACGCAGTGAAGAGAGACGGCTCAAATGTGCCGCCATCTCGTGGTCTCTAACCCTAACACAATATTTTTAATGTGTGAAATAATGTGGGTTCTACGGTCGATTTTTCTTGAGTTTACAGGACGAAAAACCCGAGTTTCCGGGAGGAAAAACCTGCTTGCCCGTGCCAGAGATCGACTAACTCGGGAATCGGTCGAAAAAAGGCTTAGAAAAATTTCCTCTAGTCGCCGACTAGACTCGAAACCAAGACTTCCTTCGTGCGGCGTAGCGCGGTGGTGTGCAAACGCCACATCCACTGAGCTACACAGGCTCTTGAGCTACACAGGCTCTAAATATAAATGTAAATAATTTTTTTCAATATCAATATCATAGCTTATTATTATACAGCCTATTTACATATACACAGTTTTTTATATCAGTATCTTCATTATTATTATACACCGTACTGACTGTTTTGTTACATAATTTGTAGTAATTCATTATGAGGATTAAGTGTAGATGAATGTGGCGTTTAATCTCACCTATTTCGAAGCTTGGGTTAGCTTTTATGAAGAGAGCGGGATTAGCCTTCACTATTTATGTTGTTGTTACTGTTTATGGATAGGATGTAGGCATTGGATGCTGGTGATTTGTGATTTGTATATTAGTATTAATGGCATATTAACTTTGTTGGTATATTTTCCAGAGTTCGTGTTTTAATGTTCTGTAGTTGTCTATGTGTTTTAAGTTTCTTGATAGATTTTGAGTAGCGTGGGTATCTGATATGATCTCACAAAAGAACAGTATGCGCTGTTGAAGGGTGTAGGGATATAGAGAGTTGCTGTGGGTCGTGTTATACAATATGTGTTTATGTTGTTTCGATAGGTGATGTTGAAGTAATTCATTAGTAATATTATGTAGTGTTTCATATTTTGAATGCTCAGGATTCTGTATATCGCCATTTGCTGGTCGGATATTGACTGTGTATAAGGTGTCCAAATCACTGTTGACACAATTTTCACTATGTAATATTTCTAATTTTGTTAGGTGGCTGCTCTGTAGGTCTGTACTATTATATCGTATCTGAGCCGGTATAACAGATACGGTATAACAGTACAAAAAACTCGTATATTCGTAGATACCGTGAGAGTTTTTTTTAATGTTAGATGGAATAATGTCTTTTACTTGGAAGAGTTTTGCTACGATGATGCGAAATTTGGCATGTAGGTATTCTATACGTTTTAAGGTGGCAATCTATGTAAAGCCAAGGTATTTTGTATGTGTTACAGGTTTGATTTCGGGACATTGGCAGACATTTTTGTTGTTAATGCAGCGGTATGTGTGACAGTGTATCGATAGTGGTGCAGGGCGCATGATTCTCGGGTTGGGTATTATTAACATTTGTGTTTGGAGGTGCCGTTGATTACAATTGCGTTTTGGTAGAAGTATGTTGGGATTTCATTCAGGTCTTGTTGTGCTTTGGAGAGAGTCGTGTTGATGTCTGTGTGGATTTCTAGTAGTGCAGTGCCATCTGCGTACTGCAGTATTTGACTTCTTATGGTCAGGTTATGAACATCGTTAATGTATATTGAATTGAGTGGGTGATAATATTGCGCCTTGAAGGACACCGTGTTTTATTTTTATACCCCAGCTGTGACGTGTACCTACTTTTGTTACTTGTGTTCTGTTTCAGAGATAGTTCCTGAACCAGGTATACAGTGTTCCTCTTATACCTATTTAGTATAGTTTGGTGAGTAGTATGTCGTGTTCAAGTGCATCAAATGCTTTGGTTAAGTCAAACAGTATAAGGACAGCAAACTTGTTTTTATCAAGGGCTTTGTTCATGGCGTCGGCGATGTCTTCTAATAAAGTGATGGTGCTTTTTGTTTTTGAAAACTGTATTGGTTTTGTGATATGATGATGTTGTACTTCCGTAAATAGTTCTATAGTCTGGTGTGTGCGTGTGTAATTTTTTGTAGAATTTTTGAAATGACTGGTAGGGTAGCTATTGGTCTGTAGTTCTGAGTATCGTTTCTTTTACCATGTTTGTAAATTGGCGTAATTATTGCAGTTTTTAGTTGTTGTGGAATAATGCCAGTGTAGAATATTATGTTTACAAGTCTCAAAGTATTGAATTTATTTGTTCAAAACGTGTTAAAAGGTCTGAGAGTTTTATTTTGTGTATTCCTGGAGTGATTTTTGGTTTTAGCTGTAAGAATGCTTCTTTCAGTTCCTGTTCTGTTACGGGTGGAAAATACATAGTTTACTGTTGACTTTGTGCCGGTAGTTTTTTGTTGATCGTTGGTAGATTGTCTTTTTTTTTTTGAGTTGTGTAATATTGTTTGTGAAGATATGGTTGAATGAGTCTGCTAGTTCCTTTTGGTTTGTATCCTAACCGAAACGTTTTGCAATGAAATCTTGTGCTGAAGTTTTCGTTTTTCGAGTTACTAATTCGTTAAGTGTAGCTCATGTTTGCTTCATGTTGTCGTTATATTCCATGAATTTTTGGAAGTAGCAGTGCCTTTTTGATCTACGAAATTTTTTTTTGTTAGTTGATTTCTTGTGATTTTGCATAATGTTTGTAAATGTGTGTTTCTAGGTGACTTTTTTTTTAGTGTTTTCCATAGATTTTCTTTTACAGTAATACTATTTATTATGTCGCCATTTATCCAAGGATTATTGTTTGTGTTTGTCACCTCATTTGTGTAGGCACTGTTGCTTTTTTTGTATATTTCTGTGAACTTTATTTGGAAATCCTCATATAATGTTACAGGATCGTTTATTTTAATTAGGCAATTACAGTCTGTATTTTTAAAAGGTTGTCGACAATGCTCTTTAACATGATCGAGTTTTGTCTACTTTTATGGTGATGGGAGTGGAGAGGAGGGGTAGGTAACGTAATAAAACGAAGTTGAGACAAAGTAGTGATCAGCAATTTTGATGTTAATTACTGATGATATATATGTATGGATGGGAGCCAGTATGTTGATATGATCAATGCATGGTTGTTAGTGAGCTGTTGAGTATTTCTTCTCTTGTTGGGGAGTTAATGGTAGGGTTTATGTTGCTGACTTAGTATATCAAGGTATGAGTTAGTGGTTGAAGAAGCGTGGTCAAGAGTATTTATATTAATGTCTCCTATTAGGATGAACCTATGTGTTGTACAGGGTTCAGTGCCGCTTAGCCATGCTTCTAACTCATGCAAAAAACTGAGTCGATTATTATCTGGGGGTCTGTATATTATGTTTATTGTGTATTTGATACTATATTTGTCCCTATTTGTGATTTCCAAAATTAGTGTTTCCGCATGTTCGAAATGAGTTTGTTTTTCAGTCACATTGTATTTTTCTTTGATAATTGCCACGATGCCACCTCCTCTTTTGTTTGGTCTACATAAGTTGTATGTTTGGTAATTATTAATGTTGTATACGTAAATTTCTGTGTCGTTTATTGAAACTTCGGTCAGTATTAACGCATCTATGTTTGTCAAGGTGTAGTTAAGCAGTGTTATCACCATAATCCAGTGTTGTTTTATACTTCTTATATTTGTGTTTATGATAGTGAAGTCGGTATTGGTGGAAATGTTGCCTGACCATTTCTTCAGAGTCAAACACCTTGACGTTTATATTGTCTGACTGGATATGATCGCCTATATTTGAGATCTCCATTATATCGTTTTTAAGTGATATCTAATCTTTTTCTTAAGGATGTGAAGAGTGAGTGTTTTATGTTGGTAGACTATGTAGGTCGGATTCTCTTGCAATTATATAAACTCGAATGTTTTTATTCTTTCTCATAAATATCTGTGAATCAATAGTCCACAGAAACTTGTAGTTTTTCTCTGTTTTTGTCTTCCTTTCATGGTATAAAAGATTTTTAAAAGTATGGAGTCCAATGTTCAGATATGTAGATTGGTGTTGCGAGTTTCTTGTCAGTTAGGATTGATGTTGTCGGTCTTGTTTACTTGCTTGCTGTAATAATGCAGTCTCTCAGACTTCTGCTGGTTAAACGAACGATGATTGGTCGGGGGTCTCTCTCTCTCTCTCTCTTTTGTGGGCCTCAGTTAATAGAGGCAATGTCTGTGGTTGCGACTTGAATGCCAGTTTTGCTGCTGATCAGTTGCACTGTCGCTTATATCTTCTGTCTTTTCTTTTGGTATTCCCTGAATTTGAAGTGTTTTTTTTATTTCTTTTTGTAGCATGTGCTCCAATTGACACTTGAGTATGTTTACTTCTTTCCACAATTCTTCATTTTTTGCGCTTGAGTGTTTCTTGCTCCGATCGCTACCGTTAATTTTGTCCTTTCTCACACGGTTCCTAAAATTTCTCCAACAGTCATGCTATTGCTACAGTATGCAATGTTCATACTCTTTGAAGATTTTGCAAATTTGTTCCATGTGTGTATTTAGCAAATTTTTAACCATGAGTTTGAATGAGTCTACGTTGTCTGTACTTTTAGGATCAGAAAGGAACTTACTTTGATGTGCATCGTTGCTTTTCTTGAGTGTCTGTTCTTTATTTTCTCACGGTATTGTAGACAGCGCCATTCGGTCCGTTTCGCGGCTCCTTTTACTTTCCACATGCTTTCTGAGATCCCAGAGCATCGGTAGTGTTGTCTGTGGCCACATCCAGATCAAGCATCCCGTCCCCTTCATCGTTTAATAGCTATTGCACTTGTTACAGCTCATTGTGCTTGACCTTTGCTGTCTCAGTGACCTTTGGAATTTCTTCCCTTTAGTGATAGTGTGTGACTTTTAAAATGGAGACATCCTCTGATCTTTGTTGGTTGGTGACAGCAGTTCACTCTATGACTTTCAGCACACAAAATTTAGATATTACTTAGCCGATTTTGATGATTTAAACGCCCCTGTCCTCAGCGTGACTAGTAGAAATAAACAGCAGCAGTTTCAAATTAAAAACATGAGTAAAACTACTTTAAACATATAAAAAAACGGGAGCAGTGATAATAGTCTGCATGCATCCATCTGCCTACTCAGCGCCCTCTCTCTATAATAATAATAATAATAATAATAATAATAATAATAATCAGCTAACACCTTTTATTCTCTTATAGAGAGATGGGGAGACCTTTAAACCCTATCTAGCTTTAGGAGACAGAGTGGGCCAGTTCAATCCCCACCGGTAGCAAATAGGAGATAGCTGGCCTATGACTATCACTAATTATAAGCAGCAACCGTTTCATCCGTTGCAGCTTATAATTAGCGGCACCCAATGAAGAGACGAGCAAACCAGTGCTGCCATCTCTTGGTACCTAACTCTAAAAGGATATGTTACTGTCTGAAATAATGTGGGTTATGTGGTCGATTTTTTTGAGTTTAAGGGACAAAAAATCCAAGTTTCTGGGAGTATAACCCGCTTTGCCATGCCACAGATTGACTAAGTTTGGAACCAGTCGAAGATAGGCTTATAAACTCCTCCAGTTGCGACTAGATTTGAAGTTAAGTCTATCTTCAAGTCTAATTGCTGACTGGAGGATATTTTTCTAAGTTTATCTTATATATACATATTTTGGTGGGAGATGTTGGTTATATTTCCATTGATATTTACTTGTTAATCTTGTTTTAGGTTTAAAGGAACCAACTCGAAATTTTATGTTAGACGAACAGCTCAGTTGTCATATATAATTTACTTGAACCCCACGTAGACTCCCAAATTTCCTTGATTTCACAATTATAAAGAGTTGTGCTTTCGTGCCACTTGGATAATTTCAGTCAGTTTTATTCTAAGACTGCATAGGAATTGGCTTTACCCCTTGACAAAGTTATTGTATTGGATAATGCGGTTAGGAATTGTCAGTTTTCGTTTGTTCTCTTGTGATAAAATCCTACATATTGTGTAATCCCTGAAGAAAAAAAAGCATCTTCTTTGTGCTTCAAAATCCCTGCCTATGATGTGGAACTACTTGATAGCAAGGCTGGCTTTAAACAATAAGCAAGAATTTTTATTATTTATTTATGTATTTAGAAGGCCTGTGTAGCTCAGTGGAAGTGACACTTGGTTGCTCGAAGTTTGAACTTAAGTTCAAGTCTAGTCGCCGACTGAAGGAACTTTTTTTTCAAAGCCTTTCTTCGACCAGTTCCCGAGTTAGTCGATCTCTGGTACGGAAAAGCGGGTTTTTCCTCCTGTAAACTCAAGAAATTCGACCCACATTATTTCAGACAGTGACATATCTTGTTAGGGTTAGGCATCAAGAGATGGCAGCAGTTGTTTGCCAGTTGCTTCACCGGTGGCTGCTATAATTAGTGATAGACATGGGCCAGCTATCCTTGATTGGCTACCGGTGGAGGTTGAACTGCCCACTCAGTCTCCAAAAGCTAGATGGGGTATAAAGGCCTCGCCTACTTCCTATAAGGGAATAAAAGGCATTAGCTGATTTATTTTATTTATTATTCATTTATGTATTTATTATTATAAGGCTGAGTATTCGAATAAAATATTTCGATATTGAAAAACAAAATTATGGAAAAAAATAATCTTGAAAAAAAAAAAGGTCTTAACTTCTTTTCCAAAATTAATGTAATGTGAACTACCATCACAACTGAGATTTTTATTTTTTTATTTTCAAAAGGAAAAGCAGCACTTTTTTAAGCTCAGAAAAAAAAAAACAAATAGCCAAACTTGAAAAATTCTTTAACAGAATAAAGTATTACACACCTAATGAACAAAATAACAATGATGAACAATAAATAATAATAGTGAACTTCAATAAGATGGACAACCAGATGCTGACATATAAATGTAACATTAAGATGTGCACCACTGGTAGAAAAATTTGCTTTCAGTTGTACTGATTGTGCCTCTGCCATAAAAATATTTTTTATAAGTGTGAAATAATTATGATTCAGATAAAAAAAAACTACAACGGTATACTGTGTTTTGTAATGATATTGGCGATTATGATGTTTCAAAGAATACCACCGCGATTCATTCATCTTCATTTTCATTAATCCTAACCTACATAAATAATGCCACTGACAGAATCAGATAATTACTTCAGAGCCATCACAGTGAAGTGAATTTCATTTCACTTTACAAATATATACAATTTCTTAAATCTTGCAACCGTGCCCCAAAGAAACTGGATGCCCACAATGTTCACTATTCTTGTTTGAATTTTTTAATTAACATTTTAACTAAGTTAATGGACACCATAGTGTGAGGGACAAACAGCCATGGCACCAACCTTAATACGATCTACAACCCCCCTTTCGATGCGATGACTGCAGCAATCTTATGGAGCATATTTTCCACAAGCATACGAAACGATCAATAGGAATTCTGGACCATTCTTCGTAATGAGAGTCTTGACTGTTGTGGAGCGGGAATCACTTAATCTCATCCAATGCTCCAGTCATTCCACAGATGTTCAGTAGGATTCAGATCAGGGATCCATGGTGGTCAGTGAAGTTTGGTGAAGCGCCTCCGTAGCGCAATTGGAAGAACGACGGTACATTGCGCCCTTCGATTGGAACAGGCCTAAGTTCGATTCTCCTCGCGACGGGAGGAATCTTTATCTGGACGATTTCAATCGAAGGTGAGTTAGCCGATCTCATACGGAGGTAGCAGTTTTTTCTCCCGGAAACTCGGGGTTTTTCATCCCGCATACAGACAAATCGGCCCTTTAGAACACACGCAATTTACAGACAAAAAATACTAGTGGTGGTGGCCGATAGATGGCGTTGATTCGTAGTAGAGTTTGAGACAGTTGTATGTGTCCTCCCGCGATGAGTCTTCGGACTCCTTGGAGGTATCAAGAATAATAATAATAGGTTCATGTTCATAAATCACGCATTTACTGCAGCAGAATTATGACATGGTGCATTGTCTTGCTGAAAGAGAAAATGGTCAGTTCTGTAGAAACGCCTCAAAATACGACACGTTGCATTATCCAGAATGTTCAGATAGCTCTCAGAGTTCAATATTCGTGGCACCACAGAGGTCTGAGGCCAAACCAGGAAAAATAGGACCATACCATCACCTCTGACTTTCATAATTGGGGTTACTTTAAAAGAAGTTCACCGGGCATCTGTCACACTCATACCCGTGAATCTGTTCGTTACAGTGTGTGTATCATATTCATTGCTCCATAACACGGCTTTCCACTCTTCCACGCCCCCCCCTGGTCACGCACCACTGAAGATGATGATGCTGCACGTTGGTTTGGATCATGTGGGGTCTTGCATATTGTGGTAATGCCATGGAAACCCATGTCGTGAGCCTCTGTACTGAATGTTTTTGTGCAGATTTGGGTTCCAGTTTATACCCAGAACTCCTCATTCAACGTGTCGGCAGACGAATGGTTTTTACATATTATCCTTTGTAGCACCCTACGTTCATGTTTAGTGAGTGTGGTGGGTCGCCCATTGTGGATAGCACTTACTGTTGACTCCCTGCGCTTCCATCTCAGCATGGCATCACTGATTTTTTACCTTAGATGGCTCAAATGTCAATAATTTATCGAACAGATAGACCTGCAACATGGCATCCTATCACAATGCCTCTTTCAAATTTTGTCAGTTCCCTTCTGGCAGCCATTTCACCCAAACACAGTTGCACTCACTTGGAAGCATCATATTCCTCTAATTAGTACCAGCTACAAACATGTGATTCGTTACATGGCACGATGCACCTTGCCCATGGAGGTGTCTGTTAATTTCTTTCCAAGCAGTGTTAAAGCCTTTTCCTATTGTTGTTTCCCAGGGGCGAATGCTGGTCTTGAAATTCACGCTTGCCTTTGTTATCATTCAGGGAGTGAGAGGCGTGATTGAAATCTGATTATTGGAATAATGAATTACAGGTAGCCCTCGTATAACGCGGATGTTAGGTTCCATAGAAATGCCGCGTTATGCGAGACTCAGATCACATACAAAAAGTAGGGTTATGTTCCGAAATCGGTTTTTAAAAAATAAAAAAAATTATATAAACAACGACATATCCAAACAAAAATATATTTTTACTTAATTCAGGTAATTCATGTAAGTTAAGAAAACATATAAACTAACATAAATACATAGTATAAAATTATAAAAATTACATTTTTGAAAATTATGGAGACAACTACTGTGTTTGAATAAAAACTTTAGTTTAATATAACTAAAATCTACATTCGACGTTTCGACTTTATGTCAAGGTCATCTTCTGGAGCATACAACTATACACAGAAAACAAGCTATACTACAATCAAACTGGTTTGTTAAAGACACTGACCAACCGATACAACAATTGTTGGCCTGACCTCTGGTGAAAAAAAAAATATATATATATTTATATTTTTATATATTTATTATATTATATTATATATATTATATATTTATATATATATATATATATAGCCTGTGTAGCTCAGTGGATATGGCGTTTCCACACCACAGCGCTTGGCCGCACGAAGGAAGACTTGGTTTCGAGTCTAGTCGGCGACTAGAGGAAATTTTTCTAACCCTTTTTTCGACTGGTTTCCGAGTTAGTCGATCTCTGGCATGGGCAAGCGGGTTTTTCCTCACGGAAACCCGGGTTTTTCGTCCCGTAAACTCAAGAAAATCGACCGTAGAATCCACATTATTTCAGACATTAAATATATTGTGTTGGGGTTAGGGAGCACGAGATGGCGGCACATTTTAGCCATCTCTCTTCACAGTGTACCACTTAATTAGTGATAGCCTTGGGCCATCTATCTCTGATTGGGTACCAGTGGAGATTGAACTGCCCACTCAGTCTCCAAAAGTTAAATAGGGCTAAATTGCCTTGCCTACTCCCCGTATACGGGAATAATAATAAAAAAAGCCGTTAGCTGATATATATATATATTATAATAAAAAATATAAAAAAATTATACATCAACGCTAGAGTCCTATTATTGGTGTTATCTATAGAAATACATTGGGCACAACAAGTATCTATCTATATACATATATTATATTAACATCATGTACATTCCAGCCAGTTGGTATGGAATGGTTTCTAATACCAGCTGTAGATTGGCTAGTCCTGACTTATGCTGGATCTTATATATTAGGTAGGCTGAATATGTGCCATCCAGATCCTTGGAATTTTCATGCTATCTTTGTTGTTGATATTTGGGTGGTTTATCAGGATTTCACAGGCTTCCTTAAATTTCCTTTCATACCAGGTTTTTGTGCGGTGTAAAGAGCAGGTGTTGATTTGGTGTAAAGTGTTGAGTGCATGGTCTGAGAGGCCTGCTTCACCATAATGGTATATTTAATGTGTCTAATGTGTTCTTTCTTGCGTAATGGGATTTTTTGTTTTGTTTTTCACCAGAGGTCAGGCCAACAATTGTTGTAGCGGTTGGTCAGTGTCTTTAACAAACCAGTTTGATTGTAGTGTAGCTTGTTTTCTGTGTATAGTTGTATGCTCCAGAAGATGACCTTGACATAAAGGTCGAAACGTCGCATGTAGATTTTAGTTATATTAAACTAAAGTTTTTATTCAAACACGGTAGTTGTCTCCATAATTTTCAAAAATGCATTCGGATCACCGTGTAAGCTTAAAAGAAATGATATAAAAATTACAAATTGTAATTAAGATTCATGCACGTAATGCATAAATGTTTTAGGCAAAATAAAAATAAGTGCATATTTTTCTCATATTTTGAGGATCGGTTAATAAATATTAGTTTTGTCATGTAATCACCTGGTGCATTACTACAAAACAGTAGAGAAATTCTGTTTTGGAAACTTTGAATCCAGGAGCTGATCTTGCATTTTTCGAAATATAGGTGCGTTTTGGCATTTTTTCCCAATATAACCCGGATTCATCAGCATCGAACACCTGGTCTGCATTATAAATGTTTATAAACTTTGAGATTTCCATCCAAAAGGAATTTTCTTTTGAGTGCATCTTCTTTCAAAATCATTAGAGATTTCTTCATTTTTCTCTTAGAAAATTGCGTACACGAGAAACGAGCTTTGCACTTACCGTCGACCCAGCAATAAACACTTTCTCGGGTTTTATGTTCATTGTGTTTGCTTGTTTGAATTGTTGATTCATTTAAATTCAAAGTCCTTACAACAACTGGTTTTTCTCCATTTTTCAACCCGATCCATGATTTTAATTTTTTTTCTTCGAGAGAAATTTTCTTTGAGACGAATTTCCTTTTCAATATTCATTTTTTCCCTTTCAGTGCAATTTGTGGCTATTACTATAAAAATATTTTTTTTACATAAAAAACATTACATATTAATTATGTATGTAACTTACCAGAAAATAAAGTGCTCACCTTGAGATAACACACTTATGATTTTTAATGCGCTTTCCTGGCAGAAAACGAAGACAATTTTCAACAATACTTTATACGATATACAATTGACGTACATGCGTGCTAAAGGGTGTTCCCCTAATATAAATTCGCTACTTATAACTACCTGCGCGATACGGGCAGACACAAATTTAACGAAGATAAAGTTTGATTTTTAAGTCGCGCGGCGAAAAATATATGAAAATATAAAGGGTTACTACAATTTCTAGACTGCTTTTTAAGTACTGCGTTGAACAAGGTTACTACAATTTGTAGACCGCGTTATACGAGGGTTACCTGTACTGACGATTTAAAACTATATATTTAGAAATTTATGTACATTTAATCATACAAATAGAACATTTATTTTACAAATGATATTCTATATTTTTCAATTTAGCTACTTGAATACAAATTCTACCTTACGTTTCTTCTTTATGAATGATCAATAACATCGTTATAAAAAGTTGGTTGTAACTTAATTTTCCCAAGCAACACACACTTGTAAAGGATGCTGAAGCTCACTGGCTAGATTACGTTGATTGCGTATGGCCTGTGGTTTAAGCCAGTGCTTCCCAAACTTTTGGATGTCAGGGCCCCCTTTGCAAAAATTAAAATATTTCACGGCCCCCCTCGAAAAAAAATCGTAATAGAGAGATACATGTATATTATTATATTCAATACAAAACATACACAGCGAATATTGCAAAAATCAAACGCATATATTACATTTTTTTGCCTCTTACCGTTTGGTTCTGAAGACGATACGGGCTGTTCTGGTGAAATATGAAATACTGTGCTTTTTTTTTGGGGGGGGGGTCTGTTTCTGCTTCTGATTGTTCGCAGGATTTTTTTTATTTTTTATCAATCCATCTCAGGGTTAAATTTTTTAACGTAGAATAGATCAAATAATATCAGCACTTACCGATACTGGCACACCACAGACTGACAACATGAAATTAGTGAATATTACCTGAATAAGGGAATCCCCGAACCAGGAATATTTTACTTTTTTTGTGATTTTTCTCCCTTTACGGTAATTAAGCCTAACGCGAAACAGACAGCAAAGGCAGGTTATTAAAACGTGCATATGATTGGTGCAGTATTAACAAAAGATCGCGCAACCGAAAGATAAAAGCATAGCTGACAATTGAGTTGAAATGCTAACTCTCTTCAACTGAATTCCATATATGAAACTGCCATAACATTCATTATGTATATATTACTTAGTTTTAACACTTTTACGAATTTTAACACGTTCGGTTGAATTTTATTGCTACCTTGGGAAATCGAACTCACACACATCTAATTAATAACAATAGTTTTTAGTTAGATACTGTGTTTGCCCATGCAACATATGGTTTTGTTTCAGTCTATATATACAGCATAGTTTCTGTATGAGGGGGACATGTGATGTCCTCCCGCGATGAGTCTTCGGACTCCTTGGAGGTATCAGGAATAATAATAATAATAATAATAATAATTAATTAATGTTTTTATCCCAGTTGTCTCTAATTGTACTATTTGTTGAGAAATATATTACATAGACTGCTCATACCTTATTCACTGGCATAATAAAAGTACTTGTTTTATTGCCTCTGCAGTATAGTGATATAGTGACTGTTAGGGAGGGCGTGTCGTTTTGCCACTGCAAGCGAGTTACTATCTTCCCACATGAACTTGTTTAAGCTTTTTTCATGTGTGAAGTATATGCGAAACTTTTATTGGTAACAGAAAACTAGCTCGGATGACAGTGATAATAAAAAACGAGTTTTGATATGTATATAAAGTCAATATCAATAGTGCCTGATTACGAATGCATGAGGGACAGGAAGATTTGGAGCTTCCTAGTAGAGCATTCGAAGTAAATACAATTAACCACTGCTTTGAAATGAAAGATATGAATAAGCAATATTTACTAATATTCATTAAGCGCCGAAATATGCAGAAAGCAAAGTTTGTGAACCAACACCAATGTGTGAATTTTTCCATTAAAATATAAAAAATAACAAAATAGAAATAATAAAAGTTAAATACGTTTCTTTTAAAATAAAAAAAAATCTACTTAGTCTTAAAACATTTTAAATTTGTTTTCATTATTTCACGCCCCCCCCCTCAACAAAACCTACGGCCCCCAAGGGGCCGCAGCTCACAGTTTGGGAAGCGATGGTTTAAGCAACAGAGTGGGACGACGTGAAATGGCTATGCGCGCGCATTAAATCACAGTGCTGCAGCGAGGACCTGGAAGCTCCTACAACCGAGCAAGTCAAGGTAGCTCTAGACGAGCAAGCATCGGCCTTTAATACACAAAGCAAAGCTCAATTATTGCCGCGCAAGCTTAAGACGTCTTCTGTCTATAAAACACAACAACAACGTTACTGGCTTGCTGGGTGAAGCATAAAATGCTTTTTATTTTCCCCTTTATCTGTGTGGAGAAGCTTGATGGGGGAGGTTGTGAGACTTATGCTCGCACTTTGTGAACTATGGAGTTAGCTCTGTTCTGCTGAAAGCAGGATTGCCTTGGGTCTTTTGTGTTTTTGATAGTCATGTTCACTATAACTGGAAGCTTGTCTGATTAGTGGATTGGGATGAGAATGTGCCTTGCTGAAGAACTTTTCCGCATGGTCATGAAGGAGAGAACGGATGTCAGGGGTTCCAGTTTCTCTGTGGATCTGCGTGTTTCTGACGAACCATGGAGCGTCTAAGATCATCCGCAGGCATTTGTTTTGTATCCTCTGTAGTTTCTGGATGTTAGATTTGGATGTGTGACTCCATGCCGGGGATGCATATGTGATTACTGCTCGAATTACCATCTTATATAATAACAGCTTGTTGCGTTTATCCAATTTGCTGTTGCGATTGATCAGGGGATAGAGTTGGGCTATGGTTCTGGATGTCTTTGTGCCTATGAGCTTGATATGGCTGTTGAAATTTAGCTTTTTGTCTAGCTGTACTCCAAGGTATTTGGCTTGTCTGCCATGGTATCTTTTTTCCGAGAAGTTCAATATCATCTTGGATGAAGGCTTTGCATCTGGTGAACAGTATAGCTGAGCGTTTGACGGGGTTTACTTGTATCCTCCAGTCGGAGAACCATTTCTCTAGCTTTGTGATAGTATCCTGGAGACGACTGATCGCCAGGTGTGGGCGGAGAGATCTTGTCATTATGGCTGTGTCGTCAGTATATAAGGCTGTGATGGTAGTCCTCAGGTTCTGTGGAATGTCAGCCACGTAGATTGTGAAAAGTAAAGGAGCCAAAAGAGATCCCTGTGGTACTCCTGCCAGGATTTTGCGCCTAGTTGAGATGGTGCCATTTATTTTTATCTGCATGGATCTGTCAGTGAGGTATGATTTTATTAGACAGGTAAGGTTTGTTGGAATGTTGGCCTGAATGAGTTTATAGAGTAATCCTTGATGCCATACCTTATCAAAGGCCTTGGCAATATCCAGAAAAACTGCAGCTGTGTGAAGGTTCCAGTTGTATCCTTGAGTGATATGCTCCACTAGTCGGTGTATTTGTTGCACTGTGCTGTGCATACGGCGGAAGCCGAATTGTTCGTTTGGAATTATTCCTATTTGGTCTGATTTTTCTTGTAGTCTTGAAAGGATAATTTTTTCAGCAATCTTTCCCAGGTTGGAAAGCAGGCTTATTGGACGGTAGCTTTGCGGGAGTTGCGGATTGTTTCCTGGCTTTTTTATTGGTATGTCTGCTGTTTTCCATGCAGATGGGAAGTGTTGTATCCTCAATATTGCATTGGTTATGTTAACCAGGTGCATAATAGCCTTTCTAGGAAGTTATTTGATGATTCTGTTAGTAATTCCATCTGGCCCTGGAGCTTTTTTATTGTTTAGATGTTTTATGATGTTGGTTATTTCTACTGGAGTAGTGGGGGTGATGCTGGCTGGTTTGTTTTCGGACTGACTTAAGGTACGCTTGACCTGCTGGTGGACTTTATATATGTGGGTGATGTTTATATTATCATACGATGGGCTGCATTGTTTTTCTAGGTTTTCTGCTATTGCTTCTGCTTTTTCTTTATCAGTGTGCGCCGTTCCATGAGCAGTTTGCATGGGCGGTAGGAGGTTGTGTTTAGTGCGCAGAATCTTCAGAAATTTCCATATTGTGTGATCTTCTGGGTTGAGTGATGATAGTTTATTGTCCCAATCCTGGTTTCTGTGGATTTGAAGTGCTTTTCTGACTTGGTTGTTCAACTTGTTCAGAGTTTTCTTGTCCTGTGGGGCTCTTGTGTTGTGGTATCTTTTCCTGGCTTTGTTTTTTGTTCTGATGAGGTCCATTATGTTTTCTGGGAGCCGACCAGATGGGTGGTTGGTTGTGGTTTTGGTGACTGCTTCTAGTGCTTTTTTAATTTGGCTTGTTAAATTGCTTATTGCTTCATCTATTTCTTCTTTTTTGTGGATGATTGCTGGAAGCCTCAAGATATTTGCTGCCTACAACTCACCAAGCAATCCTCTACTGACAACAGACCTGGATGCAGTCCTCGGCACCACAGACCTCACCATCATAGTAGGTGACTTGAACGCCAAACACACAGCATGGTTCAGCACCACCAATAACAGAAGTGGTCGCATACTACACAACTATTCAACACTTAACTCAGTTGTGGTAGCAGGACCCACTGAGCACACTCATTACAGCCCTCATGGCAGATCAGATGTACTTGACATAGCTATCCTTAGAAACATCAGTTATCAATACAAACTAGAGACGCTCAGTGAACTATCATCCGACCACAACCCAATCCTGATCAAACTTGGCACACAAGACCAACTGGCCCACCAGCACACCTTCATATCGTGGGATAGACTAGCTAAAATCCTACCAGAATACACTGGTTCTGTCTATAAAAGCCTAAATTGAATGCTTATAAATGCATGCATTTATTAACAAATAAATATTACTTCTTTCTCAATTAATGAGCTTGCGCAGCAAGCATAGAGAATTCGCAACTGTTGTTTCCTAATATTTCGTATATCTGCTCAAGAGATTTAATCCCCAAAATACAGTTCGAAAGCTGTGCTGTTGAAAATGTCGTACTTAGGAAATCCCAGTGCAAATTCATTTGAAAATTCAAATTTATCAGAAACTTTTAAAAATTATCCACGTACGTTTTTGTTAATAAGTGCAAGCTTTTCGACTGAGTTTTGCATTTGTTGATATTTATTATTATTCTTTCATGTACATAAAAAGTTGCAGTAAAGGTTGGTCGATTGGTAGAGCCTCTGCTACTAATGGTTCGCGAAAAAAAGTTATGCAAATTTGAGTGCGGTTAGTAGTTGGCAGGGGGCCCATCGTTCGATGTTGTTACCACACTCTCCTTCGATGAGTCTTTGGACTCGCTGGAGGTGTCAAATAAGAAGAAATATGAGCTCACACAAACTATCTTGCTGTTAATGGTAATTAATTTGGCAGCCTTTTTTTTTTTTCATAAGTGCTGTTCCATCTCAGATGCAAGAATTCATTGTTGACCGTTACCTTTTAATATAGGGAAAAAATAGCCCACTTACAACAAAACTTTTTGCGAACAGAAAAAAATAATATAATAATAATAAGGGGGAAATAATGGGCTGTTGAACCTGAGGTCAACAGCACTTTATGAGCAAAAGATACTTAAAGTGTTTTTTAGAGACATCAAAATATTTAACACCAAACGTTGTACAGTTCAACCAACATTTATGTTGGAGAATCTCTTCTATTGTGGTTTAAAACATACATAGGAAACAGAAAGCACACGACACATACAGGAAATAGTCCACATCAGAATTTTCGGTAACATGTGGAAACACACAAGAAGCTGTTCACTTTGATTTCATTTGACATGCACGAACAATTCTGCTTAAAAGTGGTTTTAAACTGTAGTGTGTTCTACCTGCAACAGGGCGTAAAACAACGCCTATATTTTTGTTTAATTTCTTTGAACACTCTTTTAAACTATTGAGCAGAACGGTAACTTCAATGCATTCGTTAACATACACTATAAGTTAATCGTTGTGTTATGACTTCAACGTAGTGATTACATCATCATCAAAATTTGATATCAGTCTAAGATTATTAAAATCTCCAATGCACAGCTGTTTATTATTTCTGTGATGCATATCGTTCTTCTGTTTTTGCATGAACAGTGCTCTGCCGTGCATCCTTATTCTCAGATTAGATTTTAAATGCTGTTTTGTTGTAACTAATGGCTGAAAAAATAAATGATATCCAGAAACCCAATCGACACGAACAGATCTAAAATGAAAAAAAAATCATATAAACAACAATAAAAAAATCCTTTGTAGAAGTTCATTCAAATTTGAGAGGCTATTCAAAAATGCTATGAAGCCTTTGGCTATCACCAAACTTAAGATTTTAATGTTGGCTTAAAATATTTTTCAAATCATGCGAAATGGTAACCATAAACTTCCATTACTTGTTAAATAAAGTTTTTGCAGAGTTAAAAAAAAAAAATTAATGTCGTTATAACGTTATAAATATACGGTAAGGAATCTGTAAGGAACCTTATACTGTAGAGGAAAATCCTCGCTTAACACGATTAATTAATCCATCAATTAATGCGCCTAAGCGAATACAATAAATAATAGAAATAATTATAATTCATCCATAAGTTAGCGTAAATTTTGGAAAAAATTACAGTAAAAGCTATATTAGAGGATAAAATCATCAAAGTTAATAAAAATCAATGTTTTAATTTTTATTTGATGTCTAAACATTTGATTGAGCTACTTTTTTTTTACAAAAAACTCAATAAAGATTTTTGAATCGTGCTCGAATTTTTCCTCTTGTCATGCAATTTGAGATAGTTGGCGATCGCTTTATCAAGATTTTAGTGGATTCAGCTTCATTCCATATCAGGATCAGCATCAAACAAAATTTCCTTAGTATACTCAATGTGATTGAAAACTACCTCGTTCTTTTGCAGTTAGCTTCTTAGTTGTAACATTCTCTTGTTGTTCACACTCCTTATCTTCTTCATATGCACGCTGTTCTTCTAGTTGAAGGAGATCATGCTCGCTTAACTGTTCTGAATGGGAATCGAACAAGTTTCTCACATCTTCATCATCCAAGTTCTTTTCCAATTGTGATTTCTTTAATAATGTTAGATCTTGGATTTTGCGCACGATAAACTAACACAGGCTTGAGTTTAAAGTCGCCTTCTGTATTGCCTCCTAATAAAAGCGTAAGACAATCTTTATTGATACTTTGTATCCTGGTTTGAGATGCTTCAGTTTTAGGTAGAAAAGTTTTTGTTTGCATATGCTTCCAAAAGAGACCAGGTTCATTGCCGTTGAAGATTTGCCGACCGCCATAATCACCCTCCTGAATTATCCTTTGCAATTCTTCAGGAAGCTTGACCACAGAATCTTTATCAGCACTAGCAGATTCTCCAGTTATTCTTACGTTATGCAGTCCAGCTCGATTTTTAAAATCAAACCATCATAAACTCGCAGTAAAGCTTTCACATTCTTCTTGAAATTTGGTTTCTTTCAATGAGGTAAAAATATTGAGAGCTTTTGCATGAATATTCTCTGTACTAAGAGTTAGTATTCTTTTTTTTTTTGGTTACAATCCAGAGTGACGGAAGACGTTCCATCTCGATCATTAAATGATTTCTATTTCGGGTGATATGCATGCTTAAAGAAGCAGTAGCAACCTTTCCTTGTTCTTTGTACTGTTTGCTGTTATTTATTATAGTAAATATAGATACAGCGAGTCTACCACAGATCTCGCACAATCATTGTATTACTAGCGCCACTTTCATGTCTTTTAATGACTTCCCGCTTTTCGCTCGATGCAGATTGGCTAAAAAAACCCGCGTTAACTGATTAATCACTCGCTTAAAGCGGGAAATAGTATCATTTAACAATCGCGCTAACTGATTATCGCACATATCGAATTCACGTTAAGCGAGGTTTCCTGTATTTGTATTTCTTATGTATACGCTGTATTTATGTGTATGTGTGTGTGCAAGAATATATGTTGCATGCAAGTTTCTTCTTACACATTTCCATTTGTTGTTAATTATATTTAAATTGCTCTTACCTAGTTTTGTAATAGAATCATAAAGCTAAACTCGGAGTGAATGTGCTTTGTGACATTTGTTTTCATTTCTATTCACAATGAAATACACATCATGATATATTTCCTTCTATATTTTACATGTATAGTCAGTTCATTATACCCATCTTTGTCGAAGTTTTCAATGTCTATAATCATGGGATGAAAAAAAGGTTACTGAAAATTATTTTTTGGAGCAGCATCACAACTTTTCCTCAAAAAAACGTATGCACTATCAGTGATAAATATGAAGATGCTATTAAGATATGATGGAGAGAGGGGGGGGGGGACCCAAAATATAGGATGAATACTGCTGAAAAGTGGCAGATGATGATTGACAAAGCTGTTTAATCTAGGTCTCAGCAGTGTAATTTCCAAGGGAGTGGAATGAGGATAAGATAGTTCTACTACATAAAGGTGGTCCAAGACAGAAGTAGCAAATCACAAACCAATTAATATCTCAGGAGTGGTGGTGGTTAACGTATTGGAAAAGTTGGTTAGAGGTAAAATCCAGAAGTGGATGGATAGGAATATGATATAGTGGACAACATGGCTTATAAAAAGTAGGTCTTACCTTAGAAATTTATTCCCATTTTATAAAGTGACTGCAGAACTGGATAAAAGAAATAGTTACACTATGATACTGCTGGATTTTGGAAAAGCATTTGGCAGAATACTGCAAGGAAAACTATTACATAAATTGGAGCAAACAGGTATGGATATGAAGCAAGTGGCATGGATGGGGAGTGGCTGATAGACATCAGAGAGTAGTATATGGTGTAGTGCAATCAATGCAGATGAGTGTGTATGTCTAGTGCCTCAGGGCTTTGTACCAGAGCCACTACTATGTAATTAGTATATGAATGATTTAAAAGGAGTGGGGCATTCAGTTTGCTGATGATGCAAAACTGGGGAGGACAACAGTTGATAAATGTGATGTACTTATAACCTGCTGAATGATTTAAATAAACATTGTGGATATTGTAAGGTAATGCACTTTGGAATTATGTAGATTTGCAGTCCAGAGTGGATATTGTATAAGTTGGCAAAATAGCTCAAAGGATTACTTGGCTGCTAAAGAGTACATTGAAAAGCAAAGATGGAAGATTATGATTTGACTGCATCTTGACTGTTGTGCATATTTGGCTACCTAGGTTTCTTGGGGAAGTAAGATTGAAGGTGTGGGTTTCAGAGTTTAGTGGACAGGGAGAGAGATGACATGATTGAAACTTGTAAGATACCAAAGAAATTCTATAAGATTGACATAAATATATATATTTTTAATAAACTTATATGTTGGTGATACATAACTGTCAATATAAACTGTGATTAGTAAGGGTGTCTGGACTATTTTGCTTGGAGATTGATGAATGAATGGAATGGATTCTTGTAAATAAACTTATATGTTGGTGATACATAACTGTCAATTTTTAGGGAAAGACAACGTATACTGTTATATTAATTAAAAAACTTTAATTAATACTTCCTATATTTCGGTAATGTTGCATTACCATCTTCAGGGAACATAAAATTAATAAAATGTGCATGCAGGCACTAACATTGAACAAATATGGCTAAAGACAACAACTGCAGTTGGTCCTAGAGTCCTAAAAGGTGTCACCTAGTGGGCTAAATTGAGTGGTAGTCTTGGCTGTTGGGTTGATGTTCTAAGAATGCAAGCTTCCCATATAAATACGCTGGAAGAAAGCTACTTTACTACACCCTAGCAAGTATAAATATGAGAGATTATTCCTGGACTCAGCCTCTGCTCTAAAAAACTTCCCAAACCTCAACAAATTTGGGTGCATGAGACTGATCCAAATATGATAAGCTTGCATTCTTAGAACATCAGCCCAACAACCAAGACTACCACCCAACTTAGCTCACTAGGTGGCATTTTAGGACTCTAGGACCGACTTCAGTTGTTGTCTTCAGCCATATTTGTTCAGTGTTAGTGCCCGCATGCACATATAATTAATTTTATGTTCCCTGAAGATGGTAATGTAACATTACCAAAATATAGGAAGTATTAATTAAAGTTTTTAAATTAATATAACTAAAAATTGACAGTTATGGAATGGAAAGGAATGGATTGCTAGTGATAGTTGTAAGTGCCTTAATGGTGAATGATTCTAAAGAGAGATATGATAGGTATTGTGTGAATAAAGCACAAGTCTCCCACGATGAATCCTTGTCTCCATACAGATAATATAAAAATCCACTAATGCCTTTTATTCCTTATAGATAGTAAGCGAGGGCCATTTTAGCCCACTCTAACTTTTGGAAAGTAAGGGACAGTTCAATTTCCACTGGTAGCCAGAGATAGTTGGCCCAAGACTATCATTAATTATAAACAGCGTCCAATGAAGAGAGGCACACAAGTACTGCCATCTCATGGTCCCTATCATAATATACTATTTGCTGGAACAGTGTGGGTTCAACTGTCAATTTTCTTGAGTTTCTGGGAGAGAAAAAAAAAACAATGTTTTCCCATGCCTGAGATTGACTAACTTGGGAACCAGTCAAAGAAATGATTAGAAAAACTTCCTCTAGTTGGCAATTGAATTCAAACCTGAGAATGCCTTTCTTCAGGCAGCTTAGTGCTATGAATGCAAAAATCCATTTCTACAAGGCTACTTAATAGAAATAATAACGATTCCTGAGAAGTTTAATACAAGCAAAAATCATCACTAGCTAAATTTTATGTGAGCTCAATGTGTAATTTAAGTTATTGTTATGAATTATTTAAATTTATTCCATTTTTACTTTCAAATGACTTAAAATCAGAATTTTTATATGCCATTTTTAAATTCAGCAGTAAAAAAAATACATATTAATATCCAATCTTTTGCATATTGTAATGATAGCTTAAGATGATTTTAAATTTTGAGTGGGCCAAGCGGTACGTACGCGATTTGAAGAGCTCCTGATTCAGATAAGTTTTACTAGGAATAATTAAGTATATATGCGTAATTGTTTAAGTAAGGGCGGCTGTACGCTATCGATATTATTAGTGTGGGGGTTTTTTTCTTGCCTAAACTAAATACGAAATCGTTATTATTAGACCTGGTATCCTGCAGAGAAAAAAAATGGCGGCGGCATCGTCATTCCATGATTTTAATTTAGATTTCAGTCGTTTCGTTAAGTGTGATGTCTGTTATATGTATTCCTTCGATTACATAAATGATTTGTGGATGTTTAGTGCGGATGGAAGAAGTGTATGTGCGAAGTGTGACCTGAACGAGGAATTGATGAATGCGAATATGAAATTGATACAGAAAGTTCTAGTACCGATTGTGTCGCGAGTGCACGTTTGAAAGAGGATGGTGAGAAAGAGAGGCGAAAAAATGTTAAAAAATCGGGAAAAAAGAAAATGAGCGATTTGACAACTGTAACGGATGTTAAAAGGGACGAAAGTGAGGCGGAAAGAAACGAAATTGAGAGAATGAATGAAAGTAGAAATGGCGTGATGCAGAAATCGCAAGTAAAAAAAATCGAAAGAATGAATGATAGCGAAAAAAGAATGAAGGATGGCGAAAGTTGGACGCATGTTGGAACGAAAGTACTGAACCAAAGAAAGATGAATGACAGTAAAAGTGAGAAGAATGATAGCGAAAGTTGGACGCATGTTAGTTCGAAAGTACGGAAACAAAGAAAGATAAATGAGAGTGAAAGTGAGAAGAATGATAGTGAAAGTTGGACGTATGTTGGACCGAAAGTACGGAAACAAAGAAGGATGAATAAGAGGGAAAGTGAGAAGAGGGGGTTGAGAGTTAGAAAGATTTAATGATAGAGAGAATGTGTCGCGAGGTTCGGAAGGTGAATTGGATTGGATGAAGCAAGAAATGAAATGGATGCGGAATGAAATTAAGAGAATTCAGGTCAAAACTATTAAAATAAATCATGATGGCATGAAAGAGTTAACGAAAGATGAGCGAGTATGGCGACTCCATTATTAAAGGTGTGCTAGAGGATAAAATGCACAAGGCATGTTTTCCAGGCGGTAAAATGAGTAGAGTGATTGAGGCATTGAATATGAGGCGGGAGCGAGCAAAAGAGTTAATTGTATTAATTGGTACAAATGATTTGAGAGAGAACAAAGAGCATGTCAAAATGAATGTCAGGAGACTGCTTGGAAAGATAAAAGAGAATAGTGTGACAGGAAGGGTAGTCAGTGGGTTGCCTAGGTATGATTGTGGTGAAATGAGGCGGAGAGCAAAGATTATGAATGATATTCTGGCTGAAATGTGTGAGGAGATGGGAGTACAGTTTGTTAATGTGTGAAATGAGTTTGAGGGATGAAGTGAGCTGTATGGGAGCGATGGACTGCATTTGAGTGGTTATGGTGCGAGTTGCTTGGAGAGACTGCTGCTGGAAAGTAGAGAAGTGAATACAGAGAATGAATCAGATCGAGAGGGGGAGTGATGTGGAAGAGCAGAAGAGTAAGACAGGAGAGATTGAAGAAGTGGAAATGAATGGGGAAGTGAGTGGTATGAGTATAGAAAATGAGAGAATGGGTGTGCAAGAGGAGCAGGGAAACGGGGAGGCTCAGGGTGGACAGGGGTACACAGCGTGAGAAAGGTGGATGCTCCAAGAGGAGGTGAGAGCATGTGTAGGCAGGAAAGTAATAGGATGATCAGGGATCAAGAGGAAACAGATGGAATTGCAAAGGGTTCTAAAATGAAGAAGCAGAAAGGGAAACGGCCCAGTCCAGCATGGAGAGATCACATTGAGTGAGTGGTATCAGTGGAACTAGCTGTAGATCCAGAAATGAGTTGTGTTTGTATACCAATGCTAGAAGTATAAGAAACAAGGCGGATGAAATGGTTGCACTAATTGCGTCTGTGCACCCAGAGATTGTCGGAATAAGTGAGACATGGTTAGATGAGGACGACATCCTGACAGGAATAGAGATGGCAAAGTATGATGTGTTTCGGGAGGATAGAAGGGGTAAAAAAGTAGGGGGAATGCTGTTGATGATAGAGAAGGAGTTATGTCCATACAAGGTAGAGATGCAAGAGGGAAATAGGGCCAGTGGTTTTGAGGCAGTATGGTGTGAGATAGAGGTGAATAGAATCAAATACTTGGTGGGATGTTGTTATAGACCTGGTAATGTGGATGGTGGTGATAGTGAAATGTATAGTTAAATAAGCCAAGAAAATAAGAAAAGGTTGATCATTATGGGTGATTTTAATTATGGCAATATAGACTGGAATGAAGAGATAGCAACTGGAAGTAAAAAAAATGAGTTTCTTGAGTTTTTGAGGGATAACTACCTCAGACAGTATGTAACAGAGGGCACACGAGGATTAAGGGTCGAGGATGTAATTATCAATGAGGTGTCAAATCATCCACCAGTTGGTGAAAGTGACCATGAGGTGATTACCTGGGTGGTTGCCAGCAGTGCAAGGACCCCTGTGAAAAAAGGGTATATGTGGAACTACAAGGGGGGTGATTATGAAGAGCTCAGGAGACAGCTTGCAGGTGTAGCATGGAATGAGGAGTTAGCTGGAAAAGAGATCAATGCAGCTTGGGGGATTTTCAAAAACTACTTAGTAGATGCAATGTCTAAATGTATACCATGGGTGAGAAGGTTAAATAAGGTAGGTGTGAGATGGATGAATAAAGAGATTAAGCATGCGATAGAGAAAAAGGGCACTGTGGAGGCAGCATAAGAGAAGTGGAAGTAACCAATTTCATGAGGTCTACAAAGACCAGGCAAGGAGAGTGACTTGGTTGGTGAGAGTAGCTAAAGAGAGGTATGAACAGCAGTTAGCTAATGAAGCCAAAAAGAATCCTAGGGAGTTCTTTCGATATGTAGCCAGCAAAAGAAAGAATGATTATGGAAGGATGACATTGATTGGAGGAAATGGTATAAAGACAGCTGTTGCAGAATGTGTGGTGGAGATACTTAATGAGCAATTCATAAAGATCTTTCAAACTTGTGAATGTGACTTCATGGAGAGATTAAGGGCAATTGATGATGGGGAGGAGAGACTGACTGTAAGTGAGCAAGAGGTGTATGGGGAGTTGAGTAAACTAGATGTAAATAAGGCTGTGGGACTTGATAATATATCACCATGTATTCTGAAGGATTGTGCCAGAGAGTTGACACCTGCCTTGACATATTTTTTTAATATGAGTCTTGCACTTGGTCAAGTCCCTAAAGAGTGGAAGGAGGGCAAGATTATGCCACTTCATAAAGGAGGTGATCGAACTCAAGCATCAAACTATAGGCCTATCTGTGTGTCAGGTGTTGTGGTTAAGTTGTTGGAGAAGCTTGTGAGAACTAGGATCAAGAGTTGGGTTGACAACAATGGTATAATCTTTGATGGACAGCATGGATTTGCTAAAGGGAGGTCGTGTTTTAGTAATCTACTTACTTATTACAATAAGGTGACTGCTTCCTTGGACAGAGGAGAAGGATACACAGTAATATACTTGGATTTCGCAAAAGCTTTTGATAGAGTACCTCATGATAAGTTGACAGTCAAACTAGAGCAGATGGGGTTGGATATTAGATTAGTGCATTGGATTGGAGACTGGCTATCTGATAGGTATCAACAAGTTGTGTATGGGGATGCAATATCCAGGAAAAGGAAAGTCACTAGTGGAGTGCCTCAGGGATCTGTTTTAGTGCCATTACTATTTAACTTGTATATTAATGATATTGGCAAAGATTTGGATGGAGATATTCAGTTGTTTGCAGATGATGCAAAGTTGGGACGAACCATAAAGAGTAGTGAAGATGTGGTGCCCTTGCAAGAAGACTTGAATAAATTGAGTGATTGGGCAAGCAAATGGGGATGTGAGTTCAATGTTGCAAAATGTAAGGTTTTAAAATTTGGAAAACAAAGATGGGATGCAGAATTTATGCTTGGTGAGAATATATTGTTGGAAGTAGAAGAAATAAGAGATCTGGGGGTGATAGTGGATAAGAATCTAAAATTTAGGGGACACATTGCCAAAATTGTGAAGACAATACAAAGGCTTCTGGGAATGATGTGGAGGACACTGACGTGTGGAAGTAGGGAGATTCTTGTTCCATTGTATAAGGCTTTGATTAGGCCACACATGGACTATTGTGCCCAGATTTGGTCACCTGGTTTTCAGAAGGATGAAGAGATGTTGGAAAGGGTCCAAAGGCGACTGACTAAGGTAGTTTCTGACCTCTGGAATGTCGAGTATGAGGAAAGATTGAAAAGATGTAATTTGCAGAGTCTAGTGGAGATATGATAGAGACCTACAAGTTGGTAAGGGGTTGTTATAAGATCAATGGTGGAGAAGTTCTACAGAGAATAGTGGGAGATCAGGGGAGAACCAGAGGTCATCCCTGGAAACTGTATAAAGAGGGTGTGAGTAGGGGAGTGAGAGGCAGGTTTTTTCGCGCAGAGTTGTGAGTGATTGGAATGCCTTGCCTGACAGTGTGGTGTCTGCAAGGAGTTTGAATGTGTTTAAGACACGGTACGATGAAATGTGTGTGAGATAAAAGGACCTCCTAGATGAGTCTTTGACTCCATGAGGTCTAGTTTAGTAATAAATATCATTTCTGATTTTTTTTATCTACTACACTAATACATATGGAGCCTGTCTCGCTCAGTAGAAGCAGCATGTGTGTCTACAGTGCTAGGCTGCCTGAAGAATGGCAACCTAAGTTCAATTCTAGTCAACACTCAAGAAAATCAACCCTAGAACCCACACTTGCAGACAGCAAAATATAGTGTTAGGATTAGGAGCCACAAGATGGCGGCACCAGATACTGTGTATAATTAGTGATAATCTTCACTAATTATACACAGCTGATTGGCTACTAGTAGAGACTGAACTGCTCCCTCGGTCTCCAAAGTTAAATAGGGCTAAATGATCTCACCTATGATCTTACTCCCTATAAAGGAATAAACAGTGTTAGTGAATTTATTTTATTTTATAGTTTTTACTTTAGCCTTTTTATTTTAAATTACATCTTGTACACATCTCAATAAATTTGGAATCTACTGAAACTAGTTTACAATAAATACAGATTACGTAGACATAATGTTTATTTGTAAAATAACAGTTTGCAAATGTGAGAAATATACTTTATATATACTTTTGTACAAATTATACAAACAAACAAGTTGCTTCAAAAAATAACCAATAAAATGATGAATGATATTCATAATGAAGATAAAATTCTGAAACTATTTTCAGTGATTAGTAATCTCAATATATACAAAACAAGTAATTCTTTCTATACTTATGCATATAAATATACAAGGCATTTTTACATAAATCTTAAATACATTGCTAACAGACAATACTAACTAAGGTTGGAAAGTCTACAAAACACAATGGAGACAGTAAAGTCTGCAGTGCTGATTTTTGCAGCTAGAACGAAAGCTAATGTTGTTTAACAGTACAATACTTCTCTGTCCCTCATGCCAGCAATTACTGTATTTTTTGAAGTTGCTAACTTAAAAAAAAAAGGACAGTATATTCAATTTAATACAATTAACTTTTTGTTTTCATTACTGTTGGTAGTGGTAATGAGTGGTAGATGGTGTTGATGGTAGCTGTGTGTAGTAGGAGAGTTAAATAGTAGGGGAGACAGTGAGATGTGTGTGTAGCAAAGTGGATTAGAGTGCACTCCCACAATGAGTCCTTGAACTCCTTGGAGGTGTTACGTAATAATAATATATTGCTTTTGCATTATATATTATTATAATATATAATGCAATTAATGAGCTAAAGATATTCACTGTAGGATATATCACAGCAATAAATAGCAACAGATTTTCAAATAAAATGTTCATAAATAGCATAAATTCTTTAAGTTTTCACACTGAACCTTGAAAAACAGAAAAAAATGTCATCCACATATCTTGTACTATACTGAAGGCTTAGATTAGGATAAATACCATGGATAGACATCAAAATTCTCTATCAACTAATTAGGTAGTACAGGAAAAAGGACCTCCTATCGCCAAACCATCTATTTACTGATAAAATGTGTCCTGACAAGCAAAAGAGCCAAAATCAATTATGTAGAAAGATGAACTATATTTGCAAGAAAATCTTACTACCATATTTTTTTGAATATAATTTGCCCTCATGTATATCTCACACCCTTGATTTTACATTACAAAAAAAGAAATAAAAATGTTTCACATATAGTTCACACATTTCCTCTAGTCGCCGACTAGAGGAAATTTTTCTAAGCGTTTTTTCGACCGGTTCCCGAGTTAGTCGATCTCTGGCACGGGCAAGCAGGTTTTTCCTCCCGGAAACTCGGGTTTTTCGTCCTGTAAACTCAAGAAAATCGACCGTAGAACCCACATTATTTCAGACATTAAATATATTGTGTTAGGGTTAGAGACCACGAGATGGCGGCACATTTGAGCCGTCTCTCTTCACTGCGTACCGCTTAATTAGTGATAGCCTTGGGCCATCTGTCTCTGATTGGGTACCAGTGGAGATTGAACTGCCCACTCAGTCTCCAAAAGTTAGATAGGGCTAAATGGCCTCGCCTACTCCCGTATATACGGGAATAAAAAGGCGTTAGCTGATTAGCTGAGCTGATATAGTTCACACATGAAATTTGGTTGAAGAGAATCAGCATTTCAACTCAACAATCATCGGCTTGACTTTGTCGTTGAATCAAGTGATCTTTTGTTAATACTGCACCAATCATATGCATAGAGATGGAGGCAACCAGTAAAGGAAATGTGGGAGTGAGAACACTGACTTCTACTCAATCTTGGATTGCATGGGGGAAGGGAGTAGATTAAGATTAACAGACCATCATTAGAACTGTTGTTGGTCTGTTCATCATCTCCTCAACATCCAGATTAATCAGTATGTCTGTTGAACTAAGATGAAATTCAGATATTTTGTTTTTAAAATCCGGTGTGCTGTTTTATATAAGAAGAGATTGAATATAAAAGTAGACAGTAATATGAAAAGTTGTTTGGCAAGCATGTAGATAAATACAACCAGTGCAGTCTACAACAGAATGCCTTGTTTAGGAATCTTGGGAAGATCATACAGTCTAGGAGAATGTCCATGATGGGTATTCAGCTCTATAAGAAGAGCTGATGGGTATGCAGCTCTTCTTATATTCAACATCTCAACAGGAGACTGAATCTACTCCTCTGCATGATTTCCTAATTCTAAGTTGCAGGGCCGTCACAAGATTAGATCGCGCCCTGAGGCAAACAATTAAATATCGCCCCTGATGGATTATAAGACAAAAATATAAGAAAATCTCCAATTGCCATTTTGTTTTTATTAGAAGAGAAACATTAATGCAAAACAATTACATAATAATATTAATTAAATGTTTGCTCTATGGGGATATCACACAATAAAACTGGTTATAAGCTCTTCTAAATTTAACTTATAAGCCATGTCTGCCTATATTGATATAGTTACTAGACCAACCAATCTATCTTGGGTCATTGCTGTTCGCAAATAATTTTTAATCAGTTTAAGCTTGGAAAAACTTCTTTCTGCACTTGCTACACTAACAGGAATTGTTAGCATAGCAATGGCACCTACTGCCTACCTATGGCTGATTTAGCCAAGCTATGAGGCAGGCTGCCTCTATGCCACACTCTGTTGACGGTACTGCTAAGTTGATTACTATATTGGCTTTCTTTTTTATATATCAGCCCCACACATGAAAGTTTATATAACATATACATTGTAAAACATATGCATATCTCTTGCTTATATATCAGTGCCATGTATAGGCAAGAGAGAAAGTAAGAAAAAGAAGCAATTGCCAACATGTTTTTTGAACAGCTCAAGGATGTAGTCTTTGGGTAAGAAAGAGAGAAAGAGAGAGAGGTTGTTCCAGAGAACAGAAGTAGGAATGAAAGAGGAGAAGAAGAATATGATCTGATAAGTTTGATGCTGGATAGTAAGTGGATGCTGACCAACAGCTGCTCATGTTCACAAGTTTGGGAAGGCAGAGGAGGCACAGTAGTACAGCATAATCAGATACCATGTCAGCTATATGATGGGCTAGTTATACAAGGCTCTTACTGTTTTTGACAAGAAACAAGGTAAAAGTCAGCTACTGGAACAACCTCAAACTAAACAGAAGTGAAGACAAGCATCATCACCACCACAGGAAGCTTAGAAGGAAATGAGGTAGAACTAAAAGAAATGTTATATCAACAAACCAGCTGAGACTGAGAACACTATAGCAGATGAAATATTTCAAAATAATCACTATAAGATGATTTTTAAGGCATTAAGTATCAAGGAAAGGAAGAGGAGCTATAGCATCCCACACAAAACATGATGATAAACTTTTTGAATGCAAGTTAACTTCAAATAGAGTAATGTGGGCAAATTTCAAAAAGAAAACTGGATCACAAGACATAAACTGTGTGCCCATAGCCCACAGAAGATGCAGTGAAGAAGAAGTATAGGAACTTTTTCTATCATCTGAAAGAGCATTTGACATAAAAAAAAAGGAAAAGCTGGTTGTTATTAGAGAACCTAAACAAAATTTTGGAGAAAAGCAATCAAGACAATAATAATGGTAGGAACTTGCTACCGTTCTGATAAGGAATTGATAAGAAACTGTATTTACATAAAAATGTAAATAAATTCTATCAGAGAGAGAGAGGATATTTACACATATGCAAAACAAGAAGTGTCATAGATTACATAATTGATTGTTGATAGTGATTTCTTCAGGCTGGTTTAAGGCACAAGAGTGTACACAGAAATTTGAAATAGGAAGTGATTGTTACCTAGTATTGAGATAAAAATGATTATTCCAATGAGAAAAAAAATGTATTAAAATGATAAAAAGAAGTTGAACTCTGATATGTGAATTATAGACTCAAATATACAAATATTGTTGAAAAAAAAAAGTGAAACAGTTTAAAAAGAATTATGCATAAAAGTAGCTCAACAAATGTCATGAGAAAATTTTGGAAAGAATTTTGAATTTAAATATCATGAAGTGGCAAAATGATTTGGAAGCTATAAAAACACTTACATATGAATGAAAGAGTAAACAAAAGGAATCAAAGATCATAAAGTTGAAAAATTATTAAATGAGGTAACAAAAAGTGGTAGAAAATACCTTGAAGGGAAGAAATCAGGAATATATCAATATTTCAGGAAGAAAAACAATCAGACACATGAAATGGGAAAAGCCAGTTAGAAGAAACAATATTCAACCTATACATGGTATAAAAGTCTTGCAATGGCTACACTAATGTAGAAGGCTTGGTCTCAAAGTGGAATCTGTGGTGAATGGAGCAGAGCTCTCACTATACCAATTAAAAAATAAAAAAAAGGGGGGGGGGTTAGTGAACAATATGTGAAAATTACAGAGGAATCTCCTTACTCAGAGTTTCAAAAAAGATTTATGCAAACCTAATTGAGAAAAGATTAATAAAAAGAGTTGGAGAGAAGGTTTAATTTTCTCTTCAAATCTGGTTTTCCAAGACCAGATTTTTTATTTTAGGGCAAATACAGTAGTTAAAAAAAATACAGAGAGTAAAATAAGGATCACATTTTTTTTTTTTTTTGATCTCAAAAATGTAAATGATAAGCGAACCTGTTTAAAAGGCTAAATCTATAGAGTGAATGGAGTCTTATACAGATTTGCAAATCACGATCAGAATAAAGAATATACAGAATGATGGAGTTGATGTTAAATCAGGTGTAAAGTAAAGCTGAATGCTATCACAAGTGTTATTATGCAAATTGGTATTAAACCAGAATTTCAAATAGGAAATGTTAAGCTTAGTTCTTTACTCTATGTATGTTATCCTCTTAAATAAATCAAAGAAGTCTTCAAAAAATATTTAGCCAAATTAAATAAGTACAGTGACATTTTTGGTATGGAAATTAGCAATGAAATGACAAATTATAAAAAATAATAATAATAATAAAATAAAATAAAAACAGCAGGAAAGCATAAAACATCAAATGTATCCTGAGTAGTGAAACTATGGCACAAGTTGCACATTTGAGTTCTTTAGGCACAATAGCTAATGGTTAACAGAGAGGATAGCAAATTGAATATGGAATTAGATAATAGAATAATTAAAGCTTGTATAGTGGAAGGTCAGTTGAATAAATTTATATGGAATAAGAAGAAATTGACTAAACTAAAATGTGTTCAATTTTAACTTATGGATTTGAGAGTTGGATTAGAAATAAAATAGCTGATCAGCGACTACAGACAGCATCAATGACAGAACCATATAACAATGAAGATATTAGAAAATAACCTTCCAGTAGTAATAGTCCATGAATGTGTAGTGCTTATCTATGATGGTATGACCAAACAGAATGGGAAATGAAAGATTATCAAAATAAGTGTTTAAACCAAAAATTTGGAAAAGATCCAGTGGAAGATCTTAGATATAAGATATAAGAATGCATTAATGTAAGAGCTGTTTGTTATTTGTCACTGACCTTATGCATAATATAACCATTTACAAGAAAGTCTGATAGGAAACTAGTTATGAAATCAATTGTGTTGGACAGCCATAATATCTGGTACATATTTTTTTTGTAAGAGTGGAAACTATCAATTCAATATTGCAGGTGTAAGGTTCTGAAAATATGGTAGGCAATAATAGGATGCAAAGTATACATTTGGCAGGGAAATTTTGGACCAAGTTGAGGAAATATGAGGCTTTGGAGTGATGGTGGACAAGGATCTGAAATTCAGAGGTCACATTGCACAAGTTGCGAAAACATCACATCCGATTATGGTAATTATGCACATGACCTTAACTTATAGAAATAAAGGAAATTCCATTGTATAAGGCCTTGTATGGATTATTGTGCACAGATTCGGTCCTCTGGTTTTTATGGTGAATGCGGATATGTTGGAAAAGGTCCAGAGAAGACTGGCTCAGATTGTAAGTGGTTTTTGGGATATGAGGACAAATTGAGGAAGAGTAATTTGAAAAGCCTGATGAATAGGAGGAGGAGAGGGGATATGATTGAGGCATTTAAATTGGTAAAGGGTTGTTACCAGGTTAATGTGGAAGAAATTTTTCGTAGAATGGGACAGGGAGTAGAACAAGAGGCCATACCTGGAAGTTGTAGAAGGATGTGAGCAAGAACATAGGGAGTAGGTTCTTTGCATGGAGAGTGGTTGGTCATTGGAATGCTTTGCCTGACATTGTGGTGAATGCAGATACACTGAATGAGTTTAAAGCACAGTTTGATGGGCTTTCTGAGTAACAGCGTTTATCTCCTGTTATGAGCCTTTGGATTCCATGGAGGTCTGATATTATTAATAATAATAATCTTTGCAGGTATACATACACCAGAAAATTGTAGTAATGACATACTATGCTGAAAGTTAGACACTTCAGTGTACCAAAGTACTCTGATTATATTATTCAAATATAAGTGGATAATATTCTTGGTACTCTCAGACATTAGTCACTGCTAAAATTAAAACATATACAAAGAGAAGAGGGGCTGAAAAGTTCTGATTAACACCTAGAACAAAAATGATATTAAAGCAACTGATATAACCACAAGAAAGAAGATATAAAATTCTTTAACCCCCATGTTTCATCAAATTGTAATAATTTGTTCAATTGGCAGAACCATATTTTCTTTTAAGATATATAAGACATAAGATAATTAATTTTTATTTTAGGTATTTATAAGAATTTTTAGTCCCCCCCCACCATACATACATGAAAGTTCCTCAAGTAACCAAGCGTTATTACAGTAGTCAAATATATATACATACTTAAATATAAAGAGCCAATAGGCTTCATTTCGGCGATATAAACATTATTTAAATTAAAGGGATATTAAATCCCATATTGTTTTAAAACCAAATAAGAAACTCAAAGATTGGAATCAGAGAGTTTCATGCCGAATATAGTAAACTATAAAAGAAAGAAATAAGTTCTTTTCACTATACCCTTTGGTATTTATTTTGGTCTAGCTACTCACTGATGAAGCCTCAAAAAAGGCTGAAACTGGCCTGGGTAATGACCTCCCACCATAATGCAATAACAGCATACATTTCCTAGGAAATGTGTGCTGTTATGGAAATTATGGAAAACACCAAGAATAGCGATCAGAACTTTACCACCTTTGCTGCGAGTTGCCCGAGATTGTACTACGACTACTTGCATTAGCTCACGTTAGTAATCGCCGATTCTTTTATAGTTTACTATATTCGGCATGAAACTCTCTGATTCCAATCTTTGAGTTTCTTATTCGGTTTTAAAACAATGTGGGATTTAATATCCCCTTAATTTAAATAATATATATATATATATATATATTTTTTAATTGAATGACTAGAAACTGAGAAAAATGAAAACAAAGTTTATAATAAATTTAGTTTAATCCTTTATCCAAGTGTAAGCAATCAAAGTTTGCACCTGAAAATATCTTCAGGACTGAGGTAAGGTGGCACATCCCTTGGCAACTTGTATTAAAGGTGGATCAAGCGCTCATCACTCCTTGTCTCAGTATCTCCCACAATGCAAAGCACATCTCCATACGGACATGTATACTGCTATGCATTAAGGGAAGGGCCACTACCCAGACCGGTTTTGACCTTTATTGAGGTCTCGTCAGTGGGAGGCAGACCCAGAGTGGTGATACTATGGCAGAAGCAATGGAGAGGTCATATTTACCTATACGAGTTGCCAACTGATGTACCACCTTATTATTAAATTACTCTGGATTTAAATCCAGAGTAATTTAATAATTTAATCCAAGTGTAAGCAAACTTTGTTTGCTTACACTTGGATAAAGGATTAAACTAAATTTATTATAGTCTAACCAAGTGCAAAATAAACTTCCAATGAAAACAAAGTTTATTAGCACAACTAGTTTCAGCTGTATCAGCCTTCTTCAGGTGCACATTAAAAAAGAAATAATTAGTAAAACATAGAGGAAATCATGGAAAGTTAGTGTATATATATTCAACGTTGAAACATTGAAGTCTGTACATTCAAAACTGTTCTCTCATTGGCTTCATTGTTGGGCATATACATGCATATAGCATCTCGCGAACACCAGTATTTGATTGTAGCACAATGACAGTCTGAAAGATTGTAACTCAGGTACTCAGGTTGTTGTTGAGATGTAGGGAGGGGGGGGGGATTTGAGAATGAATTCTTTTGATTCTATTATCTTTCTTTCTAATTCATCATGGCAATGGAAAATGTTATTAGACTTGTCCCATAGGGCTGTACGGCCGAATCGGCCAAGAACAAAACATGATTAGACAAAGCACTGGCTCGCGTTCTCCTGTAATTGACGTCTCTTTTATGTTCTTCAATGCATAACTTGATCGATTTCTCTGTTTGGCCAAAGTATGGTATATCACAGTTGCACCAAATCTGGTAAACACCGGGATATTTAAGGTTGTGATGTCGAAAATCCACTCACTAAGGAGTGGATTTTCAAAAGAGGAGTAAATAAAGTTCTTATGTTGTAAGAACCTTGGCCAATTTGGGTGAGACAGAGCTTATGTATGGTATAGAAATATTACCTTTCACCCTATTGGTCTTTTCATTATGGCGAGCGGGTGGATTTAATAGGACTTTGTCAATTGTTTTTTGTGAATAACCATTTAGTTGAAAGGTAGACCTGAGAAAATTGAGTTCTTTATTAAGTTTTATCTCATCATCAAGAAGAGAGCAAGCACAATGTCCTAGTGTAGAAATGATTCCAAACTTTTGAGGAGGATAATGATGGGATTGACCTGTTGGTGTGGGTAGCTTTTCTGTAAATCGAGATTTTTAATTTCTCTGAAGAACAGGTCAGTTTGATGTCCAAAAAAATGAAGAGAACCATTAGCTTCAAACTCAGCCATAAATTTTATGTTTGGATGTTGACTATTTAGATGTTCTAGGAAGTTCAGGAGAGATTCACGGCCATGGCTCCAAATCAGGAAAATGTCATCAATATATCTTTTCCAAATTCTTGGTTTTAAAGGATAAGAAGAGATGGCTTTAACTTCCAGATCTTCTAAATAGATGTTCGCAAGTACAGCTGACAACGGATTACCCATTGCAAGGCCATAATTTTGTTTATAGATGGTATCCTGAAACTCTTGAAGTATCCTGAGTGGATGCAATGAGTAAGTAAGGCCATGATCTTTTTGGATAATTTATCTTTGAGTACTAACAAGAACTTTGTCTGTAGGAACATTCATAAATAAGGAGACTATATCAAAACTAGCCATGATTTCATCTTCCTTAATAATAATATCTTTTATACATGAAACAAAATCTGTAGAGTTTTTAATAAAGGACGATGATTTACCGGAAAAACATTTGAGAGATTTAACCAGATATTTTGAAAGATTATATGTTGGAGAATCAATTCCTTCTATGATAGGTCGAAGTGGAGTATTTTCCCTTATGAATTTTAGGTAGTCCATATAATCATGGAATAAGCATTCTGATCATGGAATAAGGGTGGAGAGAACAAAGAGAAAGACGTATGTTTCTAGGTAGTTCTCAGGACCAACAATATGCATGCTATATGCATGCATACACCCAACAATGAAGCCAACAAGAGAACAGTTTTGAATGCACAGACTTCAATGTTTCAACGTTAAATATATATATACACAAACTTTCCGTGATGTTTACAATTATTTCCTCTATGTTTTACTGGTTATTTCTTTTTTAATGTGCACCTGAAGAAGGCTGATACAAGCTGAAACTAGTTGTGCTAATAAACTTTGTTTTCATTTTTCTCGGTTTCTTTCCAGTCATTCAATTTTTTTAAAAAAATGTATATCAACCAAGTAAATATCAATCTTCCTATATATATATATATATATATTAAAAAATGAAAACTGGCAGATGAAACTAATTCCTGAAATAATTTGGCTTATGTGTATACTAACTAACATCTACACAAATATTGGTTTACAGTTTATCTAAAGTGAAGTCTCTTTTCACTATTCCAGGCAACACATTTTAATAACAGTTGATCCTTCACTTTAGAATGAAGAAAATTTACTTACAATAAATAAATAAATTACAAACTTAAGAACAAATGTAACATCAGAAGAACTGAAGATAAGAATCATCAATACAAGGAGTATTAATGGAAAGGCAGATGAGCTTGTTGAAGAACTGATACCACATGGACAAAATTGGAATCACTGAAAAAGAGAAGTCAAAAACAGGCAAGATCTTATTAAGTAATAAGTATAGGATATTATATTGACAATAATAATCAAGGAAAGGAAGGAGTAGCAATAGCATTTATCATTTATGATAACAGCAAACATGAAGATAAATGTCTTGAAAAAAAAAAAAAAAAACACTGTTTGATTTCAGCTAAGGAGGTATGTAGTGAAGTTGTCTGCAAGAATGGAAAAATAAGAACACCAAGGTAGACATAAGAAATTAAAGAAACAGTCCAGGAAAAGAATACAGAGAAAAATGTAACAGAGCTAAGCTAAGTGCAAGAGTGGCTAAACAAAAGTCAGGGAAAGACTGGTAAAAATATAGAAGTAAATATCAGGAAGGTGGCAAAGTGTTCTGGAGGCTACTGAAAAAGCTTAGAAATGGAGGAAAGAGCACTATAAAAGGAATCAAAGATGATAAAGTGACATGAAAAATAAAAATAAGGATATCTTAGATGTCTATTGATGATGATGATCAGCCTGTTTTCTATCCATTACAGGAGGATTGGATCTACTTCTCCCATTTTAACCCAGTCCATATTGGGAGAGTGTATTTATACTAGGATGAATGAATGTATGAAGGTGGAAGACAATCACAAACATCCATGCCTAAATGGGATTGGAACCCACAGCCTCTTGGCTGGAGAGCAGATACGTTAACTACTCAGCCAACTGTCACTGAACAACAAGCAGTCACAGAACAGATGTAGAAAATTTTCAAGAGGATTGCAAACATATTATAAGAGGAGTACATATTATAATTGAGGTCAAAAAAGCCACCAAAATCTTGAAACGTGGAAAGGCAGCTGTTTTGCTGTTAATGTTTTGCAGTGGCCACATTACATAATTCAAAGGACCTGGCATGAAAATCAACAATAAAAGGTCAAAAAAAAAAAAAAAATCCAAATGATTCTAGTAGAGCTAGCATAGCTCCCACGTATAGAAAAAAGGAATAAAGCTGATTGTGAAAATTACAGAGAAATTTCTCGATAAAGTGGTCTAGGTATGATTTATGAGGTTGAGAAAATTTGTAGGAAAAAAATTGAAGGACAACCGGGTTCAGGCCAAATAGAGGTTGTCAATATCAGATTTTCACTTTAAGACAAATAGCTGAGAAACAAGGAATATGACAAGGATCTGCATTTAAGTTTTGTGATCCGGAAAAGACAAACGACATGGTACCCAGAGAAAAGCTTTCCAAAGCACTACAATTATATGGGGTAAATGGAACATTATACAGAGCAATGCATAGTCTATATTTAAGTTGTAAGTCAGTTAGAAATGAAGAAAATACAGGAAGATTTGATGTAAAATCAGGTGTGAGATAAGGATGCACATTATCTCCACTCTTATTCATCATCTATATGGATTACATTATAAAAGAAAGTGGCATTAAACTTGATATTACAATTGGAGATATCAAACTTAGCTTTCAGCTTTATGAAGATGATGTCATACTCCTAAACACATTTATATAGGATTCTTTAACTAAATTGAATAACAGCAGTAACAAATTTGGCATGAAAATCAGCAATAAAAGGTCCAAAACTATGAAAATAGGCAGGAACATAAAAAACTTCAGCTGAATTCAATGTAGAGCCTATAGAAAAAGTAAAATAGTCCAGGTATTTGGCACCTTTTTTTTTTTTTAGTGAAGATGGAAAATTAAATTGGGAGACAGGCAACAGAATAAGCAAAGCTGATATGGTTAGGAGCCAATTGAATAAATGTATATGGAATAAAAAGGAAATCAACCAAAACAATAAACTATCAGTATACAAGACAGTGTTAAAACCAATTTTAAGATATCGATTTGAGTGGGTAGAAATAAAGCACTTGATTAGAGACCACAGATATGAGAATTCTGAGAAAGATTAGGGGAGTAAACAGATGGCATCAATGGTAGAATCATATTAAAAATGAAGACATTAGGGAGGAACCTGACATTGTTTGCATTCAAGAATGTGGGAGCAGGGATAATCTGGTATGATCACTAAAAGGGTAGCAAAACAGGTGATGCCAAGATGGGAGGAAAAAACCCAGAGGAAGACCAAGGTTTTGGTCTAGGATTGATTTAGTCAGAGGTGCCTTAGGAGAATGAAATGTTAGATACAACAACATTGGAGTACTAACAAGTAATAGATTACAGTAAAAAGCTGCTTACAAGACAATAATTTGGAGGAAAATTGTTAATATATGAGATTATTAATAATGGAAACATTCATGTAGTGCTGTCATCCTGAACACTTCCTTGAGGTGTTCTGGATGACATAGCAGAATGATATACCATTAAACTGATCATGAGGATGATGTTCACAGACTAATGCACATATCATCATCATCATAATATTTCTGATATTACCCTCATGGATTTTAAAGGAGAATTATGATAGTAATATGAAAAAGTTACACCATTGTTAACTTCTGATCAATAATTTTCCTCCATATTAATCTGTGATTTGTCAAGACTCCAATATTATCAGATCCTATATTTCTGTCTTTTAAGCAGCTTTTTACTGTATCAATCCATCTACATCTTGGTCTTCCTCTGGGGGTCTTTTCCTGCAAATCTGGCAAAACAAAAAAGCTCTTGTTTTGCTAATGCACATAAATATGAAATAACTGTTAAATATATGATGATTTCTGATGTTTAAATTTGTGTATGTTTTGTGTTCTCTCATTAGATATACTTGTTTGAATTTTGAAAGAAAATTTGAATTACTTAACTTTTTTCTAACATATGAATGAATGCTTCACAAAAGTATTCTTATGATTACAAGAAAATCTTATGAATACCCAGTTATAAATAGTGATCTGTTTAAGCTGATAATAATAAAATAGACAAAACTGCTACTTTTGAAACTGAGCTTCTTAAGAACTTGAACAGAGCTTATTCCACTAGTGGTTGAAAGGCAACTATGCTTGATACAGTAATGGAAGTAGACTAAGAAAGAAGACTAAGTACCGTTTATGACATTCTAATATATTCAGCACTTTTAACTGGATTGGGATCTTGTAACTGAGGCGACCAGAGAAGATGAATGAATGATTCTCTCTATACTGTTCTCAATCTAGTACTAGTCATAAGTGCATTATCAAAACTGAAAGTAGCCATCACTTGCAGAAATAGCACATTGTTATAATATTTGTTCAGAATGAAGTACTGTTTTCAAATATGTGATAGAATTTTGCACTAGCTTCAGAGATATCAGCAGATTCAATCCATGATGTGTGAACATTTTGCAAACTATTATTTCATCTCCTGCAGCTTGTACAGCAAAGATGACACAAGGATGATCCATCACTATATATGTTTTATATAATACTAAAATTGGTGACTGTTAACTTCACTAAGCTTTTACTAGCAAAATCAGTACTAGCTTTTGAAATAATACTGGAACTATTTTGATGTTAGTGCAACTAGCATATGTGTTACTGTAAATATATACATCTCAGTATCTGTTACCGTATTTCATTTTTTTTCATTTTTTTTAATAGCTGAACGAACACCCATAAAAATATAATAAGTTAATATAGTCATCTATCCATACAAAACTTCAGGAGAGGGCAGAAATATTAAAAAATTGGTATTCAAGGATGAAAAATAGAAAATGCACAAATGGGTCCCCATAACAAATATCTCAGTATCAGCAGCAGTTATAAGAGGAAAGATGTTCAATCGAAAATTATGGAAACATCAAGGATGTACAAAAAGTTGAGGAGAAAGAAGAAATTTGTTAAAAGTACATTTGAAGCCCTGTATAAAAAGAACAGGGCTTAGGACATACATGAAACATGTTTTCACTAGGTTTGTAAGTGAATTTTGAATGGATGGTATCTAGCTGCTGCACAGATTTAGAAAAGAGTAGAAATCATTAATGCCAATTATGATGAACTATCACCTAAGAAAATATCTTTAGAAAATGCATGTAACAGAAACTAAACACCTTTAAAAGAGAATGGAGGGAATTAGTAGTGCATCCTTAAAATTCTTGACAGTATAGATGAGAACAGTTAAGTTACTCAGTGACTTATCTCTCACCAATTCAATAAGTGGAACAGATTTCTTATTTATGCCCTGATTGTCCCTTAGTTGATTAAGCCATAATTCTGATCAACCTTCCTGGAAGCTCAGGTTTTTCAACTTTCAAAACAGGCATACTAACTAAAAAATGCATTCAAATGACAGACACAATACACTGGCCTTGGTTGCTTGAACCATAATTCCAACCAGTCATTTGGATGTTAGGAATGTTGTTGTTAGCAGCAAAATTACAAGAAATTTTCAATGAACTAAACTGGGAAGAGGCAAGTTGAAAGAAAAATGGGATCAATTTATGCTACCTTTGTCTTGCTGATGATATGGACTTATTTGTGTGAAGTACCTATGAAGAACTATAAAGAATTAAATGAATTAAAAGAGGCAAGTACAGGAATGTCTCTGATGATGAATCTTGAACAAAACAAAAGTAATGAATACATAAAACATGAAAAGTAAATGAATATACACATATATAAGTTAGTTGAAATCAATAAATGGTAACTGAATAGAGAACATCTAGTAGTCTTAATGCTATCTTAAGGAAACATGACATTGTGCTTGAAAGGAAAAGTAATAAACCAATATGAGCATCTAAGTATTAAAATATGACTGAATAACATGAACACTGAATGTGAAAATGATTTAAAAGCTACTGGTGACTCAAACAACAATGGAGAAATAGGTGTATGTTTGGAATTAAAGGGTGAGAGAGAGAGAGAGAGAAAGGAATAAGGAATGGGAGAGATTAGATCAATGGCAAAGATTGAATATATCATTAGCAGAGTATATATATAAACAGAAATGCTGGGCATGTAACTAGAAGAAAAGGAATTGATGGATTAAAAAAAATCTCCAATGAATCTCTAAATACAACAAAGCCTAGAAGTGGCTCTTACTTGAGCTGGGATTAATAAAATTAGAAAATTTTCAGAACATGGTAGATGAGAACTGGAAGAACCTTACCCAGATAGCAATAGGAAAGATCTTTATCCTGTAATGGATCTATTAGTCTTGATGGATCCATTGGTTATAAACCTAGGGTACTCCAGTACCATAGGTGGACTAAAGATTAGATAACCTTTATAATTTGGGAATCTTGCTTCTGCAGAAACCAAACAATGAGCCACTTCATGCCTCCAGCAAGCAAAGTAGTGGTCTCACACTGGGTGATGGTAATCAGCTATGACCTAAAGATATTTGCAAATATCCATGCCACAGTGGGATGTGAACTCACAGCCTATAGGTAGCGGACAGAGATGCCATCCACTTCGTTAACATGGTATTGTCATTCGGAATACAAGTTTACACACATAAGTATAACAATATAAAGCAACAGAGATTCCTAGTACTGAATAATATTGTTAAACTGTGAATGAAACTATGTTGTGTATTTTGTTTTTTTTATTCACATTTAACATAGCTTATTATATGTTAATCATGACTTGTATAAAAGTTATTTATTACTCCTTATTTAAGAATTATTATTTAAGTATTTATTCTGAACTTAATCAGCTATTAGTTATCTGTATACGAAATGAAAGAGTTGATTAAGTAGCTCTAATATTCTATTTATTGTGTTTTTATTAACTCAATGTAGTGGTATAGCCTTATGTAACATTAACGAAAATGTTTACGTTTATTTGTTGTCATGGAAACGCATGAAATAAACGAGCGCAAGTGGAACAGAGAGTGAGCTTGGAAGAAGAATAATAAAGAAATAAGAGGTAACACAGGGAGTTGGGATGGAATTTTGAAGTGAAAGGAAGCAAGGGTATAAACTAGAGAAGTGGAAATAATTGAAAGGTTCTCAAGGGCAGAAGTTAGAAGGGATAATATTTATAAGCGAGCAAGGACGAAGTGAATCTAGTAGTTAGCTGAAGGTGAAGTCAGCAGTAATAATAAAAAGAAATTAATGCCGTAATCAGATAATATAAAATGCTGGACGTTCAGTGAAGGATTCTGAATAAACCCAGTTGGTCTAGAATTGCGACTTATTTCTAATTTGCCCTAAGGAGAACTGCACAGTGTTTAATTGGTCAATGAGTGGTAACAAGGATAATTATAGTACCCTACAGTTGATGTCTAGAGTTCTGAAGCGCGATTAACAGTGTTTTAGTTATAACTGTGGATAAGTCTTATAGATGTGTTCTCAAGTGAAATAAATATATTTTAAAAGTATACTCACAATGTAATTGATGTACTAGGAACTATTTCTGGTAAGGACTATCATACTGAATTATTTCAATGCATGAAGAATTGAGAATTGAAGATAAGAATTGCTTGAGAGATATTTACAGCTATTAGTGCCTGCGATAATTTTGTGCTATAGCATGGCTGAGAAATGTGTGGAAACTGATTAGATAAGAAGTTCTATTATGTTTAATTAAGTGTAGGAACTTCGTAACTCAGAAACTGAGAAAGTGTATGTAAAGGTTTGGAAGATTGAACTAATGTGATTGAACTGACCTAATGTTTAACTTGTTTCTATTGTTTAAAATTAGAAGTAAAATTTATGTATGTGTTATATAGCTTATATTAAATGTTTCATTTTGTTAATCTGATTATTGTGTTTGCCTGAATTCCTTTTTATTGCACCGTTCACAAAAATTTGAATCTTGCGGGAATCCCAGGTAGAAAACAAATACTTCGGCCAGAATGAATGAGGAGACTGCTAACTAACTTTGAATTGATCCCACTGTTTTATATAGACTTATCTAAGGATAGAGTGGTGCAGTATAATAGAAATTTCTCTACCCTTGGATTGGTGATCAATTTACAATTAGTTGTGTTTTATTTTATGAAAGTGACTTAAACAAGATGGCAGATTCGAACATGAGGAGAACAACGTCACGACAATATTATATACACATACTTTATATCTTATTATTATTTCTTCAACATAAGAATTCCTTGTGTTTCATAGATCATGTCTATAATTAGCAAACAGACAGTGATGATAATGATGAAGATATATATATATATATATATATGAGGGTGGTCTGAAGAGTTCTTGGCCTCGACTATAGATGGCAACACTATCAGCAAGATTTTTTTTTTTTTTCCAAGTTGGTACATCTGTGATAAGCATCTGTGAAATTGCAAGTAATTCTATCAAGTAGTTTGTTTTATACAGCTGTCTGTATCCCTTGAAATGGATAAAATTGAGTATCGTGCAGTTATAAAATTCTTTGTAAAAGAAGGTTTAACGCCAAAAGAGATTCATTCAAAGTTCATAAAAGTTTATGAGCACTCTTCTCCTTCCTTTTCAAAAAATAAGAAATGAGCTGCCAAGTTTAAATGTGGCTGTACCAGCCTTGAAGATGATCCACATGAATGACGTCCAAAAGGTTTAACATCAGAAATCATTGATCGAGTGCATGATATTATTATTATTATTATTATTCCGGGCAACTCCAAGGAGTCTACAGACTCATCGAGAGAGGCCCTAACATCATTTCAAGAACAACTATTCGACATTCACACAGTATCTATCATACCTCGCCTTGAACTCATTCACGGTCGTAGCACCCACATATTCCAGCTCTAACACCCCTGCTAACCACATTCTTTCCCGGCTTCCATGTATGGCCCCGAGTCCTCCCACCACCAGTCCTATTCTCAAAAATATCTTCTGGATTAATGTTATAGAAACCCTTCAGTAATTTGAATGTCTCAATCATATCACCCCCTTTTCCACCTATCGACCAATTTTTGCAACCCACAAATCTTCAACCTGTTCTCATAATGTTCATTCCACAGACCTGCTATCATCTTGGTCACTCGTCTCTGGATCCTCTCCACCTCCTCCCCATCAAGAAGAAACCCATATCTGGGCACAGTAGTCTAGATATGGTCTTATCAAGGCTCGATACAGAGGAACAATAACTTGTTTGTCTCTGCTTGTTAAAGTATTTTTCAGAAGCCAAGTGATTTGATGAGCTGATTTAGCCACTTTTGCAATGTGCCCCCCTAAACTTCAATTCCCTATCCACCAACACTCCCAAATCTCTGGCCTCATCAATCTCCTGGAGTACGATTCCACCAATGTGATATATTACTGTTATTCTTTTCACCCCAAAACGCATAACCTTACACTTTGCCACATTAAACTGACATCCATTTTCCCTAGCCCAGTCCTCCAAACTATCCAAATCATCCTGTAAAATTTTGACATCCTGTGCACTCACAATTGCTCTACCCAACTTTGCATCATCAGCAAACAAGCGAACACTTCCTCTCAGATCCTTTCCTATATCATTGATGAACAAATTGAAAAGTAGTGGTCCAAGAACAGATCCCTGCGGCACACCACTAGTCACAAGCCGTCTTTTGGACTCCACTCCTAAATAAACTACTCTCTGGTATCTCTCCATCAATCACCCTCCTATCCATCTCACCAACCCTATATCCATCCCCATCTGCTCCAGTTTACTGATTAGAGTTCCATGTGGTATCCTGTCATATGGTATTGGATGACCAACGAGGCAAAGTGTGTGAAATTGCTGAGACCATAGGTATTTCAAAAGAATGTGTAGATATATTCTGCATGAAGAATTGCAAATGAAAAAGCTTTGTGTAAGATGGGTGCTGCGCTTGCTCACAGCAGATCAAAAATGGACTCGCATGAAAATCTCTGAACAGTGTTTGGAGCGTTTTAACAAGAATAAAACTGATTTTGTGTGTCGATTTATTACTATGGATGAGACTTGGACTCATCATTACACACTAGAATTCAAACAGCAGTCAAAACAGTGGACAAAAGCCGGTTGTTCAGTGCCAAAGAAGACAAAGTCGGTTCCATCAGCAGGAAAGTTCATAGCATCAGTGTTTTGGGATGCTTAAGGCATTTTGTTTATTAATTATCATGAAAAGGGTAAAACAATAACCAGGGAATATTATTCTGATCTTTTAACCAGACCAGACAAAAAAATTCGTAAAAAAAAACTGGTTTGCAGAAGAAAAAAATTATCTTTCATCAGGACAATGCACCTACCCACAAAGGTGTTTTGGCAATAGGAAAATTAATGGATCTGCACTATGAATTGTTGGAACATCCACCTTATTCCCCAGATTTGGCTCCCTCTAACTTCTATCTCTTCCCAAAAACTAAAACTCTTCCTCGCTGGTCAACGTTTTTCTTCGAATCAAGAGGTGATCACAGCTGTAAAGGGTTATTTTGCAGATCATACTGAGAACCACTAAAAGGATGGGATAATGGTGCTAGAGCATCACTGGAATAAATGTATTAGTCTTAAGGGAGATTATGTTGAAAAATAAAAATAATTTTGAAATTATAAATTTGTTTTTTCATTGTTAGGCCAAGAACTTTTCAGTCCACCCTTGTATATATATATATATACTATATATATAGTTCTCTTAGTAAAGAAAATATGCAGCAGTAACTACAGTAAATTAAAAAAATGCATTAAGAAAGTTCATGTGAAAAACAATATTTTCTTAGCCTACATTCAATAACAGGAACTAAAGTTACAAAAGACTCATATTAAATAAAATTAAATAAATACAACAACACCAGCAACATTTATTTGAAATTCAACTCATGGCAAAAGATAGGAAAGACTAATATAAACAGTTTGTCATTTTGTAAAATGTGGAATCTCTTCAAGGGAAACCTCTCCCCATGAAACTGGCTTTACTCATGATGATACTTAAAGTTAATATAAAAATAACATCTGATAATTGTTATGATTTTCTGTTTCAGAATAGAAGCAAATTTAATAAAAGCACACAGATTTCTAAAGAATGAATTGTTCAAGTAACTACTCAACAGCAGAAGGGCAACATGATCATGATTACAGCATACAACGCCCATCATAACAACTGTAGATCAATAAAAATATTTATTTGTAAGAGATATCAGAAATATATTTTCTTAAATATATAAAGAACCAAATATATTTCACAGATGTGCTTTGTATCATTTATACAAACAAAAAGCTGCCATAAAATCAAATTTTGGTAAGAGATACTTCATATACACACACACACACACACACACACACACACACACACACACATGCATAAAAGATGAATACGCATCTCTCTCTCACACCCTTTCTCACTTACTTGCACGCACACACACACAAAGGCACAGAGTGATATGATGTAAAAAAAGGAAATGCAGTTATGTGAAACAGCTGGGAATAAAAGTTACAGAGTGATAATATATTACACAGTTACAATCATGATATTTCTTCAACATATGATGCTGGAAACAATCCTAAAGTTCCATTCAAGGATCCTTTCCACCATACTGGATCAGTTTTATCTTGAACTGTAATAATGTCTCCTGCAATTAGCAAACAGAATAATAACTAGAAAGATGCGAATCATCAAGTCATTCTAAGGAAAGAATAAAAAAAGAATGCAACAACAAATGTAATATATTATTATCACCTCAAGACCCCCCATGGACTCATCATGGTTACTTTGTAATACACACACAGCTCATCATACCGTAATTTAAATACATTCAAATTCTTGCCGACTCCACACTCTCAGGCAGTGCATTCCAATCATTCACAACTCTCCATGCAAAAAAAATTGCTTCTCATTCCCTTGCTTACACTCTCATTTGACAGCTTCCAGGGATGACTTGGTCTCCCACCATTTTATGAAAATCCTCTTCAATGTTAATTCTATAGCAACCCCTTACCAACTTCTATGTCTTTATCATATTACACCTCCTCCTATCCACTAGACAATGTAAACTGCATCATCTCAGCATTTCTTGATATTCAACATTCCAGAGATAAGAAACTATTTTAGTCAAACACCTCTGGATCCTCTCCAACATCTCTTCATCCTTTTGAAAACCAGATGGCCAAATATGTGCACAGTTGTACATATGTGGCCTAATCAGAGCCTTATGCAATGGAACCAGACTCTCCTTACTTCTACAAGTCAGTGTCCTCTGCATCACTGCCAGAATTCGTCAAGTTGTCTTTTGGCAATGTGTCCTCTAAATTTTAGATCCTTATCCAGCATAACCCCAAGATCATTTATTTCCTGTATCTCCAACAATATATTTCTACTAAGAGTAAAGTCCACATCCCATCTTTGTTTTCCAAATTTCAAACCTTACATTTCACAATAGTGAACTGGCATTCCTACTTCCATGCCCATTCACTCAGTCTATTCAACAGAATATTTCAACTCGGTCAACAGAATATTTTGTTTATCATGTTGTTTATTTCCATATTTAAATTGCTGTCTTTACTAAAAAACTGCCTAAATAGTTGAAATATTTTACATACTCTATAGGTTCTTCATTGAGAATGCACCTGATGATTTCTATGTTTCTGCCTATTTTCATAGTTTAGGTCTTTTTATTGCTGGTGTTCATACCAAATTTGTTACAGCTGTTATTCAGTTGAGTTAGAGAATCCCAGAGAATTGCCCTGGATATGTTTTGGAGTATATCATCTGCATAAAGCAAAGAGCTAAGTCTGATATCTCCCATTATAATATCGGGTTTAATGCCACTTTCTTTTATAATGCAACCATACAGATGATGAATAAGAGTGGAGATTGTGTGCAACCTTATCTTACATCTGATTTTATATCAAGCCATCTTCCATATTTTCTTCAATTCTAATTGATGATTTACAATTTAAATATAGACTATGTATTGCTTTGTATAATGTTCCATTTACCCCATATAATTATAGCGTTTTGAAAAGCTTTTCTCTGGACACCTTGTCACATGCCTTTTCCAGGCCTATAAAATTAAATACAGATCTCTTTTGCATTCCATGATTTCTCAACTATTTGTCATAAAATGAAAAACTGATCTTAACAACCTCTATCTGACCAGAACCCAGCTTGGTCTTCTCTAAGTTTCTCTACCACATTTTTCTCAGTCTCTTTTCAAGTATGCAAGCATAAGTCTTGATTGAAACACTTAGTACAGAAATTCCTCTGTAATTCTCACATTGTTTTATTCCCTTTTTATAGATGAGAATTACGAGAGCTCAACTCCAATCAACTGGAATTTGACCTTCTGACCAGGCCCTCTGAATTATATAGTGTAGCTACTACAAAACTTTTATACCTCCATATTTGAGTATTGGGGTGCTTAAGGATCAAAGCTGTACAACTGAGAGGAGACTTTAACATAGCCTTTAAAGGAATGTGGAGAACTGACCACAGCTTCTGACCTAATGTCCAATCCTCACCTTCTCATAGTGCACCCTGTTAGACTGGATACTGAACAAATGAGGATGGGCTGGCAATTTAGGATTTAGCTAACCAAATTGTATTCTTATTGGCTTAATGACAGAATTTTATGAGAGCTGGGGCGTTGCCTGGTTAAACAAGGCCCCCCATTGTTTTCGCCAGGGAAACAGGGCAAACAGCGAAAAGTCAGTTGATGGAACAAATCCTAAAACACATCCCAACTCAATATCGCCAGAGATGAAGATCGGTACTATCAAAATAAGAAGCCTGAATGAGTACAAGATTGACTAGCATAATAGGGGTAACTGAAACAAAAAAAGACAAAAACTGGTGAGATCTTTCTGAGCAATTACAAAATGTTATATTCAGGCAATGACAATCAAGGAAAAGAAGGAGTAGCCATAGTATTCAACACTATATACGAGGCTAATCTTCTTGAATGACAGGCAGTCTCAAGTAGAGTGATGTGGACTTATTTGCTTATGGTTCCATTGAAGGTTCTACTAAGGTAGAAGTGGAGGGATTTTTTGAGACTTTCAAGACAAGCAACTGACACAATGAAAATTGAAAAGTTGGTCCTCATTGGGGATCTAAATAGCAGAGTAAGAAATGATTGTCAAACACAAAAAAATATTTTGCAAAAATTTGGAGAAAAGAGCAAAGCTAATAATAATGGCAAATACCTGTTGGAATTCTGCACAGGACATGGACTGGTTATTACCAACACAATGTTCCAACATAAAAATGTGCACAAATTTACATGGAGAGAAGAGGCAAAAGAATAAGAAAAGTCTCATTGATCATGTTATTGTTGATAGTGATGTTTTCTCTCTACAGAGAAAACATCACTATCAACAATATACAGAGGAATGTACAGAGGATTTGAAATTGGAAGTGATCACCATTTAGTCTTGAGCAGGATACAAATGAATTTCATACCGACAAGAAGTACATGTAAGAAAGTTTTAAAGCGAACAAAAGTTGAGCAGTTCCCAGATGTGAAATAAAGACTAAATTACACAAACATTATTCAAGAAAAAATGAAAGAGTTTGAGAACAGGAACCAAACCTTAGAGATTCAGTGGCAAGTCCTGAAGAAAACACTGACTGATTCAACCAGAGAGGCATGTGGTAAGGTTGTCTGCAAGTATAGAAAAATCAGAGCTCCATGGGGGATACAGGAAGTTAAAGAGGCAGTGAAGGAAAAGAGAAAACATATCAAAAGTTCCTGGCAAATAAGTCAGCTTAGCAGAGACAAATGTAAGAAAGCTAAACAGTGTGTAAAACTAGCTAAAAAAAGTAATGGAAAGACTTGAGTAAGAATATAGGAAATAAATATCAAGAATGTGGCAAGATAATCTGGAAATTGTTGCAGAAGGCCAAAAATGGAGGAAACTGTGCTGTAAAAGGAATTAGAGATGATAAAGGTGACATGAAAACTGGAGAAAAAGATATCCTTGATGTATGGAGCAATTACTTCGAAAAATTGCTAAATGAGATGAGCAGTGATAGCACAGTGGTAAACAAAACACTCAATAGGAATGCAGTCAGGAATACATATCCATACTTGAAGTAGAAAAAGCCATCAAAGGACTGAAGTTTGGAAAGGCGATCAGGAATAGATGATATTCGACCAAAATGCTCAAATGTGGAGGTATAAAAGTCTTACAGTGGCTGCACTGCATAGTTCAGAAGGACTGGACAGAGGGACAAATTCCGGATGATTAGAGTAGAGCTCTCACAGTACCCATATATAAAAAGGGGAATAAAACTGAATGTGAGAATTATAGAGGTATTTCCGTATGGAGTGTTCCTAGTAAGATTTATGGAAGTACACTTGAGAAACGGTTGAGAAGAATTGTGGAAGGGAAGCTTGGTGAAGAACAAGCTGGATTCAGGCCAAATAGAGTCTGTCAAGATCAGATTTTCACTTTACAACAAACAGTTGAGAAATCATAGGAATACAAAAAAGATCTGTATTTAAGTTTTGTAGACCTGCAAAAGGCATATGACAAGGTGCCAAAAGAAAAGCTATTCAAAATGCTACAGTAATATGGTGTCAATGGGGTATTATATCAAGCAATACTTAGTCTTTATTTGAGTTGCAAGTCAGCAATTAGAATTGAAATAAGTACAGGAAAACAGTTTGACATTAAATCTGGTGTCAGCCAAGGATGTACACCAGGCATGGGCAACCTTTCCTAGTTCGGGTGCCAAATTATCATTCTGTCTCTGCGTCAAGGGCTGTTTTTTAATAAAATTTATTTAAATTTTATTTAAATAAATTTTATTTATTTAAATTAAATAAATAAAATTTATTTTATTTAATAATAAAATATTTTATTTAATAAATAAAATAATATTAATTTATTTTATTAAATAAAATAAATTAATATTAAACGAATTAAAAGAACTTGCTACTCCATATTTCATTTATTTATAATATAATGCTTTGGTATAAAGCTCTGCAAAAATTTTATAATATAATGAACGACATAACAATTTAATGTGAAGATTGGCCTTGTACTTCAACTACGAGACTCAATATTGAGTTAATATTATTTAAGGATAATTGCATAGAATTTTTGAGGTTTTCGGCCGTTATTCTTGTCCGAATTTTTGATTTATCGTATTTTATCCTAAAAAAAAACTGTTCACATATATATGTGCTGCCGAAAAGACAAATGATTTTTCTTGAAAAGGGGCGTAAATTTGTATATTTTTCTTCCACCAAATAAAATTTATAAAAATCCGTCAATCTGTAAGTTTTTTGGCACATTATTTATATCAGCATCCATCAGACGAGCAAATATAGCAAATGTGAAGTCTTTGTTTTTGAAGTCGGCAAACCTTGTATCAAATTGCTCTATTAGTGCCTTCAGTTCATCTCCATAACAATTATAAGGGATATTTTTATGAGTTGCTAGAGTAGGAAAAATGATAACAATTTTTAGCTCTTATCTGACTTTCCAACAATCTTAGTTTATTACAAAAAGCTTTGACATGTCCATGCAGTTCATGAACCAATTGTCCTTGTTTTTGCAATTTAAGATTCAGTTCGTTTAGGTATCTGGTGACATCTACAAGGAATGCTAAATCACACACACACACACCCACTCATCATCTTTTACTTGGTTAATTGTGTTTCCTTTTATGTCCATAAAATCTGCAATGTCTTGTCTCAGATCATAAAATCGTTTTAACATTTTACCTTTACTCAACCTCACTTCACAATAATAAGACACATCTTCATAATCTGAAAATAGGTCTGCCAAACACTCCTTAAATTGGCGGTGATTAAGTGCATGTGACTTAATAAAATTAATACTGGCTACTACAACTTCCATAACATTTGTGAATTTAATTGATTTTGCACACAGATTTTGTTGGTGAATAATGCAGCGAAAATTTGTTAAATTTTCCGGATGGATCTGTAGTTCTATTGCTCTTTCATGAATTATTCCAATAAATCCCTTCTGTGCACCAATTTGCAGGGGCTCCATCAGCGCATATGCCAGATAGTGAACTCCATTTAAGCCCAAGTCTCTCGAAGACTGTGTTGACTGTTTCAAATATATCTTCACCGGTAGTTGTTCCTTTTAATGGCCGAGCAACAATAATTCTTCTGTGATGTTGAAATCCGCATCAACTCCTCGAATAAATATTGCTAGTTGTGCTGTATCGGAGGCATTGGTGCTGACATCCAAAGCAATTGAAAATGCTTCCAATCTAGCATTCTTCTCTTTTAAACTTTTTTTGATATCATCAGCCAAAATTTCTATCCGTCAGACAACAGTACGTCTCGACAAATGAACATTCTCGAAGTTTTTTTTTCTTTTCAGGACATATTATACTTGCAACATCCAGCAGACATTCTTTGATAAATTCTCCTTCACCAAATGACTTAGAATGCTTAGCGATTTTTTCACTTACCACAAAGCTGGCTTTGATGACAATGCTGTGGTGCTGCGTTCTTTGCTTGTTGAACATTTCTGCTGGGTATCCAAGTTCTTCTTCAACTTCTGTATTTCATCTTTTCGTAGTTGTCCATCAATTTTTGGATGATCCGCATGTCTCGAAGTAAAGTGTCTCTTCAAGTTGTATTCTTTGTTGACAGATACGGATTCGTTGCACAGCAAACATACAGGCAAACCTTTATTCAGAATAAAATAATAATCCTCCGTCCAGTTTTTTTGAAATTGACGATTCTCTGCATCTACTTTTCTTTTTTTTGCAATAACCCCTGACACTGTCCCAAATTTATAAGCGATATTCAGAACTGTCCCACAAAACTGTCTTCTACACTGCAGGCACTGAACAGAACACAATATCAACGCAGGCACCGAACAGAACATAACATCAATGCAGGCACTGAACAAAGCACAACACCAATTCAAGTACCGAACTGACACGTTGTAACACGTTCACACATGCCACTAGTCAAAGTGAGAAAGAGACCTTGGTTGGAGAAAACATAGTGTGTTTTGCACAAGTCATATGATGTCAGCTTAATGTGAGTTAGTAGAACACACCATGTTTTCTCCCACCATAAATCAGACATACTTCGCTGAAATAGATTAGGGCTGGATCAAAAGAAGTAGAGGGCCGGATCTGGCCTGCAGGTTGCCCATATGTGATGTACACTATCCCCTCTGTTATTCATTATCTATATGGATCACATCATGAGGAAAAGCTGTATTAAATCTGATATCAAAATTGTAGATGTTAATCTGAGCTCTTTACTTTATGCAGATGATTTTATAATTTTAAGTAAATCCAGTACAAGTCTGCAAGATTCCCTGACTAAACTGAATAACTGTTGTAATAAATTTGGTATGAAAATCAGCAATAACAAGACAAAGACAATGAAAATAGGCAGAAACATTGAAAATATCAACTACATTGTGAATGCAGAAAGTTTTTTACCTTGGGTATACTATACATTAAAGATACCAAGCAATTTTATAAACTTTGTTTTAATCCTTTTACCCAAGAAAGCAAACAGACAGGTAAATCAAGTTTGCGCCTGAAGTATTTTCAGGTCTGAGGCAACTCGTGGTAAAGGTGAAGGTAGCTCTGATCACTTTTCCTCGGTATCTCCCATAATGTAAAGAACATCTCCTTGCAGACATGTATGATGCTATGCATTAAGAGAAGGGTCACTTCCCAGACCGGTTTTGACCTTTATTGAGGTCTCATCGGTGGGAGCCAGATGCTGAGATACCAAGGTTGAAGTAATGCAGAACTTATAAATTTTACCTATACAAGTTGCCACAAGGTGCTTTGACCTTATTCTCAGGATGAGAGAAAGATGTAGAAAGTGTTTTACCTTGGGAATACTATACGTTAAAGATACCAAGCAATTTTATAAACTTGGTTTTAATCCTTTTTCCCAAGTAAGCAAACAGACAGGTAAGTCAAGTTTGCACCTGACCTTGGCATCTCAGCGTCTGGCTCCCAATGACGTGACCTCAATAAAGGTTGAAACCGGTCTGGGTAGTGGCCCTTCCCTTAATGCATAGCATCACACATATCTGCAAGGAGATGTGCTTTGCATTATGGGAGTTACTAAGGAAAAGTGATCAGAGCTTACTTCACCTTTACCACGAGTTGCCTCAAACCTGAAAATACTTCAGGTGCAAACCTGACTTACCTGCTTGTTTGCTTACTTGAGAAAAAGGATTAAAACCAAGTTTATAAAATTGCTTGTTATCTTTAACATATCGTAAACTATCCAGTTTATATATATATATATATATATTTGCATTTTGTGTAAATGACATATTTTTCTGAAACCAGCCAAAATGAGTGGTAGTAGTATAAAAATGACTGATTTTACTAAAATAGTTTATATATATATAAACTATTCCTGTGTTCTCCGCAATGTTGCTATAATGAGAGCGAACAAGGCCTCCTGTAGAAGTATGAGGCCTTGTTCTAATTTCCACGATGCTAAATGACAAAGATTTATAAAATTGAACTTATAAGAAACACTTGTAGGTTGAATTCTTTTCATCAGCGACAGGAACTTTTTTTAGTTATTTTTTAAATTTAATTAAAATTTTTTTTACAGCCAGTTCTTCAAAAAAAAAAAAAAAGTTAGTTTCACATATATTGAAGAAAAGTAGGGTTTACTCCCAGAACTCAGGTTTTTTACCCAGGAGATTTTCAGAAAAAATTTGGAAAAATCAACCTCAGAAGCATGAAAAAAAAAATTCAGAAATAACAGCTATGGTTAGGATTAAGAGATGATAGCAGTTATCCGATGTATTCTTGTTACCTTCAAGTTTAGCATTCAAGAAGAAATGTACTCACTTGCCAGAATGGCAAACACCGAATACATAGTGGTTTCCAAATGCTAAGGATAAAGTTTAGAATAAAGAAGTGCTGTCTAATCTCTTTAAGCAATGAAAAAGCATTAAAAGATTTGTTTTTTTTTATGTGAGTGAAGTTTTTTTTTTTTACATTCTTAAAATTTAAAATGGTGATTTGCATTTTGTGTAAATGACACATTTTTTTTCTGGAACCAGCCAAAATGAGTGGTAGTAGTTTAAAAATAACTGATTTTATCAAAAAATCACAATATTTATGTTTTCTTTTTCTTTTTTTTTTTTTTGCTTAAATTTTAGTATATTCAGTTAAAACAGTCTGTAAACATAATCAATTGATCACAAGTCATTCAACATAGAACAAATTTGGCCAGAACCATATTATTTAGCTGCTGAACTGAATTTCTTTTACAGGTTTTGAAAGTTGATTAATAAAATTAATCTATATGCCACATCAAAATTAAGCTTTGTATGGCAATCCTACCTATAGAGCCTCATAGTAGAGCCTCCATAGCTCAGTCAGCATAGACGAAGCTCTTTGGTTGGAAAGACCTGGGTTCGATTCCTGTTCATGACGTGAGAAACCTTTATCTGGTCTCTTTACTAAAGGTGAGTTAGCTGGCCTCATATAGAAGTAGAGGGGTTTTTCACCTGGAAACTCTGGTTTTTTCGTCTCTCAGAACAGGCAAACAGGCCCACGAACACACACGGATCTACAGTCATAAACACATACGAATAAATAAAAAACTTATAAACAGAGTACTAAATGCTACTATAGTTTGGAAACCTATAGTAGCATTTAGTACTCTGGGTGGGCTAGGAATTAAACAATCAAGGACTCCTGCTCCAGAGACCAAACACAGAACAGAGTGCCATGTTTGGTCTCTAGAGCCTCCAATATGGTACAGTCATACATTAGGTGATATAAATCAACTACTGCTTAAAAACACATTCACCAATATCGATGTTCTAGTTTGAATTGAAAAAAAAAAAAAAAAAAAAAAAAAAAAAAAAAAAACTCAATTCATTATATGACTTTAAATTTTTCAGAAAACGACAGCGTTTACTAAAATATTAATTAAAAAACTTTAATCAATACCTTCCTATATTTCAGCAATGTTACATTGCTATCTTTTGGGAACATAAAACTATGATATGTGCATGCAAGCACTAATAATGAGCAAAAGAGGCTGAAGAAGGCAACTGAAGTTAGTCCTAGAATCCTAAAGGTGCCCCTTAGCAGGCTAAATTGGGTTGTCTTGGCTGTTGGGCTGATGTTCTTAAGATGCAAGCTTCCCAAATTTGGGGTAGTCTTATGCACCCAAATTTCTTGAAGTTTTTGTGGTGAGTATCAAGTCCTGAGTGGCTGTATTGGTGAAACCAGATGTAGTCTTTGCGTTTGGATATCCTGATATCCAAACACTGTCCTGCCTGTTTAGCCGTAGAAGGACAGTTTACAACTGCAAGGGACCTGGTATACTCCAGGTAGGTCTAGGGGAACAAACAGGCAGGACAGCTAATAACAGGATATCCAAATATCCGGTTTCACCAATACAGCCACTCAGAACTTGCTGACCATACACTAAATACCCACAACAGAATACGCTGAAAGAAAGCCACTTTACTACACCACAGCAAATATAAGTATGAAAGATAATTCCTGGAATCAGCCTCAGCTCTAAAAAACTTCCCAAACCTCAAGAAATTTGGGTGCATGAGACTGCCCCAAATTTGGGAAGCTTGCATCCTAAGAACATCAGCCCAACAGGCAAGACAACCCAATTTAACCTGATAAGGGGCACCTTTAGGACTCTAGGACCAACTTCAGTTGCTTTCTTCAGCCTCTTTTGCTCATTGTTAGTGCCTGCGTGCACATATCATAGTTTTATGTTCCAAGAAGATGTCAATGTAACATTGCTGAAATACAGGAAGGTATTGATTATCATCATCATCATCAAATTCCTGCCATGTGCCCTCAAGGGGTGTACAGGATATGACAGTACTACATGAAAAATTACATCATTACTAACTTCCTATCTACAATTTTCCTCTAAATCAGTCTGTTACTTGTCAAGACTCCAACATTATCAGATCTTATATTTCTATCGTCTAAGTCGCTTTGTACCGTATCAATCCACCTATATCTTGGTCTTCCTCTGGGTCGTTTTCATGCCAACCTGACAGAGAACACTTGTTTTGCTAATCTTTCCTCTCCCATTCTATTTAAGTGACCATACCACCTGAGATTAGCTCTGCTAACGCATTCCTGGATGCTGCCAATGTCAAGTTCTTTCCTAATATCCTCATTTTTAATATGATATTGCCATTGATGCCATCTGTTCACGCCTCTAATCTTTCTCAGGACTCTCATATCTGCAGTCTCTAGTCTTTGGTCAAGTGTTTTACTTCTGATCCAGCTCTCAGATCCATAAGTTAAAACTGGTTTGAACACTGTCTTGTATACAGCTAATTTAGTGTTCCGACTAATTTCTCTCTTATTCCATATGAATTTATTCAATTGACTTCCCACCATACCAGCTTTGCTGATTCTGTTGTCTATTTCTATATTTAATTTACCATCTTCAGTAAAAATCATGCCTAAGTAGCTGAAATGTTCTACTTGTTCCACAGGTTCTCCATTCACAGCACAGTTGATTTTCAATGATTCTGCCTATTTTCATTGTCTTTGTCTTTTCATTGCTGACCTTCATATCATATCTATTACAACAGTTATTCAATTTAGTCAGAGAATCTTGTAGACTTGTAGCGGATTTATTTAGAAGTATAACATCATCCGCATAAAGCAAAGAGCTGACATTAACATCTCCAATTTTGATATCAGGTTTAATACCACATTCCTTCATAATGTGATCCATATAGATAATGAATAACAGAGGGGGATAATGTACATCCTTGTCTCACACCAGATTTAACATTAAACCATCTTCCTGTACTTCCTTCAATTCTAACTGCTGACTTACAAATCAAATAAAGACTAAGTATTGCTTGATATAATGCCCCATTGACACCATATAACTGCAGCGTATTGAATAGCTTCTCTCTTGGCACCTTGTCATATGCCTTTTCCAAATCGACAAAACTTAAATACAGATCTTTGTTATATTCCCATGCTTTCTCGACTATTTGTCGTAAAGTGAAGATCTGATCCTGACAGCCTCTATTTGGCCTGAATCCAGCTTGTTCTTCACCAAGCTTTTCTTCCACAATTCTTCTCAACCGTTTCTCAAGTATACTTGCATAGATCTTGCTAGGAACACTCAGTAGGGAAATACTTCTGTAATTCTCCCATTCAGTTTTATTTCCCTTTTTATATATGGGTACTATGAGAGCGCTACTCCAATCATCGGGAATTCGTCCCTCTGTCCAGGCTTTCTGAACTATGCAGTGCAGCCACTGTAAGGTATTGTTTAAAGTTTTTTAATTAATATTTTGGTATATGTTGTCATTTCCTGAAAAATTTAAAGTCATGTAACCAATGTATAAGTTTATCTATAAGAATTCATTACAGTTTATTTTTTAAAATTATATTTAATAAACCTTGTTATTAAATTAAATATTGTCTATGAAGAGCTGGAGTCCTTTTATAAGCAAGCTTTAACAGTGAAATTTAAATCAAATCCTCTAAACACATATCTTCATTGAGGTAGTTTAATTTGAGATTTTGTTTAGTTCAATGTGCATGTGTGATGTAGTCATTACAAAATTTGAAAGATTTGTGGGGATAAAGCAAGATTAGTAAGCAAATATGTAGGAAGTGTCTTGAGCGTGAGTGCCAGTTGTGTGGAGTGAGTAAAACACACATATAATGGAATAGAGCATATTGACAAAAGTTGCAATGATATTAAGTATCAGGGATATTGCTGAAAGTGCAGTGGGGAAAGGTCAGGAGAATGAAGAGGGCCTCATGAAAGAAATATGAAACAAAAGTTATAGGCATTAGTGAGATTTTGCTGATGTTGTTATAGAATATGAGGAGCATGGTATTTTCAGGGAGGATAGAGAGAACAGAAATGGAGAAAGGGTACTTACTATCACCTGATGATATCAGATGAATCAGCCAAAAAAGAGTAGATCAGGGATATGGACAGCAATTCATTTGAGATAAAACCAGTAGGATAAAATATAAAGCTGGTTGCTGCTATAGGTCTGTGTATGTGTGTGTGAGGGATGATGTAGAAGACATACTAACAAATTAGTACAGTGAGTGCAGGTTGAGTAATTACTATGGAAGAACATTGACTAGGGGACATAGACTGGCAGGAGAAAAAAAATCACATCGCAGGAAAGAAATGGAATTTATTCATCTACTAAGAGAAAAAGTGCTTAAAACAGTAAATAACTAGAAGGAATGGAACGTGCTGCACAGGGGATCAGATCTGTCTACAGCCAAGTTGTCTCTGACTGATAAGAGTAATCATATGTAGCCTTGACTTGGGAGGTTGTGAAATGCAGAATTTTCAGTTAAGAAGGGTATATGTGGAACTACAGGGAAAGGATTATGACAAGCTTAGGAGTCAACTTGAAGCAGTGCTATGGGATAAGAATCTGCATGGGAAAGATGTTAGCATCCTGTATAGGAGATGGTCCATGAATATCTAAAGGAAGCAATATTGGAGTGTATACTGTTATATATTGTGTGTTTCTCTGTGCATCTTGGTTATGTCGTCACTTTCCTGTTATTTCTCTATCCTAAATCCCTGCCGTACCTACTAAGCCTGAAATCTCTAACCTATCTCTCTGGGGCCGTTTCTCCTTTTGGAACTCTGACAAAATTTGTTTATTGTAGCTGCACCAGCCAGAGTCCTAGTACAGAAGAATTCTTGTACAAAGAAACCTTCCCAGAGTTCAAGTATTACCTAATCTTATTAAAGTATTAAGTGCCTATAGAAACTTCGACATTGCAGTCATGGCCTAAACTTTCTTTAATTTCCCCTTATTCACAGGTTCGAACTTTAGCGAGTGGTAATTTCAGTCTCATGCTCAGACAGACTCAGACTTACATAGAAAAAACATGTTTATTAATTATCAAAATTACATACAATAAGCTTCCACACATCAAAGGTATGTCATATCAAAATTCTAATTCACTAGCTAAACAATAAGGAACATTCTAATTATCAAAATACTCTAAACTTACATCTATAGGTTAAATAAGTACACATTCATCATAAAACACTAGTTCAAAATTCTAAATAAAACTTGCCAACAAAGATCAATTCACATTCAACTAAGCGTTGCATGCTCTCATGCTTTTCGACTACTAGTCCAATATAACTAACATGTATATTCAAAGCTAATCAAGATCAATACTAAAATACAGGTAAAGCAAGGCAGTGGTAATCAAACAAGCAAGTTATTTATACACACTCATGATTCATCTAAATCACAAACATGGATCTCGATATCAAACTAAATTACTACTACTAACGGCCCATACACATTAACTTGGGTTTAGACAATCTATGAACGTAGACTACCAGTCCAATTCAATCACCATAACACAGGAAGCTGTCTCTAAATTCTCACTATCTTCTTTTCTAATCTCTGCCCATTTTACACATTCGTCACTAATAGATAATACATAAAATGAAGATTTTTTACGTTACCACCTTGTTAGATGATGTCTCGATCCTTCCCTCTGTACGGTGATCTGCCGCCACGTGGAGTCACATGCTCATCCCGAATTTGCCCATTCTTTCTTCTGAGCTTACAAACTTTTCACGTCACTGCCTTTAACATAATTTACCTTCAAGGGGAATCCTTTGCTGCCTTCTCATTGGTTAGAACCAGACCAATGGCCGAAACTCGTAACACTGCCATCATCTCGTGCTAAACTTCTTCGATTCGTGCCACTCAGCAACTGGAAACACGTTGCTGCTATGCCATCTTATCGGATATCAGCCACGCTGACCCACCTTGGAACTACGAGCCAGAAACCCGTTGCCGCTATGCCGTCTTATCGGATATCAGCCATGCTGACCTGCCTCGGAACTACGAGCCAGTAACCCACGTGGGGGGGGGGGGCCTACACACAACCGGGGAACACAACCGAGGAACCAAAACCAGAAACATAGTAGGAGCCAAGAGAGAGAGAGGGTCTTGAGCCCTGTGAGTTCGTTTTTAAACTCTTCTATAGCGCCCTCTTCCGTACTCCAAGCTTGTAGACAAGCTGACGTTTCCTATTTGCTGTCACCACCTCGCTGAACGAGGATCGCTCTCTTCGGGGAACGCAAAATTCGAGCGCCTTCCACAAATGCCTACTCATCGTTCGTTACGTCATCTTTGGTGGTCAAACTGCAACCTTTGAACTTTCGTTCGCACGACAATATGCGATTTCTTTACATGGCATAGTTTAATATTGATGTTTTTGAAAGTTTAATATTTCCATCTATTTTAGACAATACTTTAAACATAGTACAATCTAATACTTATTTCCTTCTTCGATTTCATTTTAATTTAGGATTCAATTTCTTCCTTTATATTTTAATTCCCTTCTTAAGCAAATTTAACATCTACATTTTCACATATTATGTCTGTTTTGCCAAGAATACAAATGTTCTTTTGCTTGATATTGTTGTTCTTGTTAAATCTTGAATGGTGCAGTTCTATTCTTGATAGAACCATCATTCAAGATCTAACAATACCCAACGTCAGATGGATAAATCAGGTAAAAGTCAGATAATGAGCAGTATTATTAAGCAGGAGCTGGAAAAAAAAAAAAAAAAAAAAAAAAAACAGTTGTGAAGAGTATATAAGTATAAAGTTGATCAGTAAGCTTGCAAGCAGTACAAGGCACAGGCAAGAAAGTTAACCAGCTTCCTTAACCTTAACCTCCTTAACCAGCAGGGTAAGGAAGTCTAATTCAAATTATGAAAAGAAATTAGCCAAGTAGGTCAAAGAAAATACTAAACAGTTCTTTCATTATATGTCAAGTAAAAGGGAGAATGAGAATGACTATGGAAGGATAACTTTAATGAGTGGGGATGATAGCAAGGTGACAGATAAAACAGTTGAGTTACTGAGTGAAAATTTGCAAGCATCCATCATCCAAGTGAGGGTAATGCTATGACAGATGTGACAGGAACTGAAGTGAAAATAGAGGCTGATGAATTGGAAGTACTTAGGATATCTCATAATCTCATTGCAAATACAACCATGGGATTAGATGGGATATCAGCTTGCATACTGCATGATGTGCAAAGGAATTGGCAGCTCCTCTGACAGTATTAAGAGGGTGGAAGGAGGGCAAATGGGTAGCAAATTATTGACCAATCAGTATTTTGGGCATGGTGGTAAAAGGTACTGGAAAAGTTAGTCAAAAATAGAATTCAAAAACGATTGGATAAGAATATGATACTGTATGAGGGACATGGTTTTGTTAAGGGTAAGTCATGCCTTTTTTACTAATTTTTTATAATAGAATGATGGTTCAGTTGGATAAATGGAATGATTAAATGATGATATTGTTGTATTTTGCAAAGGCATTTGACAGGATACTACATAGAACTCTGTTATGCAAATTAGAACAAATGTGAATGGATATGAAGCTGGTGAAATGGCTACAACAGTAGCTGATGGACAGATATCAAAGAGTAGAAACATAATATAAATAGCATAACATAAATAATAACATAAGTAGTAACATAGGTAAAAGATAATTAGTTCCAGTTTAATGTGGAAAAGAGTATAAAGGCATTGTGGGATGAAAAGATTATGAGCTGTATGCCACACTAAGGAAACTATACTCTAGGAAATTGAAGAAGTTAGAGATTTGGGGATGTTGGTGGATAGGGAGTTGAAGTTCAGAAGGTATGTTACAGAGGTGGCCAAAGTAGCTCATAGGATTACTTGGTTATTGAAGAACATAATAACAAGCCAAGATAAGGCAGTTGTCATTGCTCTTTATAAGAGCTTAATACAGCCACATCTGGATTACTGTGCTCAGCTTGTCCTGGGTTTCTTGAGGATAAGGAATTGGTGGAGAGGATCCATAAGAAAGAAACCAAGATGGTCAGTGGTCTTTGAAATGCTCCCTATGACAACAGATTTAGGTTTAGTGGGTTGCAAAAGTTAGCTGATAGGCAGAATGTGACAGAAATATTTACTAAAAGGGAGTTTTAGAGGACTGATGTAGAGAAATATTTCAGTACTCGGCTAGTGAAGGAACAAGGGCTCATCCCTGGAAATTGAGTAACAGTATGGTTAGCAAGGTATGAAAATTAGATTTTTCATAACTGGATAACTCATCTTTATTTTCATTTGGAGAGTAGTGAATGAGTGGAATGGGTTGCACTCTCATCAGACTCTAGTCTGATGAGAGTGCTTTTCACTCAAAGTGATGGTCCTGGGACTACAGGAAAGTTCTATACAACAACAATAATAATAATGATAAACATTCTACACTACATATAACTTGATGTCTCGGGGGGGGGGGGGGATTGCTTATCTGGTAGTTTACTTTATTCAGTAATTTCAACTTGTAAACATTTTATCTTTTATATCTTTCAAAATACTCTGATACTTCTGTCATTGAAACAGTGCTGCACAATTCTCATTTTCATGATTTCAAAATTACTATCCTGTTCCATCTTCCTTTATTATATTAGGCTCAGTCACCTATTACAGAAAAGTAACACGATTTCTTATAAACATAGTTATAGTAAAGATAAAAACTAGTCCTATCTCTAGTCTAATATATCTGTTAAAATGCATGTTCACTTGTCACTCTATGTCAGACTGGATAACTCATCTTTATTTGAAAAGCATTTGAAATGTTTCTTACATACTAGACAGGAACTGAATCTATATTTCTCTAACAAAGGAAGGAGAGGGTCACTGCAACTAGCTATAGTACAGATTCACACAAAATAATGCAAGATGTTTTAATATCTCGGGTTCGAATCCCACCGTGGGCATGGATGTCTGTGATTATCTGTGAAAATACTAGTGGTGGTGGATAGCATTGGTGTAGTTGTAGTTAGTGGAGAGAGCTGTAGAGTAGGTGCCCTCCCTTAATGAGTCCTTTGGACTCCCTAGGGTGTTATGTAATAATAATAATGTCTCTTTTAAAATAAAATAACAAATTTAGACTTACCAATTTGCAAAGTAAGTTCATCACTTAGATTAGCATCATAGTTGTAGCAAGCACGACACTTAATGTAATTATTAATTGGTAAAGATTGAGACCTCACCACTGCATCATGTGCATAATCTAAATTAGAAATAAATATAAAATAATTACATCATAATCAGCAATTATTATTATTATTATTATTATTATACAGTATCTCCATGTAGTCTGGAGACTCATTGTGGGAGACCCAAACTAAATATTTTACACAAAAAACCTATCATACCTCTCCTTGAACTTATTCACCATCAGAGAACTCACAACTAAGTGTAACAAATCATTCCACTCATTCACTACTCTCCACACAAAAAATCTAGTCCACACACCCTTATTAACCACACTCTTACATCACTTCCATAGATGAACCCTAGTTTTCTGACTATTTGTCACATATTGACAAATAGTCAGAATCCTTTGCATCAATTTTATAAAAACCCCTTTAATATCTTTAGAAACTAATAAGTTTCTATCATGTCCTCCTCTTTACTGCCTATCCCTACAAACATTCAACCTATCCTCATAGGGAGCATTCCACAGACCTGCCACCAGCTTGGTCACTTGTCTCTGAATCTTTTCCACTATCTCCTGATCCTTAAGAAACCTAGGTGACAAAATCTGTGCACAGTAGTCAAGATGCAGCCAAATCACAGCCTTATAAAGAGGGAATAATAATCTCCCTATTTTTACTTTTCAACATCCAAGTAATCCTTTGAACTATTTTACCAAAATTTGCAATATGCCCTCTGAACTTCAACACTCTGTCCAACATTACCCCCCTCCCCCAAAAAAAAGTCTTAGTTCAACTTCCTGCAATCCAGTACCATCAATATGATACAACACATGTAACCTTTCAACCCGAGGTGCATAAACTTACATTTTGCAACATTAAATTGATAATCATTATCCTCTGCCCACAATGGCAATTTATTTAAATCATCCTGCAGGATATCTACATCACCTTTATCAACCATTGCTTTCCCAGTTTTGCATCAGCAACAAAAACTGAATATCCCCCTTATATCTTTTCCTGTATTATTGGTATCCAAATTAAATAGTGGCACCAGTACTTACAATCAATATCCAAGCATTATCAATATTTTAAATTATTAATTTCATTGTTATTAGAAGAGGTCCTAAATAGGTTTCTGGTCCAATGTTCTACTAAGTTTATATATTTAGTTATTTTTTTTATGTGGTTCCCACCCACGAAAGGTTATTAGTAAACCTATAGTACATTTGTACCATGGATAGGCTAAGGATTTTTTTTCCCTTCAATTTTATATATTTTTGTAATGTTTCTTTTTTTAAATTTATTTTTACATTGTCTGGAAACCCTACTCTAGAGACCAAACATGGATCTTCTTCAAGCCACTTCAGGCCTCCAGTAAGCAGGGTAATGGTCTCATACTGGGATGAAATTCATCTCCAATCTAATGACAATTACAAACATCCATGCCTACAGCAGGATTTGAACCAGTGACCTGTTGGTTGAAGATTGGTACACTAACCACTCGGCCAAACAGGTTGGCAAGTAATCAACCAAATATTGTTTTATTTCATTTGTTTACTTCTTTTTTTTATTTTTTTTATGGTGATCCAACAGTTGCAGGAATGGACTTGTCAATGTTACTTGTAACTGTGCTTCCTTTCTTTTTTTTTTTTTTTTTTAGGAATTACATAAGAAGGAAGGCCACTCCAAGGTCAGCAGAGGTAGAAGAATAATTTGATCTATGATTCAACTGTGAAGCTGGGGTTATTATGTGTTAAGAATTTTTAGAAGAAAAAAAAATAGTATTTTTCAGATTATAAAACAGCATATTAGCATATTTCATGCTTTAAAAATCATTGAGAAAAATTTAAAAACTGTTGAGCAGAAACACAATCCAGTTATTGTTATGGTTTCAAAATATACTAGAGATGATGCTATTATTATCAAATAAAGTTTCATAATTAATACAGCTAATCAGTTTATTAACTTTTAATTTTATACCATTAGCTTTAAAAAAAGTTTTTTAAAAATTTCCTTTTTGTTAGAAGAAAGTGACCTATAACATGAAGGAGAACAGAAGGTCGGACAAAGAATTCAAAAAATATATTTTAAGCATAGTCCCTAATTTGAACCTTCTGGAGGTTCATATTATTTTCAAACAAGAAAAGGAAGGTTCAACTTCCCTTTCTTGTTTCCACCTTTCACATCCTGATGGTACCATGATAACACCACCCAAAGATAGTGAATACCTCTTGGCATCAGTCTTTTCTTTCAACTCTTCTTTAAGGGATAAAGGCAAATCACTTTCTGCAATATAACAAACTACCCATTTCATGTCCCTCCTGATCTTTTGATAGAAGAATATCAGAAAAATCCTCATTAGTCTTGATATTAATAAGCCACCTGGTCTAGAGAGTATTCCTCCAGAATTAATACCCACCCTGTATTTCCATTATAAGCTGTCATGTTCATCTGAAATCTACTCAACAGTATGGAGGAAAGTCTTTGTCTAGCCTGTAACTAAAAAGGATGATAAAAATCAGCCATCAAACTAGTTTTGCTGCTCTCACCTGAGTACTCTTGAAAGTGATAGAGAAAATTATCACCAACAACCAGCTTTTTTACTAACTGGAGAACAATTTAATAAGTGATCACCAAATTGGATTCCACCATTTTTTGCCCTACAAGTAGGGCTCCCTAACCTTACCATCTTTGGACACAGGCCAAGGAAAGATTTGGAGAAACTCAAGTGGTTGCTCTTGATATCTCAAAAGCATTTGCCTGGCAATGAAGCCTTCTAAAACAAGTTACCATTTTATGGTCTCCCTCCCAGCCTCTGTGACCAATTGCCAGCTTCCTCTGTGGTTCTTTGCATGTCATGGTGGATGGCTTCCTCATCAATGAGAGTATCCCAGGCTTCCATACTCTTAGCCACACTCCTCCTCTTTATGACTCTGAATCCTATTCATAGTTTTGCTGATGACAGCAATCTTCATTCCTTTCCTGCATGTTGGTGGTTTAATTGTTTCCAGTCATGTTGGCAGAAAGGATTAAAAACTAATTTTAGTGCTTCTAATATTTCATCTCAGTCACTGAGACATCTTCAGGGAGTATAAATAACACTTGACACACACAAAGACAGTACAATATTTAATGAAACACTTGGGTGACTCCAAAGTCCTATCTAAGTAGTGTGCTCTCTATGGGCATTTGGAGGCGGCCTAGGATGTAACTATGTGGGTGGTCTGAAAAGTTCTCAGCCTCAAACCATAAATGGCAACACACTTGGCAATATTTTTTTTTTCTAAGTTGGTACATCTGTCATAAAGCATTGATGTGAAATTGCAAGTCATTCTATCAAGTATTTTTTTTTTTGTACAGCTGTCGGAAGTCAAAGTGTTGCCTGTATCCTTTGAAATGGATAAAATTGAGTATTGTGTGGTTATAAAATTCTTTGTAAAAGAAGGTTTAATGGCAAAAGAAATTCATTTGAAGTTCATCAACGTTTATGGGCACTCTTCTCCTTTGTTTTCAACAATTAAGCAATGGGCTGCCAAGTTTAAACACGGCAGTACCAGCCTTTAAGATGATTCACACGAAGGAAGTCCAAAAAGTGTAACACCACCAGAAACCATTGATCACTGCATGATATAGTATTGGATGACCGAAGAGTCAAAGCACGTGAAATTGCTGAGACTATAAGCATTTCAAAAGAATGTGTAAGATACATTTTGCATGAAGAATTGCAAATGAAAAAGCTTTGCACAAGATGGGTGTTGCGCAAATCAAAAACGCACTCGCATAAAATTCTGTGAACAGTGCTTGGAGCGTTTTAACAAAAATAAAACTGATTTTGTGCATCAATTTATTACTATGGATGAGACTTGGATTCACCAGTACACAACCAGAATCCAAACAGTGGACAAAAGTGGATCTTTAGCGGAACAGATAAGGGTCATAACTTTCCAGTGGGACTTAATGCCCATAGAGGGTGCACCAGCTAGATAGGACTTTAGCATCACCCACTTGTTTCATTAAGTATTGTGTTGTCTTTGTGTGTGTGTGTGTGTGTGTGTGTGTGTGTGTGTGTGTGTGTGTGTGTGTGTGTGTGTGTGTGTTACAAGTGTTATTTATACTCCCTGAAGATGTCCATTAAACTTCCAACATGATGTCCTTCCAGCATTAAGATTTAACACACAGATTCTTCTCTTTCATTTGAGGTTGTTCAGCGCCAAAGAAGACAAGGTCATGGCATCGGTGTTTTGGGATGCTATTCATTTTGTTCATTAATTATCTTGAAAAAGGTAAAACAATAAGCAGGGAATATTACTTCGATCTTTTAACCAGACTAAATGAAAAAATTTGTGAGAAAAGACCTGGTTTGCAAAAGAAAAAAATCATCTTTCATCAGGACAATGCACCTACACACAAAGATGTTTTGGCAATGTGAAAATTAAGGGATCGGCACTATGAATTGTTAGAACATCCACCCTATTCCCCAGATTTGGCTCCCTCCAACTTCTATTTTTTTCCAAAACTAAAAATCTTCCTCGCTGGTCATTCGTGAATCAAGAGGTGATTGCAGCTGTAGAGGGGTATTTTGCAAATCTTACTCAGAACTACTACAGGAACAGGATAATGATGTTGGAGCATCACTGGAATAAATGTATTAGTCTTAAGAGAGATTATGTTGAAAAATAAAAATAATTTTGAAATTATAAATTTGTTTTTTCATTGTTAGGCCAAGACCTTTTCAGACCACCCACATAGAACGTCTGACAATTACTGTTTCCCAAACTTTGGGAAGTTTTATACTTCTATATTTGTTTAAATTGGGTTGATTTCTGAGTGCTGCTGCAGATTCCAAAAACAGTCTTTCCTTTTTAAATTTACTATGATGGAGTATGGTGGTTTTCTTCCAGAATATTCTGTGAGTTGTATCCAATACATGGTCTGCAAGGCTGGATTGACCATAGTTGTGATTGCAAATGTACAACTTGTGTTCATCTAAACAAACAGTGGCTGATCTACCAGTCAGTCCGAAGTAAGCTTAATTTTGCAGGAACAAGCTACTTTATGTACTCCAGGCACTGAAAGAGAGGAGGGAGCTGATCTTTAGTGGAACAGATAAGGGTCATAACTTTCCAGTGGGACTTAATGCCCGTAGAGGGTGCACCAGCTAGATAGGACTTTAGCATCACCAACATGTTTCATTAAGTATTGTGTTGTCTTTGTGTGTGTGTGTGTGTGTGTGTGTGTGTGTGTGTGTGTGTGTGTGTGTGTGTGTGTGTGTGTGTGTGTGTGTGTGTTACAAGTGTTATTTATACTCCCTGAAGATGTCCATTAAACTTCCAACATGATGTCCTTCCAGCATTAAGATTTAACACACAGATTCTTCTCTTTCATTTGAGGAATCCTGTAGTACTGAAATAATTGAAGCTTCTGACATAACCAATGTCATAGATCTTCTCACCATTTTCAAGTTGGGTAAAGACAACTTACTGAATTTCAATGCTATTAAAATATAGTCCTCTCTTATTATCTGAGAAACATCTCCTAGTTTGCTCCTTCTTAGTTTTGATAATTTTCCAATATCCTATCATGATCTGTTTTTCCTTCTTGGGCTACCTTTCACATCCAGATTATCATGTCATAAACAAATTACATCAATAGTCTCCCCAACTTTTAAAAAACCTGGCATTCTTCTCTAGCTACTCCTAACACTGGTCACCAATATGGATTCCACTATTTTTGTTCTACAGCAGACCTACCTAACCTGATCCACCTTTGGACAAAGGCCAAAGAAAGATTTAGAGAAACTCATAAAACAAATGGTGGAACCAATATAACATGTGTTGCATCCTGACTTGCAGTTAAACTTATAAACTACATTATGACATAGTAACATGCCAGCCTATGTTATTGTGGGTCTATGTTTAAGCAAATTTTGTAGTTTGTTGTTAGTGATAAAGACAATTCTGTAATTTTAATATTTGTTTTATGGCTTTATAGATGTTTTGGACATATATAACTTTAAACCGATATGTGGTGTTGATATGTGGCTTTGAGAAGAAGGCACATGATTTTGGACTGAGTGAATAGCGTAGTCTACGAGTTGCTTGGGATGCGATACTGTCTAGAGATGAAGATCTCTTGTAGATGAGTAATTTCTTGGTTTAAAACAGTAACTGAAGATGAGTATTTGTAGGCATTAATATAGACAACCTTCAACTGAAACCTTATTAAATTTAATTTTTATATCTAGTCATTAGATAGGGTGTATTCCATTGCCATAAATAGCTTAGTTTTTTTCTTTACTACTTTAACCATTTATAAATGATTCTAGGAGCCTCGTGATTTTTTTTCTGAAAATTCACATTATAAATCTAGGATTTTTAATGTGAATTAAAAATTATATAAAAAAGATATGATTAATAATTAATAAAAAATTCTATGATTACTAGAAAACTATAATCTGCAACATTGGCTATGTAGATAATAGTTATTTTTTTTTACCTTCTAATACTTGCTGTTGTGGTAAAATGCTGTTATCATTGAAGACCAAGGAATCTTCCAAATTATCTGAATTTGTCTCCTCTGATAACATTTCTGGATGCATTTTTAACACACTCTGGATCATTCCCTTAAAAAATGGTAATTACCACATTATCAACTATACAGCTCTGATAAAAGAATATCAAAAGGAATTAAAATTCTTTAATGCTTTAGAATTATAAAAAAGATTAAATAAATAAATACATAATATTAATGAAGCATAGAAAAATTTCTCAAGTTGGTGATCAGAACTGCACCAATGTCTTTTTTTTTTTTTTTTTTTTTTTTTTTTTTTTTTTTTTTTTTTTACAAACAGGTAGTTTTGCAAATGGAAGTTACCAAGGCTAAGAATATATGCAGTATACAAATTTTACATTTCTACCTGCATAATTCAGCGGTATTGGTGTTACAAAATCAAAACCAAATTACTGAAGCAGTGCTCCTGATGCATCAATTTACAAAAAAGGAGAAAGAGGAAAAACTGTGACATCTGAATTGTAGTAGGATTTTTTCAGTCAAGTGCACACAAGGAAAGATATATCATTATTATTATTATTACATAGGTATCTCCATGGAGACTGAAAATTATCATCATAGGAGACTCACTCTATTATTCACATACTGCTTATCACATCTCTCTTTAAACACATTCATTGACAAAGCACTGATGACTGCTTCTGGAATCTATTCCACTCAATCATTCTCTAAGCAAAAAATTTAGTCCTCGGATCTGATTATAGTAGTCCAGATTTATGCAAGCATTCCTGAGAAGGGAGTAAAAAAATCACTCAAGTTAAAGAAAAGGGTTAAAGACAAATTTGGAATATCAAGGAATTGATTTTTTTCTTTAAAACAAATAAATGAAAAAAAAAAATTTTCTTTTCTTTTTTTTTTTCACCCTTTATGAGTCCTAATCTAAAAATTATAGACCATCATCAGTGAACTGTGGCTAGTTCCTTAAATATAGCATGCTTCATTGAACATAGTTTGATAAGTCTACTGTTATTTTTGATTAAATCTTAAATCTTCTTGCAGGATGAGTAAGCATGATTTTAACAAGTTCACACCAGGCAACATAAAAATTGTATTACTGTTGCCATACTTGCTATGATGGTGTGATGCAACAAATTGCTATGTGCTTTGTTGAGAAAATGTCACTCTATAGAAGGGTTTTGTTGCTTTCTAGATATATGAGTAACTGATAATTAAGATAATTTCTATAACTGGTCGATATGTTTAAATTTCTGAGAGGCATATTATATTTCAACCAACATGAATCACATATGAATGGCACATCAAAGGAAAACAATAGGCATAAATCAAACAGATTTGCAACATATAAATAAATGCGCAATTAACAGTTGTGATAAATGGGTAATAAATTATATGTCATCATTTCAAACATCCCAGGCTACAAGATCGTCTACAACTAGTGCCTTAAACACTGATCTGCATACTATCCTTCAATGAGGTGAGGACAACCTTGCTATGTTCGATGCCACTAAAACACGGTCTTGGCTCTTCTCATGCAAAAGAAATCCTAGCTTACCTACCATTACCCTCAGTAATACACAAATCACCAGACAAGATCAAATCTCTTTGCTTGAGCTAACATTTACATCCAGTCTTTCCTGGCATAAAAAAATCACAACAATAACCACATCAGCATCCAAGAAACTTTGCATTCTCTTTCATTCAAGAGCCTATTTTACACCCAACCAACACTTCACTATATACAAATCCCAAATCTGCCTATGTTTAGAATACTGCTCACATGTTTAGGATGGCGCACCTAAAACTTCAATTAAAATAATCAGTGCCATCCAGAGGTGAGCAATTAGGCTTACAGACGATCCCTCTCTTACATACTCACTTTAGTCTCAGCACTGTGTCTATACTACAGATGCTTCCGTGGTCACTGTTCCAGTGAATTGGCAACCATCATTTCTCCACTTTCTGTTGCACTTGGTAATACAAGAGCTGCAGCCACCCAGTACCCCTTTACTGTGGAACTGCAAACATACCAAACTTGCTTCTATTCCATCCAACTCTGTCCTCTGGAACAGCCTTCTTTAAGTATTCCCAAACAACTATAACCTTCAACTCTTCAAAAATCATCATCAAATTCCTGATATGTACCAACAAAAGGTTTACAGGAATATATATTATGATAGTACTAAATGAAAACATTTATACAATTGCTAACTTCTGATCAGGAATTTTCCTCTAAATTAATTTGTTCTCTGCCAAGAGTCCAGCATTATTAGATCTTATAATTCTGTCTTCTAAGGAACTTTTTACTGTATCAATCCACCAACATCTTGGTCTTCCTCTGTGTCTGTTTCCTGCCAACCTGCAACTTGTTTAGCTAATCTTTCCTAACCCATTCTGTCGTGACCATATCATCTGAGATTAGCTCTGCTAACTTCAAGTTCCTTCCTATTATTATTATTATTATAAAGAGAGACCTCCAGGAAGTCAGGGACTCTTAAAGGGAGGCCATATACTACATGCCCCAGTAGTCATAATTGTTCCTGAATTCATTCACACTACTTGCACACACAACATCCAACGGCAATCCATTCCAATCATGCATGACTCTATGAGAGAAAAACTAGATCTCACCACCATTCATTCTCACTTTTCAAGGATGCCTTCTTGTCCTTTCCCCACCATCCATACAATGAAAAATTCCACCAAGTGAAATTCTATATGACCCTTTCAGAAGTTCAAAAGTCTCAATCATATCCCCCTCCTCTCTTTCTTCAGTTTCCTAATGTCTGCAGTCTACAAATTCACAATCTGTCTTCATAATAAGTATTCTACTCCTGATATCATTTTTAGCACTTTTCTTTGACCTCCCTCCACTGTATCAGAATCACAACCAAAAGTAGACCTGCAAACAACAGTCCAAGTGAGGCCTTATCAAGACCTTGTAAAGAGGCAAAATGGCTTCCTTATCTTTACATGTCAAAGTTTGTTTCAGCACTGCAATTATATTTTAAATTATATTTGCAATTTTTGCTACATGGCCCCTGAACTTCAACTTCCTATCTACTATAATAAATTTAGTTTAATCCTTTATCCAAGTGTGAGTAAACAAAGTTTGCACCTGAAAGTATCTTCAGGACTGCGGTAAGGTGGTACAACACCAAGCAACTCGTTGCAAAGGTGGAGCAAGCTAACATCACTCTTATCTCGGTATCTCCCATAATGCAAAACACATCTCCTTGTGGATAACCCTCCAAGATCCCTAGCCTGATCAGTTTTATCTAGCACAATGGATATCTAATCATGCCAAAGTGCATTACTTTGCATTTACTAACAATGAGGTGACACCCATTTTCCCATGCCCAAAATTCCAATCTATTCAAATCATTCTGCGAATCCTGCATATCAGCCACATTTCTGATTACCCTATCTACCTTTGCATCATCGGCAAATAGTTGTATGTCACCTGTCATATTCTTCCCAATGTCATTAAAATAACTAAACACAGGGTTTATTGGTCATAAAGATTTAATACTGCTAATCACCTACCAGTTTTGCCACATAACCTAGTGGCTTCATCTGGGTTTGGATGAATATACACAACAAGTGTTAATTATGAATCAATACATTACTAAAAATAGCAAATGTGTAGGAACTGTTGCACAAGTACAACAGAAACACATGGAGTGGATGCTGGCACATGGTCAGTTGTTGTTCAGCAGGTGTGTCCAATAGTTAGCAGAGAAATTAAATTCTGATGTGTTTAGAGATCTAATGAGTGATTTCCAAATTAAATCAACCCTTGGATTTTGTTCAGAGTACCTTGTGAGTGGATTACCATCGTATCCTCTTTGATGTTAGCAAATGTCTGAAACACATTCCATTTGTTTGAAATGCTACCCAGAGTCTGGATACAATGCTATGTGAGATTCCAAACTCAATGGCAATATCAGTAATTCTGTGGCTTTCTTCAAGTTTTCCAATAATTCTTCCTTGTGTGAAATAATATGGGTGATGTCTTTGAGACATTACAAGACATCGAAGTTTGCAACTTTATTCCTTCACAAAAAGAGCTTCCTTCAAATACAATTCACTTAGCACAGGCTTTTGTCATTTAACCTGTTGAGTGCTACCACGTGACCCCTATGCACGTGATTCGAAAATCTGAATGTGTACCCACTTTCTACTCGAAATTGTCAGTTATACAAATTGCCACAAGCTAATTCTTTTGAATTTGCAATTGAAATCATAAGAAATAGTGCTTGTCCTCACATTTTGGATACGAGTGTATGTGATTTTGTGAAGTCAATTCATGGTAAATGCCCCCCCCATCTATTCCAGATGTCCAACATATAATGAACCTATATCCTTTTGCCAGAAAAAGATCAGAAAAATACTGTCCAAATTAGACACAAAAAAGTTTCCTGGCTTTAATGGCATTCCTCCAATTGTCCTGAAAGTTGGTGCACAAGAACTAAACGGGCTGAACTTGGGAATGGGTTAAACCCAGGTCAGTTTCCAGGTTGTTGGATAGATACCAGTGGAAACTGGCCTATGTTCAACCCATTCCCAAGAAGGGTGACAAGTCATGCCATCCAACTACTGACCTATCTCGCTTACTTCAGTCCTGTCTAAAGTAATGAAAAAAATCAATTCCCAACTCACCCACCTAATAAATGATCGTCAGTATGGATTCCGTCGCTGCCGATCAACAGGAGATCTGCTGACGTATGTCAGCCATCTCTGGACAAATGCCATAGAGAAGTTAGGTGAATCTAACTTCTCCATGGCATTTGTCCAGAGATGGCTGAACAGTAAGCCTTTGTACTAGACCCGATGAAAAGCTTTGAAGATATCAAGTGCAACTAAGCAAATTACCATCATCTGATCTGTCTCAGGACTTTGTAAGTTGGATTGCCAGCTTTCTGTCTGGATGCACACTGTATGTGATGGTAGATGGTTCCTTATCCTCTCACCATTCAACTAATGCCAGGGTTCCACAAGGTTCCGTCCTCTCACCAATCCACTTCCTTCTGTATTCAATGACCTACTTCAGTTGACCTCCAACCCAATACCCAGTTTTGCAGATGAGAGCACATTGCACTCTTTCCCCTTTCAATTGACACACCTTACTCTACACAACTCACTTCAATATACAGAACATCAACCACCACTGCCCTCAATTCTGACCTCCATGCCATCCTCCACTGGGGCTCAGATAACCTCATCAATTTCAATGCTAATAAAACCCAGTTCTGGCTTATTTTTCACAAAAACGAACCATCTTGCCTCAGTATTATTTTTGATAACACTCAAATTTCCAGACAAAATGAGATTTCTCTTCTTGGAATTACCCTAACATCAGGCCTCTCCTGGCATAAACATATCACAACCATTGCATCCCCAGCTTCCAAAAAACTAGGATTTCTTTATTGCTCAAGACATTACTTCACCTTTGAACAGCTGTTAACCTTATACAAATCATAAATCTGTGCAGCTACTGAATACTGCTCTCACATATGGGGGTGGGGGCCCTAAAAGCTCCCTCAAAATGCTTGACTCAATACAGAGGAGAGCAATTAGACTTATTAATGACCTATCTCTTACCAACTGATTTCCCCCATTTTCGCATAGACGTTTGGTTTCCGCAATATGTATATTCTACAAATATTTCCATGGGAAATGCTCATCTGAAATAACATCAATAATTCCCCCAATTAGTACTAAGCTTATTAGAACACGTGCAGCTGTTGCTCAACATCCTTTTACAGTGCACTTTGAAACAAACAAAACAAGTTTTTCCTTCATCCCTGCAACTTCTCTATTGTGGAACAGTCTTCCCCCTGTTGTGTTTCCCAAGGAATACAATATACAATCTTTCAAATGAAATGTAAACAAGTTCCTCTTTTCCCAAACCACTACCCATATACGACAGTAATGTACTATAGGTTGATCAACCAACCTCTCGTGTATGGCTCGATATAAAAAAAAAATACATAAATAAAAAAAAAGTAGAATGGTGACCAGCAGGCACACATCAGAAGTACAAAGCACAGGCTAGAAGTGTAACAGTACGGTAGGATAGGCAAAAATCAGAGTATGAAAGGAAATTAGCAACACAGGCCAGATAATCCCAAAGAGTTCTTTGAGTATGTTGCAAGTAAAAGGAACAATGATTATGGAACAATAATTTAATGAATGCCGGTGGCAGGGAAGTAACTGAAGCAAATGAAACAGTTGAATTACTAAGTGAACACTCTACAAGAGTATATTTTCCTAATGGAGTTATTGAAGTAATGAGGGAAAGGCTTTTATGGAAACTGAGGTAAATGAACTAGAGGTGAATAATACAGCTATTGGATTAGATAGCATAGAAGCTCGAGTTTTATGAGAAGACGCTAGCAAGGCAGTGCCTTTGACTATGCTGTTTAATCTAAGTCTTGGCTCTGGGTTAGTCCCAAGGGGAGTCAAAAGAGGGGGGAAAATAGTTCCTTTGCATAAAGGAGGCTTCAAGACTGAGGTAGCAAATTACTGACCGATCAGCATATCAGTAGTTGTAGTCAAGTTATTGGAGAAGTTGGTCAAGAGCAAAATGGAATGGATACACAGAAATGGGATATGGGAAGCAACATGGTTTTGTGAAGGGTGGATCATGCCTCAGTAACTTGCTCACCTTTTATAATATAGTGACAACTGAGATAGATAAAGGTTTTGGGTTTACAGTGATACTGGTGAACTTTGAAAAGGCTTTTGACAGGTTTCCACATGGAATTCAAAGCAATAAATTACAGCGCATGGGATAGTTATAAAGTTGATGAAGTGGATAAAAGGATGGTTGATGGAGAGATACCAGATAGTAGTTTATTCAGAAGTTAGAAGGACTGTGACTAGTAGCATGACACAGGATTTGTTCTTGGGCCACTACTATTTAATTTGTACATTAACAATATTGGGTAGAAAAATGGTTTATAAAGATGATGTTAAACTTTTACAGGTTGAATAAGATAGACTGGCAGTATGGGCATAGGAGAATGGATATCAGTTTAAGTGTACGGTTATGCATTTTGGGGTGAAAAGATTACCAGCTATGTATCATAGTGATGGAAGTATACTCCAGGAAAACTAAAACAATATATATACACTTTAAACAATATTACATCACTATAACTACAAATTAATTGGATCCAAGGCCTTTTAAAAATAAACTTACACTTAAGACTAGACTAAACACTTTGTTTGCACAATCACAAAATGTTCATAGCCAGTTTTTTTCTCTCTGTGAAGGCCCTTTTCCGAAGATATGTGACTTTATTCTTTATTTTCACAGGATCCTTTTCATCACTCATGTAGCACACATTAATTCTTCATAACTCAATCCTGTCTCTTTTCTTCAGTAGAAATAATAGTCGGATCCGGCATCCTTAATACAGATGAAACTTCCTAATCAGAGTTTTCTCGAACATTCCTTTAGAACGTAAATAGCAAATTCTTCTTTTATTCACTAAATGCTTATTGACAGTCTTAACTCTTCCAAAAAAAAAAACTTACAGTTCTACGATTTCCTTTTGGAATCTACTATAAATTTTCCAATTAGCGTTTCCTCCAATAATCCTTTTAAAACGATCTATAGCAATATTTCCCTTTTATTTATCCGCATTAAAACTTAATAGTTCCACGATTCCTTTTTCGGAATATACTATTAATTTTCTTCCGACTGTCACAATAAAACTTAAGTTCCTCTGAACCTAAAAAATCCGCCGGCCTGTGTTCTAAATTCCTTCCGAACGCTCTCTTGTTTACAGCCGTTACTCTGATACCGAACGCTTTCTTGTCAGCTGTCAATCACTCATCAAACTTCTCGGCGAGCATGCGCACTCCGTGGCAAGCGAGAAACTAAGTACTGTATAATAGCTGACACTTTGTCTCTGTTAGCGATAAGAGAATGTCCTCATAAAACACAAAACTTAATATTTCAAACCATAATAAATTTGTTTAAAGTAACACAACTATTCAAATCCGGTAAGTACATAAATTTTGAACTGCTTTACATATCACTTTTAACAAAAAATTTCCATAACGGGCACATTGCAAGTGCCGACAATGTGTGTTATGAAAACAAAACTAATAAACATACTAACATAAACAATACGTAAAAATATTCAGAATTTTAATTATGATTATTTTTACAAATCCATTATCCAAGTGTAAGCAAACAAAGTTTGCAGCTGAAGTATCTTTCAGGACTGGGAAAACTCTTGGGAAAGGTGGCATAACTTCTCATCACTTGCCTTAGCATCCCATAATGCAAAACACATCTCCTTGCAGACATGTATAATGCTATGCATTAAGGGAAGGGTCACTACCCAGACCGGTTTCGACTTTTATCGAGGTCTCATCAGTGGGAGCCAGACCCAGAGGTGGTGATAATAAAATTGACAATTGACATTTATGACTTTAGGGGTGAAGCAAGATGCTTTTCATATTCTCCGCTATCTGTTGTGGTTACAGTGAAGGTAAAATGTATGAGCAGATTGCTCGCCCTGAAAGGGCATGGAGATTATGCATCACTAAAGGAGGCTAATATAGCTTTTGGTCTTCTATATTTGAATATGTCCGTTGGATCGTATGCTGCAGCTTGCCGAACCAAATCGTTGGGATGTGTGGACATTTTTAGGAAAACCTTGGATGCTAAGGATTGTAGAAAAGAGAAAATATAGGGAATATTTGTATCTCTATGAAGTTGATTGTTTCTAACATACCACGGGGCGTTCAGAATCATTCTCAAGCACTTGTTCTGCACTCGCTGTATTTTGATAATGTTAGCATTAAAGGTGTGGCTCCAGGCCGGAGAGGCATAGGTGATTATAGGACGAATTGTCATCAGGTATAGTTGCAATTTGATTCTGTTGCTGAGCTTGCTATTTCTATTAATTAGCGGATAGATCTGAGCTACGGTTTTAGATGCTTTGTGCACGCAGACTTAGTGTGCTGATTGAAAGATAGCTTTTTGTCGAGAATCACACTCAGGTAATTTGCTTCTGTCTGCCAAGGAATTTTAGTATTGAATAGTAACACATCTCCTACAGGAGACATTGGCCTTTTTGAGAAAAGAATGGCTAAGCTTTTCTGGGGGTTGACTTCCAATCTCCACTTAGAGAACCAATCCTCCAGCTTTGGAATGTTTTCTTGAAGCTTTCTGGTAATGAAATGGGGTTTGAGAGATCTGGTTAGTATTGCTGTATCGTCTGCATACAGGGCCAAAATGGAAGTCATCGGATTGTGTGGGATGTCTGACATGTATATAGAGAACAGCAATGGAGCCAGTAGAGATCGCTGTGGCACTCCAGCAAAGATGTGGCACTGGGAGGATGTAGAACTGTTGATTTTTACTTGCATTGATCTATTCTGAAGATATGAATGGATTAAGTGAACCGTTTTTAGTGAGGTACCGGCTGAGATAAGTTTGTGCAGGAGTCCAAAATGCCAGATTTTGTTAAATGCTTTGGATAGGTCTAGGAAAACAGCGCCTGTGCACTGGTGGTGATATATTCCACAATTCTGTGGATTTGCTGGGTAGTACTATGGTGTTGCCTGAAACCAAACTGTTCTTTAGGGAGGATGTTTAGGTCATTTACTGAGGTTTGGAGCGTGAGAGGATGACCTTTTCTGCAACCTTACACAGATTTGAGATAAGACTGATTGGACGATAATTTTGCGGTAGGTGTGGGTCTTTGCCTGGCTTATGTATAGGAATTACGTCAGCCAGTATACAAGTGGAAGGAAAATAGTGAAATCTTAAAATTGCATTTATTATACTGGTCAGGTGTACTACTGCTTTTCGGGGAAGAAGTTTAATCACCCGATTAGTAATGCCGCTTGGCCCAGGAGCTTTTTTTGTTCTTTAATTTTTTAATAATGTCATATAACTCAGCAGGTGATGTTGGTGCAATATGGTCAGTACTGGAGATAGGAAGTTTGAGTGAGTGTCTGACCTTGCTGTGAATCTTATATATGTGGTCAAAGTCAAGGTTTCCATACGAAGGCCTGCACTGCTCCTCTAAGTTGTGTGCTATAACTTCTGCTTTGTCTACATCTGTGTGAGCAAGGCCCTGGTCAGAGAATATTGGGGGAAGGGATCTGTCCTGTTTTTGATATTTTTCAGCAGTCCCCAGATGGAGTGATCAGTAGGTGAAATGGAGGATAACTTTTCATCCCATACTTAGTCTCTATGGGCTTTAAGTGCATCTCTTACTGCCCCATTTAATCTGTTTAGATGTATTTTATCTTGTGGTGCACACATGTTATGGTATCTTTTCCTAGCTCTGTTTTTGTCTCTGATCAAGTTCATGATGTCTTCAGGCAAACGATCTGGCTTGCGGGCAGATTTGTAGGAGGAAGCTACCTTTATAGCAGAATTAATTTGTTGTGTGAGATTTGTAACTGCAGTTTCTACTTCTTCTTTTGTGCGTATGTGAGGAACAGGTCGAATATAATCCTTCAGTGCTGCTGATAGTCTTTCCCATGCAATGTAGGAGTGAGAAGGAGGACATAGGTATTCTTGATTTCCCAGCTGTAATAGAATTGGATTGTGATCGGATGATAGTTCATCCATAGATATGATGCTGAATTGAAGTTTAATATCCTGAAGGATAGCTATATCCAGGATGTCAGCAGTGCCGAACGTACTGAGATGAGTTGGTTCGGTGGGGCCTGCCACAACAGCGTTGCTTGATCCTAAGTAATTGTAAAGGATGCAACCATTCTTGTTTGTGGTTGTACAATTCCACGCAGGATGCTTGGAATTCAGATCCCCAGCAATAATGATGGGCTCTCTGGTGCATAAGATGGCATTTAGATCAGAGTGAAGTAGAGATTTTTGGGGAGGGTTGTAAGCTGAGTAGATTTTCAGTTTGCCAGTGGAGCTGGTGACTACTTCCACTCCTGTGATCTCAAGGTTAGTGGTTGAAGGAATGCTCACAGAGTGGTGCTTAATGTAGTTTTTTATAAAGATGGCAGTGCCGCCGCCTCTGTAGAGTAGTCTGTCATTTCTGTATAGGTGATAGCCCCTTATTGTAGGATTGTCTGAGGATTTTAAATGAGTTTCACTGATTAAAATAACATCTGGTTGATACCTAGATGTGAAGTGTCGGAGTCCCAGAATTTTGTTTTTAAGGCCATTTGCGTTCCACGCAACTATCTGAAGAGATGCTGGAATGAGTTTGTTACTATTCATTTATGAGAGCTGTGAGGATGACCTGTATTTCACGAAGAAATCTTTTAGTGGAGGTTTCAGTAGGGTTTGATAGGCTGAAATTTTGTAGCATGTTTGCTAGTGAGGCCGTAATAACAGCTGTTAGGTTCTTAGGTGCTGTTGGTTGTTTTTGTTCTGGATTTGGTCTAGTTGTACAGGTCACATCAGCATAGCTTCTTGTTTGCTTTCGGGTGTCTCTATTATTGGAGGTCTCCGACTGTGGCTGCTGAGTCTCCGGTTTTGATGTCTGGGCCTCTGGTGTTCTTGTGCTGAAGGAGGAGGGCTGATTGATTGCCTCCATCCATCTGTTCTTTGGGTGCTGAGTACATCCTTTGTAGTTCACGGGATGAAGGCCACTGCAGTTGGCACATTTGGCCGAGGTAGTCCTCGGCTTTGTGCAGGTATTGGTTGGGTGGCTGTCTCCACATTTTAAACATCTATATTCCGCTCTGCATAGATTCTGGGCATGGCCAAACTTCTAGCACCTGTGGCACTGCCCAGAAGATGATCTTTTATGGAGTGGTTCTGGTGTGACGATGAGACCACAGACTGTTTTTAAGTTGTAAATATCCTTGTATATTTTATGAATTTCAACAAGGACCAATGGCATGGGAGTCTTGTCAGCTTTGTACATTCTGCTCACTTTGACTGGGGGCAGATCCTGAGAATTTAGGTCAGCAGCTATTTCTCTTGTGTCAACGTCTTCACAGACACCACGAAGGACTACTTTTAAGTTTTTTTTGGAGCTGAGCGCAAAGGTATGATATTGGATGCCTCTGTCGTCCAGTTCTTTGGACAACCTTCTATAGTCTGTCACTGTTGCTGGCTGGATCTTTATGCCTTCATCCATGTTTTTGGCCTTAATGAAGCCAATATGCAGATTGGACATTGTGGATCTTAAAGCTGTCCACTTCTGCTTTTCTGTAAGGATGATTGGAGGCACCTTTTCTTTGAGAGAAATAGCGGCGTCCGAACCATGAGAATCCTGTTCCATTTCAGTATTGTCATTGTGCGGTTCATCTGTTGTTCTTCGCTTTTTGCGTGCGTGCACTTCTACAAAGTCTGAAGGAGTAGAAGGCACCGATTCTAAATGATCTTCAGTGGCAACATCTGAGACACATTCGGGGGGAAACGTGCCATACAATTTCACTTTTCCCGGCCAATTATCACTCAGCAGCTTTCCCAGTCTGAGGAATTCCTTATATACTTCCTCGAATTTGGTTTCATTCACAAGTTTAGCCATTTCACGACACAGATGGAGAAAGAGTAGAGATTTCTGAGGTGTTCCGAGCAGGTAAAGATAATCCTGTGGACTTTTGAGGGTCCACTAGCAAATCCCGTAGACACTCTTAGGTGTCTACCAGCAATAAATGTCACTATAAGAAACAAACAAAGGCGATACTAGCGGCTGTAGGCCTAGCGTATCGCCCTTGTAATTACAAATGACTTACCTGGATAAAGCACTATGGAAAATAAAGTGACCGATTATGGTAGCAAGCAATTAACTACTATTACTAATGAATAAGCATAAATATAAATCGCTAAAAACATATCAATCCAATTCACAATTCATCATCAATAATACATGACATTAAACACTAACACATGAGCCGCCATCTTTTTTTTTAAGTGGAAGTAATGGAGAAGTCATATTTTCCTATATGAGTTGCCAAAAGGTGTCACACCTTATTATTAAAACACTCTGGATTAAAGATAGATAGTTGTTGAAAGTTTTTCACTTGGTTATATTATAAATTAAAGATACTAAGAAATTATATACTTGGTTTAATCCATTATCCAAGTGTAAGCAAACAAATTTCAGGTGCAAACTTTGTTTGCTTACACTTGGATAATGGATTAACCCCGCTACCGGCCAAGATGTTTTACAGACGTCAAGGTTATCATGGATGCAAAGTGCATATTAAAATTTTAATACCATTGATATTATATTGAAATATAAGATAGATAAGAAGCGTATGATGATGCGTATTTGATCCATAATGGTCGGTAAAGTGGTTAAACCAAGTATATAATTTCTTGGTATCTTTAATTTATAATATAACCAAGTGAAAAACTTTCAACAAAAAACAAAATATTTTTGGAGAATATTTCTTTCTCAACTTTCCAAAGTTTAATATCTGCTATTAATGGTTCATATTATGCATATTTTATCAGTAGGTAAGAAATAAGCTAATTACTGCTGCCTGCTGTGTATCTATTTCAGATCATTGTATCACAATTAACTCGTTACCTCACGGTACTCTCATTAGATAAAATGATGCATGCATATCCTATCCTATCCTCTCATTGATCATATTCCATTCCAACCAAATCAGTGATAATCAACAAAACAAGTATATGTAATGACTAGCATTCCCCAATAGATGCAATAAATAAGGTAAACATGCAAAAAGCTACTTTCGATGACATAAAAGAATTGGCACTACATAAATAAAACTGACAATTAAACTGAAACTCCTGTTCTGATTTTTTTTACTCGTCAACTAAAAATTTTGACTTGCCAAAAATGAGCATATGGATGCATTCTTCAAGCCATAATATTTATATATATATATATAAATATTTTCACTGCAGCGCTGCGATTGCAATGGTGCGCATGCATGCTGAGTTTGTTGATTCCTTAGTAAGGCATTGGTGCTCAGATATTCTCGCAGTGTGTACTCTTCTTGGTGTGTGTGTTTATAATGTCTAAGAAAATCGAATCGTCCACTGCATGCGAAATTAAGTCAGTTATCCTTTTCTTGAATGCAAGGAACGTTAAAGAAGCTGAAATTCCTCAGCAAATTATTGAAGTTTATGGAGAACACACAATGAGTGATTCAATGGTATGAAGATGGGTAAGACATTTTAATGAAGGAAGGACAGGTGTGTACGATGATGAACAGAGTGGGAAACCATCTTTAGTGACTGATGATTTGGTGCATTCAGTTGAAGAGAAGAATCAACAGAATAGGGGATTCACTATGATGTCACTCTTGTTGTGTCAAGAATTCCAGCCCACTGCCCAGCTGATTCACTTTGTGTTGTTCTGTAAGCAACTTTGGCACCCAGCACACACAATTTCTGATAATTCAGTTTCTCCGACACAATTCCATGAAGACATGAACATGAAACGGAGAAACTGAATTATCGGAAATTGTGTGTGCTGGGTGCCAAAGTTGCTTACAGAACAACACAAAGTGAATCAGCTGGGCAGTGGGCTGGAATTCTTGACACGCTACCATGAGGATGGTGATGTTTTCCTTAGCAGACCTGTCACTGGGGACGAGACTTGGGTGTCGCATGCAACCCCTGAATCTAAACAACAGTACATGAAGTGGAGGCACACCTCATCACCAGTCAAGACGAAATTGAAGACAATGGTTTCCACTCGGAAAATCATGTGCACTGTGTTTTGGGACAGACAAGGAATTTTGCTGGTAGGCTTCTTGGGTCAAGGCCCCACAATCAATGGGAGTACGTATCTTTCCTTGGAGGCCAGCGGTTTCAAGACGATGAAGAGGTCAAAGAAGCAGTCAATACGTGGTTTGCACCACAGGCAGCAACCTTCTATGACGAAGGTATACAACTCTTGGTGATCCTATGATAAGTGCCTGAACAATGGCGGAAATTACTTGAAATTACAGATAATTACTTGAAACAGCACATAACTGAAGGGACACGTGGTGTGAGAGTGTTGGACCTGGTTATTGGTTCAGAGGTTATATTCATAAGTAAGGTGTCCTCGTTACCTCCAGTTGGTGAAAGCGATCATGTGGTATTGACTTGGGAGGTTGCAAAATCTGTGGATTTTTCTATTAAGAAGGGGTATGTACGGAACTACAGGTTAGGCAATTATAACAAGCTTCGGAGTGAGCTTGCAGCCATCCCATGGCAGAACATATTGCAAGGAAAAGATGTTAGCAGTGCTTGGGATAAAATCAGCGGGTATCTGAGGAAAGCAATATCAGATTGTGTCCCTATGGTCAGGAGGTCAAACAAGGCAGGCATTAGATGGATGAGCAGTAGTATCAAGCTTGAACTGCAAAAAAAGAAAATGTTATGGAGAATTTACAAGGAGAAAGGCGATCAGGACACCCATGAGCAGTACAAGGCTCAAGCTAGGAAGGTTACCAGCATAGTAAGAAAAGCTAAATCAGATTATGAGAAGACCTTAGCCAAAGAGATCAAGGGTAATCCCAAAGAGTTCTTCCGCTATGTGGCAAGTAAGAGGAAGAATGACTTTGGAAGGATAACCTTAGTGGGTGATGATGGTATTGAGGTGACAAAATCAGATGTAATAGTCAAGTTACTGAGTGATCACTTTTCAAAAGTCTATCACCCAAGTGAGGATATCTCTATACCTATAGCAATACCTAATGTGAGAATTGAAGCTAAAGAATCAGAGGTATTAAATATATTGCAAAACTTAAATGCAAACACGGCGGTAGGCTTAGATGGAATATCAGCTCGGGTGTTGCGTGAATGTGCAAATGAATTGTCAACCCCTCTTACCTGGATATTTAATTTAAGTTTGAACTCTGGTATGGTCCCTAGGGAGTGGAAGTTAGGCAAAGTGGTTCCTTTGCATAAGAGTGGCTCTAAAACTGCGGTATTGAATTACAGACCAATCACCATCTCAGGAGTAGTGGTAAAAGTATTGGAAAAGTTGGTTAAAGACAAAATTCAAGAATGGGTGGATCAGGATATGATACTCTATAGAGGCCAACATGGTTTTGTTAAAGGTAGATCCTGCCTTAGCAATCTATTAACTATTCATAATAGAATAACATCTGAGTTGGACAAAGGAACTGGCTACACAGTTGGACTTCTGGATTTTGCTAAGGCTTTTGACAGGATACCCCATAGAACACTGTTACGCAAATTGGAGCAGATGGGAATGGATATTAAATTGGTGATATGGATAGGAGAATGGCTCAGGGAGAGATACCATAAGGTGGTGTATGGAGGAGCTGAGTCCAGAATGAGGCAGGTGACCAGTGGTGTGCCTCAGGGCTCTGTGCTTGGGCCAATGTTGTTTAATTTGTATATAAATGATATAGGAAACGGCTTAAAGGGAGTTATTCAGTTGTTTGCTGATGATGCAAAGTTGTGTAGTGCAATAAAAAATCAAGCTGATGTTGAAAGTTTGCAGGAGGATTTAAATAAGCTGGTAAAATGGGCAAAAGAAAATGGATGTCAGTTCAATGTGGAAAAGTGTAAAGTCATGCATTTTGGGATTAAAAGATTACCAGCTGTGTACTACATCGATGGAAAGGTACTCCAAGAGACTGATGAGGCTAGGGACTTAGGGGTATTGGTAGATAGGGAGATGAAGTTCAGAGGACACATTGCTAAGGTGTCCAAGATTGCACATAGGATTACTTGGTTGTTGAGGAACACACTGACATCCAGAGATAAAGAGGTTATTATTCCCCTTTATAAAGCATTGATACTTCCACATTTGGATTACTGTGCTCAGGTCTGGTCACCTGGATTCCTTGGAGATGAGGAGGCTGTGGAGAGGGTTCAGAGAAGAGTGACCAAGTTGGTGAGTGATATAAAAAATGCTCCCTACATTGATAGATTGAGAGCTTGTGGATTGCAGAGATTGGGTGATAGGCGAAGAAGAGGGGATATGATAGAAACATTCAAATTACTAAAAGGTTTTTATAGGATTGATGCAGGGGAAATGTTTCAGCTGTGTGATGGTGATGGAAGAACAAGAGGTCATCTCTGGAAATTAAAGAAGAGTGTGGTTAACAAAGGTGTCAGAACAAGGTTTTTTGCCTGGAGGGTGGTGAATGAGTGGAATTCATTGCCTGACTTAGTTGTGAGCTCTTCGTCTGTAAATGAATTCAAGAAGAGATATGACAGATATTGTTTTGCTAGTTTGGGTCTCCCGCGATGAGTCTACTGACTCCATGGAGATACCCGTAATAATAATAATAGTTTAATTTCCAATAAAGTTTTTTTGTAAGTATATTTTTGTTTCTTTCTCTGACAGCCCATAACTTACTTTCAGGACATCCCTCATATATATATATATATATATATATACATGTGTGTGTGTGTGTGTGTGTGTGTGTGTACGAGGGTGGTCTGAAAAGTTCTCGACCTCAACCATAGATAGCACTATCGGCAATATTTTTTTTTCTAAGTTTGTACATCTGTAATAAGCATCCATGTGAAATTGCAAGTCATTCTATCAAGTAGTTTGTTTTATACAGCTGTCTGAAGCAAAAGTGTTGTCTGTATCCCTTGAAATGGATAAAATTCAGTATTGTATTACTCTTCTCTTCGTTTTTGACAATTAAAAAATGGGCTGTTGAGTTTAAACACAGCCATACCAGCCTTGAAGATGATCCACATGAAGGATGTCCAAAAAGTGTAACAACACCAGAAATCATTGATCAAGTGCATGATATGGTATTGGATGACCGGCGAGTCAAAGTGCTTGAAATTGCTGAGACTATAGGCATTTCAAAAGAATGTGTAGGATATATTTTGCATGAAGAATTGCAAATGAAAAAAAGCTATGTGCAAGATGGGTGCTGTGCTTGCTCCCACCAGATCAAAAACACACTCACATGAAATTCTCTGAACAGTGCTTGGAGAGTTTTAACAAGAATAAAAATGATTTTGTGCCTCGATTTATTACTATGGATGAGACTTGGATTCATCATTACACGCCAGAATCCAAACAGCAATCAAAACAGTGGACAGAAGCCGGTTGTTCAGCGCCAAAGAAGATAAAGTTGGTTCCTTCAGTAGGAAAGGTCATGGCATCAATGTTTTGGGATGCTAAAGGTATTTTGTTTATTAATTATCTTGAAAAGGGTAAAACAATAAGCAGGGAATATTATTCAGACTACCCTCGTACATAAATCGGCAAATATTCAGGGTGTGCTACTAGTTGTGCGGTGCTCATCCACCGAATAGCAATATCACCGATATTATATTTTTGCATTTATTCCTGTTAAAGACTCTCCTAACTGTTTCCAGACGTCACGTAATTCCTAAAAGTAAATAATATAACAATATACTAATGCTTCAAGAAGAGGGTACTTTTCAACATGTAAACATTGTAAACATTGCATCACATTTGCGTTAATAGCTTGGGTGTGCACTTAAAATATATACACTTTTGAGCCCTTTGAAAAGATGTACAGATGGTGCAGAGGGTCAAATTCTTAGCATTCTAGTAGTTTTAAACCACTCAGAAGGTGAGCTGTGAGACAATAGCATCTACAGGCAGTGATTGGTTATTGTGTCAACTGATCGAATTGAACTTTGTCACTGGTCATGAATTCTGTTTTTGTTTTCTGAGTTTCATCTGTTTTGCATGCATGAAGTGATGTGGTAGACAAGTTTTTAATAATTAATTTTAATAAATTTATAACTTTTTTTGTCCATATTTACAATGTGAAAGAGTATTGTAGTCAAAGGAGTTAAGCCTTGTCCTCTTCCAAATTTTACACTTTTGAGTAATTCAAATATACCAACCAAATATAGCATCCTCCTTCATTGTTGTTTTCTAATATACAGTATCTTAAAACAAACAAACACATTGTCCCCATTCTGTGCAGATTTGGTTACAATTAATTGATAAATAAAAATATTCAAAGTTATCCTACAGTTCATTGCATGAGACCAGTTAAGATGAGCACTCATGTGCTATACACTCTTAAAACTTTCATACATCGATAAAAAATGAAATCATGCGGTCAAACTGAGGTGAATTTAGTAGCATGGGTTGCATAAGCCATGACAGCACACCCAAACGAAATGGGCATGCGACACCACTGATATATATATATATATATAATAATTTATTTTATTTTTTCATCTTATATTTATCTGACACATGATAGGTAGAAGACCCTATAGCACATCAGCCATGTGTGGGATGCAGGTAAAGACTGAGAAAGAAGACATCTATTGACATTTTTGTTGAAGAATGGGTGAGTTTGGGATTTGTACAGTGTTAGCAACTGGATCGGTGTAAAACAGCTTCTTGAGCAGAAGAGAATGCCTAGTTTTTTAAGAAGCTGAGGATGCTAGTGATGTCACATGTTCACTGGAAGCAGAAATTGTTGGGAAACACTTTATGAGGAAGGCTATTCTAGACGACAAAGGTAGATGGAATAAAAGAAGAGGAGAAGGAGATCCGATGTGTTTACAATTGTACTGAAAAAGATGTTGTGTGGCTGTTGCCCGTTGTTAACAGGCCCAAAAGAAGGAGATAGAGATACAATTGAAACATTGCATCTATGAGATGGAGGTCAAAGTGTGCACATTTCTCCAAAACTTTCTATGGCACATGATCAGTGTTGAGTGATATAAGCTAGGAGATTAGCCATGGATTTGGATCAGTGGAATCCACATTGGTAGTTGTTGGTTAAGTGGTGGACTCTAGGTAGTGAAGAAGTTGACTGTTGGTGACTTTCTCTATTGTTTATAATAAATTTAGTTTAATCCTTTATCCAAGTGTAAGCAAACAAAGTTTGCGTAAAGGTGGACCAAGCTCTCATCACGCCTTGTCTCAGTATCTCCCATAATGCAAAGCACATCTCCTTGCGGACATGTATAATGCTTTGCATTAAGGGAAGAGCCACTACCCAGATCGGTTTCAATCCCACTGACGAGACCTTTATTGAGGTCTTGTCAGTGGGAGCCAGACCCAGAAGTGGTGATACTGTTGTGTCCCAATTTTTTCTTTACACTAACATTTACATTTAGAACTCGGAAAATTGTCCAAAAGAGTCACGTGGTACCTCCAAGCATAAGGGTTGTCCCTGGATAGAGGTAACTCTGCATGGAAACTTCTGTGGGTGGAATTACATCTATTACTTTAGGAACATTTATTTTATACTGCGCCACCTAAAGTAATTATATTAAGTTGGGAAGTCTTAATCAGGAGATGATTCCAGAGATCTACAATAACAACTCTATGAACTGCAATCGTGGCCTAAAACCTTCTAACCCCCCTTTGTTTCCTGCTTAGGTTCGTATGCTAATTTTTTTTTTGCATTTTGCAGGCGGTGCATCGGATTCTATCATGCAGAAAACACAAATTCTCAAAATTTAACATGGATTTAATTGACACTCAGATATAATTTACAACTCATAAAATTCATACTAAGCACTAGTCATTCATTACACAAGAACATCATTATTAGCTAAAATTTATCACATAGGCCCACTCATGTGGCAAATTTTTACAGTCTAAACATAGACAAATATTCCTTCCTTGGGAAACAATTACTCCCCAAAAATCAATACTACACTTTCTTCCATTATTTCAATGACATATTCATTCATTCAACGTTAATAACATAGCACGATATATCAACTAAAACTCTCTCTCTCTCTCTCTTACACCTTATGCAATGCCTTAGCCAGTTCAGTAATTCAATTACTGAGTTCTCTGTAGGATATACAAAGCATTCCTTTTCTTGGGGTGCTACTGTCCTAGCATAAAACTTTCCCGTTATCAGAAACACGTCTCTGGACCCTTCCTATAACAAGTTTAAAACCCATACACATAAAAGAATAAAGAAATTGTAATGATACCATTCACCAAGGCTTTCACACAGTGTTTTGTAGTTCCCTGATGACTTCCAGCTGAATCGGGTGTTCTACTGTTCAGCACTCGTACTGGAAGCATTCTTTCGATCCATGCAAACTGCTTCCACCACACTGGTATGGCTAACCCCTTTCTGCTGTATGCGGACTAGGCAGGAAGTTGATTCTTCCTTCATATAATCAGGAGAACGAATCTTTGTTTCAGCCTTTCATCCGATAATTGCCAGCCTTCGTCCGCCAGATATAGGCATACGCTCATCTCCGATGATTCCTTTTAGGACTTTTGCGTGGTGAAAATGAGACCTCTTACCGCCGCTCCAGGAACTGCACGAACATTGATGAAAAAAATTTGAGAGAGAAGAGGGGTGTTGCTAACTTTTTTATATCCTTCCCCGTATCGGCAAATCACTGCTACCTGTGTAACTCGTCCAACGAATTAGAGTACATCACTCACGTGGCCCTCACTCAATAGCGTATGCTAAATTTTCTTCACTGCTACCCCACATGGCCCGTGTGCGTGTCCGATTGGGACTTTGATCCCTACTTCATTTGGTGCTTACGTGACCTTCAACCCTTGGTTTGTGATGAAAAATGCAAGTCATGGTGCTAACATGTAAATTTCAATACTGATCAGGATACTACATAACACATTTTATAGATTTTTTTCTTTTTTTGTTCTACCCTACTGGCTTTGCATAAGTTGCTCTTTTATCACTTATGCAGAAAGGTTTTTTTTTTATAAATAGACAAACTTCGAATTATTCCATATTACTGACCTTTGCATAAATAACTCCCTTTCCCAACTATATTTATAAAGTAGAAGTACACACACTCAGAAGCAAGCATTTTGCTAAGGAATTTTCCTCCCCCCCCTTTTTTTTTCTTGTTAAACTGTGATACATTCAGAATTTTTTAGGAATCTGTTCAATCAAAGTTTAACAATACTAAGGCAGAAGCAATGGAGAAGTCATATTTACCTATACGAGTTGCCAAAAGGTGTACCACCTTATTATTAAATTACTCTGGATTTAGAGAAAGATGTTGGAAGTTTTTTCCCCACTTGGTTAGACTATAATAAATTTAGTTTAATCCTTTATTCAAGTGTAAGCAAACAAAGTTCGCGCCTGAAGTAACTTCAGGACTGAGGCAACTCATGGTAAACTTCTGGGTCTTGCTCCCACTGACGAGACCTCAATAAAGGTCGAAACTGGTCTGGATAGTGGCCCTTCCTTAATGCACAGCATTATACATGTCCGCAAGGAGATGTGCTTTGCATTATGGGAGATACTGAGACAAGGAGCGATGAGAACTTGGTTCTCCTTTGCTACGAGTTGCCTCAGTACTGAACTACTTCAGGCACAAACTTTGTTTGCTTACACTTGGATAAAGGATTAAACTAAATTTATTATAGTCTAACCAAGTGGGAAAAAACTTCCAATTCTCTATTGTTTAACTAATGGCAATTAGTTGGTATTTTGATGGTAAATTTCTATCTCCATTTTTGGGAATAGGAAGGATATATATACAGTGTGGTGAAAAAAAAAAAGCAGTATTGAATAACTACAATGATATATATATATCATTGTAGTTATATTAAAGCAAACTGGTTTTTTAACAAAGAAATATATGTTTACACATGATGATATATATCCACAACTATCAGTGGAATCTTGCTGAAAGAAAGCACTAACAATGGTAGATTACATGCTCAAAATGGGCACCTTGTCTTTCAAGACAGATTTCATAGTGCATGTAAAGGCTGTCTGTCATCTTGGAGAACAAGGGTTGGGTCATCTGCTGGACATATTGCATAATTTTATCCCTTAGCTCATCAAAGTTTGAAGGCAGGTCCTGGTGGAATACCCATTCCTTCAACATATTCCAAATGAGGACATCAAGTGAAGTGAGATCAGAAGATCTCACTTCACTTGATTCACTATGGGAATTCTGTGAAGTTCGAAATAAGCCTCCCAGGGAAGTGTTCTGATAAATAGGCTCTAGAACCATGTGATATGTGACAGGTCGCTCCTCCCTGCTGGAATACCTGTGCATAAAATGGAATGTTTTTTTGCATGACACATCCTATGCAAATCCTGGGTGAACTGAACAGAACCAACACATTCTTGATATAGCATTCACTATTCAAGGTCATGATTACACCACCCTCTTCAATGAAGCAGGGGCCCAATTATGCCATGGCTGGAAACGACATGCCATGTGGTGACTTTCTTGCTGTGAAGAGGTTTCTCTTGGATGAATTCAGGTCTCGAGAAATGAAGAAACCTGTAAGTTTGTCTGTTTATATGACTGTTTAGATGGAAATGAACTTCATCAGAGAACCAGATATTATGGAGAAAGGATGGATCATCATAGACATTGACCAGCATGCATGCATGCACAGTGTTCCTGGCGTGCAGCATAATCTGTTGCTGTTAAACACTGACCCCACCTGAATGACATGCGAAAAGGCACCTAGCTTCTTAAGGATTATCTGTAGAGACCACCTCGGTATCCCAAGTTTTACCGCTGTTTGGCATTGGCTGCATTTTGGAGACTTCTCATGAATTTTGGTATTGGCTGCATGAGAACTTCTCATACAGCCAATGATTCTCATTCATGTTAACAATTCATGGTCTCCCTAAATGGCCTTTGCATTGTGGCAGAGCACTCTCAATATGTCAGAACCTCTTGATTAAGGTAATGATGATACTCTTGCTTGGGGCACACTTATAGAAATGACAAACAAACTATTCAAAAACATGTTGTAGGCTTGGACTATTTGCTCTACCAATTCCATATGAATGAAAATAATGCTCAACAATAAATGCCTTTCTTCCAACATCAATACCATTACTACAGCTAAATGTAATTACATGTGCTGTTCTATTAATGTGCGATACCATTACTTAGTGAAACGGCATATCTCATAGCACATCTACTGAAGGGGGGGGTCGAAGTTCAGTACTGTTATTTTTGTGCCATACTGTATATTTGCTTCCATGTGATGGAAGAAGCACTAGCTGAGTGTACAAGATTGAAATGATGATAGAAGACAAGTGTTAGCCCGGGGGGCACACATATCGAGTACAATTAGAGATTGTACCTTTAGTAGAATTCCTTTAGTGTCCAGGTTATTTGGTATTCTTCTTTTGTCTTTTTTGGGTATATATATATAAACTCAAAAATGAGAAATAAGAAAACATTACTTTTGAGATATTTTCTATACCATGAAGACAGTTCATAAATATTAATTTTAAACAAAATATTTTACCAAAAAAACTTGAAACTGACATGCCATTTTACACATTAATGAATATGTAAAAATGTCTCTGACTGATGCTGAAAGGACATGTTACATAGTAGTGAGGTATTGAATTCATATACAGAAGACAGTATCAATGGTATTAAAGGGTACTGAAACCCATACATTTCATTTTCATAGAAACTTATATGGCTTCCACATGAAAAAATATATAGAATTTTATTCAAAATCTCTGACATATTTTACTTGTAACATAGACATAATGAGGAAGAAAGACAAGCAACTAAATTCGAAACATAAATCATAACGATGAGTCATGTAGCATGTGTTTATTAGCTCATGCCTTGGTTGCAACTGAGATTACACTATTAGAGTTCAAAAGAACTGTAAAAGTTTGTGCAGATTATTAAAAAAATGAACAGTTAATAGTAATCACTTCCTAAAACTTAGAGATCAGCATACAGTCAGGGCAGTTAAGGTTTGAATGTGGACGTTTTGTAGCATTTCACATGTTTCAAGGAAGAAATGATAAAATCTCCTGGAATGAAGAATCGTTGTCTGGTTCCAAAGAACTGTATGTCTAGTGTCAACAGCATGAGAAGCAAGGATGGACTTGCTGGATTCCAAAATTGCAATATAGTCTTGATGTTTTTGGATTCTAATCAAAGTCGAGTGGTCAATCTGTCCAATTGCAAAGATGACATGAGCAGGGCGCTTAGACATCTGGTAAGGATAGAGATAACAATGTATCCTTTGTAGACAGTAAGAAAGAAGACAGCTTCCAAGCTGGTTTGAAGGAAGTATACAGATCAAATTTGTGAAGAATCCAAAAAGTTGCATTTTTGAAATCTGACAAGTCCAGCCTTGTCATGATTTCAAAATCTTTCTTCTCATGCTATTAAATCTAGGAACAGAGTTCTTTGGAGCAAGATAAAGATTCTTCATTCCAACAGGTTCAAATTTTATCGTCTTTTCCTTGAAACATGCAAAATGCTACGAAATCATCTGTGTTCGAACCTTAACTGCTCTGAATGTATGTCAATCTCCAAGTTTTATGAAGTGATTACTATTAACTATTCAATTTTTTTTTTTTTTTAATAATGATCACAAACTTTTACAATTGTTCCTTTGAATTCTAATAGTGCAATCCTGTCAACTCAGCTATGAGTGAGACATGAGCTAGTAAACACATGCTACATGACTCATACTTATAATTTAGGTTTTGAATGTAGTTATTGGTCTTTCTTCCTGATGTCCCAGGTTACAGATAATATATAATGGAATTTTTAAATAATATTCTATATTATTTCTACATGTGTAAGCCATATAAGTATCTATAAATATGTCTAGTACACATGTTTCCTTAAAAAAATTTGACAGACATTTCATGAAAATAACATACCATCATCAGTGAATTATATATTCTTTGTAACCACTGTTTTAGTATAGTAACACTGATTATGTTGACATGGTACTTCTTCAATTCATCTGCTAATCCACTTCTTTTTTACTGATACTGCTTATGGCAATGGTACTTATCTGAATTCTGCTGATGTTGAGTTTGTTCCATGGAAAAAGACAACAGAATAAATTTATATGGAACAAGAAAGAAACCAACTGAAACATGAAATTGGCAATATAAAATGATATTCAAATTTGTTTTACATGCAAATATGACAGTTGGGATCATGAATAAAAAGACAATTAAAAATGAAAGGAGTAGAAAATAAGTTGCTATTATTGATATTCAAACTGTGTAAGCAAAGCTAATCTAAAATGGTATGATTACCTGAAAAGTATCAGACCAAAATATAGATATGGGTTAAATCAGTTAAACAACTAGGCATCCCTAATAAGACAAAAATAATCCAATGAGAGAGAGAGAGAGAGAAAAAGAGATCAATAAATGTACCAATCTGAAGGAATATTGTGAATAAGAACTTAATTATAAATATCTTAATTGTGATGAAATATCATAATAACCTTTACACCATTACATAATATACAAGTAATATCCTTTACTGGCCTGGGATATTAATTATTATTATTACCACGGGCTACTCCAGGAGTCCTTAGACTCATCGAGGGAGGCCCTAAACATCATGTTCACACAGCTGTTCAACATTCTCACAGTATCTATCATACCTTGCCTTGAACTCGCTCACTGTCATAACACCCACAACAGACTCTGGCAGCTTATTCCACTCATTTACCACTCTAAAAGTAAAGAACCCAGCTCTAACACCCCTGCTAACCACACTCTTGCCCAGCTTCCATGGGTGTCCCCTAGTTCTCCCACCACCAGTCCTGATCTCAAAAATATCATCTGAATTAATCCTATAGAATCCTTTTAGCAATTTGAATGTCTCAATCATATCTCCCCTTTTCTGCCTATCAACTAGTTTCTGCAACCCACAAATCTTCAACCTGTTCTCATATGGTTCATTCCATAGACCTGCTATCATCTTAGTCACTCGCCTCTGGATCCTCTCAACCTCCTCCCCATCAAGAAGGAACCGAGGTGACCAAATCTGGGCACAGTAGTCGAGATGAGGTCTTATCAGGGCTCGGTACAGAGGTACAATAACTTGTTTTTCTCTGCTCGTCAAGGTATTTTTCAACAACCAAGTGAGTTGATGAGCTGATTTAGCTACTTTCGCAATGTGCCCCCTAAACTTCATCTCCCTATTCACCAACACTCCCAAGTCCCTGGCCTCATCAATCTCTTGGAGTACAGTTCCACCAATGTGGTATACTGCTGTTAATCTTTTCACTCCGAAATGCATAACCTTACATTTTGTCACATTAAATTGACATCCATTCTCCTTAGTCCAGAACTCCAATCTATTTAAGTCATCTTGCAAGACTTTGACATCTTCTGCATTCACTATCGCCCTACCCAACTTTGCATCATCAGCGAACAAATGAACTGTCCCACTTAGACCCTTCCCTATATCGTTAATGAACAGATTAAACAGCAGTGGTCCAAGAACAGAACCCTGTGGCACACCACTAGTCACAGGCCGTTTTTTGGACTCTACTCCTGAATAAACTACTCTTTGATATCTCTCCATCAACCACCCAGCTATCCATCTCACCAACCCTATATCCATTCCCATATGTTGTAGTTTACGGATTAGAATTCCATGTGGTATCCTGTCAAACGCCTTTGCCAGGTCCAGCAGTATCACTGTAAACCCATTTCCCTTATCCAGTTCAGCCGTCACCTTGTTATAAAACTTGAGCAAGTTACTGAGGCATGATCTACCCTTCACAAAGCCATGCTGTCCTCTGTACAGTATCTCATTTTCATCAATCCATTCCTGTATTTTTCCCTTGACTACTTTCTCCAAGACCTTGACAACGACTCCTGATATGCTGATCGGTCGGTAATTTGCAACCATAGTCTTGGATCCTCCTTTATGCAGCGAAACTATTTTCCCCTCTTTCCACGCCTTCGGGACTAAGCCAGACCTGAGACTCAGATTAAACAACATGGTCAAGGGCACTGATAATTCATTAGCCGCTTCATGCAAGACCCGTGCCGGTATACCATCCAATCCCACAGATGTATTCACATTAAGGTTCTGTAATAGACTATTCACCTCCACTTCATTCATCACAATTCCCATATAAACTAATGGTTCCTTCATTTTTTCAAAATCACCACCTGGATGATATACTTTTGCAAAGTGCGCGCTCAGTAACTCCACTATATCGACTGGTTCTGTGAACTCTTTACCATCGTCATTCCTTAAAATCATTTTGCCATGTACAGTTTTTTTCTTGCTTGCAGCATATTGAAAGAACTGTTTGGGATTCTCTTTTGCTTGCATAGCTAGTTTCCTTTCATAATCGGCTTTTGCTGTTTTTACCACACTCGTTACCCTTCTGGCCTGTACTTTATACCTTTCGTGTGCCTGCAGGTCACCCCTTTCTTTAAATTCCCTCCATAGTTGTTTCTTTTTTTGCAGCTCAAGCTTAATGGTGTTATTCATCCATTTAACCCCTCCTTGTTTCACTATTCGGACCTTAGGTATACAATCAGTCATAACCTCCTGTAAATGCTCTTTGATCACTTCCCATGCTCTATCGACGTCCAGCCCTTGCAGTTGTACATGCCATGGCACTGATCCAAGCAATCTCCTAAGCTTGTCATACTTGCCAGCACGGTAATTCCACATATACCCTGTCTTAATCACAAATTTCACACCTTTAGCCACCTCCCAGGTCAAGACCTTATGATCACTCTCACCAATAGGTGGCAACATTGTCATATTCATTACAGTCAAATTCTCAGATACTATTACCAGGTCAAGCACTCTCACACCCCTAGTATTTTCAATTACATACTGTTTCAGATAGTTATCCCTTAATAATTGAATAAAATCCATTTCCTTCCTCACATGTGTCCTCTCCTCCTTCCAATCAATGTTACCATAGTTGAAATCCCCCATAATAATTACCCACCTTCCACTCATTTCATCAATTTGTTTATGCATACCATCTCCACCATCTATTCCATCACCTGGTCTATAGCAGCACCCAACTGTATATTTTATTCTGCCAGTATCAATCTCACACCAAATAGCCTCAAATGAGCTCCTTTCACTATCCTGCAATACTTCAATTCTCCTTGGCTGCAGTTCATCAGCTATCATCAATAACACCCCTCCCCCAATTTTATTCTCTCTGTCCCTCCTAAACATACTATAACCTACACATTCTATCCCACTAACTATATCATCTTCCGTCAGCCATGTTTCACTAATGCCAATAACCTGTGGCCAGGAAGAGCCAATCAAGGCCAAAAATTCTTCCTTCTTGTTCCTAATACTCCTGGCATTAGTATACATGAATTGCAGTGTTCCCTTTGTCCCACCCCTATCTTGATGCGTTATTCTAAATATCCCATTCCCATTTTTTGTCCTTATTGCTGGCTCAGGTACATTATATACATTTTTACACTCAACTGTCTCACTGATGTCTGGATAACCACTTCCCCCCCTCCTTGGTAGTTCTAGTTTCCCTGGTTCTGCACATCCATTTTCACTTCATTCAGCAACACTTTTTCCAGTCTCCGCACACCAAGTCCATTCAAATGCAGGCCATCCATCTTGTATAAGTCCTTTCGCCCATCAAACTCATTCCACACGTCCACAAATTCCACACCACACCGTCCGCATAACCTGCGCATAATATCATTTGCGATTATGGCCCTCCTTCTAAACTCCTCTCTGTCATACCGCGGTAACAGACTCACCATTCTAACTCTGTCACTCTTTTCTTTCGCTACCTTTAACAATACTTTCAAGTCCTCTCTCATAAAAAATTTATCACCTTTCAATTCATTCGTATCAGCCACAATTGTTATTTCTTTCACCCTCTGTTTTTGCACTCTAATGCTCTCACTTACATCCTTAAATTTCGCACCCGGTAAGTACGATTTAGTTACACTCCCATCTATTACCCCTCTTAATAACGAGTCACCATACAACACTCTCTCCTTCATTTCTGAAACTCGCCCACGCTGTTTATTTACGTTAGCCGAATCACTCTGGAAAGAGTTTTGCAGGTGCTCTAATTGCCACTGCGCATCTTGTATCACTGCGCGCAGCCTAGCGATCTCACTTCCTACAAATAATTCCTCATTTTTTTTATCATTCAAACCATTTCCTCTTTCTGTATAATTGCTCTCACTCTTTCTTAGATCACCGCTCACATTGCCATCTTGTACACCGCAATTCCCTATCGAGCCACTATTTTCACTCGCATTCTGGCTTTCTTCAACCATAACTGTCTCACAACCTGACACATACTTCGACTCCTCACTTTGCATACACTTTCTACACATTCTCCCACCACTATCACTTTCAATCCATACTCCAGCCTCATTCGGGAATGCATACATTCCACACACATCACATTGGACAAATTCTCTCACATTATAGTTTTTGAACAATGGCGTCGTATTTTTGGACGCCATTATCTCACGTCGCATTGGCGCCATATTCAAATATATGAAACGTATCGTTAAAGACTAAATTAATTTACGGAATTTACACCAAAATCACACAGACACAACAAGCTACCAAATTTAGACAATATTACGTTATGATTTTTAACATATATTCTAATTTCCATTCAAAATTGTACTTAGCTTTTGGGAGCTCCCTGAAAACACGACCATTCCCCTGGCCCTCTAGCGGCCCTCCATTCAGCAAACCAGAGGTTTGCTGAATGGAGAGCTTACACACTTAAGAAGCTGCGGGTTCAAATTCCACCATGGGTAGTGACGTCTGTGAACATCTTCAAGTGGTAATGAATTTTGATGCCCAGCATGAGAGCACGCACCACTTTGCTAACTGGAAGACTTATATGGCTTAGAAAAGTTCCATGTTTGGAATTTTCACTTCTGGCAGTGAGATTCTAATAAGAAAAGTATGTAAGCCATATGTGCCATGATGGCTAATCATGGCACATATGGCTTTTATCCACCAAGATAAAAGCATAGAACAAGAAAAGAAATCTGGTCTTATTCATGATTATACCACCACAATAAAACAATGTCTAGGCAATAATGATGCCATAAATTTCATGTAAGGTGAGAGAAGTCAAAATAGCTTAATATTGCACATTTGGTACACATGCCATCTCCATGAAGCAGAAAGACTCATCATAGAAGCACACACCAACTATTATTTACACAATACCTATCACATCTCTCCTTAAACTCATTCACTATCAGAGCACTTACAACCACCTCTGACAATCCATTCCAGTTCTTCATCACTCCCCAGCAAAATCTAGTCCTAACGCCCTTACTAAATGACAGTCTTGCACAACTTTGAGGGATGATGCTCCCTAGTTCTCTCTCTCTGCTCATTATGTACTGAAAAATTTCTTTATGTAAAAAAAAAAAAAATCAAACCTATAAGACTCCTTTAGTAACTCATAAGTTTCTATCATATTACCTGTTTTCTGCCTGTCAATTTTGTGGACCTTTGTTTATTGCTCCCTGCATTCATTTATGCAGGGAGCCATAAACATACATGTGTCACCATCTTGGTCACTTGTTTCTGGATCATCTCCAGCACCCTCATTCCCAAGAAATTCAGGTAACCAAATCTGTGCACTTGTCAAAATGCAGCCATAACATTGTCTTATAAAGAGGGATAATAAACCTTCATATCTCTACTTGTGAATGTGGTCATCAACTGTGCAATTTTGAAATATGCCTACTGAACTTTGACTCCCTGTCTACCATCAGCCACAAATTCCTAGTATCATCAACTTCTTGCAGTCCAGTACCATCAATGTAATACACAAGTATGCAATTTTTTCATCCCTAAGTCCATAACCTTACACATTGCCTGTATAAACTATAATATATATATACAGGGTGTTCGGGATAAATTTGACATATTTATAATTAATTATATTTTTCCGTAAGTTACATGTATTAACACACACTTCTCTTCATTTAAAAGTTTGGACCCTTCTTCATTCATATACAAGATGTCAGAAAGGATGGATAGCTGGAACCCACCTGAATCATGGAAGAGAATAACTTGTATCATGATGATTCGTGCCCGCCATCAAAATAAGGATATTACGACTGCTGCCCAATGCTCCCTGAATACAGTAAAAACAATCAGGCATGAACTAGAGACTTGCAATGGTGACTACGAGGATGTAGCAAGAAGAAAGATCCCTAGCAGACGATCTGATTGCGTTCGTACAGCAGAATTCCTCGCAAATCTGCAGGAACAGGTGTTGAAGAACCCTGGCATTGGAATTCGGGCTTTGTTCGTGGAGTTGCTAACTGTAGTCAAGCCCTGGATAACAAGGGTAGCCAATGGTAGGCCGTATGTATGGCAGCAGGATTCGGCCCCTTGCCACACCTCTGGGAAAAGTCAAAAATGGTTGTCTGAAAATTTCTACGACTTCACCAGTCCAAATGTTTGGCCTCCAAACTCCCCAGACCTTAACCCCATGGATTATTTTGTATGGGGCGCAGTTGAAAAAGACACCAATCGCACTTCCAGTAATACAAAAGCCCAGTTAATGGATAAAATTAAAACAGTTTTTGCGGCCCTTCCCAGGGAGACTGTAGCATCAGCTTGTTCGAGGTTCCGAAGCAGAATTGAAGCTGTGATCGATGCTAATGGTGGTTATTTTGAGTAAATCTTGTTGATAGTATTGTAATTAACTCTGCCTGTAATGTTTTTTTGTCAATTCATTAAATTTAATAGATACAAAGAAGATTTTCTTTTTCCTTACGAAACTGTCAAATTTATCCCGAACACCCTGTATATATATATATATATATAAAAACATAGCCAAGGTGTTGAGCCAATGTGGGATGAAAGTCAGACCAATCTCTGGTCTGCCTTTCATCCCACACCACCAAGAAAAAATGTAACATAGTCTGGCAGGCAATAACAATTCTACAAAATTCTTGTAACTACTTAATAATCACACAACATCTTGACACCTACCATTATCATTTCAGTGTAGAAGATGGGCTATGAAAGAATATATAATAAACACATAGGCCATCAGTTTTACAAAGAATAACAAGTTAAAAAATAATAGTAATAAAAATAATTTTTCTTGGAAACTAGTATAATATGAGCTTTTTCACAATGAACATACTTAATTAGTTCATTTAATTAACCACATATGTGTAACACTTCAACAAACTGAAACATAAGTATATTTTTAAATAAGCTGTTAATTTTTTAAATGTCTAGTTACATGTTGTGGATATATCACGACATATTATTACATGTCTACTAGTAAAAAATAGGGAACTATTAAAAAACTTTTATCCATTGAGCCCACAGATGTTCTAATGAGGAATTACTAACACAAGAAACATATATCAAAACTCTTTCTAATCAAATAGCTTCAATGAATCTTCTGTCAATAGGAACATCAAGTGTTTCCACCACCAGACTCCCAAAAAAAACTGCCAACCATACTGCCATTCCATACATCAGAAATGTGTCCAAATGAATCGCTAAATTATTTAAGTCCATTGGTTTCAGAATGACCATTTATCAGATTAATAAACTTACCTCCTTTCAAGCTATACAAAGGATAAACTTCTCCCTTTCGCTTATTTTGGTGTTTATCAAATCATCTGCAATCTATTATATCCATGAAAGCTGAGAATCCATGACGAAACTAGGGGATCTGTAGCTGTTCATCACAAGGAACACAACTAAAGAAAGCTTTTTTATCACTTCACATGCACTTATTTCTTCCATTCCAACTTCTTTGATGCTTAAAAAATTTTCTTTGCACAAGGTAAATTGGTTTCTTGTGTACAATGCTTTTAGTTCACCCAACTTAGTACCAAGTTCATAAAATTCTTCGTCTTTAATGTCTGTGATAACAACTATTATTGATTTTGGATTCATCTTCGCTCTATCAATATCTGGCATTTTTATTCTAACATTTTGTCTGAGAGTAGGTTTTTGGAACCTAACCTAACCTAAACTGATTCTAGATTGTAGCCGCTCACACCTCTATACTCACACTGTACACACTGTACTCGGGTTTTTACCAATTGGTGTTGGTAAATGATGGCATTTACCAAAATGGTTTGATAAAAGCCTGAAATGGAAGTGTTTACAAGCATTTTTCGGACTTTTACCACCTCACTATGGTAAATGCTAGAATTTACTGGTAAAACCTAGGATTTACCAATTTTCGAGCTTTTACAGTAACACAATTATAGAATTTGTTGGAAAAAAAAGACTAAGATAAAAGCCTACATAAAGCTGTTTTCTTATGAAGCCGATTGATAAAGAATGTTGTGAATCAGCTTATGTGAAATTCTTCTTCATTCACCTAAGTTAATTTTTTAAATCTATATAAAAAATATTATGAGGATTTTACCACAAATTGAAATGTGAACATGTAATTGGCACATTCTCATTGTACCTTCACTTAGGATACTTGTCTTTTGTTTAATTTCTGAATTCATATCGAGGGTGCTTAACACTCCAGCAAAAATGATATGCAATTAAACTTAAGTGTTCTGTTGTATTAATTTTTATTTAAATACTTGTAACATGCTGATCTATTAATAAGAAACTGTAGATTATTATAATTATTATGAGAGACCTCCATGCAAGACATCCATAAACTCTTAAACCAACTAAAGTGTTTGGGAAAAAGTTGCATTTTACAATGGATTCCTGCTCATGTAGACATTGATTGCAATGAAGGCAGTTGATAAATTAGCAAAAGAGGCCAGAGAACTCATTTAAGAAACTGACATGATAACTCTTGCCGATGCTAACGCACTAGCAAAATCTAAACTTATTCCACTGAAATCAGGGATACAACACCAAATTCCCGAAATCAATGCTGACAGGAAGACCTCCACCACAATAGCAAGACTCCAAAACAGGACATTTTAGAGGAATGAAAATCAATATGGATGATACGAGAACATTAAAAAACTGCAATAACTGAACTGAAACCAAATACTGAACTGACACCAGTCACATTTTTACTTTTCCAGCAATTACAGCAGACTTACAAGCAATAGACCCTAATCCTGAATAACAGCTCTATACGAACAAAGTCATCGACAAAGCCAAAGCGGTTCAAGGAGCACATGGAAATATCTAAGACTCTTCAAAGGACAAGACAACAACAGGAGAGACCTCTAGTGAGACAGGAACTCAATGAGGGAAGGCCACATATCACCTGCACCAGCAGTCATATCTTTTTCCTGAATTCAATTACACTATCTGTACCCACCTCCAAAGGCAATCCATTCCAATCATGCACCACTCTATAAAAGAAAAATCTAGCACTTATATCCCCCCCCATCCTTTTGAAAGATTTCATTATCACCTTCCATGGATGCCCTATTATTATCTCCCCACTCTCCATAAAATGAAATTTTTAAGTTGCAATCATATTACTCATATTCCTCCTGTCTGCTAATGTGTGCAGTCCACAAATTCTCAATCTGTCTTCATAATCTGTATTCCACAATCCCGATAATCTTTAACACTCTCCTTTTCACTTTCTCTACTGTATCCACATCACCACAGAGATCAGCAGACAAGCCTTGCATACAATAGTCCAAGTGAGGTTATATCAAGGAATTATAAAGAAGCAATATGTGCTTCCTTATCGTTACATGTTCAGGTTTGTTTCAACATTGCAATTATCCTCTGTGATTTCTACTGTGACAGTTTCTTCTAGCATAATACCACCAATATAATATGATACTGGATCTTTCATTACACCAAAGTGCATAATGCTACATTTACTAACACAATGAATTAACAGCCATTTTTGCATGCCCACATTCCAGCCTATTTAAATCATTCTGCAAGTACTGCATATCAGCATATGCAGCAACTGCATATCTTGATTACCTTACCCATCTTGGAATCATCAGCAAATTGCTGAATGTTCCCTATCAAATCCTTTGCAATGACATTAATAAGGAATGAATAACAATGGACCAAGGCTTGATTCCTGTGGAATCAAGCCTTGGTCCATTGTTATTCATTGTTATTCATTCCCTTGGTCCATTGTTATCCATTCCCATTGTTATTCATACCCCCCCCCCCCCGTGCACACACAAAAAAATCTTTTTAATATCTGCCACTCAGCCATCCTCTTATCTATACCAATATTTTATAATCCAATCATATATTCTGAAATTTATTGCAACAGTTTTCTATGAGGTATCCTGTCAAAAGCCTTTGCAAAGTTCAAAATATCACTGTGTATTCTTTATCCTCCTAACTCCAAAGTAACATTATATAAAATGTGAGCAAGTTGCTCAAACATGACCATCCCTTATTAAAGTTGTAACCTTCTGATTACTGTGGCACCCACCTTAATAAAATGTAGGACAGGCTTTTGCTGCAATGATTGCAGCAATCCTATGAGGCATAGTTTCTACAAGCATATGATAGCGATTGATGGGAATTTTGGGCCATTCTTTCTGTAGGCATGTAACAAGGTCCTGGATTGTTGTGGGGTGGATGCCCCTTGATCTCAGTTGCTGCTCTATTTCATCCAACAGATGCTCAATAGGGCTCTGTGGAGGCCAGTCACGTGTGGTGACATCCACAAACCACACAGTTACAGCAGCAACCTTATGACACAGTGCACTGTCTTGCTGAAAGGGACAATGGTCAGTTCCAAAGAAATGCCACAAAGTAGGAAGCATTGCATTGTCCAGAATGTTCAGATACCTCTCAGAGTTCAATGTTTGTGGTATCATAAACAGAGCTCTGAGGCTAAACCAAGAAAAACAGGAAGATATCATCATCATGCTGCCACCTCTGAATTTCATAGTTGAGGTTATGCATTCTGGTAAGAGATGTTCACTGGGCATCTGTCACACCAACACCTGTCCATCTGCTCAGTAGAAGGTGTAGTAGTATTCATCACTCCATAACACAGCTTTCCAAGTTTCTATGTCCCACTGAAGACGATGCTGCATGTTGGTTTGGGTAATGTGGGACTTTCATATTGTGGTATCACCATTTAAATCCATGTGGTGAGCCTCAGTTCTGAATGTTTTGTGCAAATTCATGTTCCAGCTGATGCTCAGAACTCTGCATTCAATGTGTTGGATGATGAAGGGTGGTTTTTACACATTATCTTTTGTAGCGCCCTACGGTCAAGTTCAGTGAATGTGGTGGCTCATTCATCCACTGCATGTAGCACTTGCAGTTGACTGCCTGCACTTTCATCTCAGTATGGTATCAGTGATTGTCGATCTGAAATGGCCAATTTGTCAACAATTTGCCAAACAAATAGCCCTGTAACACAGCCTCCTATGAAATGTCTCTTTCAAACTCCATCAGTTCGCTACTCACAGCCATTTCACCTGGAGACAGTTGTATAGTGACTTGGAAGCATTATATTCCTTGAATTTGTACCAGCTATAGAATTTGCACCTGACTGATTATATTTGTAAATTTAGGGACACAAAAACACACATGTCGAACAGATTATTTTATTAATTACTAATAAAATAAAACTTGACGTTTCGACCCCTATATCGAGGTCATCATCAGAAGAATACAACTGTATAAGGAACAAGCTACATGCTCATGCCTGACTGATTACATGGCATGATGAACCTTGCCCATGGGGTATCCACTGACTTCTTTCCAAGCAGTATATAATCCATGGTGAGTTTTATTCATCTAATTCTGACTTAGGCTTCCAATCATCATGTTATTCATTCTCCTGAGTTCCAAGGAGATGAAGAAGCTGTAGAAAGGGTACAAAGTAGAAATACAAAGATATATTTGGATTATGGAATGTACAGGGTGTTCGGGATAAATTTGACATATTTATAATTAATTATATTTTTCCGTAAGTTACATGTATTAACACACACTTCTCTTCATTTAAAAGTTTGGACCCTTCTTCATTCATATACAAGATGTCAGAAAGGATGGATAGCTGGAACCCACCTGAATCATGGAAGAGAATAACTTGTATCATGATGATTCGTGCCCGCCATCAAAATAAGGATATTACGACTGCTGCCCAATGCTCCCTGAATACAGTAAAAACAATCAGGCATGAACTAGAGACTTGCAATGGTGACTACGAGGATGTAGCAAGAAGAAAGATCCCTAGCAGACGATCTGATTGCGTTCGTACAGCAGAATTCCTCGCAAATCTGCAGGAACAGGTGTTGAAGAACCCTGACATTGGAATTCGGGCTTTGTTCGTGGAGTTGCTAACTGTAGTCAAGCCCTGGATAACAAGGGTAGCCAATGGTAGGCCGTATGTATGGCAGCAGGATTCGGCCCCTTGCCACACCTCTGGGAAAAGTCAAAAATGGTTGTCTGAAAATTTCTACGACTTCACCAGTCCAAATGTTTGGCCTCCAAACTCCCCAGACCTTAACCCCATGGATTATTTTGTATGGGGCGCAGTTGAAAAAGACACCAATCGCACTTCCAGTAATACAAAAGCCCAGTTAATGGATAAAATTAAAACAGTTTTTGTGGCCCTTCCCAGGGAGACTGTAGCATCAGCTTGTTCGAGGTTCCGAAGCAGAATTGAAGCTGTGATCGATGCTAATGGTGGTTATTTTGAGTAAATCTTGTTGATAGTATTGTAATTAACTCTGCCTGTAATGTTTTTTTGTCAATTCATTAAATTTAATAGATACAAAGAAGATTTTCTTTTTCCTTACGAAACTGTCAAATTTATTCCGAACACCCTGTAGATTATGAGAGCAGATTGAGAGTATGTAGACTGCAGACACTGGTAAAAAAGAGAAAGAGGGATGATATGACAGAGAGTTTATAAACTTCTGAAAGGATGTTACAGGATATCAAAAGATGAAATTTTTTGTTATATGGAAGCTGAGGAGAGCACAAGGTGGCATTTGTGAAAGTTAAATTGGTGTGCAGTTAAGAAGGGATAAGAACTAGATTTTTCTCTCATGGAGAAGTGAGTGCATCTTGTGTAAATGAATTTAACTTGGTGTTAGTAAGGTGGGGTGTCACAGACCCCCAAAGATATAGAAAGAAATAACTGTGACACCACCACCTTACTAATGCCAAATTAAGATAGGGTATGAGAGCTGATGTAGGTGATGTATAGCATCCCCACAGGAGTCCTTGATTCCCCGGTGGTCTCTGATAATAATAATCTCATATTGAATCTTTAAGAGAGACAAGCAATTAAGTTTAAAATGCATCAGAATTTCAGCAGTCTGGCTTTTCTCTGAACACTATTCGGTAGAAAAATACTTGAATGTCTGAATATTCACTTTAACACATCAAGACTTGCAGAATATGAAGTTAAATGTGGTCATAAGATTCTATGTGGATGGAGAAGTTTTTCAAATCTAAATGTTTTTTGAAGGTGAGATCTAAGGAACTATTTCATCATTCTAATTTCAATTAGATCAACAGTTCTCACTGGTTAATGGAATAGCAGCTGATTGTTATTCAAGTAAACATTCACATGTAGATATAAACTTAAATGCTAGTTGCTTACAATAAGATGTAGTGTCATACATGCATTGCAAAATATCTGTATATCTTATTCATTAGTGAGTAAAACTAATTTTTATTGCATTCAGTATGAATTCATTGTAAGTACTTTTAATAATATTATTTTGAAATGTTAGTGCAATTTAACCTTTTAAAGCAGAATTCTTTTGTTCATGGCAATAAAGACTTCATTAGCAAATTCTTATATGATTAATTTTTAATTTAAGATGTGAAAATCATTTTATTTAAACAACAGAAACTGCATATCAAAAATTAAAAACATAAATAAATAAATATAAATAACAACAATAAACTTCAAAAATTCAATATTAGCAAATTTTTATAACTACATCAGGGTGATACAATTAATTAATCATAGACCATTACAATTGATATAATAATGAAACTATTAGTAGGTTGAGCAATTAATGATCAAGACAAAACCAACAGGTTAAACTGTACACCAAAAAATATCTTAGATAATTATAAGCAAAACTTACCTGTTTATCTTTGCTTTGCTCTACACAGGAACTAAGATAATGTGGTGGTCGCTTACAAGCATCAAGATCACACAACACACATTTAATTTTATATCGACATGCCTCAAAGTATATGTCTATTGGAGTGGAATTTTGCTGTTAAATATTTAGAAATAATTAAATAATGCTATTAATTTTTTTAATTAAAAGCAATATCATTTCAAACATACAAAAATTTATAAGACTCCACAAAAAATCTATCCCTAAATATTTTTAGCAACACCAAATCTATTCTTAAATATTTTAGGGATAGTTATGGTGTTCCTGGAGTTTTATTTTTGCTATTCAGACAATTAGTAGGCTGCAGATGTAAAATATACCATAAGTAGATAGATAGTTCCTTCCCCTTGTTCTACATATGAAAGATCTTCCTTGTGTCAGTCGTAATTACATCTCAACAATTTAAATGTCTCAATCATATCACCTTCTATCTACCAAACTGTGCAGTCTGCATGCTCTCAGTCAATTCCCATAATTAACCTTGTACAATCCTGACATCATTTTCGTTATCCACCTCTATACTCCCTCCAAGATTCTAGTGTTTCGACTTATACTGATTATCATGCATAGTGTTGTTTCAAGAGATAGGCAACGCAGACTAAATAATAACTAATAATTTTAATTATTATTTCCTATATTTTGCCAAAGTTAAATTGGCATCATCAGGGATTAATACATTGATATCAAACATGTGCACGCAGGCACACTTCAGTAACATCGCCCTAGGGTGATGTTACCGAAGGGTGATTGCTAATTAGCTAATTTCTGATAAGTCACCTTCCTGGTCTGCTCTTTATATACTCCTCATGAAAATGATTGGTACTTTTATTCATCTTGTGCTGCCTCCGTGGTATCCTCTTCTTCCAAATTTCATGCTTAATCTCTTTATTCATCCATTTGACATCTAGTTTACGCAGTCTTTTGACCTTCAGAATACATTCACACATCAATGTTGTTAAACAACTTTTGGTCAGTTCTCACGCAGCATTTATCTCCCTCCACTTATCACCTTATTCCATGCTATAGATCCCGAATGTCTCGTAAGCTTTTCATAATCACCTGCCATGTAATTTCACATATATTCTTTCTTCACAGAAGTCTTCAAATGGCTAGTCACAACCCATTTGATCATTTCATGATCGTTCTCACCAACTGAAGGTGTTAAATTATGAATGAAGAATTTTATGATTTATTAATACTTCATTCATGATTTAACATATATTGTATTTCCTGAGCTAAGTTTGCTCCTATGTAAATTGTAAATTAAACACTTACTGTTAAATTTTTATTGAAATAATAATTGTAATTTTTTTTAGCTATTTATTCTGTATAAATTCTTTATATAACTTGTAAATATATCCTAAATGAACTGCGACATATGTTTTTTATTATTGCAAATGAAAGAGAAAGTAAATTTAAGCAATTCTGCCAATGAGATTTGATTGGTCACTGTCAAGGAAACGGAGTTATTTTTATGTAGCACGTAATTAGAGCATAAGTACCGTATACAAAGGGGAGAAGCAGTCGTTATGAGCTGAACTGGTCAGAATCGGATTTTGGTAGGAAAGAGGAGAACAGAGTTAATTCGAAAACGAAAGCAAGATATAATAAGAAGCCATAGAGAGAGAGCATAGAGTGCGGTAGCGAGTGGCAGATGAGAAATTTATATATGCTGTAAATTGACTAGGAAGGACCGGGAATTAATAGGCATTTCGAATTATTTCTATGGGAGTTCTGATTCTACGATAAATTCCAAATGGTTAGTGGAAGAATAGTGCAGAACTGAAGTTGATACATAGAAGAAAATAAGTAATTAGTAGATAACTTAAACCAAGTGAATCAAGATTTGTGTATTTCTGTGTCTACAATCCAGTTATTATAGTGAATGATTACCTTTGAATTGTGTTGCCATTAAGTAAAAGTCAACGAGAATTTCAAATGTGCCTATGCGACTTCGATGTGTAGAAGCAGTAACCCGGTAAGAGTTGACCTTTCTATAACCTGTGAAGTTATAACTGTTAACTCCGTCGGATATATTTTGACCTTAGTTGTGGTGTTATATAATTAATGGTTGGATGTAAGATGTACTGAAGTACTTTCCCTTCAAAATAATAAGTGTTATGTTGTTCTAATAAGTGTTAGCTGACTGAGAAAGAATATAGTGTAGCCTGTCATAAAATCAGTTATTGTAACATTAGGAGGCTTAAACTTTTAACTATTCTCAACTTGATTGACTGAGCATAAAGAACTGAAAAGTGAATGTTTGATGGTTAATGGATTGTAATTATTCTGAACACTTTAAACTGAGCTAATATATTTGTAATATGACTCATCTAATTTGATAGAGAGAACTATGTGAAAGAAATACTAATGCTTTAAGAATTACGAAGGGTTAACATTAGTCATGATCCTCAAACCAAATTGAGAAGTTACTAATATCTGAATATGAATTCTTGTAATTTTTCAATTGAATAACTTTTGCAGATAGTTATGGTTGAATGTATATGTTGTACTATTCCACATTAAATGTTTTCTTTTGTTGAGTTAAACTTGGTGTTTGACTTATTTTCTTTCATTGCACCGCTCATAAAACTAATCGGGCCATTGTGGAAGCCTTAAAAGCTATTAATAACCTTGGTCTGAAAACAAAGTGGTAAAATAAGTATATTTGATGATTGATTCCTCTATATTGTTTAAACTAATCTGAATATAGGGTGGCGCAGTATAATATAAATTTCTTTATATTCAGATGAGAGCATCAATCAACAACTAATGAATAAAAACGGAATTTAAAGAGGTAAAAATAAGATTAATAAACCAACAAAAATGGAACAGTCAGTTAGGTAGGACGTTCCAACAAAATGGTGCAGTCGACAGGATGTGAATTCACTAGTATAAATTAAGGAATTGAAATTTTTTTTGTGTGATAGTAGAAGAAGAAGTAAACCTTAAAATCTTGATACTAAAATTAAGTGAATCACAGTGAGCAGGTTATGGAGCAGAATCAAGCAAAGAAAAAGGTTAATTTAGAATTGGGATTATAGGATTTAAATTTGAAGCCAACAGATTAGTATGGCTGTTACATCCAATACGGGAATGGAAGATAGTGAATTTTTCCACACTGTAAACCCTCAACAGGTTTTTCCTCAATTTTCGGGAGAAGAATCAGATGATGTACTATCTTTTTTTTTCCTTCGTTGAAAAACTTAGAGAATTAGCAAACTGGACCGATTTTCAATTACTAATATTACTACGAAGTAAGTTTACTGGTAAGGCAAGGACATTTTTATATTCATCTCCAGTGCTTAAGGAAACATTAGAATATCAGAAGTTTAAAGATATCTTAATTTCACAGTTCTCTAATTGAGAAGTATTGGACCCAACTTGTGGAAACTACAGAGGATCACACAATAGGATAAAGAAAATATTACAGAGTTTTATAATCGCATGTTGACTCTTTCCAACAGTTTGAATGTGTCTAATAAAGATAAACCTCATTTGGATTGGGCTGTTTTCCAGGAGTTTTGCCAAGGTGTGAGACCAGAATTGAGAAAGACTGCCTACAAGAAGAAAATTAATACCTTAGAAGAATGTTTCAAAGTTGTCAAGGATAAAGAACAAATGATAGGGGATTTTTGTCCCTTAACCAATGTAGGTCATGTGAACGTTATAAATAAGACTGATTATTCCTTAAACAAATCTGAAACTGGAAAGGAAAATAAAAGTGAAAAAGGAAAGAAGATGAATAATGGAGAAAATTCTTTAAATGTTAATCATATAGCTGAGAGTGAAGAATCATCCAATAAGAACAGTTTAATGCAAGAAATAAAAACCTTAATTCATTGTGAAGTAAAAAGATTACTACAACTTTTCATGAAAGCCACAACCCTACAACAGATGGAATCAACAAAATGGTAGAACAAGAAGTAAGAAAACAGAATCAACTTATATTAGCAAATCTGGACAAAGTGGTGTATGGATTAGAAAGACTCAATCTACAGATGCCTATTACCTCTCAACCTCAAGCAAAGAAAGAGGATATCTCCAACTATAAGGATCCTCCAAGATGATTTCGATGAGAACTGGGCATATTGCTAGGAATTGTTCTGATGCTAAAGGAACATACTCAAACAATAGATGGGATTTGAATTTTGGACAGATTCCTCACAATATGCATAGTAAAATTGATAACTCTTTTAAAATGAATGAATCAATGATGAAAATCAGAGGAAATATCCAAGGGTATCAATGTAATATTTTACTAGATACAGATTGCAATGCTTTGACTATCAGTAGAGACTACCTCATGCACAGAATATCGAAAAATATTATTAAATTGAGAAGACCAGTGAGAATTACCACTCTCTCTGACTCTACTTTTATGGTGTATAAGAAAGCTCATGTAAGGATTTTTCTACCAAATTTTGGGTTATTTGTTTGGCAGGATCTACTGATTATTCCATTGACACCAACTCGAGTTCTCACATCATTTTGGGAACTAACTTTATGAAAAATTATTGCTTCTCATGTGACTTTTCTAAGGGTGAGATATCCATAATGAACAAAAGAAGAAATATCTGGGGAAATAATACACCTACAAATATTGGATGGAAGAAACAAACAGAAAGGAATGGTAAGAAGAATGTGATACAACCTACAAGTGAAGTACAGCCAACTACTAATGAGTCAATTGAAGATTTCAATTTCTCAAATTCTATTAAACCTAATCAACCTCAAGCTAAACCTACCACAGACTTAACATTACAAGAGCAAATATCTACACCTGAATTAGAAGTTAGCAAGACAGATCAACTGATAATTGGAATCAACTTTGTCAAAGCAATTAGTTTACATCCGAGATCTAATAAGGCAAGAAGAAGAAGGGAAGGAAAGGTCAAGTCTGAGAGACTATCCTACTTAGAAGATTCTTTGGAGAATGCATATGGAAGAAAAAGGAATTATCAGGGAATGACAGATCACAGAAGAAGTACCATTAAAATGAAAAACCCAGTCATAAGACAATCAAGACATAATGCTAGAGACAGAAATGAGGGACTCTGCTCTGATGAGACATCCCCATACTACAAAAATAAGAGACAACCTACTCCCAGTAATGAAAGCAGAATGAATCTAAGTGAAAATGTAGAGAGATACAAAAATACTGACTGTAGTAATAAATTAGATTTTATTCAAACTAGATATTATTTAAGATCTCGAAAGGGAGATAAGAAGTCTCTTTTCTCCACTCATAAGTCTAGTGTGAAAAATAAGCCTTTGTTAAATTGTGAATGAAGAATTTTATGATTTATTAATACTTCATTCATGATTTAACATATATTGTATTTCCTGAGCTAAGTTTGCTCCTATGTAAATTGTAAATTAAACACTTACTGTTAAATTTTTATTGAAATAATAATTGTAATTTTTTTAGTTATTTATTCTGTATAAATTCTTTATATAAATTGTAAATATATGCGGAGAGCAAGGATTATGAATGATATTCTGGCTGAAATGTGTGAGGAGATGGGAGTACAGTTTGTTAATGTGTGGAATGAGTTTGAGGGACGAAGTGAGCTGTATGGGAGCGATGGACTGCATTTGAGTGGTTATGGTGTGAGTCACTTGGAGAGACTGCTGCTGGAAAGTGGAGAAGTGAATAGAGAGAATGAATCAGATCGAGAGGGGAGTGATGTGGAAGAGCAGAAGAGTAAGACAGGAGAGATTGAAGAAGTGGAAATGAATGGGGAAGTGAGTGGCATGAGTATAGAAAATGAGAGAATGGGTGTGCAAGAGGAGCAGGGAAACGGGGAGGCTCAGGGTGGACAGGGATACACAGCGTGAGAAAGGTGGATGCTCCAAGAGGAGGTGAGAGCATGTGTAGGCAGGAAAGTAATGGGATGATCAGGGATCAAAAGGAAACAGATGGAATTGCAAAGGGTTCTAAAATGAAGAAGCAGAAAGGGAAATGGCCCCAGTCCAGCATGGAGAGATCACATCGAGTGAGTGGTATCAGTGGAACGAGCTGTAGATCCAGAAATGAGTTGTTGTGTTTGTATACCAATGCTAGAAGTATAAGAAACAAGGCGGATGAAATGGTTGCACTAATTGCGTCTGTGCACCCAGAGATTGTCGGAATAAGTGAGACATGGTTAGATGAGGATGACATCCTGACAGGAATAGAGATGGAAAGGTATGATGTGTTTCGTGAGGATAGAAGGGGTAAAAAGGGAGGGGGAGTGCTATTGATGATAAAGAAAGAGTTATGTCCATACAAGGTAGAGATGCAAGAGGGAAATGGGGCCAGTGGTTTTGAGGCAGTATGGTGTGAGATAGAGGTGAATAGAATCAAATACTTGGTGGGATGTTGTTATAGACCTGGTAATGTGGATGGTGGTGATAGTGAAATGTATAGTCAAATAAGCCAAGCAAATAAGAAAAGGGTGATCATTATGGGTGATTTTAATTATGGCAATATAGACTGGAATGAAGAGATAGCAACTGAAAGTAAAGAAAATGAGTTTCTTGAGTTTTTGAGGGATAACTACCTCAGACAGTATGTAACAGAGGGCACACGAGGATTGAGGGTCTTGGATTTGGTCATCTCATCAGAGGATGTAATTGTAAATGAGGTGTCAAATCATCCACCAATTGGTGAGAGTGACCATGAGGTGATTACCTGGGTGGTTTTCAGCAGTGCGAGGACCTCTGTGAGAAAAGGGTATATGTGAAACTAAAGGGGGAGGGATGATTATGAAGAGCTCAAGAGACATCTTGAGGGTGTAGCATGGAATGAGGAGTTATCTGGAAAAGAGATCAATGCAGCTTGGGGGATTTTCAAAACTGTTTAGTAGATGCAATGTCTAAATGTATTCCAAGGATGAGAAGGTTAAATAAGGTGGGTGTGAGATGGATGAATAAAGAGATTAAGCATGCGATACAGAGAAAAAGGGCATTGTGGAGGCAGCATAAGAGAAGTGGAAGTAACCAATTTCATGAACTGTTTCCCAGTTTACCCTGAAGCTCCCCCCCCCCATTTCTCTGTCCATCTTGCATTCTGATCTCGGAAGCGAAAGAAAGTATAGCTGAAGGAAAAAAAGCGAGTGACACTGTGAAAGTGAAGGAATGTCGGAATGAGGAAATGAAAGAACCAAATGATAGACTGACAGATAGTGTAATTGCTAGGTTGCAAGACTTGAAAAATGAGTTGAGCAAAATGAGTAGTGAAATGAAAAATATCCATAGTGAGATGCATTCTGATCATGGAAGTGAAAGAAAGTGTAGCTGAAGAAACAAAAGCAAGTGATACTGTGAAAGTGAAGGAATGTCGGAATGAAGAAACAAAAGAACCAAATGATAGACTGAGAGATAGTGTAATTGACAGGATGCAAGACTTGAAAAATGAGTTGATTCAGAATGAGTAGTGAAATGATTTCATCTCATCAGTTCTGATCTCTTGATCTCTTACTTCTTTCACTCTCTTACTCACATCAGTCATTCCTCCTTGCAGCCATAGTCTCTCTAATTGATTCAAATCAAATCCAGTCAAATGCAAACTGTCACTTTTGTACATTTCTATCTTTCCTTGAAATGCATACCACACATTCACAAACTCCACTCCTTTCTCCTCACACAGCTCTGCCATGATCCCTGCTCTTCGTCTCATCTCACTATTATCATATCTAGGTTAATACACTGACCATTCTTCCAAACACACTGTTATCTTTCACTCTCCTCAACAATCAACTAATATCCATTCTTACATGGATACATGGATTGCATTCGAATGGATTTGGTGTGAGTCAGTTAGAGAGAGAGAGAGAGAGACTATTGCTGCAAGGAGGAACGAGCGATGTGAGCAAGACAGTGGAAGAAGCAAGAAGTGAAGCTTGAGATCAGGAGATCGGAACTAGTGAGACTGAGGTTATGTCCATACAAGTCATTTGTTGCAACAACCACCAGCAGCTCATTTGCTTCTCTTATTTAATGCATCAATTATTCTGCTAATTCTCTCCCCTGGAAAAAAAAATACCTTATGGGATCTCTCATTGACCACACCTCTGATAATGGAATCTCCATTCTTGAGTCATTCGTCACCTCTTTTTCTCTGCTTTCCTTCGTTCTAACTTTTCATAACCGTTCTAACTCATCCATTCTTATCCACCAAACTTCTCATCTCACTATGCATATTTTTCATTTCACTACTCATTCTGATCAACTCATTTTTAAAGTTTTGCATCCTAGCAATTACACTATCTGTCAGTCTATCATTTGTTTCTTTTGTTTCCTCATTCCAACATTCCTTCACTTTCACAGTGTCACTTGCTTTCGTTTCTTCAGCTATACTTTTTTTCACTTCCGTAGTTCTGCTCACTTCCATTTCGTGATTTATATAATCATTTGCTCCCAGCTTTGCTTCTGTTCCATGATTCTACAGTAATTTGCATCCACAACTGATTCTGTTCCATGATTCAGATGGTCATTTGCTCCCGCAATTACGTACTTTTTCATTCCATCATCAGCCAGTTTCGCATTTACCAATAATTTGTAGTTATAATAAATTTAGTTTAATCCTTTATCCAAGTGTAGGCAAACAAAGTTTGCACCTGAAAATATCTTTAGGACTGAGGCAAGGTGGTACATTTGTTGGTACCTCCTAGCAAAGGTGGACCAAGCTCTTATCTCTCCTTGTCTTAGTATCTCCCAAAGCACATCTCCTTGCAGACATGTATAATGCTATTCATTAAGGGAAGGGCCACTACCCAGACCGGTTTCGACCTTTATTGAGATCTCATCAGTGGGAGGCAGATCCAGAAGTGGTGGTACTAAGGCAGAAGCAATGGAGAGGTCATATTTACCTATACGAGTTGCCAAAGGGTGTACCACCTTATTATTAAATTACTCTGGATTTAGAGAAAGATGTTGGAAGTTTATTTTGCACTTGGTTAGACTATAATAAATTTAGTTTAATCCTTTATCCAAGTGTAGGCAAACAAAGTTTGCACCTGAAAATATCTTCAGGACTGAAGCAAGGTGGTACATCTGTTGGCAACTCATAGCAAAGGTGGACCAAGCTCTCATCACTCCCTGTCTTAATATCTCCCATAATGCAAAGCACATCTCCTTTACACTTGGATAAAGGATTAAACTAAATTTATTATGTCTAACCAAGTGCAAAATACACTTCCAACATCTTTCTCTAAATCCAGAGTAATTTAATAATAAGGTGGTACATCCTTTGGCTCGTATAGGTAAATATGACCTCTCCATTGCTTCTGCCTTAGTATCACCACTTCTGGGTCAGCCTTCCACTGATGAGACCTCAATAAAGGTCGAAACTGGTCTGGTCCTGACTGAAGCAAGGTGGTACATCTGTTGGCAACTCATAGCAAAGGTGGACCAAGCTCTCATCACTCCCTGTCTTAATATCTCCCATAATGCAAAGCACATCTCCTTTACACTTGTATAAAGGATTAAACTAAATTTATTATGTCTAACCAAGTGCAAAATACACTTCCAACATCTTTCTCTAAATCAAGAGTAATTTAATAATAAGGTGGTACATCCTTTGGCTCGTATAGGTAAATATGACCTCTCCATTGCTTCTGCCTTAGTATCACCACTTCTGGGTCAGCCTCCCACTGATGAGACCTCAATAAAGGTCGAAACTGGTCTGGGTAGTGGCCCTTCCCTTAATGCATAGCATTATACATGTCCGCAAGGAGATGTGCTTTGCATTATGGGATATACTAAGACAAGGAGTGATGAGAACTTGGTCCACCTTTGCTACGAGTTGCCAACAGATGTACCACCTTCCCTCAGTCCTAAAGATATTTTCAGGCGCAAATTTTGTTTGCCTACACTTGGATAAAGGATTAAACTAAATTTATTATAGTCTAACCAAGTGCAAAATAAACTTCCAAATTTGTCATTATATCACAACCCCTTTGACATATCCATACCATCTCTTGTCTCCTATTTAATATCACTACAAACACTTTACATTCCGCCACATATACATGTTGCATTCATGACAATGTACCAAAAAGTCCACGTCATTAATTACATTTGATTTTTGCAGAGCCAGATTTGCCTGAATTCCAGATTTCATTTATACCCATTCTGTCATCATTTAATTTCTGATATCTCTCTCTTTCTCTACCCCTCCCCCCTTTATGTTTCTCAGCTAATTTTTCATATCTACTACAATATTTTACCTCTCACAATTTTCTGATGATCTCTGACATTAAAGATTGTTCAGCAGAAAAGTGTGACGGGGAGTGAGTGGGAGAGAGAATCTCTCCCTTCTCTCTTTCCCCATAACTTTCTCTGTCACTCCTACTCTTGTTTGCTAGGTCAAACTGATGTTAAACCTAATATCTCCTGCTTCGTGTTTCTCATTTTTCATATCTACCACCTCTTTCAGTACCTCCTTCTCTCTCTCTCTCTCTTTCCTCGCTTGACCTCCCCCTTACACAATAAACACTATCCTCCAAATCTATTAAATTCCCAGTCACGCCTCTTAATGTTATATCCATTTTCACATGATGTTTGTTTTCCTCACTCTTAATCACGCTATTCATATCTCTCTGCCAACATGCATTCATTTCTAGTGTATTCTTACTAAAACTAGAGATATTGATATCACTTAGATCTTCTAACTGCCCACATTTTATGTAGCTATGAAATCCCTATCTCTTATCTGCTACATTTTTAATTGCAAGGGTGCATGCTGCAAGCACAGCATACCACAAAATCTTGTAGGATACTGAGCAGAATATAGTCTTTAAATGATGATGGGCTGTGTATCAATTAACTGATGCATGGCAACTGCCATTAATGAAATGAAACAGTACAATACACACCAACAAAATATAAGGCAAGATACAATCTAAATTTAGAATAAATACTCTAATGATTAATATCAAAATTTATCTTTTTTCTTTTTGCCTCACTGTCAGCACTAACAGGAGCTTTGCCCCTGGTGGCATTTTTCACTCAGCTGGGTCCTGACCATACCAGTTTTGCTATTTCTGTTGTCTATATCTATATTTAATTTGCCACCTTCCCTAAAAATTATGTCTAAATAGCCAAAACAATTTATTTGTTCTGTAAATTTCATTTCACATTGAGAATGCAGGTGAATCTTCATGTTTTTGCCTTTTTTCAATTTTTTCCAGTGGATTCATGTAAGAGTCCAACATGTGCATAAAAGCCAAGTACCTCCATAGCACAATTGGAAGAACAACAGTGCACTGTGCCCTTCGATTGGAAAAGGCCTAAGTTTGATTCTTGTTGTGATGAGAGGAATCTTTATATGAGTTTTTTCCATTGAAGATGAGTTAGCCGATATCATATGGAGGTAGTAGAGTTTTTCCTCCTGGAAACTTGGGTTTTTTCATCCTGCATACAGACAAATCGGCCTTGAGAAAACAAGCAAATTTACAGACAAAAAAAATACTAGTGGTGGTGGTGGTGGGTAGTAGTGGCGTTGGTGTTGATGATGGTAGTTGAGGTTCCCTGTAGTTGTGAATATGGAGAGCTGTAGAGTAGGTACCATCCTCTGATGAGTCTTCTTTGAACTCCTTGGAGATGTCATGTAATAATAATAATAATATCAGGTTTAATGCCATTTTCTTTCATAACGTGACCATATACTAGTATATGATGAATAATAGTGGACACAGAGTGCACCTTCATCCTACACCTAATTTTACATCAAACTCACCTTCCTATACCCCTTCAATTTTAATTACTGACTTACAGCACAAATACAGACTATGTATTGCTCTATAGAATATTATTATTTACACCATATAATTGTAGTATTTTGAACAGTTTTTCTCTTGGCACTTTATGTTTTTCCAAGATCTGCAAAATTTAAGTGAAGATGTAAAGTTACATTCCCGTGATTTCTCAAATATTTGGGTTGAAGTGAAAGTCTAATCCCAATATCTTCTATTTGGCCCGAACCCAGCTTATTGTTCTCCATGTTTCTCTTCCACAATTTTCCTTAGCCTCTTCTTATGTATGGTTGTATAAATCTTACCTGAAGAGACAAGAAGAGAAATTCCTTGATAATTCATAATTCATAAAAAAAAAAAAATCATATTGTTTTATTTCCCTTTTTATAGACAATAACTATGAAAGATCTACTCCAATCATCTAGATTAGAGTTCCCATAATGATGCTCCCAGTCTTCTGAATAGCCTGTATGTTTTTTATAGCCACTGTAAAACTTTTATACTTCCATATTTGAGTATTTCCACTCACATTTCAAGTTTCTGATGTCTTTTTCACTGATATGTGTTCTTGATTGCATTCTGATAATTTTTACTCTACTATCATCTATTCTAGTTGCCTTTCCACATCAGGTTTTTGACAACTTTTTCCACTCTAAGTATCAATATATATTGCTGATTGCATATTCATCAATGTTTTCTACCAAAGTTCTGTAGCTGCTTGTTTCATTTAACAACCTTTAACAATCCCCTATTGCTATTTTACTATATATACCAACAGACAGGATAGCAAAAATTAGGCATAAAAAAAAAAGACTATCAAATACATAGAGTTACCTTAAGTAGTAGCAACTTACACAAATCAAAACTTAATGTTAAATAGTGGCATGAAAATATTTTAAACTCTCTTACCAAAATTATGATCAATATTTCTTTGAAGTGTCATAAAAGCCTATGAATCCACAAATTCAGAGATCAACAGGACTAATCCAAAAATAATCAATTTCAGCTTTGACTATCTACAGTCCAAAAGAGCTTCAGTCATGTACAAAACAAAAGGATCAATACCATCTAGTTTATCTATGTATTAGGACCTATCCATGTACTCTTTATCAAGTTAAAGAAATTTTAAAAATATGACTCTATGTAAAAAGTAAATAAATTAATTAATTAATTAATCAAAAAACTGCAGAACTATGAGATCAAACCAAAGAGCAAAGAAATGAATATGATGTGATTCCATACACTTTCTTTAATACAACAGAGGATCAAGCAATTTGTAGACAAGACTAACAAAAACAGAATAATAGAACAAAAGCCTATTATAAGCTGATTATCATCATGATTCTAACTATCTTAACCTTTATAGGTCACTCATAGAGAGTATCACTAAAAAGTAAGGTAACAACTTTGCATGACTAGCAAAGCTGTTAGTATTATGCACAATGCGGTTAGTATTGCTGGCCTGGTTGGCTGAGTGGTTAGTATATCCACTCGCCAGCCAATAGGCTGCAGGTTCGAATCCCGCCCTGGGCATGGATGTTTGTGATTGTCTGTGAAAATACTAGTGGTGGTGGTCAGCAGTAGATGGCATTGGTGTAGATGATGAAGTAAGTTGCGGTTGATGGAGTGGTGAAGACGGAGAGTTGTAAAGTAGGTGTCCTCCCTCAATGAGTCTTTGGACTCCCTGGAGGTATTAAGTAATAATAATGATAAAATCCTGAAAATGATAATATAAAAATCAAAATATCAATATGATATTAATAAATAGCTACTGTAATTCATGGCATCCAGTGCATATTATATTGAAAATTCCTAAATATGTTACTTATCAAGGGCCTACATTGCCAAACAAAGAAGAAAAAAAAACTGGCTTACAACATTAAAGAAAGAAGTACTCAAAAAATCTCTGTTAAGTTCTCTTCCATCATTTCTTCAATCAAGTGTTTAAATTAGTCATAAATTAAAAAACCTTGTTATTTTTATTATTATACAGGTATCTCCATGGAGCCAGAAGATTCATCATGGAAGATCCATTATTCACACAATTCCTATGACACTTCTCCTTAAACTCATTTACTGATGAAGCACCTATCACCACCTCTGGCAACCCATTCTACCCATTCACTACTCACCAAGCAAAACACCTAGTCCTAACAACCTCACATTGTACTCTTATACAACACCCTTGCACATTCTTGTAATACACAGGCCGAAAGAATGTATGATGGAGAGAATGTATGGTAATTCCATTGCACAAGGGTGGTACAAAGACTGATGAATCCAACTATCGAGCTACTAGTATCTCTGGAGTGGTGGTGGAATATTTTGGAAAAGTTGGTTAGGGTTTGCATTCAGAAATTGGTTGAGAGAAACTTTTCAATGAATAGCATGGGTTTACTACAGGAAGGTGATGTTTTAGCAACTTGCTCACATTCTATAATAATGTTACCATTGAGTTATACAAGGGGAATAGATGCACCATGATATTTTTGGATTTTGCTAAGGCTTTTGACAGAATAAGCATAGAAGACTGTTGCATAAATTGGAGAATATGAGATTGGATTATAAACTACTGGCATGGATAAAAGGATGGGTGACTGTCAGATATCAAAAAGTCATATATTGGGGAGGGGGGGGGTATGAATCTTCAAGATTCAAGGCAACTAGTGGTATGCCTCAAGGATCAGTCCTTGGATGTGGAGATAGGCAGGGTAATCAGGAATGCAGCTGATATGCAGTATTTGAAGAATAATTTAAATAGGCTGGAATTGTGGGCATGGGAAAGTGGCTATCAGTTCAATGTCAGTAAATGAAAGTCATGCACTTTGGAATGATTAGATATTCAATGTTGTATTATATTGGTGAGATTATGCTAGAAGGAGCTGATCAGGCTAGGGATCTTGGAGTTTTAGTAGATACAACTCAAAAGATAATTGCAATGCTGAAACAAACTTTGACATGTAAAGATGAAGATGTCATTTTGCCTCTTTACAAGGCCTTGATAAGACATCACTTAGACTACTGCACACAGATCTGATCCATTGTGATTCTGAGACAGTGGAGAGAGTACAAAGGAGAATGTTAAAATGATATCAGGATTGTGGAGTAGTTATTATGAAGACAGACTGAGAATTTGTAGACTGCAGACACTAGCAAACAGGAGAAAGAGGGGTGACATGATTGACACTTACAAACTTCTGAAAGGGGGTCATACAGGATTTTAGCTGGTGGAATTTTTCAAGGATTGCTCAATAAGGCAATCCTTGACAACCCCATAAAAATCTTTACTCCAATGCCTGAGGTCTTCACAAACAGCTTATCTACTCTTCATCTACAAAATGCACTATTAGACTGCATCCTTCTGAGCATCAAACAGGAGGTCGTCAGATTATGTCAGATCTGGGCTATGGGCAAGATGAGGAAGACAAGTCCAAATGTTGCAACTAAATCTATTATGTGCAAACTTGTCTGAGGTTGGGCGCTATCATGGAGAATGACTTCATTCATGTTTTTGGAGGGCCAAACTCTATAGATGCATTTTTTTTAATTTCTGCAATACCTCCATGCACCTTTCTAAATTGATTGTGATGCCTCTCTCCAAAACAGTCCATCGATCTTTATCTAGAACATAGGAACAATGGCTTTGCTGACTTCTTAATTTCTTCTTCTTATGCAGTGAAATAAGATAATTCCATTTCACTCACTGTCTCATCAATTTCAGGTTCATAATGGTGAACCTATGTCTCATCACCTGTGACCATTCATGACAGGAAAGTCTCCCCACCTCATTCTTGTAGTGCTGGAAAAGGTCTATTCAGATGGTTTTCTGGGCTTACTGTCTCTCATTACTTTATGGGCTTATTTGTATTTTTCTCTCAACACTTTCTGGACTTATTTATGTTTGTCTTTCTGTATTTTTGGGACTAAGCAGATACCTTGTTGTAGCTGAGATCATCAATGATGGTCATCACTGTTGGTTTTCTGATACTGAATGTGCTATACAATTCATGAGTTGTGGTGCTATAATCCTTCTTGATCAGCACATCAAGGAGACTTGCCGACTGCCATCAGTAGCTCCTGTCACTTTCAAGCTCATCTCTAACCTTGGTTTCACTACTCTTAAAGTATCTGACCCACCATCTTACTGTGCTCACATCAACAGTGTTGTCAACATAAGAGTGTTTCAGATAAGTATATGAATTTCCTTTGGACTCGCATCTTTTGCAGTAAGGAATTCAATCACTACTTTCTGCTTTGTACATGCATCTATAACAGCAGCAATTTTGAACTACTTGGGTACCGCATTTATGTGACTGATCACAATGCTATTCACTGTTATGAAACAAGAGATTATCACTGTTCACTCAGTGATGAGTAAAGCTTTCTGCTAGCTTGAATTTAAAAAAAAAGAAAGAAAGAAAGAAAGAAAGAAAAGAAAAAGAGGCATTACTTTTGTATTGCCTCTTTAAGTTATTACATGTAATTTTTTGTTTTAAATTATGAAAAATATCTTTCATCTTTTTTCATAACATAAATATATTATATTATACTCAAATAAATTTCAATAAAATATCAGCAAATGATAAGAACAATCAAGAAACTTACATGTTTCTTCCTGTTTTCTACTGGTATACTGGTTATACAATCTTCTGAATGCATTTTAGTATTTTTCTTTTCTGCTATGAAAAATCAAGGAAAATTGTTATATAGCACACTGCAAAAAAAAAAAAAAAAAAAAAAAGCACTATATGTGCAATCCATGAACTACAATGTAATAATACAATAATGTTAATTAATGTTCAGCACTTTGGTATTCTCGGTATCATTATTGCTGGGATTTTTGACCACAGATATAAAAGAGACATAACACTTTTCAAAATTTAAAAAAAAAAAATGTAAGAGTGAACATATTTACTGTGAGAAGATTAAAGTGATGCACACAACAAAATTTAAGAGGTAAAGGGAGAAAATTTAACTGTTTTATAAAATTACATTCTCCATGAGCTCCTGTAGGTTGGTGGTGTGCAATATACAGCCTCAACTGGTCAAGCCAGCCTAGCCTTCTTGAGTTGTGATCATCGGTGATTTAGTGTAGATCATCGGTGCTATAGAGCCCATTTCCACCAAATGGGCTTTAGCACCCTCAGCAAGCATTCCCACTGTCAAAGGATATCTTCCTAGTTGAAGAAAATGCAAACAAGATCTGCCAAGTGGAAGATGAACTTCATCATCTAGTGAAACACCATGACCTTCCTTATTGGGGTTGTTGACGTGTTTAGTCTCCACAGAAGACGTTTCAGTTTTTGTGCCTCCTCTCCTCCCCTCCAATTTTCTAAAAAGTAGTATGAGTGATACTCTTGAAGGTATGACAAACATGCTGCAGAAATTCAGAACATCCTCCCCCCCCCCCATCTTTGAGAGTATAGCAGGTAAAGCAGTTAGTTTTGCAGGCTAGTCTCATCAGATAACATACAGGTCCAAGCCTGATGGTAATGCATTTAGGAGGCTTCCTGATCAGATGGTGCATAATAAGCTGCCTGGTTGGCCAAGTGGTTAGCATATCCGCTCTCCAGCCAAAAGGCTGTGGGTTCGAATCCCGCCATGGGAATGGATGTTTGTAACTTTCTGTGAAAATAGTGGTGGTGGTGGTGGCGGGCAGTAGATGGCATTAGTGTAGATCAAACATGTCAAACTCATAGGCTAACACGGGCCAAATAAATGAGGTTTAAGTTTATGTGGGCTGCAAAAGACAAAAGCTTCAAGTTTCATAAAAACACAGGTTTATTTTGAAAAGTACAGTATAAAAAAAGAACAAGCACAATTATAAAATTAATGTTTTCTCCCTGACACTTGGCATCTCTTCTTTGCTACTCTTTCCTACTTTGGGGAAAATTGTGTTCGCAATGATTACTTTCAAAACTGATCCAAGGTGAATATCAGTAATTCTGGATCTGACAGGAGACTTATTTCCCTTCATAATTGTAAATAACTGCTCACACCGTTAAGTACTTCTAAACACGGATATAATTTCATATGCGAATTTTCGAGTATTTTTAAACCTGGCATGTAAATATTTGTAAAATTCAGGCACGCCATCTTCACTGAATTTTGCCTTCAAATCTGAATCGCACTGGATCTCAATTACCTCTATTTGCATTTCATTAGGTACTGATTCAATATTTATTGAAAAAATAGAAGAAAACAAAGAAAACTTGTCTTCCAAAAATTTTAAATCTGCAAACTTTGTTTCAAATTCAGTTCTAAGGATTACAATTTTTTCTGCATATTTTTGATACAATGCAGTTTCACTTAAACTTGATTTGTTCATGTTGCATGTCAGAAAGTGCGTTAAATCTTCATTTTTCAACTGCTTTTCCCAAAGAACTAGTTTACATTTGAATGACTTAACTTGCATGTCCGTAATGATCTGATCTTTTCCTTGGAGTTTTAAATTTAAATCATATAAGTGTTTTGTTATATCAACCAGGAAGGATAAATCTTACAACCACACTGTGTCAAAAAACAGGCTTGTGTCTTGATTTTTAGTTATTAAGAACTGACATATTTCTTCTTTCAAGTCCGAATTGTTTAGGAATCTTGGAGCAGGATAGCCAACATACCTCGGTATTGTAGGACAAACCGGAATATTCGCTGTCTAATTCACTTAAAAAGCAGAGAACTGACGCTGATTTAAGCCTCGAGATTTTATGAAATTAATGACTTTTTTTGATAGAAGTCAACGCATTTTCCATGTTTATTACTTTCGCGCATAATACTTCTTGATGTATAATGCAATGCATATGATGAATCTTGGATCCGTCATAAATTTCACTTTGTTCTTTTTTTGCAGTAATGCCACGTAACCATTGTTTTTTCCGATCATAGAAGGAGCACCATCTGTAGGTACAGAAGTTAATTTTGACAGAGGTAGATTGTATTTTTGCAGAAGTTCAAAAACACAATTAAATATATCTTGTCCTGTACTAGTGTCATGCATTGGTACTAGTTCGAATAATTCCTCAAAAATGTTGAAATCCATGTCGCAAGCACGAAGAAACACAGCTAATTGAGCTACGCCCCAATGTCCGTACTCTCGTCACAGGCAATGGAAAAAGCTTCGAAACTAGATGATTTTGCTTTGATCTGAACACTTAAATTGTCGGCCAAATCAGTAATTCTTTCCGCAACTGTATTTTGAGACAAAGAGATTGTTTGAAAAGCCTTCATATTTTCAGGACAAATAATTTCTGCAGCTTTAATTAGACATTACTTAATGAAATCACCTTCAGTAAAAGGTTTCGAGTGTTTAGCTATCAACTCCGACAAAATGTAGCTTGCATGCACCGCCGCTTCACTTTCTGGTTTAGTAAACATGAACTATTGTTTTTTCAGTCTCGACTTGAGCTCTTTCAACTTTTCTTGTCTCATTAATCCCTCATAATTATCATATTTGATTTATGTTGTTCATAGTGACGATTAATGTTGTATAACTTTGGTACACTGATAACATTATTACATATTAAGCAGATTATTTTATTTTTTTACTTTAAAAGTATTCATTTATTACTATCACTTGGTTTCGATAGAGACATGCTGAATATTTTAATAAAAGCTGATATTTTTTCTTGAACATCAACTTACCAGATACTAAATAACTGCACAAATTAATAAGCATAACATAAACAAACTTATTTTTCTTGTTCACCAAAAGTGAAATATTTCCTGTTATGCACACCAAAGAAGTCAGTTCAAACAAGACTGACGACTCGACATGGGCGTGGCACTGGCACGTGATAGTAAGTATATAATCAGCTGGTAGAAATAGTTCACCTGCGTGTAAAGGAAATGCATGCAACACAGCTATATGTAGTAATCACTTACATTGGCAAACGTTTGGCTGGGCCGCAAAAATATTCACAGTGGGCCACATGCAGCCCAAGAGTTTGACACCCATGGTGTAGATCATTGGTTCCCAACTGGTGGTACGCAAACCCCCGGGGTATGTGCTGGCTGTTCAGGGGATATACGAAAAATAATCAACAATGGCGGAAAAACAAGTAAGGTAAACAAAATGCAAAACGTGGGTTATGGAACAATAAATGTTAAGTTTGAATCACTGCTTTTACGAATTTTACAAATATTGTAAAATTAAATCTGTGGTTTGTACTTTTAGTGTAGTAATTTTCCTTTCCCAATTCGTTACCTCATTGCCACTATTTACCTTAAGATAGGAACTGAATAAAAGTGTCAGTATTTAAAAACAGATATTTTAAAAACAAGGGGTACAATTTATAGAAATGGATTTAAAAGGGGTACACATGGAAAAAGGTAGGGAACCACTGGTGTAGATGATGCAGTTTGCTGTAGTTGGTGGACTGAGTGGTGGAGATGGAGAGTTGAAGAGTAGGCACCCTCTCTCGATGAGTCTCTGGACTCCTTGGAGGTGTTACATAATAATAATAATCTCACTGCAATATCATACCTTGAGGGAAGCTGTGTAGTGTTATGTGAGGAGCACTGTCAAAGCCATATTATGGCATAGAGATTTGATGCTCTCCATATAGGTAACATGTCTAAATTTCTAAATCCCAGCACAGAATGTTCCTTTCTTTTTTTCTCTTCATCTCTGAAATACTAACATAATAGTAAACTAAAACAGATATAACTGCAGTTGAGATAAATAAGAAACTTCCTTCAAAAATCCCATGGAAATTTCAAAAACTTGAAAAGATTTACAAAAAAATATTTTTTGCATATACAGTAGTATCTTGCTAATCCGAACTAATAGAAACTGTGCTCGTTTGAATTAGCAAAAAGTTCAGATTAGCAAATTTTCCCCCAAGAGACAACAATAGCTAGCACTTAAGACAAAAATAATCAGATTCTAATGGTACATCAATTTAATTCTGTAAATAAATGAAGTAATTGTAAGTAATGAAGTAACTAATAGAAAAAAGCTACTGTACTGTAATGTAAAACTTAAAAATAAAAAAATTTAGTCTGTATGTACTTGTATTATTGAGGAATCTGATTTAATAAAATTACATAGTTCAGTATATCACATAATTTGCATAAAAAATATTACTTTCTTGTACACAACACAGAAAAGGTGTTTTTATTTCTTTGTAAAAAAGTCACTGATTTTCTTTTGCTTCTTGGAATGCTTCTTCTCAGAGCTACATTAGCAATAAAATTTTGTGGAATGGTGTATCATTCTGCTTAGCCCATTCTATGTATATATTAAAACTGTCAACAGCCTCTTCATGTTTTACTTTTTTTTCTTCGAGTTCTTTATCATCATCATCATCTTCTAATTCATTCTATAGTGTCGTAGCACAAAAAATTCATCTGTAGCACAAAATAATAATACGTAATAAATAAAACTTTTTTTCTTTCAAACCGCAGTTCGGATTACTGGTGGGTTCAGACTAAAGAGGTTCGGATTAGCGAGATACCACTGTACTTCACCAACACTGATGGTATACACAACTTAAATGATGTACACATCACCTATAGATATCCAAACCTGAATTCCTGTTTTTGACCAAATCTCACATTACTGATACAACAGCACAGTCCATATGAAGCATCCAAACTACATGCTGTATGATTTGTTCTGTTCCAAGGATGGTACCTGTGCTTTTGCGCAATTTAATAATCCTTGCCTGCTGTTTCTACTGTTCCTCCAATTCTAAACATCATTCTGACCTTTTTGCCTTTTATTCTTGAAGCTTGATTTTCTGCCATGCAACAACACTAAATGAAGTCATCTTCCTGCATGACTTTAATGTCCACAACTTCAAGTGGTTCCCTTTTTTTTCAATTTCCACTAATCAAGTTGGAAGAGATGCTGAGGTATTTGCTGTAAGCAATTGCATAAAGCAAACTGTTTGTTTACCGGCCACAATACCCAACAATCCTCTCCACTTACCTAATACTCTGGATCTTCTCTTAACCTGGCATTAATAAGTTGGTGGTGTCACAGTTATTTCTTTCTATATCTTTGGGGTCTGTGACACCCAGTTGTCCTTCCAGGTATACACTGCTGAGGTGACCACCTGCTCTTATTAAACTGATCACAATCTCATCTAAATTTTATCTCTAGTGGAATGCCAAAAGTCAGAAGATTTCTAAGATTTTTGTCCTTCTTTCTGTGATCAGGCTAGTGTTTACATCCTCCAATTCCAGATACCTATTGTCATCTTTTTTACAGAAAGTATCCATATTGCAATGAGGGCCTTCCTTCCTTTCCCACTCTGTTCAAAATTTCCACTATATATTCAAGCCATGATTTTCCAAGAAAAATAGTATAGGCAATTCATGCCTTCTGACATCTGTGCTTCCACCTTTCTCTTGTCAGATGGCAGTATTTGCAACATGCCTAAAGATAAAGTTGATCTGGTATAATTATTCTCATCCAATTCCTACACAGATGACTGATTAACAAGACAAATCGCTCCTGCTTTATCTGGAATACTGCATTACGTGCTTCCTGTGGCCTTCTGCCAAATTAACCTTGAACAACCTAAAAGGCTTCAGTCCTATCAGTATCTCACAACCATGATCAACAGATGTGCTCCTGAATCTCTGAACTATATTATACTCAGGTGGTATCCACCCTTCAGCATGGAAGCAATCCCATATACAGCAAATTCCAATAAAAAGTGATATGTCTATTATCGACCTCATTTCTTATTACCCACACCACATTGTTGTCTAAATTAATGGAGTAGGTCATCAACAGACAATTTCTTCAACACCTGGAGAACTTGCAAATAGCTGGTGATCATTAATATGGATTCTACTAATCAAGATCCAAAACATATCCCCTGGATACTTCACCCATGAGCATGTTACCAGGGTATGATAGTAGGGAGCCTTTCTTCTGTAAAACAGCTACTGAACTTAGACAAACATGTCGAAGACCTCGAACAAGACTTTAATACTATGATCTAATCTTTCTCTTCCAAAATCTGAATGCTGGTAACTAAGCTCGAGATACTTGACGACCAGCACCCGATTGCAAGCGCACCCTTGCCCACTAATGAACTCCATGATCTAATTGCATCAACGATATGCTAGTCGATTGAGGCCAAAAACAGAAGACTCAATGCTGTTATTCTGAACTTTCTGACGGAAAATGGTAAATCATTAAAAGAAGATGTCAGCAAATTAGCAGGAGAATGGAATTTCGATCCCAGAAATATCAACAGATGCCATCGTTTCGGACCCATAAACAAAAGAAAGGAAGGAAAGAACTTTCCATGTCTCGTGAAAGTGACCTGTGACATACTGACAAGTACATCCAAATTAATAACACCAATAAATAACAAGTTAAAGGACACTTGTCCTCAATCCCGCATACGTGATTGACCTGATTTAACATTTGCCCAGAGGGAACAAAGACGCCAACTTCAGACAACTTGAAGAAAAACGCCAAAATGGAGACAACGGTTGGATCATCGACTATAACAAGTCAAATTAGTGCAAAAATCAAGTGATGACACCACTAGCAGCCAGCATGGAAACCAGTATGCAGGCACTGCATAGGAAATGTGTAAGACCCTTGTGGTCAAATATATGTCCCACAGAACCTTGCACATCCACTTCACTAACATCTGTGACCTCAACTCCAACCTTAATAGTGTCCACTACCATCTGCAGTCCACCAAATCCCAGCTACTCTTTTTAACAGAAACTCAAATCTCATCTCCCCAAAGAACTATCTATTTCAACCTTTAAAACTATACACTGTTTAACTCCTTTCGACCCAAGGGTGGTATCTGCACATATATCCTCTCTGACATGCCTTGCCAGAGAGTACCTAACCTAGAATCACCCAACTCTGACCTTCTTTGGTTAAAAATATCCCTTTCCCCACTCAGTCAAATTCATCTGCTCTCTCTATTGCTCTCATAATGCCACCAACCACTCTGAGCTCTTTAATTTCCTATCCTTAAAAACTGATTTTCTCCAGTCCCACTCTCCTAACAGCAAAATCATCCTCCTATGAGATTTTCATGTCCATAACGCCACTTTCTTTCCTCTGGCTTTCCTCCTCCAGGTGTATGGATCTTGCAGGCAGAGATGCTGAAATATTTGCCATCACTAACTGTTCGCATGCCAACCAGAATACCAGATAACCCGAACCACTCTCCAAATTCCCTGGATCTCTTAAGGAATACTCCTATTCCTTACCAATGACCCTTCCAAATACACAGTGAATGTAGTGAGCCCCCCCCCCCCCCGGGTAATTCTGACCACAATCTAGTGCTCATCCCCTCATCCCCCATGCAATAATGCTTACACAGTCACTCCCACACAAGAGCAGTGACATTATAACAGTACCAAGTGGGATAGCCTCTGAGACTACTATGCTTCATTCCCATGGTTGGACTGTTGTTTCTTATCTTCCAATCCAAACATACGCACTGAACATATCACCAAAGTAATCTTCACGGCATAGAAACACATTCCCCACACTTCTCTGAACTGCCATCCCCTAACTAAACCCTGGTTCTCCAGAAGATGTGCCAGGGCTGCACAAATAAAAAATCAAGCAAACCACAACTGGCTCAAATCAAGACCTCCATCCTCCTTCAGTGCTTATACTGAAGCCCAAAACAGATATAAGAAAACTATCAATGTTTCCAAAACAGAATTTGAACAGGCAAAAAGCAGGAAACTTGCAGCCTGCCCAAACGGCAGTTGTGCATTTTGGTCTCTTGCCAAAGCAATTGGTCATAACTTTTGCCCAACACTATTCCCACCCCTATCATACCCAGATGGCTCTATTGCATCATCACCCACAGAAAAAGCTAATCTCCTGGCTTCACACTTTGTCTCCAATGTATGCATAACTGACAATGGCAAATGCTCCCCCCCCCAATCATTTCAACTGCCCAACATACAATGCCCCCCCCCCCCTATATCCTTTTGTCAGAAAGAGTTCAGAAACCTATTGTCTAAATACAACACAAAAAGGTCTCCTGGCCCTGATGGCATCCTCCAATTGTCCTGAAGGTCTGGTATCTATCCCAAAGCCTAGAAACTGGCCTACATTCAACCTATTTCCTAAGAAGAGCGACAAATTACTGCCATCTAACTACTGCCCTATCTCACTCACTCACCTCAGCCCTATCTAAAGTGATGGAGAAAACCATCAATTCTCAACTTTCTTAATATTAAGCTGGATGCCTTCAAGGCATCCAGCTATTAAGCGACCACCAGTATGGATTCTGTTGCTGCCGATTAACAGGAGATCTACTCTCATATATCACCCATCTCTGGACAAATGCCAAGAAATTTGGTGAATCTGAAATGGTTGCACTTGATATCTCCAAAGCTTTTGACCAGGTCTGGCACAAAGGCTTACTAAGCAAACTTCTATCATTTGGACATCTCAGGACTTCTGCAGTTGGATTGCCAGCTTTCTGTCTGGACACCATCCATCCTCTCACCATCCAACTAATGCTGGGGTTCCACAAGGTTCTGTCCTCTCATCAACCCTCTTCATTGTGCATATCAGTGACCTACTTCAGTTGACCTCCAACCTAATACACAGTTTTGCATATGACAGCACATTGCACTACTCCCTTTCATTTGACAAACCTTACTCTACGCAACTCATTTCAACATACAGAACATCAACCACCAACATTGTCCTAAATTCTGATCTAAAAGCCATCCTCCAATGGGGCTCAGATAACCTCATCAACTTCAATGCTAATAAAACCCAGTTCTGTCTTATTTCTCACAAAAAAGAACCATCTTGCCCCAGTATTATTTTTGATAACACTCAAATTCCAGACAAGATGAGATTTCTCTTCTTGGAATTACCCAGACATCAGGCCTCTCCTGGTATAAACACATCACAACCATTGCATCCCTAGCTTCCAAAAAAAACTAGGATTTAGGTTAACACCTCTAAATAGCTGTTAACCTTATACAAATCACAAATCTGCCATCTATCAAATACTGCTCTCATATTTGGAGTCGGGTTCCTAAGGGTTCCTCAAAAATGCTTGACTCAATACAGAGGAGAGCAATTAGACTGACAAATGACCCATCTCTTACCAACCCATTCCTCTCTTTTTCACTCAGGCATTTGGTCTCTACAATAAGTGTATTCTATAAATATTTCCATGGGAAATGTTCATCTAAAATAGCATCAATAATTCCCCCACTCAGTAAGCTGCCACCCAACATCCTTTCACAGTACACCTTGAAACCCACAGAACAAGTTTCTTTTCCTCCTCCTTCATCCCTGCTACTGCTGTACTGTAGAATAGTCTTCCCCCTGACATATTTCCCAAGGAATACAATATACAGACTTTTAAATCAAATGTAAACAAGTTTCTCCTTTCGCAACCCACTACCCAACCCCCTCGTGTGAGCCCAACATTAAAAAAAAAAAAAAGTTTGTATAATGATGATAATTGGTATACTCCAATTTATCCTTTAAAGGAAAAATATGAAAGTAAGAGAGAGAGAACACTGTTGAAGATGGTCTGTATTGAGCAAGAATGACAAGTATGAAACTGGGTAGAAAAAAGAGAGAAAAACAGCGTGTATCTAAGCAGCAAAATGAAAATTAGCCAATGGATTGAGTGTAAGCTACGACTAGTTAGTAGAAGAAAGTGTGAAAGAAGAAAAAAAAAGCAATTAAAGTCAGTCTTCCATGCTGGGGATGGAATATGAGTAAAATCGACTGAAGGTATAGTTGGAAAGGTTCAATGAATATTTCTTCGGTGTATTTCATGTCTCTTCCATCCAATATACAGGGTGATCAAAACTAAGTATCCCTGTTTAATGCCTTGTGGAGCCAAGGTTGGCCGAGTGATTAGCATGTCCGCTCTCCAGCCAAAAGGCTGTGGGTTCGAATCCTGCCGTGGGTATGGATGTTTGTGATTGTCTGTAAAAATACTAGTAGTGGTGTTGGGCAGTAGATGCCATTGATGTAGTCGCTGTAGATGGTGGATTGAGTGGTGGAGACAGAGAATTGTAGAGTAGGTGCCCTCCCTCGATGAGTCCCTTGGACTCCCTGGAGGTGTCACATAATAATAATAATAAAAAAATCTAGTTCTAAAATTCACCAATCAGAGTGCTGTATGATGTACCAAATGTAGCTGTAGTAATTTTTCTGTGTGTAAAAAGGAGAAAAGTAACACAAGCATAACTAACACATTTGTATTCTCTTCCATTATGCATCACAGGCTGTACTGTTCAATGTGCTGTCCTTCCCAGTAGGCCACAAATGGCATCCTTTGCACAGGTGTTCAACAGCAGAATGCAGCTGGTTGACTGTTGTTACACACATGCGGCATTATGCTGTCTTTCAGTGCTGGCAAGCTATCAGGATGATGCCAATAAACCCTGCCTTTTTGAAATATCTAGAGCTAGAAGTCATGGGGGGGGGGGTCAGATCAGGTGAACAAGGTGGCCATGTAGTGGTAAATACATGGCTAATCACTTTGGCTTCCATGAAATGTTCTCGAAGAACTTCCTGCATGGATCAACAGATGTGTGGAGGGACCTCATCCTTCATGAAAATGACTGAATCCATGCACAGGTGCTGCTGTAGCTGTGGCACAACAAAATTGTTTATCATATTGTGATACCTCTCAGCAGTAACTGAGCAAGTCACAGGACCTGAGTAATGAATATCCTGAAAGAAGTATTGGTCCAATGATAAACAAAGCTGTAAACTCACACCAGACAGTAATTTTGGGGTGAATGTAAAGGAATTGTTGGATTGAATGCAAGTTTTGTGTAGTTCATACCCAGAAATTGTGGACAGGTGAAAGTGAGCCTTGTTTCCCCACAAAATCATCCACGGCTATGCAGTGTTCAACTCTACTTGAGCAAGGAATGTTAAAGTGAATCTCCTGTGTCAGGGTTGTCTTGAATGAATAGAAATGCAGAATCTTCGAGGGAATTTTCCAGACAGTTGTATAAGGCACATCCATGTGCCTTACACATATAGCACATGCACTGTAGGAACCAACACTGATTGGTTCACAATCTCTGCCAGATCTAACCCCTAATGATCCCTTTCTTCAAAATGACTAATCATTTGTTGCAGAGAACATACAGATAGTGGACCTTGTCTAAATTTGTTCAGGCGATGAAATGTATGGAGTGCAGCAACAACATTGCAATTGTTAAGGTAGTAATGCTTTGCAAGCAAATCACACTGGGGCAAGGCTAATGCCATCACTGTGAATGGTCTCAACAACTAGAATGAAGGGAAAAATTCTGCATCCATCTTTTTAAATCCTTCTGGCACCTGCCAAGTTGCGTGGTATGCAATTTCCATGCATTTTGTGTCTACAAAACTCCTGGTGGTCAATTTTGGAACCCCCCCCCCCCTCCTCCCACACACAGATATCACTTCAGCATGACACATGATGCATTCCTGCAAAGTTTTGCAGCATTTGTATCATTCCACATTCTCATCAATCCAAGAATGTATTCTATCTCTAACCAGCCTTTCTAACATCTTCACCACCTGATATGCAAGTTGGTCTATAGTTTGACACCACAAACTTAGATTCTTTATTATGCAATGGTACTGTTTTTCCTTCCTTCCATTATGGGACTTTCCTGTTGTTTGACTCTCCTTGAGCAACCAAATCAGGGACACTGTCAACTTCTTTATACATTCCCATATAGTGATATTTCATCCAATCCCAGAGCCTTATCAACATATCCAGCTTAAAAATTCCAAATGCTTTGCACTCCTGAACTGCCAATCTACCTTCTTCTCCCAACTGTTATCCAACACCACTCTCAAGGTGGTACACTGGTGGTTTGGGAATGTTCGGTTTGGAATTTTTAAGCTTGATTTGTTAATAAGGCTCTGGTACTGGACGGGATATCACCACATATAGTAAGGGGAAACTGCTATATCGCTGATCTTGAATAGCAGGTAGCAGCACTAAAGATCAGCAATGTAGCAGTTTCCTTACTACATCATTGATCTTAGCAATGTAGTAAGGAAGCTGCTAATCTTCATTACACTTTACTTATCAGCTGAGGGCATCTTTTACTTGAGTAATTGAAATACCTAAAAGGTTTTTAGGTATTAATTTTTTGAATGTATTTTATATTATGAATGGTGTTTTGCACATCATCTTAACAAACTGAGGAAGCTTTAATATTAAGACAGCAAATTGTTAATCTCCTGATATTACTAAAACTTTTTGTTCATTATCACTTCTGAGATCACTACTTAATCTGAACTTAAAGTGGATTATTTCTAAGTTATTAACATGTGGTGGTGGTGGTGAGGGGGGGGAATGCTAATGTATATTGGTATTATTCTCTGGCCTCTATGGAGTCAGAAGACTCATCACAGAGAAATTATCATTACAAATCCTGGAATAGTAAGTTCATACTTTACCTTGAAATCATTCACCAGTGAGAGGATAGTAAACTCTAGCAATTGCTTTTCATTTCATTATTCATCTTAATCTTGGCTCTCTTGGTGACTTTGCATATATTTAGTATATGTATATATTTATAGTTATATTCAGTCATTTACAATAATGTGAATATATATATTGTATGCTCACAGTTCATAGAACCGGGGCTGGCAGATTGCCAAAAATGGTCAAATTTATGGTGAAGGGGAGAAAGAAATAAAGGATGTACGAATTGGTATAAAGAATAAAGTACGTGATTAAAATTTTCCAACTGTTATACGAGCAAAATAGTTACCCCTTTAAAAACTACAATATTCATAAAAGAAAAGTTAATTTTCTGACATGTAATAATAAACAACTCATCCCACAAGATGGATGGATTGATTATCCTATTACCAAATGGATTCTCCTTCTTCTGACATGCGCAGAAGTGTCAAAGGGTCTTGCATTTGTGGGTGTATAGTACACAAATATTTATCAAATCTAACTGAAGATTTCAATTATTATTAAGTATTTATGTTGCTATGAGTTAAAACTGTTCAATTTAAGTTATGTAAGTGTTTGTGGATAGAAGTAATTCAATTCCTAATTATTAACAAAAATTGCTAATAAATCTCTACAGCAGAGTTCTAGATCATATTAAAAAAATCCCTTAGTCCACCCTGATATTACTATAACTTTTTGTAAGTGGGAGTCATATTTTTTTTAAAAAAAAAGTAACAGCTGCTGTTGTTGTTTTGAAATTACTGCCCTGAAGAAGTTAAGGCTGTGAGGCCATTACTTTATGTCAGTAAATCGCATGTGTTCTTCTGGCCAGTTTATCTATTTTGCAAACCATCAGTATAGATGGGCAAGAAATCAGAGTGAGCTGGCCTGTATGCATTAAGCAATTGCAAGTAGACAGATGATGGAGTATGAGACTTCTGTAGTTGACAAAGTGAGAGGTTGTAAGATGGAGTGCAAACCTGCCATGGAGGGATGCTGTAATGTTTGGTGTAAGCAATGTTGTCAACATTCATGCCAACAGCTTGCACAGTCTCTTTAACATGCATACCAAAAGGATGAAAAACATGAGTTTTTGGGTCTTAAAACCAGAGTTTTTGATCTCATAGTGAGTCCATATTTTAGAAAGTGAATAATTTTGAAAAGTTGCACATCAAGCAGAAAATATTTCTTAATTTACTTATAGCTGAAAAAATCCTTATCAAAGTTCTTCATGAAGCAGATGAGATTTCAATCCAGGTCTCTCCAACCACAGGACATTGTCGAAACTGATTCATGGAAGTTCATTAAATGGGATATTCAAGACAGATGTTTGCTATTACATAAATTAATGACATAAAAATTATTTTGCTAAAAATGTTGATATTTTTTACCAAATCATAGCACATGATATTAGCACTTTGGAGGGGGGAGGCACTCTTAAATGAAACCAAGCTCTTGGAGTGATGAAAGGGGGATGGAACAAGAATGATGCAATTTTAAGAAATCAAAGCATCTAAGAAAATTAGGTTAGCTGATGAGTTTCATTTCCCTTAATTCCAATGTGGCTGGGAATCCAGCATAACCAAACATTAAAATTAAGTTTTCATTTTGTACAATCTCACACAGCACTGGATTTGGATTATACAAAGAGAGGAGAGAGAGTGTAAAGAGCTCAATGAGTCTATATAAATTACAACCTTTTGGTAGCAGTTTTCTTTTATATGCACAAGTGTAAGTTGAATGGAAAGCAACTCTGCTGTATAATTACTGCAATCAGGTGGAATATGGTTGGAGATAGTAATGTAGGAAACAAAGCCGACACAGATGTCAGTTCTTAAACCATCAGTATAGATGGGCAAGAAATCAGAGTGGGCTGGCCTGTATGCGTTAAGCAATTGCAAGTAGACAGATGATGGAGTATGAGACTTCTGTAGTTGACAAAGTGAGAGGTTGCAAGATGGAGTGCAAACCTGCCATGGAGGGATGCTGTAATGTTTGGTGTAAGCAATGTTGTCAACATTCATGCCAACAGCTTGCACAGTCTCTTTAACATGCATACCAAAAGGATGTATGACAGTCTGATGTGTGTGATATTGAGCTTCCCAACACAGAGAAGAGAGAGACTAGTCCATGTAGGATGATCTGGAAGAGACTTTATCTTTACGCTATAATTAAGAGATAACTGTTTCCATCTAAGTGATAGAGACGATTCATTTGCTTCACATAAAGACTTTGAGTGGGTGATGTGTGAAAGACACCAGCAGCTATCTGAATACCCTGATGATGGATGAGATCCAACCATGTTATTGCATGTTATTCTGCCTTGCAGAACCACAGACTTGAGATCCATGATTCAGTACTGAATGTATAAGTGCATTCACTAAAGACAAAGCAATGATGATTGATCTGCACAGAGGACTGAGTATGAAAAAAAATTCAATGCTCTCGTGCATTTTTCTATTAGTTGACGAAAGTGTGCAAGAAATGTAAGTTTTCTGTCAAAGATGAGTCCCAAGAACTTGGCTTCTGTTGCTACTTGAATAATAGTCTGTCACATTCTTAATTCAGGTTCTGGGTGAAGAGTGCATTTTTGACAGAAATATACACAGACACTTTTTTCTCCTGAAAATCTGAACCGATTACTAAGAGCCCATACAGAAACAAGATCAATTGCTTGCTGAAGTTGTCTTTCAATTACCCTCATGTTTAGAGTGACAGTCAATTGTGAAGTCATCAACATATGGAGAACTGTGTACAGTGGGAGGAAGATGTTCAGTGATTAAGTTAACTTTGATTGTAGAAAGTGTCATACTTAAGCCAGAGCCTTGGGGAACATCTCACTATAAATTAAAGATGCCAAGAAATTATATACTTGGTTTAATTCGTTATCCAAGTGTAAGCAAACAAAGTTTGCGCCTGAAGTATTTTCAGGACTGGGTATCTTTAATTTATAGTATAATCAAGTGGAAAAGCTTTCAATCACCACCTAACTCTTGATGATATGGCCAAATAGCATACTTCCCACTCTGACTTGGAAAGCTCACTCAGACAGAAAGTTTTTAATAAATATAGGAATGTGTCCTCTGAAACCTAGGTTATAGAGGTTTTATAATATGTCATATCTCGAGGATGTTATAAGCTTTTTTCATATCAAAGAAAACTGTAACCAAAGGAATGCATCTCTTATCAAGTTTCTAAACAGACCAAATGGCTTAAAGTTGAACAATGTCTACAAAATCCACACTGTGTATTGGAGAGAAAATCATTACTTTCGAAATACAGAGAAGTCTAGCATTAACCATTTTATCTAATGTCTTACCAAGACAGCTGGTCAGAGCAATAGGTCGATAATTATTTGCTTGTGGCTTATCCTTTCCTGGTTGTGGGATAGCAATGACAAACTGACTTATGCCCAGAATCTGGACTCTTCCTCTTAAGTATTCTGTTGTATAATAAGAGAAGGAGATCCCCAGAAGTTGATGGTAAATGTTTTATCATTTCATAATGATAGAACAACATGAATAATCACTTTGACAAATCATTAATTGTATGGCTCAAGCTCATTGGTAGAAAAATATAGCCTTTGTTTCTCTTGCTGCTCTTTCAATATTAAAAATTCAGGAGGATATGAAGCTGTTGCTGAGATTCAGGCAAAATTTTCTCTCAGAGCATCTTCATTAGTTTTGGGATCAGCAATAACACATCCATTATAGTCTAAGGTAGACAATCAGTGTATTCTATATCTAGCTTTCATTTTCTAGATTTTATCCCATACAATTTTTGCACTTGTCATTTGATTAATTGATGAGGTAAATTGGATCCAAGATTGGGTTGTTGTAAAATCTTGGCTAGATATTTAGACAGTTTGTAAGTTGGAGAATAGATTCCATCAACTATTGGACGTAATGGTGTACCTTCTTTATGTATTTTAGGAACGCCATACAATCTTGGAGTCAACGGGTGCATGGATTTTAGCTTTCTTATTAAGTCTACAGGCCAGTTAGTCATTCCACGTAATAGTTCATTGGTGTCTTTATGGTTTTTTTGGTTAGCATCTGTACTGAGAACGTCATAGACAGACGTGCCTGATAATAGATTGTTAATTTTCTCTTCATAATCTTTTGTATTTAAGATAACAGTATTATTGCCTTTGTCAGCTTTAAGTATGATGATGTCTTTATTATTCTTTAATTTGAGTAGTATTCTTCTTTCCATTTGGTTAGAGTTGGTGTTAGGAGATCTTGACGGAGCCAAGAGGATTATGCTGCTTTTTAATCATAAGTCATTAGCTATTGGGTGTGGTGACAATGAGATGGCTTTTTCTAAGTTGCAGATGAACTCTATTTTAGAAATAGCAGTAGGTGTTTTAAGGCGAAATTGAATCCTTTTTTGAGAATTGAGATCTCAGGTTTTGTTAAAATGTGATTAGATAGGTTCATTATCACTTGGTTATCTGGTAGAGAGGTTTTAGAGTTAATGTAATTATCATATAGCAAGTTGAATTTATCAATTTGTGTCTTTTTTGCTGTAACTGAAGGTTTTGGCATAACTGTTGCTAATCATATTATCTAAAGTTGCCAGGTATCTACGTCAAGGTTATTAGAGATATCTGTGAACAAATCATAGCAGTGAGAGTCTATTTGGCTGAGGAAAGCTTTCGTATGGCTAATTCTTTCTTGGAGAAGGGCCAATGAAGTTTTTTGGTAAATAATATTAGCTTTTTTTTGTTTTAAAATGTTGTTTGAGACGAAGAAATTTTGGGATAACATTATTGTCTCGACACCTTTTTAAAAATGTCAGATGGTTTAAACACTTAGCCTTTTTGCATTTTAAACCTTCAAGATTGCATACTTTTCGCTTAGTGATCTCATCGATCCTGTTCATAGTGTGATTTTCTTTCTTGACTACTTGTCTAATATGGATCCAAGATTGTTTTTGACTCTGGCATCTCACATAATGCACTCTGGCCTGAGCATGATTAAGAGCTATTAAGTTTGATGGTGGGGTATCTATTAAATATAGCCCATACTCTGCATTGATCTTTATTGGCTGCCTGGCATTCTGGGTTCCCCCAAGGCTTTGGATAGAGTCATGATGATATTCTTGGAATAGAGACTATTATTGCCTGGTTGACTGTATTTTGCAAAATAGGATAAAGTGTTCAGTAAGCCTGGTCTATTTTCCATATGGGCATCCATGTAGGAGAACATGGTTCCTGTGAAAACATTGTACAAAGAACAGGAAAATGACTGTTTCCGTATACTTTCTCTTCAACATCCCATGTGAGCAATGGAAGAATGAAAGGGAGTAGTTGTAAGATCAATTGCAGAATATGAGTAGGTAGGCATATGGAAGAAAGAGATCATTATTGTGAACGATTCATTCAATGATACGACTTTGTTTATTTGTGTTGGCACTACCCCACAGAGTAGCATACTCATTGAAGTCTCCTACATGGATGCCTATATAGTATGGGTTTAAGCAGTTGCAAGATAAGTTATCAAGATCGATATGATTTAACTCAGCACATAGCAGTAAATAAATTGAACACAATGTAATATGAAATCCCGCTGATAGGCAAATCACTATTGTTCCAGAGCAGTATTAAGCTGGACATGATGAAAAGGAGTGTGATTGCCCACTAGGATAGCTACTCCTCCATGAACAGGATCACCTCCAGTTCTGTTCTTGCATACACCAGTAAAATTCCTTAAGGAAGAATCTTCACTAGGTCTTAAGTACGTTTCCTGTAGATAGAAACAGAAAGGTTTGTGTTTCTGCAGCAAATTCTTGATATCATTGATATTCTGGTGAAACTCACGACAGTTCCATTGTAAAAATTTTTCTATTGTTTTGGCTTTATAGACTTGTCTGGTTTTCAGGAGGTTGAGGACTTACATTTGTCAGGTTTATATTTATCAATTAATTTTGGGAAGTATGGATGGCCAGTATTCATCTCTTCCTCTGGTAAAATATTCAATTTACTTTCAGTGGATGCCGAAGTATCCATTTTTTCCGTAGGGGTGCCTGGTAGTTTATCTTTAAGCGATATATTTGGCATAATTTTTTTGACAAATGGGTTCTCATCGAATGGAACAATTTTTGGAGTTGTCTCTGGAGTAAGATCCCAGGTCATGTAATTATGTGGTCAACAGAGAAGCACTCGAGATCATAAATCGTATCTCAAAACAAGTGTAGTGGTGGTTAACTTCCTTTTTGCATCTTGATATGATACATTTTTTTTTGTTTTAATTTCCTGTATTTCTTTTTCATCTTTCCACTTTTCACATGCACGAGAGTAGGCTAGATGATCTCCTTAACAGCTGACATAATTATCTTTTTTTGCAGAGTAAGATTTATTATCATGCTCTTTACTACCACACATTGGCACAGATGGTAGAGCCATGACATGCAGTTTGGGCATGTCCATATTTAAAGCATCTTAGTGGATTAGGGATGTACATTCTAACAGCACAGCTGAGATACCCAGCTTTTTCAGATGTTGGAGGATTAGGTGTATAAAAGTAAGGATGATGTTCCTGGTTGAAACCAGGGCACCATTCCTAAGTATCAGGATGCACCTAACACCTATCACTCCCTGATCTTTAAGCTCTGAGCATATCTCCTCATCAAGGAACATCTAGGAGATCCCATTCTGATATCACTCCTCTACAAGAATTGAGTGTTTAATGAGACATTACTGTTATTGGTATTCTACTCACTAATGTTGCTCCCAGTAGTTTCTCAGAATTTGCTGACATGAGGTTTCCACAGTGATATCACCATAACGTAATTTCTTAACAGTTTTGGGAGATCCTGCCAGTCCTTCTAAACCCTTTTCAATAAGGAAGGGTGATATTTTCCCTAATGGCTTTTCACCTGTTGTATGGATGATCAAAAACACTACATTTATACTAGTATCATCATCTTTTATTTCTCACTTCTGTTACCAAATGCTATATCTATCTATAGTATCAGTACTTGGGGTGAGACTTTTGCTAGGGCTCCTGAAACATATGAAGATGAAGAAATCATGCTCAAGAGGTTTTTGGTTAGACACCAGATCTCTCAACCCACCACAGAGCTACACACATTGACACCCACTGACCAGCAAGCAATACTGTGCTTAGGAGTGGAATGACAGAGCTACTCCAGACACTATACCAGCACCACAGCAAGCTTTAGTTCCTGATCCCAGACCATGGGGTGATAAACTTACTGCAACACCATTGATCCTTGTAGGCAAGCCCACTAGTCGATTGATCTTGGATGGCCCAGCCAGGACTGCCCATCTTGCCAAAGCAGAGGCCGAAGTAGTGCAAGACTACCAGGATCCCTCTTTCTGGATGTCCATGGGTTGCACCACATGGCAAACACGACAGCAGGATGTTAGATCCAGGTAATGGTGGTCTGGGAGAAAGGATAGTAAAAAAAAGACTCAGGAAGAGTAAAGCAAAGAATGCAGGAAGAAAAGCAAAGAAAAAGAAGAAGAATGAAAAAAGGCCAGTACTATTACTAGCAGGTCCCCTCCATCAGTTGCCCCACAGGGAGGGGAGTACATAGCAAACTTATATACACTAGTGGCCAAAATTGAGGAAACCTTTGGAAAAAGTATATTTTTGAGGTTTGATGGCTCATAACACCACTTTTTTTGGTGTAATACCATAAAATTATATGTCAATGGAAAGATAATTTAATCAAGAATGATGTAACAAAGTTCGTTCAATTATCTGTATCCTTATGAAAAGTTATAGCCAAATAACCAGAAAAAAGAAGTACAACTTGCTTAGGTTGATATGAAGTAGCTTTCCTTCATTTGAACATAGCCAATGAGCATGAGTGTTTAGAGAGCCAATCAGTTGTCATCTTGTTTTGGCAATGAGCCAATAAGGTCACAGTAGGATTCAACTATTGATATCATATATTGGAGCTGAGAGGAGGACATTTATCAGTGTGTTATGTGATTGCAATCAAGTTGGTTGGTGTTTTTTTTTTTATGTGTTCTTTCATTTAGTGAGCTTGTAAAATTAAAGAAATGGTGCAAAGAGTTGACTGGTCACCCAGAAAGTGATGTAAAATAGTACTATTAAGTGAACAAGACTACAGTTATGAAGAAATTAGAAGAAAAATTGGTGGAAACTTAACCAAAGGTGGCATTTCTAAATTTTTGAAGAGGTATAAGGAGACTCAGTCACTACAAAACTAGACTGGTAAAGGCAGGAAAAGGTGCACAACAGCAAGTGATGATAGAAGAATTGAGAGACTGTGCCTAAGTGATGGAAGAAAATCATCTGGGTGTATACAAGATGAAATGCCGCAATAGAATGTGAAGTTGAGTGCAAGGACTGTTTGGTGCAGACTGCAGGAATTTGATCTAAATGCTAAATTCCAAGAAAAAAGCTATTTTTATCTCTCAAACAAAGGTTGAAAAGATTAAACTGGGCTAAAACACATGTTAACTGGACAGCGGAACAATGGGACAGTATTATTTGGAGTGATGAGACCAAAATCTCCCTGTTTGGCATAAAATACGTAAGGAGAAAAATCGGAGAAGATTTGCATCTTGATTGCATTACACCTACTGTGAAACACCCACTTAGTGTTATGATCTGGGGTTGTATGACATCAAAAGGCATGGGCAGAATTTGCATGATTAATGGGAATATAAATGCCAAAAATTACATAAATGAAATACTTGAGCCCAAACTGTGAAGCATTTATATTTCAACAGGATTCAGCTCCATGTCATGTTGCTGCTGTGTGCAAACAGTGGTTTCAAGATAATCATATTCCACTTCTGGAATGGCCTGGGAATAGCCCAGACCTTAACCCAATCGAAAATCAGTGGAGTCGACTAAAGAAACTTGTTAGTCAGAAGCAACCCACCAATAAAACCCAATTAATAGAAGCAATAATTCAATTGCTTCTATTAATTGGGTTATAATTGTGTTATAATTTCACATTATAACAACTGCAGAACTAGAAAACTTGGTTCACTCCATGGGAAGGCATTGTAAGGCAGTAATTAATGCTAAAGGTTATCCAACTAAGTATTAACTCACATTGTGAGAATTTTTGTATATCTCATTTTTTCTATGTGTTTCACTTTTCTTCTTTATAACTGCTGTTCTAATAAAAAAATCCTTCATAAAAGTTATTGCATTACATTCTTGATTAAATTATCTTTCCATTGATATATAATTTTATGGTATTACACCAAAAAAGTGGTGTTATGAACCATCAAACCTCAAAATACACTTTTTCCAAAAGGATTCCACAATTTTGGCCACTAGTGTATCTTAATTATCATTAATAATAGTTAACAAAGTATTATCAGCAAAGAAAAAAAAATTCAAAGAACAAATTTGGGAGAACTTTTTCAAGACTTCATGAGGGATTGAGTTCCTTTCCTCCCCTACCTCACTGATGATCTAAACAGTGGGGAGGAGTTAATTTGTTTGAAAATCCAGCCTATGAAAAAAAAATAAATATTTTTGAAAGTTTATGTCAGATATATACACTATCTACCAATAACTGTCCAGATACTGCTGTTAATTGAAGTTATAGAAGATTCCAGATTTGTTAAAAGCATAAAAACTGGTGTACAGATAGCAGAAAGAGGTACTTGATCGTAGCAGATGAATACAGGTGGGATGGAAACATGACGTGAACTCAGTGACATCGAGAGAGAGAGAAGTGTCATTGTGGGCTGTCACATGGTGGCATGTCCATACATGCCACTGCCACTCAACTGGAGCATCCAAAATCAACTGTTGGTGATGTGATCAACAAACGAAGATGTTCTGGCATCGCTAGTGCAGGAAGACACCCAGCGTGGCTGCTAAAAATGACTGACAGGGACAGGAGGGTGTTAAAACAGGTGGCATGCAAAAACCGGCTACAATCAGCACAGACCATCTATGATGAGTTCCAGAGCACCGGTAACATCACTGTAAACACTAATACTGTATAACAAGGGTCTTCAACCTTTCAGACAGCGGGGGGCCTCATTAAAATTTTCAATGAAGCCCACGGGCTACTAAGCTATACTGCGGTATTTAGAATTGCAAGATGCTTTCTAGATTCACAAGGAACACTGTGCATTTGATACTTCATAAAATCCTATGTTGTTGTTGTTGTTGTCTTGTCCTTTGAAGAGTCTTAGATGTTTCCGTGCGCTCTTTGTACTGCTTTGGCTATGTCTGTGATTTTGTTTGTATAGAGCTGTTGTTCAGGATTAGGATCTATTTCTTGCAAGGCTGCTGTAATTGCTGGACAGGTAAAGATGTGAGTGGGTGTCAGTTCCGTATTGGGGCAGTTGTTGCAGTTTCTATATGTTCTCGTATCATCTGTATTGATCTTCATTCCTCTATAATGTCCTGTTCGTAGTCTTGCTATCGTAGTGGAGGTCCTTCTGTCAGCATTGATCTCGGGAATTTGATGTTGTATCACTGATTTCAATGGAATTAGTTTAGCTTTTGCTAGTGCATTGGCATCAGCAAGAGTTATCATATGAGTTTCTTGGTTGAGTTCTCTGGCCTCTTTTGCTAATTTATCAGCTGCTTCGTTGTGATCAATGCCTACATGAGCAGGAATCCATTGTAGAATGCAACTTTTACCTAAACACTTTAGATGATTTAAGAGTTTATGGATGTCTTGTGTGAGCTTGGTATTGCCATTTTTGATTGCCTCCATAGCTGATCTTGAGTCACTGTAAATTATAATTCCTTCAGATTGTTGAGATGATGATAGATTTAAGTAGGCTTCTAGTGCTTTAATTATTGCGTAGAGTTCGCTGGTAAAATTGGAAGCGATTCTCCCAGATCCAACTTTTATTGAAAGTTTTTCACCTTTCGGGAGTAGAAGGAGAACACCAGCGCCTCCATTAATCATATTGGTGTCTGATGATCCATCGGTATAACAAATAACCTGTTTGGAGGATGAAAGAAGGTTGATGGTATTTAGGCCTTTTTCTTTAAGCATTTCTTTTGGTTCTTTTTTTGTACAGAGTTTGGTAAGGTTTAGATTTATGAAGGTATTTGAAGGTAAAGGACTGGAAAATAGAGGTTCTTTGTTTATGTGGACATTTAGCTGATCAAGACCTATTTCTTTCCTGATAGTGTCATCATATTGTAAAGTCGATGATCTGTGAAGTCTGCAAATTTGGTTCCAATGTTCATAGGTTTTTAGGGAGACATGATCACTTTGGTAGCTTCTGATATTATTTATGAATTTTATGGTGGCAAATTTTCGTCTGTCCTCCAGCAGGTCAAGCCCACATTCCTGTTGGGCTCTGATGTTGTTAGTGGATGAGACTGCACCAATGATAATCTTGGATGCTTTTGCTTGTATTTTGTCTAGGTTTTTCTTTACCGATGAAGCCGAAGGTGACCAGATAGGTGCTGCATATTCCATTATTGGCCTTATTAGTGTAGTGTAAGTAGTTTTGAGGATTTTTGGCTTTGCACCCCAATTTGTTCCACAAAGCCTTTTCAGTATATTTAATTTTTTTAGAGCTCTGTTGGAAGTGTTAGAGATGTGTTGTGCAAAACGTAATTCCTGATCAAGCGTAATACCAAGGTATTTTGGATTTGTGACTTTTTCAATTAGCTTGTTATTGATCATGACTTTGGGATTGTAGGAATGTCTATTTTTCCTGTCTGTACTAAATGTACTTAGTTTTGTTTTGTCTGGGTTGATTTTAAGTTTGAGTTCGTTTGACCATTTTTCTAATCCTCTCATGGATTTGTTTAGAATTTCCTCTGATTCTTTGATTTTAGCACTAGTGTGCCAGATGGCTATATCATCTGCATAGCAAGTTACTTTTGTGTCTTCTGTAAGGTAGGGATGAATATTATTGACATATAGAAGGAATAGTAAGGGACTGAGTACTGAGCCCTGGGGAACACCAGCCCAGGTTCTCCGCTCTTTTGATATTGCTGTATTGATTCTGACTTTGATCTTTCTTCCTCTGATGAAATCAGCAATCCAGATTAAAGCGTTTCCTCTAATTCCAATATCATGTATTGTTTGTATTAATTTTTTGATCCAAACACGATCAAAAGCAGCAGTCATATCAAGGAATATGGCAGTTGTCTTTTTTGTTGGTTTTTCCTGAAATGAGTCTATTATTGTTTGGCAGAAATGGAATAATTGATCTGTTGTCGAATGACGAGTTCTATAAGCAGTTTGGTAGTAGTTGATTTTCTTATTTTTTGTCAGCCAGTGCATAAGCCTGGAGTGTATGATTCTTTCAGTAATTTTACAAAGTATGCTAGTTAATGCGATAGGTCTGTAACTTTGACATTCTGCAGCATTTTTGTCAGGTTTCAGGATGGGTACAATAACTGATTTTTTCCATTCTTTTGGAAGTTTGCCCGTTCGCCAAGAGGTATTGAGAATGTCCAGAAGTTGTTCTTTGGCATTTTTGCCAAGGTGTTTGACCATATGACCAAAGATAAGATCATTACCAGGGGATTTATTAGGTGCAGTTTTCTCGATTGATGAATTTAGTTCACTTAGTATAATATAATAAAATAAAATAATATAATATAATAAAATCCTATAAAAATAAACAAACTCAGCTTTAAGAGCATATGTAGGAGTCAGGTTCATGATAAGTAAATATAATCAATACTTGAAAAAAGATAATCTAATGAAGAAAACATTCATTTTTTACAATGTCAATGGGCAACTTGGCAATGTTTTTCCCTGACCAGCTTGTCGATGTTGGCATCAATGTCAGAAGTCGCTATAGGCAGAGTATTCTCGAGATGTTGGTCCGTAATCTGAGTTCATGTCTTTGACTTTACATGCTTCATTCTGGAGAAGAACTGCTCACATAAGCATGTGCTTCCTAACAAAGTGCACATCTTCAAAGCATGCCAGCGAGAATTAGGAAATGCATCCTCAGAAATGTAGTCTTTGTAAAATGTAAGCAAGGTCACATTGAATAATTTTTCTCTCAAAGAAGAGTTGTTTTGGAGTTCAAGCAGCATCATTTGTACTGAGCCTATCATTTTGGCAGCATTGACACTGAATGGCACATAGAAAATAAATCTAAAGAAGACTATTGGTTATAAAAATCACTAAATCTCTATTCAAACTCAATTTGCAACCCGACTAATTTTGTAGCATATTCATCAAGACACAAACAGTTGGAATCAGCGAGAAGATGAAAATGAGGTTGTCATTTTTTGTGAGTTGTGCCTCCCAAAGTTTGAACTTGGCCACAAAAGCTTTGATGTGATCAAACATCAAACAGAGTGTACACCAGTTGATCTTTGGATTATAACCATGTATTTAGGTCATTCATATGCAACGTGATGTTGTCACAAAGGCAAACTCTGTCATCCAATTCGGATCATTGAATTCCAATCAGATTCCCCTTGGTTTGCATGAACTGCTATATTTCGCTCCTTACATCAAAGACTCTTTTAAGAACCTTCCCTCTGCTCAACCAATGCACATCACTATAATAAACCACATCGCCGTGATCCGCTTCGCACTCTTGGGTCAAAAACTCTTGGAATTGATGATAATCCAATCCTCTTACCCTAATAATGTTGATGACAGTCACAATAACTTTCACGACATTCTCAAATCCAATAGTTTTCGTGCACAAATTCTAGTGGATTAAACAGTGGTAATGGACAAACTACTGTTTCAGCCATCTACCTGCGACGTTAGTACTAGTAGTTAAGTACCGCTTGGCACTGGTAGATGGCTGAAGAAGCATGTCTATTTAATATTATTTATTTTTATAGGATTTTATGTAAAGTATCAAATTTACAGTGTTCCTTGTGAATTATAAGATGCTGGAAAGTATCTTACAATTCTAAATACCGCAGTATAGCTTAGTGGCCTGCAGGCTTCATTGAAATTTTTTTTTTATTTAATCACGTTTTAATGTTAATCAGTTATTTTTTCAAAATGGCTGGCAGGCCACAGCAAAGAGCTCTGCAGGCCATGCGTTGAAAACCCCTGCTGTACAAAAAGAACTCCATTTACTGGGTCTCCATGGAAGAGCAGCAACACACAAGCTGAAAATCAGAACAACGAACAAGGTGGCTCATCTGGCCTGGTGCAAAGAGCATATGAACTGGACAACTGACCAGTGGAAAATGGTATTCTGGAGTGATGAATCAAGTTTCAAATGTTTCCAGTCTGATGGCACAGTATGGGTGTGGAGGCAGTCTGGTGAACGCTTGTTACCGCAGTGTGTTGTACCCACAGTAAAGTTTGGTGGTGGAGGAGTAATGGTGTGGGGTGCATTCAGCTGGTTTGGAGTGGGACCACTGGTCATTGTTTGTCACTGGTTCCATGAAGACAGCTCAGAACCTTTCTGGATAATCAGGTGTGGCCTACACATGCCACAGAACTGCAACTGTTATGGAATGATATGAAGAGATGGGTGTTAAACGACTGACCTCGCCTGTGCAGAGGCCTGACTTCAACCCCATCGAACACCTGTGAATTTGAATGGCGATTGAGGCCAGAGCAGCATGTCCTCAATCTGTCATTGAACTCACAATATGTGACAGACAATCTGTCTGTCACACATTGGTGGAAAGCCTCCCTCAAAGGGTGCAGGAAGTGATCAAAGCTAAACATGGACATACCTGATAATAGGGTCTGCCTGCTGATATCAACTGTAAATTGCTAAGGTATCCAGACAAATATATATATATATATATATATATACACATATCACATGGAGACTGTATAACTTTAAAGTGTTCAACAAACTGTTTCCATGCCAGATGCAGCTAAAACTTTCAACATGTCTTCCATCCACAAAGTTTGCAAAGCAAGTTGATTAAATAGTGCATGTAAAAGTGCTTGTTTACAGTTTCCTATAACTAAATGACTTTCTTCTGTAAATCATCAGAAAAGCATCATATTTGCCAAGATACTTTTTTTTAATCATCAACCCCACATGTGAGAGATCACGAAGCCTATAATACAAAAGCAATGTTGTGTGAGTAGGCAGGTAGTTAAGGAGAAAGAGAGAATCTAGTGATATGTTTCACAAATATATCAAGGATAATAAGTCAGCAAGTTTGAAGCTGAAATGTGTACTTTGCTCAGTAGCTGCTCATATTTATACATGCTTATAGGAAAATGAAATAAGAATGGTGGCCTTTTCAGTGGTGCAGAAACAGACATGTAAATACTGAAAACATCTATAATAAAGTGAAAAGAAATATATGTACAAAAGTTCTAAATGGAATTATATCGTTTCTGGTGTAATGTTTCATGCAAAAAGTCTGAAAACAAAAAAGAAGCATTTTCAAAACAAAAGAATTAATTTTTAGTGATGATTTGCTCAGAACTTATACACACAGTGTCTGAACAATCGCTAATTAAAATTCAGCAGTAATTAGTCAGCATTACTGGATTCTATTATTCACCTTAGAGGACCCAGGTTCATTGTAACGAGTTTTAAAACCCTTTTAAAAGTGTGGTTAACCCTTATTAACCACACTTTTCCTTAATTTCCAGGGATGACCTCTTGTTCTTCCATCACTATTACACAGCTGAAACATTTCCCCTGCATCAATCTTATAAAAACCTTTTAATAATTTAAATGTTTCTATCATATCCCCTCTTCTCTGCCTGTCAACCAACCTCTGCAATCCACAAGCTCTCAATCTAGGGAGCATTTTTCACATCACTCACCAACACAGTCACCCTCCTCTGAACCCTCTCCACAACCTCCTCATCTCCAAGGAATCCAGGTGATCAGACCTGAGCACAGTAATCCAAATGTGGAAGTATCAATGCTTTATAAAGAGGAATAATAACCTCTTTATCTCTGGATGTTAGTGTGTTCCTTAATAACCAAGTAATCATATGTGCAATTTTGGACACCTTAGCAATGTGTCCCGTGAACTTCATCTCCCTATCCACCAACATCCCTAAGTCCCTAGCCTCGTCAATCTCTTGGAGTACCATTCCATCAGTGTAGTACACAGCTGGTAATCTTTTAATCCCAAAATGAATAACTTGAACTGACATCCATTACCTTTTGTCCATTCTGCCAGCTTATTTAAATCATCCTGCAAACTCTCAATATCAGCTTGATATTGAGAGTTTACCAACTGAGCCCTGAGGCACACCACCTGCCTCATCTTGAACTGTGCTCCTCCATACACCACTTCTGGTATCTCTCTCCCTGAGCCATTCTTCAATCGATATCACCAGTTTGGTACCCATGCCCATCTGCTCCAATTTGCGCAACAATATTCCATGGGGTATCCTGTTAAAAGCTTTAGAAAAATTCAGAAGTACCACTGTGTAGCCATTTCCTTTGTCCAATTCAAATGTCATTCTATTATAAAAAAGTTAATAAATTGCTAAGGCAGGATCCACCTTTAACAAAATCATGTTGGCCCCTATAGAGTATCATATCCTGATCCACCCATTCTTGAATTTTGTCTTTAATCAACTTTTCCAACACTTTACCACCACTCCCGAGATGGTGATTGGTCTGTAATTAACTACCGCAGTTGTAGAGCCACCTTTATGCAAAAGAACTACTTTGCCTTCCTTCCACTCCCTAGGGACCATACCAGAGTTCAAACTTAAGTTAAATAACCAAGTAAGAGGCATTGACAATTCCTTTGCACATTCATGCAACACCCGAGCTGATATTCCATCTAAACCTACAGCAGTGTTTGCATTTAAATTTTGCAATATACTAAGTACCTCTGATTTCTTAACTTCAATTCTCACATTATTCATTGCTACAGGTACTGAGATATCCTCACTTGGGTGACAGACTTTTGAAAAGTGATCACTCAGTAACTCTACTATTACATCTAAATTTGTCATCTCAATACCATCACCACCCACTAAAGTTATCCTTCCTTTTACTTGCCACATAGTGGAAGAATTCTTTGGGATTACCCTTGATCTCCTTGGCTAGGGTCTTCTCATAATCTGATTTAGCTTTTCTTACTACTGGTAACCTTCCTAGCTTGAGCCTTGTACTGCTCATGGGTGTAATGATCACCTTTCTCCCTGTAAATTCTCCATAACATTTTCTTTTTTTTTTTTTTGCAGATCAAGCTTGATACTACTACTCATCCATCTAATGCTTACCTTGTTTGTCTTCCTGACCATGAGATCACAATCTGATATTGCCTTCCTCAGATACCCGCTGATTTTATCCCATGCACTGCTAACATCTTTCCCCTGCAATATGTTCTACCATGGGATGACTGCAAGCTCACTCCGAAGCTTGTTATAATTGCTTAGCCTGTAGTTCCGTATATATATATATACACCCCTTCTTAAGAGAGAAATCCACAAATTTTGCAACCTCTCAAGTTAATACCACATGATCGCTCTCACCAATTGGAGGTAATGAGGACACCTTACTTATGCATATATCCTCTGAACCAATGACCAGGTCCAACTCACACCACGGGTCCCTTCAGTTACGTGCTGTTTCAAGTAATTATCTCGTAGAAGATGTACGAATTCCATTTCCTTTTTGCCACGTGATATTTCCTCCTTCCAACTAATATCACCATAATTAAAATCCCCCATTGCAGTAATTTGCTGATGCATGAATTCAATATCACCCCCTGTACCCCCTGGCCTATAGCAGCAACCAACCGTATATTTGGTTGCATTGGTCACTATTTCACACCAGACCACCTCAAATGAACTATCATCTTGATATACTACTTTCTTTGGCTGCAACTCATCAGCTATCATCAACAGTACTCCTTCCCCCTGTTCTATCTTCTCTATCCTCCCTGAAAATACTGTACCCATCACATTCAATTCCAGTGACCACATCTTCTGCTGACAGCCAAGTTTCACTAATGCCTACAACTTTTGGTGAGATTGCACTGACTAATGCCAAAAATTCTTCCCTCTTATTTTGAATCCTTCTTGCATTAGTATACAAAAATTGCAGATTCCCTTTAGTTTTTGTACCAGCTTTAGAACTGATATACATGCCACTAATTTCAGTAGTCCCATGCCGATTTTTATCCACTCTATTCTGCAATTGATTCTGCGAATAAGGTTAAACAAATATACAACCACTAATTTCAGCAGCACTGAAAAAAAACAAAAAAAAAAAACAATAACCATTGTTTTGATTTTTGCTTTGAAAACCAGTGGAACACCTGTGCATAGTTCAGAGACAGTCATCACTGTAAACTTGTTTTTTTAGGTCTTTGTGCACTTCTGTAGCAGTTTTTCATAATTTGGAGTAAAATTTTATCATAGCTGTTTGCTCCACTCACACACTCATACTTCACAAGTTGCCACACAAAAACTGCTGTGTCACTCAACTCAAAAGTTGCACCTGCGATTACAACACACTCTTGCAGTCAAAACTATAAACATGCATGTTTATTACTTTTATTCAAAGGGTTGTCCTGTAAAAAATCAATCTTATTACTTAATGGGCATACCGTGTATATTGAATTGGAATCTGCATTTTTAATGAAGGCACTGCATTGGCTTTGCTTCTTTCTTTCTTACTTACTTATCTTCTTTGTTCCACATGGCACATAAAGCTGAGATCTATTTCCTCTGGTTACCTGTGTGTTGTGCAACTAATTCTTCTGCTCTCTCATCCAGCCATTTTTCTTTCCTTTTCCATTTTCTGCGATGCTAGAGTTTTTTCAGGTCTTTCCTTTTTCCTTTGTGGATCCTTGTCAAATTTGCTAACCTTGAAATCTCTCTCTCTCTCTCTCTTTTTTCTGTCCATTCCCAATCCAATCGGCTTCCATTTGTTTTACTGGCAATTTTTTTTTTGCTCAGTCCTTTTTTTATGTACGCTGCTTTCCATATATTAAGGAATAAAGAGAAAAATAACAATAACTCAAAAACTGTATGATGAATCTATATGCAATCTGGTGAAAAACAATATGATACAGGTTGTGAAAGAAACATCCACAAAAATTGTAAATAAATAGTTCGATTCTGTAACAAATAGGTACATGAAGACAATGGTCAAAAAACCAGAGGTCAAAATGAGATTGTCAAAGTTTCTGAATAAAGAATGTGATCACCCTTCACAGCAATACAGTGCTCACAACAATGTTTCACACTGTTTATAATGATGTCCAGGAGCTCAGTTGGTAATAACAACCATTGCTCCTGCAAAGCTCTTTAAGTCCCTTTAGGTTTTGGGGAGGGTAGGATTGAGAGGCACCTCTACCTAAATCATCTCAGATACACTCAGTAGGATTAAGGCTCAGGAGGCTTGGCTGGCCCGTCCACACATATGATAGTTTCTTCTTAAAGATAGTGGTCCACAAGCTTTGCTCAATGAAGATGACATTATCTTCTAAGATAAATGCCTCCCTTATTGCACCTGCATATGGATGAACATAGGAATCCAGGACCTCATTTCTATAAGTTGCAGCATTTGTGGTTCTGCTAGGAGGCAAGTATAGGTCAGTGTGTCCACCCAACAAGATGTTTTCCCAAACTGTCACATTACCTCCAAACATGTCACTGGTTTTCTCTCCAGATCAGAGTGCATCTGATATCTATTTGCAGAGCAAATCGGGAACTCATCTGTAAACAATACTGACCCATAGATGCATGTAGACTATTGGTCAGACCATTCTCCCAAATCTTTGTGCACACAGTGGAAGCAGATACCAACGTTCCTGTAGCCAAAACAAGGTCAGATCATAGCTGATTTGGGTAGTACTCCTATTTCGCTGAGCAGATAATTGGAGATATTGGTCACCCACTGTACTTCCTTCACTATATCTCAGTGATGCTGTTTGTGACTACTGGAATTGGTTCCACAGTCTCGCATGCAACCATCTGGCTACCACTACCTCTACCTAACTTTTGCCGGCCTCTGGTCTTATGATGGCTTACTACCTGAATTCATTGGTTAAATGATATCTTGCAGCAATATCCATGAATTTTGCTATCACGAAATGTCTTGGTCTCCTCCAGACAGGAAATGGAAAGGATTATTTGCATATACCAATGACTGCAGCACTCATTTGTATATGATAATCAGACAGTGTCATGTTTTACATAATGTACCTCATTTCATATCCCCCCCCCCCCAAGTTATTGCATTTTTCTTCTTTGTTTCTTAGTTTATGGAAACCATTGTAATTCATCATTTGTTATATGTTGGGGCCAAAATATTTTAATATTTTATCCAAACATGTTGTCTCAAAACTGTTTAATTTTTTTTTTTTTTTTTTTTTTTTTTTTAATTTTGGTTTTATTATAATAGGATTATTTCCATAAATTATTCAATTTTTTTTTCCCTGCTGATTAACATGTATTTGGAATATCTTAAAGAATAATGTTTTCAACTATACAATCTCAGCCACTACTTTGGATCTGCTATGTTGAAAATATTTTTGGCATATGGTCTCCATTCTGAATCTGAACTGATTAATTTCTTTAAAAAAACAGTAGCCTACCTCCTTGGATAAAATTCACTGTGGAGAAAGAAAATAATAACAAACTATTCTTCTTAGATATCCCACTTGCTGAACTTCTTGGAAATATGACATATTAAAAACATTACTTAGCAGAGCTAGGTTTTTCACTTGGTTATATTATAAATTAAAGATGCCAAGAAATTATTCTTGGTTTTATCCTTTATCCAGGTGTAAGCAAATAAAAATTTTGCACATGAATTAGCATCATGACAGGACTATGTATATATAGAGGCTAATGACTCACATTAATTTACTTAGCATCCCATAATGCAACACACAGATACTTACACACATGTATAATGCTATGCATATGGGAAGGGCCACTACCCAAGGTTGAAGTAATGCAGAAGTCATATTTCCATATACAAGTAGTCAAAAGGTGTCGCATCTTATTACTGAAATACTCTGGATTAGAGAAAGATGTTTGAAAGTTTTTTCACTATAATGGACTACCGCAGACTCACAAAGGAGCTAGACAATAAAGGTGCACAATACCACACCTTCACTCTCGACTCCGAGAGGAGCCTGAAGGTGGTTCTCCGTGAAGTATCAGAGCACATACATACATACAGAAGACATAGCCGTCGATCTCTGCTACCAAGACCTACCACCCATCAAGGTCAGCAGAATAACCAGAGCAGACAAAAGTCCGATGCCACTCGTCTTAGTAGAGATCCACCATGCATACAAAAACATATATGACCTAACATCAATTTGCGGGCCACAAATCAGCCCAGAACCACTAAGAAAAAGGACCTCATCAGGACAGTGCCACAGGTGCCAAAAGTATGGTCATGCCCAGAGATTATGTAAAGCCGAATACAAGTGCTTAAAATGCAGTGAGAGCCACCCCACAAACACCTGCACCAAGTCAAAATCCACCCCGGCTAAATGTGCAAACTGTTGTATACATCCCTCTGTAGTTTCCCGCATCCAGGAAACTACAGAGGATGTATACAACACCCAAAAAACAGACAATCTGCTCCCTCTACTAATCTACAAAAACCAGTAGCACTAGCCCCAGCTCCTCAACCCACCAGAGGTCGACAAAACACGATGCAGATGAAGACCTACACAGATGTAGTTCGCTCAACAAAGGCCACTCAGGAACAATACCTCCCAAATTTAGCAGCCGTCATCACAAACTCCCTCGCAAATATGCTGCAAGACTTCAGCAAATCTAACCCTGCATCGGACTCCAGAAAAAGATTTCTACAAGAAACCCAATCCATCCTAGCAGCTCTCATAAATACATAAAAACAAAAGCACCCCAGTTTCCCTACAGATCATCGCTTGGAATGCGAACAGACTTAGAAACAAGATTCTGGAACTCCAAGAAAGAATTCGCAGTGAGATACAACCCACACATCATCCTAATAAATGAATCCCACTTAAGACCAGCAGACAACCCCAAAGTTAGAGGATACCTCCTCCACAGAAATGACAGAATAAACTACAGAGGAAGTGGCACCGCCATTTTCATAAAACGCCACATCGATCACCACTCCGTAACCAGCCCCTCAACCAGAAATCTAGAGCTCACAGGAATAGTAGTACCCACTACCTCAGCTGGAGAAACTAACACTTTATGCAGCTTACAACCCTCCTTCAAAGAATCTACTAATCCAGATCTGGATGACGTCCTGGGCAATAAAGAGCAAGTCATCATTGCCGGTGACCTAAATGCGAAACACCCTGCATGGAACAGCAAAACCACCAACAGAAACCACTACACCCACTTCAGCTACTCCAGTTCAAATTATGCAGTGGTGACAGGCCCCGCAGAACCAACACATCATAGTACGTATGGCACAGCCGACATACTTGACATTGCTATCCTACAAAATATTAAGCTACAGTATAGCCTAGACTCTTTAAACGAGCTGACATCCGATCACAATCCAATCCTGCTCCAGCTGAGAAAGCAAGAACAACTGCTGCCTCCCCCTCCCTCCCCCACACTCCTTCATCTCATGGAGAAAACTACGAGAAGTACCATCGGAACACATTAGACCTGTCCCTCACATCAGCTCCATAAAAGAAATTGAAAATGCTGTCAAAAGCCTGACTCAGCAAATCAACACAGCCATAAAGGTTGTCACCTCTACCAAAATCACTCTTCAGCCAAACCGACTACCCGAAGACATACAAAAACAAAGCAAGGAAAAGGTACCACAACACCCGTGCACCTCATGACAAAAAGATCCTTAACAAACTGAACAATGAAGTTAGAGAAGCACTTAAAGCTCAGAGGAATGAAACATGGGAAGCCAAACTAGCCTCTATATCACCTGGCAAACACTCCATCTGGAACATATTAAGAAGCCTCAGAAACAAAAATAAATCTCTTCCCCCACTCAAGTTAGACAGGGGCCTAGTATACACAGACGCAGAAAACGCTGAAGAGATAGCAAAGAACCTAGAAAAACAGTGTAGCCCTACATACAACAATTTGGACATCAAGCATGTCTATAAAATCCACCTCCATGTCAAACATGCACTAAAACTCACCGACACCTGCAACAACAAACCTGCAAACACTTCACCAGCAGAAATCTATGAAGTTCTAAAGAAGCTAAAGAATAAAAAAAGCTCCTGGCCCAGATGGCAAAACAAATAGAATAATTAAACTGCTGCTCCGAAGAGCTGTCGTACATCTCACCACCATAATCAATGCCATGTTCCGATTTAACTATTTCCCCAGCTATTGGAAAGTCGCAGATGTGGTCCCAGTGCATAAACCAGGTAAAAATCCACACCTGCCTGAAAGCTATCGATCCATCAGCCTAATCTCAAACTTAGGCAAAATTGCCGAAAAAAATCATCCTCTCCAAACTCCAAGCCTCAGTAAATGAGTTAAATATCTTTCCAAAGGAACAATTTGGCTTTCGACAACATCACAGTACTACTCAACAGATTCACAGGATTATTGAGTACATCACCACTGGCTACAATTGGCACCAGCACACTGGAGCAGTTTTCCTCGACATAGCGAAAGCTTTTGATAAGATATGGCACTTCGGATTACTACACAAACTCATCTCAGCAGGCATACCATCAAGAATCGTCCACCTAATTAAATCTTACCTCCAAGACAGACACATACAAGTCAAAATAAACAGTACAGTTTCCAGTCAGCGACGGATCTCTGCGGGAGTACCCCAAGGTTCCCTACTGGCACCGATCTTATTCTTGATATATATGGCAGACATCCCACACAACCCAATGTAAGCCATCTTATCACTCTATGCGGATGACACAGCAGTACTTTCCAGATCTCTACAACCACATCTTGTCACTAAAAAACTGCAAGAAAAACCTACTAAAACTAGAACAATGGTTCTCCAAATGGAGATTACAAGTGAATCCCCAAAAGAGTATAGCGATACTTTTCACACTAGAAGATTGGCAACTCCCAAGGGGGACCTTTATCTATTCAACACCAAAATCCCCTAGCAAACAGAAACAAAATATCTTGGGGTAATTCTAGACAAAAGATTAACGTTCAACCGACACATCAAAGCCTTATGCCCGAAAGCATCTAAAACCATCACACAACTTTACCCTCTAATAAATAGAAAAAGCAAGCTAAATACCAGAATCAAAGTACTCCTCTACCTGCTGACAATCCGCCCCATAGTGACATATGCATCTCCAGCCTGAAGCCACACATCCAACACCAACATCCTCAGGCTACAGAGAGTGCAAAATAAGTGTTTGCGTATGATCTTGGATGCACTGTGGTTTGTAAGGAACGTCCAACTGCATAGAGATACGAACATTCCTTACATCTACTCCTTCCTACTAACTACAGCAGAAAAATTCTTCTCAAAGATCTCTACATACTCCAAAGATCTAGTTAAACAAGCAGCAAACTATGACGAAACCAACCTCTTCAAATACAAGAGGCCAAAAGCCATCCTAAATACTAGCAACAATGACTCACAGCTCATAAATCTTTCCTTCAATTCGTCCTTCCTATCAGACAACAGGGAATAAAAGCATCTTGCTTCACCCTTCTGGTCAATGATGTTATGTTTATGTTTGGTATCACTTTTGGGTCTGACTCCTATACCAGACCACGGCTCCTATATTATACCAAGCTGCTGCTGTATGAGCAGCAGCTTTGTATTTAAGGTTAGTAATAACCTTAAATATCAAGTACATGTTAATTTATTTTTCACTGCATCTATGTATTCAAACTTGTACTATGTTCAAACCATTGATCTCTTTTAAAATCTTAATGTCATTGCTACATGGCAATCTGTTTCAAGTAGTTGCTGACAATCTCATGTAATTCCTATAGTACAGGTTAAGGAATAAATAATGTGAGGACTGTACTCTGGAGACCAAATATGATACTTTTTCAAGCCACTTCAGGTCTCTAACAAGCAGAGTAGTTGTGGTCTCCCACCAGACAATGAAAATTTCTCTGACTAAAAGACTATCACAAATATCCATGCCATAGTGGAAAAATCCATAGCCTGTAGATAGGAAATTGATGTGTTATCCACCCATCCAACCCATGCTAAAACTAGACAAAACACACATATAAAGATACAAGAGATTCATATAATATAAATATTCAAATAAGATCAGAGTTCAAAGTTCCAACAGACTGGTTACTATCAGAGCACAGGAATGTCAACAGAACATCCACATATTGTATTCTAGTCATGAACTGGTTAGTTAATCTATATCCTTCATTCCTCAACAGACCAAAGCTGGACAACATGATTAAGCTTAAGTTTAAGCCACTGTTAGGATTGGGAAATCTACATATTCTTTTTTACCTCCCACTTCCTAGTTTCAAGGAAAAGACATCTCTGGCTATAGGTGTGGACCTGTTCCAGCTGAAACTTATCCAAAGGATGTGCTAAGAAACTTGAATTTTTTCTTTTTATATATCTTTCTCACATATTACACATGAGAGGCAAATCAGACTAAAGTATGTGATGCTGCAACGACATTTAATCTCATATACCCCCAAGATGTTTATACTAAAGCTGGGGAATCTTCAGTGAACACATTAGTAATTTTATGATACTGAGGGGAAGGGGGTCAGCATGCTATTTTGATATCACATCTCTGAAGAACTGCTAAAATGTGCTAAAAAAAACATTTCTACATACAGAAGTATCTAAGAAAGCAAGAGAAAGAGAGAGAGAGCTAGTTCTCTTTCACCACTACTTGAAAATATGTCATATGTGTTGCTTTCTCTGCAAGTGCAGATGACACATAATTTTTTCTACTTCTGCTTCATTGTGAGTCCTTTAAATGAAGAAACCGGATGATTGATACTCCATTCCAAGACTTCTGCCTTATTCTGTTATTGCATGGCAACTGCTGATTTCATATGGGATATCTATACACAAACAACATTTTAGTATTGCCATGTAGGGACCTCCCCCCCCCCCCACACACCAAAACTAACTTGTTCATGAAATGGTTTGAATGGATGGCAACATCATAAAGCCTGCTAATTGGATCTGATATTGTTATAATCTTTTGTATGTTATCTGAGCATCATAATGCTGTGAATAAAATCTGAATATACTATGTACACTGTCTGTATAGAATAATACTTCATACACAATCAATCTGAACAGCATAGTGCTTTGATATCATTCACTTTAAAGTTGAGAAAAACAGCACACTGCCCTTCACGGATGTCCCATTCTCCCTTTCGCACATCAAAATCTGAAAACCAATTTAACTCTAACATATAAAAAAACTCCCATTGAGAAATGCTTATATATAATTTCACAACCTTTAGAGTCTGAAATCAGGCATTTTGTCAACTGCAAAGCATGAGTAGAAAAAGTTATCTTCCACTCTCACTCCCACATTTGAATACAGCAACAAAGATACTGGGATACAGTTAATTATAAAGATATTGTGATACTACTTAAGAGATTTTTTTAAATGCAACTCCCACCCACAAAAGTTGTAAAAAACCTATACTATACTGATAGTGTGGGGAGGGGGGGTAAGGATTTTTTTTAAAATTTTAATTAAAAAATTTTACTTAATAATTTTTTATCACTTTAAAATTAAAAAATAAAATATTGTATTTATTTTTACATAATTTGGAAATGCAGTCAACAGAACAAACATGAAGTTTTTCAATGCACTTCAGCCTTCCAATGAATGAGACAGAAATCTCATCACACTATGAAATTCATCACCCACAAAAAGACAATCACAAAACAAATATCAATGCCATAGCAGGATTTGCACCCACAGCCTGCTGTTGGAGAATGGGTACTTCAGTCACTCATCCAACCAGACTAGTAACAAAGTGATATGAATGGTTAACAGTCATAATAATAACCATTAATAACACAAGAAGTCAGTCTAATAAGACCACAGCTGGGTTCACTTTGCCAATGTCACCCAATGACAAATATCTTGAAGTATATTGAGATTAGTTGTTGCTCTATTGCATTCACTGGCCAAACTGATCAAATGAAATAAACAAGAAATAGCATCTTAGCCATACTGTAAAAAGTAGATGATGAAAATCAGATCTCTCAGTTCCCACTCTGAATAAATTTCATGCAGTCATCTGGATTACAGGCACCATATTTTTCTAAAATTTTTTATAAAACCTTTCACAGCTTGCATGTGCAAAAAAAATATAGAATTTTATTCAAAAACTCCAATATATTTCCTCCAACGTTATATGGAAATCATCAGGGAGACAGACTGGTAACTACATTCTTGCAAAGGCTAACTTCAAATAAAATTCTACCAGCGAATTGAAACTAACATGCCGTGAAGCACATGTATGAGTCCTGTCCCCCCCCGCTAGTTAATGCAGAAGCAGCACACAAACAAGTTGCATAAAATTCAACCAAAGAGTAAAATCTTTGTGTCAGTTGAGCCCACCAATGCAATATTGAAGTAGTACACAAACGGTAATGAGAAGTCCCGCTGGAACGATAAACAGGCGAAACCTCGATGTGAATGTACTAAAACTAATGTTGTTATATAGTAGTTTCAGATATTTTGGAATTCGGTTCAAGAGAATCAGCATTTCAACTCAACAATTGTCAGCATGCCTTTGTTGTTGAGTCATGCAATCTTTTGTTAATACCGCACCAATCATATGCACGTCTTCATAGAGGACCATCATTAGAACTGTTGTGCAACTGAATTTTGAGAGCTTGGGAAATGATTTCACCAGAAATCATCGCAAAGAATTTTTTAAAAAAAATTCTTTGAGATGCCGAAGAATTTTTTAAAAAAATTCTTCAGCATCTCTAATGCCCTGGATGGGAGAGAAGATGGCACTATTTGGATAGATGACTTTGACAATGCACACAAGGAAACCGCTCTCAAGGCCAGTAGCGATAGTGAATAGGAGATTCTTGGTAAGTCAAACCCATTTTTAGTTTTTTCTTGAAAAAACTGAAAATGAGTTTCACTTACCAAGTTTGGAAATGGGTTTCGGAAACTTTAGTTTCCGAAAGTCCTCGCATATATTTTGCACCACGATTTTTTAACTTTTATTTTGGGAAAAAAAGTCCAAGTTATATTTGAGTAAATATGGTAAGTCAATGAAGCATGTGCCTACTAGCTGTGTCTCAGCTGCAGCTGGAGTGATATTATGATTACACTATTAGAGTTCAAAGGAACAATTGTAAAAGTTGAGTAAATAAAAAATAATTTCAAAAATATTATGAACAATTCATAGTAATAACTTCTCAAAACTTAGAAATTGGCATACTGTCTGAACAGTTAAGGTTAAGATAATTTTTAGCGTTTCACATGTTTAAAGGAAAAGACAATCAATTTGAACTTGCTGGAGTGAAGAATCTTTCTCTGGTTCAACAGCATGGGAAGAATGACCAGATTTATCTTGCAATATGCCCTCTAAATTTCAACTCCCCACCTACACCCCCCCCCTGCCAAACACACACACACACACACACACACCAAGTCCCTGGCTTCATCAGTTTCCTGTAGCTCAGTTCCATCAATAGAGTGCACAGCTTGTGATCTCTTCTTCCTAAAGCTCATCATCTTACACTTGCTGCATTAAACTGGCAGCAATTTATTTTGGCCATACCACCAGTATATTTAAGTCATCCTGCAGGATCTCTCCAGAGCCTTCATTTACTATTGATTTCCATGTTTTGCATTATCAGCAAACAATTAAATATCTCCCATCATCTTATATCATTGATGTAAGAGGACCAAGTACTAAGCTCTGGGTATGCCACTAGTCACCTGCTTTATCCAGAACTCAACATATCCACAAACCACTCTTTGATATCTAATCCACCCACTACTCAATAATCCGAATCATCAGATTCTTATCCATCCCATTTGCTCCAATCCATGTAATAGAGTTCTATGTGAAATTCTGTCAAATTGCTTTGCCAAGTCCAGCAGTATCACTGAGTAGCCAGTTCTATCATCCAACTCCATTGTCACTTTACTAAAAAAAGTAAGCAAATCCCTAATGCAAGGCCTACCCTTAACAAACCACCCCCCCCCCACCCCCCACACTCCTTCTTAAATATCATATTCCTATCCACCTAGTCCTGAATTCTGTCTTTTTACCAATTCCTTCGATACCTTAATCACCACCACTCACGAGATAGACTGGCCCGTAATTTGCTATTTCGGTCTTGTAGTATTTTTTATGCAGAGACATTTTGCCCTCTATTCTGCTTTCTTTTCACTCCACTGGTATCTTCCCAGTATTGAGGCTTCCATTAAACAGCTGTCAGAGGAGCTGATAATTCTCTTGTTGCAGAGCAGATGGGAGGACCCCATCTGCAACCCTTATTAACACCAGAACAAGTCCAAAAGGATATCACAATACGAGAGGACTTTAGAAATGTTTAATGTAGTTCTGTTTTTAATGTATTTTTATATTTACTTTTTTTTTTAACTTTATTATTTTTTATTTTTTTAATATCATTAACTTTTTTTTTTCCACTAGAGGTCAAGCTAGATAAAAGATTAATAAACAGCTTAGATTCATTTTACTTTTGTAAACTGCAGTAGCATGTAGCTTGCTCCTTATACATATGCATTTTTCTGATGATGACCTCAATACAGAGGTCGAAATGTCAATTGTTACTTTCCTTATATTAAGTAAAGTAATTATTTTAACACTTGTGTTGTGTTTCCTTAAATTCTTAACCATGAATGCTGATCACCATGTAACCTTAAAAGAAAGAAGATATACCATCTAATCCCATGATTAAATTAAAGATCCCATGCTCATATTAAGGTTCTACAATATCATGATTCAATTCATCTACCTATATTCTCCCATCAGTCTGTGTCACACCTAGCACTGCGATATCTCCATCTGGATTGTACACCCTTACAAAATGATCACTCAGTAACTGAGCTATTTCATTTGCTTCTGTTATCTTACTACAGTTTTACTTATTAAAATCATTTTTCCAAAGCCATTCTTTCTTGTACTTGCCATACAGCAAAAGTACTCTTTGGGATATCTTTCCATTTCATCAGTTAGGTTCCTCATAATTAGCTTTGACCTTTCTTACCAAGCAGATTAATCTTGTTGCCTGTATCCCGTACTGCTCATAGGCATACCAATCACCTTTTTCTTTATATTCCCTCTACAACCTTTTCTTTGTCTACATCTCCTACTTAGTGATGATATTTATTCATCTAATTACTAATAATTCGTAATACTGATTTATTTAAACACCTCTTGACCACCACCCATGCACTACCAACACCTCTTTCCTCCAAATTCTTATGCCATGGCACTGCTGAACACTCACTTCTAATTTTGTCACCTGTTTTATAATTCCACATATATCCCTTCTTAACAGAAAATTTTGCATCTTTGGCAATCTCCCAAATCAAGGCTACATGATCATTTTCCCCAAGTAGAGGCAGTAAAGTTCTCTGATGCAAAGATCAGATCCAACGATCCAGCACTCTTGAACCTCATTTATCCTCCATTACATGTTGCCTCAGGTCTCTGAGTAACTGTATAAATCCCTTTTCTCCTCCCAATCTATGTCCCCACAATTGAAATCCCCCATAATAATTACTTGACCTGTACTCACATGCTAATTTACAAGTGCATGTCATCTACATTCTCCTTACATATTTAGTCTTGCTGGCTTCTATCTCATAGCAGATAGCCTCAAATAAAATGCCCTCTGCATCCCTATCCTCCTGATGTACTTCTACTTTTTTTGGCTTCAATTCTTCTGTTATCATTAGCAAAAAACCTCTTCTCCCACATCCTGTTGTTTCTTCCCTCTGTCTTCTCTAAAGATACTGTATCTTTTGAATTCTATTTCTATATCATCCTTGGTCAACTAAGTCTCACTAGCGCCTATAACTTTTGGTCATGTTGAGCTAACTAATGGCAAAAATCTGTGTCCTTACCTTATTCTGAATACTTTTGGCATTAGTATACATAAACTGCATTACTCCTTTCATCCTACAGGTTTTTAACTGTAAAGTTAAAAACCTGGGGAGCTACATTCGGCATCATGTGATCTCTCTCTCCCCCACTTACTAACTTGTAGATTGCCTGTATTCACATTCACATGCATACCCACATAAAACCTTCTAGTTTTTTTGAACTCTGCACATCCAAACTCTTGCTGAACAATACTTTCTTAAGATCCCCGATCCCAAATCCATTCAAATGCAAACCATTCACCGCCTATAAATTCTTCCATGAAACCCAGGGTTCTGCTTCCTCCTTTACATCAATGACCTTTTCTCTCTGACTTGAAATCCTATTCACAGCTTTGCCAATGACAGTACTCTTCATTCCTCTTTCCCATTGCAGAAACTCTATAGAACTCAAATGACAGAAGCCTCAAAATCTTCCATAATGACTTAAACACTGATCTTCTCAACATCCTCAAATGGGGTGAAGTTAAGTTAGTAAAGTTCAATGCCATAAAAACTCAGGCCTGTCTTATTACTCACAAGAAATATCCAACCTTGCTCCCGCTTACTTTTGATAATGTTCCAATTTCCTTTCAAGATCAGATTTCTCTTCTTGGATTGCCTATTACATCAAATTTAACCTGGCAGAAATATATTGCATAGAGGCTGAGGAGACCTCTAAAAAGCCTGGTGTTCTTTCCGTGTAAAACAATGCTTCTCTTCCTCTCAACTCCTAACACTTTATAAGTCTCAGATCTGACCAACCCTGGAATACTGTTCCCACATTTGGAGTGGTGCACCCAAGACCTCCCTAAGAACTCTTGATGATATTCAGAAGAGGACAATCTGCTTAATAGATGACCCCATTCTCACAGAATCTCCTTCAGTCACTTTGCCATGTTCTGTTTCTTCACTTTGCCTTTTCTATAGGTAATTTCATGGGCATTGCTCCTCTAAATTGGCCACTAACATTCCTCCACTTTCTTCTAACCATGTAAGAACTAGAGCAGTCACTGGCCAACAGCCATATAATGTCCAACTCCAAACATACTGAACAAACTTCTCATCATCATCTTCCTTCATTCCATCCACCTCTATTCTTTGGAACAATCTTCCCCAAATTGCTTTTTCTACCGAGTACAACCTCAAACTCTTTAAGAAACATATTAATAGGCTACCTGTTTCTCCTTAATCACTTACCCATATATGGCACTGGAGTGTTATAGGTCCTGTGACCTTTCATGTGTGTAAGGTTATCAAAAAAAAAAAAAAAAAAAAAGATTAGTAAAACACCTGTTTTAAAACAGCTGAAAAAGCTACCATCTTATGGCCTCCCTCCTTCACTGTGTGACTAGATTGCCAGCTTCCCCACTGGTCATTCATTAGTATCATGGTGGGCAGCTTCCTCTCATTAGATTTCTCCATCAATGCTGGAGTACCCCAGGGTTCTGTTCTCTCATCCACATGCTTCCGCCTTTACATCAATGATCTTTTCTCTCTGACTTGAAATCCTATTCACAGCTTTGCCAATGACAGTACTCTTCATTCCTCTTTCCCATTGCAGAAACTCTTTAAAAAACATTGTGATGGTTCTGATTTATGTCAATTTCACAATTGATTTGCAAAAATACAATATATTTCATCATAGCCATATTTATAGCTAATATCAAAGAAAAAAAAAGTGTTTTTCCTGCTGGAACTGTATTTTTTATGCTGAGTCAAGATTTTTTTCTTTAACTTTTTGTATGTTTTTTTATTGTTTATTCCCTTCATGTTGATTAGCAATACACTGAATATACTATATAAAAAAAAAAAAAAAAAAAAAAAAAAAGATAAACTATATTTTACCTGTATATGAAAAAATTTTCATGGCTACAGCCATATATGAATATTGCCAGCATACTAATAAATTATATTACACAAAAAATGCATTATAAATTTCATACAAATTAAACTGCAATATATTTTTGATAAAAGTCACAAATTCCCTAAGGACACAGTTAAAGAATTAATGTATAGTGCTTATGGAAAACTATGCAGAGACTTTCAGACACCAAACTGCGATGCTGCTCTCATGATGTCATACCAAGCTTAGCACCAAGTGATTCAGGAGTTCTTGAGGCAAACTGGCCTACTCCTCCTTCAGAGCCTTGCTTGTTTTCCAAAGGGAAATTTTGAGCAGCAATGAATCTTTCTATTGCATCCCAAATGTGTTCTGTGGGGTTGAGATCTGGAGAACATGCTGGCCACTTGATTTGATTAATATCCTTGGTCTCCAGAAGTATCTCTGCTGTTCGTGCACAATGTGGTGTGGTATTGTCATCCACAAAAATGAATTCTTTGCATTGAATTCCTACAGTGCCATGGAACAATTGAAAATGATGTTGAAGAACTCTGTTGCAATATTGTTCACCAGTCATAGTCCCTTTTTCCAGCACTTGTAGCTCAGTGCATCCATTAAGCATCCACTTTCATGTCAGATCAAGCATCATCAAGAATCAGAGAAAAGGCTAAGATGACTCTCATCTGTAAAGAGTATGTTAGCCAATTGACATTGTGTCCAATTTTTATGGACACAACACCACTTGTTATATGTACCTTGTATTCCTGTTTCTTTTTATTTGATTTGCTTGTTTCTATGCACTGATGGTGCACTGTTATTTTCAGTATGAAATATCTGTACTTTCATTTCATGAAAGTTAATTATTGTAGTTATTGTGTAATTTGTTGTTTATAGTCATGCCACAAGAACCTTTAAAGATTAAACTGTAGTTTCCTCATATTTGATAAAGAAATATATTTATTCTTTTATAAACTTTTTCAATAGTGCATATTACATTTCATTTAATTTGCAAAAATAAATTAAATTGCCAAATACAGTGAGTTGCCAGCTATAACTGTCATTTATGCACTGTATAGAAAAACTTCCCGGCACTATGGAATGGGAAATTTTAAATTTCCCGTTTCATAGTGCAAACACTGGTTTGCTGTTACTTCACTAAATGCAAGAAGATAGAAGCAATATGCGTTTTTTTTTCTTTTTTTTTTCTTTTTCACCTGTTTCCTTTGCATGTGCATATTTGCTTGATGTTGTAAGTGTTTAGTATTAATTTTAAGAAAATAATATTCCATATTTGCGACAAAAGCAAAGCTTGAACATCCATCCTTTTTTTTTTTTGATAATTTCATTTTTCTGCATGCATTATAAATTAATAGTTTTTTTTTTTTAAATGCAATTTGTGATGTGATCAAGAGTAGTATTATTATGATAACAAAACACAAATATCCAGCACATAGTGGCACCCACTTTTACATTGCAGGAAAGTGTCATTTTAGGGATCTGTAGTATGTCATATCGAAAAATTAACAAGACGCTATTTCCGAAGCTATTAGGATAACACACAGGGTTCACTGTGTCCTCTTTCATTCAAAACAGTATTTCTCACTTACAAAACTCTTAATACTTTTTTTTTTATGAAATCCTAGATCTATTTGATTATACAAATACTGTTACAGTTGGGGGATGAACCAAAAACCTTTCTAATTAATGCTTAATGTTACCCAGAATTTTGCATTATGGGTTTTTTATAGGCATTTTCATAAGCACTGAGCCACCTAACAGGCTACCACCATTCCTCTAATCATTATTATTATTATTATTTCGGGCGATTCCAGGAGTCCTTAGACTCACCGAGGGAGGCCCTAAACATCATGTCCACACAACTATGCGATTACATTCTCACAGTATCTATCATACCTTGTCTTGAACTCGTTCACCGTCATAGCACCCACAACAGACTCTGGCAGCTTATTCCATTCATTTACCACTCTAAAAGTAAAGAACCCAGCTCTAACACCCCTGCTAACCACACTCTTGCCCAGCTTCCATAGGTGTCCGCTAGTTCTCCCACCACCAGTCCTGATCTCAAAAATATCCTCTGAATTAATCCTATAGAATCCCTTTAGCAATTTGAATGTCTCAATCATATCTCCCCTCCTCTGCCTATCAACTAGTTTCTGCAACCCACAAATCTTCAACCTGTTCTCGTATGGTTCATTCCATAGACCTGTTATCATCTTAGTCACTCGCCTCTGGATCCTCTCCACCTCCTTCCCATCAAGAAGGAACCGAGGTGACCAAATCTGGGCACAGTAGTCGAGATGAGGTCTTATCAAGGCTCGGTACAGAGGTACAATAACTTGCTTGTCTCTGCTCGTCAAGGTATTTTTCAACAACCAAGTGAGTTGATGAGATGATTTGGCTACTTTTGCAGTGTGCCCCCTAAACTTCATCTCCCTATCCACCAACACTCCCAAGTCCCTGGCCTCATCAATCTCTTGGAGTACAGTTCCACCAATGTGGTATACTGCTGCTAATCTTTTCACCCCAAAATGCATAACCTTACATTTTGTCACATTAAATTGACATCCATTCTCCTTAGCCCAGAACTCCAATCTATCTAAGTCATCCTGCAAGACTTTGACATCTTCTGCATTCACTATTGCCCTACCCAACTTTGCATCATCAGCGAACAAATGAATTGTTCCACTTAGATCCTTCCCTATATCGTTAATGAACAGATTAAACAGCAGTCGTCCAAGAACAGAACCCTGCGGCACACCACTAGTCACAGGCCGTCTTTTGGACTCTACTCCTGAATAAACTACTCTTTGATATCTCTCCATCAACCAACCACCTATCCACCTCACCAACCCTATATCCATTCCCATATGTTGTAGTTTACGGATTAGTATTCCATGTGGTATCCTGTCAAACGCCTTTGCCAGGTCCAGCAGTATCACTTTAAACCCATTTCCCTTATCCAGTTCAGCCGTCACCTTGTTATAAAAGCAGCTGCAAGAACATAAGCAGCTGTTGAGTATGTAGCTCAGATCCAAACTTTTTGAACCCACTTCTCAAACTCTCCTTTCATTCTATATATCTCTATTCTTTGGAACAGCATGCAGAATAAATAAAAAAACAAATTAATACAACCTCCAGATCATCAATAATCAAATTAGAATTTCTTCTTTCTCCCTAATCACTTGCCCACATGGCACTGTTGTATTATACATTCTGTAATGTCTCATGTGTGGGAATGATAAAAAATAAATAAATCTGCTTCTGAGTATTCCAGGTTCATTGGCCTGTTGGTCGGCTCTTCAAACAGCAAGCTGCATGTTCAAATTCCAATGTGAAATAGATACTTATGTCCTTTAAATAGTACGATTTTCACTGTCTGGTGAGATCACTAACTTATTTGCTGGTGAATGACAGTCTCACTCACCCACAAAATTTTGTGGGTGAGTGAGACTGTCATAAAAAAAAATCCAAAATCCAAGCAAGTTTCATCGGAAAAATAGTTGAAGATAAACTTCAGATGCAAGCTAAATTTAGTTTTGATAACAAATGTCATCAAGACCAAATAATTCAAGAGCATTCTCAAAAAATTCACATACCTTGATAACAAAATTGAAGATTATTGTTAGCTGAGAGTTAAAATCGATATTTCCATTATTTATTTCAATAGCAGGAAATAAGAAGAGAACTCTTCCCCTTTAGTCTATAAAGCATGTTCTCCAAAAAAAGATAAAAATATCATTAATATCACACTTGGGGTATGAAATGAATATTCCAATTTGTTTCAAAAATATTTTGCATGAATAGCATTACAGATTAACAAATTGACAAATTTCTGTAAAGGTTCCAAATACCAAATTTCGATAAAATCCATCTAGCTAGAGTCCTAGAATAACCTATGTTTGGATGAAAAAAAAAGTTAAAAAAAAAAAAAAAAGAATCGCACAGAGGTGCACTTATGCATTCCGTGAAATACACTTAAAAAAAGAATCGCATGAGATTAAGAAATCATGAGAATATCTAAATATAAAATGACAGGTATTTCTTTACCAAGTTTTTTCTTTTCTTCAATGCCATATGCTATCAACTTCAAAATTTTTGTAAGTGAATCCTTTCTTCTTCCTCTTTGCATTGGATTAAATAAGTCTTCTGCCTGGAAAAGATTTATTTGAAAATATATTTTAAAATAAGTGATTAAATTCTTTGCAAGTAAATAATATATAAATATAAATAAATAAAAACATACATCTGAGAGGAGACCTCCACATAGCCTTTAAAGGAATGCGGAGAACCGACCAGGGCTTCTGACCTAATGTCCAATCCTCACCTTCTCGTGGTGCACCCTGTTGGGTATCTACTTTGATACTGAACGAACGAGGATAAGCTGGCAATTTGGGATTTAGCCGACCAAATTGTATTCTTATTGGTTAAACCAAAATAAAAAATGATGGTACAACATGACAAAATTTCATGCCGGCTGGGACGTCGCCCGGATAAACAAGGCCCCCGTTGTTTTCGCCAGGGAACCAGGGCGAACAGCGAAAAGTCAGCTACTGGAACAAATCTGAAAACAAACCCCAACTCAACATCACCAGAGTTAAAGATCGGTACTATCAACGTAAGAAGCCTCAATGGCAAAGAAATGAAGCTAGCTGAGGAATTAGATAAGTACCAGATCGACATAATAGGGGTGACTGAAACAAAAAAGACCAAAACTGGTGAGATCTTTCTGAGCAATAAATACAAAATGTTATATTCAGGCAATGACAATCAAGGAAAAGGAGTAGCCATAGTATTCAACACAAAATACGAGGCTAATCTTCTTGAATGGCAGTCAGTCTCAAGTAGAGTAATGTGGGCAAATATGAGAATGGGGAACTGGACAATGAGACTTATTTGTGCCTATGGTCCCACACAAGGTTCTACTAAGGTAGAAGTGGAGGAATTTTTTGAGGCTTTAGAAAAAGCAACTGACACAATGAAAAAGGAAAAGTTGGTCCTTGTTGGGGATCTAAATAGTAGAGTAGGAAATGATTGTGAGACATACAAAAATATTTTGGGAAAATTTGGAGAAAAGAGCAAAGCTAATAATAATGGCAAATATCTGTTGGATTTCTGCTCAGGACATGGACTGGTTATTACTAACACCATGTTCCAACATAAAAATGTGCACAAATTCACATGGAGAGAAGAGGCTAGGAATAAGAAAAGTCTCATTGACTATGTTATTGTTGATAGTGATGTACAGAGGATTTGAAATTGAAAGTGATCACTATTTAGTCTTGAGCAGGATAAAATTGAATTTCATATTGAAAAGAATAACATGTAAGAAAGTTTTAAAGCGAATAAAAGTTGAGCAGCTCTCAGATGTCAACTGTAGACTAAAATACAGAAATATTATTGAAAAGAAAATGAAAGAGTTTGAGAACAGGAATCAAACCTTGGAGATTCAGTGGCAAACTCTGAAGGAAACATTGATTGATTCTGCCAGAGAGGCATGTGGTGAGGTTGTGTGCAAGGATAAAAAAATCAGAACTCCCTGGTGGACACAGGAAGTTAAAGATGCAGTGAAGGAAAAGAAGAAAGCATATCAAAAGTTCCTGGCAAATAAGTCAGCTTTTACTCTTACAGAATACAGAGACAAATGTAAGAAAGCTAAACAGTGTGTAAAACTAGCTAAACAAAAGTCATGGGAGGACTTTGGCAAGAATATAGAAAATAAATATCAAGAAGGTGGCAAAATATTCTGGAGGTTGTTGAAGAAGCTTAGGAATGGAGGAAAGAGTGCTGTAAAAGGAATTAGAGATCATAAAGGTGACATGAAAACTGGAGAAAAAGATATCCTTGAAGTATGGAGTAATTACTTTGAAAAACTGCTAAATGAAACAAGCAGTGATGACAGCCAGTGATAAAAAACACTGACCAGGCATGCAGTCAGGAATACATATCCATACTTGAAGTAGAAAAAGCCATCAAAGGCTTGAAATGTGGAAAGGCAGCAGGAGTAGATGATATTCGACCAGAAATGCTGAAGTATGGTGGTATAAGTGTCTTACAGTGGCTGCACTGCATAGTTCAGAAAGCCTGGACAGAGGGACGAATTCCCGATGATTGGAGTAGAGCTCTCATAGTACCCATATATAAAAAGGGAAATAAAACTGAATGTGAGAATTACAGAGGTATTTCCCTACTGAGTGTTCCTGGCAAGATCTATGCAAGTATACTTGAGAAACGGTTGAGAAGAATTGTGGAAGAAAAGCTTGGTGAAGAACAAGCTGGATTCAGGCCAAATAGAGGCTGTCAGGATCAGATCTTCACTTTACGACAAATAGTCGAGAAAGCATGGGAATATAACAAAGATCTGTATTTAAGTTTTGTCGATTTGGAAAAGGCATATGACAAGTTGCCAAGAGAGAAGCTATTCAATACGCTGCAGTTATATGGTGTCGATGGGGCATTATATCAAGCAATACTTAGTCTTTATTTGAGTTGTGAGTCAGCAGTTAGAATTGAAGGAAGTACAGGAAGATGGTTTAATGTTAAATCTGGTGTGAGACAAGGATGTACATTATCCCCTCTGTTATTCATTATCTATATGGATCACATTATGAAGGAATGTGGTATTAAACCTGATATCAAAATTGGAGATGTTAATGTCAGCTCTTTGCTTTATGCGGATGATGTTATACTTCTAAATAAATCCGCTACAAGTCTGCAAGATTCTCTGACTAAATTGAATAGCTGTTGTAATAGATATGGTATGAAGGTCAACAATAAAAAGACAAAGACAATGAAAATAGGCAGAATCATTGAAAATGTCAACTGTGTTGTGAATGGAGAACCTGTGGAACAAGTAAAACATTTCAGCTACTTAGGCACAATTTTTACTGAAGATGGTAAACTAAATATAGAAATAGACAACAGAATCAGCAAAGCTGGTATCGTGGGAAGTCAATTGAATAAATTCATATGGAATAAGAAAGAAATTAGTCGGAACACTAAATTAGCTGTATACAAGACTGTGTTCAAACCAATTTTAACTTATGGATCTGAGAGCTGGGTCAGAAGTAAAACACTTGACCAAAGACTAGAGACCGCAGATATGAGAGTCCTGAGAAAGATTAGAGGCGTGAACAGATGGCATCAATGCAATATCATATTAAAAATGAGGATATTAGGAAAGAACTTGACATTGTCAGCATCCAGGAATGCGTTAGCAGAGCTAATCTCAGATGGTATGGTCACTTAAATAGAATGGGAGAGGAAAGATTAGCAAAACAAGTGTTCTCTGCCAGGTTGGCAGGAAAACGACCCAGAGGAAGACCAAGATATAGGTGGATTGATACGGTACAAAGTGCCTTAGACGATAGAAATATAAGATCTGATAATGTTGGAGTCTTGACAAGTAACAGACTGATTTGGAGGAAAATTGTAGATAGTAAGTTAGTAATGATGTAATTTTTTCATGTAGTACTGTCATATCCTGTACACCCCTTGAGGGTAACGTGGCAGGAATTTGATGATGATGATGATGATGATATATTTTTTTTTAAGCATTCAGTGGTATAGTAGAAAACAAAGTTATATCAAATACATTATATTGCTTCTGACACTTCTGTGAATAGGGACTATGTTAGATTAATGTCCAGTATATTTACCACATGGATCCTGTTCAGTGTACAAAAATCATAATTTACTGATTAAATTCTCTTTACTACTATTGTGTGTGTGTTTAGTATACCTATTCAGAGGAGTGAAATGAAACTACTTGATAATACAGTAACAGAGTATATGATATGCAAGCTAAAGGGTATTGGTATCCTTTCTGATTTATGCTTACATGGAGGCCCACAATGTAAGAAGTTGAAACCAAATCCAACAGAATTGAGTGGCTAATTCTTATTCCCAAAGTGTCTAATATCCGTATATTGTGTGTTTTTTTGGCCAATCTTTTGGCCAGTTTGCTTGTTTTTCAGGATGAAAAAACCCAAGTTTTTGGAGGACGGAACAACCTGCCACCTCCATGAGATTGGCTAACTCGCCTTCAGATGAAAAGCCATGATAAAGGTTCCATCCTAGACAAGATTTGAACTTAGTTCTTTTCAATCAAAGGGTATCATCAAAATCAAAGCTAAGGAGAGGCAGCTCTATCAAAATAGAAATGTGCATAAATTCCAATACACAACACAGGAAAATTTTCACAAATTATGTTAATGTTGATTATGAGGTTTTCAGATTGCTTCAAAACAAAAACTGTGTAGGGATATGAAACAAAAGGTAATTGCCATTTGTATAGAGTAGAATAAAAATGAATATCGCATTAAAAAAAGACATGTACAAAGTTTTAAAATGATTCAAAATTAATCAAGCTGCTGCAATATGTCACAGGTAGACTCAAATATACAATATTACTGGAGAAAAAAAGTTAATGATTCTGAAAACAAGAACTAAATATTAATTAGGGACCTAATGGAAAAAAAAACTGAATTAAGGATTGATTGAATTAAATCTGGAAAGTATGTGGTGAAGTAGTTTGCAAGGATAACAAAATTAGAACTCCATGGTTTTACATGAACATAAAATCTAATAAACAATAATCAACTCTAATTGCTTTTGTGAAAATATTTTGCCATCTTCATAATTTTTTGTCTTTCCTATTTTTCCAGAAGTCTTCGCATCTTTGGTTTAGCTACTTTTGCATGTAATTTAGGTCAAAACAGTGCTAAATACTTGTCAGAAATTTTCAGTGTATTTTTTTTTTTTTTTTTTTTTTAAAATGTTGGGCCTTGTTATATGAGAGGTTGGCTGGTCAACCTATAGTACATTAGTACTGTATATGGGTTGGAAAAGGAAAAACTTGTTTACATTTGATTTAAAAGCATGTATATTGTATTCCTTGGGAAATATGTCGGGAGAAAGACTGTTCCATAGTACAGCAGTAGCAGGGATGAAGGAGGAGGAAAAGAAACTTGTTCTGTGAGTTTCAAGGTGTACTGTGAAAGGATGTTGGGCAGCAGCAGCTGTATGTGTTCCAATGGGCTTAGTACAGAGTGGGGGAATTATTGATGCTGTTTCAGGTGAACATTTCCCATGGAAATATTTATAGAATATACAAATTGCAGAGACCAAACGTCTATGTGAGAGTGAGGGGAACGAGTTGATAAGAGATGGGTCATTTATCAGTCTAATTGCTCTCCTCTGTATTGAGTCAAGCATTTTGAGGGAGCTTTTAGGAGCCCACTCCAAATGTGAGAGCAGTATTCAACAGCTGGCCGGATTTGTGATTTGTATACGGTTAACAGCTGTTTAGAGATGAAGTAATGTCTTGAGTGAAAGAGCAGTCCTAGTTTTCTGGAAGCTGGAGATGCGATGGTTGTGATGTGTTTATGCCAGGAGAGGCCTGATGTCAGGGTAATTCCGAGAAGAAAAATCTCATCTTCTCTGAGAATTTGAGTGTTATCAAAAATAATGCTAGGGGAAAATGGTCCTTCTTTTGTGAGAAATAAGACAGAACTGAGTTTTAGCGTTGAAATTGACGAGGTCATCTGAGCCCCATTGGAGGATGGCTTGAAGGTCAGAATTAAGGGCAGTGGTGGTTGATACTCTGTATGTTGAAGTGAGTTGTGTAGAGTAGGGTTTGTCAAATGAAAGGGAGGAGTGCAATGTGCTGTCATCTGCAAAACTGTGTATTGGGTTGGAGGTCAACTGAAGTAAGTCATTAATATACAGAAGGAAGAGGGTCGGTGAGAGAACTGAACCTTGTGGGACTCCAGCATTAGTTGGATGGTGGGAGAATAGGGAGCCGTCTACCATCACACAGTGTGCGTCCAGACAGGAAGCTGGCAATCCATCTGCAGAAATTCTGAGACAGTCCAAATGATGGGAGTTTGCTTAGTAAGCTTTTGTGCCAGATCCGGTCAAAGGCTTAGTGGGCTTCTTGGTATAATGTAAAATCAGTCCATGCTATGCCTATTCAAATCCATCCATTTGAATCACACCATAAAGGATAGTGGCATTTGACCAGATAACAAAATCAGGGATGCTAAAGTTGTCTCTCTGTTTTATGCAGATGATGTTATGTTCTTAAATATTGAGATATGTGGCCCAGTAAGAGATGGTATGTAAGTGATAAGATAACACTCAAAACATGTAAGTGATCATAGATTTACAGAGCTCTGATCAATGATTACATTTTTCCTTCTATTATTCTTAAACATTAACTGTTATTTTTTGAACTCTTTAGCATATTAATTTTAGTGGAAATATGGAGAGATGTAGTCAGACAGCTGAATAAATTACAATAGAAATTTTGTTTTGAACCATTATTAAATACTGGTAGCATAATTCAGAAAAATTTGCAAAAATTGTTCTAAAGAGCCAGAGACTAGGCAGGAGGAGGTAGTTATGTACAATAAATGTTGCAGAAGAGATTTTGCTGAATATTTGAAAACATAATGAATATAGTGAGGAGGAACGTATTACATGAATATTTGTAAGTAGTTGTATATAAACAACGAAGTAAAGCAAACAACAAATATCTTAAGCAAGAAGTCGGGCACTGCGTAGTGTTATAGCTGTAGAATCTGGGGGCGAAGATAAGAAAGGCAAAATTTGTAAGATTAGTTAACGGCAAGTTACTTAAATGTAAATAATTTGAAGAAGAGAAATAATTAGAAGGAACTGGTAGATCCAAAATGACAAATGTTCTCCTAATATGATTAATATTAGGAAAATCTCTGTAGCTGCATTAGTTTCAAAGATGTCCTTTGGCTTTAAATCCCATCTAGGATGTGAAGAGTCCTTTATCAAGACTCTTCAACTGAAGGTGAGTTATCTGGTTTCACAATTAGGTGGCAAGGTTTTTCATCCTGCAAAACAGGCAAACTGGCCAGAAGGATACAAGCATTTGATATAATACACCACACAGAAAGTATTAACTGGCCTATAAGAGTGTTAATTAGGTTTCAAAGAAGTTACCTGAAAGTGACAGGCCATTAAGTTTAACATACAAGGGACAAATGGGATTCACGTGAAGGAGGAAGGTAGCAACATCAACGGACAAAAAAACTTCAGTTTGAAGAAGAAACTGGTGTGAAATAGTAGAATCTACTGAAGATATTTTTTAATTATGTAATTTCCAACATGATTCTAGTTTACATCGATTCCATGGTATAGGAAATTGGAAATACATTATAGAGAATAGACCATAAGAAAGTTGTTTGAGTATGTCTCCTTGGTGTGAAGATTAAGGATCTGAAGTGGACTATTTAGAAGAAAATAAAGGGTGATCAAAATTAAAGTATCCCCGTTTAAAGCCTTGTGGAGTGCCATCCAGTGATCCAAATGCTGCAAAATTTTGCAGGAATACATTGCGCATCATGTAGAAGCTATATCTGAAGGAAAAAATAAAATAGTCCCAAAATTCCAAAGTGCTTTGCTCATGAAGCTGTACTACCTAAACAATTTCAATGCTGTTGCTGCACTCCACAAATTTCATCACCTGAACAAATGTCAACGAGGGCCCTTATTTCCATGTGCTTTGCGATAAATGATCACTTGTTTTGAAGAAATGGGATGATTGGGAGTTAGACCTGGTAGAGGTTGCAACCTAATCAGTTCATTCACAACAAGTGAATGAAATTGCAGTACACCAGCTGTATCAAGACACATGGATGTGCTTTACACTGTCTGGAATATTCTACAGAAGATTCTGCATTTCTTCCCATTCAAGATAACCCCAACACAGAAGTTCCACCAGTAAAAGAGAAGATCGAGAGCATATCTGCAAGGGTAGATGGTAGCAGAGGCAGCCTCTTTTGGGGATTATCACTTGGAGAAATAGGAGAATATATAATATACTGCAGAGCCAAATGGTATCTGGAAAGAATAATAATAGGAGTAGAAATGCTGACAATGCACTGATGTTTCTCTATGCAAATGTGACAAGTATTGATAATAAAGGGAATGAACTGGTGGCACTGAGCCTTAGCTTCTCTGAAAATTACTGGAATCAGTAGAACATGGCTGACAGAAGATCTAATAGGAACAGAAGTAAAAAAAGTATAGCATATTTCAGCAGAATAGAAAGGGCAAATTGGAGAGTGGAGTGTTACTTAATAAATGATGAGTTGTTTTCTTTCAGAGTGGAAAATTTGGAAAGAAATGGCATGAATAGTTTAGAGAGTGGAATACTTAGTGGGATATCTTGAATTGTATGTTTGTGAGATCATAGTTAATATATAGAGTTAATATATATAAAATCAAAACCCATCCACAGACTTCTGAAAAATATCACCTCTTGGTGGTGAAGGTTATCAACCAACTAAAACCCTACAATCAATATGAATTCCAGACCCCAACCCCCACCCCCACCCCGGATATATGGGCTTCTGAAAATACAAAAAGAAAATGTACCATGCTATGCCCAATCATAGACAGCATAGACTCACCCACTTACAAACTAGCCAAAAATTTAATCAAAGTGCTCACTCATATTACTGGCAACACTGTCTTATATACAAAAAACTCAGCCCACTTCAGTGGGCTTAAATATTCATAAATAAGGAGGAGATGACCCCTCCTTATTTATGAACATCCCACTTAAAGACACTTTTGATCTGATCAGAGCAGAATTTCCTCATATCTCAGAATTGTTTCAGTTCAACATGAACTCAAGCTATTTTATTTGAAAAATTCTAAACAAACAAACAGAGGCCACAGCAATGGCTTTTCTTCTATCCACCCCCCCAACAAACTTTTTATGGAGATTTTTGAAAAGAATGCCTTAAACTCTGTTCCCCCCCCCTTCCTCCACAAACTCAAATCTACTCTCTGGCTATACTATGTAGACTTACTTGTTCCCTTTCACTCCATTGGGAGCATAAGGACTCAAACATGGATCTCTATCTGACTCTGTTTTGTGCTTATCTCTTCATCTGTGTCCAGCTCTTTCCAATTGTTTTCGGAATCTTCTTCTACTCCTCTCTGTCAGCTTATCTTTGGTCTACTTCCCCTCCTCTTTCCTTGCAGATTCCACTCCAATGCTTGTTTGACTGTGTCATTTTATTAGTACATGTTAGTCTAAGTTTTCTTAGTACATGCCCTATCCATCTCCATTTTCTCTGACTGACATCATACGTTATTGGTTTTTGATTAGTTTTTTGCCATATTACTTTATTGGACATTTTTTTCTGGCCATTTTACTTGTAGAATTCTTTTTAAACATTTATTTACAAAGCACTGCAGTTTTTTCTTAATTGCTTTTGTTGTTGTCCATGTTTGTGATGTATAGAGTAGAACTGATGTAATATTTCAATTAAATACTCTCTCTGATTTTGTGTATTAAATCTATTTCCTTTGATCTCTATATTTTTCCTAACATGTTAAAATTCTCTGTGCTCTCTGTACCTTAAATTTTATATCTTCTGATACTCCCTGTTTAGTTGTTATCGATTCTAGGTAATTAAAGTTCTCCACTTTTTTCCTAAAATTTTACCATTCAGCACCGTCTCCTTTTTTGTTTGTTATTTATTTCATTATTTTTGTTTTCAGTTTATTTATTCTTAATCCAACAGTCAAGTCTTCTTTACAGAGTTTTATTGTTTCTATCTTCATATGTTGTTGTGTATGTGCCAGTAAACATATATCATCTGCAAAATCCAAGTTATGTAGTTGTTCTATTAAATTCCACTGTATTCCTTTTGTGTTTTTCATGATATTTCTTATAACCAACTCTACAGCAATAACAAATACTTTTGGACAGATAATGCAGCCCTGTCTAACTGCTGTTTTAATTTCAAACTTTCTAAAAGTTCTCCATTGTGAAAGATTTATATTTTATATTTTCCATAATTTTTTTTTAACTATGTTAATTTTACATTGTATGCCATAACATGGCATTAATTTCCATATTGCTTCTCTGTTAATTCTGTCAAAAGCTTTTCCAAATTCGCCAAAGCTGATATAAAGATATGACTGTAATTCTATTGACTGTTATATTATTATTTTTAGTGCTGCTATTTGTTCTTTACATGACCTTAGATGGCATTGGTGTAGTTGTGGTTCATTATAGTTGGTGGATTGTGGGTGGTGGAGATAGAGAGTTGTAGAGTAGATGACCTCCCTCAATGAGTGTTTTGACTCCCTGGAGATGTCAAGTAATAATAATAATGATGACCTGTTGGCCCTAAATCATGCTCGTGTTTCTTCCAGCTATTGGTCTATTTCTTTTTTATTCTTTCTAATATTTTACATTAATATTATTTTGCAATATTATTAATGTTTAATAATGATATTCCTCTCCAATTACTGCAATCAGTTAAACCTACTTTTTTTTTTTAATCAGTAACCAAATATTCCATTCATTTAGCCATTCTTCTGCATCCATATTTGATTAAGAAGTGGGTAGAGTATATTCACTATTAAATCTATATCTGTTTTTATTATTATATAGGTATATCCATGGATTAAGAAGACTCATCACAGGAGATCTGTTATCCACACATTTGCCATAACACACAATACCTATTGTTAAATTGTGAACGAAGATATTTTATATATTATAATACTTCATTCATATTTAACATAATCCACCATGTCATAAGCAAGACTTGTAAATATTATTTGTTATTAGTCTCTTGCTTATTCATATAATTGCTTTGAGTTTTGTTTATTATCAATTAATTATATAATCTTAGGATATGTATTTGTAATAAAAAATACTCTATATACAAATGTCATTCATTTTATTTACTTTATTCTGTGAAATTATTATTAAAAAACTGTGTGTATATAAATTTAAATGTACCTTATGTGAACTGTGATTTTTTTTTTTTTTTTTTTTTTTTTTTTTTTTGTTATTTCTCTAAGTGAAAGTAATTTTATGGAATTCTACTGACTGGATTTGACTGGCTGCTGACGGAGAAACGGAGTTATTTTTAGTTAGCTCGTGCTGAGAGCGTGAGCTACTGTGTATAAAGAGAAAAGCCAGTTGATATAAGCTAAACTGGTTAAAACCGGATTTTGGCAGGAAAGAGAGAACGTAGTTGATTGGAAAACAAAAAGAGAAGAGAGAAGCCTTAGAGACAGCATAGAGATTGGTAGCGAGTGGCAGAAGAGGAGTTGATGTGTGCCATAAATCGACTAGGAAAGGACAAGGAATTAATAGGCATTTCAAATTACTTCTATGGGAGTTCTGATACTATGATAAATTCCAAATGGTTAGTGGAAGAATAGTGCAGAACTGAAGTTGATACATAGAAGAAAATAAGGAATTAGTAGATAACTTAAACCAAGTGAATCAAGATTTGTGTATTTCTGTGTCTACAATCCAGTTATTATAGTGGAAGATTACCTTTGTATTGTGTTGCCATTAAGTAAAAAGTCAACGAGAATTTCAAATGTGCTTATGCGACTTCAATGTGTAGAAGCAGTAACTGGTAAGAGTTGCCCTTTCTATAACCTGTGAAATTATAACTGTTAACTCCGTCGGATATATTTTGACCTTAGTTGTGGTGTTATATAATTAATGGTTGGATGTAAGATGTACTGAAGTACTTTCCCTTCAAAATAATAAGTGTTATGTTGTTCTAATAAGTGTTAGCTGACTGAGAAAGAATATAGTGTAGCCTGTCATAAAATCAGTTATTGTAACATTAGGAAGCTTAAACTTTTAACTATTCTCAACTTGATTGACTGAGCATAAAGAACTGAAAAGTGAATGTTTGATGGTTAATGGATTGTAATTATTCTGAACACTTTAAACTGAGCTAATATATTTGTAATATGACTCATCTAATTTGATAGAGAGAACTATGTGAAAGAAATACTAATGCTTTAAGAATTACGAAGGGTTAACATTAGTCATGATCCTCAAACCAAATTGAGAAGTTACTAATATCTGAATATGAATTCTTGTAATTTTTCAATTGAATAACTTTTGCAGATAGTTATGGTTGAATGTATATGTTGTACTATTCCACATTAAATGTTTTCTTTTGTTGAGTTAAACTTGGTGTTCGACTTATTTTCTTTCATTGCACCGCTCATAAAACTAATCGGGCCATTGTGGAAGCCTTAAAAGCTATTAATAACCTTGGTCTGAAAACAAAGTGGTAAAATAAGTATATTTGATGATTGATTCCTCTATATTGTTTAAACTAATCTGAATATAGGGTGGCGCAGTATAATATAAATTTCTTTATATTCAGATGAGAGCATCAATCAACAACTAATGAATGAAAACGGAATTTAAAGAGGTAAAGATAAAATTAACAAACCAACAAAAATGGAACAGTCAGTTAGGTAGGATGTTCCAACACTATCATATCTCACCTTAATCCTCATTTACTTAATAAAGCACTCACAACCACCTTCCCCCCCCCCCCCCCCAAGACAAAAATCTAGTCCTAACAGCCTTGCTAACCACACTTTTACACAACTTCCACTGGTGACCCCATGTTCTCTCCCTTCTTGCCATGTACTGAAAAAAAAAGTCTTCAGTGTCAATCCTATAAAACCTTTTTAATAACTTAAATGCTTCTATCATGTCTACTCTTTCTTTGCCTATCAGCTAATTTTTGTAGTCTACAACCCATCAATCTATTCTAATAGGAAGCATGAACCACAGTCTTTGTCACTCGCTACTGAATACTCTCCACCACTTCTTTATCTCTAAGGAATCCAGGAGCCCATAGCCTTATTAAAGCTTTATACAGGGGAAACAACAACCTCTCTATCCCTGCTAGTTAGTGTGTTCTTCAACAACCATGTAATCTAATGTGCTGTTTGGTGATCTTTGCAATTTGAACTCTAAACTTCAACTCCAGCCAACAATCACATGTGAGTCCATACTCTCTTCAATTTTCTGTAGTTCAGTTATATCAATATAGTACACAGCTTGTTAGTGTATCACCTTACACCTGGTCACATTAAACTGGAAGTCATTTACCTTTGCCTATACTGCTAGTCTAGTTAAGTATTCCTGCAGGATCTCTGCATCACCTTCATTTATTCCAAGTTCTTCCACTGCTCTTTAGCATCATCAGCAAACAACTGAATATTTCCTAAAAATCATTTAATACATCATTGATATACAAACTAAACAACAAAGGACCAAGTACTGAATCCTGTGGTATGCCACTGCTCATTTGCCTTCTCCTGGACTCAACTCCTCCACTCTTTGATATTTGCCCATCAGTCATTCCCCAATACAAATCACAAGATTCATATCTATCTCCTCCAATTTATGCAACAGAGTTCTATGTGGAATCTTGTCAAACATTTTTACAGAGTCTAGCAATATCACTGAGTATCCATTTTCTCTTATCCAACTCCACTGTCACTTTATTATAAAATGTAAGCAAATTACTAAGGCAAGACCTACCCTTCACAAAACATGTTATCCCATACAGAGTATCATGTTCCTATCCACCCAGTCCTGAATTCTGTCTTTCACCAATTTCTCAAATACCTTAATTACCACTCCTGAGATGCTGATTGGCCTATAATTTGCTACTTGGAACCTCCTTTATGAAATGAGACCATATGGCTCAAATGGAACTTTCCCACTACTGAGGCTTAAATGAAACAGCTTGGTCAGAGGAGTTGATAGGAACACAGCCATCTAATCCCATGACTGTGTTCCCATTGAGGAACAGCAATATTTTAAGCATCTCCATTTCTTCAACCTATCTTCTCCTATCAGTCAATGTCACATCTTAAACGTGCAATGACCAAAAATTAATTCAAAATCAAATCTGTAATGAATCCTAGGTGTTTCTGGCAGCGCTCGGCATTGTTGCATTGTCCGACTTCACTGCAGCCTTGGTTCTGAACACACAACATGCATATGCCGTCGTGCCACGCAAAGCTACCAGAAACACCTCTGCTCAGATTCGAGACTATTGTATGTTATGAATTGCTGTGTTTTTACTGTACATACACATTTTTCTGCTCTTACAGAAACATAATAGTTTAATTATGGAAAATAAAGACTTTTAATATTTTCCTACCATCATTCATACCGTCATAATTGAAAAAAATATTTTTTGGTTATGGATAAGTGGCTAAATTTAGACAGAAGAGGTAAAAATACTGATGAAAATGAGGCAGAGTCTTTGCTATCTGGTTGTAGTACATCTAAATTGACAAGAAAAAGAAAATATGTCGAATCATTTTTGCAATATGGATATTTACTTCTAATAATCATGATGGTGCGGAAATACCTCTTTGCTTAATTTGAAATGAAATTTTGGCTGCGGAGAACATGAAACCAGCCAAACTGAAATGACATCTTAATACCAAGCGTGCAGCGTACTGCAATAAAACAAAGGAATATTTTGAACTACTTTTAAAATCTTCAAATAAAAAAAAAAACGATGCTTTGAGAAATTTGTTACTGTGAGTGAAAAGTATTTACTTGCATTTTGCAAAACTTCTTATTTAATTGCAAAAACTATTTTTAGCTCTATGCAAAAGGAGAAGATCTTATGTTACCTGCTGCTATTAAAATGTTCAGAAATTGTTCATGGGAAAAAGTAAGGGGATGAAATTCGTAAACTTCCTTTATCGAATGATACTGTTTCCAAGAGAATTTTTGAAATTAGTAATGGACCAATTCCAGCAGCTTATTATCAGGCTTAAGTGCAGCTCAAAGTTTGCAATTCAGTTAGATGAAACAACTGATATTTCTAACACGGCACAGTTTTTACTTTATGTTGCAAGATATGTTTATGAAGGAAGAATACATGAGGGATTATTGTTTTGTTGCTCTTTGGAAGGGCACACAAGAAGGGACAAGTTGATGAATTTTTCACAAATGAAGGTTTACAATGGAAAAATTGCATTGGAGTCTGTACAGACAGTGCTGGAGCAATGATGGGCGAGAATGTTGGATTTGTAGCAAAAATTAAAGCTGCTGGTGGCAATGAACACATCACTTTTACTTACTGCATGATCTACGGGAGGCACTCGCAGCCAAAAAAAATATCACCAGAGTTAGATGTTGTGCTTCCCTATACTATCAAAATCATTAACTTCATTAATGATTTTGCAAACCTCTGCAAAGACATGGACTTCGATTACAAAAGCTTATTACTACATGCAGAGGTAAGGTGACTCTCAAGAGGACGAAGTTTTAACAATTATTGAAATTGAAAGATAAAATTGTTATATTTTTGACTGAGCAGAAATCTGATTTTGTTAATTTTTTTTCATAATGACTGATGGCTTTCAAAACTATGTTATTTGTTGGATATTTTAGAAAAACTCATTGATTTAAACATGTTGCTTCAAGGAAAAAAACTGTAACATATTTATGTTAAAAGATAAAATTGAAAGTTTTACTAAAAAGTTAATATATGGAAGAACAGGTCGGAAAATGGTTCAGAGAAGACTATTGTTTTATCCAGAATAAAGAGAAATGTTTTTGCTTATTGTGGGATAGTTTAATTTAGTTATATAATAAATGTTACACGTGTATTTATCCTACTTTCATAACTAATTAATTTGTTAATTGTTATCATTTGATAGCTTTCTAGCTTTCTCGCATACTTAGCTTTGGCCTTCATTACCATAGAGGTTACCCTTTTACCTTCTTTATTATCCTTTCGACTCTGGATATATAGTCAATACTGCTTTCTCCAAATACCTCTTGATCACCTCCCATGCACTACCAACACTGCTTCCCTCTAAATTTTTATGCCATGGCACTGCTGAACATCACTCCTCAGTTTGTCATAATTACCTGCTTTGTAATTCCACATATATCCCTTGTTAACAGAAAATTCTGCATCTCTGGCAATCTCCCAAATCAAGACTACATGATCACTTTCCCCAAACAGAGGCAGTGTAGCTAGATTGGTTAGTAAAGTTTTCTGATGCAATGATCAGATCCAGCACTCTTGAACCTCATTTACCCTCCATTACATGTTGCCTCAGGTCTCTCAGTAACTGTATAAATTCCATTTCCTCCCCTGCTTGTGACCATTCCTTCTCCCAATCTATGTTCCTATGGTTGAAATCCCTCATAATAATTACTCAACTTGTATCACATGCTAATTTGCAAGGGCATGTCATCTACATTCTCCCTTAGATCCCCTGAATTATAGCAGCAACCAATTACATATTTAGTCTGGCTGGCCTCTATCTCACACCAGACAGCCTTAAATGAGCTGCCTTCTGCATTTCTGTAACCTGATGTACTTCAACTCTTTGTTGCTTTAATTCTCTGCTATCATTAGTAAAACTCCTGTTTTGCTAATGATAGCAAAACTGTGTTTCCTGGGTGCAAAAATTCACAATATTCCCTTTGCCATCTGGATGCAAAAAGGTAAAACAAAAGAAGTAATTGTCTTGGTTGCTACAAATGATTTGAGAGGCAAGAAGCATGCTATGAAGGGAGGATGTAAAGGAGTTATTAAAAGAGGCAAAACTGAAGAGTGAGAAGGTGAAGACTGTAAGTCTCCTACCATGCTACAATAGAGGCGACCTGAGGAGGCACTGGTAGCCAATGAGTCTGTACATAGATTGTGCAAAAGGAATGATGTGGAGTTTGTGGATCTATGGTCTCTGTATGAAGGAAAGAAGGCTTTGTACAATGCTAATGGACTATATCTGAATGATTTTTGGTGTTAGGTGTCTGGAGAGAGCTTTGTTCACTGAGCTTGTGAAGAGCAAATTCAGGGAAACTTAAGCAATTAAGGTGGAAGCAAGTGAATGTGTGTAAAGACACTCATGAAGCGAGTGAGTGTGAGAATGACCAAGTGAGGAATCTAGTCTATCAAGCAAAAATATTGAATAAGGTAGTCAATCCAAAAGTAAAGGCAGGCAGGGGATTAAAGGGATGCTGCAGTTTCTATATACTAATGCCAGAAGTATCAGGAACAAGAGGGAGAAGTTTTTGGCATTGGTTAGACTCGGCTAACAGCAGATGATGTAGTTACAGGAAAGATAGGATGGGGGAGGAGTACTGCTGATGATAGCGGATGAATTGCAACAAAATGAATAGGAGACAGGTAGGAGGGTGGTTGTTCATTTGAAGTAATCTGGTGGGTGTGACATTAAGGCCAGTAAGACAAAATATACAGTTGGTTGTTGCTATAGGCCAGGGAGTTCCACAGATGATCTGAAAGACATACGTCGCCAAATTAGTACAATGAGTACAGGTCGAGTGAGGGGGAACTTCAACTATGGAGATATAGACTGGAAGGAAGAAAGATCACATGGTAGGAAGGAAATACAATTTATACACCTCTGAAAGATAATTACTTAAGGCAGTATGTGATGGAACATACTAGGGGTGAGAGAATATAGGATCAGAAGAGCTATCCATAACCAAGGTGACAACATTGCTTCTAATTGGTGAAAGTGACCATGCAGTCTTGACTTGGGAGACTGTAAAACATGAGGAATATTCTATCAAGAAGGGATAGTTGTGAACCTACATGGCAGGCGATTATGACATGCTTAGGAAAAAGTTTAAATCTGTACCATGGCATAAAACAGTGTGAGGTAAGGATGTCAGTAGTGCATAGGATATAGTTAAGGATCATCTAGCAGAAGCTGTATTAAATTGTATACCTAGGGTAAGGAGGGTTAATCAGGCAGGAATTAGATGGATGAGTAATATTATTACTCATCTGCAGTAGCAACAGTATCTCAGGTGTGATGGTAAAAGTACTAGAAAAATTAGTCAAAAAGAGAATTCAAGAATAGGTAGATAAAAATATGATACTGTATGAGGGTCAACATGGCTTTGTGAAGGGTCGGTCATACCTTGGTAATTTATTACCTTTTTATAATAGAGTAACAGATATCAAAAAAAGTGGTATATGGAGGGACAGAATTGAGGCAAAAAAACAGGTTACTAGTGGTGTGCCGCAAGGTTCAGTGATGGCACCATTGCTGTTTAATTTGTACATAAATGAATATATATAAATATAGGAAATAACCTGGAAGGAATCATTCTTTGCTGATGATGCCAAATTAGGTAGAGTAATAGGTAATCAAGGCAATGTGGACTTGCAGAACGATTTAAAAAGGCTGTCAGTATGGGCAAAAGTTAATGGGCGTCAGTTTAATGTCGAATAATATCAAGTTATGCATTTTGAGAAAAATAGATTTCAAGCTGTGTATCATATTGATAGCACTGTACTGCAGGAAACAGATAAAACTAGAGATTGGGGGGGGGGGGGTAGACAGAGAGTTAAAGTTTAGAGGACATTATTGCTAAGGTAGCCCATAAGATCACTTGACTATTGAAGAACACATTAACAAGTAGAGATAAGGAAGTTGTTATTCCTTTTTATAAGGCTTTGATATGCCCACATCTGGATTACTGTGCTCAAGTCTGGTCCACTGAGTTTCTTGGGGGATGAGGAATTGGTTGAGAGCATTCAGAGGCGAGTGACCAAGAAGGTGAGTGGCATGTTTCCTATGAGGATAGATTGAAGGTTGGTGGATTGCAGAAATTGGTTGATAGGAGAAAAAGAGGGGAATATGATAGAAACATTTATGTTGCTTAAAGTGTTCTATAGGATAGCTGCAGGGGAAATGTTTCAGCATTCAACTAGAGAGAGAGAGAGAGAGAGAGACTAGAACAAAAAGTCATCCCTGGAAGTTGAATAAAGGTGTGGTTAGTAGGAGTGTGAGGACTAGATTTTTTGTTTGGAGAGTTATGAACAAGCAGAATGGGTTGCCAGAGTCAGTTGTAAGTGCTCTGACTGTTAATGGGTTCAAGGACAGGTATGATGGATTGTGTGGATAGATTGGTTCTCCTGTGATGATTCTTCGGACTCCATGGAGGGTGCCCATATAATAATAATAATATATTAATGCTGCTTTTCATCATCATCACCCCTACAAAAACATTTAAACATGGTGTGATTAAAACTTGAGTTCATTGGGCACAAAAGCTATGTTTTACTGATTCTCTTTTAAATAATGAACTTCCATTTATCAGTACCACTTTCGCAGTAAAGGTTATAATACAAAAACTAATAATTATGGCTTTCATACTAATCCTCCTCGAGAAGAAGTTTCTAGAATTTCAATGTCATATGTAAAAGGAATTTCAGAGAAAATTGCAAGATATTTTTCAGCAGACTGACCTACAAGGTTCATTCCATCTATTTTTATTAAAACTAAATTCCTACCTATCCTCTCCAAAAGATAAACATCCTCCCCTTTCTCTCCCCCCCCTTTTATCATTGAGTTAACAGGATCCCTTGTTCAAGAATCCTTTGTTATTATGGGTAGATTCACTGTTATGCACAGATTCATGTAGAAGAACATTGAGAGTATATTTTACTTCAAAAGTCTGATAACATTGGTTTAGCTAGCTAGGCTTTTATCCACTAGGCATAGAATTCATTGGAACAAAACTAAGTCCTACAAAAAAGTTATTTTTTTATTCTTGAAAGATGACACAAAGCAAGTTGTGAAGTCACATTCACCGTTTGAACATCAACAAAAACGTTTGCCTTAAACTTGCTGAATTTTGGACAGTCATGATAAGTAACACTCTTCATTCTTGTGTTTCTTAATAATGTAATTATTTCTCTATATTGTAACAGTTGTAGATGAAGTTATCCTCCTGCAGGTGATAGTATATATGACAAGGGGGTGAGGGGAAGAGCTGGAAAGTTCTGATAAACACCTAGAACAAAAATTATCATTATTATCCAGGCTTCCATGGAGTCAAAAGACTCATCGTGGGAGGTCATTCTTAGGAAACACAAAGTTTATAATACCACTCCTTGAACTCATTGACTGTTTTTGCTCTAACCACTATTTCAGGCAATGCATTCCACAATTCAACCACCCTCCACACAAAGAAACCACTCCTCACCCTCTTGCTCACAGCTTCCTTTCGTAACTTCCAGGGATGTTCCCTTGTCATCGCTCCTTCCTGCCATTCAGCCAAGTGAAAGAACTCTCCAATGTCTACCCTGTAACTGCCTCCCAACAGTTTAAAAGTCTCGATAAGAAGGAGAGGTGATATTATTGATAAGAAGAGGGAGAGGTGATAATATCCACCAAACGCTGCAGCCTACATTCCCTCAGTTGATCCTCGTAACTGATATTGTACAGTCCTGAAACCATCTTTGTTATCCACCTCTGTACCCTTTCCACAGTTAATTTATCGCTTTCAAATCGTGGGGACCAAATTTGAGAACAATAGTCTAAGTGTGGTCTGATCAGGGTCTTATACAATGGAACGATAACTCTTTTATCTCTATTGATAAGAAGAGGGAGAGGTGATAATATCCACCAAACGCTGCAGTCTACATTCCCTCAGTTCTGGTCAGCGTCCTTCTCAGTATTGCAGCAATCCTCTGGGGGATTACCTTCACCATCTTTGCAATATACTCCCTGAATTTCAGTTTTCTAGCAATCATCACACCCCTGAGCTTTTGTCTCCCCTACTTCCTCCAGCATAACTCCTCCAATCGAGTATGCATTCTCCCATCGATGGATCCCAAATTTCAAGACTTTACATTTTGCTGCATTAAACCGACATCCCCATTCATTTGCCCATCTGTCTAGTTTATTGAAATCCTCTTGCAGGGCTGCCACATCTGCACTATTACTGATAACCCTTCCCGGCCTCACATCATCTGCAAACAACTGAATATCCACTTGCAATCCATTGATATAAAGGTTCAGCCTGTGGAACCCCAAATGTAACCTTCTGATTCCTTGATTTTGCCCCACCACACACAACTCTCTGATACCTATTAGATAGCCAATTATGAATTCATTTGACTAACCTGACATTTAAACCTATGTGCTGCAACTTAAATATCAGCTTCTCATGTGGTACCCTGTCAAATGTCTTTGCAAAATCCAAAAAAATGACAGTATATGTCTTTCCCTCATCAACTGCTTTTGTCACTTTATTATAAAAGGCAATCATATTAGTAAAGCAAGAACTCCCCTTAACAAAACCATGTCGATTTTCACCAATAACATTACCCTTATCTGCCCAATGCTGTATATAGTCCCTCACTAATTTCTCCAAGACTTTAACAGCTACTGATAACACACAAACTGGCCTATAATTAGACACTTCCAGTCTGTTACCACCCTTATTGAACAACTTCACTATGTCCTTTGCATCAGTCACTGTATTCCCATTTTTATTCCATAATATCATTCTTCCACAATCATTTCTTCTCCTACTGGCCACATAGCTAAAAAAATACCTAGGATTTTCTTTTGATCTTAGTACCAATCTCTTCTAATATTCCAGTTTTGCCTTCCTCATAATACTGGTCACTCTCTAGGCCTACGTCTTATATTCTTTGTGCATCTGCCCTCCACCTCTCTCCTTATATCTCTTCCATAATCTCTTTTTCAACTGAAGTCCCTGTTTGATATTGTTTGTCATCCACTTTACACCAAATTGTGTCCGCTTCTTCACTTGTGGAATACAGGTGTGGAATACTTACTATTGCTGCTAACAAATATTCCTTCACAATTTCCCAAGCACTAATGATATCCTGGCCTTCCAATTCTGCCCTCCATGGAACTGCTCCTAGTTGATACCTAAGACTATTATAATCACCTGCCTTATAATTTCACATACGTTCCCTTTTCTTTGATATGCCTGCTTCCTTCATTCATCTTCCAAGTCAAAACCACATGGTCACTTTCTCCAACTGGTAGGAGAGATATCACCTCACTTATTGTCAGCTCTTCTGATACTATGACCAAATACAAAACTCTTGAACCTCTTGTTCCCTCTATTACATGTTGCTTAAGACATTTGTCCCTCAAGAATTCTAGAAATTCCATTCCCTTATTACTACATGCATTTTCCTTTTCTCAGCTTATACTTCTGTAGTTAAAATCGCCTATAACAATCGTTTTTCATCCCGCATACATACAAATCGGCCCTTCAGAACACACGCAATTTACAGACAAAAATTACTAGTTGTGGTGGTGTTGGAGGTGGGCGGTAGATGGCGTTGATTCGTAGTAGAGGTAAGGTGTAGAGACAGTTGAAGATGTCCTCCCGCGATGAGTCTTCGGACTCCTTGGAGGTAGCAGGAATAATAATAATAATAATAATAATCATTCTTCTTGCACTTGCCAAGCTCAACTGCCTAAACATCTCCTGCTCCCCACCCTCTGTGCTCCATGGTTTGTAGCAAAACCCCACTAAATATCCTGTCTTGGCCACTTCTACCTCACGCCATATGCTTTCAAAAACCATTAGTGTCACTGCCTTCCAAAGCCTCCACTCTTAAAGCACATAAGTCATCACTTATCATAAGCAGTACTCCACCACCATCACGTTTTCCCTTCCTATCCTGCCAAAAAATGCTGTACTCTGCTACTTCTATTCCTGTTATTATATCATTTTTTTGTCAACCATGTCTCAGAGATCCTAATAATCTTTGGCCAGGCTGATGCTATCAGTGCCACCAATTCATCTCCTTTATTCCAGATATTCCTTCCCAAAGTATAAAGCATAAAAATGTCACTGCTTCTATATCTATCATTATCCCCTCCAGATTCCACTGGACTCAAGTGTTACTTGATGTCATCCCCCTTCTCCCAAGCAGCCATTCCCACAAGAGGCTACCCCTGCTACCATCCACCCTGGGAATTCCAGTTTCCCTGCATTGACACACTGACTCATTCAGAAAACAGCAATCTCTCCAGATGCCTTCGTCCTTCCTCATTCAAATGCAAGTGGTCTCTCGCATACAGTTCCCTTCTGTCCTCAAATGCCCTCCAAGCATCCACACATTGCCAATCCTCTCTTTTGATACATTCTAGCTATTATGCTATTCAGTATTACTGCTCTTCTGCTCAGCTCATCACTATCGTACAGCAACACACACACACACACACACACACACACACACACACACACACACACACACATACACAATCTTTCCTCTCTGCATTTTCTTTTGCACAACCTCAAGCAAAATCTCAGATCTCTCTCACCGCCTATTTACACTTCCTCTCAAGTCATTCGTACCCACCATCACAATCATTTCATCCATCCTTTCACCCCTTTTAATTGCCATAGACACATTTTCTATCGTCCCTCCAGGCAAACACACCTCTGGCTTCCTATCTTGCACACCACAGATCATCGAGTCTCCATACATCACACCACTTAACACTCTGTTCCTTGACTGCTCACCTGCATCCCTCACTCTCTCTCTCTCTCTCTCTCCCCCTAACCCTTTCTCTCTGTGTTCCCCCTACTTACCTGCTGTTCTGGCATCACTCTATCCTTGGTTCTTCCAGCACTCCCTTGCATTCTTCTCATTTCCTCTCTCTAACAGTTTCTATTCTCCCCTCCTATATCATTCCCATAATTCTCTCTCACTCCCTCTTTTCTATTGTTTCTATTCTCTCCTCTTCTATCATTCCAGACCTCTCTCTCATTCTCTCTCTCTCTCTCTCCTACTGTTTCCATTCTCTCCTCTTCTATCATTCTCAAAACTCTTTCTCACTCCTACTCCGATTCTCCTAATCTCACCTTTCATACTTCTCATCTCATTCACAAGACATTCCACCTTCTCTTTCAGCTCATCTATCCCTCTCTGCAGGTTGGCCACTCTTACTCGCCATTCATTCTCCCAATCAAGACCATCTCCAAAAACTTCACAGTCATGCAAGCCTTCCACACTCCTGACTCTTATTTTCTTATTCATATTTTGCTCATCATTCTCTTCTATCACACTACTCGTCTCCCGACATTCATTTCTCGTCCCTGATGCAATTAGGTCAGTTATCGAAATACCTAATTCATTGAATTCCTCCCATTGCCTACATTTTGCACATATATGCACTCCTCCTTCTCTCACCAATCACATATCCAACTCCTGGGATGCTACATGCTGCAAGCACTGCATGCCGCAAAGTCCTTTATTATGTTACATATAATAGCATTCTTAAATGGCAGAGGACTTGGTGACATGCCATTTGTGATTGCAGTTGCGGCCGCCATCATTCCTTACTGCTGAGGAACTGCTAAACTAAACGCTAAATATATATAAATGCTATATAAACACTATATTACACACACACACACACACACACACACATACAGTCATCCCTCGACTTATGTCTGGGTTCCATTCCATCAGGCAGGACGTAAGTCGAATCGGACGTAAGTCGATACATTAAATCAACAGAGTTATAGGAGTTAGGGACTTAACAGTAATAAGTACACTGTCATTTTAATTTTTAAATCTTATTATAACACTGTACTGTGTGTTACTGCCACTATAAAACAGGAGAACAATCACCCAAATCTTCCTCCATAATCACATCTTCATTTCCTTCCCTGTGTGAACGATCAGGCTGTGGCTCTTCTGGTGTAACCTTTGTTTATTTTTTATGAAAATGTCCAATGGGCTTTGCTTATTCCTCTTCTTCTTTTCATCATAAATTTGTTCATAGCAAGCAAATGCATCATGTACTTTCGTTTCTATTATTAAGTAGTTTAACATTGGGGTCCACGTCTTCATTTTGAGGACATCGTAACTGCAGAGAATACTTCTGCAAGACCCTTCACTGCAAATTGTTTAACTATCTCTTCCTGTTTCTCTCTTGCCTTCTTCCTTTTCCCAGTTTTCCTCTTCTGAAACAGCTGTTCCTACAGTTCAACCAATTCTTCGTTGGTCAACTCTTCAGGGGAACTTTCTATGAGTTGAATTATGTCGTCATCTTTCATTTCGAGATTCAGATTGTTTGCTAGGCCCACTATTACGAACTTCCAATATCATGCACAAACCCACAAACCTTTCTAATATCTTTTTCCATATGCCACTCATACATTGAGAGGTCACTTTGTCCCAAGCCACAGCAATATTTTTAATAGCATGATAAATATTGAATGTTTTCCAGAATTGCATGAGAGTCTGGTCATTTCCTTCAGTAGCAGAAATGGCTTGTAAAAAAGTTCTCCGTAAATAATAAGCCTTAAACACTGCAAGATTTCCCTGATCCATCTGTTGGATCAACGAAGTAGTGTTTGGAGGAAGAAACATGACCTTGAACTAGGTGAAGATTACCACTATAAGACGTATAGGACGGATGACCTGGAGCATTATCTAGAATAAAATTTTAAATTCTACATTTTCTTTCATACAATAGTTTTTTATTTCACTAGCATAACAGTTGATTAAAGCATCCTCAATTTTTGAGTCATCCACGGCCTTCTTATTGCTCTGAAAATGAATTGGGAGTATGCTTCCTAATGTTTTTGAAGATTCGTGGATTCTTATTGTGCCATATTACAAATGGTTTCAGTTTATATCCAGCCACATTACCCATAACAGAATCGTAATTTGGGCATTAAGAGCTTTGAAATTAGGTATAGATTTTAGCATTTTGTGGATGAATGTCCGCTCGTTCATTTCTTTCCCGAAACAAGGACGTCTCATCCATATTAATTATTTGCTGTGGCAAATAATTCTCCTCCGTAATAATTTTATCCAATTTTTTCACAAACTCCTTGGCAGCCTTCTCAGCACTTGCAGAATCCCATACATTTTCACATTATGCAGCGCAAAGCGTGTTTGAATCTCATGAACCAACCGGAAGAAGCATTCAATTTGTAGTCATAATCGGGTTTTCTTTCTCACCATATCGCCGATAGGATCGTTGCTTCATCGCTATCATCGATTTAATGGAAGAAGATCCTTTCACAGCCTCTACGATTTTATCCTTATTTTTCAAAGTGGTTGTCACTGTAGAATGAGACCATCCGAAGTCATGTGCAATCACATTGATGGGCTTACCAGCTTCATGTTGCTTTATAATTTGCAACTTCGTTTCAAGATCAATTGTTCGCTTCTTTTTCTGTGATTTTTCACTAGGATCTTTTTTTTTTTATGTGTAGGGCCATATTGCACTAAACATCACTAAATAACTAACGATAAATACACAAATAACCCATTTCTCAAACACAAAATCAACATAGGAACTGTTAAAGACACGTGCTGACTGCCGAGGGAGGTTGCCACTGAAAGCACTGTTGCCACTATGCATACTTTACCTTACACTCACTTACGTCTTGTTCGAAAGTATAACCGAAAATGTTATTTATTCCCTTATGGGATCACGGACGTATCGAAAGGACGTAAGTCGAGGAATGACTGTATATATATAAAAACTCTATATTCAACTATTCTAAATAGCGAAAACTTATCTTCTCTTCCCACTGCAAATGCTGCTGACAGCCTTCTCAGTAACCAAAAAATAACACAATACATAACAATGAAACTCCAAAAGCAGAATCACTAAAGAACGCTTGTGTATGGAGAAAAAAAAATTGTATTAAAGTAACTAATATAACCACAAGAAAGAACATACTAGTAGCAGAGTTATGAAGGCAACTTACGTTCTTATATCTTCGTATGTTCTTTCTTGTAGTTATATCATTTAATATCAATTTTGTTTATAAGAACTTTCTAGCCCCCCCCCCCCTCTCTCCCCTGAATTGTTATGCACTTGCAATCTAAGTGTTGCTCTTTATGTCTTTTCAACTGTATTGAGAATAGCCAGGAAACCTAGCCAAAAATTCTACAAATAATACATATTTTTATTCTAACATAAGTGCTATTCCATTATTGTATAATAATTTTATCATTATGTTGTCTGCTTATGTTTCAATATTTGAATCTAAATGTGTTTTAGGCTTAATATGTTTAGCACAGAATAAATGTCATGTCCAGTATCTTTAGCACATTACAATTACATGCATTATATCTGAATGTGGACATGTTATAGTCATTCAGATAAGTGTAACAAAATTTGCTTCTGAATATTCAGTCTACTTACTCAAAAAAACAGCCAAAGTCTCGGAGCATTGACTATTCGAAAGAAAATTCACTGTTGCAAATTTTCCTTTAACAAAGTACAGGTAACCCTCATATAAAGCAGATGTTGGGTTCCATAAAAATGCTGCATTATAAAAATCGCGTTATGCGAGACTCAGATCACATAGAAAAAGTAGGTTATGTTCTGAAATCGTTTTTTTTTTATTATATAACAACAGTGAAATATCCAACAAAAAATATTTTTATTTAATTCAGGTAATTCATGTAAGTTAAGAAAACATATAAACTATGAAACAAATGCATAGTATAAACTTATAAAAATTACAAATTGTATGAAAACTTCATTGCACATACAAGTAATGCATAAATGTTTTGGGCAAAACATTTATGCATTATGTGCAATGAGTAATATGTGCATCATTGCATACTTTGATTAGTTTAGTTATCAAGAGGTCAGTAATAAGACCTTGCTTAACACTATGCTGCAGTTTTTTATTAAGTTCATAATATGGAGCTAAACAAATATCCAATTGTCTCGTGCATTTTCCAGAGCACTCTATTGCAGGATCATTATCCGTAAAATAACTTCCTAACTTTCTTGCTAAGTCCAATTCTTCTGCTAATTTCTTTAAAGTGAATTCTTAATGGATTCATCACAATCAGAATCTTCAGAAGAACTTTCCCTGCCATTTGGTTCGACGTCATCTATTAATTGTACCAGTTCCTCCTCATTTAAATCTATTTCCCAATCAATTGATTCACTAATTTCGTTTTCAACCATATTGCAAAAGTTTTCTAAGTGGCCATTAATATAAAAATAATTTTTTTACATAAAAAAGCATTACATATCATATGTAACGCACTAGAAAATAAAGTGCTCAGCTTGAGATTAACACAATTATGATTTTTAATGCTCTTTCCTGGCAGAAACAAAGACAATTTTCAACAATAAACACTTTATATGATAAACTATTGATGTACATGCAAGCTAAAGGGTATTTCCCCTAATATAAATTCACTACTTATAACTACAAGTGCGATAAGGGCAAACGCAAATTTTACGAAGATAAAATTTGATTTTTAAGTCACGCGGTGAAGTATATGAAAAGATAGAGGGGTTACTACAATTTGTAGACCGCATTATATCAAAACACCGTTGAACAAGGGTTACTACAAATTGTAGACCGCTTTGTATAAGTGCCGCGTTATACAAGGGTTACCTGTATTCAGTCTTTACATGTAAGAGTTAACTGCACTGCGCTTCAAAATCATCCTGTATATAATTCAGATTAAAAATAAAAAATAAATAAATACATCATACGTACATAAAAATCCGGTAACAGATGTATGGAGACACCATGAGCTTCTGCAGATTTATTAGTAATAGACAAATCAGATAAAAAGTTGGCAACAGTCATCTTTTGGTTAAGCATATCATATATCTGAAAGTAAAGAAAAAAATATATAATAACATGTTCACTGAAGAATATGACTGGTTTACATTTTTTTATGTGCCAGAAATGTCTATCGGTATGGCATATTTCAGATTCAGAATGGGTGCAAACCATTTTGTATATACTGTTGGAAGTTTTTTTCACTTGGTTAGATTATAATAAATTTAGTTTAATCCTTTATCCAAGTGTAAGCAAAGTTTGCGCCTGAAGTATCTTCAGGACTGAGGCAACTTGTGGTAAAGGTGGACTAAGCTCTCATCACTTGTCTTAGTATCTCCCATAATGCACATCTCCTTGCAGACATGTATAATGCTATTCATTAAGGGAAGGGCTACTACCCAGACCGGTTTTGACCTTTATTGAGGTCTCGTCAGTGGGGGGCCAGACCCAGTTTTCAGTCCTGAAGATGCTTCAGGTGCAAACTTTGTTTGCTTACACTTGGATAAAGGATTAAACTAAATTTATTATAGTCTAACCAAGTGAAAAAAACTTCCAACATCTTTCTGTAAATCCAGAGTAATTTAATAATAACGTGAGCCACCTTTTGGCAACTCGTATAGGTAAATATGACTTCTCCATTACTTCCACCGTAGTATCACCACCTCTGGGTTTGGCTCCCACCGACAAGACCACAATAAAGTTCGAAACCTTTTCTCATTCTTCCTTTACTGCAATGTTGTTTGTTCAGCTTGACCAATTCTTCGTTGGTCAACTCTTCAGGGGAACTTTCTATGTGTTGAACTATGTCGTCATCATTCACTTCAAGATTCAGATTGTTTGCTAGGCCCACTATTTCTTCACTCAATTTACAAAGGTCTTCATTTTTTTCAAAACTTCCAAAATCGTGCACAGACCTTTTTAATGTCTTTTTCCACATACCACTCATACATTGAGAAATCACTTCATCCCAAACTATAGCAATATTTTTAATAGCATGATAAATATTGAATGCTTTCAAGAATTGCATGAGAGTCTGGTCATTTCCTTCAGTAGCAGAAATGGCCTGTGAAAAAGTTCTCCGTAGATAATAAGCCTTAAACACTACAAGAACTCCCTGATCCATTGGTTGGATCAATGAAGTAGTGTTTTGGAGGAAGAAACATGACCTTGAACTTGATGAAGATCACCGATATAAGAAGGATGACCTGGAGCATTATCTAGAATTAATAATATTTTAAATTCTACATTTTCTTTCACACAATAGCTTTCCATTTCACTCACATTGCAGTTGATTAAGGCATCTGCAAACAATTTTTGAGTCATCCATGGCTTCTTATAACTCCGCTAATAAACTGGACAAGTATGCTTCCTAATGTTTTTGAAGGCTCATGAATTCTCACTGTGCCATTTCACAAATGGTTTCAGTTTATATCCAGCCACATTACCCCTAACAGAATTCAATGATAGGACCTTGTCACCATCGTTAAACTTGCAATTTCGTTTCAAGATCAATTGATTGCCCTTTTTCTGTGATTCTTCACTGAGTTTTTTAATTGGGTATGTAGTGGCCATGTTGCACAAAAATCGCAAAATATTTAATGATAAATACACAAATAACCTCTTTTTTTAAACATGAAATCAACAGAGGAACTGTTGAAGCCACGTGCCGAGTGCAGAGGGAGGTTGTCGCTGAATGCATAGTTGCCACTGCATTGTTGCTAAATAAAAGCCTTTTTACTTTACACTCGCTTGAGTCTTGTTCAAAAGTATAGTTATTTATTTTATGGAATCACAGATGTATTTTCAAACGGACATAACTCAAAAGGACATAAGTCGAGGGATGACAGTATATATATATATATAGTGCGTACAAAACTCTCAGTCAAATACCGAAGACACAAATCAAGTAGCCCTAGCGAAACTCGGCTTCTGGAAGAACCTATGCCAACATCGTCTAAAAGCCATCCTAGAAAAAAGGAAATAGACAAGTAACAAATGTACATTAAAAAAAAATAATGAAGAGGAGCAAGAAACAAAAGCAGAAAAACAGCTAAAGATGAACCAGCACAGCTGCAACAGAGAATCTTTGCCTCCATACATTCCTGAACCCTTCCAATATTCTATAGAGGGGTTCAGGAATGTTTGGAGGTTCAGGAAGGTTCAAGCTTATTGAGTCCTCAAATGATGAAGAAGAAACTGAAAATGCAAATCTTCCTCAAACTAGCAAATGAGCAGCTTCAGAAGCTTCTTAAGAAAGTTTGAGGCTCTTCACAAAAACTGCTGACAGAATACAACTACATTGCTGACATCAGTGGCCTTATTACCCAACTGGAAGAATTAAGAATTGTTCTGGCAGGAAAGAGAGGAAGAAAAATCATCAATCTCAGGAAAAGAATATAATACCTGATCAGAAGGTTTGAATCCCAGAGGCAGCATAATTATCCCTAAAGTAAGTGAGGATCACCATGCCAAACAAAATAAATCAGGATATAACAGGCTTGACCTGTGGCATATCCTAGCCTGCCAGCCAGAAATAGCTACAGTGCAAAATACCTCCATTCTATCAGCAAAGCTTCAGATGAGCATTTGAAGAATTGGCCTTGTATGGCAGGACAGTGGTGCATGGTATATGGCCAGTTCTTCAAGTGCTTCAAACTTCATGGATCAGGAGTCAGTATTGTAATCCACAAAAAAGCACCCTAAAATTAGGTACCATTGATACTTTTCAGGTGTGCAATATATACACTCATTAGAACTCAGACAGGAAAGAAAAAAATGCATATAATTAATGTATACATACCACAAAACAAGCAACTTGAAGTGCAGGTACTAGAGTTCGTTCAAAACCACCTTAGCAAAGTCAATGAGGACCACCTCATACTAGCAGGGGATTTCAACTACACTCTGGATTCTGTAATGGACAGACATCAATGCTAGGAACATCGACTCTCACTAGTTCAGATTCTCCAGGATGTAATCAATGACTACGAGCTGACTGATATCTTCAAACACCTGCACCCACATGAAAAAGTGTTCTCTTGGAGGGTCAAAGGTGGTCCTACAAGAGCCCTATACCAGGGCTCTTGTAGGACCATGGCTCGATAGATACTAAGGATCCATGCACACCATACCCTTCGTACGGAGTGTCACGTACCATCCATCTCATGCATCGGACCATGATTCCATCCTTCTGAGCATTTGCATTCCTGGACACAAAGGAGGAACATATTGGATCTTTAATAACAGCTTACTATGAGATATAGAATATCAAAACTTCCAAAAACTACTTCGCAACTCGCATCAGAGACATGCCTACTTCTCAATCAATTTCTGATTGGTGACCATTCTTTAAGGCTAAAGTCAGATTATTTAGTCAAAAGTATATTCACCAGAAGAATTGGAATAAATATTCAGTCTTAAATAATCTGCAAATAGTCCGCGCGGTTAGCCTAGTGGCTATGTGCTTCGCAACCATATGCCTGGGGAAGGAGTGTCCTAGGTTCGATTCCCGTCGGTGACGTGAGGAGCTGAAGGATCTTCCTCAGCCATAGCCAAGTTAGCCAGTCTTGGGTGTGGACAGCAGGGTTTTTTCCCCAGTTTATTCTGGAGGTTTGCATCCCGCAAAGCAGGCAAACTGGCCTTGAGAACTCAACACTACAGGCCATAGGATACACCGCGGCATAAGGCTGACCACCTTATCCTGTAAACAGAGTGAGGTCCGATGATCAATGGACCCTCGACACAGCAAGGTAAAAGAGGGTATAAGGAAGATGATGATGATGAAATAATCTGCAGCAACAACAGCAATTACATCATCCAGACTATGAGGAATACCAGTCCCTAGAAGCCACCATACGCTGACATCTAGAACATTCTGCAAGAGGAGCACTAATAAGAGCACGGCACAGGCACATTAACTTTGCAGACACACCCACAAAGTATTTCTTTTCACTGGAAAAACACCAACAAGAGTCCACACTATTTCTGCTACAACAACAGATAGCGGAAGCATCATAGAAAATCATAATAAAATTCTTTTATATGCCTTGCAGTACTACAAAAACTTATACCAAGCTAATTCAATATCCATGCATGCGACTGATATAATTCTCTCTGATATGAAAAGACTCTCTCACCAGTAATGCAACAGAAGGCAGAACTTCCCATCATGCTACATGATTTGACAACTGCCTGCACTTCCTCATCAAAAGATACATCTCCAGTCACAGACGAGCTCAACACTGAATATTACCAGTCCTTCTAGGAACAGCTTGGATTTATCTTCTACAGAATATATGTTGAAGCCAATACCAGTGGCTTCCCACCCAATATGACATCTATTGTTAAGCTTATCTCAAAGAAAGGAGACACTATAAAATTAAGAAACTGGAAACCCATCTCCATCATAAACACTGACTGTAAAATAATATCAAATGCCACTGCGTACAAACTTAAGCTCGCACTGAACAAAATAATAAATAGGCACTAGATCTATTCTATCCCTGGACGACAACAGTGAAACAATGGGTCTTGTAATACCAGACCAAGAAAACGCTTTCGACTGCGCTGAACATCCCTACCTATTCAAATGCTTGAAAGTCTTTGGCTCAAGCATTATTCAATCCATTAAGATGTTATATGCTAAAAAATGCATGAAAATAAACAACAGGCTTACCATATCTGTACCATACAATAGAGGTATTAAACAAGGCTGTCCACTGCAGGCGTAGACTTCTGTGGCTAATTGGTTCAAAAGATATATTTCGGTGATTACACCATATTTTTTTATTATTCAGTTATATAAATCACTGAAATAATAGTTCCCGACAAGTTTCGTAAATCGTAGGATTTACATCTTCAGGGGGTAAATAGTATAACTTAAAGTTTAAACAAGAGAATTAATAAATACAAATCATAACTGTCTGGCTATTCATAAAACTCAAATAACAGAATGCAGATATATAACGTTATTGACATTGAACAATACTGGACAATGTCACGTGTTCTTGTTCTTGTTCATACAATCCGAGCTCAGATTGAGGTAGATTTTTTATTAGAGCTGACCACACTTGGAGAATTAAACCTTGATTTTTATTGCATTGGGTTGAGTTTTTTAGCATATGAGCAGCTTCTTTAAATTTTCTTATATAACTGTTGTTTTCTATGTATGACATCGTCGTTTTATGCCAGAGTATATCGTGTCCAGTGGAAGTGGTATGGAAAGCAAGACCCGTTTTTTGTTCTCTTTTGTATTGTACGTCTTTTTGGTGTTCAGCTATGCATATTTCTCCAGATCTTCCTGTCTGTCCTACGTAGCAAATCCCGCAAGAGCAATGGATTTTGTAGACTCCTGGTTTTTTAAGAGGATGATGAGGTAGTTTTGGTGGATGTAGGAATCTTGAGATTTTTTTCCATAGGAAGGAAGGCTACTTTTATGTTGTGTTTGTTCATTAATTTGGCTAGCTTATTGTAACATTTTTGATATAAGGAAGCGAGATTGCGTTTTTGTAATCCTGTTTTATTGTGTTGTTAGCTGGAGGCATTTTAAGGATTCTCTTGATAGTTTGTTTCATATCCATTCTGTTGGAGGATTTGTGTTAAGTATTTTAGTTCTTCGTTACATCTTTCTTCTGTGCTGGAGATATTGTATGCTCTGTCTCGAAGAGTTTTAATTAAGCTTATTTTTTGTGAAGGATGGTGGTGTGAGGTTGCATTTAGAAATCTTCCAGTATTTGTCGGCTTCCTATATACTGAGAAGGAGATTTTTTATTTTTTTCTTGTTCTAAAGTGAATTTTATGGTGTTGTGCAAATTGTTGAGATAATCTTTGAAATTGATAAGTTCATCTGTTGTTCCACTGAATATGATGAAAATATTGCCCACATAGCGTAGCCATATTTTTGGTTTTTTATGGTAATTCTTAAGAGCATTGTTTTCAAATTTTTCCATAAATAGGTTTGCTAATACCGGTGATAATGAACCCATGGCCAGTCCTTCTTCTTGTTCCCAGATTCTATCTTTATAGGTGAAAAAAGTATTGTTTATACAATGTTTAAAGAGATTCAAGATGTCTGGAGGGAAGAGGTCTTCTAGAAAATTCAAAATTTCTTGTAAACAAGCTGATAACGTCAAGACTTGCTAAGATGTCTGTTGGACCAATATGTATATCTTTCACTTTTTCTATGAAATGTTTACTATTTTTTATGAAGGAAGATGTTTTTCCTATATGTTGTGAGATCATGCTGGTGAGGTATTTCACCAAGTTGGAAGTTGGAATCATCAACATGATCTCACAACATATAGGAAAAACATCTTCCTTCATAAAAAAATAGTAAACATTTCATAGAAAAAGTGAAAGATATACATATTGGTCCAAGAGACATCTTAGCAAGTCTCGACATTATCAGCTTGTTTACAAACGTCCCAAGACCAAAAATTTTGAATCTCCTAGAAGGTTCCATTTCACTGGGACCTACCATATCGCACAAGAGCCACCAAACCCAACGCAGATGTTCATTGAACATCATGTGGCACAATGCATTACCCACCCCAATTATATTATGGAAATTTAACCTGGATGTTTCAGATAACTGTCTGTTCTGCTACTAAGCAGGAGCAGTCTGGCATATCTACTTAGAATGCCCCCATCAACACCCAATTAATTCGTTTGTCTTGGGAAACAGCAGGTTGTCTCCATAGAGAAGAGAAATATCTCAATCTTGTAATGCAGAGCCAAAAAAACCATTCAATCTGCAACTACCTCTTCATCACTGCAAAAGGGTAATATACAGTTTCTATCTTCAACACACAAAACCAGACAGCACAATAGTCCCATCACCTTGCAGCCTTCAAACAAAAGGTGAGAAGTCATATCCTACATGAGCATCATCACCACATGCAGAACAACACCCTAACCCTTTTCCGCCAAGAATGCAATATACAGATTCAATGCCTGGCTGAAGAGGAGAACTGCATCACAGTTCACTTTCCAACATAGAAGTGACATCACTGCCCACCCCCACCCCCTAAAGAAAGAGATTTTCGTGCTTAATAGTGTGAATAATGATCATTATTACTTTAATGTAAATATGTAATTTTAATATTGTCTTATAGCAACTGTTATTTTCGTGTAAGGTAATAGTATCATGTCAAAATGACTGTTATTGGTATGAAAAATGTATTTATGTAATTTATAAATTTTTCATATTATAATTTATCAATAAGCACATAACCTCTCTTCCTGACTGCAAAGAACCAAAACCAGTTAATACTGTACATAAGATTGTTATTTTTACATTTAAAAAAAATATTTAAAAAAAAAAAAAAAATATATATATATATATATATATAGAGAGAGAGAGAGAGAACATTTTTTTTGGACAACCACAAAATTATGTCCTTTAACAAGAACGTTAGTCTCTATACCAGTCAATGGATGCTTACTACCTATATGTGAGTAAGAGGGTTTCAGATAAATCTCTGTTTCTGATATAATGAATCAAATTTTTGCTTAACTTTGGGGATATTTTGCTTAAGTTTAAGGATGGTATACCGGCACGAGTCTTACGTGAAGCGGCTAAAGAATTATCAGTGCCCTTGACCATGTTGTTTAATCTGAATCTCGGGTCTGGTTTAGTCCCGAAGGTGTGGAAAGAGGGGAAAATAGTTCCACTGCATAAAGGAGGATCCAAGACTACTGTTGCAAATTACCGACTGATCAGCATATCAGGAGTCGTTGTCAAGGTCTTGGAGAAAGTAGTCAAGGGAAAAATACAGGAATGGATTGATGAAAATGAGATACTGTACGGGGGACAGCATGGCTTTGTGAAGGGAAGATCATGCCTTAGTAACTTGCTCAAGTTTTATAACACAGTGACGGCTGAACTGGATAAGGGTAATGGGTTTACAGTGATACTGCTGGACCTGGCTAAGGCATTTGACAGGATACCACATGGAATTCTAATCCGTAAATTACAACATATGGAAATGGATTATAGAGTTGGTGAGATGGATAGGTGGGTGGTTGATGGAGAGATATCAGAGAGTAGTTTATTCAGGAATAGAGTCCAAAAGACGGCCTGTGACTAGTGGTGTACCGCAGGGTTCTGTTCTTGGACCACTGCTGTTTAATTTGTTCATTAACGATATAGGGAAGGATCTAAGAGGAACGGTTCATTTGTGTCGCTGATGATGCAAATTTGGGTAGGGCAATAGTGAATACAGAAGATGTCAAAATCTTGCAGGACGACTTGGATAGATTGGAGTTCTTGACTAATGAGAATGGATGTCAATTTAATGTGACAAAATGTAAGGTTGGGGTGAAAAGATTAGCAGCAGTATACCACATTAGTGGAACTGTACTCCAGGAGATTGATGAGGTCAGGGACTTGGGAGTGTTGGTGGATAGGGAGATGAAGTTTAGGGGGGCACATTGCAAAAGTGGCTAAATCAGCTCATCAACTCACTTGGTGGCTGAAAAATACTTTGACGAGCAGAGACAAGCAAGTTATTGTACCTCTGTACCGAGCCTTGATAAGACTTCATCTTGACTACTGTGCCCAGATTTGGTCACCTAGGTTTCTTCTTGATGAGGAGGAGGTTGAGAGGATCCAGAGGCGAGTGACCAAGATGATAGCAGGTCTATGGAATGAACCTTATGAGAACAGGTTGAAGATTTGTGGGTTGCAGAAATTAGTTGATAGGCGGAAAAGGGGAGATATGATTGAGACATTCAAATTTCTAAAGGGTTTCTATAGGATTAATTCAGAGGATATTTTTGAGATCAGGACTGGTGGTGGGAGAACTAGGGGACACCTATGGAAGCTGGGCAAGAGTGTGGTTAGCAAGGGGTGTTAGAGCTGGGCTCTTTACTTTTAGAGTGGTAAATGAGTGGAATAAACTGCCAGAGTCTGTTGTGCGTGCCATGACGGTGAGTGAGTTCAAGGCAAGGTATGATAGATACTGTGAGAATGTCGTATAGTTGTGTGGACATGATGTTTACAGCCTCCCTCGATGAGTCTAAGGACTCCCTGGAGTTGCCCGTAATAATAATAATAATAATAATAATAATATGCTTATCTACAAAGCAAGCTAATGATTTTTTTGAGATCTGCAAAACAATATTCAGTAGATTAGTATTCAGAGTACAGAAATGACTCATTCCAGATTAGAAACTGATTGTAATTTTTTTTTTTGTGGTGTCATGTTGATTCAGTACTAAAGCATAACTGATGTGAGTTTAAATCTGATGAGCTCCTGGTGACTTAATAGTCTCTGTAAAATATACTGATTATCAAAATAATATTAGCATTATGGCATTTTTTAAGGAAGAATGTGGGATATCAGTTTTAAAATTCCGATATCCAACAAACTAAAAATGAAAATAAAATAATTAGGCACATGAAAACATGTTTCAATTTTTGTATGTCGTAACACACTTCTGTGTTTATGTTGTAAGAATTGATAATGCATGCTGTTAGGAGTAGTTATCATTGTATTTATAATGATTATGTGACCTCCAGGGAGTCCAAAGACTCATCAAGGGGGAGAGCACCTACTCTACAACTCTTTGTCTCCACCACTCAATCCACCAACTACAACTAGCCGCAACTACACCAACACCATCTACTGCCTGCAACCATCAGTAGTATTTTCACAGACAAACACAAACATCCATGCCTAAGGCAGGATTCAAACCAACATCCTTTTTGCTGAAGGGTGGATACACAACTGCTCAGCCAACCAGGCTGGTGGTGTGTGTCTCTTAATGAATTGATAATTCTGATAATTAACGGGTTAATTTAGAAGATAAGATGTTCGCAATATCCTGTGATACAATCTGTGTGCAAGTTGAGTTTGTAGTTTAGTTTCTGGTATTTTCTTTTCATTTTGAAGTTAAGAGTTAAATCACTCAGAATGGAGGGAGTAATTTACTAATGATGCAAATGACAGGATTGCATGCACAAGAAAGAAAGTAAGTAAGAAAAATATTCCCACCCATGCAAATATTAGAACCTTATGTCTAAGTATCCTTTGTAATGGCACCTGTGTAAGTTACAGAAGCAGTTTTAAATATGAATGTTCATTTAGTGCCATCCAAATTTAAATCAGAATGATTGTCCTTCAAATCCCAAATGTTTGGGAGATTCCCATCTCCCAAACATTTGAACTTTTGGATCAAAATATCAAACAAATGACTTTCAAAAATGACCACTTATTTTTGATATTACTATTTTAACATGCAGTATACTTGCTGTTTCCTGTTTTCATCCAACCTGGAACCTCTAAAAAGGTTTTCTTAATATAATAAGTTCAACTGAATTTTCACAACTTCTTATATAATGTCTCATTTAAATTGCTTGTTTGTTTTGATAATGCATTGTTATTTTCATTACGAAAGATCGACAGATAATTTTTGATAATATAATTCACAGGTGTCATAAACTACCTACCACAACTAAATGCACTACATTTAAAAAACAGGCATCTTCCTATGCACCTCCTGGAACCTCTAAAGAGGTTTTCTTAATATAATAAGTTCAACTGAATTTTCACAACTTCGTAATGATTTGGATGGGTTTATAGACCTGGTAATATGGAGGACAATGAAACATGTAAACAAATCTATAACAACATCCAACTAAATATTTCATTATATCCATCTCTACATACTAGATTTCTACTACACCATACTGCCACAAACCACTATCACTCTTTCACTTCTCCATTTCTGCCTTGCATGGGCATAACTCATTTTCTATCATCAACAGCAGTTCACATCCTTTTTTGGCTTTTTTCTTCACGAAAAACATCATGCCCTTCCATCTTTATTGCTGTCAGAATGAAGTCCCCAGCCATAATTCCATTAGGAAGATTTGAAAGTAGTAGCATTAAATTTATTCTAAATAATGATAAGATAGAATGACAAGGAAGTAAAGAAAATGAATTTCTTGAGTTTTTGAGAGACAACTAGATTAGACAGTAGGTAAGAGAGGCCACATAAGGATTGATGGTCTTGGGATTTGATCCTGTCATTAGAGGATGTTATTATAAATGAAGTTTCTAAACTCCCTCTGCTTGTGGGAGTAAACATCCTTGGGTGGTGGCCAGTTATTTGAGAACTTCTGTGAGGAATAGTTATACGTGGAACTACAAGGCTGGTGATTATGAAAAGTTCATTAGACAGCTTGCAGCCACATCATGGAAAAACTAGATAGAAAGGAGATCAATGCTGTTTGGGTGCTATCAAGGACTATCTAGTAGAAATATTTGGAGAGTCAGAAGGTTAAATACGCTGGGTGTGAAATGGATAAACAAAAATATTACAAACAATCTTGAGGAAGAGGACATTATGGGAGTAGCATAAGATGAGTGGTAATAATCAGTTACATGAGAAGTACAAAAAACAGGCAAGGAAGTTGACTTGTTTATTAAGGGTAACAAAAGTGCAGTATGAGCAGCAGTTGGCTAATGAAGCAAAAAATCATTCTTTAAGTAGTATGTAGCTAAAAGATGAAAGAATAATTATGGAATAATGAATAATGAAAAAAGCATTCTTTCAGTATGTAGCCAGCAGATGAAAGAATAATTATGGAATGATTATATTGGTCGATGACAATGGTAAAAGGATAACTACCTAAGAGTTGTTGAAATATTGAATGAGCAGTTCATAAAATATTTTATCCTACTGAATGTGACATTATACAGAGTTTGAGTACAGTGAAAAGGAGGGCAAAGAGACTGATCGTGAATATAAAGGAGGTATATGGTGAATCATGTAAACTTGACATTAACAAAGCTGTGAAAATTGATATATCACTATATTTTGAGGGTATGTGCCAGAGAGTTGACACTACCTTGACATACTTGTTTAATGCAAGTCATACATTGGGCCAAGTTCAAAAGGAGTGGAAGGAAGGCAAGATTATAATGCTTCGTAAGGCAAGTGACAAGGGTCAAGCTTCAAATCTATGGTTAAAGTATTGGAGAGGAGAGGTGAGTGAAAACCAAGATTCAGAATTGCGATGATGACAGCAGCATTCACTAAGCACAGATTAGCTAAAGCAGCATCTCCCAAACTATGTTCCATGGAAATAAATTATCAAAATTAATATGAGCCTGGAATGGTTTTAAATGCTGCAACAAGTTCAAACATGTTTCAAAATCAGGCACTCCTCACTTTGCGTGTGGATTGTGCTATTAAGGCCAGTCGACAACTGCAGACTCAGCCGCCTGCAGTTGTTGACACCTCCAAGCGCGAGTGAAGTAGGAGGTATCTATTCTACGAAACGTGCATTCACAAGCAAGGTCAATGCGATGCGCTGTGGCCTGGCACAGCTGCAGGGCATTGCATTGACCTTGCTTGTGACTGCGCACACTATCGCCACAACACAGCCTGCTGCGGCGATACTGTGCGCTTAGCTTTACATTGAATACGAGACCGATAATACTCGACTCTAACCAAGGTGTTCCATTAAAATTTCAGGATTTACGCAGTGTTCCGTTGTAGGAAAAGTTTGAGAAACCCTGAGCTAAAGCAAGGTCATATTTTAGTAATCTGCTAATAGTTTCGTTTAACGGAATGAATACAGCAAAGAAAAATAATTAAACACAGGTTTAATTGTTTCCTGTAGTTTGTCTCTGTCACAGAGACATTGTCAGGGATATAATATTAAAATTTTAATACCACACAAAAGCACACAACACAACAAGTGGAGAAGTTAAACTAGAAGACCAAAGGCCTATGAAGGGCTCTATATCTCTATGGATGCTGTTGGCTAGCCTTAACTGTTGAGTGGAAAGCCTAAGATTTATTATTATTATTATTCAGGCCTCCATGAAGTCAAAAGACTCATCGTGAGAGGTCCTTCCTAGGAAACACAAAGTCTATTATACTACTCCTTTAACTCACTAACCATTCTTGCTCTCACCACTCTATCAGGCAATACATTCCATGCAAAGAAACCACTCCTCACCCTCTTGCTCACAGCTTACTTCCTTTCGTAACTTCCAGGGATAGCCCCTTGTCATCGCTCCTTCCCGCTGTTCCACCAAGTGAAAGAACTCTCCCAGTGTCAACCCTGTAACTACCTCTCAACAGTTTAAAAGTCTCAATCATATCACTTCTCCTTCTTCTATCCACCGAACTCTGCAGTCCATATTCCCTAGCTGATCCTCATAACTAACATTGTACAGTCCCGAAAGCATCTTTTATCTGCCTCTATACCCTTTCCAGTTAATTTATCTTCCTTCAAATCCTGGGGACCAAATTTGAAAACAGTAGTCTAAGTGTGGTCTGATCAGAGTCTTATACAATGGAATGATAACTCTTTTATCTCTGCAGGTCAGTGTCCTTCTCAGTATTGCAGCAATTCTCTAGGTTACTTTCCCCACCTTTGCAATATGTTCCCTGAATTATAATGGTGTAAGATTCTATTGATTTTTTCTGATAACCCTTTAAGGTATGGCTATGGTTTTACTGTAATCTATATTCTTTTTTGATGAAGTTTTATGAAGAACTTTATTAACAGTATTTTTGTTATAGCCAAATCTGAAAACACACCCCAACTCAACGTCATCAGAGTTAAAGTTCAGTACTATCAACATAAGAAGCCTGAATGGCAAAGAAAGGGAGCTAGCTGAGGAATTAGTTAACTACCAGATCGACATAATAGGGGTGACTTAAACAAAAAAGACAATAAATACAATATGTTATATTCAGGCAATGACAATCAAGGAAAAGAAGGAGTAGTCATAGTATTCAACACTAAATACAAAGCTAATCTTCTTGAATGGCATTACGGATGATAAAGGTGACATGAAAATGGGAGGAAAAGATATCCTTGAAGTATGGAGTAATTACTTCAAAAAATTGCTAAATGAAACAAGCAATGATAGCACAGTGGTAAAAAACATTCAACAGGCATACCGTCAGGAATACATATCCATACTTGAAGTAGAAAAAGCTATCAAAGGCTTCAATTGTGGAAAGGCAGTAAGAATAGATGATATTCGACCAGAAATGCTGAAGTATGGTGGTATAAAAGTCTTACAGTGGCTGCACTGCATAGTTAACAAGTCCTGGACAGAGGGACGAATTCCCAATGATTGGAGTAGAGCTCTCATAGTACCCATATATAAAAAGAGAAATAAAACTGAATGTGAGAATTACAGAGGTATTTCGCTACTGAGTGTTCCTGGTAAGATTATGCAAGTATACTTGAGAAATGGTTGAGAAGAATTGTGGAAGAAAAGCATGGTGAAAAACAAGCTAGGTTCAGGCCAAATAGAGGCTGTCAGGATGAGAATTTCACTTTACAACAAATATTGAAAAATCATCCTTTTTTTTTTTTTTTTTTTTTTTTTTTTAAAGATAAGCTTAGGTGTTGATGGTTATTCATGACTTATTTTTCACGGTATTAACAACACCACAAACACTTTTATCAACAAAGATAAAAAATTCAATCCATTTCAAAACACTGGTTAAAAATCTAATCCTAAAAGATTCAGACATAATGGTTAGTTTCGATGTCACCTCCTTATTTACCAATGTACCACTTATAGACACTCTTGATTTAATCAAGCCTAAATTTCCCCCATATATTTTTGAATTATTTCAATTTATCATGAATGCAGGTTACTTTACATGGGGGGGGGAATTCTACAAACAGATTAATGGTACTGCTAAGGGTTCCCCCCTCTCTCCCCCGTTAGCAAATTTTTACATGGAACACTTTGAAAACAAAGTACTTACCACAGCTACATACAAGCCACAAGTGTGGTTGCGCTATGTAGATGATGTGTTTGCCATCTGGCCCCATGGACAAGACACTTTGGATGCTTTTGTTACCTACCTAAACAGCCAACACCCCAAAATTCACTTCACAGTAGAAAAAGAATCAAATAACTGTTTACCATTTCTTGACACATTAGTCACCCACCTTTCAGATGGATCACTTTCTTTTTCTATTTACAGAAAGCCTACACACACAGGAAGATACCTACATAAACAATCACATCATCATCCAGTCCAACAGTACGGCATTTTAAAAACACTTACACACAGAGCCAGAGCCATTTGTTCTAACGATACAAATCTGACCACTGAACTCCAGTACCTGCGCCATACGTTCTTAGCCAACGGCTACAATCCCTACAAAATAGATAAAATACTACATAGGCCCATTACTCTGCACTCCCCTAATACACAAGAATACAGCATGACCATTTCCATTCCCTATATCAGAGGTACATCGGAAAAAATAGCCAAAGTATTGTTGAAACATGGCCTTCACACCACCTTCAAACCTCATGTCAAGCTGGCAACTCTGATCTGCTCGCCTAAGGATAAACTTAACCCTTTAGCACACCCAGGAGTGTATGAAGTTCCACATGACTGTGACTTGGCCTATTATGGGCAAACAGGAAGATCAGTGAACATCCGCCTGGAAGAACATGAAAGATACATTCGCTACTATTACTATGGCAAGTCGGGACTGGCAGACCACGCTTTGGACACGCCTTCACACAGGATTAGATGGAGAAAAACAAATGTACTATTTAAGAATTCGTTATAGATCTGAAAGGTTATTTTTTGAGTCAGCAATGGCTTTGAAGAATTCTCCCAACCTTAACAAATATGGTTGCATTAATTTGCCAAAAATGTGGGAGACGGTTATCCTAAGAAAAACTCCTGGATAACTGCGATTTTTTTTTTCTCGTTAGAGGGCGCCAAAAATAGGACTTTAGATCTTTTGTCTTTTACAATTATATTGTTTCACTCACTCACTGTCGCGTTTACATGTGTGTTGTGCTCTGATGATGCTGAGTTGAAAATCAGCGAAATATAAGCGTTAATAAAACATCTTTGTTGATAAAAGTGTTTGTGGTGTTGTTAATACAGTGAAAAATAACTCATGAGCATTGAAAAATCATGTGAATATAAACAAAGATCTATATTTAAGCTTTGTTGATCTAGAAAAGGTATATGACAAGGTGCCAAGAGAGAAGCTATTCAATACACTACAGTTATATGGTGTCAATGGGGCATTATATCAAGCAATACTTAGTCTTTATTTGAGTTGTAAGTCAGCAGTTAGAATTGAAGGAAGTACAGGAAGATGGTTTAATGTTAAATCTGGTGTGAAACAAGGATGTACATTATCCCCTCTGTTATTCATTATCTATATGGATCACATTATGAAGGAAAGTGGCATTAAATATGATATCAAAATTGGAGATGTTAATGTCAGCTCTTTGGTTTATACAGACAATGTTATACTTCTAAATAAATCCGCTACAAGTCTGCAAGAATCCCTGACTAAATTGAATAACTTGTTGTAATAGATATGGTATGAAGGTCAGCAATAAAAAGGCAAAGACAATGAATATAGGCAGAATCATTGAAAATGTCAACTGTGTTGTGAATGGAAAACCTGTGGAATAAGTAAAACATTTCAGCTACTTATGCACGATTTTTAGTGAAAATGGTATATTAAATATAGAAATAGACAACAGAATCAGCAAAGCTGGTATGGTGGGAAGTCAATTGAATAAATTCATATATAATAAGAGAGAAATTAGTTGGAACACTAAATTAGTTGTATGCAAGACAGTGTTGAAACTAGTTTTAACTTATGGATCTGAGAGGTGGGTCAGAAGTAAAACACTTGACCAAAGACTAGAGATCGCAGATATGAGAGTCCTGAGAAAGATTAGGGGCATGAACAGATGGCATTAATGGCAATATCATATTAAAAACGAGGATATTAGGAAAGAATGTGACATTGTCAGCATCCAGGAATGCTGCAGAGCTAATCTCAGGTGGTATGGTCATTTAAACAGAATGGGCGAGGAAAGATTAGCAAACAAGTGTTCTCTGTCAGGTTTGCAGGAAAAAGACCCAGACGAAGACCAAGATATAGGTGGATTGATACAGTAAAAAATGCCTTCGAAGACAGAAATATAAGACCTGATAATATTGGAGTCTTGACATTTAAAAGACTGAGTTGGAGGAAAATTGTAGATAGGAAGTTAGAAATGATGTAAATTTTTCATGTAATACTATCATATCCTGTACACCCCCTTGACATCAGGAATTTGATGATGAAGTACTAAACTAGAATGGGCAGAGAACATTTGTTTTGCTCATTTTTCCTTTTCCATTTTGCTTAAGTGACCATACTACCTGAGATTAGCTCTGCTAATGCATTCCTGGATGCTGACAATATCAAGTTCTTTCCTAATATCCTCGTTTTTAATATGATATTGCCATTGATGCCATCTCTTCATGCCCCTAATCTTTCTAAGGACTCTCATATCTATGGTCTCTATTCTTTGGTCAAGTGCTTTACTTCTAACCCAGCTCTCAGATCCATAAGTTAAAATGGGTTTAAACACTGGTATACAGCTAATTTAGTGTTTTGATTAATTTCTCTCTTATTCCATATAAATTTATTCAGCTGACTTCCTACCATACCAGCTTTGTTGATTCTGTTGTCTATTTCCATATTTAACTTACCATCTTCACTAAAAATTGTGGCTCAGTAGCTGAAATGTTTTACATGCTCTATAAGTTCTCCATTCACAATGCAGTTGATATTTTCAACAATTCTGCCTATTTTCATTGTCTTTGTCTTTTTATTGCTGACCTTCATACCATATCTATTACAACAATTATTCAATATAGTCAGAGAATCTTGCCGACTTGTAGTAGATTTATTTAGAAGTATAACATCATCTGCATAACACCTCCAATTTTGATATCAAGTTTAATACCACTTTCCTTCATAATGTGATCAATAGATAATGAATAAGAGAGGGAATAATGTATGTCCTTGTCAGATTTAACATTAAACCATCTTCCTGTACTTCCTTCAATTCTAACTGCTGACTTACAACTCAAATAAAGACTAAGTATTGCTCGATATAATGCCCCATTAACACCATATAACTGGAGCTTTTGGAATACCTTCTCTCTCTCTTGGCACCTTGTCATATGCCTTTTCCAGTTCTAGAAAACTGAAATACAGATCTTTGTTATATTCCCATGATTTCTCCACTATCTGTTGTAATTTGAAAATCTGATCCTGACAGCCTATATTTGACCTGAATGCAGCTTGTTCTTCACCAAGCTTCTCGTCCACAATCATTCTCAACCGTTTCTCAAGTATACTTGCATATATCTTACCATGGACACTCAGTAATGAAATGCCTTTGTAATTCTCACATTCAGTTTTATTTCCCTTTTTATATATGGGTACTATGAGAGCATATCATCTGGAATTCGTCCCTCTGTCTCCAGGCCTTCTGAACGATGCAGTGCAGCCACTACACGACTTTTATACCTCCATACTTGAGCATTTCTGGTCGAATATCATCTACTCCTGCTGCTTTTCCACATTTCAGGCTTATGATGGCTTTTTCTACTTCAAGTATGGATATGTATTCCTGGTCAGTGGTTTTTTACCACTGTGCTGTCATCACTGCTAATTTCATTTAGCAGTTTTCTTTTCAAAAGTAATTACTCCATACTTCATGGATATCTTTTTTTCCTATATTCATGTCACTTTTATCATCTCTAATTCCTTTTACAGCATTCTTTCCTCCATTTCTGAGCTTCTTCAACAAACTCCAGAATATCTTGACACCTTATTGATATTTATTTTCTATGTGCTTGCAAAGGTCTTTCCATTACTTTTGTTTAGCCAGTTTTACCCAGTGTTTAGCTTTCTTACATTTGTCTCTGTATTCTTAAGAGCAGAAACTGACTTATTTGACAGGAACTTTTGATATGCTTTCTTCTTTTCCTTCACTGCATCTTTAACTTCCTGTGTCCACCATGGAGTTATGATTTTTCTATCCTTGCACACAACCTCATCACATGCCTCTCTGGCTGAATCAATCAATCAATGTTTTCTATAGGGTTTGCCAATGAATCTCCAAGGTTTGGTTCCTGCTCTCAAACTCTTTCATTTTTTCTTCAATAATCTTTGTATATTTTAGTCTACAGTTCACATCTGAGAGTCGCTCAACTTTTATTCTCTTTTTTAAACTTTCTTACATGTTCTTCTTTCTTCAAGATGAAATCCAATTTTATCCTGCTCAAGAATAAATGGTGATCACTTCGAATTTGAAATCCTCTGTACACTTTGGTGTCCTGTAATAGGGAGAAAACATCACTATCAACAATAGCATAGTCAATGAGACTTTTCTTATTCCTAGCCTCTTCTCTCCATGTGAATTTGTGCACATTTTTATGTTGGAACATGGTGTTAATAATAACCAGTCCATGTCCTGAGCAGAAATCTAACAAATATTTGCCATTATTATTAGCTTTGCTCTTTTCTCCAAATTTTCCCAAAATATTTTTGTGATCAAATATGTCTGACAATCATTTCTTACTCTGCTATTTAGATCCCCAACAAGGACCAACTTTTCCTTTTTCATTGTGCCAGTTGCTTTCTCTAAAGCCTCAAAAAATTCCTCCACTTCTACCTTAGTAGTAGATCCTTCTGTGGGACCATAAGCACAAATAAGTCTCATTGTCCAGTTCCCATTCTCATATTTACCCACATCACTCTACTTGAGACTGCCTGCCATTCAAGAAGATTAGCCTTGTATTTAGTGTTGAATACTATGGCTACTCCTTTTCCTTGATTGTCATTGCCTGAATATAACATTTTGTATTTATTGCTCAGAAAGATCTCACCAGTTTTGTCTTTTTTGTTTCAGTCACCCCTATTATGTCGATCTGGTACTTATAAAATTCCTCAGCTAGCTCCATTTCTTTGCCATAGGATTTGTTACAGTAGCTGACGTTTCACTGTTTGTCCTGGTTCCCTTGCGAAAACAACAGGGGCCTTGTTTAACTGGGCGATGCCCCAGCCAGCATGAAATTCTGTCATGTTGTGCCATCATTTGGTTTAAGCCAATAAGAATACAATTTGGTAGTCTAAATCCCAAATTGCCAGCCCATCCTCATTCATTCAGTATCCAGGTAGATACATAACAGGGAGCACTACGAGAAGGTGAGGAGTGCACATTAGGTCAGAAGCTCTGGTCGGTTCTCTGCATTCCTTTGAAGGCCATGCTCAGGTCTCCTCTCAGTTATATAGCTTTGACTCTTAGTACTTTCATAGTTTAAAACCGCAGGACTTCCATTTCTAGAATAGTAATCAAAAAGAATCTCAGAAGCCGCACGTTGATCATGACTTTCTGCATTGAAAAGTCTTGGAAAGCAGTAAATGATTGGCATATCTGGAAATTTTTGCTTCTAGGTGTTTATTAATTGTGCCTATGTATTTATCATATATTGTAGTCTTAAACGTAATAACATTAGAATCTGAATAATCAATATGAAGGTCTGACCATTCACCTGAAAGATGCTGATGAAGATTTTGAAAATGACTGCCAACAGTGTCTTTCAATTCCATGATGGATAGTTTCTGGCTTCTAAGACTGGCTCTATTTCAGTTAAATCAACATCTCACCTTTGCCATTATCTAGACAACTTAGATAAATGCTGTAACACATCTGAAAGCATCATTAGTGAAGCTACAAAATTGTATGTTTTGATATATTTACTTAAACCTTCAGCTGTGATATCATTTTGTTCGGTGTCCTCTCTTTCCAATGCAGCTATAACACTCACCATGCATTCTCTTAGAGATTGTATTGCAGAATCATGAGACAGCCACCTAGTGTCACTAGCCATTTTAAGAGTAATCTGAGGACTGTTCAGTATATTTTGGATTTGGGTTAAACCAGCCATCCTGACTGAGGAATTTTGGAAGAAGAAACACAATTACCTTAAGATATCATCAAACATGACTAAATAAGGCACTTCAGCAGCTGCTTGGGCACTAGCAAGAGCCATTCGGTAGTTTACACAATGACAGTCGACCATGAGTCAATCTGTTTTATCTTTGAGCAATTTTGCAACTACCTTTTGCTTTCCAATCATGACAGCTACTCCATCAGATCCTAGGCCCACCAGATTACAAGTTTTTAAGCCTAGACTGTCAATGGTTAAATTACTTTGTTAGTTATAGTCTCAGCTTTGCATCAATGATATTGCAAGTTGACAAAACTAACCCTGACTTCTTTTCTAAGTTGACAAACATATCTAATGTACACAATCAGCTGTTTTAAAACGGTGATGTCTGTAGTTTCATCACATAAAACACTGAAATAATCTGCAGAATGTATATTTTTCAGTATTTCAGATCTAATTTCTGATGCTAAAATATCAAACTCTTGCATTATTCTTTCTGAGGTATAATGGGCATTTTTACCAATGATAAGTTGTTCTAAGTAGGAAAAGCCTATAGCATTGCAATGCTCAAGCAATTTTTCAAATAATGTAGTATGTGGTAACTCATTTTTCGCTATCCAATACATAGATCTTAAAGCTCCCAGAAAAGCATCTCTCTGCAAGTTATTCAAAATTGAAATTGATTTTTCAATTTGACCTATTGCAGTTTTTTCTAGCATACGTTTTTCAATTATATCTGAACAAGAATCAGTGTGTAACTTGCTTTGTTCATGGTCAACCAAACTTTCTTTTCCACGTTTTGTGCATGGCATAGTTACCCAAGTCACTTCCTTGTTTGTGGGTTGTCTCTTTCCATATTTCATACACGTGGAACACATCATTCCATTATCTTTCACCACTAACCGATGGAATTTTTTAAACCACTCAATGTTAATACCCAATAAATGGTGTTTAGACGCACATTTTACATTTGAAAGAGACTCTGCAGAAATCGACAATTCTGTTGTTGGTTTGGTGTCTTCGCTACTATGCTTATCGGTTTCATCTTTCTTAAAATAATTTAAGAGTGTGGTTTTCTGACTTGACTTTTTACTCATTATGGGTAATTTAATAAATACAAAATATCATCGTTATTAAATTAATCAGAACAAATCACTGAATTGTGCATTGACAATAATACCTGAGACACATAATGCGCGTTATGTCGCAATTTTACTATTTATAAGTATTAATTACTAGGAATGGGAATTGGCATCACTCGAGAATGACGTCATAGTCCTCGAGAGTTTTGAGAATTCGCCGAGATCACAACTATATTTAATACTTGACTCACGATCTTCAGACAAAAACCATTATTAAGAAAAATAAATGTAGATTTTTAACATCGATTTTTGCCTTCGATTCAAATTTGCTCAATTTTCACAATTTATTTCTTTCAAACATCAAAATTATGTCTCTTTTGTAAAAGATCTTCTTTGCAACTGATAATGTTGTATTCGAGATGTGATTTTTGTCTTCTTCCGCGTGCATCAAAGTGAATATCCGAAGTTCTCGAGATTGGCTTGCAATGCAAGAAATTGAGCGGGTCTCATGAGTATCGAGACTCTCCGGTTTGATTTCTCATCACTATTCATTTTAAAATATCTTAAATTATTTTTCCATTCTTCCTCATTATTTAGCCATGTCAATTCACAACATTAATTAGCTGGGTGGTCAGTAAAACCAGCCAGGCAGTTTGCCCATTCAAAAGGTCCTCGGGGGCAGAACATAGCTCTTTTTCACCTGCAGTTCTTGTTTGATATTGTTTGTCATCCACTTTACACCAAACTGTGTCCTCTTCTTCACCCATAGAATACAGGAATTGTGAAGGAATATAATAGTAAGCTGCCCACAAATATTCCTTCACAATTTCCCAAGCACTAATGATATCCTGGTCTTCCAATTTCACCCACTATGGAACTGCCCCAAGTTGATATCTAAGACTATTATAATCACCTGCCTTATAATTCCACATACATTCCCTTTTCTTTGATACTCCTACATGTCTATTCATCTTCCAAGTCAAAAACATCTCTCCCACCAGTTGGAGAGATGTCATCTCACTTATTATCAGCTCTTCTGATACTATGACCAAATACAAAACTATTGAACCTCTTGTTCCCTCTATTACATGTTGCTTAAGACATTTGTCCCTCAAGAATTCTAGAAATTCCATTCCCTTATTACTACATGCATTTTACTCTTCCTAGCTTGCACTTCTATAGTTAAAATCTCCTATAACAATCATTCTTCTTGCACTTGCCAAGCTCAACTGCCTAAACATCTCCTGCTCCCCACCCTCTGTGCTCCCTGGTTTGTAGCAACACCCCCACTAAATATCCTGTCTTGGCCACTTCTACCTCACACCATATGTTTTCAAAACCCTTCCAAAGCCTCCACTCTTAGAGGACATTAGTCATCACTTATCATAAGCAGTACTAAACCAACACCACCACCACGTTTTCCCCTTCCTATCCTGCCAAAAAATGCTGTACTCTGCTACTTCTATTCCTGTTATTATATCATCTTCTATCAACCATGTCTCAGAGATCCTAATAATCTTTGACCAGGCTGATGCTATCTCGTCCCCCTTCCCCCAAGCACCAATTCCTACAAGAGGGCCACCCCCTGCTGCCATCCACCCAGAATTAATATTTCTCAAATCTTAGAAAGTTTAACACAACCATATTTATTTAGATTAGGCTAATGTTTTTAAACTGTTGCTAATTCTAAGAAAAAAAAGTCATTCAAGTTTGTATTTATTGGGATGAAGCATAGAACTTTGTTCCCATTGGTGCAAAGTATCCCAAGCATGGTCAGTAGGGCCTGACTGGTCATAGTCATGGCAAGGGATTTATTTCTTATGTTCATCAAGGCAGATATTGACAAATCTCCCAGTCTTAACATAATATGAAAAGCTGCAACAACACAGAGCCCTGTAAACACCTGGAACAGAGAGAGAATGAGAGAGAGGAAGGGGTACTAGATCCTTAGGAGAACAGATATGGGTAGCATGCTTCAAATGAAGTTTAAAAGCAGTGCAAGGATTATATTTTTAAAAGTCTGGCTATTTTATCTGACACATCCAGAATATAGGGAACAGTAACAGCCTTATTGAAATCTTCATGTTAAAGGAGATGAGAAGAGAAGAGATAGGAGGAACAATAATTTTGTTATTCTTTTTGGCATTGTAAATATCAGGCAGAAAGTTCTGGCAAACATAGTTCAGCCGTGAAAGAAGCCTGGTTGGAAGCTTGTTGACAGGAACGATGGTGGGAAAGTTTGTGTATGTATCTACCTGTGTGTGGTGGGTTTTCCATAAAGTGAGAAAGAAACGGTGCCATTGGGAAGACGTGTGATTAGAGCATCTAGAAAAGGCAGGTTATTGTTATTTCTTTTTCTATAATAAACTCTATTCTTTGTTGTATTCATTTCATTAAACCTAACTTGAGTTTAATCCAGTAGGAAGTCTAAATATTTGTTTGTTAATCTCATTATCTATATATATATATATAATCAGTCTATCAAAATCCTTTGCTAAATCTAAGTATATACAGGGTGGTCCATAAAATGTGAATAACTTTTTTGATTATTAATTTTTTCATTTTATTTTTTCAGGTATTTTAAGAAATATTTGGGAAATTAATCAGAAAAGTAAATTATTATTATTATTACATAACACCTGCAAGGGATCCAAAGATTCATCAAGGGGAAGGGGGGGGGCTACTCTACAACTTCCCATCTCCACCAACTACAGTGAACCAGCACTACAGTCATCACCTATACTGATGCCAACTACTATCCACTGCCACTAGTATTTTTTGCCTATAAATTGCATGTGTTCTCAAGTCTGATTTGTCAGTATGCAGACAAAATTACCTTGACAAATTTTGCATAGAGAGCTTTCAACAACTGTCTAGAGAAGAAAATGACTTTATCCATCATTTGAATATGGTGTGAAGCTTGGACCATTACTATTTAATTTGTTCATTAACGATATAGGAAAGGATCTGAGAGGAACTGTTCATTTCTTTGCTGATGATGCAAAATTGGGTAGAGCAATAGTGAATGCATATGATGTCAAAATTTTGCAGGATGATTTAGTTGGATTGGAGGACTGGGCGAAGGATAATGGATGTCAACTTAATGTGGCAAAGTGTAAGGTTATGCATTTTGGGGTGAAAACATTAGCAGCAGTATACCACATTGGTGGAACTGTACTCCAGGAGATTGACAAGGCCAGGGATTTGGGAGTGTTGGTGGATAGGGAGTTGAAGTTTAGGGGGAACATTGCAAAATGGGTGCCAGGGTTTCTTCTTGATGGGGAGGAGGTGGAGAGGATCCAGAGGCAAGTGCCCAAGATGATAGCAGGTCTATGAAATGAAACTTATGAGAACAGGTTGAAGATTTGTGGGTTGCAGAAATTGGTTGATAGGCAGAAAAGGGGTGATATGATTGAGACATTCAAATTACTGAAGGGTTTCTATAAGATTAATTCAGAGGATATTTTTCAGAACAGAACTGGTGATGGGAGGACTAGGGCCATCCGTGGAAACAGGGCAAGAGTGTGGTTAGCAAGGGTGTTAGAACTAGGTTTTTAACTTGGAGAGTGGTGAATGAGTGGAATAAGCTGCCAGAGCCTGTTGTGGATGCCATAACTGTCAATGAGTTCAAGGGAAAGCATGATAGATACTGTGTGGATGCTGAATAGTTGTTCTTGACATGATGTTTAGGGTCTCCCTCGATGAGTCTAAGGACTCCTTGGAGTTGCCCGTAATAATAATAATATGTCCAATTAGGCTCACTTTCACTTTAATGGTTTCATAAACAAGCAGAACTGCAGGATTTGGGGTCAGAGAATCCAAGGGTTGTTCACCAGTATGAACCACATCCCCCCCCCTTCCCATCAATACACAGTCTGGTACAGAGTGAAGACACAGAGAATCATCAGACCATACTTCTTTAAAGATGATGACAGTAATGCAATGACAGTCACTTGGGAGCGATATTTGGCCATGAGTGAACATTTTGTATGCTCTGCAGTAGAGGACAGACCCAAGATGTGGGTTCAGTAAGATAGAGCCAGTGCTCATACTGCTAGAGCCATAACGGAACTCCTAAGGCACATTTTTTGGCAAGTGAATAATTTTGTGAAGATCTGCAATTAATTGGCTATCACATTTTTCAGTTCTGAAGGCTCCTGACTTCTTCCAATGGGGGTTACCTGAAGGAAAAGGTGTATCAAACAAACTCCAGACAATTCAATGGCTGAAGAAGAACATTTTTGTAGAAATTAGGGTGCTGCAGCCAGAACGGCTGTCATGGAAATGTGGAAGAAAGGGCCCATTTTTGTGAAGGCAAAAATGGAAAGCATTTTTGCCTTCACAAAGAACTGTTTGCAGGAGGCATTGGTTGACTGTATACCAAGAGTCCGAATAATAAATCAAGTAGGGGTTAAATGGATGAATAACACTATTAAGCTTGAGCTGCAAAAAAAGAAACAATTGTGGAGGGAATTTAAGGAGAAAGGTGACCATCAGGTGCAGGAACAGTATAAAGCTCAGGCCAGGATGGTAACAAGGGTGATAAGAAAAGCAAAAGCAGATTACGAAAGAAAATTGGCCATGCAGGCTAAAGAGAATCCCAAACAGTTTTTTCAATATGTTGCAAGTAAAAGGAAAATTGCTCATAGTAGAATGATCTTAAAAAATGCTGAGGGTAGGGAGATAACCGAATCAGTCGATATTGTGGAATTACTGAGCGAGCACTTTGCAAGAGTATATCATCCGGGTGGTGACTTTGCAGGAATGGAAGAACCAACAGCTTATACTGGAATTGTGATGAATGAAGTAAAGGTAACTAGTCTATTACAGAACCTCAATGTCAATACATCTGTGGGATTGGATGGTATACCAGCTCGTGTCGTACGTGAAGTGGCTAAAGAATTGTCAGTGCCCTTGACCATTTTGTTTAATTTGAGCCTCGGGTCTGGGTCAGTCCCAAGGGGGTGGAAAGAGGGGAAAATAGTTCTGCTGCACAAAGGTGGTTCCAAGGCTGCTCTTGAAAATTACCGGCCAATCAGCATAACAGGAATCATTATCAAGGTCTTAGAGAAAATAGTCAAGAGGAAAATACAAGATTGGATAGAAGAAAATGGGATACTGTATCGGGGACAGCATGGTTTTGTGAAGGGTAGGTCATGCCTCAGTAACTCACGTATTATAACACAGTGAAGGGTGAACTGGATAAGGGTAATGGGTTTACAGTGATTCTACTGGACCTTGCTAAGGCCTTTGACAGGATACCACATGGAATTCTAATCAGTAAATTGCAGCATATGGGGATGGACATAGGGTTGGTGAGATGGATAGGAGGGTGGTTGACGGAGAGATATCAGAGAGTTGTTTACTCGGGAGTAGAGTCCACAAGACAGCCTGTGACTAGTGGTGTGCCACAAGGATCTGTTCTTGGACCACTGCTGTTTAATTTGTTCATTAATGATATAGGAAAGAATCTGAGAGGAACAGTTCATTTGTTTGCGGATGATGCGAAGTTGGGTAGGGCAATAGTGAATGCAGATGACGTCAAAATTTTGCAGGATGATTTGGATAGATTGGAGGTCTGGGCTAAGGAGAATGGATGTCAATTTAATGTGGCAAAATGTAAGGTTATGCATTTTGGGTGAAAAGATTGGTGGCAGTTTACTACATTGGTGGAACTGTGCTCCAGGAAATTGATAAGGTACGAGATTTAGGAGTGTTGGTGGATAAGGAATTGAAATTTAGGGAACACATTGCAAAAGTGGCCAAATCAGCTCATCAAATCACTTGGTTGCTGAAGAATACGTTGACAAGCAGAGACAAGCAGGTTATTGTTCCTCTGTATCGAGCCTTGATAAGACCCCATCTAGACTACTGTGCCCAGATTTGGTCACCTAGGTTTCTTCTTGATGGGGAGGAGGTGGAGAGGATCCAGAGGCAAGTGCCCAAGATGATAGCAGGTCTGTGGAATGAACCTTATGAGAACAGCTTGAGGATTTGTGGGTTGCAAAAATTGGTTGATAGGCAGAGGAGGGGAGATATGATTGAGACATTCAAATTACTGAAGGGTTCTATAAAATTAATTCAGAAGATATTTTTGAGAACAGGGCTGGTTGTGGGAGGACTAGGGGACATCCATGGAAAGTGGGCAAAAGTGTGGTAAGTAAAGGTGTTAGGGCTGGGTTCTTTACTTTTAGAGTATTGCATGAGTGGAATGCGCTCCCTGAGTCTGTGGTGGATGCTGTGACAGTGAATGAGTTTAAGGCGAGGTACGATAGATACTGTATGAATGTTGAATAGTTGTGATGAATATGATTTGGGGCCTCCCTCGATGTGTCTAATGACTTCCTGGAGTTGCCCGTAATAATAGTAATAGTAATTTACTAGATGTGGTTCTTCATTAGTAATAATAAAAATCTCTGTGTTCTGTATGTCATTATAACAACAAAAAAAAAAGGAAAAAGAAAAAAAGAATAAAAATAATTAATAAATAAAAAAAATATTAAATATGTTTAAACCCCTTCGTGACTTATGGGCCACCCTGTATACCATATACTTAGATTTAGCAAAAGATTTTGACAGATTGCCACATGATAATTTGATAGTTAAATTGGAACAGATTTAGTTGGATAACAGATGAGTGTGCTGGAAATGAGATTTACTATCTGATAGGCATCAGCAAGTTGTGTATGGGGGGACAATATTCTGGAAGAGGAAAATCATTAGTGTCTGAAGAATCTAGTTTAGGGTCATTGCTGTTTAATTTGTATGCTAATGATATTTCAGAATATTTGAATGGGGATATTCATTTGGGAATTACTACAAGGTGAAGAGCAGATGCTGTCACTACAAAAAAGACTAGAACAGATTGAGCAAATGTGCATAGGAGAGAAGCTGTAAATTCAATGTTGCAAAGTATTAAGGTTTTAAAATTCAAGAAGCAAGGATAGGATGCAGAGTATACAATTGGTGGAGATATATTTTTGTGCAATTTTGTAAAGACTTCAAGGTAATACCGCTGATTTACTGTCTAGCTACTGGGAACCCACTCTGCCATAAGAAAACAATCAGTATGGCCTTGAACTTTGAATGACTCATATGTACTATTTTTGGTCTTGGAGATGTTGCTGACTTCCAGTGCATTGATTGTCACTTGGTTTCCAGATCATACATAAATATCCAAGTTTCATCACAAGTAATTACCAAATTCAACAAATCTGATTCATCCTTAATGCATCGCAAAAGGTCCACACACAGTTCCTTGCGACGTTCTTTTTGTTCATCTGATGATATTTCTGGAACCATTTTTGCACAAACCTTTTTCACATTCAATTCTTTTGTTAAAATGCATTGAACACTTTCCCTGTCCAAATGAACTTTCTCAGCTACAGCTTGAACACCCAATCGTCTTCTTTTCGAATCACATCTCACACTTTTTTAATGTTGTCATCGGTAACTGCTGTGCATGGGTGGCCTGGGCAATCATCATCTTTCATGCTTTCTCTGCCTTCCGAAAATCGTTTGTACCATTCAAAAATGTGTGCACAAAACATGCACTCTTCATCGTAAGCTTCAGTCAATAACTGAAAGGTTTCCATTGTGGATTTCTTCAGTTTCACAAGAAACTTGATGTTAACTCACTGTTTACTCTTGTAATTTAACATTTTCTTACCGAGAGTAAGAAAAAAAACTTGTAATCACTGATGACTAAAGATCTAATTGGTATTTTCTCGTATAAGTGGCAATATTTATTTAGTCAATGTCCTTTCTGTAGTAATAAACTAAATCAATTGGAATGCCAAGTAAGGTTAAAAATTGATGGAAAGGGAAGGAGGAGAAACTGTATATAGCACTTCATCTGTTCATTTGTGGCCTCATCTTTTGGACAAATACGGTTAGTTCTGCTATGCTATTTAAAATAGTTTGAATCTATTCCCAAAGTGTTTAATAGGGATCTATTAAATATGCACATATGCATACACAATATCAATAATACAGAAGTTTATCCAAGAGTCTGTTCACTTTCTTATTAGATATTTTTGTCAGGAGAGAGAGAGGGGTGGGAGCAAAAAACAAGCAAGCATAATATATGAAAATTTTTAATATGTTACATAGAAACATTAAGCAGATGTTATTATAGAAATTACTTGCCTGTATATAATGTGGGCCAGTCATTATAAAAAGTGTAGAGTATTTTTGTACCATATCTTGAAAGTGACCAAGCCGTTCTTTCTGTATACTACATAATTTTGCTTTTCCATGACTAATTACAAGCTCATACTCTTCATGAGTTCTTTCGGCCTTCAAACAAGTATTAAAGTAATCATGTTCAGCTTTAGACAGATTTTTTTCAAGTTTTTTGCTCTTAGATTCCAACTATGAAAAAATAATATATATATATATATATATATATATATATATAAATATAGGAATATAAATTACAAATCAATTAAAAAAACACTTTATGTACTTTATACAAACTTTGTACTTTAAAATACAGCAATATCAAATAATTTAGATGAAATGAAACATTTGGCTTTATCTAGAGGCAAAAATTCTTCTAGAAAACAAAAAGTTTTATTTGAATGAAAAATAATCATATCCCAATGCCTTTTTGGTCTTTCTGTAGCTCTTGTTTCATCTCTGGGGGTACCATTAAGACATCATATTTGTCAAATTTGGAGTATTGATTCTAGCAATATGCAACATAATATTCAAACTCATTGTCACTGGGATTTTTTAATGGCCATCACAACATCTCTTACTAGGATGTAAACTCTAATCAATCATGTATTGCAGCATTCTGTAAGGATGTAAGTAAAGATGTGATTTAACCATTTTCTTTGGGTAGTCCTTAACTTGTCAGTCAATTTTTTTTTTCTGATGAATCTCCAGATGATTGGAGTATCTATAAAAAGGAAAATAAAATTAAATGTGAGAATTACAGAGGAATTTCCCTACTGAATGTTCCAGGTAAGATTTATGCAATTAACATTTACTCTCCAAAAGTCTGAGAAAAATGTATTGAAATATGATCATATAAAGTGGTCAAGAACTAATGTAAAAGCATATGTGACTAAACAGAGCCAAGCAATTCTGAAACTAAAAATAAATTATTTTTGTTGTATGAAACAGATTTTGGACAAGGCATAGGAAAATATTGAAGAAAGTTAGGAATTCTAATGTTTTAGTGAAGTGTTTAGAAATTATTTACATCTAGCAAACAAATGTTAACAGCATTGTAAGTAAGCACAAGAGTAAAGAATCTGTATAATAAGTGGCAATTTACATGATGTCACACTGAGTGACAATGATTTATGTTGAGTGGCAATGGAAAAACACTTTATTTATTTAGTGTATGATGACACAACAACTGCGAGATCCATACAGAGAAGGTATGGCACCATCTTATGAAGTCAGTATAATGCTGGATGTAATTTAATTTTGTATGTAAAGTGTGTGTGTGTGTGTGTGTGTGTGTGTGTGTGTGTGTGTGTGTGTGTGTGTGTGTGTGTGTGTGTGTGTGTGTGTGTCTTTGGTCGATATGCCTGTATGTGGTATGAAAAACCCAAGTCCAAGGAGAAAAATCTCTGCTACCTCCATATGAAATCAGCTAACTTACCTTCAATCGAAAATGCCCAAATAAAGATTCTTCTCCTCATCACAATGAGAACTGAACTTGTCTATTCCAACCGAAGGATATAATGTCCTGTTGTTCTTCTAATTATGCTATGGGAGCACACTGTGAAACACTAACTACTCAGCCACCCAGGTAGTAAGCATATCTACTTCTCTCTGACCAACAGGTGACAAGCTCAAATCTCACTATGGACATGGATGTTTACGATTAACATCAGGTGGGTGATGAATTTCATGGAGTCAGAGGACTCATCACAGCAGGTCTCCACTCTATCATGCCAAAAGATCATCGAACCGTGCCTTGAACCCATTTACAGTTTCTGCACATATCACACTTTCAGGCAATGATATTCCACTCACCAACCACTCTCCACCAATCAATCTATCTCCATGCAAAGAAGCTGCTTCTCACTCCCCCTGCTCCATCCTTATACAGCCTACATGACAAGGGTCTCTAGTTCTACCCTTGTCACCCTCTACTTATGAAATATCTTCTCCACATTTATCTGGTAACAACCCCTCACCAACTTATATGAGGGTGGTCTGAAAAGTTCTTGCCTCGACCATAGATGGTAACATTATCGGCAAGATTTTTTTTTTTTTCGAAGTTGGTAACATTTGTCATAAAGCATCCATGTGAAATTGCAAGTCATTCTATCAAGTAGTTTGTTTTATACAGCTGCCTGAAGCAAACGTGTTGTCTATATCCCTTGAAATGGATAAAATTGAGTATCATGCAGTTATAAAATTCTTTGTAAAAGAAGGTTTAACGGCAAAAGAAATTCATTCGAAATTCATAAAAGCTTATGGGCACTCTTCTCCTTCGTTTTTGACAAATAAGAAATGGACTGCCAAGTTTAAATGCGGCCGTACCAGCCTTGAAGATGATTCATGTGAAGAACGTCCAAAAAGTTGGTTGGTTGGTTGGTTGGTTTATAGTTTATTTGGTACAAAAACTACAAAGGTCATACTGTACCATACTAAAGGTTATAACATTAGCATTTACAGAAAAATAGTTTCTCAAAGCAGCATCTCTAGGTAAACAGAACTGCTGCAGAGGGCACAGCAACACACAAGGTCAGAGGTTATTATAGTGCAAAAATAGTTAAATATAAGTTAATACATAATAATGAAACACTAAGCCAAGGAATGCAGTATCTACATATATGTAAGATTATAAGAGATGCCTTTATAGCAGTACAAAAATAGGCAAAAAAAAAGGGATTATTATACAATATGCATGGATGAAAATTAAATTTAGCAATGCAGTAGAAACAGAATTTAGAATACATATAAACAGAATTCTAGAAAGTACACAAATAGGTAAGATGTTCTACAGCACTACATGATTATTTGAAAAATAAAGTAGTAAATAAGATGCATGTTAAGTGATGCAATATCTACATATAAACAAAATTACTGCAGAGGTTTCAGCAGTACATAAATAGATAATTATAGGTTAACATATGTATATACAAAACAAGTCAAGGAAAGCAGTGTCTACATCTAGTAAGATTATAACAAACATTATTATACAGCATTGATGCATAAAATTTAAGTTTAGCATTATGGTATTTACATATTAACAAAATTACAGCAGGGTGATACAAATATACAAAATCAAGGCCTATGGTAATACATAATTGGTCAGATTTAACCTAATGAATAATATGTATGTATAAAAGTTAAGTTAAGCAAAAACGTATTTACATATAAACAAATTTATGGTCAAATGTGTTTGTACAAATTAATTCTTTCTAAAAAATTAAAAACATCATGCAATTTGCCTGAGTCTGCTATCATTTCCCGGAGTATATATGGCTTAGTTAGATAGGTGAAAATTTCATTCCTCTCTCGTGTAAATTTTTGACAATCTACCAGAATATGATGAATAGTGAGATGTGTGTTGCATTTTTCACATATGGGAGGATCATCAGCTCTCAGTAAATGAGAATGCGTAAGGTGACTGTGACCTATGCAGAGCCTTGCAAGAACAACCTCCTCCCTTCTCTCTTTGTATGCTGACTAGAATGCCAGTGTTTAATTTCAGGTTTAATGTTATATAATTTGTTTGTTGATGTTTCTTGCCATGTTAACTCCCACTGAGCAATTAGCTTTGATCTTATAAGTTGTCTGTAGTCTGTATATAGAACTGTCAAACAGTATGTGGAGAAGGTATGGGCTGATTTAGCAGCTGCATCTGCCTAATTTCCTTTGATTCCGATGTGGCTGGGAAACCAGCAGAACTGAACATTGAAATTAAGGATTTTCATTTTGTGAAGCAGGTGTAGCACTTCATAAAGTACTGGATGAGGATTATACATAGGAGAAGAGATAGCCTGTAAAGAGCTCAATGAGTCTGTATAAATTATACACTTTTGGTAGCAGTTTTCTTTTATATGCACAAGTGCAAGCTGAATGGCATGTAACTCTGCTGTATAATTACTGCAGTCAGGTGGGATCTGATTTGAGATAATAATGTCAGGAAACACAGAAGCACAGCCAACAGAGGTGTTAGTTCTTGAACCATCAGTATAGATGGGTAAGAAATCAACGTGTGCTGCTCTGTGTGCATTAAACAATTGCAGGTAGATGGATGATGGGAGTATAAGATTTCTGTAGCTGACAAAGTGAGCGGTTGCAGGATGGTGTGCAAACCTACCATGGAGGAATGCTGTTATGTTTAGTGTAGCTAATGTTGTCAAAATTTATACTAACAGCTTGCATAGTTTCTTTAATACGCATACCAAAAGGATGTATAGCAGTTTGATGTGTGTGATATTGAGCTTCCCAATACAGAGAGAAGATACTATTCCATGTAGGGTGATCTGGGAGAGATTTTATTTTTAGGGCATAATTAAGAGACAACTGTTTTCGTCGAAGTGATAGAGCCAGTTCATTTGCTTCTACATAGAGGCTTGGAGTGGGTGAGGTGCAAAAGGGACCAGTAGCTATCCGTATACCCTGATGATGGATGGAATCCAACGATCGTAGGTTACTCTGTCTTGCCGAACCATAGACTTGGGACCCATAATCCAGTTTTGAACGTACGATAAAGATGGAGCAATGAAGCTCGATCAGCACCCCCACTCAGTAGAGGATAGAGAGCGAAGGAAGTTCAAAGTTCTTTTGCACTTTTCTCTTAGTTGACGAATGTGTGCTAGAAATGTGAGTTTTCTGTCAAAAATGAGTCCCAAGAACTTGGTTTCTGTAGTTACTGGAATAACAGTAGGTCACACTGTTATTCCAGTGTGACCTACTTTTCTTAGTTCAGGATCTGGGTGATGAGTGCGTTTTCGACAGAAGTGTACACAGATACTTTTTTCTGTTGAAAACCTAAACCTATTATTAAGAGTCCACAGAGAGACATGATCAATTGCTTGCTGAAGTTGTCTTTCAATTACCCTCATGTTATGTGAGTGATAGTAAATTGTGAAGTCATCAACATACAGAGCATTGTCTAAAGTGGGAGGAAACTGTTCAATGATTGAGTTGATTTTAATAGCAAAAAGGGTTACACTTAAGACAGAGCCTTGGGGAACACCTTGTTCTTGAAGATATGGTTGAGATAGCGTACTTCCCACTCTGACTTGAAAAGTTCACTTGGACAGAAAGTTTTTAATAAATATAGGGAGGTGTCCTTTGAGACCTAGGTTATAGAGGTCTTTTAATATGCCATATCTCCAGGTTGTGTCATAAGCTTTTTCCATGTTAAAAAAAACCAAGACAAGATGTTCTCACTTCAGAAATGCATCTCTTATACGTTTCTAATTGAACTAAATGGTCTAAAGTTGATCGATGTCTACGGAAACCACATTGTGTACTGGAAAGAAGACTGTTGCTTTCTAAGTACCAGAGAAGTCTGCATTAACCATTTTCTCTAGTATCTTACAAAGACAGCTGGTCAGAGCAATGGGTCGATAATTATTTGCTTGTGTTGGATCTTTTCCTAGTTTTGGGATAGCAATAACAATTGACTTATGCCAAGAATTTGGAAACTCTTCCTCTGCAAGTATACTATTGTATAATAAGAGAAGAAGATCCATAGAAGATGATGGTAAATGTTTTATCATTTCATAATGGATGTCATCAGGTCCTACTGCACTAGGGTGAGATTGTAGGAAAGCTCTTTTTAGTTCCTCCTTGACAAATGGCTGATTATATGGCTGAAGAATGTTGGTAGAAAAATTAAGGCCTTTGTTTCTCTTGCTGCTCTTTCAGCATTAAAAATTCCCGAGAATATGAAGCTGTTGTGAGATTTTAGCAAAAGTTTCTCCTAAAGTATCTGAAATAGCTTTGGGATCAGCAAGAACACTTCCATTATAGTCTAAGGTGGACAAACAATGTGTATTATATCTGCCTTTCATTTTCCAGATTTTATCCCATACAATTTTTGGACTGGTTATTTGATTAACTGATGTAGTAAATTGGATCCATGATTGTTTTTGACTCTGACGTCTTACAAAACGTGCTCTGGCTCGAGCATGCTTGAAAGTTATTAAATATGATGTGGTGGGGTATCTACGAAATATGCTCCATGCTCTGTGTTGATCTTTTTTGGCTGCCTGACATTCTGGGTTCCACCAAGGCTTTGGATAGACTGGAAATCGAGATGATGTTTATGGGATGGAGGTTGTTGATGCCTGGACAATGCATTCTGTTATATATTTTACAGCTTCATTGATAGGTGTTTGACTGATGACATCAGCATTAAATTTTGCAAGATGAGAGAAAGTGTTCCAGTCAGCCTCGTTGATTTTCCATATAGGTATCCGTGTGGGTGAACATGGTTCCTGTGAAGACATTGTACAAAGAATAGGAAAGTGATCACTTCCATATATGTTCTCTTCAACGTCCCACATGAGCAGTGGAAGAATGGAAGGGGAACAGATTGTATGATCAATTGCAGAATATGAGCGGGTAGGCATATGGAAGAAAGTATTGAGTTTATTATTTAGAAGGGAAGGGTTATTATTATCAAGAATTTTTTCAATGCTTCGTCCTCTTCTATAACTCAACATTTGGTGGTAAATAAATTGAACATACTGTAATAAGGAATCCCACAGATAAGCGAATCACTACCGCTTCCAGAGAAGTATTAAGTTGGACCTGATGGAAAGGAGTATGACTGCCCACTAGGATAGTTACTCCTCCATGAGCAGGACCATCTCCAGTTCTATCCTTACGTACAACAGTGAAATTCCTAAAGGTATAGTCCTCACTGGGTTTTAAGTAAGTTTCCTGTAGACAAAAACAGAAAGGTTTTTGTTTCTGCAACAACATCTTGATATCAAGATGTTGTTACAGAAACATCTTGATATCATCAATATTCTGGCGGATCCCACAACAGTTCCATTAAAAATTTTCCTATTGTTTTGATTTTATTGACTTGTCTGGTTTTCGAGAGGTTAACACGTTCGCTGCCAACTACGAGTATACTCGTAGTTCGTAAACCAGCCCCACAAGCCAGCTACGAGTATACTAGTATGACGCTTACCGCCAGCAATGAGATTACTGTACTGACCTTGAAGAAGTGAAAATGCTTGGCTTGTGAAGCTAGCATCAAAACTGTGTATTCTCATAGAAGGTATATGCTCTGCACAAGCCAACTACGAGTATACTCGTAGGACGCTTACCGCCGGCAACGAGATTACTGTACTGACCTTGAAGAAGTGAAATTGCTCGGCGTACGGGAACAGACTATGCCGAAGTAGCGTGGCAGCGAACGTGTTAAGGGCTTACCTTTATCAGATTTATATTTATCCACTGTTTTAGGGAAGTATGGATGGCCAGTGTCCATCTCTTCCTCTGGTAATGTTCAAAACATCAAATGTGTTAGGGTCAGTTGGCATGCTTAGTTTGCTTTCAGTGGGTATCGAGGTATCCATTTTTTCTGTGCGAGTGTCTGGTGGTTTATCTTTGAGTGAAGTCTCCACCATAATTTTTTTGACAGATGAGTTTTCATTGAATGGGACCATTTTTGAAGTTGTCTCTGGAGTAAGGCCATAGGTCTTGTGATTAATGCGCTCAACAGAGAAGCACTTATGATTGTAAAGTTCAGATATGGTGAAATTATCAAATGGTGGAATAGACATACATGCTTGAGTTGCTGTTGGCACTTTTTTAATTGTTACTTTTTCAGCATAAGAGGATCGTAGAACAGGTGTAATGGTCGCTAGCTTTCTTTTTGCATCCTGATATGTAATGTTTTGTTCTGTTTTTATTTTTTGTATCTCTTTTTCATCTTTCCATTTCTGACATGCACGAGAGTATGCTGGATGATCACCCTGACAGTTGACACATTTAGCTTTTTTTTTCACAGCAAGATTTATTTTCATGTTCTTTACTACCACATCGAGCACAGGTAGTAGAACCACGACAGGCAGTTTGGGCATGTGAATACCTTTGACATTTAAAGCATCTCAGCGGGTTAGGGATATATAGTCTAACAGGACAGCTGAGATACCCTGCTTTTACAGATGTCAGAGGTCTAGGTGTATCAAAAATAAGGATGATGTTCTTGGTTGAGACCAGGCGACCATCCCTGCGTATCAGGATGCGCCTCACACCTGTCACTCCTTGATCTTTAAGCTCTGAACATATCTCCTCATCAGGAACCTCAAGGATTTAACATATATCGGATACTAACAAGAATTTTTGTTAGTATCTGATATCATTTGTTTCTTACTTCTGTTCCCATATGCTGTGTCTATATTATCAGTACTTGGATGGGACTTTGTTAGGGTCCCTGAAACATTTGAGGATGAAGAATTCATATTTTAAGGAATTTTTAATTCAGCGCCAAAGCTCCCCATCCACCACCGAGCCACACATGGACGCCCACTACCCGGCAAGCAAAAAATGCACTCAGGAGTGGAACGCCAGGGCTACTCTGGATGCTATACCGGCACTGCAGCTGGTCTAGGATCCCGACCCCTGGACCATAGGGTAAGAGACTTACTGCAACACCATTAACCCTTGCAGGCAAGCCCACTAAACGATTGATCCTGGCTGGGCCATCCAGGACCACCCATCTTGCTGAAGCAGGGGCCAAAGTAGTGCAAGACTACCAGGATCCACCCTTTCCGGATGTCCATGGGTCGCACCGCACGGCAAACACGGCGGCAGGGCGTTGGATCCCAGTGAGGGTGGTCTGGAAAAAGGATAGTGAAAAAGACTCAGGAGAAGTAGAGCAAAGAATACGGGAAGAAAAGCAAAGAAAACGAGGAAGAATGAAAAGGGCCAGTACCATAACTGGGAGGTCCCCTCCACCACGAACAGGTGCCCCACATGAAAGGATCCAAAAAGTGTAACAGACACCAGAAATCATTGATCAAGTGCACGATATGGTATTGGATGACCGGCGAGTCAAAGTGCATGAAATTACTGAGATTATAGGCATGTCGAAAGAACATGTTAGTATAATGCCAGAAGTATTAGGAACAAGAAGGAAGAATTTTTGGCCTTGGTTGGCACTTTCAGACCACAGGTTATTGGAATTAGTGAAACATGGCTGACAGAAGGTGACACAGCTAGTGGGATATTGAATGTGAAGGGTATGGTGTGTTCAGGACAGGGGGGATAAAATGGAGGAAGGAGTGTTACTGATGATAGCTGATGAGCTACAGCCAAGGAAAATAGAAGTGGAACTGCAGGATAGAGAAAAGAGCACATTTTAGGCTATTTGGTGTGAGATTGAAACTAGCAGAACAAAATATACAGTTGGGTACTGCTATAGACCAGGTGATGGAATAGATGGTGGAGATAGTATGCATAGGCAAATAGACGGAATGAGTGAAAGGAGGGTAATTATTATGGGAGATTTCAACTATGGTAACATTGATTGGAAGGAGAAGAGGACACATGGGAGGAAGGAGTTGGATTTTATGCGGTTATTAAGGGATAACTATCTGCAACAGCATGTAATGGAAAATACTAGGGGTCAGAGAGTGCTTGGCCTAGTAATTGCATCTGAGAATTCGGCTGTAACGAATATGAACACTATTGCCACCAATTGGTGAGAGTAATCATGGGGTCTTGACTTTGGCGGTGGCTAAAGGTGTGGAATTTACAATTAAGACAGGGTACATGTGGAATTATCGGGCTGGTAAGTATAAACTTAGGAGTTTGATTGGTTCAGTGTCATGACGTATAACTGCAAGGGCTAGAAGTTGATAGTGCATGGGAGGCGGTTAAGAAGTGTTTGCATGAAGCAATGGCTGACTGTATACCTAGAGTCTGAATAATAAATCAAGTAGGGGTTAAATGGATGAATAACACCATTAAGCTTGACCCGCAAAAAAAGAAACAACTATGGAGGGAATTTAAGGAGAAAGCTGACCGGCAGGCACATGAACAGTATAAAGTGCAGGCCAGAAGAGTAACGAGTGTGGTAAGAAAAGCAAAAAAGGATTATGAAAGAACATTGGCCATGCAGGCTAAAGAGAATCCCAAACAGTTTTTTAGATATGTTATAAGTAAAAGAAAAAATTTATATGGCAGAATGATTTTAAAGAATGCCGATGGTAGGGAGGTAACCGAATCAGTTGATATAGTTGAATTACTGAGCGAGCACTTTGCAAGAATATATCATCCAGGTGGCGACATTGCAGAAATGAATGAACCAATAGATTATATGGGAATTGTAGTGAATGAAGTGGAGGTGAGTAGTCTATTGCAAAACGTCATTGTCAATACATCTGTGGGATTGGATGGTATACCAGCTCGTGTCATACGTGAAGCGGCTAAAACACTGTCAGTACCCTTGACCATTTTGTTTAATTAGAGTCTCGGGTCTGGGTTAGTCCCGAGGGGTGGAAAGAGGGGAAAATAGTTCCACTGCATAAAGGAGGTTCCAAGACTGCTGTTGTAAATTACCGATCGATTAGCATATCAGGAATCGTTGTCAAGGACTTGGAGAAATTAGTCAAGAGAAGAATACAGGATTGGATAGATGAAAATGGGATACTGTATAGGGGACAACATGGTTTTGTGAAGTGTAGATCATGCCTCAGTAACTTGCTCATGTTTTATAACACAGTGACGGCTGAACTGGATAAGGGCAATGGGTTTACAGTGATTCTACTGGACCTTGCCAAGGCCTTTGACAGAATACCACATGGAACTCTAATCAGTAAACTGGAGCATATGGGGAGGGATATAGGGTTGGTGAGATGGATAGGAGAGTGGTTTATTCAGGAGTTGAGTCCAAAAGAAGGCTTGTGACTAGTGGTGTGCCGTAGGGTTCTGTTCTTGGACCACTACTTTTGAATTTGTTCATTAATGATATAGGAAAGGATCTGAGGGAAAGTGTTCACTTGTTTGCTGATGATGCAAAGTTGGGTAGAGCAATTGTGAGTGCCCAGGATGTCAAAATTTTACAGGATGATTTGGATAGTTTGGAGGACTGGGCTAAGGAAAATGGATGTCAATTTAATGTGGCAAAGTGTAAGGTTATGCATTTTGGGGTGAAAAGATTAGCAGCAGTATATCACATTGGTGGAACCATACTCCAGAAGATTGATGAGGCCAGGGATTTGGGAGTGTTGGTGGACAGGGAGGTGAAGTTTAGGGGGCACATCGCAAAAGTGGCTAAATCAGCTCATCAAATCACTTGGCTTCTGAAAAATACTTTAACAAGCAGAGACAAACAAGTTATTGTTCCTCATTATCGAGCCTTGATAAGACCCCATCTAGACTACTGTGCCCAGATATGGATGGCAGGGTTTCTTCTTGATGGGGAGGAGGTGGAGAGGATTCAGAGACGAGTGACCAAGATGATAGCAGGTCTGTGGAATGAACATTATGAGAACAGGTTGAAGATTTGTGGGTTGCAAAAATTGGTTGATAGGCAGAAAAGGGGTGATATGATTGAGACATTCAAATTACTGAAGGGTTTCTATAGGATTAATCCAGAAGATATTTTTGAGAATAGGACTGGTGTTGGGAGGACTAGGGGCCATACATGGAAGCTGGGCAAGAATGTGGTTAGCAGGGGGGGGGGTGTTAGAGCTAGGTTTTTTACTTGGAGAGTGGTGAATGAGTGGAATAAGCTGCCAGAGTCTGTTGTGGGTGGTATGACCGTGAATGAGTTCAAGGCAAGGTATGATAGATACTGTGTGAATGTCGAATAGTTGTTCTTGACATGATGTTAGGGCCTCACTCGATGAGTCTTTCGACTCCTTGGAGTTTCCCGAAATAATAATAATAATAATAATAATATTTTGCATGAAAGAATTGCAAATGAAAAAGCTTTGCACAAGATGGGTGCCACGCTTGCTCACAGCAGATCAAAAATGCACTCGCATAAAAATCTCTGAACAGTGCTTGGAGAGTTTTAACAAAAATAAAACTGATTTTTTGCATTGATTTATTACTATGGATGAGACTTGGATTGACCATTGCATACCAGTGTATATAATGGACAGTGGACAGAAGCCAGTTATTCAGTGCCAAAGATGGTTCCATCATCAAGAAAGATCATGGCATCGTGTTTTGGGATGCCAAAGGCATTTTGATTATTATTTAACTTGAAAAGGGTAAAACAATACCGGGAATATCATTCCAGATCTTTTAACCAGACTAGATGAAAAAATTTGTGAGAAAAGACCTGGTTTGCATCAGATTTGGTCACCGGGTTTTCATGGTGATGAGGATATACTGGAAAGGGTCCAGAGAAGATTCACAAAGGTGGTCAGTGGGCTTTGGAATGTGGAGTACGATGACAGATTGAGAGAATGTGAATTGCAGAGCCTCATGAAAGGAGGAAGGGGGGGGGGAGATATGATTGAGACATAAGCTAGTCAGGGGTTGTTATTAGGATGACATGGAAGAGATTTTTCATAGAATGAAAAATCGCTGGAAACTGTATAAGGAGGGTGTTAGCAGAGGAGTGGGGAGCAGGTTATTTGCATGGAGAGTGGCTGGTGAGTAGAATGCACTGCATGAGTATGTTGTGAACATAGATACACTGAATCAGTTTAAAGCACACTTGGATAAGCACTGTGTGTAATAGTGTTTATCTCCCACAATGAGTCTCTAACTCCATGGAGGTCAGATGTTAATTTCTTTTATTTTTTTAATTTTTATTATTACCATTTTCTTTTTTTTAGTGTATGATGATACAATGGCTGTGAGTCCCTTTTACGGGGAGGTATGACACCATCTCAACCCACCCCCTTTTTATTCAGGCTCAGGACTGGCATAGCTGTTGAATCAGGTCTATGGCTGGGTCTTAAGTATTCCTGGCTGTAATCCTTGTGTGTTCATGGGGCTGGTTTGCCTGTTCCGGGGGACATAAAACCCGGGTTTCTGGGTTAAAAAAAAAAAAATCTAATGAGACCGGCTAACTCACCTTCGTCGAAAGAGACCAGATAAAAGTCTCTTTATCTGGTCTCTTTACCTCATGCCATAGATGAGAATCAAACCCAGATCTTTCCAACTGAAGTCAGTCTATACTGACTGAGCTACAGAGGCTCTAGATGTTAATAATAATAATAATGAAAGACAAATTATACCAACAAGTTGAAGGAACAGCTATGGGTAGTCCTCTCTCTCTTTCTCTCCTACTCTTGCCAGTTACTATATAGAGTATTCTGAAGATAATTTCCTTAAAGGCATTTCTCCTAAACTTATGTTCCACTGAAAATCTTTGACAGCAAGAATTGAATTATATCAAATCTGCTTTTATGAAAAATGGCTTTAATGAATCCTTTATCAAGAAAGCCTTTAACATCTTTAGGCCATCGGTCTCTAGATCTCCTGAAGATATATCTCCACTCCCATATATTAAAGGAATTTCTGAAAGTATTGCTAAGTTCTAAAACTTCTTAATATTGCAGTATCCTTTCATCCTGTCAGAAAGATTTTTACCTTCTTTTCTTCACCTAAAGGTAAGCTTTCTCAACTCAGCCTTCCAGGTGTTTATTAGGTTTCTAGAAGAAAGTCCATTATTGAAAAAGTTCCTCTAATCACTGACTAGAGGAGTTTCCCCTAGCCTTTTTTTTTTTTTTTTTTTTTTTTTTTCCCCAGCAGGTTCCAGAGTTGGTTGATATTTGATGCAAGAATGTGGTGTTTTTAACTACTTGAAAAAAACGAGTTTTTAACTGGCCATAGAACACACAAGCACACATGAAAATAAATATTATTTACGATTAGGAAAATCACATCTTTTTTTGTTGTTGAGTCCATTCACAAGAGGGTTGGTTGATCAACCTATAGCATGTTAGTACCTTGTATGTGTGGTGGGTTGGGAAAAAAGGTACTTGTTGACATTTGATTTAAAAGTCTGTATATTGTATTCCTTGGGAAATGCATCAGGGGAGAAGACTGTTCCATAGTAGCAGTTACACAGATGAAGGAGGAGGAGAAGAAACTTGTTCTGTGGGTTACGAAGGGATGTTGACCAGCAGCTGCATGTGTTCCAATGAACTTAGTACTTACTTTATAATAAAAATACTATAAAGCGCTTATTTTAACTATAAAGCAAAGATATTCAATATAAAAATACACTGAAAGCTTTGGAAAATAAAATTCATTTAGTCTCACTGAAGGAAGGGTGAAGTAAGCAAGCACACACACACACACACACACATATACAGGGTGTTCGGGATAAATTTGACAGTTTCGTAAGGAAAAAGAAAATCTTCTTTGTATCTATTAAATTTAATGAATTGACAAAAAAACATTACAGGCAGAGTTAATTACAATACTATCAACAAGATTTACTCAAAATAACCACCATTAGCATCGATCACAGCTTCAATTCTGCTTCGGAACCTCGAACAAGCTGATGCTACAGTCTCCCTGGGAAGGGCCGCAAAAACTGTTTTAATTTTATCCATTAACTGGGCTTTTGTATTACTGGAAGTGCGATTGGTGTCTTTTTCAACTGCGCCCCATACAAAATAATCCATGGGGTTAAGGTCTGGGGAGTTTGGAGGCCAAACATTTGGACTGGTGAAGTCGTAGAAATTTTCAGACAACCATTTTTGACTTTTCCCAGAGGTGTGGCAAGGGGCCGAATCCTGCTGCCATACATACGGCCTACCATTGGCTACCCTTGTTATCCAGGGCTTGACTACAGTTAGCAACTCCACGAACAAAGCCCGAATTCCAATGCCAGGGTTCTTCAACACCTGTTCCTGCAGATTTGCGAGGAATTCTGCTGTACGAACGCAATCAGAACGTCTGCTAGGGATCTTTCTTCTTGCTACATCCTCGTAGTCACCATTGCAAGTCTCTAGTTCATGCCTGATTGTTTTTACTGTATTCAGGGAGCATTGGGCAGCAGTCGTAATATCCTTATTTTGATGGCGGGCACGAATCATCATGATACAAGTTATTCTCTTCCATGATTCAGGTGGGTTCCAGCTATCCATCCTTTCTGACATCTTGTATATGAATGAAGAAGGGTCCAAACTTTTAAATGAAGAGAAGTGTGTGTTAATACATGTAACTTACGGAAAAATATAATTAATTATAAATATGTCAAATTTATCCCGAACACCCTGTATATATATATATATATATTTTTTTTTTTTTTTTTTTTTTTTCCTGGGGGGAGAAGAGAATGCCATTTGAGGAGTTATTCAGTTTTTAAATATTTTAAGTCCCAATTTCTGTTTTTCTTTTTCTTTTTTATGATTATAAATTCTTGAGACAATGATGCCATACTCCTGATATAAATTTTACATGAGCATAATTCCTTTATTCACCTTTGGTTGAACAGCAGATTCTACCTTCTGTTTTCCTTACTTCTCACAATAAATGTATTAATACTTATGTACTCCATGTTTCTTTTTCTTTTTTTTTAAGTTTCCCAATAAGAACTATTATTATTGGCCTTCAGTAATTCTCATGAAAATGAAAACAAATTTTGATTTTTCATCAGATTAATAATGAAAGGAGACTTAAGTCTCCCTTGGATAGCAACAAACTCTACAAATTATCCACATTTCATCTTTATACTTGGACAATATATTTAACAACTAAATGTGTTCACAATTAGTTTTTTATTTGTGAGGTCAATGCTGAAAAATGAAGGGGAAGGAAGAGGGGGAACAAACAGCAAGCTACTATAACCAACTAATATGCATGACACGATATTCATGCCGCCTCCCACACACAGATGGCAAATCTCATGTTATGAACAATACAGGTTAGCTTAAATATATTTACTCATAGTTTATATTCTCTCTTCTTCATTCTTGACATATCTGTTCAACAATGCTAAATTCGATATTCGTTGTATATAAATTTTTAAAGTGACCTATCTTTAAGACAATATTTATCCAATTCTATCTTAAAGGAATATAAATTCACCACTTTTCAACCATAACAACCATAAATGAACTACAAAATATATATCTGCATGAAAATATTCTTTGCTATCCTTTTAATAGCCTTTAGAAAGTCTAGTTTTAATAAATAAATTTGTATTTATTTAATAATTTAATTTAATAACCCTAATCAGTAAACTGGAGCAGATGGGGATAGATATAGGGTTGGTAAGATGGATAGGAGGGTGGTTGAAAGACAGATACCAGAGAGTGGTTTATTCAGGAGTGGAGTCAAAAAGTCGGCTTGTGACTAGTGGAGTGCCGCAGGGCTCTGTTCTTGGACCACTGCTTTTCAATTTGTTCATCAATGATATTGGAAAGGATTTGAGAGGAAGTGTTCACTTGTTTGCTGATGATGCAAAGTTGGGTAGGGCGATAGTGAATGCAGAAGATGTCAAAGTCTTGCAAGATGACTTAGATAGATTGGAGTTCTGGACTAAGGAGAATGGATGTCAATTTAATGTGACAAAGTGTAAGGTTATGCACTTTGGGGTGAAAAGAATAGCAGCAGTATATCGCATTGGTGGAACCATACTCCAGGAGATTGATGAGGCCAGGGAATTGGGAGTGTTGGTGGATAGGGAGTTGAAGTTTAGGGGGCACATTGCAAAAGTAACTAAAACAGCTCACCAAATCACTTGGCTTCTGAAAAATACTTTAACATGCAGAGACGAACAAGTTGTTGTTCCTCTGTATCGAGCCTTGATAAGACCCCATCTAGACTTCTGTGCCCAGTTACGGGCACCAGGGTTTCTTCGTGATGGAGAGGAAGTGAAGAGGGTCCAGAGACGAGTGACCAAGATGATAGCAGGTCTGTGGAATGAACCTTATGAGAATAGGTTGAAGATTTGTGGGTTGCAGAAATTGGACGATAGGCGAAGGAGGGGTGATATGATTGAGACATTCAAATTACTTTTTTTTTAATAAATTACTCTGGATTTAGAGAAAGATGTTGAAAGTTTATTTTTCACTTGGTTAGAGTATAATCTACTCTAACCAAGTGAAAACTAATAGTACCACCAGGGCAACGAGTTGCCCTGGTGTTGTACCACCTTACCCTAGTCCTGAAGATACTTTCAGGTGCAAACTTTGTTTGCTCACACTTGGATAAAGGATTAAACTAATTTTATTATACTCTAACCAAGTGAAAAATAAACTTTCAACATCTTTCTCTAAATCCAGAGTAATTTATTAAAAAAAAAAGGGTGGCACACCATTTGGCAACTCCTATAGGTGGAGATGACCTGCTAATGCTTCTGCCCTAGTATCTCCACTTGGGCCTGGCTCCCACTGAAGAGACTTCAATAGAGGTCAAAACTAGTCTGGGTAGTGGCCCTTCCCTTAATGCATAACATTAGACATATCCACAAGGAGATGTGTTTTGCATTATAGGAGATACTGAGATAGGAGTGTTGGTAGCTTGCTCCACCTTTGCAACGAGTTGCCCTAGTGTTGTACCACCTTACCTACTAGTTTCACCTGGTATCTCCACTTGGGCCTGGCTCCCACTGAAGAGACCTCAATAAAGGTCGAAACTAATCTGGGTAGTGGCCTTTCAACATTAGACATATCAGCAAGGAGATGTGTTTTGCATTATAGGAGATACTGAGATAGGAGTGTTGGTAGCTTGCCCCACCTTTGCAACGAGTTGCCCTGGTGTTGTACCACCTTACCCCAGTCCTGAAGATACTTTCAGGCGCAAACTTTGTTTGCTCACACTTGGATAAAAGATTAAACTAATTTTATTATGGGTCATAATGATTTAATAAACCTACTAGTTTCACCGCTTAAGCTAGTGGCAAAACTAGTAGGTTTATTAAATCATTATGACCCATAAACCCAGTGTTAGTTATTTTTTATTACATTAGTTTTTTGATCGAAAAAAAAAAAAACATACTTATCTCTTGGCATCTGTATAACAATATCACAACTTCCTTTCTGCTACAAGTTAATAATGTTTTCATTAACACATCTGAACTGATGTTGCAGTAGTGACTTGCAATCTTTCTTTGAAGTTTTTTTTTATAATAAAATACCACTATTTTAAAGGAAGATGGCTGTTTTGAGCCAGGTGATGCTGTACTTTATTGACTTGTAATTAATTTGTCACATAATGTGAAAAAACAAACAAACAAACAAACCTTTGTTATATCTTTAACTGAGGACACTTTTCCTCCTCCTGCCTGCACATTAAACATAATCTCATAATGTTTTTCATTCTCACGAGAACAAGAAAATGTATGTTTTTTAGCTTTGTATTCTTCACTGCGCCTTTCTGCAAGGGATTTTGTGATCTGGTGTACTTGTGCTTCAATCTACAAGTAAAAGCACTCTTTAAGCTTTTAATAAACATATAAACTGTTAAAATAACATATCCTTCATTGTTAATAATTCTAATATCACTCATAGAAAAGAATATATTGTCAGCTTTAACATTTACTGTCAATACAACATGCTAAAGAAATAATTGTATTGTGCCTTTTTGAAAGATTTAATGGGACTTTAACACCATTTCTTTTTTTTTTAGAACAGAATCATTAAGTTATTGCAAAATGTTTCAATTATTGTATTATGGTATCCCATCAGGTGCATAGAGAACACATGGCGACGATTCCTTAATGAAGTGTCTTAGAAACTTAACCAAGCCTCATTTCCTTGGTCAGATTAATGTTTCCAGCCATGCCAAACATATGGGCAGAATGAAGCACCGAAATCATTTTCATTGTTATGGAAACAGTTATTCCCCACCCACTCTAAATTCTCATCCCTTATCTAAGCATTGGTTCTTCCACAGGTATGCCGAAGCTGTCCAAAAGAAGACTCAGGCATACTGCACACTAAATTGCATCCAAAATTCCATCTTCCTATATTGTTGACACAAAAGCCCAGGATAACTACAAGAAACTTAGAACCACATAAAAACTGATTTTGAGAGAGCTAAAAGCAGGAAACTTGCATCCACGCCTTCTAGGCTCTAGGCAAATCTATTGGCCATAAGTTTCACCCAACACTACTCCTGCCACTATTAAACCCAGATGGTACTATTGCATCATCACCCACAAATAAAGCCAACCTCCTTGCTTCTCCTCCCATTGTTGCATAGCTGATCATGGTGAATGTCATCTAACCATTCCAATCACTCAACACTCAATGTTGTGTTTGGCTGTTCACCAGAAAGAGATCAGAAAAATTTTACTCAAAGTAGACATCAAAAAGTCTCCTGGTCCTCATGGAATCCTTCCAATTGTTCTAAAGGCCAGAACTCCAGAGCTGATTGTTACTCTATGTTGCCTATTTATACTGGTATCTATCCTGCAGTCTGGAAACTAGTTCATATACAACCTATTCCTAAGAAGGATGACAATTTTTTACCTTCAAACTACTGTCAAATTTCTCTCACTCCAATTTTCTTTCTAAAGTAATGGAAAGAACTATCAACACCCAACTCCTATGCTACCTTGAAGCCTTTCATCTAATAAATGACCAACAGTATGGATTCCATCACTGCCAATCGACAAGGAGATCTACTAACCTATGTCACTCATCTCTGGTCAAAGTCAAACATCATAGAAAGGTTTGGCAAATTTCAAGTGGTTGTACTTGATACCTCCAAGGCTTTTTGACCGAGTTTGGCCCAAAGGTCAATTAAGGAAATTCCCATCATTAAGTCATGGGGCAGACTGTCAAACCTTGCAAAGCACAAATCAACACAACCTGTAGAACTCTAACCTCTACTACCTTAAATTCTGATTTCAAAATATTCATCTATGGGGTTTGGATAACCTTATGAAATTCAATGCTAGCAAAACACAGCTCTGCATTATTTGCCATAAAAAAAAGAACACTGTTTTTTCAATCTTACTCTTGTCAATACCCAAAACCAAGATGAGATTTACCTTCATGAAATAACTTTAACCTCAAAGCTCTCTTGGCAGAGACATATCACAGAAATATTGCCTTCTCTGCATCCAAAAAAATTAGGCTCTCTCTTTTGCTTGAGGCATTACTTTAAATGGATCCTAACTCTAAACAAATTCACTTGACCAATGGATACTGCTCTCACATCTGAGGTGGTGACCCTAAAAGCTCCCTTAAAATCCTCTTTTTTTTTTTTTTTTAGCTCCCTAAAAAACCACTTTTGTACAGGCATTCAGTCTCTACAGCCTGCTTCTATAAATACTTCTATGGTTGTTGTTCATCAGAAATAGCATCAATAAATCCCCCAGCCTCTTGCAAATTTATCCAAAAGTGTGCAGCAGCTAACCAACACCCTTCCACAGTTCAACTCCAAACCCACAGAACAAATTTGTCCTCTTCTTCATTCATCCATTCTACTGCTGCCCTCTGGAACAGTCTTCCACCATGTTTCCCAAGAAATACAATCCACAGCTTTTCAAGTCAAATGTGAGCAAGTTCCTTATTGCTCATCCGTGGTACTAATTAATGTATTATAGGGTGACCAACCTACCTCTCATGGATGAATTCTCCATAAAAAAAAAAAAGCTATTATAGTTCGCCCACCGTTTGTAGATCTTTCCTTGGCATTTTGCCAAGAATAGTCAATTCATGCTGAAGGGGAGAAAGAAATGATGTACGAATTGGTCGCCAACATGCGAAATCATGTGCTTTCTTGTCTGTCGCTGTACTAGTATTAGCTTGATTTTTGTTGTCGCTTTTTTGCATTATTTTTTTATTATTAATTTCTATGATGGATCCAGTACAGTCAACAAGTTCTGTTGTTAAACGTTTCAGTAGCTCTTGAAAAAGAATATTAAATAATGTGCTGACGTTCTGCAAAAAAGAATCGTCTCCTTGTTCCCCTTTCTCAAGTCATAAAACGTGCAAGCGCAATTGCGGGCATATCGGGGTCGACTGTTAAAAGAATTTGTAGGGAATCAAAAGGTGAAGGTAAGCCAAAATTTAAATCTCCTAAAAAAAAGCGCCAAAGTAAAGAAACCATCGAAGCCGTAGCTTTGAATGATTTTGATGTAGACGTTATAAGAAGAACTATTCACGAATTTACGTGGTCGAGAAAAGAGTGCCAACTGTTCCAAAATTGATTCCTGTGCTTAAAGAAAAAATTAATTTTCCTTGGAAAAGAGAAACTTTAAAGGAAAATACTTCATGAAATCAGATTTTGTTTTAAAAAGTCCCAGAATAAAAGGAAACTTATCATGGAGCGAAGTGACATTGTTTTATCTAGAACGCAGTATTTGAGAGCAATAAGACGTTTCAGGGAGGAAAAAAAACGACTGTGTATCTAGATGAAACTTGGATTGATAGTAATTTAAATTATGGAAAATGTTGGCAGTTTAAAGAAGAATGTGGAGTACTACAAACCAGAAATGCCTCGTGGCGCATAATAATTTTGTGTACAGGTGGAGAAATGGGTTTTTTACCGAATTCAAACGTACTATACAAAGCCAATTACCATAGGCAAATGAATTCTACGATCTTCAAAAAGTGGGCAGAAGAAAAACTGATTCCAAACTTGCCTAAAAATGCTGTTGTTATAATTAATACCTCTTCATATCACTCTATCCGATCAAACAAAGTTCCAAATTGGTCTAATAAGAAGCAAGTTCTTATGGATTGGCTCTCTGCAAATAACATTTCTCATTCCCCAGATATGCGAAAAATTGAATTGCTTAATTTGGTCAAAAGAAACTAGCCCACAACTAAACTATTTAAATTCAACACGATGCTCAAAGAGAATAGATTTCTAGCTTTGAGACTACCACCATATCATTGCGATATTAATACTATTGAGTATGTTTGGGCAGAAGTGAAAAGATTATTATTATTATTATTATTACCACGGGCTACTCCAGGAGTCATTAGACTCATCGAGGGAGGCCCTAAACATCATGTTCACGCAGCTGTTCAACATTCTCACAGTATCTATCATACCTTGCCTTGAACTCACTCACTGTCATAGCACCCACAACAGACTCTGGCAGCTTATTCCACTCATTTACCACTCTAAAAGTAAAGAACCCAGCTCTAACACCCCTGCTAACCACGCTCTTGCCCAGCTTCCATGGGTGTCCCTTAGTTCTCCCACCACCAGTCCTGATCTCAAAAATATCATCTAAATTAATCCTATAGAATCCTTTTAGCAATTTGAATGTCTCAATCATGTCTCCCCTTTTCCGCCTATCAACTAGTTTCTGCAACCCACAAATCTTCAACCTGTTCTCATATGGTTCATTCCATAGACCTGCTATCATCTTAGTCACTCGCCTCTGGATCCTCTCAACCTCCTCCCCATCAAGAAGGAACCGAGGTGACCAAATCTGGGCACAGTAGTCGAGATGAGGTCTTATCAGGGCTCGGTACAGAGGTACAATAACTTGTTTTTCTCTGCTCGTCAAGGTATTTTTCAACAACCAAGTGAGTTGATGAGCTGATTTAGCTACTTTCGCAATGTGCCCCCTAAACTTCATCTCCCTATCCACCAACACTCCCAAGTCCCTGGCCTCATCAATCTCTTGGAGTACAGTTCCACCAATGTGGTATACTGCTGCTAATCTTTTCACTCCGAAATGCATAACCTTACATTTTGTCACATTAAATTGACATCCATTCTCCTTAGTCCAGAACTCCAATCTATCTAAGTCATCTTGCAAGACTTTGACATCTTCTGCATTCACTATCGCCCTACCCAACTTTGCATCATCAGCGAACAAATGAATTGTCCCACTTAGACCCTTCCCTATATCGTTAATGAACAGATTAAACAGCAGTGGTCCAAGAACAGAACCCTGTGGCACACCACTAGTCACAGGCCGTTTTTTGGACTCTACTCCTGAATAAACTACTCTTTGATATCTCTCCATCAACCACCCAGCTATCCATCTCACCAACCCTATATCCATTCCCATATGTTGTAGTTTACGGATTAGAATTCCATGTGGTATCCTGTCAAACGCCTTTGCCAGGTCCAGCAGTATCACTGTAAACCCATTTCCCTTATCCAGTTCAGCCGTCACCTTGTTATAAAACTTGAGCAAGTTACTGAGGCATGATCTACCCTTCACAAAGCCATGCTGTCCTCTGTACAGTATCTCATTTTCATCAATTCATTCCTGTATTTTTCCCTTGACTACTTTCTCCAAGACCTTGACAACGACTCCTGATATGCTGATCGGTCGGTAATTTGCAACCATAGTCTTGGATCCTCCTTTATGCAGCGAAACTATTTTCCCCTCTTTCCACGCCTTCGGGACTAAGCCAGACCTGAGACTCAGATTAAACAACATGGTCAAGGGCACTGATAATTCATTAGCCGCTTCATGCAAGACCCGTGCCGGTATACCATCCAATCCCACAGATGTATTCACATTAAGGTTCTGTAATAGACTATTCACCTCCACTTCATTCATCACAATTCCCATATAAACTAATGGTTCCTTCATTTTTTCAACGTCACCACCTGGATGATACACTTTTGCAAAGTGCGCGCTCAGTAACTCCACTATATCGACTGGTTCAGTGAACTCTTTACCATCGTCATTCCTTAAAATCATTTTGCCTTGTACAGTTTTTTTCTTGCTTGCAGCATATTGAAAGAACTGTTTGGGATTCTCTTTTGCTTGCATAGCCAGTTTCCTTTCATAATCGGCTTTTGCGTTTTTACCACACTCGTTACCCTTCTGGCCTGTACTTTATACCGTTCGTGTGCCTGCAGGTCACCCCTTTCTTTAAATTCCCTCCATAGTTATTTCTTTTTTTGCAGCTCAAGCTTAATGGTGTTATTCATCCATTTAACCCCTCCTTGTTTCACTATTCGGACCTTAGGTATACAATCAGCCATAACCTCCTGTAAATGCTCTTTGATCACTTCCCATGCTCTATCGACGTCCAGCCCTTGCAGTTGTACATGCCATGGCACTGATCCAAGCAATCTCCTAAGCTAGTCATACTTGCCAGCACGGTAATTCCACATATACCCTGTCTTAATCACAAATTTCACACCTTTAGCCACCTCCCAGGTCAAGACCTTATGATCACTCTCACCAATAGGTGGCAACATGGTAGTATTCATTACAGTCAAATTCTCAGATACTATTACCAGGTCAAGCACTCTCACACCCCTAGTATTTTCAATTACATGCTGTTTCAGATAGTTATCCCTTAATAATTGAATAAAATCCATTTCCTTTCTCACATGTGTCCTCTCCTCCTTCCAATCAATGTTACCATAGTTGAAATCCCCCATAATAATTACCCTCCTTCCACTCATTTCATCAATTTGTTTATGCACACCATCTCCACCATCTATTCCATCACCTGGTCTATACCAGCACCCAACTGTATATTTTATTCTGCCAGTATCAATCTCACACCAAATAGCCTCAAATGAGCTCCTTTCACTATCCTGCAATACTTTAATTCTCCTTGGCTGCAGTTCATCAGCTATCATCAATAACACCCCTCCCCCAATTTTATTCTCTCTGTCCCTCCTAAACATACTATAACCTACACATTCTATCCCACTAACTATATCATCTTCCGTCAGCCATGTTTCACTAATGCCAATAACCTGTGGCCAGGAAGAGCCAATCAAGGCCAAAAATTCTTCCTTCTTGTTCCTAATACTCCTGGCATTAGTATACATGAATTGCAGTGTTCCCTTTGTCCCACCCCTATCTTGATGCGTTATTCTAAATATCCCATTCCCATTTTTTGTCCTTATTGCTGGCTCAGGTACATTATATACATTTTTACATTCAACTGTCTCACTGATGTCTGGATATCCACTTCCCCCCTCCCTCCTTGGTAGTTCTAGTTTCCCTGGTTCTGCACATCCATTTTCACTTCATTCAGCAACACTTTTTCCAGTCTCCGCACACCAAGTCCATTCAAATGCAGGCCATCCATCTTGTATAAGTCCTTTCACCCATCAAACTCATTCCACACGTCCACAAATTCCACACCACACCGTCCGCATAACCTGCGCATAATATCATTTGCGATTATGGCCCTCCTTCTAAACTCCTCTCTGTCATACCGCGGTAACAGACTCACCATTCTAACTCTGTCACTCTTTTCTTTCGCTACCTTTAACAATACTTTCAAGTCCTCTCTCATAAAAAATTTATCACCTTTCAATTCATTCGTACCAGCCACAATTGTTATTTCTTTCACCCTCTGTTTTTGCACTCTAATGCTCTCACTTACATCCTTAAATTTCGCACCCGGTAAGTACGATTTAGTTACACTCCCATCTATTACTCCTCTTAATAACGAGTCACCATACAACACTCTCTCCTTCATTTCGGAAACTCGCCCACGCTGTTTATTTACGTTAGCCGAATCACTCTGGAAAGAGTTTTGCAGGTGCTCTAATTGCCGCTGCGCATCTTGTATCACTGCGCGCAGCCTAGCGATCTCACTTCCTACAAATAATTCCTCATTTTTTTTATCATTCAAACCATTTTCTCTTTCTGTATAATTGCTCTCGCTCTTTCTTAGATCACCGCTCACATTGCCATCTTGTAAACCGCAATTCCCTATCGATCCACTATTTTCACTCGCATTCTGGCTTTCTTCAACCATAACTGTCTCACAACCTGACACATACTTTGACTCCTCACTTTGCATACACTTTCTACACATTCTCCCACCACTATCACTTTCAATCCATACTCCAGCCTCATTCGGGAATGCATACATTCCACACACATCACATTGGACAAATTCTCTCACATTATAGTTTTTGAACAATGACGTCGTATTTTTGGACGCCATTATCTTACGTCGCATTGGCGCCACATTCAAATATATGAAACATATCGTTAAAGACTAAATTAATTTACGGAATTTATACCAAAATCACACAGACACAACAAGCTACCAAATTTAGACAATATTACGTTATGATTTTTAACATATATTCTAATTTCCATTCAAAATTGTACTTAGCTTTCGGGAGCTTCCTGAAAACACGACCGTTCCCCTGGCCCTCTAAGATTCATTCGGCATCGCAATGTAACTAGAGATATTGACATGTTGAAACTTTTTAAGCTTTCAGAACAGGCAATTGAAAGTATTACAATTCAAAACTGGGGAAAATATTGCTTTCATGTCAACCTCATTGGAAAATATGTATTGGGACAGAGACGGAATTATCGAAAAATTATGCGAACCTTTGGTGATCAGTTTAAGTGAAAGTGATGGCGATTCAGTGATGGCAATGTAACTAGAGATATTGACATGTTGAAACTTTTTAAGCTTTCAGAACAGGCAATTGAAAGTATTACAATTCAAAACTGGGGAAAATATTGCTTTCATGTCAACCTCATTGGAAAATATGTATTGGGACAGAGACGGAATTATCGAAAAATTATGCGAACCTTTGGTGATCAGTTTAAGTGGAAGTGATGGCGATTCAGATGACTATGAAGATTAAAAGGATTTGATAATGGTATTTTTTTTCCAACCTTTTTTTGCATGGGTTTGTTAAAAGAGTCACAACAAGTCATAAATAATTAATCGGTTTAGGACATTAAAGTGTCTCAGTTCTCTCAAGTGTAAGTTTAGAACATCTAAGTTCATTTGAAAAAATTTCTGTTTTTCTGCATAATTATTTTTATTTTATAGAAAACTTTCTTAAAAATAAACTTAGTTAAATTTTGTTTTATGCTATCCCTTTTTTAATTTTGTTAATACTCTACGTACATTTTTCTAACTGTTATACAAGCAAAATAGTTACACTTTAAAAACTATAATGTTCGTAAAAGAAAAGCTAAATTTTCCGACCTGTAATAATAAACAAACACATCCCAGAAGACAGATTGATTACCCTATTATCAGAATGGATTCTCCTTTTTCTGACATGTGCAGAAGTGTCGAGGGACCTCTAATCGGTGGGCGAACTATATTAGCTTTAAAAGTAGTGTAAAAATAAATAAATAAAAAGAAAGTGATTTTTTAAAGGTTGATACAAATTACTTTAAATGTAAGGATTCTAACAATTAGAGTAATTACATCATTAATTACTCAAATTCCAAAGTCTCATTATTAATTAATAATGAGACTTTGGAATCCTATGAAATCCAAGAAATTTATGAAATCCTTAAAGCAATACTATAGAATTACACTGCTTTTAGAAAACTAGAACTTTCATTTTGACTCTTACAAGCATTTTAGATACATAAATAACTAGCCTTTTTAAAAGAAATAGAAGGAGCTTATTTAAAAATGCAAAAGAAGTAGCTATTGGCTAAAAAAAGTCTCCAAGTTTTAGCATAAATGTTTTAAAGTAAAATATTTGGTGGGAGACACAGCACTTAAGGAGGGCACTATAAGTGGTTCAGGGAGAAAAAAAAATGGGAAGGGAAACAAACAAACCCTAACAGTGTATAGGGCAGTATAAGGTAATGATAATAATCTTAATAGAGTGACAGAATCTCATTCTGTCATTTCTATTAAGGTTACACTATAAATCAGGTTAACAGCATCATTAAGTTGGAAAGAAATTTTACTACTTAGCCACTGTATTATGGAACAGTCTATCTGTTTACACTTGGATAAAGGATTAAACCAAGTATATAATTTCTTGGTATCTTTAATTTATAGTATAACCAAGTGGAAAACCTCCAACAACTATCTCTAATCCAGAGTATTTTAATAATAAAGTGTGACACCTTTTGGCTATTCATATATTAAAATATAACTAATGCATTACTTCAACCTTAGTATCACCAGTGGATCTAGCTCCCACTGATGAGACCATAATAAAGGTTGAAGCTGCTCTGGGTAGTGACCCTTCCCATAATGCATATCATTATACCAGCAAAGGTTGGTCGATTGGTAGAGCCTCTGCTACTAATGGCTCAGCAAAAAGTTAAGAAAGCTTGAGCATGGTTAGTAGTTGGAAGGGGCACAATCGTTCAATGCTGTTGGCATACTCTCCCTCGATGAGTATTTGGGCTCCCTAGAGGTGTCACATAATAATAATAATAATTATACGTGTCCATAAGGATATGTGTTTTGCATAATGGGATACTAAGGCAAGTGATGTGAAGTCATTAGCTTCTATATACAAGTTGCCCCAATCCTGAAAATACTTCAGGAGCAAACTGTTTGCTTATACTTGGATAAAAGATTAAACCAAGTATATAATTTCTTGGTATCTTTAATATATACTGCAATTGCAGTCTTTCACATGACAAAGCACACAACTGGATAAGCACCTAGCAAGTGGTAGCAAGCAGAGAAGAATAAGAAAGAAGAGGTGAGAGGGTAGAGCAAGAAGAGTTTTAATGAGTACAAAAGGGAAAGTATGGAGTCAATATTGTATGGTAATTTCAGGAGTAGGAGCATGAAGTGTATGTGTGATGAAATTGTGCTTTCTTGTTGTGAAGATTAAAGATGTTGGTGATGCTGTTAGAATAGAGAGAGAAAAAAATGAAAGAGTTAATAGTTTTGGCTGGAACGGATGATTTAAAAGGAGTAAATTACGAGATGACGGCACTTGTTGAGCCATCTCCCTTCACTGTGTTGCTTAATTAGTGATAGCTTTGGGCCAGCTATCTCTGATTGACTGCTAGTGGAGATTGAACTGCCCACTCAGTCTCCAATAGTTAGATAGGACTAAACAGTCTCACATAGTCCTTATAAGGAAATAAAAAGGTGTTTGCTGATTTTTTTTTTTTTTAATTATGAAATGTGAAAGAACATGAAAGAGTAAGGAAGCAAAAAAAAAAAAAAAAAGTGAGAAGAAGGTTGCATATGATTGCAAATGAGTCAATGAGAGGTGCAATTTTTTGATTTTTAGAGTGAATATGATTGACAAAGGAGTTTAAATACTTATAAGCCAAAACATGACTAATTAACTAGTAGCATATTGGACCTCTTCAGCTAAGATAACTGCCTGCACCCACCTTGTAGTTTACTTGAAAGATCCAAGCAGTTATCTTGTAAGATGTCCTTAGAATTCCTCAGGATACCATAATTAACTAGTAGCATATTGGACCTCTTCAGCTGAGATAACTGCCTGCACCCACCTTGTAGTTTACTTGAAAGATCCAAGCAGTTATCTTGTAAGGTGTCCTTAGAATTCCTCAGAATACCATGGAAGGTGTCACAAGGTATTCTGGACAACTAAACAAAATAATGTCCCAGAGGTCAGCTACCAAGCAAGGCACTAATGTCAGCTAGCAGATGCTGCATTCCACATGATCTAGCACATGTTTGATGGGATTCAAATTAGGAGAATCAGGGGGAGCACATGGAATATTGGAAGTGGTCCAAGGTGAGTGCAAGCAGTTATCTTGGAAGGTGTCCCTTAGAATACCTCAGGACACCACAGAAGGTGTTCTGGATGGTGTCAACTGGCAGATACTGCATTCCACATGATCTTGCATATGTTGGATGGGATTCAAATTAGGAGAGAATCAGGAGAGCACATGGGATATTTGGATATGCTCTTCAAATGATGCTTATACATTGTGAGCCTTGTGACACTGGGAATTATTGCTGAAAGAGCTGGAAGAGTGCAGATCCATCAGGCCACATTGTCACCATCTAGTGTAATACTTACTCTGAAACAATCCTCAGGTAAGAATTAGCAGTCAGAGGTGTCCATGAGAACAATCCTCATACCGAGACAGTGCCACCACTAGCCTGGTATGGGAATTGTTCAGTCAACCATGGTCTAATTGGCTGGATAATCATAATGTTTTGGCTCATAAGTATATGGCTGATGGATCAAACTCGAATGGATTTAGAGTTGTGAATGGAGAAAAATTTTTGTTCAGAAAGAATGGAAGTACAAAATTAAGGAAACTAAGACTTTTAGAGAGAAGAGTGCAGGAGATGCCTCTGAGGTAAGAATGTGAGAATGATAAAGATCAAAAATGCAGATCTCAAAACTAAATGCAGCATTCATTAAAAGATGTAAGGATACATGTGACCCCCCCCCCACCTCAGAAGATACTGCAATGCATGTAAGCTAATTCTAGAAGCAATAGGAATAGGGGATGACAGGTTTTTAGCATTGGTATCTTGACTTAGATAGAGAGAACAGGATGGTGTAGGGAAGAAATACATTCAGCATGAGTAGAAGTTGAGCAAGATGGTAGCATTGAGGGAAGCAGTCCATTTGAAACTATTGCAAGATTAAAAGCCAAGACAAAATATATTGTTGGCTACTCTACAGGGCAGGGCCAGTGAGGGGTGAGAGCATGAAAGGAGACATGGATGATATGCATAGCTAAACTGGCTTAATGAACATAGGGTAAGTGATGAGGGCTTTAACTGTGGAGACATGGGAAGAAGGAAAGGGCACAATGGGAGAAAGAAATTGAATTATTATTAATCAGGACCTCCATGGAGTATTGTAACATAATTACTTCAGACAGAGTCCCAGGGTTTGAGAGCAGCGGATTTTGTATCAGCATCAGAAAATCTGTCCATATCCAAAGTAACCCCCTCTGGTTATGGACAAAATTGTCATGGCATAAGAAAATGGAAAGAAAGGATGTTCATATGGTGTCGAGGCTAGCTGGTAAACGGACGTGCTATCGGAGAGCTCCTGAGAGATTTGTGTTTTTTGTTGATTTATTGGTGTTTAGGATTCAATTTAATGGACTTAAGTGTTTAATTTTGGTATATTATTAGAGCTTTATTAACGTGGTTAGTGTACTAAAGTGTTTTATAACATAATCTATGTCGGAAAGTTGCCGCTAGATGAATTCGTAATGAGTAGTGTTCGTGCAAGCTCCAGATAAGATAAGTATCATTTTCAGTTATCGATACAAATTACTTAATACTGTGTAGTTTTGTTTTGTTTGCCTTGCGTATTTTAGTGCGTCTATTTTTGGTGTGTTATAACGTTTAATTTGACAAAACACGTTACAGATAAATATGGCACCTGTGCGTAGGAAAATGGCGGCCAGTAATGAAGGTTCGCCATCGTTATCAAAGAACGGTAGCATAAAAGAAATGAGTCAGTGTACTAGCTGTGAAATGTACGTTTTGCGGAGTGCGGTCGGAGTGTGGTTAGATGATGATAAAGGATTGAATGTGTGTAGAAAATGTAGGGAGAATGCGGAATTGAAGTGTATTTCGGATCGTGAGTGTGATATTTTTGTCAACCTTCAGAATGAAGGAAATAGGGATGTGACAAGAAACGGCGAGGTTGTACATGAAAATTGTGAGAGTGTGAATGTAGAAAGTGTGAATGATAGTATAAATGGTTTCTCAGAGAACAAAAAAGATGAGATAGATGCATTGAGTGAGATCGCGTTGTTGAATGGTGCGATAGAAAGAGCAAAACAGCAGCTAGAGTGCATGAACAAAAGTAGACTGAATGAACCAACCAATAATAAAAGGTATGACAGGAAAAATAGACGTATGAATGTGAACATGAACAAAATGAAGGATAGAGTGCTGTATGGAGACTCGTTAGTATGAGGTGTGTTAGTAGAGGATATGACAAAATCGTACCAACCTGGTGCGACCATAAAGGACGTAACTGCGTCTATTAGAGAGCAAAAGGAAAGGGTGAAAGAAATGATTGTTGTGGCAGGTATGAATGATTTGAAAGGAGATAAAATGGAAATGATAGAAGACCTGAATGAATTGTTTGAGGTAGCAAAAGAAAAGAGTGAGAGAGTTAGAATGATTAGTCTTTTGCCACGGTATGACAGTGAAATGTTTAAAAGGAGGGCTATAATTGCAAATGACTTTATGCGTGGGTTATGTATGACGAGTGGTGTGGAATTTGTGGATGTGTGGAGTGAGTTTGATGGGTGAAAGGATCTATATAAGATGGATGGCTTGCATTTGAATGGTTACGGTGTAAGAAGACTTGAGAAAGTGTTGCTGAATGTAGTGGATGTGCAAATTCAGGGAAACTAGATTTGTTAGGGGGGGGTAGAGATACAGTCCTTATGGAGGCAGTTGAATGTAAGAATGAATATAATATGCCAGAGCAAATAAGGACAACAAATCAGAGTGGGATAGTTAATATAAGGCATCAAGGTGGGGTTGGGGCTAATGGGGGTCTTAAATTCATGTACACTAATACTAGGAGTATTAGGAACAAGAAGGAAGAGTTTTTGGCCATGGTTGGCACTTCCAGACCACAGGTTATAGGTATTAGTGAAACATGGCTGACTGTAGATGATATAACTAGTGGGATTGAATGTGATGGGAATAGTGTGTTCAGGAATGACAGAGAGAATAAAATGGGGGGAGGAGTATTGTTGATGATAGCTGATGAGCTCCAGCCAAGGAGAATAGAAGTTGAATTGCAGGATAGAGAAAAGAGCACATTTGAGGCCATTTGGTGTGAGATTGTGGCTAGCAGAACTAAATATACAATTGGGTGCTGCTATACACCAGGTGATGGAAAAGATGGTGGTGACAGTATGCACAAGCAAATAGAAGAAATGGGTGGAAGGAGGGTGATTATTATGGGAGATTTCAACTATGGTCGCATTGATTGGAGTGAGGAGAGGACACACGGGAGGAAGGAACTGGATTTTATGCGGTTATTAAGGGATAACTATCTGCGACAGCATGTAATGGAAAATACTAGGGGTCAGAGAGTGCTTGACCTAGTAATTACATCTGAGGATTTGGCTGTAACAAATATGACCACATTGTTACCAATCGGTGAGAGTGATCATAGGGTCTTAACTTGGGAGGTGGCTAAAGGTGTAGAATTTTCAATTAAGACAGGGTATGTGTGGAATTATCGGGCAGGAAAGTATGACAAGCTTAGGAGTTTGATTGGTTCAGTGCCATGGCATGTACAACTGCAAGGACTAGAAGTTGATAGTGCATGGGATGTAGTTAAGAAGTGCATGCATGAAGCAATGGCTGACTGTATACCTAGAGTCCGAATAATAAATCAAGTAGGGGTTAAATGGATGAATAACACCATTAAGCTTGAGTTGCAAAAAAAGAAACAACTATGGAGAGAATTTAAAGAGAAGGGTGACCGGCAGGCACATGAACGATATAAAGCGCAGGCCAGAAGGGTGACGAGTGTGGTAAGAAAAGCAAAAAAGGATTACGAAAGAACCTTGGCCATGCAGGCTAAAGAGAATCCTAAACAGTTTTTTAGATATGTAGCAAGTAAAAGGAAAAATGTACATGGCAGATTGATTTTAAAGAATGCCGATGGTAGGGAGGTAACTGAATCAGTTGAGATAGTTGAGTTACTGAGTGAGCACTTTGCAAAAGTATATCATCCAGGTGGTGACATTGCAGAAACTAATAAACCAGTAGATTATACGGGAATTGTGGTTAATGAAGTGGAGGTGAGTAGTCTATTGCATAACCTCAATGTCAATACATCTGTGGGATTGGATGGTATACCAGCTCGTGCTGCACGAGAAGCAGCTAAAGAATTGTCAGTACCCTTGACCATTTTGTTTAATTTGAGTCTCGGGTCTGGGTTAGTCCCGAGCAGGTGGAAAGAGGGGAAAATAGTTCCACTGCATAAAGGTGGTTCCAAGACTGCTGTTGTAAATTACCGACCGATTAGCATATCAGGAATCATTGTCAAGGTCTTAGAGAAAATAGTCAAGAGGAAAATACAAGATTGGATAGAAGAAAATGGGATACTGTATCGGGGACAGCATGGTTTTGTGAAGGGTAGGTCATGCCTCAGTAACTTGCTCACGTATTATAACACAGTGACGGCTGAACTGGATAAGGGTAATGGGTTTACGGTGATTCTACTGGACCTTGCCAAGGCCTTTGACAGGATTCCACATGGAATTCTAATCAGTAAATTGCAGCATATGGGAATGGACATAGGGTTGGTGAGATGGATAGGAGGGTGGTTGACGGAGAGATATCAGAGAGTGGTTTACTCGGGAGTAGAGTCCACAAGACGGCCTGTGACTAGTGGTGTGCCACAAGGATCTGTTCTTGGACCACCGCTGTTTAATTTGTTCATAAATGATATAGGAAATGATCTGAGAGGAACAGTTCATTTGTTTGCGGATGATGCGAAGTTGGGTAGGGCAATAGTGAATGCAGATGACGTCAAAATTTTGCAGGATGATTTGGTCAGTTTAATGTGGCAAAATGTAAGGTTATGCATTTTGGGGTGAAAAGATTGGCGGCAGTTTACTGCATGGGTGGAACCCTGCTCCAGGAAATTGATGAGGCATGAGATTTAGGAGTGTTGATAGATAAGGAATTGAAATTTAGGGGACACATTGCAAAAGTGACCAAAACAGCTCATCAAATCACTTGGTTGCTGAAGAATACGTTGACAAGCAGAGACAAGCAGGTTATTGTTCCTCTCTATCGAGCCTTGATAAGACCCCATCTAGACTACTGTGCTCAGATTTGGTCACCTAGGTTTCTTCTTGATGGGGAGGAGGTGGAGAGGATCCAGAGGCGAGTGACCAAGATGATAGCAGGTCTGTGGAATGAACCGTATGAGAACAGGTTGAGGATTTGTGGGATGCAAAAATTGGTTGATAGGCGGAGGAGGGGAGATATGATTGAGACATTCAAATTACTGAAGGGTTTCTATAAAATTAATTCAGAAGATATTTTTGAGAACAGGGCTGGTTGTGGGAGGACTAGGGGACATCCATGGAAACTGGGCAAAAGTGTGGTTAGTAAAGGTGTTAGAGCTGGGTTCTTTACTTTTAGAGTAGTGAATGAGTGGAATGCGCTCCCTGAGTCTGTGGTGGATGCTGTGACAGTGAATGAGTTTAAGGCGAGGTATGATAGATACTGTATGAATGTCAAATAGTTGTGATGAATATGATTTGGGGCCTCCCTCGATGAGTCTAATGACTCCCTGGAGTTGCCCGTAATAATAGTAATAGTAATAATAGTAATAATAGCGCATGGGAAATGGTTTAACTTTGCTTTTCACATCCCTTTTAAGGGATGTGAAAAGCAAAGCAATATGAGAGTGCATACCAGAGTCAGAAGGATAAATCGGATAGGAGTTAAATGGACGAGTAGCATCATTAAGTACAAACTTCAAAAAGAGAAAATGTTCCGGAGGGAATGTAAGAAGAAGGCATACTGATAAGATATATAAAGCACAAGCAAGAAGAATGATAAGGCAAAAGCAGAGACCAAGGGAAATTCCAAAGGGTTCTTTAAATATATAGTAGTCAAAAGAAAGGATGATTATAGAAGAATAACTTTAATGAACGACTATGGCCGGAAGGGAACAGAGGTGGAAGAAATAGTTGAATTACTGAATGATCATTTTGCAAGCATGTATCATTCACGTGTAAATAATGCAGTGGCCGGCTGGTCAATATGAGAACAAAGGTAGATGAACTGTTAGGATATTCATAAATGACAATGAAAGACACGATTTCTCTTCAATAGAAAAAATTTCTGTTAAAGAGGAATCATGTCTCTGTGATAAGATCACTTCTCTCTCTCACTCACAGAAAGCAATATGAAGTGCTTAGGATATTCAGAAATCACAATGAAAATGCAACTATGGGATTGGATAAGATATTAGTCTATGTACTATGGGAAAGTGCAAGAGAAATGGCATGCTCCTAACCAGCAGTAGCATACAGTGGATATTCAATGGAATGTACTGCCCGACCACAGATCCGAGATCCCTAGTCTGGCAACATGCCAAGAAGAGTCAAGGGGAGAAAGAAATAAAGGATGTACAAATTGGTCACCAACATGTGAAATCATGTGCTTTATACATGAAATTTTCCAACTGTTATACAAGCAAAATAGTTACCACTTTAAAAACCACAATGTTCATAAAAAAGAAAATTTAATTTTCTGACGTGTAATAATAAACAACTCATCCCACAAGACAGATTGATTATCCTATTATCGGAATGGATTCTCCTTCTTCTGACATGCACAGAAGTGTCGAAGGGTCTCGCATCTGTGAGCATACAACACTGTGGCAATGCAACATCATAAAATAAAAATTAAATTTGTATTAAAAACCAAATAACAAAAAACCATTATATTAATACATCACTTCAATCCTTTGTTTCTAAGAGGTAAATGCTATGTAAATTCTGAAGAGGAGGACATAGTTTACTGTCTTTAACAATGTTTAACTCGACTTTGCATTCTTAGTTTCAAAAATGAAAGATATCTTCAACACTGTTTCCAATTGTTGAGAAGGATAAAAGGAAATGTTTTTTTTTAAAAAAAAAAATGCACTGTTCTTTAACAGGAAAACACAAAGAATAGCAAACTGCACGGCACTTCTCAGCTGCAGGTAATTTACTAAGTAGAACTAAGTTGCTGTTGAGAGCATGCATGTTTTAATTCACACTCAAATTTCAGTCAGCACATATGCACTGAATAATCTCCACTCACTTTTAGCAACAATTAAAAATGCAAGTCGATGCCTTGCAGTAGACTCTAGAGTAGGGTTTCCCCAAATTGTTTTCCACGGAAAGTGAATAAGTGTTCTGTGAAAAATTATCAAAATTAATATGAACCTGGAATGGTTTTAAATGCTGTGACAAGTTCAAACAGGTTTGAAAATCAGGCTCTCCTCATTTTGCATGTGGACTGTGCTATTAAGCCAGCACGATAGCCTTTACTCAGCCATCAGCGGTTGTCGACACCACTGAGCACGAGTGAAGTATGGAGGTATCTATTCTAGGAAATGTGCGGTCACAAGCAAGATCATTGCAATGCCTGTAGTGTGTGTGCTGTCACATTTTTGCAATGCGATACAACCTACTTCAGAGATAGCGTGCACTTAACTTTACACTGAATATGAGACTGATGCTACTCGACTCTAACCAAGGTGTTCAATTAAAATTTCAGGATTTGTGAAGTGTTCTGTCATAGGAAAAATTTGGGAAATGCTGCTCTAGGGAATCACATTAATCTCTCTTCATATAAGACTGCTCAATATGTGCTTCAATGGCAACACTTGACTTATCAGATTTTATGGTCATATTCTCAATGGCTTCATTTTTGTAACAGTTCATGACTATTTCAAATAAATAACCGCTCAAAAATTATTTCTTCATGAATTGAATTTCTTAGATGTGCATTACACATCCAGAATACATGTCTCCGAATATCTCTGAAACAGTAGTAGAAAATAATGAAGAGGGAAAGCAAACAGGAGTGCATATCAATACTTGAGGTAGAAAAAGCTATCAAAAGCCTAAAATGTGGAAAGGAGGCCAAAGTGGATGGCATTCTAGAACTGCAATTTCTAGTTGGATATCATCTACTCCAGATAAAGGTGAAGGATGGGGTTGGAAATTAAGTCAGAAGTCTCAATCTGTGGAAGGAGATCTCCACAAAGTAATATGGAGGTTCCTTCCAGTTATTTTGATCCTTGTTTATTATCTTCAGTGTAAATTTTTCTCTGAATTTTCTACTATATGATTATCATTTATAAAAAGAAGATCAAGATGTCTGCACTTCCCTACTTCCCTATAAATATCAATGAGCATTTATTATGTTTTCTGTTTAGCTTCTTTCTTTAAGCAATAGAATACCATAAAATGATGCTAGTTGGCAGTCAGTTCTGTACTGATGTAACTTGAATTACTCTTCCTCCTCCTCTCATATTTTGTTTTTCTTTCTGGATGCTAGAACCAACAAAATTTGATACTTTTATGTGTCAAAGCTGATTCATTAAAATTGATAAATCAGATTTACACTTCACTCAATATAAAACTCCCAAATGAAGATCACTAATATGCTCAAGGTAATATTTTTACTGAAAACACTAATATTAAATATAGTTGCTGCTCACTATAACAAACATCCAGGAATTGCTAGTATAGATATGGTGGACAATTTGCTGTAATGAAGTCTCTTTAGAATAGCTTGGAACTTTGGTTGGAAATCTTCAGTAGTTTGGTGCAGTGAATAAATTTCTTATAGTGGTTAGATATTTTTAAGAAACATGTGTACTAGTCATAATGTTATATATTTATGATGGTGGCAAGATTTTTCCTCCCATAAATTTGGGTTTTTCATCCTGCAAAACAGGCAAACTAGTCAGAAGAATACATGCAATTTAAAGACAAATAAAGAAATGCAGGCAGAATAAACCATCCATCCTATCATAAGCAGGTTTCTAAGATTCAAAGTTACTTGACTGTGATAGGCCACTGAACCTAACATGAATGGGAAGATGGGATGGATTTATGATAGTTATCACATGTAAAGAAAAATAGAATAACAGCAAGTTATCAGCAGAATGCACTATTAGAGTTTAAAGGATCAAAATGAATAAGTTCTGTAATTCAAAGCTAAACAGTATTCTTATAATGGTGTGTTGCTATAATGAGAATTATCTGTATAAAATCATAAAAATCAAGAATACAAGAATCAGGTTTAGTTCTATTCAACCTTGTGTAGGATAGAGCCAACTCTTTTTCAGGTATTTATTCCTGAGAATCTTGAGTGAGGTGAAGGAAGATTGTTTTTCTTCTTAAATTCACTATATCAAACCTTATGCTAAAATGAACTGCTTTTATGGTCCCTGGGTTTACAATAATGTATATTTGCTGCAACTTGCTAGTATAGAGTTGTGAGTGATTGGAATACCTTGCCTGAGAGTGTGGTGTCTGCAAGGAGTTTGAATGTGTTTAAGACACGGTATGATGAGATGTGTGCGAGATAAAAGGACCTCCTAGATGAGTCTTTGACTCCATGAGGTCTTGTTTAATAATAATAATAATAACTTCTTATTCCAATTTCAAACGTAAAAGCAAGCAACTGTGTTTATGTGTTTTATGCGCTTTGCAACTTTTGCAACGCTTTGCCTGAAGGAGTGTCCTAGGTTCGATTCCCATCGACGACATGAGGAGCTTAAAGATCTTTCTCAGTCATAGCCAAGTTAGTTGGTCTTGGGCGTGGACAGCAAGGTTTTCCCCCCAATTTATCTGAGATTTTTCATCCCGCAAGCAGGCAAACTGGCCCCATGTACACACAGGCTACAGTCATAGGATATAGTACTTAATCCCTCATTACGAGGGCTCAACCAGTCCTAAGTTGTGGTCAAGAAATGGGGGAACCTCACACAAATAAAATAAAATAAAAACTGCTATCAGTTCTCAACTTTTTTTTTTCTTTTTTACTTTTTTTTTAAAGCAGTGATGATCATATGTGGTAGAGCTGTTACTGTTTATTTATGTTGAGTACCAATATTTTTTATCCTCAATAATAATAGTTTTTTTTTCAGTACTTAAATGACAAATATTTTTTGTTGTTATATGTGATAATTTTAGTTTTTTGTTTTCATTACATGATGATTCTTTGTTTTTATGTGTATGTGTGGTAGTGGTGGATGCCTCAATATAGTATTTTTTTTTTAATTTTAATTAATTTTTCAATTTTTTTTTCATTAAAAAAATTTTTTAAGCAGCTCAGAGAATGTATAGTAGGGCCATTTATTTATATGAATGGCAATGCTTTTGTTCTCATGACAATTCTAGTTATTTTTTTTTTGTCCTCATTACACAAAGATTCCTTTTTTTTTGTAGGGAGGGGGGAGGAATCACAATATAAGCTTTTCTTACAAACATTCATTCTCAATAGGCCCTTTCCTTCAAAGTATTTTTGTAGATATTTTCACAGAAAAACAAGCTTAAAAATGAAAAAGAAAGAAAAATTAAAATTATCTACACACTCTCCTATTCTACCCATAATACTGCTTCTTCAATTTCCTCGCACCTTTCATTTGGATGTTTTTCCTTATCTTTCCTAGCCTATCTTTGGAAATCTGCACTCAGTTGTCTAACCCATTCTTTTTCTCTTAAGTTTCATCGTTCTTCTATTATTTGAATAGCTTCTTCTGACAACCATTTACAATCTTTCTTTCTTGTTACTTTATTTAGAGCCTTCTTGGCTGCTTCTATGACTGTATATTTTGTTTCTTCCCATAGTTCTTCTAATTCTCTTCCTGTCTTCTCCAAACTTTTTCTTTCCTACTTCTACTATTTGATACTGTCATTTTGTTTCTAATTAGCCCTTAATTTCAATTTAATTCAGGTATCAATAATTCATGATCTCTCCCACAATTCTGCACCAGGTAGCGTTTTTGCTGCTTGAATAGCACTCCTCCACATTCTGCTGGCAACAATATAACTATCTAATTTCTGTATTCTCCATTAGATGAAGTCCATGTGTACAATCTTCTTTTATGTTGTTGAAAGCAAGTGTTTGTAATAAAGCAACTATTCTCAACACAAAACTCCAACATAGTTTTGAGGGAAACTTGTGCCATAGTATCATAAATTATCTACATGTAAACACAAGAAGTATTATTTATTAAATATTATTATTATTATTCAGGTCTCCATGGAGTCAAAAAACTCATCGTGAGAGGCCATTTCTAGAAAACACAAAATCTATCATACCACTCCTTGAGCACATTGACCATTCGTGCTCTCACCACTCTATCAGGCAATGCATTCCACTGTTCAACCACCCTCCATGCAAAGAAACCACTCTTCACCCTCTTACTCACAGCTTCCTTTTGTAACTCCCAGGGATGGACCCTTGTCCTCTCTCCTCCCCCCCCCCATCCTACCAAGCAAAAGAACTCCCCAGTGTCAACCCTATATTACCTCGCAACAGTTTAAAAGTCTAAATCATATCACCTCTCCTACTTGAGGGTCCAAGAGGCAGCGTCAGTGAATAAGCTTCCCTAAACTTGTGCTCCAGCATTTTATCGGTATTGCATTTTTCATCGAAATTAATCATCAAACGGAAATCTAAACAGTGGGTACTAAGGACGGATTACTTCTGCACAATGTGTAAGTACTTATAGTGCATTAAATCAGCTAATAATATACTGGCAAATATTTCAGTTTGAAACTAACAAACTATCATCGGTGGCCTGAATAACATTTTTCACAAGGTAGAATGCAAACAATTGAATTATTCAAAATAGTACAAGCTGAGTGATGTTAAATCACTAATAGCACTATGCTTCACTGAAGAAAAGGTTAATCATAAAAGTGATTATAAAATAATTATATAATTTATATTATCATCAAAAAAAAATTTATTTATATTTATAATATCATGCTAAACAAATCATTAGATAGATGTAGTATTCAGTAGTTTCTTAGGACCTTCTATTTTTGTAAATATCACTACTGGCCTTTAAAAAAATAAATAAAAATTATGTGTTATTTGGATCAAACGTTCCCATATTTTTCATATTTTTGACAAGGATAGGCAGTCATTCCGATTCAAGTTAGGGCAGTGAAGTGAGGCCTCAGCACTCTCTTTGAATAGATGTTCAAATTGATACCAACATCTGTGTAGAAGGCGAGTTTTAGACTAGAGAATGTTGTGGTCTGCCTCTATTCTGTGTTGCACCAATCCAGACATTGGATTTTTTGTGAAGAATATAAGACTGATGTTCTCATATTCTTTTTTCTATTGAACATCCAGTTCATCCAAAGGAGGAAAGTTGGCAGTCACATGGAACTTTATATACACCAGGAAGAGACATAGTTGACAGTTTATCCTTAGACAATGGGAAATACATGGATAGTTTATTAATGGGAATATAAGTAGCTACTAAATCATATTTCCTCAGAATTCTTGAAATAGGCTCTGAAATGCTGCAGATGTATGGGATTGGAACTCGGTATGTTGATTGTTTGGTTGGGTTTGTAGGAATCAAGAAGACATCATGTAGTTCTTTCTGAGAAGCCATTTAGTTTCATATACTGTTTGAGAGTAGAGAGTTCTTCCTGTAACTGATGGGAAGTTGAACAATTAGTTCTAGCTCATTGAATACATTCTGGGCGATACATTCTGTATTATCCAGAAAATGTATTTTCTGTATTCTCTTCTTTGAATGCTACTCCATTTCTTCGAAGGTGTTCACGTCCAGATTAATATATCATGAAATCGTCAGTATCAAAGTGATCCATTTCTGTCCATCTCAGTTCGGTGATTAACATCTTAACTCATGTTCTTCTCATTTCTTTCTTCACAGAAAGAAATGAGAAGTTCCAATTTTCTTTGATGAATGCTTCCTATATTCCATGTTCCTATTTTATATAAATAAATCAGTAAAGCAGAGGCAGGTATCTTCTTCTGAGATTAACTCTATCAGAAGTTGAACTTCCAGAAGGCTTTGATTCCACTTCATCATTCTTGTTAACTTCATTGGAAGTTTCTTTTTGCTCTTCCCCAGTAGCCATTTCGGTGCTTTCTGACCTAGGTTTCCCATCTTCCAGCACTATATCACAATAACTTAAGCCTGTGTTCATAAGATTTTCTTGGCAAAATATATACAGAAGTGGTTTGCCATTGCCTTCCTCTGTGTTTGTTTAGCCTACTAGATAAGGCTAAACAAACTAAAAGTGATGAAGAAAAGTAAAATAGAAAAGATTTGGGAGGAGAGGGGGGGAGCAAGAAGGAAAGAAAGAAAAAAGAGTACGGACGATCTACAGATAATATAACAAATGCATACTGCATGAAATAAGGCATGGTCCAGCATCAAGTACCTTGGGTTTGCCACTGACGTTCTCACTAAAGTGAGCCCTTGATTATATAATCTTCTCAAAATCACAAACCTTATGTTCCATTATGATCTGTAGTAGATTACATTGACATATAAGGTTTCTAAATACTTGTCTACATTATCTTCATTCGCTGGAAAATTAACTTCACATATTAAGAACTTTTCTGATTTCAAAACTAAAATTTTTGATCTTCATACCCCCCCCCCCCCGGTAATGTGAAATAGTCTTGATATAGTATCTCTTTTCACAAACATTCCTTTGAATGATACCACTGTTGTTATTTTAGTGTCTTGGACAAATTATATCATCACATTGAAGACAAAGCTAGCATTTCGAAGACTGTCTCCTGATATTTCTGATATAACTAATATTTCTCCAAAACCTACAGTACAGTAAGGATACATTGATGATAAATTTGTGATATGGAAAAGTTCTCCGATTTAAAACACTTTGTCTTAAAATTATATATGATTCATCCCAGAATTCAGCTGATCTTAAAGGAAGAGAAAAACAATCAGATGGCCTTTCTAGATTTATTGATTCATCCATCAGCTTATAGTAGTTTGCAATTCTCATTTTTTTGTATATAAACAAATGTGATTGTTATATCTGTGCATCATCATCATCCCAATCAAAAAGTTGGAACCATTAAGATCTTACTACATCATGCTCATAGCTTATGTTCCACTAAAGACCTTCTATGCCAAGAATTGAATTATATCAAATTTGATTTTTTTTAAAAAAATGGTTTTAATGAATCCTTTATTGAGAAAACATTTAACAGCTTTTATTATTATTATTATGTGACACCTCCAAGGAGTCCAAAGACTCATCAAGGGAGGCACCTACCCTACAGCTCTGCATCTCCACAAACTACTAACAAACAGCAACTACGATCATCATCTATCGTCCACCAGCACTAGTATTTTCACAGACAATCAGAAACATCCATGCTCATGGTGAGATTCGAACTTGCAGCCTTTTTGGCTGGAGAGCATATAGCTAACCACTTGGCCAATAGGCCAGCAAAATTTTGACATCCCAAAGAAATCATTCAGATTCCACTTCTGTATATTAAAGGAATTTCTGAATTTACTGCTAAAGGTCACAGACCGCTCAACATTGTGATTTTCACTTTCCTTTCCAAACCTAAGAGACAAGCTTCTTCCATTTTTTACAATATCTACCAGATTCCTTCTCCTGTGGCTAGTCTTACTTTGGACTGTCTGGTAGATCTGCAGCCATCCATTTAGAGAAATATAAATCTTACATCCAGTATCATGAACCTGAGCAGTCTGATGTTGCTAAACTGCTACCTGGAACAAGCATAAGGTACTTTAGAGAGAAACCAATCTTTTACAGAAAAGTAGTTTCTTTATAGAACGGTTATACAAAGAGAGGCTGTAAAGCCTTTCAGCACTGCCTGAATTTAAACAGATTGGATGGCCTTTGGTTTTCTCCTTTATGGGAAATATTGCTATATCAATCTTCCATAAATTCTTAATTATTGTCTTATCATAATTGTTTTTATATATATATATATATATACACATTATTTATTAAATAGTATTATTATTATTATCTCATCTCATCTTCCTTTTTTCTTCTTTTACCTTGCGGTGTCGAGGGTTTATTAATCATCGGAATTAAACTATTCACAGGATAAGGTGGTCAGCCCTACACCCTGGTGTATCCTACGTCCGTAGTGGTGTTGAGTTCTCAATGCCAGTTTGCCTGCTTTGCAGGATGAAAATCCCCAGATAAACTGGGGAGAAAAACCCTACTGTCCACGCCCAAGACCAGCTAACTTGGCTATGGCTGAGGAAGATCCTTCAGCTCCTCACGTCACTGACGGGAATCGAACCTCAGACACTCCTTCCCCAGGCATATGGTTGCGAAGCGCACAGCCACTAGGCTAACCTTGCAGACTATTATCATTATTGATTTTATTTATTTATTTTTATTAGGAATTTGTGGACCATTTGCTGTCCTATTCATGATATGGCACATTTCAAAGTAATTCCATTATTTTCATTTTAATTGTGTTCATTGTCGACTGAAGATGCTTTAGATACTAAGTTGAAAATATTACAATTATTCCATGTAAGTATTAGTTTCCATCTTTAATGTCTACATATTAGAAGAGGAGGGACATGCTGCTAATATTATCAGATGACTTGAATCCAGTTAGTGTTAAGACCAATTACAATCATTGGTCTTAATCCAGTTAGTGTTAAGACCAATGATTGTAATACTAGTAACAGTTTTTCATGTGGTAGTGAGTTCGAAGTCATCTGCTGTGAGGTGGAATCTAGCAAGATCAAATATATAGTGGGGTGTTGTTACAGACCTGGTGGATCAATTGCTAGTGATGAAGAAATACATCAACAAATAAAGACGATGGGGTAAAGAGTAAAATGAAACTGAATTTATTAAGCTGTTGCAATGTAACTTTCTCAAACAGCATGTGAAAGAAGGAACTGGAGGTCAAAGAGTGTTAAATTTGATTATAGTGTCAGAGGATGTTTCACTTAGAGACGTAACTATTCTGCCTCCAGCTGATGACAATGGTCATGTGGTACTCACTTGGAAAGTGGCTAAGTTTATGATGTTCCATTCAGAAAGGGTTACATGCTAACCTACAAAACGCAAAAAAATTATGACTGACTGAGGAGTATACTGAGTTCAGCACAATGGTATCAGTTGTTGGATGGGAAGAATATCGACAGTGCATGAGAAGTATTTAAAATGTACTTAAATGATGCAATATCAGAATGTGTCCGGAGAGTTCAAAGAATAAATAGGGTAGGAGTGAAGTCGATGTGTAATCTTATAAAGCAAGAGATTTATAGGAAAAGTATGCTGTGGAAGGAATGCGTTGTGCATAAGGATGATGTCAGTTATGAAAATTATAAGCAGCAGGCCAGAATAGTCAAAACTGTTGTATGGAAAACTAAGTATGAGTATGAAAAGAAACTGGCTCTGCAAGCTAAAGATAACCACAAAGAATTCTATTGATTATGCTGCAAATAAAAGAAAGAATGAATATCGATAGAATTCTTTGGGGGGTTATTCAACATTCAGTGGAATAACTCTAGTGATGTGTGACTGGAATGGATTGCCATTGAATGTTGTGTGTGCAAGCAGTGTGAATGATTTCAAAAACAAGTTTGATAGCTGGTTATATAACATTATTGTGATACATAAATTCTATAACAACAAGCCATAAACTATGAAGAAACATAAAACTCTAGGCCTAAATCCTTGACAGGCATGATGATGATGATATTTTTAAGTGTACATTTTGTGCATTACTGTTTTTCAGATTATCTATACTATTTCTAAATATAGATATCTTCAAAATATATTATAAACATACCATTTTACGAGTCTTGTACTGCTGCTCCACTTCATTTCTTAGAGGTTTAACTATTTCATCAAATAGTGCATAAGATATATCTCTGTAACAGATAAAATGACCTGATCTAGCATATTATTAACAGCAAAGGTATTCAATTTTTCTATAACTGACATGCTGAAATAATGAGAGAATATATTTCATATTACAAAATAAGAGAAAATTTAATCTCTGTGGATGTTTTAAAATTCTTTAAATACAGCTGAACAGAGCTGTGCTGAAAATGAATCTCTCAATTTCATATTTACTATTATATAGCAATATGACTCAGTACAGCATGTTTCTGTAACAAATATATTGTGATAATAAAACGGTTATTTTTGACCATGAGAGCTATAGGAGAGAAAGACCACTATTTGGATTTTTTTGGTCAAATATATTTATTTTAAACTAAGTTATACCAACTAGTTTCGCCAACTGTGGCTGTTGGTTTCATCAGGGTTAAAATTATATAAATATAAGAACACTTAAATGCTAAAAAACTGTTTGCACGGAAACCAAAAATGGACCAAATACAATTGCATTTTTATAAAAGCAGAAGAATGTGTACATCACATGTATAGCACGTGTATAATCTACTAGTTATTATGTAGGAATGTTCTGTAGTTGGCAGAAAAATTTAATTCTGGCATGTTGAAGGGTCTAATGAGGGTCTTCCAGATCTCGAGCAGAATTTATCCTTGGTTTCTATTTAGGTTTTCTTCTGAATGGAGAACTGTTGTGGCTAGTTTTATCATTCGGGAGTGGAAATCCTCCTCTGAGTAGAGCATGGAGCTTTTATCCCATTCTATAACATGGTTAGTCCTAGCAAAATGAAAGGCTAACCCTGATCTGTCTTCTCTATTATTATTATTGACGTCTCCTATGTGTTCCTTTTTTCTGATTTCAAAACTTCTTGAAGTCTGGCCAATATAGTTTAAGCCGCATGAGCAGGGTATGTTGTAAACTCCAGCATATTTGAAAAAAGGATGATTATCTTTAGATCTTAAGAATTGGCGAATGGTCTGTGAAGGTTTAAAAGCTACTCGTATTCCATGTGACTTGAGGAGTTTAGCAATCTTATTAGAAACTGTCCCTGTAAACGGAATCACAGTAGTAGAATTGTAATGTATATCTTTTGGTTGTCTTTGTGGTGGGGGGGGGGAATCACAGAAAAGAATCTTGTGGATCAATTTCCTAGGATAACCATTCTTTGTAAGATTATTTGATATCAGGGATAGTTCATCTTGGAAGTCTTTATCATCAGTTGCAATGAGAAAGGCTCTATTTTTTAGCATGTGTACAATGCTAAGTTTCTGAGAAATATGGTGTGAAGAAGTGAAGTGTAAGTATCTACCTGTATTGGTAAGTTTGCAATAAACTATAAGGCTGATGTGTCCATTTATTTGTTTTTTAATTAAAATGTCCAGAAATGGTAACTGGTTATCTTTCTCCAGTTCTAGAGTGAATTTAATTTTGTGATGTAAAGAGTTGATCTTGCATAGGAAATCAAACAAATCCTTTTCCATATTTTTGCAAACAATAAAAATATCGTCAACATATCTCCACCAGACTGTGGGTTTAGAGTCCAGTTGAGATAAAATTTTATTTTCAAATCTCTTCATAAAGAGATCAGCACAAGGTGGTGAAAGAGGGCTTCCCATTGCAAGGCCTGCTAATTGCTGGTAAAAAGTTTTATTCCACAGGAAAAAGTTAAAATTTAAACAGTGATGGAACAAAGAAGTAATGTCTTGAGGGAAGAAGTTTCCTAAAATGTCGATCACTTCCTCTACTGGAATATTGGTAAATAATGATGTCACATCCAGTCTTGCCAGAAGATCTGTATTGGAGATTGAGATGTTGTTTAATTTCTCCACGAAATGTTATGAATTTCATATGTAAGTATCTGAATTGTGGATGTGTGCTTTGAGAAGACCTGCAAGGTGTTTAGATAATAAATATATAGGTGAATTAATACCATCAACGATGGGGCGTAACGGTATTCCATTTTTATGGACTTTTGGAGAGCCATATAGTCTTGGCATTAGTGGATGCATAGACTTCAATCTCTGTTTTAAATCAAGACGAGTTAAGCATATTTATTTTAAAACATCTTTGGCTCTTTTACGTGAGCGGATACATCATATCAGATGTGAATTATGCCAAATAGACTTTCAATGCTATCAGATTTACGAGGATATTTCCAGTACTTTAGACCAAAACTTATGGTCACTTTTAGATAGAATGATAAATAATAGCTATGACAAGGCCTTTTCTATCAGTAAACAAAGCCAAATCAAGAAATTCAATGTTCTTTGCGAAAAACATTTTCAGTCGAAACCTAGTTTGCTGGACAACACTGTTATATTTAATTGCTCCGATCATGTTCTATCAAAACCAGAAGCGAGTATACTTAAAATAGGCTTCAATTTTTCTATTACTCCTGATCTAATTCCTAAAGTGGACATTATATACAATATAGAAAAGGTCATTTCGTTGCTACCGGAACCCATAGCTAATGATCTCAGACTTAAAAGCAGTATCATTCTCTCTTCTTCAAGAGCTCCCCCACTAAAACATCACTCCTCTAGAGAGAAGCACTATGTTTAGGTTAAAGAAAGATAAAGAAATCATCATCTTAAAAGCCAATAAAGGCAACTGTACAGTGATCTTAAATACTAGTGATTACAAAGATAAGATCGCCAACTTACTATCTGATACATCTACTTACCATGTTTTAGATTCAGATCCTACTTTAAAAGAATCACAATGATACCAACGGTTTATTACGTAATATGGATACCTGGTCAGCAGATTTAAAATGGAGATTGAAGTCTAGGCATCCACTAACGCCGAGACTATATGGCTCTCCAAAAGTCCATAAAAATGGAATACCGTTACGCCCCATCGTTGATGGTATTAATTCACCTACATATTTATTATCTAAACACCTTGCAGGTTTTCTCAAAGCACACATCCGCAATTCGGATACTTACATATGAAATTCATAACATTTCGTGGAGAAATTAAACAACATCTCGATCTCCAATACAGATCTTCTGGCAAGACTGGATGTGACATCATTATTTACCAATATTCCAGTAGAGGAAGTGATCGACATTTTAGGAAACTTCTTCCCTCAAGACATTACTTCTTTGTTCCATCACTGTTTAAATTTTAACTTTTTCCTGTGGAATAAAACTTTTTACCAGCAATTATCAGGCCTTGTAATGGGAAGCCCTCTTTCACCACCTTGTGCTGATCTCTTTATGAAGAGATTTGAAAATAAAATTTTATCTCAACTGAACCCTAAACCCAAAGTTTGGTGGAGATAGGTTGACGATATTTTTATTGTTTGGAAAAATACGGAAAAGGATTTGTTCGATTTCCTAAGCAAGATCAACTCTTTACATCACAAAATTAAATTCACTCTACAACTGGAGAAAATTAACCAATTACCATTTCTGGACATTTTAATTAAAAAACAAATAAATGGACGTAATCAGCCTTACAGTTTATCGCAAACCTACCAATACAGGTAGATACTTACACTTCACTTCTTTACACCATATTTCTCAGAAACTTAGCATTGTACACATGCCAAAAAATAGAGCCTCTCTCATTACAACTGATGATAAAGACCTGAAGATGAACTATCCCAGATATCAAATAATCTTACAAAGAATGGTTATCCTAGGAAATTGATCCACAAGATTTTTTTCTGTAATCCCCCCCTCACACAAAGACGACCAAAAGATATACATTACCATTCTACTATTGTGATTCCATTTACAGGGACAGTTTCTAATAAGATTGCTAAACTCCTCAAGCCACATGGAATACGAGTAGCTTTTAAACCTTCACAGACCATTCGCCAATTCTTAAGATCTCCAAAAGATAGTCATCCTTTTTTCAATTATGTCGGAGTTTACAACATACCCTGCTCATGCAGCTTAAACTATATTGGCCAGACTTCAAGACGTTTTGAAATCAGAAAAAAAGAACACATAGGAGACGTCAATAATAATAGAGAAGACAAATCAGGGTTAGCCTTTCATTTTGCTAGGACTAACCATGTTATAGAATGGGATAAAAGCTCCATGCTCTACTCAGAGGAGGATTTCCACTCCCGAATGATAAAACAAGCCACAACAGTTCTCCGTTCAGAAGAAAACCTAAATAGAAACCAAGGATTAATTCTGCCCGAGATCTGGAAGACCCTCATTAGATTTTTCAACATGCCAGAATTAAATTTTGCTGCCAACTACAGAACGTTCCTACATAATAACTAGTGGACCATATATGTGCTATACCTGTGATGTATACGTTCTTCTGCTTTTATAAAAATGCAATTGTATTTAGTCCATTTATGGTCAGTGCAAACAATTTTTTAGCGTTTAAGTGTTCTTATATTTATATAATTTTAACCCTGATGAGGCCAACAGCCACGTTGGCGAAACTAGTTGGTATAACGTAGTTTAAAATAAATATATTTGACAAAAAAAACCCAAATAGTAGTCATTCTCTCCTAAATATATTGTGATGTATTTGTGATTGTGTTTCTGTAACACAGTAACAAATGCATCACAAACTAAGTTGACTGATTGAAAAGAACCGTTTTAAAATCCCATCAATGATGTGAGATCTTTCATAAAGGCTTCTCAACTAATATAAGTTAGCCAGTGTCTCATAACAGAGATGACAGAGTTCTTAGGTTCTTCCCCCCCCCCCCCCATTAAAGATATGAAACAACAATCTGAAGAATGAAACTAACAGATTTAATATACCAATTCCTCATCTTAGATTTCTTGGATCCAATTCCAACCAACTCCTCTATATTTAATGCTTATCATGCTCATCAAAGAATAGTGAGGAGTGATGAACATGAAAAGCTCATAGACTACCTTAAAGTAGATCCCCATCCTCTGCATGAAAATTTTAATATGTTCTGGTGAGCATATTATAAATGCTTCATGCAAAAAAGGAAATCAACATTTTATGCTCTTCCTTACAACTTGACTATTTTTGACAATTTTTCATCCTTACAATCCTATGCAGCAGTTTGCAAGGAAAGATCTCATTACTCCTAAGTACATTCTTGTACTTAGTAGTAGTGAGTAACCCATGTCTTCAGAGTTTATCATCATAAGTGATGCTCCATGATCCTGATATTACTTTAGTTATCAGTTTGGACACTACAGTGTTTCCTTCTTTCTCACCCTCCCCCACTCCTAAAGTGACAAACATCTCAGAAAAGCGGTGAAGATTTCTGTCAATGTCAGTATGATGATAATCTTCCATGTTGTCTTCACTGTTTGGGTGATATAATCTGAAGTTTCATTCCACATCCGCCATCACCAATGCACTTCCATCAACAATGAATTTCTATTTTCAACTATTGATAGAATTAGTATGTTTGTAAAGACTACTAAAACAAATATCTTTTAATTTCTTTTAACTGTTTTAATCCAAGAATGCTCCAAAGAACAGGGACAGAGATAATGAAATAAGAGGATGAAAATGTAATGCAGTAGGTGTAAAGCTGAATTACATATGGATATTAACCAGTAGTCATATGTGTTTGCCATGCTTAAAAGTGGAGGAACGACGGTAGCCAGTTTAACAGAACAATGCCTATCAATTTACAAATAGAAAACCCATAATACAGATACACACATGAACAACTATGAGAAACTGAATGAAGTGGTACAAGAGAAGGATCTATTAACTGGAACACCTTTTTCTGAATAGCATCAAACATCTTTATTGAATTTTTTGGTTTATTATCCTTAATCCATAACGCCAATTTATTTAAATCAATCTGCAAAATCATCTTTATTGATTATTGCACTCCCTTTGCATCATCAGCAAACAATTCTAAATCTTTCTCTATATCATTAATATACAAATTAAAGGGCAATAGCCCTAGTACAGAATCTGAGGTGCTCTACTAATTACCCTCATTCTCCTAGATTCCACTCCATCATATACTACTCTCTGGTGTCTGTCTGTCTGTCATCCCCACACCATCAATGCTAACAGCTTCATATACATTCCTTTACTCCAACTTTTGCAGTTTTGCATTCGGTATTCTGTCAAATACTTTTAAAAAGTTCAGTAGTATCATGATGTAGACATTTCCCTTATCTAATTCTGCTGCCACTCTATTATAAAACATCAGTAAATTACTAAGGCAGGACCTACCTTTTACAATCATGCTGTCCGCCATAGAGAGTATTGTATTGTATTCTCATCCACTCACTGCTGGATTTTATCTTTAATCAACTTTTCCAATACTTTAACCACCAAACTTGATATTAAATGATTTGTAATATGCTACTTCTGTTTTGGAGCCACCTTGATTAAATGAAACTATCTTAGCTTCTTTCCACTCACTTGAAACCTTGCCAGAGCTAAGACTTAGATTGAACAATTTCAGCAATCGTACTGCCAATTCTCTTATACATTCACGTTGCACATAGGCTGACATGCAATCCAGTCCCACTGCTGTTTTCACATTGATATTTTTCAATATACTGAGCATCTCCAATTTTTCTACCTCAATTTCAATATCAAACTATGTCATATCAGCAACCGAAAAATCTCCAACCTTTGCAAAGTGATCACTCAGCAACTTAACTATTTCTTTTGCTTCTGTCAAAACACCATTAATTAAAGTCAACCTTCTATGGTCATTCTTCCTCTTACTTGCTACATAATGATAACACTCTTTTGGATTTACTTTGGCTTGCTTAGCTAAAATGAAATATTATCATTATTAACACCAGACCTCCATGAAGTCTAAAGACTCACTGCAGGACGCAAACATTATTACACACAAAGTCCATCAAACCATACTTTAAACTCATTCAGTGTATCTGCATTAACCAAAATGTCAGGCAAAGCATTCCAACCACTCTCCAACAAAGAACCTACGCCTTATGCTCCTGCACACACACTCTCCTTATATGACTTCCAGGTATGTTCTCTTGTTCCACCCCCTTCCTTCACTCTATAAAAAATGTCTTCCACATTAATCTGGTAACAACCCTTTACCAACTTAAATATTATTATTTAAATTTAAATTTTATTATTACCCAAGATTCTAGGAGGTTCTCATGTCATACACACAGCTCATCATACCGTGTTTTAAACACACTCAAATTCTCTGCAGACACCACACTCTCAGGCAAAGCATTCGAATCATTCATAACCCTGCATGAAAAAAACCTGCATCTCACACCCTCTTTATACAGTTTCCAGGGATGACCTCTGGTTCTCTCCTGATCTCCCACTATTCTCTGTAAAACTTCTCCAGCATTCATCCTATAACAACCCCTTACCAACTTGCAGGCCTCTATCATATCTCCCCCTCTCCTTCCTGTCCACCAGACTCTGCAAGTTGCATCTTCTCAATCTTTCCTCATACTCGACATTCCAGAGATTAGAAACTACCTTAGTGAGTCGCCTCTGGATCCTTTCCAACATCTCTACGCACTTCTGAAAACCAGGTGACCAAATCTGAGCACAATACTCCATGTGTGGCCTAATCAAAGCCTTATACAATGGAACAAGAATCTCCCTACTTCTACAAGTCAGTGTCCTTCGCATCATTCCCAGAAGCCTTTGTGTTGTCTTCACAAGTTTGGCTATGTATCCCCTAAATTTCAGATTCATATCCACTATCATCCCCCCCCCCCAGATCTCTTATTTCCTCCACCTTCAACAATATTCTGTATCCCATTTTTGCTTTCCAAATTTTAAAACCTTACATTTTGCAACATTGAACTCACATCCCCATTCCGTGCCCAATCACTCAATTTATTCGTGTCTTCTTGTAAGGTCACAACTTTGGTTCGTCCCAACTTCGCATCATCTGCAAACAACTGAATATCTCCATCCATATCTTCTCCAATATGATTAATATACAAGTTAAAGCAATGGCCCTAAAATAGACCCTTGAGGCACACCACTAGTAACGTTCCTTTTCCTGGATATCGCTCCCCCATACACAACTTGTTGATACCTATCAGATAGCCAGTCTCCAATCCAATGCAACAATCTAATATCCAAACCCATCCATTCTAGTTTGACTATTTGACTATCAAAAGCCTTTGCAAAATCTAAGTATATTACTGTGTATCCTTCTCCTCTGTCCATGGAAGCAGTCACCTTATTGTAATAAGTAAGTAGATTATGACCTCCCTTGAGCAAACCCATGCTGTAGATCAAAGATAATACTATTGTTGTCAACCCAATTCTGGATCCTAGTTCTCACAAGCTTCTCCAACAACTTAACTACAACACCTGACACACAGACAGGCCTGTAGTTTGATGCTTGAGTTCTATCACCTCCTTTATGAAGTGGCATAATCTTGCCCTCCTTCCACTCCTTAGGAACTTCACTGAGTGCAAGACTCATATTAAAAAAATATGTCAAGGAAGGTGTCAACTCCCTGGCACATTCCTTCAGAATACATGGTGATATATTATCAAGTCCCACAGCCTTATTAACATCTAGTTTGCTCAACTCTCCATACACCTCTTGCACACTTACAGTCAGTCTCTCCTCCCCCATCATCAACTGCTCTCAATCTCTCCATGAAGTACATTCACAAGATTGAAAGACCTTTATGAACTGCTCATTAAGTATCTCCACCACACCATCTGCAACAGCTGTCTTTATAGCATTTTCTCCAATCAATGTCATCCTTCCATAATCATTTTTTCTTTTGCTGGCTACATATCGAAAGAACTCCTTAGGATTCTTTTTGGCTTCATTAGCTAACTGCTGTTCATACCTCTCTTTAGCTACCCTCACCAATCAAGTCACCTGCCTTGCCTGGTCTTTGTAGTCCTCATGGAATTGCTTATTTCCACTTCTCTTATGCTGCCTCCATAATGCCCTTTTTCTCTGTATCACATGCTTAATCTCTTTATTCATCCATTTCACACCTACCTTATTTAACCTTTTCACCCTTGGAATACATTTAAACATTGCATCTACTAGATAGTTTTTGAAATCCCCCCAAGCTGCATTGATCTCTTTTCCAGCTAACTCCTCATTCCATGCTACACCTGCAAGCTGTATCCTGAGCTCTTCATAATCATCCCCCCCGCCTTGTAGTTACACATATATCCTTTTCTTACAAAGGTCCTCACACTGCTGGCAACCACCCTCTCAATCATATCCCTTCTCTTCCTCCTATTCACAAGGCTTTGCAAGTTTCATTCTCTCCATCTGTCCTTATATCACATATTATGACATTAGTCAGTCTTCTCAGGATCATTTCCAACATATCATCATCAAAATCAGGAGAACAAATCTGTGCACAATAATCCATATGAGGCCTGATCAAGGCCTTACACAATGGAACCAGAACCTCTTTATTTCTACAAGTTAAGGTCCTCTGCATCGTTGCTATAATCTGATGTGATGTATTCACAACTTCTGCAATGTGATCTCTTATCTCCTCACCTTCCTCTAAAATTTCCCCACCAAGTGTAGACTTTTCATTCCATACAATATCACTTATCGTATCCCATATAAGTGCTGCCAATTCATATGATCTATTAAGTCTGCTTGATTCCTCATCACTCTCCCCAGTTTTGCATCATCTGCAAACAATTGTATAGCACCAGTTAAACCTATCCCAACATTATTATTATATACAAATTAAATAACAATGGCTCTAAAATTGCTCCTTGCAGCACACCACAAGTAACTTTCCTCTTATGAGATAGTGCTTGCCCCATACACAACTTGCTGATAGCTATTCAATAGCTTTCACCTATCCAACTCACTGGTCTATCATCAATCCCATCTTGCTTCAGTTTAGTGACCAACTTGTTGTGTGTCAATTTATCAAAAGCGTTTGCAAAATCTAAGTATACCATTGTATATGCATCTCCTTGTCCAATACATTTGTAACTTAGATTGAAAGCCAAATGGCTATTTTTCTGGCAACCTTAATAATAATGAAGGGGATACAAATCCCTTGATGTTTAACTGCCAGTAAGCGAAACTCTAAGAACTAGGACTAAGATCTATGAGTTTCATACCGAAAAACTATCGGCAAATCCAAATGTAAGTAACCACTTAGTAGTACAACACCAAGGGAACTCGAATCAAAAGTGGAGCAAGCTCCCTCACTATCCTTGATATTTTCTCATAATGTAAAAACACAGCCCCTAGGGGATGTAATACTGTAATTACATTATGAGGAGATGTCACTACCCAGACTGGTTTCAACCTTTTTTGAAGTCTCATCAGTGAGTAGGCAGACCTAGAAGATAACAAGGTTTAAGTGAAAAGAACTTACATACCTTCACTATACGAATGCCATAAAGGTGTGCCTGTATATGGCATTTGTACAGTGAAGGTATGTAAGTTCTTTTCACTTAAACCTTGTTATCTTCTAGGTCTGCCTACTCACTGATGAGACTTCAAAAAAGGTTGAAACCAGTCTGGGTAGTGACATCTCCTCATAATGTAATTACAGTATTACATCCCCTAGGGGCTGTGTTTTTACATTATGAGAAAATATCAAGGATAGTGAGGGAGCTTGCTCCACTTTTGATTCGAGTTCCCTTGGTGTTGTACTACTAAGTGGTTACTTACATTTGGATTTGCCGATAGTTTTTCGGTATGAAACTCATAGATCTTAGTCCTAGTTCTTAGAGTTTCGCTTACTGGCAGTTAAACATCAAGGGATTTGTATCCCCTTCATTATTAACATTTGTAACTTTTTTATAGTACATAAGCAAGTTTGTAAAACACATCATCATCATCATCAAATTCCTGCATGTACCCTCAAGGGGTGTACAGGATATGATAGTACTACATGAAAAAAATTACATCATTACTAACTTCCTATCTACAATGTTCCTCCAAATCAGTTTGTTACCTTGTCAAGACTCCAACATTATCAGATCTTATATTTCTTTCGTCTAAGGCACTTTCTATCGTATCAATACACCTATATCTCGGTCTTCCTCTGGGTCGTTTTGCTGCCAACCTGGCAGAGAACACTTGCTTTGCTAATCCTTCTTCGCCCATTCTGTTTAAGTGACCATATCACCTAAGATTAGCTCTGCTAACGCATTCCTGGATGCTGACAATGTCAAGTTCTTTCCTAATATCCTTTTTTAATATGATATTGCCATTGATGCCAACTGTTCATGCCTATAATCTTTCTCAGCACTCTCATATCTGTAGTCGCTAGTCTTTGGTCAAGTGTTTTACTTCTGACCCAGCTCTCAGATCCATAAGTTAAAACTGGTTTGAACACTGTCTTGTATACAGCTAACTTTTGTAAAACACGGCTGTTAAATTCTGAATGAGAAGAATTGTACAATTATAGTATCTCATTCAGAGTTTAACATGATCTGCCATTCCTAAAGCAAATTCCTGTTAATCAGAACTAAACAGTAAAATTTTGTCAAATATTGTACTCCACTTAATTGTAAAATAAATTGTAAGATATAAGTAACAACTTTGAACTGTAAGCAGTACTGTTCACAAAAAAGAATGATTCTTAGTAATTTATATGTATGCTGTAAACTAGGCATGGGACCTTGGAACTTAATCCCCTTATTTAGAGTGCCTGTCTGGGGCAAGACACGAGATTCCGAGTATGAGTAATGCACGCAAAAAGAAGTATCATCTGCTAGAGTCCTATTTGGCGCTGCTTGTCATGTGGCAAGGACGATAGTAGGCAGTGAATTTGGCACTAGTTGTCAAAGAGACATGTGCTGTTCACGAAAAGAGAAGAACCAATGGGAGAAGAAGGCACGAGATACAAAACGGAATAGCAGAGTCAAAAACGCCCTCTTATCTCTTGGTTCTTACCTCTTATCTCGTAGCTCTGAGCTTTGGCTCTTGCACCAACTCATGCTCCTGTGTTCCAGTATGTAGATGCCGAAAGTCGCTGAGACCTCTAAGGTAGTAAACCTATGGAATGATGTCGTGTAGTCAGAAAGTATGCACTCCTGTGATAGCCGAGCCAAGCCAGATTAGGAACCTCATGGCCATGCTGTATGTTACTGACGAAGACTCAACGTCCACCTGTGGTATGCGACACGATCTCCCAATAAAAGGGTCTATGGAACAGGAAAGAAGAACCCCCATTCCAGATATCGAGCTGAGAAGGAAAGTATGACTTCAGTCCCACTAAGAAATTCTTTGTTTTCACATTTTGGATTCATAAAGAAGGGACGTGTGTAGTCATAATAAGTGTTCCTGTCGAACGAATGCGAGAGTTTAATATTTGTTCCAAGGAAATGTGGCTTAGTAATTTCTTTGTTCCTCGAGAACAGATTATGATATCTTAATTAGTTCCTTGAGAACGTGTGTTTAGTTAATGTAAACTCATAGAAATGTGTGTATTGAGATAATGTAAGTTCCTTGAGAACGTGTAGGAAGTTTGATAAGATTTATTTAGAGTAACGAAATTTAGAGAAAAGGACTTCAGGAATTTTATAGGGAAGGAGCTGAGATTAATTTGTATGATCGAGTTGAATAATATTTTGTATGTATATGAGTTTATGTTTGATCTCAGTTGACAAAATTGTATGTTCTACTGATGTGAGCTAAGGTGTAATCCTCAGATATTCTGCTAAGTAGCCAGATAAGCTAATGAAGTGTGAGTTGTGTTGTTCTAGAAGAGAGAGTTTAACCTTGATATTTAAATGGGAGTTAAGATCTTAAAGTGTGTGTAATTTCTATGTTTTTAGTATAATAAATGTTGTGTGTTAATTTGAAGTATGTGCTTGCCTAACTTAATTTCATCTTTACCACTCATAAAATTTCGGATCTAAGCGGGAACCCAATTTATTAGTATAAGACCACGACTGTAATGTGTCTAAGGATAGAAATAAATATATAGTAAGTCTTTAAAATAATAGTGGTATTGTGTTCCCTGATCATTGATTCCTGGATATTACGCTTTCGATTATCTAGACGTAGGATGGCGCAGTTCAAATAAATTTTCTCTGTGTCGAAATAGGAATCAATTATCAGAAGAATAGAAGGGCTGGTTCATCCATAAGAATACCACCTCCTATTATTCGCACTAGAAATATAATATCACTATACTAAGTAGGCCAAAGGTGTGTACTAAGACTGCATGATAGAGTAAGTAGACGCAGAAAAAAACAATTGAGTGTATAAAAAGAAGGTATATATATATATATGAAAGGAAAGAACGAAAGAGAAACAAAAGATAAAAGAAATATTAACACCCCTCCCTTAGGATATAACAATGGCGCAGTGGACAGGATGTGTTTCTCGATAATTAGGTGATTAATTAAGATTGAGAATAGTATAATCATCTATAATATTGATTCTGCACAAAAAAAAAAAGGATTGTTACTGAAATTTTTCTTAGCAATAAAAGAAAGTGAATCACAGTGAGTAGGTTATGAGTTAAGCCAGGCAAGGAGATTGTGTATAAAATTGAATTAGCATTGAAATTTGTGTATTTGTATTAGTGTATCTGATTAACCACAATGGCTTTAACTTCAAGCACGGAAACAGAAGATCACGAGTTCTTCTGTACCATAAACCCCCAGCAAATCTTTCTCCAGTATTCTGGCGAAGAATCGGACGATGTAATAGATTTTTTTCCTATATCGAGAACCTGAGAAAATTGGCAAACTGGACAGATCTCCAATTACTAATTTTGCTTAGGAGCAAGTTAACAGGAGAGGTGAAGAATTTCTTACACTCCTCCCCGATTCTGAAAGAAACTTTTGACTATACAAAATTTAAGGAAATGTTAATTTTGCAATTCTCAAAATTAAGGAGCATTGGACCCAATTTATGGAAAACTGCAAAGAAGCGCTCAAAAGGATAGGGAAAGCGTAACAGAATATTACAATCGTCTGCTAACCCTAGCCAACCGTATCAGTGTTTCTAAGGAGGATAGACCTCACCTAGACTGGGCAGTATTCCACCAGTTCAAGCAGGGATTAAAATCGGAATTGAGGGAAACAGCATATAAAAAAATGCTGACAAACTTAGAGGATTGCTACAATGCTGTTAAAGAGAAAGAACAGATGTTTGGCGACATCTGTCCTGCATCCACAGTAGGCCATATTAACGTAATCAAGGAAACTAGTAAGTGTGAGAATAATAATAGGTCAGAAAAAGAGCATAAAGGAAATCAAGGGAATGCTGATGGACAGAAGTCCATTAATTTTAATCAGGTGACGATAAGACAAGAAGTTGAGTGACAGAATGAGCCTATGTTAAACTGACTTGATAACATGATGCTGAAGTTGGAATCAATGACTGAACAAAGATCCAGTGTCTCTCAACCTCAATCCCAGAATAGTTATGCTCAAAGAGATCATAGGGAACCCTCTAAATGTTTCAGATGTAATAAGATTGGGCATCTTGCCAGGAACTGTTTTTCTGGCAGAAAGCCCTCCTGGAAAAACAACAAACAGTCAAATTTCGGGCATGTCCCCTGTAATAATAAGAGGAGAAATAAAGGCCGTACAAAATCGAGAGAGTCAAGGATGATAATCCAAGGGAGTATACAAAGATCCCCTTGTGACATTTTAATAGATACTGGTTGTAATGCCTCTATCATAAATGAAGGAGTATTAGATCAAGAATCTGGAGGGGCATTACTGAATTGAGGAGACCAGTCAGACTGTCAACTATTTCAAAATCAGTCTGTTATGCATATAAGAAGGTGGTTCGCACAAAGATATACCTGCCTGAGTTTGGGTTATGTGTTTGGCAAGAACTAGTAGTTCTTCCCTCATCACCTAGCTCAAGATCACAGATTATTTTGGGAACTGACTTCTTACAGAAATATCAATTTTCCTGCGACTTCTACAAAGGTGAAATGTTCATAATGGGTAGAAAGAGGTTAGTCAGGAAGAACAAAGCATTAGATCATGAAGTTGGGGAACACCTCATAAAGAAAATTCACGACGCAAAGGACACAGAACCATCAGGCAAAAAAGAGAAAGGTATTAGAAATATTTAAATTGAGACTCAGAACACTTCGGATCCCGAAGTGTTCTGAGTTAGCTGTAAATTAGATAACTGCAGTGTCTCAAGTGTAAAATTACACAAGGATACATGCAACTCGGAGACAAAGGTAGAGGACGATTGTCCGAGATCTGTAGAGGTAAATTGTATTGAAATACTTAATGAGGGAATGAACAAAGAAGTAGGGATAAGTGGAGGAAACGCTCGCCTGAGCAACTTCAAAACATCACTGCTAAAAACGCACAGAAAACATCAACAAAAATTTGCAGCATTTACAAGAAAGGGACAAACACCCCCCCCCCCCTTTTCTCTAAATCTTAATTGGAAGATCTAAGCAAAAAAAAAAATTTTTTTTTTTTCAAAAATATTTCTTTAAGTGGAATTGAAGAAGCCTTTGTTAAATTCTGAATGAGAAGAATTGTGCAATTATAGTATCTCATTCAGAGTTTAACATGATCTGCCATTCCTAAAGCAAATTCTTGTTAATCAGAACTAAATAGTAAAATTTTGTCTAATATTGTACTCCACTTAATTGTAAAATAAATTGTAAGATATAAGTAACAACTTTGAACTGTAAGCAGTACTGTTCACAAAAAGGATTAATTCTTAGTAATTTATATGTATGCTGTAAACTATGCATGGGATCTTGGAACTTAATCCCCTTATTTAGAGTGCCTGTCTAGGGCAAGACACGAGATTCCGAGTATGAGTAATGCACGCAAAAAGAAGTATCATCCGCTAGAGTCCTATTTGGTTCTGCTCGTCACGCAGTGTGGCAAGGACGATAGTAGGCAGTGAATTTGGCACTAGTTGTCAAAGAGACATGCGCTGTTCACGAAAAGAGAAGAACCAATGGGAGAAGAAAGCACGAGATACAAAACGGAATAGCAGAGTCAAAAACGCCCTCTTATCTCTCGGTTCTTAGCTCTTATCTCGTAGCTCTGAGTTTTTGCTCTTGCACCAGCTCGTGTTCCTGTGTTCCAGTATGTAGATGCCGAAAGTCGCTGAGACCTCTAAGGTAGTAAACCTATGGAATGATGTCGTGTAGTCAGAAAGTATGCACTCCTGTGATAGCCAAGCCAGATAAGGAACCTCAGGGCCATGCTGTATGTTACTGACGAAGACTCAACGTTCACCTGTGGTATGCGGTACGGTCTCCCAATATAAGGGTTTATGGAACAGGAAAAGAAGGAAAGAAAGAAAGGAAGGAAAGAAGGAAAGGAAGCTGAGAAGGAAAGTATGACTTCAGTCCCACTAAGAAATTCTTTGTCTTCCATTTTGGATTCATAAAGAAGGGATGTGTGTAGTCTTAATAGGTGTTCCTGTCGAACGAATGCGAGAGTTTAATATTTGTTCCAAGGAAATGTGGCTTAGTAATTTCTTTGTTCCTCGAGAACAGATTATGATATCTTAATTAGTTCCTTGAGAACGTGTGTTTAGTTAATGTAAACTCATAAAAATGTGTGTATTGAGATAATGTAAGTTCCTTGAGAACGTGTAGGAAGTTTGATAAGATTTATTTAGAGTAACGAAATTTAGAGAAAAGGACTTCAGGAATTTTATAGGGAAGGAGCTGAGATTAATTTGTATGATCGAGTTGAATAATATTTTGTATGTATATGAGTTTATGTTTGATCTCAGTTGACAAAATTGTATGTTCTACTGATGTGAGCTAAGGTGTAATCCTCAGATATTCTGCTAAGTAGCCAGATAAGCTAATGAAGTGTGAGTTGTGTTGTTCTAGAAGAGAGAGTTTAACCTTGATATTTAAATGGGAGTTAAGATCTTAAAGTGTGTGTAATTTCTATGTTTTTAGTATAATAAATGTTGTGTGTTAATTTGAAGTATGTGCTTGCCTAACTTAATTTCATCTTTACCACTCATAAAATTTCGGATCTAAGCGGGAACCCAATTTATGAGTATAAGACCACGACTGTAATGTGTCTAAGGATAGAAATAAATATATAGTAAGTCTTTAAAATAATAGTGGTATTGTGTTCCCTGATCATTGATTCCTGGATATTACGCTTTCGATTATCTAGACACAGGGTGGCGCAGTTCAAATAAATTTTCTCTGTGTCGAAATAGGAATCAATTATCAGAAGAATAGAGGGGCTGGTTCATCCATAAGAATACCACCTCCTGTTATTCGTACTAGAAATATAATATCACTATACTAAGTAGGCCAAAGGCGTGTACTAAGACTGCATGATAGAGAGTTGATAGACGCAGAAAAAAACAATTGAGTGTATAGAAAGAAGGTGTGTGTATATATATATATATATATATATACACACACCTTCTTTCTATACACTCAATTGTTTTTTTCTGCAAGGAAAGAACAAAAGAGAAACAAAAGATAAAAGAAATATTAACTCCTCCCCCGGGATATAACAACTACCTCCTTTAACAAATTCATGCTGACAAACAAAGAATACCACTGTTATAAAACCCACTTTTGTATCTTATCTCTCACCAACCTTTCTAATATCTTAACTACAACTCCAGATATACAGATCAGCTTATAATTTGTTACCTTAACCTTACAACCACCTTTGAGAAGTGGAAAAATTCTGCTTTCCTTCCACTTCTTTCGGATTTGAGCTGTTGCAAAACTCTTATTAAACAGGCATGCCAATACTACTGCCAATTCCCTGGAGCATTCACTTAAGATGTACGTTGATGATATGTTATTAATTCCTATTGCTTTGTTGACATCAAGTTTATTTCCTCATATAACTCCTGCTCATTCATCGTTAAGTCTTCTCTCATTTCATTTGCTACACTTGAGCTTCTGATTTCATACAGTGAATGAACACCTTAATGAACTAATCACTGAACACCTTGACTGCAGCAGTCACCAATCTCCTACTTTCATCCATGAATAGAATCTTACCATAATCATTTTTCCATCTACTTGCTGCATATTAAAAAAAAAAAAAAAAAACATTAAGAGGGGCTTCTTAGCCTGATTTGCTCATTTCTGTTCATACTGCACTTCTGTTGTCATTACTGAGTCACTCTCCAGACCTGTTCCTTATACTCTTCATGCAACTGATTATCATATTTACTCGAATAAAGCTCTCACCCTCACATATATCTTGCACCCCTGATTTTACTTTACAAAAAAAAAAAAAAAAAAAAAAATTAAAGTTTTGCATAGAGTTTGCACACACAAAAAAGTTTAAAACCTTAAGAAATAGAGAGTGAATGTTGTTATGGCAATTTTTAGATATTTTGGAATTTGGTTGAAGAAAATCAGCATTTCAACTCAACAATCATCAGCTTGCCTTTGTCGTTGGGTCACGCGATCTTTTGTTAATACCACACCAATCATATGCATAGAGATGGAAGCAACCAGCAGAGGAAATGTGGGAGTGAGAGCATTGACTTCTACTCAATCTGGGATTGCGTGGGAGTGGATTAAGAATAAGAGACTATCATTAGAACTGTTATGCAACGGGATTTTGACAGCTAGGAACATGATTTCACCAGAAATAACTAATTTGATTACAGAAGCATTGTTGCTAAAAGCTTCAAATATATTGTGTGATAAAAGTGAGCGGCCAATCGCATAAATAACATCGATAATTAAAATTTAAATGCATTAATTTAATAAATAATGTGAGCAAATATAAATTATTATAGTGAATACTGAGGATATTTAATTATAAATATCAATTTTGTTTTTTCCTGAAAAACTTTACTTCCCAAAAATCCTTGCACATATCTCACCCCCACGATTTTTTAACCTTAATTTTGGGTAAAAAAGTGTGAGTTATACTCGAGTAAATATGGTATTACCATTATTCATCCTGTACTAACTCCAAAGTACCTTCTTCTTTGAGATTTCATGCTCAATCCCCTCGTTCATCCATTTTACACCTACCTTATTCAGCCTTTTGACCTTTAGAATACATTCACACATTGATGCTGTTATGTAGTTTCTTTGTATTTCCCAAACAGCATTTATTTCCTTACTGTTCAATTCCTCATTCCATGCTGTTTCCTAAACTTGTCATAATCACCAGCCTTGTACTTCCAAATATACCCTTTCCTCACAAAAGTCATCATATGGCTAGCCACAACCCGTGTGATCATTTCATGATCACTCTCTCACAAACTGGAGGGATTTGTGAAACCCCACTCACAATTACATCTGCTGATGAAACCATCAGATCTAAAACTCTCGATTCTTGTGCTCTCCTTTACATACTGGCTGAGATAGTTGTCTATGAAGAACTCAAGAAATTCATTTTCCTTATTCCTAAATGCTATCTCTTCATTCTAATCTATATCGCCATAATTAAAATCACCCATAATTTTCCTTGTTCACTAACCAGAGTTGTTTATACAATTCTTCATCACCACCCTACCACATTACCTAGCCTATAAACAACATCCAACTAAATGTCTCTTCCTGTCAACCTCCATCTTACACCACACTGCCTTAAAACCACTGCTCTCTTTCCCTCTTTCATGTCTACCTTATATGGACATAATTTTCCTGCTGTCACAGCAGTACTCCCCACCCCCTTTTTTCCCTTTTCTATCCTTGCAACAAACCCAGTACCTTTCAACCATGTTTCACTTATTACAACGATTTTGGGCGAATAAACTCAATCCATTAAGCAGTTTCGTCTGCCTTATTTCTGATACTCTGGCATTTGTAAATAAACGCAGCAGTTCACATTTAACTCTATAACCAGTCCTACCCAAGCCACTTGTTGGTTGTGAATTTCCCACTATCCCTGACCTTGCCCAATCACCTTTATTACTGCTTACCACTTACCTCGTATATCCATTTAGTCTTAACTACCCCAATCACATCCGAATCAATTCCATTTCTATGCTGATTGTCCCCATACATACACCACTCCTCCCAACATCCACTTTCCACATCGCTTGTCTCCCTATCCACCCGAGCCCCTCCCCCTGTTTCTCTTGTATTCCCATCTCTCACACTACTACTCTTTCCATTGCCAAGCATTTCAGTCTCTACAACAGCACTCTCCTAATCTTTCACATCACCTCTTACTTCAGATCTCTCTTGCTTTCATCACATACTGCACTTTCATCTAGCAACAGTTTCTTCAGTTCACTCACTCCAAAGCCATTCACAAATGCAATCCATCACGTCTGCATAATTCCATTCTTTCTTCCCTCAAATACATGCCATACATCCACAAACTGCCTCACTTCTCCTCACAGATCTGCCAGTATACCATTCGTGATTCTGGCTCTCCGTCTCAACTCACCATTGTCATACCCCAACAACACAAGGACAAACCTTTCCTAGTACTGTTATCTTTCACTCTACTCAATAACATCCTAATATCTGCCCTTACATTCTCCTTGTGTCCACTTAATTCATCTGTCCCCATAACCACAACTAATTCTCTTGCTCATTTTCTCTTCGTGTCCAAAGCATGAATTATCTTGCTCATTTTCCCTCCTGGATAGCAAGCCTTATGAACTCTCTCATTAACCAATCCTCTAACAATGGAATCTCCATACGCTGCTGTTCTCGAATCACTTGTTTCTTTTACCCTTTTTTCTTTCATTCTATTCTTTTGCACACTTTCATTTGTTTTCACTAAGCACCTAATATCACTCTACATATTCCTCATTTCATGTTTCATTTTGAATAACTCTTTCTTCAAATCTTGCATTCTGGCCATTTCCTTCTCTGTCACTCCCATAGTCTCACTCTCACTATCTCTTGATCTGTCATAGCTTACTTCTGTTTCCTCATTCATATATCCTTACACTCTCTTATCACTTACTTTTACTTATTCATTTTTGAATTGTTTCACTCCCTCAGTCTCGCTAACTTTCGCTCCATGTCAGTTTTTTTCATTTATGCTAACCTCGTAGTCAAAATGTTGCACTTGCTACAAATCCATACTTTCTCTTGTCTTCTGTTCAGTCTCTCCACAAACATCTTTCACATTTCACCACATGTACATGTTGCACTCAAGACATTTAACCATTTTTGAAAACTCTACATCATTAATGGAATTTGATTTTCATGCCACTTGCAGCTCGCTCTGTTGATATAATATAATGATATATTATATTATTATCTTCAAGATTCATTAAATGGATTGAACAGTAGCTGCAAGAAATTTGGATGAAAATTAGTAATAATAAGACAAAAGGGTATGAAAGTGCACATGGAAAACATCACTCGCATTCTGAACAAGCTATTTGGATTACACTTTTTTATTGAAGATAGCAAATTAAATATACAAATAGTCAACAGAATAAGTAAAGTTGGTATCTTTGGAAGCTAGGTGACTATTGGATCTGAGAGTTGAGTTAGAAATAAAGGTTGATCAAAGGCAGTGCATATGAGAATTTTGAGAAAAATTAGATGAGTGAACAGATGTCAGTATCGTGTTAAAAATGAAGATATTAGGAAGAAAATGGTATGGTAACTTAAACAAAATGGGAGAGGTTAGAAATAGGTGTTTGATGCAAAGATGGTTGGCAAAAGAAAACCAAGATCAAGTAGTTCAATTCAGTTACAAATCCCTACAAAACTGAAATATAAGATCCTGGGGTCCTTACAAATAGCAGATTAATTTGGAGAAATACTTGATAGGAAGTTTATAATAATGCAAGTTTAACAGTGTAATACTATCGCAGTATGTTGTGTATACCCCTTGAGGGTACATACATTCCTAAAAGAGGATACTTTCCAAAAGTTAAAGAATTTGAATAAACAATGAAATACAGATAATTGTTATATGGGAGGCGAGTAGAATGCACTGCCAGAGTAAAGATGCATCATTTTTTTATATCTAATGGACAATAATTTTTCTATTTAAATTGTATATCTATTAAGTCGTTTACTCTTAATTTATATAGTCACGATATTAATACCAACACACAACATACACTAATGCCAACACATACACACATCATCTCCTATCCACTACCAGTAGTATTTTTGTCTGTAAATTGTGTGTAAATATTCTCTTGGCCTATTTGCCTGTGTGCAGGATGAAAAACCTGAGTTTTTGAAAGAAAAAACTATGTATGAGATCAGATAACTTGATAATCAGATAACTTTCAACTGAAAAAACCCATATAAAGATTCCTCTTGCCATGACAAGAATCAAACTCAGATCTTTTCCAATTGAACGGTGCAGTGTCCCATTGTTCTTCTAATTGAGCTACAGAGGTGCTACGAGATATTACAAGAACAAAATAAACAAAATGCAGAACTAATTCACTTCAACAACATTTATTACTAAGTCACTACAAAAACTAAAAAGAATAGTGTCTGATGACCATCACACACCAAATCCCAATTCATGCAAATGAGCAGCTATAATAGCATTCACCTATATGGTGGCAGTTATCAATTACTAACAATGTTCCCAATATCCTTTCTTTTAGGCGAAAACCAATCGAAAACCAAAATTCGCTCCTGTTCCTAGACACACTAGTTACACGTCTTCCTTCAGGCAGTCTATCTTTCACGGTCTACCGAAAACCGACACACACGGGCCAATACATACATGCGAATTCATATCACCACCCAGCACAAAAATATGGAGTCATAAACACCCTTAAAAACAGAGCCACAACTATTTGCTCTAACCAGCAAGCCCTAAAACAAGAACTAAAAATCATTAGTGACACATTCATAAACAATGGCTATAACAAAAATACTGTCAATAAAATACTCCATAAAACCACAGCAAAAACGAATAGAGACTACAGTAAAACCATAGCCATCCCATATATTAAAGGGTTATCAGAAAAAATCAACAGAATCCTACAACATTATAACCTCAATGCTACCTTTAAACCACCCACTAAACTTAAAACCATATTCAGCTCCTCTAAGGATCCTCTCCTCCCATTAGCACATCCTGGAGTCTATTGCATCCACTGCACCTGTAACTTACCGTACATCGATGAAACAGGATGGACAATCCCTATACGCAAGAAAGAACACATTAGACTCATTAAATATAACCATTATGGTGAAGCAGGCCTCTCAGACCATGCACTTAACACCTTACACCGCACAAAAACATGGTGCGAAAGAAAATTTAAAGAATCCTGATAAACCACCCAAATATCAACAATAAAGATAGTATGAAAATTCCAAGGATCTGGATGGCACATATTCAGCCAACCTAATATGAAAGATTCAACATAAGTCAGGACTCTAGCCAATCCGCTAGTATTAGAAACCATTCCACTCCAACTGGCTGGAATGATGTTAATATATGTATATAGTAGACAACACAAATAATAGGACTCTAGTCAGTCAGTTCTGACTAGTCAGTCAGTGACTAGTCAGTTAGTCAGTGTCTTTAACGAACCAGTATGATTGTAATATAGCTTGTTTCTTGTGTATATTTGTACGCTCCAGAAGATGACCTTGACATATAGGTCGAAACGTCGAATTGTAAAATTTTAGTAATAGTAAACTAAAGTTTTTATTCAAACACGGTAGTCGTCTCCATAATTTCCAAAAATGCATTCGGATCACCGTGCAAGCCTAAAAGAAAGGATTCAGATCATCCATGGAAATGATACCCACAAGCGTTGCAATCGCTATGATAAGCTAAAGATTCGTATTTCTCTCCTGATCAATCGGCTGGCCTTTTTAAAGAGATGCAGAGACAATAACCTCATTCCGATCTGCATCAGGCTAAAAAAGAAATTTACATCCACTAAGGCACTCCGTATCTATGACCGCACAGAAAAAGCAATGCTTAGAGAACAGATCCAAACAGCCCGCCGAAACCTAGCTACAACACAAAATCTAGTTTCTGAATTACAATCAGAACTATCGAACTATGTTAACCCAGATATTCTACAAACACTTGAAAGAATTACTGACAATTCGGCCAAGCATACCCTGGAAAAGAACAAAGAAAAACTCAAGAAAAAATTCCACAGGTTGAAACAACGGCAAAATATGGCGGCCAATCAGAGGACATCCTCCCCGAGAAACAACAATGAGCAACAAACAAGGGAGACAAGGAGCGACCAACCACCGACAAGCAAGAACCATGTGATTAACTTATTAAGCCACACCCTGAACAACGGCGAACTCACGCTGCTGAATAAAGGACTGAACTACGCAATAGCGCCTAAAAAGGTAAACAAATTAGATTTTATCTACCACATTGAAAGAGGCATCAGATCCCTACCTAACAACATAGCAGACAAAATACCCAGAAAACCATACAGAACAACCTGACTAAAACAGAATTAGCAGCAATTAAATCATTAAAAGCCAAACAAAACATAATAATAACGAAAGCTGATAAAGGCAGTGCCACTGTTGTCCTTGACAGGTCAACATACATACTGCAAATGAACCAACTAGTAGCCGATAACAACACATATAAAATGGTAAATTATAACCCAACAAAGAGGATAAAGGACAAAACAGAAAAACTACTAAAGTCCGTCACTTCTTGGCCACCAGACACAGTTAAAAAACTCAAACCCCACTACGCCCGCCCCCCCAGAATATATGGGGTTCCGAAAATACACAAACAAAATGTGCCCCTTCGACCAATAGTGGAAGGAATAGACAGTCCCAATTACCACCTAGCCAAGAAATTAGCGGCAACACTCAAGGAGTTGGTAGGTCATTCCCCCTCCTAGATAAAAAACACACAACACTTTATAAACATAATCAAAAACATAACACTCGACAAAGACGACTTATTAGTCAGTTTTGACGTTTCTGCCCTTTTCACTAATGTCCCCATCAATGACACAATTCTCCTACTACAGAACAAATTTCCGCCCGACATTACGGCCCTCTTTGCCCATGTACTAAAGTCCAGTTACTTCGTGTGGCAAAACAAATTCTACCTACAAAAGGAAGGTACAGCCATGGGCTCACCATTATCCCCCCCCCCAATCGCGAACTTCTACATGGAAACCTTTGAGCAAAGGGCTCTTGATTCCGCCACGCTTCGACCGACAATCTGGCTCAGATACGTTGACGACGTGTTCGAGATCTGGCCGCACGGTCGACAAACGCTAAACACATTCCTCAGCCACCTAAACAAACAACACGAACGCATACAATTTACCATCGAAATCGAAAACCAAAATTCGCTCCCGTTCCTAGACACACTAGTTACATGTCTTCCTTCAGGCAGTCTATCCTTCACGGTCTACCGAAAACCGACACACACGGGCCAATACATACATGCGAATTCATATCACCACCCAGCACAAAAATATGGAGTCATAAACACCCTTAAAAACAGAGCCACAACTATTTGCTCTAACCAGCAAGCCCTGAAACAAGAACTAAAAATCATTAGTGACACATTCATAAACAATGGCTATAACAAAAATATTGTCAATAAAATACTCTATAAAACCACAACAAAAACGAATCTAGATTACAGTAAAACCATAGCCATCCCATATATTAAAGGGTTATCAGAAAAAATCAACAGAATCCTACAACATTATAACCTCAATGCCACCTTTAAACCACCCACTAAACTTAAAACCATATTCAGCTCCTCTAAGGATCCTCTCCTCCCATTAGCACATCCTGGAGTCTATTGCATCCGCTGCACCTGTAACTTACCGTACATTGGTGAAACAGGACGGACAATCCCTATACGCAAGAAAGAACACATTAGACACATTAAATATAACCATTATGGTGAAGCAGGCCTCTCAGATCATGCACTTAACACCTTACACCAAATCAACTGGAAAAGCACCTGCTCCTTACACCGCACAAAAACATGGTACGAAAGAAAATTTAAAGAATCTTGCGAAATCCTGATAAACCACCCAAATATTAACAATAAAGATGGTATGAAAATTCCAAGGATCTGGATGGCACATATTCAGCCAACCTAATATGAAAGATTCAACATAAGTCAGGACTCTAGCCAATCCGCTAGTATTAGAAACCATTCCACTCCAACTGGCTGGAATGATGTTAATATATGTATATAGTAGACAACACAAATAATAGGACTCTAGCGTTGAAGTATAATTTTTTTTTTTTTTTTCCCACCAGAGGTCAGGCCAACAATTGTGGTAGCGGTCAGTCAGTGTCTTTAACGAACCAGCTATACTACAATCATACTGGTTCGTTAAAGACACTGACTGACCGCTACCACAATTGGAGCGTACAAATATACACACCAGAAGATGACCTTGACATAAAGGTCGAAACGTCGAATTGTAAAATTTTAGTAATAGTAAACTAAAGTTTTATTCAAACACGGTAGTTGTCTCCATAATTTCCAAAAATGCAATGTTCCCAATGCTTGGAGATTTTGAAATAAATATCACCTTAAGCCAATTTATGAAACTGTAGTTAATAGTAAGATCTCCAAAAGACATATATCCAGTTGAAAAATAGACATAAGTATATAAAATATACTGTAACTGCCAGAGAGCATATGTGGTAGATTCTGGCTAATCCACAGAAATCTGTACTAAAGAGCAAGGCTGTACACCACCTTCTTGAACTCACAAAGAATGCATCTACTAAAAACCATAATATGGACCGGGAAAGTGTGTATTCTATTTAAAAAGTACTTTTTATTATAAGCAAGTTTTCAAAGAATCTATAGAGATCATCCTATCATATGATGTCTCGAACTGTAACTACGGGATTGCACTAGTAGATTCTCGTAGAGAGGCTTATACGTTGGTTATGCATTACTAAATCACTTAAGGAATTGACAACGTAGATACGAATATAAATTTAATTACACTTTAATAAATATTTCCAATATTTCTGCAACATCACGTTGCCATTTTCAAAAGAAACTTACAAAAAAAAAAGGCACGTGAACGTATGCAATACAACACAGTAACTGAGAATGAAGTGATGAAGCTATTGTTCTCCTAAAAGTCCTGATGGTGCCCTCTAGCAGGCTAAGGTGTTCTTGACCGTTGGGCTGAAGGTCTGCTGATGTAAGCCTCCCAAATTTGGGGCAGTCTCATACAACCAAATTTGTTGAGGTTTGGAGAGTTTCTTAGGACTGAGGCTGATTCCATAAATAGTCTTTCGAATCTGTATTTGCTACGGTGTATTACTGTAGCTTTCTTCCACCGTATTCTGTGGCATGTATCCAGATCATCGTCTGCAACACCAGAATGGATGTACTTGTGAAAAACGGATGTAGTTCTTGTGTTCAGAAATTCTGATATTCGCTGTCCTGCCTGTTTGGCCAAAGTAAGACACTTTACAGCTGCAAGTGACCTGGTATACACCAGGTAGGTCTAGGGAAAGTGGTTGGTCTTTAGTGGAGCGGATATGGGATGCCAATTTTCTGTATGGTCCATAACAGGAGGTCAAGTCATTTTTTTTTAAGATTTTAGTAATTTTTTCCAAGGTGCCTTGGGTGTAGGGAATGGTGATGGATTTAGAGTAATCCATGTTGTGGAGGGGGGGGGAGGGGGTTGTGGTTTGTAGGTTTCAATATTTTTTGGATTTGGGGGGGGGGGGGTAGCCATTGGCTGAGAAAGTGTTGAGAATGTTATTTAGTTCAGTGTTTAGGGCCATGTCGTTAGAACAGATTAGTTTAGCCCAGTTGTATAGTGTTTTCACCACTCCATATTGTTGTATGTGTGTGTGGAGGGGAGAGGGGGATTACTGGTGAATGTACCTGCCTGTATGGGTGGGTTTTCTATAAACTGAGAAAACCAAGGTTCCATCAGGCTGAAGGGTGACTAGTGTATCTAGGAAAGGGAGATTGTTGTTTTCCTCTTTTTCCAGGGTGAACTTGATTCTGGGGTGTTGGTTGTTTAAGTGAGTTAAGAAGGAGAGTAGTGTATCAGATCCATGTGGCCAAATAGCGAATGCATCATCAACGTAGAAGCCATATGGTTGGTTTTTGTGGGGCAGAGGCTAAGGCCTTTTATCCGCTCCACTAAAGACCAACCACTTTCCCTAGACCTACCTGGTGTATACCAGGTCCCTTGCAGCTGTAAACTGCCTTACTTTGGCCAAACAGGTAGGACAGTGAATATCAGAATTTCTGAACACAAGGACTACATTCGTTTTCACAAGTACAGCCATTCTGGTCTTGCAGACCATGCTCTGGTTACACGCCACAGAATACAGTGGAAGAATGCTACAGTAATACATCATAGCAAATACAAATTCGAAAGACTATTTATGGAATCAGCCTCTGCCCTAAGAAACTCTCCAAACCTCAACAAATTTGGTTGTATGCGACTGCCCCAAATTTGGGGGGCTTACAACAGCAGACCTTCAGCCCAACGGCCAAAAACACCTACTTAGTCCGCTAGAGGGCACCATCAGTACTTTTAGGAGAACAATAGCTTCATCACTTCATTCTCAGTTACTGTGTTGTATTGCATACATTCACGTGCCCCATTTTTTTTTTGTAAGTTTCTTTTGAAGATGGCAACGTGACGTTGCCGAAATATCGGAAATATTTATTAAAGTATAATTTAATTTATATTCATATCTACGTTGTCAATTCCTTAAGTGATTTAGTAATAAATAACCAACGTATAAGCCTGTCTATGAGAATTAACATCACCCACGGAGATGCAATCGCATGGAAGACCTGCCAATACGGTAAAATGAAGTTGAAGTTGTCTAGACAGACAATTAAATCGTCTAACTTTCCTAAAACGCTGCCGGGATAAACAGGTAATCCCGAATTGTGTAAAATTCAAGCACCGTTTTGTTTCACAAAAACCTCTCCATATATATAATCAAGCCAGCAACACGTTGCTTCGGGAACAAATCGCCGCTACGCAGCAGTTTCTCTTAGCGGACATTAACAAAGCTATCCATGCTTTTGAAGAAGAGCTTTTGTGCACTTTAAATCACGAGCTTTGGTCAATTTTACATGATGTCTCGTGTACTGCTGCAGACAAAAAATTTGAAAAAATGCGAGGTCAACAGATGAAAAAATTCGAAAAATTAAAAAAGAATTCGACCATCAATCCAAAACTTCCTACCAAACACCATAATCAACCTTTCTTCAGTCACTCTGAAGCCTGAAGCACTCACCGCGCTTTCATGTGGCCACAACTTCGCCATTGCTACCAGAAAAATACCTAGTGAGGATATTATGATCCAGATCGAATGCGGAATCTGCCATCTTCCAAATCAAATCGCCAACACTGTAAGACTGGATGTAGCTTATATCCTCTCCAAAGCTAGACCACCAAAAATCAACATATCCAACAAGGAATATAAAGCTCTACAGGAAATGAGGAATAATAAAGAAATAGTTATCATCAAAGCGTATAAGGGAAATGCAATGGTAGTACTTAACCAAACGGACTACACAGGTAAGCTTAATGCTCTTCTATTAGATCAGGCTACTTGCCTCCCTATCGAATACAATCCCACCAACTCACAAATCAGAAAACTTCACAGGCTCCTTAAGAAAGTCACTTCTTGGCCTGTAGAAGTTACCAACAGATTAAAGCCGTTTAACTGTATAACCCCCCCCCCCCCCCGTATTTATGGACTCCCAAAAATACATAAAGAAAATATGCCATTACTTCCCATAGTGGATGGCATTGATTACCCAACATACAAATTAGCTAAATATTTGGCCAAAGCACTCACACACTATACTGGCAACACACCATCACACATAAAAAACTCAGCCCACTTCAAAGCCAGCATAGATAACCTTACACGACATACTGGTCAGCTTTGACGTCCCCTCCTTATTCACAAATGTCCCACTCAAGGAAACTTTAGAGCTAATCCAAGCTAAATTTTCTCCCAATATCTCAGCCCTATTTCAGTTCACAATGAACTCAGGCTATTTTGTTTGACAGGGAAAATTCTACAAACAAATAGAGGGGACAGCCATGGGTTCACCACTCTCCCCACCTTGGCCAACTTCTTTATGGAGATCTTTAAAGAAAAAGCCTTAGCTTCTGCTCCATAAAAACCAACCATATGGCTTCGCTACGTTGATGATGTGTTCACTAATTGGCCACGTGGCTCTGATACACTCCTCTTCTTCTTAACACACTTAAACAACCAACACTCCAGAATCAAGTTCACCCTGGAAAAAGAGGAAAACAACAGCCTCCCTTTCCTAGACAAACTAGTGTCACCAGCCAGCCTGATGGAACCTTGGTTTTCTCAGTTTATAGAAAACCCACCCATACAGGCAGGTACATTCACCAGTAATTCCCCCACCCCCTCACAACAATATGGAGTGGTGAAAACACTATACAATAGGGCTAAACTAATCTGTTCTAACGACATGGCCCTAAACACTGAACTAAATCACATCCTCAACACTTTCTCAGCCAATGGCTACCCCCACCCCCAAAAAAAAATCCAAAAAATATTGAAACCTACAAACCAACCCCCCCCCCTCCACAACAAGGATTACTCTAAATCCATCACCATTCTCTACATCCAAGGCACCTCAGAAAAAATTACTAAAATCTTAAAAAAAAATGACTTGACCTCCTGTTATGAACCATACAGAAAATTGGCATCCCATATCCGCTCCACTAAAGACCAACCACTTCCCGTAGACCTACCTGGTGTATACCAGGTTCCTTGCAGCTGTAAAGTGTCTTATTTTAGCCAAACAGGCAGGACAGCAAATATCAGAATTTCTGAACACAAGGACTACATCCGGACCATGCTCTGGATACATGCTACAGAATACGGTGGAAGAAAGCTACAGTAATACACCGTAGCAAATACAAATTCAAAAGACTATTTATGGAATCAGCCTCAGCCCTAAGAAACTCTCCAAACCTTAACAAATTTGGTTGTATGAGACTGCCCCGAATTTGGGAGGCTTACATCAGCAGACCTTCAGTCCAACGGCCAAGAACACCTACTTAGCCTGCTAGAGGGCACCATCAGGACTTTCAGGAGAACAATAGCTTCATCACTTCATTCTCAGTTACTGTGTTGTAGTGCTTATGTGCACATGCCTTTTTTTGTAAGTTCCTTTTGAAGATGGCAATGTGACGTTGCCGAAATATTGGAAATATTTATTAAAGTGTAATTTAATTTATATTCGTATCTACGTTGTCAATTCCTTAAGTGATTTAGTAATGAGCTACTAGATGTTTTAAAGGTCTTAATAAAAGACTGCAAACAGTAGGCTATTAAAAATCTTATTTGCACAAACTAAAACAATCAGACTGTCAACCTCAATGGTGAAATCCATTGCAACAAGTTTTTAATTTTGTCATCATAATGGTTTAAAAATAGCTGTTGAGTAAAAATAACTGTCGAGTAGAAAGAAGGATATAGTTTGAGCATAGAAGTTCTATGTATATGTGTTTTCTACGGTTATTTTGTACATCAGTCCTAAAGATGCCAAATGTGTGGAATTATCTTTAGCTGGTACTTACAATTTGATGGCTTTTTTTTTTTAATACCTCAAGTATATACTGTATGTTCTCCTCTTTACATTCCCCTTTGAAAAGGTTCTAGTATAGTTCTGTCACTGCTTGTTTCATTAAAGTCTTTCAAAGTAATTACTCCTGATATCTAGGATATCCTTATCATCTAGGATATCTAGGATATCCAAATCCTTTTACAGTGCTCTTTCCACCATTTCTAAACTTCTTCAATAGCCTACAGAACATTTTACCATCTTCCCGATATTTATCTTCTATATTCTTACCAAAGTCATTCCATGACTTTAGTTTGGTTACTGTTGCATTTTTCTCTGTGTTCTTTTAAGGCATCTGCTAATTTATTTGCTTGTAACTTTTGGCATGCTTTCTTCTTTACCTGGACTGCTTCTTTATTTTCTCATGTCTACAATGGTGTTCTTATTTTTCCTTCCTTGCAGACAATTCTACCACGTGCCTTCCTACCTGAAACAATCAATGTTTTCTTCAGGGTTTGCCACTGGGACTTGATGGTTCAGTTCTTGTTTTCAAAGTGTTTCATTCTTTCTTCAATAGTGTTTGTATAGTTGATTTTCAATGTTACCGTAAAAGCTGCTCAACTTTAATTCTTTTTAAAACTTTTTTACATACTGTTATTTTCAGTGTAATATTCATTGTTATCCTACGTAAAACTAAGTGCTGGTCACTTCCAGTTTCAAATAATCAGTACACTCTTGTATCCTGTACCAGCTTTACAGTCAATAAGTTTTTTTTTTTTATTTCTTGTGTCTTCTCTCCACGTGAACTTGTGCACATCTTTATGTTGGAACATAGTGATGACAGGTCTATATCCTTAGCAGAAATCCACCAGATACTTACCATTCTTATTAGCCTTGCTTTTTTTTTTTTTTTGCAACTTTTCCCAGAACATTTCTTTATGCATGGTGGGATTTACTTCCTACTCTGGTGTTTAGATCTTCAACAAGTACCGCTTTTTCCATTTTCTTTTTTCATTCTGCTTGCTCTAGTAACTCGAAAAATTCCTCCACTCCTTCCTTAGGAGAACTTATTTGCACTTATTTGCATAAGTGCAATTAAGTTTCATTGTCCATTTCCTCATTTTGAAGAAGTTTATGAGTTTGCCTGAAATTTAACATCCTATACTTATTATTTAATAAGATCTCACCTGTTTTTTGTGTTCTATGTCTCAGTAATGCTATTATGTCCACTTGGTACTTTTGCAATTCTTCTGCAAGTCCAATTTTCTTTCCATTAATACTTCCTTATAGTAATGGTTCCTATCTTCAATTCAATTGAAATCCATTGGGGTTTCCCCATGCAGGTTCGAATCCTGCCAACTGCGCCATTTTGTTGTGTCGTCCTATCTTGCTGACTGATCCAATTATGATGGTTAGTTGAGCTTATCCTTACTTCTTTAAATTCCGTTTTTTATTTGCCAGAAATTGATTATTACTGATCCGAATATAAAGAAATTTATATTATCCTGCACCACCTTATATTCAGATTAGTCTATATAATATAGAGGAATCAATCATCAACTAACGTTAGCAATCTTACTTTTTCTACAGGCCGAGGTTAATATTATCATTTAAGGCTTTCGCGAGGTCCGATAAATTCAAGATAATGCAATTCAATAAATCCAAAATATCTCTGAGATACAGGTATCTATTCGGTTAGGTTTTAAGTTTAAAGCTACAAATCTTAGATCTTATTATTCAAGACATAAGCATTTCTATCACAACTTGTTTCTATTCTACGAGACAAATCAAGTCATCTATACATCAATTTAGTTCTAGTACTAAAAAAAAATACAATGCAATAGGTATCAAACATTCAACTCTCAGTTCTCTATATTCTGCCAATTAATAGAAAATAGTTTTCACAATTCAAAGTTCCAGAATTCCAATAAATATTTTTATAGTTGCAGTTCTCTAATTCACTTCTAGTCTTCTTCTTCTCTCTTCTTTGGCGCATCAATCCTGTCTTGTGACTTCCTTTTTATCTCTTCATAACTCTTAGCACCAGTTAGCATCATTATGTTATTTATATATGAAATTCTTGGTCTGCCTCGTGGCCTCTTTCCTTCTACAATCTCCTCCATTATTTCTGTAATCAGTCCCCCATGCCTCAAATGGTGTCCAATTAGGCTTTTTCTTCTCTATAGTCTATAAACACTTATAGTCTATAAACACTTAATTGAATCACAAGGAAGTTATCAATTCAAGTGGGGAAAACACTTTAGTGCTTCATTCATTCGACTATTTATAGTTAAAGGCAATAGCTAGGGTTAAGATATATTAGGCAGAATTAACTTTCATTTGCTTCACACTGGATGTAAAAAGGATAAGTCTTATCAGGTTACAACTTCTGCACATTGAATTCACTTAGGCACATTATCAAAATTCCTGCTAACTAATTACCGTGAGGAAACACAATTCAAAGAAATCTTCACTATGTTAACTGAAATATTAAACACAGAGCTACATAAGTGTTGACACATTAGATTTACGTCATGTACTAATTCCTTATCTTCCACTATGTATTGACTTCAGCTCTGCAGCTTTCTTCCTCTAATCATTAGGAATCTATCGTAATATCAGAATTCCATAGAGGTAGTTTTTAATGCCTATTTATTCCCGGTCCTTTTCTTGTCAATTATTCCACATATCTCAACTTTCCTCTCGTTACCACGACCAGTGTCCTCGCTGTCCCTAAGCTTTCTCCCCCTTTTTAACTTTCATTTTCCAATTAACTGCGCTTATTCTTCCCGCCAAAATCTGGTTCTAGCCCGTTCAGCTTACATCTACAGGTTTCTCTCCATATCATAGCCATTTCACATTCTCAGCACGCACTAACTAAAAACAGCTCTGTTTCTCCTTTACTAGCCAATCAAATTCAATCAGAAGAATTACATAAAATCGTATCAGCAGAATTCCACATTTTACATTCCTTTTTTTAGAAATAACAAATAAAGAAATAATCTGTAATTCACATAAAATACATATAAATATGATAAATACAAATTCTTATAATATATATGCATAGCTTCTTATAATATTAACATAGGAATAAATAAAATAAATTGAGTGACATTATAATACAGAGTCCTTTCAGTACTAATACATATTCTAGATTAAATAATTAAACAATAATAAACAAACTCAAAGTAATTATATGAATAATAATTCAAATAATATTTACAAGTTGCTTAAGTTATGGCAGATTATGTTAAATGTGAATGAAGTATTATAATTCTCAAATATCTTCATTCACAATTTAACAAAATTTTGTTGGAATGTCCTCGTTCTATTTGACTGTTCTAATTACGTTGGTTTGTTAAACTTATCCTTATCTCTTTGAATTCCGTTTTTATTTGTTAGTTGTTGATTGATACTGATCCGAATATAAAGAAATTTATATTATACTGCGCCACCCTATATTCAGATTAGTCTATATAATATAGAGGAATCAATCATCAACTACATTTATATTATCACTTTTCTACAGCCGAGGTTAATATTATCATTTAAGGCTTCTGCAAGGTCCGATTAATTTTATGAGCGGTGCAATGAAGGAAAATCAGGCAAACACCAAATTGAATTCAATAAAACAAAACATTTAATGCAGGGTTATATAACATGTACATCTAAGCATAACTTTCTATACAAGATAATCCACATGAACAAATCCAAAATATCTTTGAGATATAGGTAAGATTAAAGCCAAGTTCACAGATCTTATTCTTCAAGTCATAAGTATTTTTATCACAACTTGTCTCTATTCAATGAGATAACTGAAATCAAGTCATAAGTATTTTTATCACAACTTGTCTCTATTCAATGAGATAACTGAAATCATTTATACATCAATACCAGAACAAATACAAAGCATTGGGCATCAAACATTCAACTCTCAGTTCTCTATATTCTGCCAATTAATAGAAAATAGTGGTCACAGTTCAAGGTTCCAGAATACACAATAAATATTCTTATAGTTGGATTCTCTAATTCACTTTTAGTCAATAAACACTTAATTGAATTACAAGGCAGTCATCAATTCAAGGGGGAAATACTTTAGTGTTCATTCTTCTGACTATTCATAGTTAAACACCACAGCTAGGGTTAAGATATGTTAGGCAGAGCTAACTCTTATTTGCTTCACACTGGATGTAAAAAAAGGATAACTCTTACTGGGTTACAGCTTCTACACACTGAATTCACTTAGGCATATTTTGAAATTCCCGTCAACTATTACTTTGAGGAAACACAATTCAAAGAAATCTTCACAATATTAACTGAGATATTAAATATGGAGCTACACAAGTCTTGACACATTCGATTTAAGTTATCTGCTAATTCCTTATCTTCTTCTATGTATTGACTTCAGCTCGGCATTATTCTTCCTCTCCTTTAGGAATGTATCGTAATATCAGAACTCCTTAGAAGTACGCGTGGATAGGCTTATGTGTTCGTCAGACATGTTGTAATAGGTTTCACGGTATGATAAGAACACTATTTAGAACTACTTCCTTAGAAGTAGTTCTAAATGCCTATTAATTCCCGGTTTTTTCTTAATCAATTTACGGCATTTCCAAATCCCCTTACTGCCACCAGTTATTGACTCCTTGCTGTCCTCAATGCTTCCCTTTTTTTTTTACTTTTGTTTTCCAATCAAATATGGTTATTCTTTCCTGCCCAAAATCCAGTTCTAACCAGTTCAGCTTACATCCTACTGGCCTCTCTCCATATACATAAACATAGCCATTCACGTTCTAAGCACGCACTAACTAAAAACAACTCAGTTCTCCGACTATAACCAATCAAATCACATCAGCAGAATTCCCTTTCAGAAATAACAAATAAAAAAATAATCCGTAGTTCACATAAAATACATTTAAATATGATAAATACAAATTCTTATAACATATATGCACAGCTTCTTATAATATTAACACAGGAATAAATAAAATAAATTGAATGACATTTTAACGCAAAGTCCTTTCATTACTAATACATATCCCAAAATTATATAATTAAACAATAATAAACAAACTCAAAGTAATTATATGAATAATAATTTATAAGCAAGAGACTAACAACAAATGATATTTAAAAGTCTTGCTTAAGTTATGGCAGATTATGTTAAATGTGAATGAGGTATTATAATTCCCAAATATCTTCATTCACAATTTAACAGTACTTTCACAATTTCCATTCTTCTGACATTGTTTTTATTCTTCTCCTTCTAGATATTGAGTTGGAGCTTGTTCCAGTTACTTATGGTGAAGAATGATGTCAGTGATGTGAGTCTGGCTTCTTATCCAGGTGTTTTGCTTCTTATCTTTTAATGTGATTCCTAGCATCAACTTCTCCATTTTTCTTTGAGTTGTTGCTAGTTTATTTGGCAGTGCTTTTGTTAGAGACCAAGTTTCACAACCATATGTGATGACTAGAAGTATACACTGTTTAAATGTCTTCCTTTTTAAACAGAGTGGAACATCATTGTTTTGAAAAATGTTTTTCAATTTTCTGAATTGAAAAGCAAGGCAAGTTGAACTCTCCTATTTATTTCCTTTTGGAGTCCACAGCTTAGATCAATGAATCTAAATCTTCATTATAACTAATTGATTAATTTACAGCCCAAATAATCAAAACTCTTGACTTGTTCGACTGTTTTACTGTCTAATTCCTATTTTAGTTCAGATGAGCATTTTTTTCCTTTAAATGACATAGTTTAGTTTTTTCTTGAAAGATTGACATATTATATTGTTTTATTATTAAATTCAGTTTATATACAGCTTTTTGTAGATTGTCCTCAGTTGTTCCAAGTAACACTTGGTCATCTGCAAAAAAGTAAGGTCTCTAAGATAAAATTATTTTCTAATTAGTAATTTGAGGGTGAATATAGGATCCATGCAAGATATTCCTTTTCTAAAGCCATTCTGTTCTCCATTTATAATTTTTACTAATAGGGTTGATTTTGTTCTCTGGTATTTTGGCATATATCTTATAACCTGTGCTTAATAAACTTATCCCTCTGTAGTAGTTGTCATAGTTATTGTTACTTCCTTTTTTAAATATGGAAATCAAGTTGCATGGTTCCAGTCATTGGGTATTCTTCCAGTGTTATATTTTTGTTTATTAAAATAAGAAATCTTTGGTTAAATTTATTCCTGTATATTTTATAAGTTCTATTGGAATTTTATATTATCCTGATGATTTTCCATTTTTCATTTCTTTTTCAGTACTTCATTTAATTCTTCTGACATAATGTTATTTGGGAAACTATTGTTAGTTGCATTTTTAAAAATGTCTTTTAAATAATAATTCTGACTATTTCCTTGTTAGAGTTTATAATACTAATATGTCCATCATCGGTTGTCTATGTCTCCAATATCCATTGCTTCTTTTGTTTCCTTCTGTAAGAACTTCATTGCTTTTGGGTTGTTGTTTATATATTTTATTTTCTAATTTAAATTATCCCAGATTTTTCAACAACAAATAAAATCTCATCTTCATTTTGTTTATTAACAAAGAAATATCACTTTTTACACTTTGAAAACTACAGTATCCTTGAAACATACCAGTGAATACAGTCACCTCTCACTATAGAAAATTCACAGAGACCATAAAAATAGTTGCTTATAAAGGATAGTTTGCTAATGTTAATTTCCTTTAGAAGAGTAATGTGCTACCTATGATTTTACGAAGACTTTTCAGTAGTTTGTTACAATGTTGATTGCCACAGTGAGAATCATGTATATCTGGGAGATACACACAACTATCAATAATGTCACTAACAAAAATAAATTTGAAATGAATACTTTTCTCATAAAAATATCAATACAACATGTTGTCAACTGGTCTCACTATTCAACTCAAAATTATGCTGCATGCAAAAAACTAATTCAAAAACAAAGTTTTCAAAAATTCATTTTCCAGGTGATTTTCATGCTCATGTTGGTGTGACAAGCCAAATTCCCATATTCTGAAACATTCCCTACATTGACCCTCTAGTTGAGACTACTGATCTAGGCTTTAGCCAATCCATGATGTTATAGGTGGGTGAGATTATCTTAAAGTCAGTGGAGCAAACTGTTTTATATGGCTAGTTGATATATTCAACTAACTAAGGAAAATCAAATACTAAAAACAATTTACATTTAAAACTGCATGTGCATTCAGCATGGGACCAATCAAATAAAATTTAAATAAAATGTTTCAGATACTTTGTTGGAAGTTTTTCCACTTGGTTATACTATAAATTAAAGATACCAAGAAATTATATACTTGGGTAAAGGATTAAGCCAAGTATATAATTTCTTGGTATCTTTAATTTAAGTTACAGATACTTTGATTTTTTCTTTTGCTACCTAAAGTGATAACAAATATAGAAATGATGGATAGGAAGTTTAGTCTCATAAGATACACTGCAAAAGTTATTAAGTGTGTGTAAGGGATTGCTGCAATTATTGAAAAGGATGATAAGTAGAAATAAAGAGTTTATTGTCCCATTTACAAAACCTTGACAAGGCTGCTGTGCCCAATAGCAATCCTTCTCCTTATCTGCTCTTCAAATATCAACTTCAGCCCATACGAGATCAGTTTACCCAATACCCTGCAAATGTAAACATGCTTTTATTATGCCAAAACAAGAGACCCAAAATCGGAACTGCTAAACATAAGGATTACACCAAGTTCAACCAGAACAGTCATTCACATCTTACAGAACATCATATGAAAATCAACTACGCAATTTTTTGATAAAGGACTCAGTCAAATGGTGTATGCCAAAAGCAAGGTTATAGTCGCACGTGTTACGAGGTAGCAGCGAAAAAAGATAAGTTTTCATTATAATTTATTATAGTTTTACTTTAAATTTACAGGAAGTGGAGAGATTGCACTTTGGGGAATTTGTACTTAAACGTAATATTTTAGTATAGTTTGTTAGTATTTTTTGTGCAATGTTTAAATAATGGTGGCAGCCACAATTCAGTTTGCCAATGGCTTTTCACCGAGTCCTTTATCACTTAAGGACTACATTCTGCATGACATACTATGGAATTTTGTGGTATGCAGTGCTTGTGGCATGTACACACATCCTGGCAGTTAAAAATGTGGCAGGTGAGAGACAAAGGAATGCATGTTTATGTAAAATATAGAAAATGGGAAGAACTATGTGATTTATAAATTAGCATAACAGAACAGCATTTCATCAGAAATGGATAAATACTGACTGAGAGATCTAACAGATAAGCTTAGGTGTTGACGGTTATTCGTGACTTATTTTTCACGGTATTAACAACACCACACAATTTTATAAAGAGATGTTTTATTAACGCTTATATTTTGCTGATTTTCAACTCGGCATCATCAGAGCACAACACACTTGTACACGCAACAGTGAGTTTCACTCACAACAGTGAGTGAGTGAGTGAGTGAGTGAAACTCACTGTCGCGTATACAAGTGTGTTGTGCTCTGATGATGCCGAGTTGAAAATCAGCGAAATATAAGCGTTAATAAAACATCTCTTTTATAAAATTGTGTGGTGTTGTGAAAAATAAGTCATGGACTGACTGAGAGAGAGACAAGTAGCATGATTGAGAGTGAGGAAAATAAACGGCATGTGAATAAGAATATAAAAGGTGGGAGCGTAGTAGGTTTGAAAGTTGGTGTAGTTTAGGAAGATGATGTTGTTTGGGAGGATGAATGCCGAGTAAGAGTAGGTAGATTGCAGAGACAGAGAGATATACTGAAAAAAGAAGTGGAATGTATCAGGAATGAGTTGAGAAGCATGAAAGAAGAGATTAGGAGATTGAAAAAAAATGAATGCAAAGAGAATCAGAGTAGGAGTGAGAGAGAGTTATGAGAATGATAAAAATGGAGAAAATAGGAGAACCAGTGAAAGAGAGGAAATGAGAGAAAGGCAAGACTTGGGGATGAACAGATGATAGGACAGCAGGAAAGTGGGAGAACAAGGAAAGAGAGTGAGGGATGGAGGTGAGTAAGGAAAAAACATGGTGGTAAGAGGTGCGATGTATGGTGACTCGATGATACATGGTGTGCAAGATAGAATGCCAGAGGAGTGTCTGCCTGGAGGAAAGAGATAGATAGACCAAGTATGGCAATTAAGAGAGGTGAAAGAGTGACTTGAGAGGCAGTGCAAATTGAATCGCAAGAGATCTGGGATTCATACTTGAGGTTGTATGGAAGAAGACAGAGAAAGATAGTGTGTTGCCAAGGTATAATAATTCAGAGCTACAGAGAACAGCGTTCTCTGTAGCTAATGAATAGTATAACATTATAATGAATAGTATAATGAATAGTATAACAGCCAGAATGTGTCGAAAGAGAGGCTTGGATTATGTGGATACATGAAGAGCATTTGAAGATCAGAAAGGAACTGTATGCGAGAGACAGCTTATATTTGAATAAGGAAGGATGTGGGCATCTGGAGAGAATGTTGTCCTCTGAACAAGTCAGTGTGTTCAATGCAGGGAACTAGAATTATCAAGGGTGGTCTCTTGTGGGAATAGTTGCTTGAGAGAAGAGGGAATACACTGTGAAATGCTGAATCTGGAGGAGATAATGACAAGTGTATGTATATATACATACATACATATATGTATGTGTGTGTGTGTGTGTACACACACACACACACACACACACACACACACACACACACACACACACACACACACACACACAGTGACAGTGCCTGGATGATTCTTTATACAAATGCCAGGAGTATCCGGAATAAAGGAAATGAATTCGCGATGCTAATAACCTCAGCCTGTCCAAAGATTATTGGGATCACTGAGACATGGGTGACAGAAGATGACATACTGATAGGAATAGAAGTAGCAAGGTATGGCATTTTTCGGCAGGAGAGGAAGGGCAAACATGGTGGTTCAGACTGCTTATGATAAGTGATGAGTTGTGTCCTGTCAGAGTGGAGGATTTTAATAGAAATGGCACTAATGGTTTTGAGGGCATGTGGTGTGAGGTGGAGGTGGGCAGGACAGGATATTTAGTGGGGTGTTGCTATAAGCCAGGGAGCATATAGGATGAAGAACCAGGCAGCTGAGCTTGGTGAGTGCAAAATGAATGATTGTTATGGGAGATTTTAACTATAGCAGTATAAATTGAGAAGAGGAAACTGCATGTAGTAGTAATAAGATAATGGAATTTCTGGAATTCTTGAGAGACAAATGTTTTAGACAACATGTAGAACAAGGAACACAAGGTTCAAGAGCTTTGGATTTGGTCATGGCATCAGAAGATTTAATTATAAATGAGATGGCATCTTTGCCTCTGGTTGGAGATAGTGACCAAGTGGCTTTGACTTGGAAAATGAATAGAAATGCAGGAGCATCAAAGAGAAAAGATCATATGTGGAATTATGTGGAAGAAAGAAACAGAGTGGTAAGAGGTATGATGTATGGCGACTCGATGCATGGTGTGCAAGACAGAATGCCAGAGGAGTGTCTGCCTGGAGGAAAGATAGATAGTCCAACTATGGCAATTAAGCAAGGTGAAAGAATGGCTAAGATGATTGCGATGGTGGACACAAATGACTCGAGTCTTTTGTGTCCACCATCGCAGTGTGAATCGCGTTGCAAGAAATCTGAAATTCATATTGGGGCAGTTTCATGGATAGAGGAATTGAAAGGGCGAGATATCGTTAGTTGAGAACTGGAAGGAATATTTATTAGCAGCAATGGCAAGTTGCATACCATAAATGAAAAAGAGAACACAATCTGACATAAAGTGGATAACAAACAATATCAAATGGGAGCTGCAGGTGAAAAAGAGATTATGGAAGAGGTATAAAGAGAGGAATGGAGAGAAGATGCATGAAGAATATAAGACTCAGACCAGGTTGACTAATATAATAAGGAAGGCAAAACTGGAATGTGAGAAGAGATTGTCCCTGAGCTCCAAAGAAAATCCTAAGGAATTCTTTTATTATGTGAACAGTAGGAGGAGGAGGAGGAATGATTTTGGAAGAATAACACTGTTGAATAAAAATGGGAGTAGAGTGACCAATGCAAAGGACATAGAGGAGTTGTTCAATGAACATTTTATTAGGGTATTTCATCCTAGAGAAGTAGGTTTTAATATTAAAGAGATGGGGAAGGTTCGAGGTTTAGAAGTGCAAGAAGAAAATGTGCTTCAAATAGTGAGTACTCTAGATGTCAATAAAGCAATGAAACTGGATGAGATTTTGTGCCAGGGATTTTAAGAGAATATGCTTAAGAACTAACAGCTCCATTGATCTGGCTTCTAAATGAGATTCTGGCCATGGAAAGATACCCAAGGAGGAGAAGGAAGGTAAGATAATGCCACTGTATAAAGGGTGGTAATTAGTTTACGGAATTAACAACGCATATAAAGTATATTAATTAAAGGTAACTTTAATGAATAACTTCTATATTTTGGCAACGTCACATTGCCATCTTCAGGAACATAAAGATATGGTATGTGCACGCAGGCACTAACAAAAGCAAATGAGGAAGAAAGCAAGAAACTAATATTGTTCCTAAAGTCCTAATGGTGCCCTCTGGTGGGCTAATTTGGTTGTCTTGGTAGTTGGGCTGAAGTTCTCATAATGTAAGTCTCCCAAATTTGGGGTAGTTTCATGCACCCAAATTTGTTGAGGTTAGGAACGTTTTTTAGAGCTGCTGATGATTCCTTGAATAATCTTTCATATTTAAACTTGCTGCAGTGTATTATTTTGTTTTCTTCCAACGAATTCTATGGTGGGTATCCAAGGCATGGTCTGCCAGCCCAGAGCGGCTGTAATGGTGAAACCGGATGTAGTCTTTGGTGTTCTGAAATCCTGATATTTGTTGTTCTGCCTGTTTGGCCAAAGTAGGACAATTTACAGCTGCAAGGGACCTGGTATACACCCGGTAGATCTAGGGGAAGTGGTTGGTATTTGGTAGAGTGGATAAGGGATGCCAACTTTTTATATGGTCTGTAACAGGAAGTAAGGTCATATTTTTTGAGGATATTGGTTATTTTCTCAGAGGTGCCCTGGATGTAGGGGGGGATGGTGATAGATTTGGTGTAATCTTTCTTGTGGATGGGGGGGGAGGGTTGTGGTTTACTGGTTTTAGTATTTTTTGGATTTTTTTGGGGGTTATAGTCATTGACTAAGAAAGTGTTGTGGATGTGGTTTAGTTCAGTAGTTAGGGCCTTGTCATCTGAGCAGATTAATTTTGCCCTGTTATATAGTGTTTTTATAACCCCATATTGTTGTGGGGGGGGGACTACTGGTGAATGTATCTGCCAGTATGGGTGGGTTTTCTGTAAACAGAGAAAACCAAAGATCCATCAAGCTGGCGAGTGACTAAAGTGTCTAGGAAGGGAGAGAGTGTTGTTTTCCTCTTTTTCTAAGGTGAACTGGACTCTGGGGTGTTGGTTGTTTAAGTGTGTTAGGAAGGAGTGGAGTGAGTCTGAGCCATGTGGCCAAATAGCGAACACATCATCAACGTAGCGAAGCCATATGGTTGGTTTTTATGGAGCAGAAGCTAAGGCTTTTTCTTCAAAGATCTCCATAAAGAAGTTGGCCAAGGTGGGGGAGAGTGGCGAACCCATGGCTGTCCCCTCTATTTGTTTGTAGAATTTTCCCTGTCAAACAAAATAGCCTGAGTTCATTGTGAACTGAAATAGGGCTGAGATATCGGGAGAAAATTTAGCTTGGATTAGCTCTAAAGTTTCCTTGAGTGGGACATTTGTGAATAAGGAGGGGACATCAAAACTGACCATTATGTCAGTGTGTTGGAGCGAGAGGTTTTCTATACTGGCTTTAAATTGGGCTGAGTTTTTTTATGTCTGATGGTGTGTTGCCAGTATAGTGTGTGAGCGTTTTGGCTAAATGTTTGGCTAATTTATATGTGGGGGAATCAATGCCATCCACTATGGGACGTAATGGCACATTTTGTTTATGTATTTTTGGGAGTCCATATAATCGGGGGGGGGGGGGGGTTCTAGAGTTATAAGGTTTTAGTTTGTTAGTGACTTCCACAGGCCAAGAAGTGACTTTCTTAAGGAGTCTGTGGAGCTTAATGTTTTAATAAGCTTAATGCTTTAGTATTAGACTGTACTACTTACCTCCCTAGTGAATATAATCCTACCAGCTCTCAGATTAGAACTCTCCATTAGAAATCCCCTAGACCTACCTGGTGAATACCAGGTCCCTTGCAGCTGTAAATTGTCCTACTTTGGCCAAACAGGCAGAACAACAAATATCAGGATTTCAGAACACCAAGACTATATCCGGTTTCACCAGTACAGCTGCTCTGGGCTGGCAGACCATGCCTTGGATACCCACCATAGAATTCGTTGGAAGAAAACAAAATAATACACTGCAGCAAGTTTAAATATGAAAGATTATTCAAGGAATCATCAGCAGCTCTAAAAAACGTTCCTAACCTCAACAAATTTGGGTGCATGACACTACCCCAAATTTGGGAGACTTTCATTATGAGAAGTTCAGCCCAACTGCCAAGACAACCAAATTAGCCCACCAGAGGGCACCATTAGGATTTTAGGAACAATATTAGTTTCTTGCTTTCTTCCTCGTTTGCTTTTGTTAGTGCCTGCGTGCACATACCATATCTTTATGTTCCTGAAGATGGCAACGTGACGTTGCTGAAATATAGAAGTTATTCATTAAAGTTACCTTTAATTAATATACTTTATATGCGTTGTTAATTCCGTAAACTAATTACCAGTTATGTATGACCAACGTATAAGCCTTGCTACTAGAATGTATAAAGGGTGGTGTTAGAATGGAAATGTTAAACTATAGACCAGTTTGTATGTCAACAGTAGTTGTTAAGATTTTGGAGAAATTAATGAGGGATTGAGCACTGAGCAGATAAGGGTAATGTTATTGGTGATAGGCAGCAGGAATTTGTTAAGGGGCATTCTTGTTTTAATAATCTGATTGCCTTTTATAAAGTGACAAGAGAAGTTGATAAGGGAAATCCATATTCTGACATTTTTTTGAATTTTACAAAGTCATTTGATAGGTGCCATATGATAAGCTGATATTTAAGTTGCAGTACATGGGTTTGAATGCCAGGTTAGTGAATTGGATTGGGGATTGGTTGTCTGATAGATATCAGAGTTATCAAGGAAGCAGAAGGTTACAAGTGGAGTCCCACAAGGCTCAGCAATGGGACCTGTATTGTTTAATCTTTAAATCAATGACACTGTTAACAGACTGCAGAGGGGGAGGGGGGATATTCAGTTGTTTGCAAACGATGTGAAGCTGGGAAGGGTTATTAGTAATAGTGCACATGTGATAGCACTTCAAGAGGATTTGAATAAACTAAGCAGATGGGCAGATGAATGGGAATATCAGTTTAATTCAGCTAAATATATAGTCTTGAAGTTTGCAATACATCGATGGGAGACTGCATATTCTTTTGGAGGAAGTAGAGGAGGCAAGAGATCTTGGTTGTGATAATAGATAGAAACCTGAAATTAAGGGAACAGATTGCAAAGTTGGTGAAGGTAACCCAGAGGATTGCTGCAGTACTGAGAAGGACACTGACCAGCAGAGATAAAGGCGTTGTCATACAAGTGTATGACAACTCATTTATCTCTTGTACCAGTGTATAAAGCCCTGATCAGACAACAGAAAACTGGACTGTTGTGCTCAAATTTGGTTCTCATGATTTGAAGAGGATAAATTAACTTTGGAAAGGGTGCAGAGGCAAATAAAACAAAGATATCAGGACTGTGTTAGTTATGAGCAGAGACTGAGGGAATGAGGAGTGCAAAGTTTGGTAGATAGAAGAAGAAGGAGAGGTATTATGATTGAGACATTTAAACTGTTGAGAGAAAATTACAGAGTTGACACCGGGGAGTTCTTAGGTTTGGTGAAATAAGGGACCATCCCTCAAAGTTGAAAAAGGAAGTCAAGAGGATAAGGAGTGGTTTCATTGCATAGAGAGTGGTTGAACCATGAAATGCAGTATGATAGAGTGGAGAGGTAATGAATGGTGAATAAGTTCAAGGAGTGGTATGACAGACTGTGTTTTCTAAGGTGGGCTCCTATGATGAGTCTCATGACTCCATGAAGATTCTGATTCATGATGATGATAATAATAACAGTAATGTGACTTTGCATAAACAAAAACATATCTGAAAAACTTTTTCTCAAATTGCTTGCCTTGAAGACTACAAACTCAATGAAATTCTCTAGATGAATTTGGCAAATTTCATGAATTCATATTTTCTTCTGTCAGGCTTTCTTACCATATAGTGTCTGCATGCACTATTCCTTGATAATGTTAATTTCACTTTGGTAAAATAGGCTTTTTGCATGGAAAGTGATAGGTGATTGGAATGCATTGCCTGATAGTAGTGATTGCATTTAAGTCAGCTTCAAATGACATCCACCAGGTGGCTCTCTTTAGGATTGTAGGCTTCATATTTTCCTCTATCAGTCTCTCTTACTATATGTGTCTGCATGCATTGTTCCTTGACGATGTTAATTTCACTTTGATAAAATACTGGAAATAGTAATTAAAGTTTTTTAGTTAATTATATCATATCAGGTGTTCTCATGTACTTGTTGAACCAATATGGTTTCTTGTTTTCAAATTACTAGCATGAATAACATGACAACCTCAGCAACACTGTGAAAGTTTTACTCACATAACCTAAGATACTTCAATTCTAATTCTTCATATTTGAAAAAAAGTAAAAAGTCATTCAAAATTCATATTTAAATTGTAATTTAACATTCCATCTCATAACTCTTCTTTATTTCAGTGTCTATGAAGAATATTACTACAACAACATTTTTGAAATTATCTAAACACTTTAAAAATTTGCTACAATCCTACTTCTCTCTCTCTGTCTCTCATTGTGCAAATAGAAAACATGTGTCCATCTTAATCAACATAAAAATAACACTATCCAACGTCTAGAATACAAATTTTCATTTAGATAATTATTTTGTGTAGCAATATTCATTCATATATAGAAATGCTACCTTCCTGCTATCTCATTATTGTTTAGTTTTGAACAGTAACATATTTAAGTGTCCCCCCCCCCACCGTAGTGCAATTGAAGAATGATAACATATTGCACTTTGACTGGAAAAGGCCTAAGTTCAATTCTCTTCGTTACAAGAAAAATCTATACAAGCTTTTCCATTTGAAAGTGAGTTAGTCGATCTACAGAAGAAGAAACAGGATTTTTTCTCCTAGAACTTGGGTTTTTCAACCTGCGTGCAAGCAAATTGACCTTCAGAACACACAATTTACAGACAAAAATACTGTTTGTAGTGAAGACGGGTGACAGATGGCACTGATAGTAGTTGTGGTAGCATGAAAATTAAGAATTAAGTATTAGGGAAGACAGTTAGATATGTGTGTGTAGCAGAGTGGAACAGAGTGTCATCATGCAATGAGTCCTTAGACTCCTTGGACATGACACATAACAATAATAATAATATTTTTATTCATTCACACATTTTTAGATTTTTTAGATAGGGTGCTAAAGGGTCAAATATGTATAACTGGAAGGAGACCTCCAAGTAGCCTTTTAAGGAATGTGGAGAACCAACTGGAGCTTCTGACTTAATGTTCAATCTTCACCTTCTTGTGGTGCACCCTATTAGGCATCTACCTAGGTACTGAATGAAAAAGGATGGTCAATTTGGAATTTAGCCTACCAAATTATATTCTTATTGGCTTAAACCACAATAAAAATGATGTACAACATGACAAAATTTCATGCCAGCTAGGGCATTGCCCCATTAAACAAGGCCCCCAATTGTTTTGGCCAGGGAACCAGGGTGAACAGTACAAACTCAGCTACTAGAACAAATCCCCAAAACACATCCCAAATTGACATTAGCGGAGTTCAAGATTAATACTATCAACGAAAAAGAAATGGAACTAGCAGAAGAAGTGGATAAGTACCAGGTCAACATAATAGGCCCGACTAAAAAAGAAGACAAAAACAGGTGAGATCTTTCTAAGCAACAAATACAAAATGTTATATTTAGGCATTGCATTCAACTTAATATGTGGATGATCTTCTTGAATGCCAGTCGATATAAAGTAGAGTGATATGGGCAAATATTGAAACAGGGAACTGGACAATGAGACTTTTGTTGCTATGGTTCCACAGAAGGTTCTACTAAGGAAGAAATAGGAATTTTTTGAGGCATTAGAGAAGACAGATGACACAACAAAAAAAGGAAAAGTTCATTCTTGTTGGAGATCTAAACAGCAGAGCATGAAATGATTAGCAGACATATAGAAACGTTTTCAGGAAATTTGGAGAAAAAAGTAAAACGAATAATAATGGCAAGTGCTTGCTAGATTTTTGCTCAGGATTACTTATTACTAACACCCTGTTCCAACATAAAAATATGCACAAATTCACACAGAGAGAAGATGCAAAAAATAAGAACAGTCTCACTGACTATGCTGATAGTAATGTTTTCCCATGAAACCGAAAGTGATCAGAATTTAGTTTTAAGCAGGAATAAATTGAATTTCATATTGAAAAGAAAAGTGTGTAAGAAAGTTTTAAAAGGAATCAACACCATTGAAGAAAAAAATGAAATTGAAGCAAAATATTCTGGAGGCTATTGAAAAAGCTTAGAATAATGGAGGAAAAAGTACTGTAAAAAGAATCAAATATGATAAACAGGTCATGAAAAAAAGCAAAAAAAAAAAAAAAAAAAAGATAAGATATTCTAGATGTCTTGAGTAATTACTTTGAAAGCTCACTAAATAAAACAAGCAGTGTCATCAGGATGGTAGAAAACTCCCAACAGGAATGTCAGAAATACATATTCATACCTGATGAAAAAAAAAATCATCAACAACCTGAAATGTGGAAAGGCAGCTGGAGTAGATGAAATTCAACAAAAAATGCTCAAATATGGGGGGCATAAAAGTTTTACAGTGGTTGTACTGCATCAAAAGGCATAGTCAGAAGGTCAAATTCCCAATAGTAAAGCCTCCTAGCACCCATCAATAAAAAGTGAAATAAACTGAATGTGAGAATTACGGAGGTATTTCCTTACTGAGTGTTCCTGATAAGATTTATGCAAGTGTACTTGAGAAACAGCTAAGAAAAATTGTGGAAGGAAAGGTTGGTAAAGAACAACCTGGATTCAAGTCAAAAAAGACAGTGTCAGGATCAGATTTTCACTTTAAGACAAATAGCATCTCCGTAGCACAACTGGAAGAACGACGGTACGTTGCGCCCTTCAATTGGAAAAGGCCTACACTCGAGTCTCGTCATGACGGGAGGAATCTTTATATGGATTTTTTCAATCGAAGGTGAGTTAGCCGATCTCATACGGAAGTAGCAGGGTTTTTCCTCCCGGAAACTCGGGTTTTTCATCCTGCATACAGACAAATCAGTCCTTCAGAACGCACACAATTTACAGACAAAAAATACTAGCTGTGGTGGTGGTGGGCAGTAGATGGCACTGATGTAAATGATTGGTAGCAGAGGTTCGGTGTAGTGGTGGAGATGGAGAGTTGTACGATAGGTGTCCTCCCGTGATGAGTCTTCAGACTCCTTGGAGGTGTCACGAATAATAATAATAATAAGAGTTGACAAATTTTGGGAACATAACAAGGATTTGTATTTAAGTTTTGTAGATCTACAAAGGCATGTGACAATGTGCCCAAAGGAAAGCTCTTCAAAATGCTACGGTTATATTGTGTAAATGAGACATTATCTCAAGCAATAGACAGCCTCTATGTAAGCTAGAAGCCAACAACAAAGTAAATCTAATATCAAAATTAGCTCTTTACGTTCTGCAGATGATGTATGTTACACTTCCGAGTAAATCTAGTACAAGTCTGCAAGATTCCCGGACTAAACTGAATAACTTATAATAAATTTGGTATGAAAATCAGTAATAAAAAGATAAAGACAATGAAAATAAGCAGAAACACAGAAATATCAACTGTATTCTGAAAATAGTGAACACATATAGAACAAGTAAAACATTTCAGCTACTTTTTAGTGAGGATGGGAAATAAATATGGAAATAGAATAAAAGAATTAGTAAAGCTGGTAAGTCAGCTAAATAAATTTATATGGAATAATTAGCTGTATACAAGCCAGTGTTCAAACCAGTTTTACTTATGAATCTGAGAGCTGGGTTAGAAATAAAACACTTGATCAAAGACTGAAGACCACAGGTATGTGAGTTCTGAGAAAGATTAGGTGAGTGAATAGATGGCATCAATGGCAGTATCATATTAAAAATTAGGATATTAGGAAAGAAATTGCCATTGTTAGCATTCAGGAATGTGTTAGCAGAGCTAATCTCAGATGGTATGGTCACTTAAATAGAATGGGAGAGGAAAGATTAACAAATCAAATGTTTTTTGCCATGACAGGAAAAAGACAAGAGGAAGACCAGATGTAGGTGAACTGATACAGTAAAAAGTGTGTTAAAAGAATAGAAATAGAAAACTAGATTTTTTGGTGTTGACTGTTGAGCAGGTCTAGAAAATGTCCATGACTCCAGATTAGGAAGATGTCATCTATATCAACAGTCAACTCCCAAAAATCCAATTTACTGTAGAATTAGAGATTGATCTCTCTTCCATTTCTTCCTAGATGTCAAACTCGCTCATGTATCTGAGAAATTAAAAATCTCTATTTACACGAAACCCACTCACACCAATAGATATCTCCATGCACGGTTCCATTACTATTCACCTCAAAAACTTGGCATTATTACGATAGACAAATATGCTTGCTTCCTTCTCTATGAAGAAGATATTAACAAAGAACTTCAATTTCTTCTTAAAACCTTTCAGCAAAATGGTTATTCAAAACAAACAGTTAATAAGCTACTATTTAATCCACCTCCTCACCATATTCAAGATAGAAATAGTGAAAAAGGCTATATATCCCTACCATATATCAGTTCCATTTTGAAAAAATTAGCCAAAGTTCTTTAAAAATATAACATCTGGGCTTCTGTCACTCCTATCCTTAAATTACATTCCTTGCTCAGTACACCCAAGCAAAAACACAACAACCTGAAATATCCCAGTGTTTACTGTATTTAGTGCAACTGTAACATGCCTTATTTTGGTAAGACAGAAAAATCCATCAAATTATGTGTAGAGGAACACCTATGGCAGAACCAGAGCAAGTGTGTTGCTGAACCACATCCTGAATTCTGCTGACACTAACGATAAAAAACTCTATCATTCATCCAGTCATATGGGAGATCGGAAAATATCTTTCGATGCTATGATGCACTGGAAAGAAGAATTGTAGAATCTAAAGAAATCATCCTCCATCCAGTACATCTCAACCCTAACCTCAGCTATAATCTCTCAGACTGTCATTACATTGCTATCCAATTGGATATGCGCATACATTCATGAGACCTTGAATGTATGCGCACATCAAACAATGAAGAGATACACAGAAAAGATTTAACCATTAATACGTTAATGCTTTAATTATAGATTTTTTTCTCTCGCAATGTTTGTTGGTAGTTTCCTCGTGTTATGCACCCGAAGAAGTCTTCTAAGAAGACCAAACCAGTTGTGCAGTTTACTTAAATTAAAATACTATATATATATATATAATTATTAACATTTATTAAATTGACAAATGACAAAAAATTGTAAAAAATTTCACCTGTGAAGATTGGCTTCATTGTCTATCGAACGAGCAAGTTCTTCCCAAGTTGTTTGTGAGCTTCTGTAAAAGAAATGATTCTATAATTTTCATGAATGACATTAAGAAATTAAGTAGATAGTAAACAAAGAAAACTGAATAATTCTGGATTTACATGGAAAAGCAAGTTGCATTAAATATTACTTATCATTTTCTTTACAAATCTCCTGAAATTGATAGTTATCCAGGGATACCAAACTGTTATGAAAACTACATTCGCATAATATTTGTGATATTAACAGCACAGCTCTTCGATTAAATTCCAAGAAAATACAGAGCATCATCTGGTTTACTACATTCTTCATAAATTCATTCAGTGTCTGAACAATTACCACTGCAACTGAAAACGCATTAAATCACCTCTTAAATCTCCATATAAAAAATTTCTAAAACTATCGCTTACTTCATTTTGCAACTTTTAAGGATGTCTTGTTATTCTAGTAATTTACTCTCACCAAATTTTATATATGTGTGTGCATGTATGCTGATGTAGAATTTTTTTGTAATATCATGAGATCTATTCAAATGTGAATAATTTCCAAAACATAGAATAATTATTATTAAATGATCTCCAAGGAATCTGGACACCCACTGTGGAAGTACTAACTCAAGCAGCTAAATATCAGTGACAATGCATCTTGACTTGTTCAAAACATATTTGGGTAACACATTCCACTCACCAATCTGCCTGTAAAAAAATCTATTCCTCATCCCTTCTCACAACACCCATATAACCCATATATATAATTTCAAAAACCATGAGTTTATGTTTAGGTTATAGCTAGAGCTCATGCTGGATATTTAATAGTATGAAAACAGCACAATGAATAAATTAAACAAACACGTCTAGACATTTCCTGCTCACTGCCTTCCACATTCCAGGTCTATAGCAACACTAGACATTTCATCCTGTCCACCTCCACTTCACACCATACTGCTCCAAAACCACTATAAGTATTTGCTCCTGGCATCTCTAACCTAGATGGGCACAACGCCTCTGCTATCATCAACACTCTTGCTCTCTTTTTTTGCTTTGTCTGTATTCATGAAAGACTACATATACCTCCATCACTATTCCTGTTAGAATGTCATCCTCATTCAACTATGTCTCACTTATACCAACAATTTCTGGGCAAATGAACTCTATCAACCCTACAATTTCATTCTCCTTGTTTTGAATACTGATAGCATTTGTAAACATACACATTGGTTCATTTATGTTTCTATAACAAGTCCCACTAACCCTACTTCTTGGACATGACTCCTCTATACTCTCCCCTACCCAATTCCTGTCTATCATCACTGATACTACATCCTTTCCCAGACCCCCCCCCCCACACACACACATATCACCCACACATCCTTAACTGTCTTAATACGTTCTAGTATACTTTTCATGCAGTGTTCTCCTGTCCACCCTGACCTCCCCCTCTTTTCCTGTCCACTTCGTGTTCCTTCTCTATTATTCTTGCCACTCACACCACTCACCTCTCCATTCACAAACTTGCCTACCTTACACAACATCACTTGCTTTCTCAGGTCTTATTTTCACTTCAGTCATTCTCTCTAGAAGCAACAGTTTCTCCAACTGACTCACAACAAATCCATTCAAATGTAGCCCATCTATCTTATACAGCTCTATCCATCCCTCAAACTCATTTCACACACTCACAAAATGAACTCCTTTCTCCTCACACAACTCTGCTAGCACACCATTCAAAATCTTTGCTCACCTTCTAAACTCATCACTAACATACCTGGGCAACACACTGAATACCTTACCTACCATACTGTTATCTTTCACTCTCCTTGACAGTCCCATGACATTCTTCCTTACATTCTTCTCATTTTGCAACATTTTGTTATCAGTCAGATCATTCGTGCCAAATACCAACTCTTTTTCTTGCATACTCCTCTTATCCAATGCTACAATGGCCTTGGTCATTCTACCTGCCAAAAAACAGACCATGTGCTTATTTTCATTCACCACACCTCTTATTATCGAATCTCCATAATGATAGAAGGTATTTTGTTGATCTTGATTAGAAGCATCTTTTATTGTATGAAGTGAAATTATTCAATTAAATGCTAGTAAATAATGTTTTAAAGGCTAGTAAATAATAAAGGAAAGTTTTCTCACCAGTTCTATCAATCTGAAACAATTATGTGAGAACTCAAATTTTTGAACAAATAGGAATTATTACTTTGCAAATTGTAAAGATTTCTCTTATGTATCCTCAACAAAATTAAGATTTAATACAAAGGGTAAACTTTTTTTTTTCTTTGTCAGAAAATCAAATTTGCCATACCAAACTGCACAGGATTTTAATTTAATTTATTTAGTTAGTTATTTTATTTAATTTTTTATTTTTTAATTTAATTAATTGATTTTTATAAGCAAGATTATATTTTGGACTTATATCAATTTTAAATGCTTAAAGGCTAAAAAGCTCTATAACTGAGAAGAGGCCTCCACATAGCCTTTAAAGGAATGTGGAGAACCAACCAGGGATTCTGACTTAATGTCCAATCCTCATCTTTTCGTGGTGCACCCTGTTAGGTATCTATGTGGATACTGAACCACAAGTAAAATTATGGTACATGACAGAATTTCATGCCGAATGGAATGTCGTCTGGTTAAACAACACAACTCGTTGTTTTCTCCAGGGAACCAGGGCAAACAGCGAAAAGTCAGCTACTGGAACAATTCCTGATACACACCCCTACTCAACATCTTGAACTCTGATGTTCATAACAACATAAGAAGCCAGAGAATGGAACTAGCAGAAGAATTGGAAAAGTAACAGTGATAGGGGTGACTGAAACAAAAAAGACAAAAACTGGTGAGATATTTTAAGCAATAAATACAAAATGTTATGTTCAGGCAATAGCAATCAGGAAAAAGAAGGAGTAGCTATAGTATTCAACAATAAAAGCAAGGCTAATCTTCTTGAATGGCAGACAATAAGAAATTGAGTGATGTGGGCAAATATCAGAATCAGGAATTGGACAATGAGACTCATTTGTGCCTATGATCCCATAGAAGGTTCTACTAAGGTAAAAGTGGAGGAATTTTTTGTGGCTTTAGAGGAAGAAACTGACACAATGAAAAAAGAAAAGTTGGTCCTTGTTGGAGATCTAAATAGTAGAATAGGAAATGATTGTCAGATATACAAAAATATTTTGGGAAAAATTTGGAGAAAAGAGCAAAGCTAATAATAATGGCAAATACCTGTTGGATTTCTGCTCAGGACATGGACTGGTTATTACTAACACAATGTTCCAACATAAAAATGTGCACAAATTCACATGGAGAGAAGACGCAAAGAATAAGAAAAGTCTCATTGAATATGTTATTGTTGATAGTGATGTTTTCTCCCTGGTGCAGGACACTAGAGTGTACAGAGGATTTGAAATTGGAAGTTTATTTATTTATTTATTCATATGGAGTTTCCTCCCATTACTCTCCCGTCCCTATCGGGGCAAGTTGACCTCCCTCATGGGGTGGTTAAGTATTTATGGCTGTAGATCCGTGTTTGTTCACAGGTCCGGTTTGCCTGCTTGTGGGATGAAAACCCCCAGATAAACTGGGGGGGGGGGGACCCTGCTGTCCACACCCAAGACTGGCTAACTTGGCTATGGCTGAGGAAGATCCTTAAGCTCCTCACGTCGGTGATGGGAATCGAACCCAGGACACTCCTTCCCCAGCCATATGGTTGCGAAGCGCAAAGCCATTAGGCTAACCGCACAGACAGAAGTGATCACCATTTAGTCTTGAGCAGGATAAAACTGATTTTCATATTGAAAAGAAGAACATGTAAGAAAGTTTTAAAGCAAATAAAAGTTGAGCAGCTCTCAGATGTCAACTGGAGACTAAAATACATAAACATTATTCAAAAAAAAATAAGAGTTTGAAAACAGGAACCAAACCTTGAAGATTCAGTGGCAAGCCCTGAAGAAAACATTGATTGATTCAGAGCCAGAGAGGCATGTGGTGAGGTTGTCTGCAAGGATAGAAAAATCAGAACTCCATGACATAAGTTAAAGAGGCAGGGAAGGAAAAGAAGAAAGCATAGTGAAAGTTCCTAGCAAATAATCAGCTTGTGAGAATACAAAGACAAACGTAAGAAAGCTAAACACTGTGTAAAACTAGCTAAACAGAAGTCATGGGAAGATTTTAGTAAGAACATACAAAATAAATATCAGGAAGATGGCAAAATATTCTGGAGCTGTTGAAAATGCTCAGAAACAGAGGAAACAGTGCTGTAAAAGGAATTAGAGATGATAACATTCACATGAAAACAGGAGAAAAAAGATATCCTTGATGGATGGAGTTACTTCGAAAAATTGCTAAATAAAACAATCAGAGACAGCACAGTAGTAAAAAACACTCAACAGGCATGCAATCAGGAATACATATCCATACTTGAAGTAGAAAAGCCATCAAAAGCCTGAAATGTGGAAAGATGATATTTGACCAGAAATGCTAAGTATGGAGGTATAAAAGTCTTCCAGTGATTACACTACATAGTCTTGTACATGGGTACTCATAGCACCCATATACAAAAAGGGAAATAAAACTGAATGTGTGAACATATTATTATTATTATTTGACACCTCCAGGGAGTCCAAAGACTCATCGAGGGAGGGCACCTACTCTACAACTCTGTCTAATCTATAGCTCATTCTAACCGCAAGTACACCAACGCCATTTACAGCCCACCACCACAACTAGTATTTCCACAGACAATCACAAACATCCATGCCCACAGCAGGATTTGAACCCGCAGCCTTTCGGCTGGAGAGCAGATACACTAATCATTCGGAAAACCAGGCTGGCAAAAATTATAGAGGTATTTGCCTATTGAGTGTTCCTGGTAAGATTCATGCAAGTATACTTGAGAAATGGTTGAGAAGAATTGTGGAAAGGAAGTTTGGTGAAGAACAAGCTGGATTCAGGCCAAATAGAGTCTGTCAGGATCAGATTTTCACTTTACAACAAATGGTTGAGAAATCATAGGAATATAAAAAAAGATCTGTATTTAAGTTTTGTAGACCTGCAAAATGCATATGTCAAGGTGCCAAGAGAAAAACTATTCAAAACTACAGTTATATGGTGTCAATGGGGCATTATATCAAGCAATACTTAGTCTTTATTTGAGTTGTAAGTCAGCAGTTAGAATTGAAGGAAGTACAGGAAGATGGTTTAATGTTAAATCTGCTGTCAGACAATGATGTAGATTATTCCCCTCTGTTATTCATTATCTATCTGGATCACATTATGAGGGAAAGCTGTATTAAACATGTTATGAAAACTTTAGATGTTAATCTGAGCTCTTTACTTTATGCAAATGATTTTATAATTTTAAATGACTCCAGTACAAGTCTGCACGATTAACTGATTAAACTGAATAACTGTTGTAATAAATTTGGTATGAAAATCAGTAATAACAACAGGCATGGTTGTAGACAGCGAGTCAAAGTTTTGAGGACATATTGCTAAGGTTGCCCATAAGATTATTTAACTACTGAAGACCACACTAACAAGCAGAGGTAAGGAAGTTGTTATTCTGCTTTATAAAGCTTTGATATGCCCACATCTGGATTAATGTGTCAAGTCTGGTCTCCTGGATTTCTTGGGGATGTGGAAGCAGTGGAGAAAGATTCAGAGGCAAGTGACCAAGATGGTGAGTGGTTTGTGGAATGTTCTCTATGAAGATAGATTGAGGATGTGTGAATTGAGTTGATAGGAGAAAAAGAGAGGACGTAATAGAAACATTTAAGTTGCTTAAAGGGTTTTATAGGATTGATGTAGTGGAAATGTTTCAGCACTTGGCTAGAGGGATCAGAACAAAGAGTCACCCCTGGAAGTTGAATAAAGGTGTAGTTAGTAGGGGTGTGAGGATTAGATTTTTTGCTTGGAGAGTGGTGAATGAATAGAATGGGTTGCCTGAGTCATTTGTGAGTGCTTTGTCTGTTAATGGTTTCAACAAGAGGTATGACAGATATTGTGTTGATAGTTTTGGCCTCCCAGAATGAGTCTTAGGACTCCATGGAGGTACCTGTGCAATAATAATAATATATGCCCAAAGCAACACAAGCTATGAGGCCAGTGTATTGTCTCTTAATTGCTTTTATTCTTGTGGCTAGTTTGTCTGTTTTGCAGAGTGTTCCAGGTATGCAAGCATACTTGAGAGGAGAAAGAGAAGGACAAACTGGGTTCAGGTGAAATAGAGTTTGTCGTATTAGATTTTCATGTTAAAACAGATAATTGAGAAATCATGAGAATATAACATAAATACGATTAAAGTTTTGTATCTGTAAAAGGTATAGACAGGGTGTCAAGAGAAACTTGTTTAAAATGCTACAATTATATAGTGTAAACTGGACATTATATTGAGCAATTTGTAGTCTCTATTTGAGTTGTAAATCAGCAGTTAGAATTGAAAGAAGTACAGGAAGATAGTTTAATGTAAGATGAGAGTGCAGTGCCGTGCCGTGGGTAGGAGGCACCCTTGTGCAAAACTTTTTCAGTTTCCACATAAAATGAGTTTCCATGAAAAATTTTACTATGTTAAAAGTACAAAACAGTTTATATGCATACATAAAAATAAATTTTATTTAACAATAGTAGAACATTGTAATCACTAAAATTCATTAATAAGGAATTTTTAATAATAAAAATTTTCAAAAATGTTTATTTTGTTAATATATAAATACAACAGAATATATATATATATAAACAAAAATTACTTTTATTTTAATATAAAAAGAAATATTACATAACAAAGATAATTTGGAGATATGCTTTTAATATACAACAATTAAGATAGATGTAGATTTATTTTACATGTCCGTGTGGTTAGCCTAGTGGCTTTGCGCTTTGCAACCATATGCCTGGGGAAGGAGTGTCCCAGGTTTGATTCTTGTCGAAGACATGAGGAACTTGAGGATCTTCCTCAGGCATAGCCAAGTTAGCTGGGGGGGGCAGAAGGGTTTTTTCCACCAGTTTATCTAGCGTTTTTCATCCCGCAAGCAGGCAAACCAGCCCTGTGAACATACACTGCTACAGTCAAAAATATATCCCCCACAGCAGCAGGCTAGGTAACAAGTCAGTTGGGAGTGGTACTAACAAGAAGTCGCATCTAAGTAACATGCGGACCCTGCATAGGAAGTGAGAACAACATGTAGTGAAAGAAGAAGTAGATTTATTTTACATATTAATCTGTCTTGCTTTAGCATCCACAAAATTTTTAATAATATCTTTAATGTCTAATGAATCCATAATATTATTTTCAATTGATATAATTGATAAATCCGTTAGATGCTCTCCAGACATTGTTGGCTGCAAATAATTTTTTACTGGTTTCAGTTTTGAAAAACTTATTTCCCCTGATGCTACGGATATTGGTAATGTTAAATAAAGTTTGATGTTTTAAGGATACTTGTGACATAAAGACTGAATAATATATGCACGCAAACACAAGAAAGATATTTAATTAACCAAATATTTCGGTCTGGAAATAGCAGACCATCTTCAGTGGCACTACAAGAATAGTTTTAAAAAAAAAAAATACAAGGTGGAATACTAACAATAGATCATTTAAAAATAGAACAAGCTGTGTGATGTTATATCACTAAGTATTAAAGGGAATATTTTTAAGCAGAGACATGATTGAAATAAAGATATTAATTAATAATATTAAATAACATAAAATGATTATGAATTAACGAGTTATCCTGATTAGACTTTCCCAGATTTTTGATATAGATATACAGTCATTCTGATTCAGGTAGGACAATGGAGTAAAGCCTCTACGCTTTCTTTGAATAAACGTTCAAATTTATAATGGGATCTATGTAAGAGACGAGTTTTTGACCAAAGGATGTTGTGTTTAGTTTCAATCCCGTGCTGAGCCAATCCAGATTTTTCAGGTTTATTGTGATGAATGGAGGACTGATGTTCTTGGATTCTTTTTCAAGAGAACATCCAGTTTGTCCAAAATAGGAGAGATCATAGTTGCAGGGAATTTGATAAACTCCAGGAAGAGATGTAGTTGAGTGTTTGTCTTTAGGAGAAGGAAAATGGGAAGATAATTTGTTAATAGGTGAATACGTAGCTGTTAACTCATATTTCTTCAGAATTCTTGCGATAGGTTCTTAAATCCTGGAGATGTATGGAATTGGAACTCAATGTATTGAATCTTCGTTGTTTTGTGGTGGATTATAAGAATTGAGAAGATGTTGAGTACTCTTTTCGGAAAAGCCATTGAGTTTCATGTGTTGTTGGATAGTAGAAAGTTCTTTCTGTAGAAAATTAGAAGTAGAACAATCAGTTTTGGCTCTTCTGATTAGACATTTTATGATTCCTGTTTTTTAACAAGGATGATGGGCTGATTCTTTAAAAATATAACGACCTGTGAACGTTGGTTTCCTGTAAACTGTAGTTGTAAGAGTATTTGAAGGTGACTAGATGAGGAGAACGTCTAAAAAAGATAACTGGTTGTTTTCTTCTATTTCCATAGTAAACTTTATAAGATGATGTAAGGAACTGATACTGTTTAAAAAAGAAGGTAAGGAGTCTTTGTTGTGTGGCCATACAGTAAAGATGTCATCTATATATCTTACCCAAAAGGATGGTTGAGGGAAAATAGATGAGAAGAGGACTTTTTCTAGATGTTCTAAATAAAAGTTGGCTAAAGCAGGAGAGAGAGGACTTCCCATGGCCGTTCCTTCTACTTGGCTGTAAAATTTGTTTTGACATAAGAAATATCCAGAGTGTATTACGAAATCGAATAGTTTTATAATGTCTTCTGGAAAGATGTCAGCAAGTAATTTTACGGTCTCCTTGAGAGGTACATTTGTATATAAAGATTCTATATCAAAGCTCACCATAAGATCTGTAGGTTGCAATGAGACATTTTTTAATTTTTCTAAGAAATCTGAGGAGTTTTTTTAGAAAGGAACTAGAGTTGCCGATGTGATTAAATCTCTACTAGAATTAAAGAAAAACAAGAAAATAATAATCACCAAAGCTGATAAAGGGAAAGCCACAGCATTGCGCTTAACCAAAAGGGTTACACAGGTAAGCTGAAAGCTCTATTGTTAGATTGGGCTACTTATCTCCCTATGAAGTACAATCCCACCAACTCACAAATTTAGAAAACTTCACAGGCTCCTTAAGAAGGTCACTTCTTGGCCTGTGGAAATCACTAACAAATTAAAACCATTTAACTCCATACCCCCCCCCCCCGCATTTATGGACTCCCAAAAATACATAAGGAAAATGTGCCATTACGTCCCATAGTGGATGGCATTGATTCCCCCACATATAAACTAGCTAAACATTTGGCCAAAGCTCTCACTCATACTATACTGGCAACACACCTTCACACATAAAAAACTCAGTCCACTTCAAAGCCAGTATAGAAAATCTTACACTCAAACTCACTGACATAATGGTCAGTTTTGATGTCTCCTCCTTATTCACAAATGTTCCACTCAAAGAATCCTTAGAGCTAAATTTCCTCCCAATATCACAGCCCTATTTCAGTTCAATGAACTCAGGCTATTTTGTTTGGCAAGGAAAATTCTATAAACAAATAGAGGGCAGAGCGCCATGGGTTTTCCACTCTCCCCACCCTTGGCCAACTTTTATATGGAGACTTTTGAAGAGAAAGCCTTAAACTCTGCCCCACAAAAACCAACCATTTGGCTTCGCTATGTTGATGATGTGTTCGCTATTTGGCCACATGGCTCCGATGCACTCCTCTCCTTCCTAAGACACTTAAACAACCAACATCCAGAATCAAATTCACCCTGGAAGAAGAAAAAATCAACTGCCTTCCTTTCTTAGACACACTAGTCACCCACCATCCTGATGGAACCTTGGTTTTCTCAGTCTATAGAAAACCCACCCATACAGGCAGATACATTCACCAACAATCCCACCACCCTTCCTTGCAACAATATGGAGTCATTAAGACACTACACAACAGGGCTAAACTTATCTGTTCAAATGACAATGCCCTAACCACAGAACTAATTCTCAACACTTTCTCAGCCAATGGCTACCCTCCTCAAAAAAATCCAAAAAATATGGAAACTAGTAAACCACAACCCCCCCCCCCTCACAACAAGGATTACTCTAAATCCATCACCATACCCTATATCTGAGGCACCTCAGAAAAAATTACAAAAATCCTAAAAAAACATGACTTAACTTCTTGTTACAGACCATATAAAAAATTGGCATCCCTTATCCACTCTACTAAAGACCAACCTCTCCCCCTAGACCTACCTGGTGTATACCAGGTCCCTTGCAGCTGTAAGCTGTCCTACTTTGGCCAAACAGGCAGGACAGCAAATATCAGAATTTCAGAACACAAGGACTACATCCGGTTTCACCAATACAGCCACTCTGGTCTTGCTGACCATGCACTGGATACCTGCCATAGAATACGGTGGAAGAAAGCCACAATAATACATCGTAGTAAATACAAATATGAAAGGTTTTTCATGGAATCAGCTTCAGCCCTAAAAAACAATCCAAACCTCAACAAATCATGAGACTGCCTCAAATTTGGGAAACCTACATTCAGAAGACCTTCAGCCCTAATCGCCCAAGAATACCAACATTGCCCACTAGGGGGCACGATCAGGCCTTTAGGAGAAATAATAGCTTCCTGCTTCTTCCTCACTTACTGTTTGTTGTGCCTCTGTGCACATGTCTTGTTCTTAAGTTCTTTGAAAATGGCAATGTGATGTTGCCGAAATATTGAAGTATATTAAAATTTATTTTAATGTATATCCTAGTTTACGTTGTAATTTCCTTAAATTATTTAGTAAAAAATAACAAGATATCCATTTAAAATTTCCATAAAAGTTACTAAATTTCAGGGGCCCCGCTTTTCCATTTCGCACAGGGCCCCGCAAAATGTAGAAATGGCCCTGTTCATCTCACACCAAGCAATGAAATTCATCCCCACCTAAGACAATCGCATACATCCATGCCCACAGCAAGATTCAAAGTCACAGACTGTTTGGTTGAAGCGCAGATATACACAGCAGATATTTCACCACTTGGCCAGCCAGCAGTTATAGTTTACTACATCAATCATGGATAAACCTCATACAGAAAAACCATCATGTGTGCAAGAGGTTTCTATTTCAAACTTTACTATAGTACATATATCACAATCAGTCTACACAAGATAAATAAAAATGACTGCATGTCTATTTCTAAAATTAAGGATACTGAAGGCATTATCAAGAATCACAATATACAGTACCATAAACCGCACCTTGTTAGACTCCATGAACCCATGCAGCAGATCAGCATTCATTTTTTAACATTATGGAAACAACTACCATGTTATAGTAAAACTTCATAATAATAACTCTCTTCATAATAATAATCACTCGACGTTTCGACCTTCACATCAAGGCCACCAGCTGGAGCATACACATATATATCAAGAAACAAGCTACGTCACAATCTATACGGCATGTTAAAGTCAAAGTAATTTTGTCAACCATTAACAATACTGGTCTGACCTCTAGTGAAAAAAAAAAAAAACATCACTACAAAGCTAGAGTCCTGTTGGTTGTTATTATTATTTGTTTGGTTACAAATCTTTAATAGATATATTAAACTATACAGTATTGGTTCCCAACCGGTGGCATGCGTACCCCCAGGGGTACATGTTGGGCCATTCAGGGGTACATGAAAAATAATCAGTAATGGCAAAAAAACAAGTAAAGTAAACAAAATGCAAAACGTTAGTTATGGAACAATAAATGTCAGTATTTAAAAATAGCTATTTTAAAACAAGGGGTACAATTTAAAGAAATGGGTTTAAAAGGAATACACAACAGGAAAAAGGTTGGGAATCGCTGCTATAAAGTAACATGCTCTCGTATAATTACTCACAGATAAATTTGGACAAAATACTATAGATGGTGGAAAAGGGCTGAAATTATCGCATAGAGTCCTAAAGTAAGGGATGCTGAAGAACTTGAAAACTTAAGTGGGCTGAATGTGTGCCATCCAAATTCTTGGGATTTTTATGCTACCATTACTGTTTAGAATGGTATCACTCAGATACAATTTACTGTCAAATATCACAAACCTTTACATAACATATGTTAAACCAAACTGACAGCAAAAAACAGTGCGGAATATCACTCGTAACATATGAATGCACAGTTACTCGTGACCTCCAAGCTATTCACTGAATTGTGTAAGAATATTTACATTAAACATTTTGCATTTATCTGTCAGATCAGCTGCGAGCTCCTCAGGGTTAAAGACACATTAATCAAAACTCTTGCCACGTATATCAAGGGATTGCTGCAATTAATTTCGGCACATTATTCAAATCCCGCGTTAAGCAAGGGATACCTGTATATTGGCCAGTACATGTACGTTTACGGTAGGATAGACTACGAGGGAAGGTGTGTGACCATTGTATCCAAAAAAGGAAGCGAATTTTGATTTTCAATTTCAATCATAAATTGTATGTGCTCATGTTGTTTGTTCAGGTGACTGAGAAAAAGTGTTTAAAGTTTGGCAAACCATATCTAAGCCAAACTGTTAGTTTGAAAGTAAAGGCATCTAGAGCACATTGTTCAAATGCTTCGATATAAAAGTTAGCAATTGGGGAGGGTAGTGTAGAGCCCATGGCTGTACCTTCTTTTTGTAAGTAAAAATTATTTTGCTACACAAAGTAACCAGAGTATAGTATGTGGGCAAAAAGAGCCATAATATCAGATGGAAATTTTTTCTGTAAGAGAAGAACTGTGTTGATGATTGGGACATTTCTGAAAAAGGGCAGAAACGTCAAAACAGACTAATAAATCATCTTTGTCAAGCATTATGTTTTTAATTTTGTTTATGAAGTGGTGTGTGTTCTTTACATAGGAGAGGAATGACCTACCAACTCCTTAAGTTTTACTATAGCATATTAGTTGTTTCCATAATTTTAAAAAATGAAATCATATACTTTTCACTATTATTCTAATTCAATGATACCTGTTGATATAACAAGTAAAATACAGTATAACTCAATCAAATTATTAAATCAAGTGATCAAAAACTTGATTCTTAAAAACGTTTATGTATCTGTAAGTTCTGTTTAACTATATCAGTATGCAAAATCGCAACCATTTCTACATTTTTCTTAACTACAAACTATGTAGAAGAAGTCCTTTACATATACTCAATTTGTGATGAATCAATCATCTACTACCTAGAACAAGGATCGGCAAACTTTTGAAACGGAAGAGCCAAACCTGTTCCTCACAACAATTTAAAAATTATTCAAGAGTCATAAATATATTTTTATAAATAAGGAAAATTTAAAGTAATATTATAGTAAATTTATAGTAATATATAACAAGTTATAATATTAATTATATCTTTATTAAATGAAGAAAAAATCACACAAAAAATTGCTCTCGTTGGTTTTAATCAGTGTGAGCAATGAGCTTGCATTTCCTTACTAAGTTTCTGTATGTCCGGTTTGTAACTAGTCGTTTTTAATTTAAGGCGCCAAGTTGGCATCAGTAATTTGGCTCCTCAATTTACATTTAATGAAATTCATGTTAGAAAATGATTGCTCACATAAATATGTAAACCCGAAGATACTGAGAACATCAAATGCAAATTTTTTCAACTTATGATATGAGTCAGGAAGACTATTCCAAGTATTGAAAATCATTGAGTCTGCCTTCTGTAGTTCTTTTATAGCAGTTTGCTTGCACTGTGAAATCAGACTGCATTTTTCTTTTTCCAGTTCTTCTATTTCAGTACCAAGACGTACAAATTTGGAGCTATATCATAAGTCTTTGGTTGTCAAGTCCAGCAATTGTATTTCAAAATTAGCCGTGTCAATATCAAACAGAGAAAAATTTAATTTCTTCACATTGGCATTAAGAGGATTTGTAATAAAAGCTAGAGTGGCTTTATTATTCCTGAAACCTTTGAAGAAAAGATTCTCTCATATTTAAAATTGCTGTCTTGAAATAATCTTTGTTAATGAGGGCATTGTTTTCTCGGCGATATTGAGAGAAGTTTGGAAAATTAACTAAAGTTCCCCTCTCTAAATCTTCAGCGAACAGAATCAATTTCTTTTCAAACGAAATAACTTCCTCTAGCATTGAAAAAGCAGTATTTCCCTTGCCTTGTAATTTATAATTGAGCTGATTCTGTGATGTAACGTCCACCATAAAGTACAATTTTTGCAACCACTGATCTTCTGTTAATTCTGGATATTGAACATCCTTGTTGTCGAGGCATAGTTTGATTTCATTTATGCAAGATGCAAAACACTTTAGCATGTCGCCTCTGGAAAACCATCGAACCCTGTTGTACTGGAGAAGATCTGCATACTCGCTCTCCATTTCACTTAGCAACCTTTAAATTGTAGATAGTTAAGTCCCCTTGCTATAATGGTGTTGGTAATCTTAATTACCAATTCCATAATTCTACCAATTTCTTCTGTAAATGTTTGTGCACAAAGTGCTTCCTGGTGGAGTATACTATGGAAAATAATCACTTCATGATTAATTTTTGCTTTTAAAATTGAAACAAAATTTTTTTTCACTCCTGTCATACTTTTTGCAACATCGGTTGCAATTGACAATTTTATCGAGTTGGATATGATTTTTTTCCATGCATTCAATGACGGCTTTTGCTATGTCCTCTCCACGTGTTTGGCCCTTGAGTGGCAATAATCCCAGAAGCTCTTCTCTCGGACCCTCAGATGATACATACTACACAAAAAGGGAAACTTGGGTTGTGTCCTTGATGTTGCAAGACTCATCTACTTCCACTCCCTCTGTATACCCCCCCCCTCCATGCTCGCTTTCCCCTCCCTAACATCGCTCATCTTAGTGCCACCAAGTTTTACAAGACCTATAAAACAAATGAAATCACCATTATGTGAATAAAATCCTTTAAAAATTTTATAAATGAAACTATGATAGTTTTATTTTCATTTTCAATTTTACTTCAGAGCCGCATGTGGCTCGCGAGTCGTAGTTTGCCGACTCCTAATCAAGAAGATACTTGTCAACCTATCTGTATGTGCGAAAATACATTTCAGAAGTCTGCAAAACAGCAGTAAATTCTAAACATTTTAAAAATAGAGACATTCATTTGAGGTGGTAAACTATCACCTTAAATGATATTATCACAATAATAATAAAAATAACTAAAAATAAATATACCCAGTCATTTCTTTGGCTACTTTCAAAACTCGAGTCGATAACTTGGACAAGCCTTTGGCAAAAGATGTTTCCAATTCTGACCTGTAAAAATGATAAATTTAAGTTATACTATTCATCTAAATTTTATTATTTATTTCTAAAGACTAGTTTTTTTATTTTATTTTTATGTGACTGCTATCCACAAAAGGTCACAAACCTATAGAACATTAACACCATCGATGGGTTAAGGTTTTGTGTATGTACATGCGACATGCATGTGTGTGTGTGTGTGCTTTCTTCTCTTCTATTTTTTTTAAATCTAAATTTAAATTTAAAATTCATTTTTTTTTATTTAAAAATTAAATGAGGGAAAGGCATATACTGACACTTTCTTGGATTCAGTGAAGGCATTTGACAGGGTTGCCACATGATAAATTGATATTTAAGTTGCAGCACATGGGTTTGGATGTCAGGTTGGTCAACTGGATTCAGGATTGGTTGTCCGATAAGCATCAGACAATTGTGTATGGCAGGGCAGTTTCAAGGAGGCAGAAGGTTACAAGTGGGGTCCCATAGGGCTCAGTACTGGGGCCTATATTGTTTAACCTTTATATCAATGACACTGTCAGTGGATTGCAGGGGAATATTCAGTTGTTTGCGGATGATGTGAAGCTGGGAAGGGTTATTAGTAATAGTGCAGATGTGGTAGCCCTGCAAGAAGATTTGAATAAGCTAGACAGATTGGCAAATGAATGGAGTATATCAGTTTAATGCAGCAAAATGTAAGGTCTTGAGGTTTGGGACACATCGATGGGACACCATACTCTACGGGTGTCGAGGCTAGCTGGTGAACGGACGTGCTATCGGAGAGCTCCTGAGAGATTTGTGATTTTTGTTGATTTATTGATGTTTTGGATTCAATTTAATGGACTTAAGTGTGTAATTTTGGTATATTATTGGAGCTTTATTAGCGTGGTTAGTGTCTAAAGTGTTTTATAACATAATCTATGTCGGGAAGTCGCCGCTAGATGAATTCGTAATGTGTAGTGTTTGTGCAAGCTCCAGATAAGATAAGTATCATTTTCAGTTATCGATACAAATTACTTAATATTGTGTAGTTTTGTTTTGTTTGATTTGCGTATTTTAGTGCATCTGTTTTTGGTGTGTTATAACGTATAATTTGACAAAACACGTTGCAAATAAGTATGGCACCTGTGCGAAGGAAAATGGCGGCCAGTAATGATGGTTCACCATCCTTATCAAAGAACGGTAGTATAAAAGAAATGAGTCAGTGTACTAGCTGTGAAATGTATGCTTTGCAGAGTGCGGTTAGATGATAATAAAGGATTGAATGTGTGTAGAAAATGTAGGGAGAATGAGGAATTGAAGTGTATTTCGGATCGTGAGTGTGATATTTTTGTCAACCTTCAGAATGAAGGAAATAGGGATATGACAAGAAACGGCAAGGTTGTACATGAAAATTGTGAGAGTGTGAATGATAGTATAAATGGTTTCTCAGAGAATAAAAAAGATGAGATAGATGCATTGAGTGAGATCGTGTTGTTGAATAGTGCGATAGAAAGAGCAAAACAGCAGCTAGAGTGCATGAACAAAAGTAGACTGAATGAACCAACCAATAATAAAAGGTATGACAGGAAAAACAGACGTATGAATGTGAACATGAACAAAATGAAGGATAGAGTGCTGTATGGTGACTCGTTAGTACGAGGTGTGTTAGTAGAGGATTTGACAAAATCGTACCAACCTGGTGCGACCATAAAGGGCGTAACTGAGTCTATTAGAGAGCAAAAGGAAAGGGTGAAAGAAATGATTGTTGTGGCAGGTACGAATGATTTGAAAGGAGATAAAATGGAAATGATAGAAGACTTGAATGAATTGTTGGAGGTAGCAAAAGAAAAGAGTGAGAGAGTTAGAATGATTAGTCTTTTGCCACGGTATGACACTGAAATGTTTAAAAGGAGGGCTATAATTGCAAATGACTTTATGCGTGGGTTATGTACGACGAGTGGTGTGGAATTTGTGGATGTGTGGAGTGAGTTTGATGGGCGAAAGGATCTATATAAGATGGATGGCTTGCATTTGAATGGTTACGGTGTAAGAAGACTAGAGAAAGTGTTGCTGAATGTAGTGGATGTGCAAATTCAGGGAAACATAGATTTGTTAAGGGGGGGGAGTAGATATACAGTCCTTATGGAGGCAGTTGAATGTAAGAATGAATATAATATGCCAGAGCAAATAAGGACAACAAATCTGAGTGGGATAGTTAATATAAGGCATCAAGGTAGGGTTGGGGCTAATGGGGGTCTTAAATTCATGTACACTAATACTAGGAGTATTAGGAACAAGAAGGAAGAGTTTTTGGCCATGGTTGGCACTTCCAGACCACAGGTTATAGGTGTTAGTGAAACATGGCTGACTGTAGATGATATAACTAGTGGGATTGAATGTGATGGGTATAGTGTGTTCAGGAATGACAGAGAGAATAAAATGGGGGGGGGGGTATTGTTGATGATAGCTGATGAGCTCCAGCCAAGGAGAATAGAAGTTGAATTGCAGGATAGAGAAAAGAGCACATTTGAGGCCATTTGGTGTGAGATTGTGGCTAGCAGAACTAAATATACAATTGGGTGCTACTATAGACCAGGTGATGGAAAAAATGGTGGTGACAGTATGCACAAGCAAATAGAGGAAATGGGTGGAAGGAGGGTGATTATTATGGGAGATTTCAACTATGGTCGCATTGATTGGAGTGAGGAGAGGACACACGGAAGGAAGGAACTGGATTTTATGCGGTTATTAAGGGATAACTGTCTGCGACAGCATGTAATGGAAAATACTAGGGTCAGAGAGTGCTTGACCTAGTAATTACATCTGAGGATTTGGCTGTAACAAATATGACCACATTGCCACCAATCGGTGAGAGTGATCATAGGGTCTTAACTTGGGAGGTGGCTAAAGGTGTAGAATTTTCAATTAAGACAGGGTATGTGTGGAATTATCGGGCTGGAAATATGACAAGCTTAGGAGTTTGATTGGTTCAGTGCCATGGCATGTACAACTGCAAGGACTAGAAGTTGAAATTATGTGCATGGGAGGTAGTTAAGAAGTGCTTGCATGAAGCAATGGCTGAATGTATACCTAGAGTCCGAATAATAAATCAAGTAGGGTTTAAATAGATGAATAACACCATTAAGCTTGAGCTGCAAAAAAAGAAACAACTATGGAGGGAATTTAAGGAGAAGGGTGACCGGCAGGCACATGAACGGTATAAAGCGCAGGCCAGAAGGGTGACGAGTGTGGTAAGAAAAGCAAAAAAGGATTATGAAAGAACATTGGCCATGCAGGCTAAAGAGAATCCTAAACAGTTTTTTAGATATGTAGCAAGTAAAAGGAAAAATGTACATGGCAGATTGATTTTAAAGAATGCCGATGGTAGGGAGGTAACTGAATCAGTTGAGATAGTTGAGTTACTGAGTGAGCACTTTGCAAGAGTATATCATCTAGGTGGTGACATTGCAGAAACTAATAAACCAGTAGATTATACGGGAATTGTGGTTAATGAAGTGGAGGTGAGTAGTCTATTGCATAACCTCAATGTCAATACATCTGTGGGATTGGATGGTATACCAGCTCGTGCTGCACGAGAAGCAGCTAAAGAATTGTCAGTACCCTTGACCATTTTGTTTAATTTGAGTCTCGGGTCTGGGTTAGTCCCAAGCGGGTGGAAAGAAGGGAAAATAGTTCCACTGCATAAAGGTGGTTCCAAGACTGCTGTTGTAAATTACCGACCGATTAGCATATCAGGAATCATTGTCAAGGTCTTAGAGAAATTAGTCAAGAAAAGAATACAGGATTGGATAGATGAAAATGGGATATTGTATGGAGGACAACATGGTTTTGTGAAGGGTAGATCATGCCTTAGTAACTTGCTCACGTTTTATAACACAGTGACGGCTGAACTGGATAGGGGTAATGGGTTTACAGTGATACTACTGGACCTTGCCAAGGCCTTTGATAGGATACCACATGGAACCCTAATCAGTAAACTGGAGCAGATGGCGTTGGTGAGATGGATAGGAGGGTGGTTGAAGGAGAGATATCAAAGAGTGGTTTATTCAGGAGTGGAGTCTAAAAGACGTCTTGTGATTAGTGGAGTGCCACAGGGCTCTGTTCTTGGACCACTGCTTTTCAATTTGTTCATCAATGATATTGGAAAGGATCTGAGAGGAAGTGTTCACTTGTTTGCTGATGATGCAAAGTTGGGTAGAGCAATTGTGAGTGCACAGGACGTCAAAATTTTACAGGATGATTTGGATAGTTTGGAGGACTGGGCTAGGAAAAATGGATGTCAATTTAATGTAGCAAAGTGTAAGGTTATGCACTTTGGGGTGAAAAGAATAGCAGCAGTATATCGCATTGGTGGAACCATACTCCAGGAGATTGATGAGGCCAGGGATTTGGGAGTGTTGGTGGATAGGGAGTTGAAGTTTAGGGGGCACATTGCAAAAGTAACTAAAACAGCTCACCAAATCACTTGGCTTCTGAAAAATACTTTAACATGCAGAGACAAACAAGTTGTTGTTCCTCTGTATTGAGCCTTGATAAGACCCCATCTAGACTTCTGTGCCCAGTTATGGGCACCAGGGTTTCTTCGTGATGGAGAGGAAGTGAAGAGGGTCCAGAGACGAGTGACCAAGATGATAGCAGGTCTGTGGAATGAACCTTATGAGAATAGGTTGAAGATTTGTGGGTTGCAGAAATTGGACGATAGGCGAAGGAGGGGTGATATGATTGAGACATTCAAATTACTGAAGGGTTTTTATAAGATTGATCCAGAAGATATTTTTGAAAATATGACTGGTGGTGGGAGGACTAGGGGCCATGCATGGAAGTTGGGCAAGAGCGTGGTTGACAAGGGTGTTAGAGCTAGGTTCTTTACTTGGAGAGTGGTAAATGAGTGGAATAAGCTTCCAGAGTCTGTTGTGGAAGCTTATTCCACTGGTGCTACAACTGTGAATGAGTTCAAGGCAAGGTATGATAGATACTGTGTGAATGTTGAATAGTTGTTCTTGACATGATGTTAGGGCCTCCCTCGATGAGTCTGTCGACTCCTTGGAGTTTCCCGGAACAATAATAATAATAATAATAATATTGGAGGAGCTGTACAGAGGAAGTAGGGGAGACAAGAGATCTGGGTTTGACGACTGATAGAAACCTGAAATTCAGGGGACATATTGCAAAGGTAGTGAAGGTAACACAGAGGATTGCTGCAATACTGAGAAGGACACTGACCTGCAGAGATAAAAGAGTTATCATTCCGTTGTATGGTGGGGGGAATTGAGACAGCCTTCCCATGCCCCCCCTGCCAGTAGTGTTGCCTTGTGGTACATTGTTGGTGCTTCAGACAAAAGAAGCCCCAGAGATGAATCAAAGGCAACATGAAGCTAATGTCTCAAACAAGGCATCCAAAGGTTTCCAAGCCTCCTGGACTACTTACAATTATGAAGAATACAAAACATAAAAAGTTTCATGCTGGCTCGATCATCGCCCGGAATAACAAGGATCGCGTTGCTTGTTTAGGTGGATGGCAAGCTTCGAAAAAAAAAGTTACAGTCCCCTAATCAACACTACCTCAAGATATGTTCCCTAAACATAGAAGGGATATCTAAATCCAAAGCTGAAGTCATCGGCAAAATAGCCAAAGATAAAGCAACTGACATCTTGACTCTCCAGGAAACCCATGTGCCTGACACAGCCCTCAATAGACTAAAGATCCCAGGACTCATTCTCGTGTCTTATAACTGCCACCTCAAGCATGGCCTAGCAACCTATATTCGGCCTGGTCTTAAGGATATAACCCAAAGTGTTCCTGATACAGAATACTCCATAGGTATTAAATTTCAAAATATCACCACCTACAATGTCTACAAACCTCCATCGCAATCCTGGCCTGATCAGATGGACCGACCTCCTCCTCACCCTGCTATCTATGTTGGTGACTTCAATTCCCATCACACCATGTGGTGCTATTCCTCTAACAACCGGGATGGTAATAATCTAGCTAACTGGATGGATACATATAACTTGTATTTGAATTATGATGCCAAGCAGGACGGCACTCTTTACTCAGCCAGATGGAACAGAACCGACACCCCAGATCTGTGCATAGTCACTAAAGACTCCAAAGACCACCCTCTTCCATCAACCAGAACCATCCTTAACAGATTCCCTAAAAGTCAACATCGTCCTACATTAATAGAGATAGGAACATCAATCCCAGTCATCAGCGGAATACCAATCGTTAGATGGAATCTCCGCAGGTCCAACTGGACATTTCAGAAACAAATCGAGCAAACCATTAGAGCAATTCACCCACTCCTAACTGCTATCCTAGATTTGTTAAACTACTCAAATCTGCAGCAAAAGCCTCTATCCCTAGAGGCTACAGAAAACAATATATCCCATGTTGGAGTAGAGAAAGTGAGGAACTCCTAGCCAAATATGAGGAAACTGAAGATCCAAGTGTACAGGTCATACTACCACATCCTACATAAAAAACTCTACCCATTTCTAAACTTCTATTGAGAATCTTATGTTCAAACCAATTTTAACTTATGGATTATGAGAGCTGAGTTAGAAATGCCTCCCTCAAAATATACTATTCTATTCCCTCAGCCATACGACTGGTGGTGGTAGCTATATGCTACCATACTAGAGAAATGATTATGAGCAAGGTGGTTGCCTTCCTTGCCATACTATATCCTATGACTGTAGCCTGTGTGTTCATGGGGCCGGTTTCCCAGATTGTGGCATGAAAAACCCCCAGATAAACTGGTGGAAAAAACCCTGCTGTCCACACCCAAGACTGGCTGACTTGGCTATGGCTGAGGAAGATCCTTAAGCTCCTCACATCGTCGATGGGAATCGAACCTAGGACACTCCTTCCCCAGGCATATGGTTGTGAAGTGCATAGCCACTAGGCTAACTGGGTGGACCCCAAAATATACAGTTTATCAAAATCCACGAACCCAATTCCATCCTGACTATAGTAGATGCCACTGATTCCCTGTGGTATAAAGTATCAAAACAGAGGGCTCTCTTATCCTTCCCCACCGCTCACTCGTCATACTACCACCACCACCATCATCATCCAATTCCTGACATATACCACCAGGGGGCGGGGAGTTACAGGTCATACATCCTACATAATAAACTCTATCCATTTTAAAACTTCTATTGAGAATGTTATGTTAAATAATACAGATATATTGGCTAGCTTTGACACCATCTCACTGTTTACCGATATTCTCTTGAATGACACTTTCCTTTATCATCCATTCTGGATATTTTTCTTGAAAAAACAAAATTTACAAAGGGAGAGAGGGAACTGCTATGGATTCTCCCCAGTCAACCCACTTGCCAATTTTTACATGGAAAGTTTTGAAAAAACAAGCTTTAGGCTCAGCCCCCCACTGAATGCTTCTATCAGGCTAAGATATGTGGACGATTTGTTCTCTATTTAGCCACAGGAGACACACAGACTCTTTTCCTCACTTCAATAGTCTACATCATAGATGGCAAACCTATGGCATGTGTGCCAGAGGTAGCACGTCCAAGAATTTTGCTGCATGTCAACGATTTACAGGTGATATCCTTTTATACTCTTCATATGCTTGGTGCGGTATTAACAAAAGATCACGTGACCCAAAGACATAGGCAACCGACAAGTGTTAAGTTGAAATGCTAATTCTCTTCAACCGAATTCCATAACATCTGAAATTGTCATAACAACATTCACTATATATTTCCTAGTTTCAACACATTCACGATGGGGTGTTGTTTATCGTTCTGACGGAACTTCTCATTACCAGTGGGCTGAACTTTTGAATTTCAAATGCAATAAAACAAACACTTATTTCTTGTAATTGAAAAATTGGACAATAGTTTTTAGTTAGATACTGCATTTCAGTGCAACATATGGTTGCAATGAAACACAGTTGTTGACTTGAGTCTGTACAGCATAGTTTCTGTAGGAGGGGATAATAAAGTGCAATCAGAGACAGCTAGAATAAAAACGGCGCTAACTAATGAATCACACTATTTGTTGAGAAATATATTACACAGATTGCAAAAGCCTCTGTACCTTATTCAGGGATACACTTGTTTTTCTTGCATCTGCAGTATAATGGCTTTGGGGAGGGTGTGTTTTTAACCGAGGGGGGGGAGCAAGTTACTATCACCTCGACGTGAACATGTTTAAACATTTTTCGTGTGCGAGGTAATATACAAAACTTTTTGATGTCTTTTTTCGTAAAGTAAAATCAGGGGTGTGAGTTATACGCGAGAGCAAGTTATATTCGAGTAAATACAGTACGCATTTCACTGACAAGTCGAGCTTTCCCCTGCTCAGCTGACTTCTATGGTGAGTTACAATGCATAAATATTTTTCTCACTACTGTTTTTTTTTCCAAACCAACATTAAAACCAATTTAATAATACAATAATCAATTTCACACTGAATAATATTATAAATTTATATATAAATAAATATTATAAATAAAATAAAATATTATTTATAAAATTATAAATAATTATTTATAAAATATTATATATTACTATAAATTAATTAATAGATTTTCTATTAATTTTTCCCTACTAAAAACTGCCCTGCACGTTAGCAACTCGATTTGTAAACTTTTAGCACACACACATAAAAAGGTTCGCCGCCACTGGTCTACATCCAAGAATCCAGTTTACAACAGAAAAGGAAACTAACAATAGTCTACTCTTCCAAGACACTTTAGTTACACACATTTCCAATGGTACCCTCTTCTTCACAAGGAAATCCACTCACACAGGCAGATATATTCACATACTTTCCTATCATCTCTCTCTCTCTCTCTCTTGACAACATGGCATCATTAAAATTATAACCAACAGAGCCTGCAATCTTTGTTCCAGTGAAGTCCGTCTTTCAACAGAATTCAACCATATACACAACATCTTCCCATCCAATGGCAACAGTTCATACCGAATGAAAAAAAAAAAATCAATCCTTCCCCCAATCCACGACCATGTTTGAAGAAAGATTTTTTAGGAATGCTATTACCATCCTTTACATCTGAGATACATCCAAAAAAATAGCCAAGTTCAAGAAATAAAACTTCTGCATAGCTTTTAAGCCCCACTTGAAACTAGCTACCCTTAACTATTCCATTCAGGATCAACTCCCTCCTTTCTCTCTCTCTGTCTCTCTAACTTCTTGATGTACATAAAGTTCCCTGTTTTCCTACAAGTTGGCATACTTTTTTTGGGCAGACAGGCAGATTAGCCAGCATCCATTTAGATACTTAGATGAACACAGAAAATGCATCAGCAAACATAACTGCCCTTGCAGACCATGATGGTGGGATATGGAATATGATGTTTTTCGTGAAGACAGGAAAGGTAAGAAAGGAGGGCAAAATGCTGCTGTGATAGCAGGGGGAATTATGTCTGTGCAAGGTTGAGATACAAGAAGAAAAAAAAGTAGCAGTAGTTTGAATACTACTCATAGGATCCGCCTAATTTAAATAAATCTGGATATAAGAAATTTCCCAAAATATCGGAAACATTAATCCTTAAAGATCCCAATTTACAACCAAGGCTTCCTACAGATGCCCACAGAGGATGCCCCGCTTAGACAGGACTCTAGTCTTATAACTACGTATTCCATTTGGTAATGTGTGTGTGTGTGTGTGTGTGTGTGTGTGTGTGTGTGTGTGTGTGTGTGTGTGTGTGTGTGTGTGTGTGTGTGTGTGTGTGTGCACGTGCATGTGTGCACGTGCGTGGTTGTGTTACAAGTGTTAGTCTGCACTTCCTGAAGATATCTTGATGAATGAGATGAAATACTGGAAGAATTAAGACAGTTTTTAATCCCTTCCCAATGCTATCTATACTCCATTAAACCAGCAAAAACGGTGAGATTAACATCTCCAATTCTGATATCAGGTTTAATACCACTTTCTTTCATAATGTGCTTCATACTGATGATAAATGACAGTGGAGATAATAAAGAAAGTAAAAATCTGATCCTGACAACCTTTAATTGGCCTGAATTTAGCTTATTCTTCTCCAAGCTTCTCTTCAACAATTTTTTTTTATCTTTTTCTCAAGTATACTTGCATAAATCATACCAGGAACACTCAGTAGAGAAATTCCTCTGTCATTCTCACATTCAGTTTTATTTCCCTTTTTTATGGATGGGTACTATGAGAGCTTTATTCCAATCATCTGGAATTTGAACATGTCTTTGAAATTATGGACAGCTTTGTAGTTCAGCATGTAACCTGTCCTAACTGAAACATCCATACATTTTGCTACTTCCCAGGTCAGTACAGTATAATCACTCTCACCAATATAATATATGAAATGGAAATTTATTTTTTGAAACATAACCCTGAGAATATTTACATAATAAAAATTTTATTTATATTTTTTTTTATAAAATATAAACAAAGATGCATTTTCACATTTAAAAAAAAAACTGTTTAATGTTTCAACTTTTTATTTTTTTTAATTATGAACACAGAAAGGCAAAATACGTTAGCTTGACTGAAAAAATATACATTTTTTCTGGCAAATTATTTTTATAAAGTGAACCATTTTTTTTTTAGAAGAACAAGGTAACTGAAATACAAATCTTAAGATGGATACAGATGAAGTTTAATAGCATTATAGCAAATAACATTGTCCTTATGTCTTTGATTTTTACTTGTTCTTTTCTATTTTAAATATAACTGTAGAAGTTAAGAAATATAACTCTATAAGTTTGATGACATTTTTTACTATTATTACAGGTAGTTCTCAACTTATGACGATTCGCACTTACGACGGCCAAAATGTATTATTAAAAATTCTCTCATTTAACTTTGCCGCTAGCATATACATACATATATCACATTGCTTTTGTATATGCATCGCAGCATCGCCATTAGACGACAAGCAAAGCCTAGCACCAATACGAATAGCCGCTACTATGATTCACCCACTTCTAACTTATCACAGCCTTTGGCACATTAGTTGCTAATCAAGTCAAAGTGTTCATTTCTCTTGTTGCAATTTTTGTATCTCATCGTAACCTTATCATGTCCAGTAAGGGAAGTAATACTACTGATGAAAATTCCAACATAAAAAAGAAGTTGAGGAAAGCTTTAAGTTTAGATGTTAAAATGAAGGTCATTAAAGCATATGATAAAGGAAAGAAAATTGGTGAAATAGCACGAGAAGAAAAACTATCGCATTCAACATTATAAAAGATAAATCAAGAATAATGGAGGCAACTAAAGGGGCAGTTAATATGAAATGTACAATTTTAACGAAAAAAAGAGAAGGGCTGATTCATGAAATGGAAAAGCTTTTAATGATATGGATAGATGATTAAATCAACAAGAATATTCCTCTCAGTTTATTTATGATTCAAACAAAAAGCATACAGCCTATTTGGCAATTTAAAGAAACAACAAGAACATAAATACGGTGAGCATACATTTAACGCTAGTAAAGGTTAGTTTTATCAATTCATTTTATCAACTCATATGTAAGACTGATCTGGAATATTCCAGATCAGTCTTACATATTGCAAGAAGAAAAAGCTATGCATGTGAGGAATCAAAGAAGAGCCTGATGCTTCCTTTTGGTGGGAAATGCCGCTAGAGACTGAAAAATAAAATAAAATTAAATTATGTTCTTGTTAAATGCTTTATCCAAGCATAAGCAAACAAAGTTTGCACATGAAATATCTTCACAACTAAGCTTGTATATAAAGACTAATGACTTCACATTATTATTATTATTATTATTACCACCCCAAGACCTCATGTAGTCAAAGACTCATCTCGGAGGTCCTTTTATCACACACACACACACAGCTCATCATACCATGTTTTAAACACATTTAAACTCTTTGCAGACACCACATTCTCAGGCAAGGCATTGCAATCATTCACAACTCTGCACGAAAAAAAATCTGCCTCTCACTCCCCTACTCACACCCTCTTTATACAGTTTCCAGGGATGAACTCTGGTTCTCCCCTGATCTCCCACTATTCTCTGTAAAACTTCTCCAGCATTCATCCTATAACAACCCCTTACCAACTTGTAGGTCTCTATCATATCTCCCCTCTTCCTCCTGTCCACCAGACTCTGCAAATTACATCTTCTCAATCTTTCCTCATACTCGACATTCCAGAGGTCAGAAACTACCTTAGTCAGTCTCCTTTGCACCCTTTCCAACATCTCTTCATCCTTCTGAAAACCCGGTGACCAAATCTGGGCACAATAGTCCATGTGTGGCCTAAATCAAAGCCTTATACAATGGAACAAGAATCTCCCTACTTCTACACGTCAGTGTCCTCCGCATCATTCCCAGAAGCCTTTGTGTTGTCTTCACAATTTTGGCGATGTGTCCCCTAAATTTTAGATCCTTATCCACTATCACCCCCAGATCTCTTATTTCCTCTACCTCCAACAATATGTTCTCATCAAGCATAAATTCTGCATCCCATCTTTGTTTTCCAAATTTTAAAACCTTACATTTTGCAACATTGAACTAACATCCCCATTTGCTTGCCCAATCACTCAATATATTCAAGTCTTCCTGTAAGGCCACAACATCTTCACTACACCTAATGGTTTGTCCCAACTTTGCATCATCTGCAAACAACTCAATATCTCCATCCACACCTTCACCTATATCATTAATATACAAGTTAAACAGCAATGGACCTAAAACAGAGGCACTCCACTAGTGAATTTCCTTTTCCTGGATATTGCTCCCCCATACACAACTTGTTGATACCTATCAGATAGCCAGTCTCCCATCCAATGCGCCAATCTAATATCCAACCACATCTGCTCTAGTTTGACTGTCAACCTATCATGAAGTACTCTATCAAAAGCCTTTACGAAATCCAAGTATATTACTGTGCATCCTTTCCCTCTGTCCAAGGAAGCAGTCACGTTATTGTAATAAGTAAGTAGATTACTAAAACATGACCTCCCTTTAGCAAATCCATGCTGTTCATCAAAGATAATAACATTGTTATCAACCTAACTCTGGATCCTAGTTCTCAGAAGCTTCTCCAACAACTTAACCACAACACCTGACACACAGATAGGCCTATAGTTTGATGCTTGAGTTCGATCACCTCCTTTATGAAGTGGCACAATCTTGCACTCCTTAGGAACTTGACCAAGTGCAAGACTCATATTAAAAAAATATGTGAAGGCAGGCATCAACTCCCTGGCACATTCTTTCAGAATACGTGGTGATATATTATCAAGTCCCACAGCCTTATTAACATCTAGTTTACTCAACTCCCTATACACCTCTTGCTCACCTACAGTCAGTCTCGCCTCCCTATCATCAACTGCTCTCAATCCCTCCATGAAGTCACATTCACAAGATTGAAAGATCTTTATGAACTGCTCATTAAGTATCTCCACCACACATTCTGCATCAGCTGTCTTTATACCATTTTCTCCAATCAATGTCATCCTTCCATAATTATTCTTTCTTTTGCTGGCTACATATCGAAAGAATTCCTTAGGATTAGCCAACTGCTGCTCATATCTCTCTTTAGCTACCCTCACCAACCAAGTCACCCTCCTTGCCTGGTCTTTGTAGACCTCATGGAATTGGTTATTTCCGCTTCCCTTATGCTGCCTCCACAATGCCCTTTTTCTCTGTATCGCATGCTTAATCTCTTTATTCATCCATCTCACACCCACCTTATTTAACCTTCTCATTCTTGGAATACATTTAGACATTGCATCTACTAAACAGTTTTGAAAATCCCCCAAGCTGCATTGATCTCTTTTCCAGATAACTCCTCATTCCATGCTACACCCTCAAGATGTCTCTTGAGCTCTTCATAATCATCCCTCCCCCTTTAGTTTCACATATACCCTTTTCTCACAGAGGTCCTCGCACTGCTGAAAACCACCCAGGTAATCACCTCATGGTCACTCTCACCAATTGGTGGATGATTTGACACCTCATTTACAATTACATCCTCTGATGAGATAACCAAATCCAAGACCCTCAATCCTCGTGTGCCCTCTGTTACATACTGTCTGAGGTAGTTATCCCTCAAAAACTCATGAAACTCATTTTCTTTACTTATAGTTGCTATCTCATCATTCCAGTCTATATTGCCATAATTAAAATCGCCCTTTTCTTATTTACTTGGCTAATTTGATTGTACATTTCATTATCACCACCATCCACATTACCTAGTCTATAACAACATCCCACCAAGTATTTCATTCCATTCACCTCTATCTCACACCATACTGCCTCAAAACCACTGGCACTATTTCCCTCTTGCATCTCCACTTTATATGGACATAACTCTTTCTCTATCATCAATAGCACTCCCTCCTCCCTTTTTACCCCCCTCGGTCCTCACGAAAAACATCATACCCTTCCACCTCTATTCCTGTCAGAATGTCATCCACTTCTAACCATGTCTCACTTATTCCGACAATCTTTGGGTGAACAGACGCAATTAGTGCAACCATTTCATCTGCCTTGTTTCTTATACTTCTAGCATTTGTATACAAACAAAACAGCTCATTTCTGGATCTACAGCTAGTTCCACTGATACTACCACTCACTCGATGTGATCTCTCCATGCTCGACTGGGGCCATTTCCCTTTCTGCTTCTTCATTTTAAAACCCTTTTCAATTCCAACCGTTTCCTCTTGATCCCTGGTCATCCCATTCCTTTCCTGCCTACACATGCTCACCTCCTTTTGGAGCATCCACCTTTCTCATGCTGTGTACCCTATCCACCCTGAGCCTCCCCGTTTCCCTGCTCCTCTTGCACACCCATTCTCTCATTGTCTATACTCATACCACTCACTTCCCTATTCATAACCACATTAATTGCCTTAATATCCCATAATGCAAAGTACACATACTTTCAGGTGTGTATAATGCTATGCAATATGGGAAGGGCCAATTGTAGTCTAATCAGTGAGAGCCAGACCCAGAAGAGATACCAAGGCCAAAGTTTAATGCAGAAATCATATGTTTTGCATATATAAATAGTGAAAAGGTGTAATACTTTATTATTAAAATACACTGGATTAGAGCTACTTGTTGAAAGTTTCTCCACACTTGGTTATAAATTAAATTAAAGATCTCAAAAAATTATATTCTTTATCGAAGTGTAAACAAATGATATGAAATATCGTCACAACTAGGCTATTTGTATATAGAGGATAATGGCTTCACACATTGCCTTAGTATCCCATAATGCAAAACACACATCTTTTCAGGTGTTTTTATAAACACACATCTTTTCATAACGTACTAAGGCAATTAATGTGAAGTCATTAGCCTCTATATATAATAGCCTAGTCATGAAGATATGTGCAAACTTTGTGTGCTTACACTTGGACAAAGGATTAAATAAGAATATAATTTCTTGGCATCTTAATTTAATATATAACCAAGTGAAAATAACTTTAAACAAGTAACACTAATCCAGAATATTTTAATCATAATGTGTTACACCTCACTACTTGTATATTGGAAATATACAAATAGTGAAATGTATAATAACGTATGCTGAGATGTATGATTTCTGCTTAACTACAATCTTGGTATCTCTTCTGGGTCTGGCTCCTAATGTTGGAGCTTGTTTCCCAGAAAATAGAGAGGCTCTGCTCAGTGGAGTGAATCAGAGCAGGAGTGATGAGTTTAGTAGCGAGCCTTTAGGGTTGCCCATTGAGATTTAGTGATCTGGTATACATTTCAGTAAAATTAAGAGACTACAACCATTAGGAATAATTACTTTAATTTCCCAATTTCACTACCTCATATTAAGGTCATTTGGAGTACACACACACACACACACATATATATACAAAGACAAGATATATTACATTTCAAACAGTAAGCTGAAGTGACATCTACAGGCCTGACCTCTAGTGGTTAAAAAACTACATCAAAGTTATATTCTATTTATAACATCATCAGAGAACAAATTCATATAGATAGTTTTAATACAGCAAAGGCCTAATCCATAATTTAACAAGAGTGTTATACTCCAGAGTGGGCCAGTGGAGGAAGTGGATCCTTGGATGAGTTGAATAAGTTTTTTAATTTTGCAGGAGGCTTAAAGGTGACATTAAGATTATATTCCTGTAGTGTTTATTTTATCTGATATACAAAAAACAATTGAAGAAGTTCAAGGGCATATCATACCACTAGGAGACCTTAATGGCCGGGTAGGGAATCAGGTAGATGAAGAAACGAAACAAGTGTTGGGATCACAAGGTGAAATAACCCGGAATAATAATGGAGAAAGAATAATAAATCTTTGCCTTACAAATAATTTAGTAATAGCGAATACTATGTTCAAACATAAAGAAATCCATAAGTTTACCAGGGAAGAGCCCAATAGAAACGAAAAATCTATAATTGACTAGGCTATCATAAGCAGATCATACTGGAAGTATACAAAAAATGCAAGAGTCTACAGAGGTCCTGAAATAGGCAGTGACCACTACTTATTAGTATTGGAAACAATCCATAAAATAAAAGTTGAAAAATGTAGAAAAAGTAGCAAGGAAATAAATGTTAAGATAAAGAACTACAAGCTAAAGAAAGAAGAAACAGCCATTGAGTATAAAAGTAAAATAGAAGAGAAGATGAAAGAAGTAGAAAAAGAGATATATGAAGACCAAGATGTAGAAAACCTATGGTACAGGTTCAAAACACTTCTTCTAGAAACAAGCAAAGAAATTTGTGGTGTATCATTAAATAATAAACAGAAGAAACATAAAACACCCTGGTGGACTGAAGAACTAAAAGAAGAAATTAAAAAGAAAAAGCAATTATGGAAGAGATATATAACATCAAAGCTGCAGGTTGATAGAGAACTTTACAACAACCAAAGAAATAAAGTTAAAACCTTACTGAAAGCAGAGAAAAGAAAATATTGGGAAGACTTCGGACATACTTTAGAACAAAATTTTAAAGGAAACCAAAAACTCTTCTATAATGTTTTAAGAAGAATGAGGTCAGAGAAAGAATGCCCCATAAAGTTTATCAAAAATAAGGATGGAAAGTTACTCACAAATTCCGAAGACATCATGGAAAGATGGAAACAGTACTTTCAAGAATTATTGGAAGATGCAGGACACGGAAAAAATAGAACCCTAAGAGCAAGACACACAAGCAAAATAGAAGATCAGAGTGAAGAAATTCATGCAAATGAACTGTTAGCAGCAAAAAATAAAATAAAACTGGGCAAATCAGCAGGCCATGACCAAATAACACCAGAAATGGTAAAGAATTTAGGAACGAAAGCCATAAAATTTCTTTTACACCTATTCAATGTTGTATGGAAAAAGAAAATTATTCCCAAAGACTGTATAGTAGCTATAATAATCCCTATATTTAAGAAAGGAGACAACCGCAAATGTGAAAACCATAGAGGAATTTCGCTTTTAAGCGTTCCAGGAAAATTATATACCCGCATTTTAGAAGCGAGGCTTAAGAATCAAATAGAGGACACACTGGATGAAATGTAATATGGCTTTCGAAAAAATAGAAGCACACAGGATCTTATCTTCAGTCTTAGACAAATATCAGAGAAAACATTGGAATATGGAAAAGAACTACATTCATGTTTTATAGATTTTGAAAAGGCCTTTGACTGAGTTCCCAGACACTTAATATGGCAAACATTAAAGAAAAACAAGATACAAGATAACTTAATAGCAGCCAAACAAAGCCTCTACAAAAGTAATAGAAATTATGTAAGAACCTGTAATAATAGATCAAAAGAATTTGAAACAAATGTAGGAGTGAGGCAAGGCTGTATCCTCAGCCCTCTTCTCTTCATCGTAGTAATGGATGAAATTTTAAAGGCATGCCAAACAAAAACAAAAAAGTTCCACTTCAGATACAGGAAACTGAAAGAAACCAGGATTTCACATATGGCTTTTGCAGATGATGTAGTGATTCTAGCAAATACAGCTGAAGATCTGCAATACAATATCAACATTTGGTATGAAGAAACAAAGAAAAGGAATATGACCATAAATATAAATAAAACTAAAACAATGATCATATCTAGAAACCAACAGAAACACATAATAAAAATAGAGAATCACCAACTGGAACAAGTCCACTCCTTTAAATACTTCAGATCATATATACAAGAAGATGGTAGACTAGACACAGAAATTAACAACAGGATAAGAGGGGGAACAAAGCTATTCTATGCAATGAAAGGCCCACTCCTAGATAAGAAAGAAGTCACCCAAAATACCAAAATGGCAGTGAACCGTTCAGTGTTTCTACCAACATTAACATACAGTTGTGAGTCTTGGTGTTTAACAACAGGAAACGCAAATAAACTACAAACAATTGAAATGAAATATCTCAGGAAAGTGGCACAAAAAACAAAACTAGACCGAATAAGAAATCAAACCATAAGAGACAGCCTTCAAGTTGCACCTCTGAATCAATTCATAACACAAGCCCAAATGAGATGGTTTGGATATCTCAATCGAATGGAAGAAGGAAGAATAGCAAAAACTGTACACGAAAGCCAGAAAATAGGGAAAAGATACATAGGCAGACCCAGGAAAGATTGGTAAAAGGAAATTAAAGAAAAATTGGAAAAGAAGGGAATTAACTGGAAAGAAGCAAAACAACAAACCTTGGACAGGACGGCATGGAAATCTCTTTGGCAAAATCTCGACGTTTAAAAGCATAGGAGATCATAGACGAAGAAGAAGACATATACCTTTAATGTATGGAATGGCTACAGTTTTATTGTAATCTAGTTTATTTTTGTTTTTAAGTGGTCTGATTATGGCTGTAGCCATTTTACAGGAAGGGATTGATGATAACTTTTAATTCATGTTTAAGTGCTTGTGAATCACAAGCAGAAGGTACCACTTCAGGCAATAGTTGAAGGTATCGACAGCCCCCATTATCATCTAGCCAAGAAACTAGCATCAACGCTGAAGGAGTTGGTAGGTTATTGCACCTCCTATATAAAAACACACAACACTTCGTAAACAAAATTTAAAAAAATCACACTAGAAAAAAGTGATTTATTAGTCAGTTTTGACATCTCCGCCCTTTTCACGAATGTCCCAATCAATGACACAATTCTTCTTTTACAGGACAAATTCCTACCCAATATCACAGTGTAAACATATTGTTGTTTAATTAAATCTTGTAATCTGCGCTATTGTTAACTTATTGTTATTTAGTTAAACTCAATAATCTTATTAAATCTACGTCTTTGTTAAAATATGTAAAATTCTATGTCATCTCAATTAAACTAATCTCCTTAACTTTGATTATACTCTTATCCTAAGGCCGCAAATGTTAAAGCTCACGTGCAAAGTTCACAGAACAAAGAAATCGCCTCGGGCAGGAGCTAATCTCTTTTGTCTGATCTACCGGTGTTTATTCTAACAGAATTTTGGAAAATTTGTTTGATTTCTATCTGCACCACCAAAATACGTGGATGGGAGGTGAATCTCCTCCGAAGAAAAAACACACAGAACCATCCTCTCTTAAATAAGTAAATCTAACAATTGAACCTTTCTGATCTACAGTCATGGAAATATCTAAAGGCACACAAATTCGAGTTTAATGAATAGTGCATTGGAAATATGAACCAGGCAAGTTATTTAAACAAGAAAACAATTTATTCATCACTAATGAAATATACATAGGTTCCAAGTAAACTTTGCTTCTATGTTTGAAATGACAACTCAAAATTACTTTTACATTCAGTCCCTCAATTTGGATAATACCATCAGGACCAAGTGTCTATAACAATAACTTAGATGTACTAAAATCATTCTCGTATAACCAATTTCAGGCTTATGCAATAATTACAACATTAAACACATGATGTCTTACCTTAAACTAGGCTTTCTCTCAGATAATCAGTATTAGGCCTAAAGTCCTTAGGTATCAATTCTAACAAAAACCTTAAAACATCATCACAATCTTTGTCTCTAGCTAAACAATGGAAAGATCTTACTTGAACAGAGTTCTAGACTTCTCTGGATGATTCTAGAAATCATCTCCTTCGGTTATTATTCAACTTTAGTACTGAACTCGGATACCTTTTCTGGGGCTTGTGGGATCCCTCATTATTATCAGCGAACATCAGGAACTTGGTGGCTTGGAATCTCGGCATCTAATTTCTTCTTAATCTGCTAACCTTATTCGCGTTGCTCTCTCGGCATTTTCTGTCTGGAATGCAGGTCTCCGATGGAGATTACAAATTATCTCTAGCAATGTTAGCAAAACTCTGCTGCCATAGCTTACATCGTAACTTCAGGTCAGAACTCTTTGTGACCTCGTAACTTCTTGCCGACCCATGAACAAGACAAACTCGAACTCCCAGCACCACACGCCTGACTAGCAAGATGAGAAACTCGTAAAGAAGAATGAAAGAACAACCCTTTCAGTTATCGTTCGACTTTAGCACTTATCTCAGGTACCTTTTCTGGGGCTTGTGAAATCCCTCTTTATTATCAGCAACCATCAGGAACTTGGTGGCTTGGAAACTCGTCATCTAATTTCTTCTTAATCTGCTAACCTTAGCCATGTAGCTCTCTTGGCATTTTCTGTCTGAAATGCAGGTCTCCGATGGCGATTACAAATCATCTCCCACAATGTTAGCAAAACTCTGCTGCCACAGCGTATATAGTAACTTTAGATCGGAACTCTCTGTTCCCTTGTAACTTCTCGCCGACCCAAGAACGGGATGAACTCGAACTCCAAGAACCGCACGGCTGATAGCGAGAGGAGAAACCTGAAAAAAAGAACGAACGAACGACCCGTATATATAGAGGGTCGTCACAGCAACCCTCTATATATACAGCTCCGATGACCTTGGGATCACTTACATTGTCGTCCCCTGGGTATTTCAATGTTCTGCACCAGTCACCTCTTTCGGTCGTTGCATTAAGGCGGGAAACCTCCGTGCAATGTTGATCTTCGTGATGGCAGTTGCCCCAGGTCATAACTTAATACGATAATCTGTCTGGAATTATCGTTGACTAGAGGATTCTTTACACACAAATTATTTTACACTTTGTTCCTTTTACAAAACAATTGTCGGTTACAATATTCAGTAATTCACAATTTATTATTTCCAATTCATTAAACATAAAAATTTTCACTATTCAATCACAAGCATTTTTATTGGAATCTTGTTTACCAATAAAATCGGTATAAGGTTTACATAAAAATCCTTCTATACACAATTTTACAACAGTGCTCTTTGCCCATGTATTACAGTGTAGCAAAATACTTTTTACCTACAAAAAAAAAAAGGCACAGTCATGGGCTCACTGCTATCCTTACCAATTGCTAACTAGAGGATTCTTTACACACAAATTATTTTACACTTTGTTCCTTTTACAAAACAATTGTCGGTTACAATATTCAGTAATTCACAATTTATTATTTCCAATTCATTAAACATAAAAATTTTCACTATTCAATCACAAGCATTTTTATTGGAATCTTGTTTACCAATAAAATCGGTATAAGGTTTACATAAAAATCCTTCTATACACAATTTTACAACAGTGCTCTTTGCCCATGTATTACAGTGTAGCAAAATACTTTTTACCTACAAAAAAAAAAAAGGCACAGTCATGGGCTCACTGCTATCCTTACCAATTGCTAACTTTTATATGCAGGCTTTTGAGCAATGTACTCTAGATTCTTTTACTTTAAAACTCAAAGTCTGGCTTAGATCCATTGATGAAATTTTCGTTATCTGGTTCCTTGGCCGCAAGACATTAGACACTTTCTTCAGCCACCTAAACAAACAACACAAACGCATACAATTAACAATAGAAATTGAGTCAGAATTTTACTTCCTTTTCTAGATACACTTGTCACATGTCTTCCTTCCAGCAGTCTTTCATTTACTGTTTACTTTAAGCCAACACATACTGGACAATATATATATATATATATATATATATATATTTTTTTTTTTTAAATAAATGAATGACTAAAACCGAGATTTAATTAAAAAGGTTTTAATATTAAAACATGACTAGTTTTGACTTGTAACAGCCTTCATCAGGTGATGAAGGCTGTTACAAGTGTGTTACACAACACATTATAAAAGAAAGAAAAAAGAAAAAATACTAAAACACTGAAGCTTAAATAAACTATGAACAACAGAGAGAGTCTCTATACATAATTGACATTAAAACGTTGTGGTTGTATTTAAAGCTGCTCTTTCGTTTGTTGTATTGTTGGGAAAGTGCATGCTAGTAGCATCTCATGAAAGCAGTACATGATTACAGCTGAACGACTATCTGGAAGGTTGTAGCTCAAGTTATTATTTAGATGAACAGGATTGAAGATGATTTCCCTAGATTCCACGATTTTTCTCTCTAGTTCATCATTGCAACGGAAGATATTAGTAGATTTTTCCCAGACTGTGTGACTTTGGCTTTCATCATTAGGATTAGCCAAGAAAAGGATATGATTTGATAATGCACTGGCTCGCTGTCTCTTGTAAGTAATGTCCCTCATGTGTTCTTCCATATGCAATTCGACACATTTGTCTGTCTGCCCAAAATAAGGAATATCACAATCACACGTTATTTTATATACACCAGGGTATTTAAGATGATGATGACAAGGTTTTGGGTGGCTTATTAAGAAACGGATTTTTGGAAGTGGAGTGAACAAAGTTCTGATATTGTATTTTCTTAGAACTTTTGCTAATTTACTTATGTAAGGAACAGAATCTATCTGAATGTATTTGTTTCTTCTGAGCGATGTCTAGGAAGATTAAGAAGGAATCTTTCAATGATTCTCTTGGAATATCCATTAACTTTGAAAGAAGTTTTGAGATGGTTTATTTCTGTAAGAAGTTCATTTGAGTCATCCAGAAGAGAACGGGCTCTATGTCCCAAAGTGGAAATTATTCCAAGCTTATGAGGAGGCTAATCCTAATGATTACAGCCCAATTTTCCCAACAATACAACAAACGAAAGAATAGCTTTAAATACAACCACAATGTCTTAATGTCAATTATGTATAGAGACTCTCTATGTTGTTCATAGTTTATTTAAGCTTCAGTGTTTTAGTGTTTTTTCTTTTTTCTTTCTTTTATAATGTCACCTGATGAAGGCTGTTACAAGCCGAAACTAGTCGTGTTTTAATATTAAAACCTTTTTACTTAAATCACGGTTTTAGTCATTCAATTCTTTTTAAAAAATATGTATGTTAACCGAGTCAATGATCATTCTTTCATATATATATATACAGTCATACCCCGAAGTTACGCAGTAGCTGGGACCAACAAAAAGCGCATAAGTAGAATTCGCGTAACTCGGGTATAATTTTGGGTATAATACAAAATATTAGTTAATTGGGACCAAAGGTTTACAAAAACACCTATATTTTTTAAGAAATATAATCATAATTGTAGTTTTTCGTACATAAAAAAAAGAAAGCTATTTCGATGTCAATGGTTTCATAAAATCTAATAGATTCGTCTGACGGCATAATGTCTTTTTCTTGTCACGCAAAATTTCTTCATAGCAAGCTAATGATTTTTTTATTCCTTACCTTGTGGCTACAATTCGTTCCTCTTTAGAATCTCTGTCCTCCAAAATCTGTAAACCTTTCTTTTACGATTGTTCTTACTGTGAGCTTGTGGATTCCTGTAGATCAAACTTCTTTGCTAGCTCACAAATTTTCATTCTGCCTTCAAAATCCTTAATAATGTTGAGTTTTGTTTCCAAAGTCAATGTTTTTCTTTTCTGGCTAGCTGTAGAAGAATCGGACTAGCTTCCTTTGGACGACATTATTATTTTTTATATGATAAAATTTTTATCAAGAACATAACATTAAACAATCGCAAGGTTTGTATACTACAAAAATCGTGTATGAATGGAGACCGCACGAAACACATCAGTGCTTGTTCACAGCATGTGCGACACTGGCAAATGCAGCCAGCGCCGGAAAGATATGATTAGTGGGGAGGCGTGAAGCGGGACGGGAATACGTACATATATGAAACCGTGTAACTCCGGATTCGCATAAGTCGGAGTAGGACTGTGTATATACACACACACACACACACACTCTTACAACCACCCAACACAAAAAATAGGTCTCATTAACACACTAAAAAACAGGGTTTTGAAGATTTGCTCCAATGAACAAGCACTTAGACATGAATTAGAAGTTATCATACTTACCCTGTAAAATGACTACAGCCAAAATACTATGAACAAAATTCTTCACAAGACTCCACTTAGAAACAAAAATAAAGTAGATTACAATAAAACTGTAGCCATTCCATACATTAAAGGTATATCAGATAAAATAAACAGAATACTACAGAATTACAACCTTAATGCCACCTTTAAATCTCTTGCAAAATTAAAAAAACTTATTCAACTCATCCAAGGATCCACATCCTTCACTGGCTCACCCTGGAGTATACCATATTCACTGCACCTGTAATTTCACCTATATAGGTGAAACAGGACGCACAATTCCTATCAGAAAAAAAGGAACATAAACAACATATTAAATTTAATAACTAAATTTAATTAAATTTAATAAATTTAATGCCCTGAATGCTCTACATAGAATTGACTGGAAAGGCGACTGTTGTTTACATCACACCAAAACATGGTATGAGCGTAACTTTAAGGACGCATCGACCACCCTAATCTTAACAATATTAGTAGTTTAAAAATCCCAAGGATATGGATTGCACATATTCTATTCACTTAACTTTTTGATCTAAAAGTAAATGATAATTAGGACTGTAAGCAAACCAGGATCCTAACTCTAATATAACACTCTTGCCAATTATGGATTAGGCCACCACTTTGCTATATTAAAACTATCTATATGAATTTGTTCTCTAATGATGTTATAAATAGAATATAGCTTTGAAGTAGTTTTTTTTTTCCACTAGAGGTCAGGCCATTAGAATAACGGTTAATCAAATCATTGTCACTTTGGCTTGCTGTTCGAAATGTAATATAGCTTGTTTTTGTATATATATGTGTATACTCCAGATGATGACCTTAATATGAAGGTTGAAACGTAAGGAAATTAAAGTAATTATTCCTAATATGGTTGTAGTCTCCATAATTTTACTGAAATGAATGCTGATCTCCGTGTAACACTAAAGGAAAGAATTAGTGATCTTGTAGATTACTCCGAGTTTTTGGGGAGGTGTCCCTGCATGATTAAGGTCAAAACTGGTCTGACTAGTGGCTCTACCCATAATGCCTAGTATTATACACACTTAAATGGATGTATGCTTTTCATTATGGGATACTAATGCAATTAATGTGAAGTCATTAGACTCTACATACAAGAAGCTCAGTCATGAAGATATTTCATGTGCAAACTTTGTTTGCTTACACTTAGACAAAGGATAAACAAGAATATAATTTCTTGGCATTTTTAATTTAATTTATAACCAAGTGAAAAAACTTTCAATAAAATCACTATTAGTTTATCATAGCAAAATCCAAGCGTGTTCAAAAACATTTCATAGGCATCACTACCTGTTGTATGGAAATCCAATCGAAAGTATGGGTGACTCAAGAAACTTTTCAATGGTTTCACATCACTTTATACACGAAGTTGAAAAATATTACAAGGAAAACATCCTGCCATTTAAAATATTGCTGCCAATAGATAATGCACCTCATCACCAAAAGATATATGTGACTATCATCAAAACATTAACATAGTATTAATGCCAGTAAATGCAACTTCCCTCATTCAACCTGACGCAATTAATGGCTCAGTAAAGCACAATGTCACAGACTTTCAAAAAGTATTATATTATCTATGAACAATATTCAAACAGACAGTAAGGGCCACTAAGGACAGAATGACAAATTATTAGAGTAGTTCTGAAGAACAAGGAGATGTAATTAGACCTGATGGAAATGACCAGAACATTAGAATTAAATTTAAATAAAAACAACCTCCTGAATTGTTTGCAAACTCATACAAAGAAACTGAGCAATAAAGCTTTTTTTTTTTTTTCTAAATTAAGAAAAACGTACATGAGGTTCTAGAGGGAGAACAAGGTGAACCACCAAAATACTGTAAGATTAATCAGATGGGAAAACAGAATGAATTGATAAAACATTGACGGCCTTAAAGGCCTCAGATACAGCTGGTGAAAGAGTATGGACCAACAGATGATGGTGTGCATTATCTGTTGGTCCATACTCTTTCACCAGCTGTTCAGTGAGTTTTCTTAAAATTACTGTATACAGCATGTTTTTATATTTATGTATAAGGTGATCAAAATTAAAGTATTGCTTTGATCCAAATCCTGCAAAATTTTGCAGAATACATTGTGCATCATGTAGAAGTGATATCTAAGAGAGAGAGAGAGAGAGTAGTTTCGAAATGTATCATCAGAGATGTTGTAAATACCAAATGCATGAAATCTGCCTATCATGCAAATCAGCAGGTACCAGGAGGGTTTAAAAAGATGGATACAGGATTTATCCCTTCATCTGGTTGTTAATACCATCCACAGCAGCAACAGCATTGCAACGCTCTGCAAATTTCGTCGCCTGAACAAATGTCGACAAGGTTCTGTGACGAATAATCAGCCACTCAAAAGAAACAGGATCACTAGAAGTTAGACTCAGGAAATTGCAACCTCTAGCAGAGGTTGCAATTTTCACAACAAGTGAATGAAATTGCTACTGCCATGTGGAACAGGCCATGAATAACAGCATTGGTTCCTGCAATGCACCTGCTGTATAAAGACACATGGATGTGCCTTACACTGTCTGGAATATTCTACAGAAGATTCAGCATTTCTACCCATAACCTTGAAACAGGAGTTGCGCTCACAGGACTTTGAAAGTCGACTGACATTCGATTTAACATTCTTTGCTCAAGTGGAGTTGGATGCAGTGTAGCCATGGATGATTTTGTAGGGTGATGAGGCTTACTTTCACCTGAATGGAGCTGTGAATACCCACACTTGCTGAGTATGGGATATGCAAAACCCACATGCAATCCAACAAATTCCTTTGCATTCACCCAAAGTTACTACCTAGAGCAGGTTTACAGCTTCATTTATCACTGAACCAACACGTGAATGAAGACATTTGCCAGTCGGGTCCTGTGACCTGCTCAGTTACCGCCAAGAGATATAACAATATGATAAACAATTTTGTTGTGCTATAGCTACAACAGCATCTGTGCATGGATTCATTTCCAAGCAGGATGGTGCCCTACATACATTAGTCGATCTGTGTGTGTGTGTGGGGGGGGTTCTTCGAGAACCTTTCATGGAAGCCAGAGCGATCAGCCATGCATAGCCACTTTGTTCACCTGATCTGACCTGCAGAAACTTCTGGCTATGGGAATTTCTCAAAGACAGGGCTTATCAGGATTATCCTGATAATCTGTCAGCACTGAAAGACAGCCTAATGTATGTGCACAACATCGGTCTCAACCAACTGTATTTTGCCATTGAACACATTGAGCAAAGGATGCAGTTTGCGGCATATCAGGAAGGCAGCATGCTGAACAAGTACAGCCTGTGAATGAATAATAGAAATGAATAAAAATATGTCATTTATGCTTATGTCACTTTTCTCCTTCTTAAACTCGGACAGAAAAATTACTACATCCACATTTTGTGGTGAATGTTGGAACTACTTTTTTTTTTCTTCTCAGGTATGGCTTCTGAATGGCGTACAATGTATTCCTGAAAAGTTTCGCAGCATTTGAATCACTGGATGGTGCTCCACAAGGCCTTAAACAGGGATACTTTAATTTTGATCATCCTGTACTTGATAGGATATAGAATAAAGTTTAGTTTTCTCAAAGTTTTCATTTTCATAAGCAGTACCTGTTTAGCTTAATAATACTTTGAAACAAATGTATATGTCAAAAATACACTGTATTTAAGAACCATTCAACTTAAGCAGATTTTCAACTTACATTGAAACTTTCAGAAAGAATTAACTACATAAGTTGAGGACTTACCGTTAATAGTGATAACACTGTAATTACAAATAGTAAAATGTGTTGTGTCACTTCCAATACAAAACCATTCAAAACTGAAATACATATCAAAATTTTTGGTAAACATATTTTATCAAGCAATATTTACTAATATGTCATAATTTGTATGATCATAACTGAACATTCTCCGTATTTTATTTAACCTGAAAAGCATGCACCTAGCTCTTCTAATACTTGCAATCATGATCATGTTCTTCTCAGCTAAGTTTACTGTTTGTCATATTCTGTTGTTGCTGAGTGTTTGGAGCCAACCTGTTATAAAAACATTAGTCAATAATAAACTATAGGAGTTTTTTTGGCAATGATTTTCAATTTGCATTCAAGTTTTCACATTTATTAGGAAAATATTTTCAACGTTTCATCTCAAAATTGTTATCAAGCATTTTTCATAATAAAATTGTTGTGTAATTTTTAAATAAATAAAACTAAGTTGTAAATGTGATAAATAAGTTACTGATCATGAAACTGCATTACTAATCTGAGAATAATGTGATTTTTCAAAATATACTTTTTTTTTTGTGTAAGCATTAAATGATTTATTATGTGAGCACTATTTCAATATTGATACATACCTTTCTTGCAGGATGCTTACAAGTTCCTTATATAATTCCTCACCTCTTTTAATGTGGACCCGTAAATCTTCAAACTCATTTGGTTTCTAATATAATATACACAAAAAAGACCATATTATCTCACCAGTAATAATAAGGAAATTTATTTTTTTGAGTCATTAAAATTACATCTACTAGTTATACACACTTACAAAGGACTGATGGTTTCATCAGGGTTTAATAAACATCAAAAATATAAGTAGAATAACAAAGTTATCTAAACACTGAAGAACTGTTACAAGAAAAATAAATAAATTCATGCTAACAAATAACATGGTCACATGGTATGCATTAGCTGTCTGCAGCTAACGACAGAAGGTGATTGTTAGTAAAGTTGAAGTCTATGATGTTAAAAGATTTAATAAGTGATTTCCATATGTCACTTAATATCAGTTCTTGGTTTTTATTCATTGATCTGAGTGAATGAGCTGATTCCTTCAGAGGTTTTGAATAAAAATTTTCTTCTACATAAGGCATGGTTGAAACATTCCGATTAACAGCATGGGTAGTATCAGAAGTAGCTGGACAGACCAGATCTTTCTTTTCTTTTATGCTCAACATCTGCAACATGCTCCTTCTTTCTCAAATCCATAGCTTGTTTGTCCTATGTAGGATAAACCACATGAGCATAGAATTCTATATATCCCTGGGCATTTGCAGAAAAGTGTGCTATCTTTAAGATACTTCAGGAAGCTGCAAACACTTTGTATTGGTTTAAAAGTAACTCTGATGTTGTGATCGCTGAAAAAAGTTGAAATTTTAATTGACAGACTGTCAGTATATGGAATCGTGATTGAGTCTCTATACTGGATACTCTAGTTATTGGGAGAAGAAGGATTCAAAAATAAAAAATCCTGTCAACTGTTTTTTTTTTTTTTTGAATAGCCATTGAGAACAAAAAAATTTATTTGAGAGGGTCTGAAGTTCGTCTTGAGTTGGTCCTCAACATGAACTGTTTGATATAACAGAAAGTGCTCAATTCTTTAGGGTGTGGATTATGCCTAATTTTTGGGAAAGATGGTGAAAGAAGAGAAGTGGCATGAAGATAACATTCCATATGTGTAGGCTTGTGATACAACTCAATTGTCAGATTTTTAGAGATGGGAATATCAAAGAAGTGCTCAATTCTTTAGGGTGTGGATTATGCCTAATTTTTGGGAAAGATAGTGAAAGAAGAGAAGAGGCATGAAGATAACATCCCATATGTGTAGGCTTGTGATACAACTCAATTGTCAGATTTTTTAGAGATGGGAATATCAAAGAAGAGTTTTCCATCAAGATGTAATGTAAATTTGATTATAGGTTTGCAAGAGTTAAAAGAATGAAGAAATCATTACAGACTTGGGAGATTAAGTTTCTAAATAATAAAAATATCAACATATTTCTACAAGAGAGAGAGAGAGAGAGATCCAATCAATCACACACAAAGTTATAAAACTCAATCTTTAAACTAGGCCTCTTTTGCATGTTTGCACTTACTAGTCACTGATGGAAACACCTTTCAAATTGTATTTTTGAATCACTCAAACTTCCTTATTGCATTTTGCTTAATTGTGATGTATCAATATGATTGAATCTTTTTATCTTACATAGTGTTTTCTAGCAGGAATACTGTGTAAGACCAAACCTCACAGAAAATCAGGCCAAACCAAGAGTGGTCTTATAAAAGTATCAGGTTTGGTTTCTAAAGCTAAGTTGCTGGATTATTTAACTCGCATCCCATCTACAATACTAATGTACTACAGATTTACAACCTGTAATGGTGTGATTAACATAAAACAAAAGTTACTCAGGTGATATCTCATTCAGACTTGGCATATAGCAATATAGAAATTAAAAAACAAAGTGCTTCTTTGGAATAAAGAAGCACTTTGCTAGGATGTATGTATTTTTAAAAAAGAGTATCAAAGAACTTTATTCCCCAGACATTTCTAGTGAAGCTAAATTAGCCAGTCTAAAGTTCATCATCATAACACTAATTACGAGTATAGACCATATTGGTCTGTTCTGGTCTCATTATCCATCCAATATCCTTTTTTGAGGTCTACCCTGTCTTCTCTTTCCAATTGGCTTATATTTTAGTATTTGTTTAGGATGTTGGGTGTTAGCCATTAAGTTTATATGTTCAATCCATTTTTGTTTATAATTGTTTAGTTTTTCTTCTATTGATTTTGTTTTTAGTTCTTTTAAAATGTCTTCATTCCTTTTTTGATCTAATAATGAGTATTTTGCAGTTCTTCTCATAAATCTCATTTCACTTGTTTTTATTCTTTGTTTATCTTGTTTGTTTATCCCAAATTTCACTGCCATATAATAATGTGGGCACTGCTAAAGTATTGCATATTTTCAAGCGTGTTTCTTTTTGTACTATATTTGGGTCGAGTGTTCTATTTATCAGGCCTATAATCTGTAAAAATTTTGAAGTTTTTCATTTTATATCTTTTTCTCCTTCATATGATATTTCACATTCAAGATAACTGAAAGTATTTATCTGTTCTATTATTTTATTACTAATAACTATTTTGTTTCAAAAGTCTTTGCCAGTCTAAAGTTTCCATCTTAAATTAGCTAATGCCAGTCTAAGGTGATTCAAGCAGAGGCAAGATTTTTTTTTTCTAAGGGAAATTCTTCCTGTGATAAAATGAAGCTAGTGAAATGGATATGAGGACTGGTGAACAGACATCAAAGGATATGGGGGGAAATTAATCTAAGAGAAGGCGGGTGACCAGTGGTGTAACTGGAGCACTGCTGTTTAATTTGTATGTGAAACAACAACATTGTACAAGGTGATCAATAATATAAGAAATGATTTAAAGGCAAATATTCAGATGACTGCTAACAGAGCTAAAAAGAGTGATAGTTAATGAAGACGAATAGAGAGCCTGAAGAAGGATAACTTAAATTGACTGGCAGTATGGCCAAACGGTAACAGCTACCAGTTTAACACAGTCAAGTATAAGGTCAGCAACTTTTAGGTGGAGAGACCACAAGATGATTATAATGATGGAAATGAACTGCAGAAAACTGATGAGGCCAGGGATTTAGGGGGGGGGGGACCTGGACATGTTTAGTCTCTGGACAGAGTTACAAGATTTCAAACAGAACTAGTGTCTCAACATATATTAAATTTCAAACCTTTTGTAGATGAGATCAACAAAAAATATTATTATTATTATCATTACATAACACTTCCAGGGAGTCGAAAGACTCATCGAGGGAAGGCACCTACTCTACAACTCTCTATCTTCACCACTCCACCAACCCCAACTACCTTCATCATCTACACCAACGGCATCTACCACCGACCACCACCACTACCACTAGTATTTTCACAGACAATCTCATACATCCATGCAAATGGTGGGATTCATGCAGCCCTTTGGCTGGAGTGCAGATACACTAACCGCTTGGCCAATCAGGCCGGTTAAAACATATATATAAAAAAATAATAATAATAATAATGAAAATGGCGTTGATGGTGGTTGTGTATAGTAAGAGAATTAAGTAGTAGGGAGCATTAGATGTATATGTAGCGGAATGGAGTAGAATGCCCTCCCTCAATGAGTCATTGAAGGTGTAATAATAATAATAACATAAAAAAGTACAAGCAAAGAAATATTTGCACTATGAAACAAATATTTCATGTGTAGCATTATTACACTTCAATCTTAGCAATATTAAACTGAGATCTGTTGGTGAAATTGCTAAAATCAAAATGCCATCCTGTTCACAACATCACTTTTGCAGTGCCTGCAAAAGTGATGTTGCATATGCCCACTCACCGAATAACTGATCAATACAGACTATACAATTTCCATGAAATTACAGAACTGTCACTGGAGGTGACAACAATTTAAAATATATGGTAGACGCTGCTTATTGTGATGCTTATTGTGGGACAGTCGCTTTTCGATAACAATAACCGGCTGATAACATTAAGCAACGGATATAAAAAAATTTCATCGTTTATTTCAATTTATAGTTATGAACATTATTTAATTTAATTTATTGTTATAAACAATTTTTTAATAAGGAAAACATGTCTGTCATGTCTTTGAATATAGTAGTTCATGAATAAATTACTGATACTCACATAACATGCCTTTTGAAGTTTGTAGCTCTATGCTGCACACTGCGACGAAGTATTCGTACAGCCTCTTGAATCTGGGCATTGGTTGGAGGAGCTTCTAAAATTTGTTCTTCTATACTGGCATTAGGTTCACTTTCTTCTATTAGTTTAAAGTTCTCGTTGGAAGCAGCTTGATATATTTCCAACACTGTTATTGTAGCCACCACTTCAACACTGTTATCAATATCCAACCAATTTTCAAATTCTTCTTTTGACACACTGTCTTTTTATCAAAAGTTTTATCTTATTAAAGTTTTATTCACTGGCGTTATCAAAAATTTCATTTGTAAGATATTCAAATTCTTCGGAAGAAGGAGTTTCAGTTTGTCTTAAAAATCCACCTTTTTTTGGAAGCAGTTTTCAATAGTCTTCTCTGAGACTTGCTTCCATGACATTGCTACCAAATGCAATGCATTTAGATGAGAAATCTATTTTTATAATTGCACTTGCATCAGAATGGTCTTTTATATAATCAAATTCAGCTATAATTATCACACGAACTTCCCTGCGATAATAAGCTTTAAAAGCTCATGTGATGCCTTAATCACATGGTTGAATTAACAATGTAGTGTTCGAAGGCAAGAAAATTACTTGATGTTCTTTAATGATAAATTGTTTGTGTCTGTGCAGTGCAGTTGTCAACTCACAAGACAATTTTTCGTTTTAATTTAAGATCCTACTTAACTAACCAATTGTTGAAAATGGCATAAGTCACCCCAAGCATTTGCACTGGAAGAGTAGTCAACATGCAAACTTTTGAGACCTTTAAAACACTGAGGATTTTTACTTTTTTCCAGTCACTAGAAGCTCTTGTTTCTCACCTTTCATATTAGCACAACAAAGTACTGTCACTGGCTCTTTTGAAGATTTAAATCCTTTAGTACTTTTGTTTTTAAACAAATAAGTAAGATCAGACATTGCACGAAAATAGAGTCCAGTTTCGTCTCCATTGTAAATATCCTTGGGAGAGAATATTCAGCAATAATTTTTGGCCACTCAGTCTTAATCCACACATCAGCTAATAAAAAATCAGCACTTTTTTCTTCACCATGAATACGCTTATTCACAACATTCTCTCACTTTTTCCTGCTAAACCATTCATCAGTTGCGGTGAAATTTTCTTTGCCCATTGTTTTTGCAAGTTCTTCTGCTTTTTGACACATCAAAGGCCCATTAATCAAAGCATTCTTTTCACGAACATTACTAAACCAAATTTTTAATACTGATTTAACTTGAGTATCCTTACCATATCGGGCTCTCTTTTGATCCATGTTCTCATTAGTAAGAGCTGAAGTTTCAATGTTTGATCTGTTTTTTAAGATCTTACACAAGAATGGTTGTGAATTTTTTAAATGTACAGCTGCACTATGTTAACTTATTTTGGGCAACTTATCATTGCACTCCAAAATTCTTTGCTTTTCTTGAAAAGATAAATCTTTACGTTTTTTATTTGCTTCTGTCATAATGCTAAGGGCTGTTTTCATGATCACTTTAAGTCAAATTTACTTACTGAAAGAGAGCACAAAAATAAACTCGGAAAAATCACAATTAGACCGTATTTATACTCCCCCCTCTTTCCCCGCATTTGCCTGGAAGATTTAAGTTTTACGGAAGATTAAGATTAAAAAAAAAAGATTAAGATTACATGCCTGCATTTGCCTGGAAGATATAAGATTAACAGGAAGAATAAGATTAACAAAAAAAGTTAGGTTTCGACAAATGTTCTTTGTCAAATTTTTTCCTGATTAACCCTTATTTCTTAGAATTCTGAGACGCAAAAGGCTAAACATTTAAGGATTTTGATAACAATAACTGCAACTTTGATTATAATAGAGGGATTATTTTTATTTCATTTTAAATGGATTGTTTTGGGACCAAATGATTTTCATAACAATAGCATTGATAATATTATCAGCGATCACAATAAGCAGCCTCTGTCCTTTAAGAGTGGAGGCTTGGAAGGCAGTGACACTAATGATTTTGAAAGCATATGGTGCAAGGTAGAGGTGGGCAAGACAGGATATTTAGTGGGGCGTTGCTACAAACCAAGGAACAGAGGGTGGGGACCTGGAGATGTTTAGACAGTTGAGATTGGCAAGTGCAAGAAGAATGATTGTTATGGAAGATTTTAACTACAGCAGTATAAACTGGGGAGAGGAAGATGCATATAGCAATAAGGGAATGGAATTTCTAGAATTCTTGAGGGACAAATGTCTTTGCGGTTTTGACTTGGAAGATGAATAGACATGCAGGAGTATCAAAGAAAAGGGAACATATGAGGAATTATAAGGCAGGTGATTATAATAGTCTTAGATATCAACTTGGGTAAGTTTCATGGAGGGAGGAATTGGAAGGCTGGGATATCATTAGTGCTTGGGAAATTGTGAAGGAATATTTGTTAGCAGCAATAGTAAGCTGTATTCCACAACTGAAGAAGAGGACACAATTTGGTGCAAAGCGAATGACAAACAACATTAAACAGGAACTGCATGGAAAAAAGAGGTTTTGGAAGAGATATAAGGAGACAGGTGAAGAGCAGATGCATGAAGAATATAAAACACAGGCCAGGAGAGTGATTAGTATGGTAAGGAAGGCAAAACTGGAATATGAGAAGAAATTGGCCCAAAGATCCAAAGAAAATCCTAGGGAATTTTTTAACTATGTGGCCAGTAGGAGGAGAAATGATTGTGGAAGAATGACATTGTGAGAAAGAAATGGGAATAGAGTGACTGATGCAGAGGACATAGCGAATTGTTCAATGAACACTTTATTGGAGTATTTCATCCTGGAGGAGTAAATTTTAATACTAGAGGAATAGGCTAGGTTTGAGATTTAGAGGTGCAGGAGGAAAGTGTATTCCAAATACTGATTACTCTGGATGTCAGTAAAGCTGAGTGACTAGATGGTATTTCACCACAAGTTTTGAGAGAATGTGCTAAAGAACTGACAGCTCCTTTGACCTGGCTTTTTAATGAAAGTCTGGCTACTAGAAAGGTGCCCAGGGAATGGAAGGAAGATAAGATAGTGCCATTGAATAAGGGCAGTAACGGAGTGGAAGTGTCTAATTATAGGCCAGTTTGTGTGTCTCATCAGTAATTGTTAAGTCTTGGAGAAATTAGTGAGGGACCATATACAGCATTGGGCAGATGAGGGTAATGTTATCTGTAAGAGTCAATATGGATTTGTTAAGAGGGGTGCGGTTGTTTTTAGTAATGTGCTAGCCTTTTATAATAAAGTTATAAGAACATTAGATGAGGGAAAGGCATATACTACCATTTTCTTGGATTGAGCGAAGGCATTTGACAGGGTGCCACATGATAAGCTGATATTTATGTTGCAGCATGGGTTTGGATGTCAGGTTGGTCAACTGGATTCAGGATTGGCTGCCCGATAAGCATCAGACAGTTGTGTATGGTGGGGCAGTTTTTCAAGGAGGCAGAAGGTTACAAGTGGGGTCCTGCAGGGCTCAGTACTGGGGCCTACATTGTTTAACCTTTATATCAATGACACTGTCAATGGATTGCAGGGGGGGGATATTCAGTTGTTTGCGGATGATGTGAAGCTGGGAAGGGTCATTAGTAATAGTGCAGATGTGGTAGCCCTGCAAGAAGATTTGAATAAGCTAGACAGAGGTTTGGGACACATCGATGGGACACCATACTCTATTGGAGGAGTTGTACAGAGGAAGTAGGGGAGACAAGAGATCTGGGTTTGACGAGTGATAGAAACCTGAAATTCAGGGGACATATTGCAAAGGTAGTGAAGGTAACACAGAAGATTGCTGCAATACTGGGAAGGACACTGACCTGCAGAGATATTCCATTGTATAAGACCCTGATCACACCACACTTAGACTATTATTCTCATATTTGGTCCCCAGGATTTGAAGGGGATAAATTAACTGTGGAAAGGGTACAGACGCAGATAACAAAGATGGTTTCAGGATTGTACAATGTTAGTTAATGAGGATCGGCTGAGGGAATGTTGACTGCAGAGTTTGGTGGATAGGAGGAGGAGAGATGATATGATTGAGACTTTTAAGCTGTTGAGAGGTGGTTAAAGGGTTGACACTGGGGAGTTCTTTCGCTTGGTTGAACAGTTGGAAGAAGTGATGACAAGGGGGTGAGGAGTGGTTTCTTTGCATCGAGGATGGTTGAACCGTGGAATGCATTGCCTGATAGAGTGGTGAGAGCGAGAACGGTCGATGAGTTAAGGAGTGGTATGATAGACCTTGTGTTCCTAGGCGGGACCTCCCACGATGAGTCTTTTGACTCCATGGAGGCCTGAATAATAATAATAATAATAATGAAGATATAAAAGTTCTACAGTCATTGCACTGCATAATTCAGAAGGCCTGATCAGAGGATCAAATTCCAGATGATTAGAGTAGAGCTCTCATAGTATCCGGCTGTAAAAATGAAAATAAAACTGAATGTAGAATTAGAGAGGTATTTCTTTATTAAGTGTTCCTGGTAAGATTTATTCAAAGTACTTCAGAAACGGCTAAGCTTAGAGAAGAACAAGCTGGGTTCAGGCAAATAGAGGTTTTTAGGATCAGATTTTTACATTAAGACAAATAGTTGAGAAATGGGAATATTACAGAGATCTAAGTATCTAAGAGAGTATTTAAGTTTTGCAGATCTGGAAAAGGCATATGACAAGGTGCCAAGAGAGGAGTTGTTCAAAATGCTACAGTTATATGGTATGAATGTGACATTATATCGAGCAATACATAGTCTATCTGAGCTGTAAGTCAATAGTCAGAATGAGACTTTTAAACTGTTGAGAGGTGGTTACAGGGTTGACACTGGGGAGTTCTTTCGCTTGGTTGAACAGCAGGAAGGAGTGATGACAAGGGGCCATCCCTGGAAGTTACGAAAGGAAGTTGTGAGCAAGAGGATGAGCAGTGGTTTCTTTGTATGGAGGGTGGTTGAACCATGGAATGCACTGCCTGATACAGTGGTGAGAGTGAGAACAGTCGATGAGTTTAAGGAATGGTATGATAGACTTTATGTTTCCTAGGAGGAACCTCCCACAATGAGTCTTGATGGATTTTGTGTTTCCTGGGAAACACACAGTCCATGAGTCTTTTGACTGCACGGAGGCCTGAATAATAATAATAATAATAATAATAATAATAATAATAATAATAATAAAATATTAAATTATGGAGCTGAGAATCTTATATTTATCGTACATAAATATTATAATAGAGACACTATTACAGATTCATTTATATTTTATGGCAAAATATGCAAACAAGGAAAAGTAAGAAATGTAGAAAAATACAAAACTTTTCTTACCTTCTAAAATTTACTAGAAAGCTTATGTTCTTACCAACTCTTAAGTAAACTTTTTAAAGTTTTAAGTTTCTTTTTACATTTGGCATAAAATATGGATGAATCCATAATATCTTCTATTACAATATCTCACTTATTTCAAATTGAAGCATCTTGGCTCTATAGTTAAAAATTTAACAGTTATTATATTTGGAAAAAGTAAAATTTTATTTTCCCTTTTTATTGAAAAAGATCGTAAAATCATTCATTTTGGCAAGGTAAAATAGACAAAAATAGGAGATATTAAGGATACATGCTTCCTTCATAGCCAAACATACATATACATAAAAACTTGGAGAGTTTCAAATAAAGAAGTTAGAGTTTATGAAAATGCAATCATTGCCATTGGAGTTGCCTTAGCTTGCATTACTTAAAAAACTTTCCAAGTTTTTTAAGTTGATGCATGAAATATGGATTGATCTGTTTATTTTACAATGTAAAAATTAATACATTTATTGAATTAGGATTTGTGCAATTTAAAGTTTCTGCCTGATCTCCAATGAGAACCAACAGTTTCAAACAGCTGTCAGGACAGTGAAATCTTAATCAAGGAACTAATAAAAGGCAAATAAACTAATGCCTCAGCAGGGCACATCTTTTAAGTAGTGCAAGTTAAGACAACTCTGATGGTGAAAATTGTATTCTCAAAAGCTCTCTGGTCAATTTTTGAAAGTTTCAAAGTCTCTCTCTCTCTCTCTCTCTCTCTCTGTGAGTGTGTGTATATATATATATATATATATATCATCATCATCAAATTCCTGCCATGTACCCTGAAGTGGGTGTACAGGATATGATAGTACTACATGAAAAAAAATTACATCATTATTAACTTCCTATCTACAATTTTCCTCCAAATCAGTCTGTTACTTGTCAAGACCCCAACATTATCAGGTCTTATATTTCTATCGTCTAAGGCACATTATACCGTATCAATCCACCTATATCTTGGTCTTCCCCTGGGTCGTTTTTTTGGCAGAGAACACGTTTTTGCTAATCTTTCCTCGCCCATTCTGTTTAAGCGACCATACCACCTGAGAGTAGCACTGCTAACGCATTCCTGAATGCTGACAATGTCAAGTTCTTTCCTAATATCCTCGTTTTTAATATGATATTGACATTGATGCCATCTGTTCATGCCTATAATCTTTCTCAGGACTCTCATATCTGCAGTCTCTAGTCTTTGGTCAAGTGTTTTACTTCTGACCCAGCTCTCAGATCCATAAGTTAAAACTAGTTTCAACACTGTCTTGCATACAACTAATTTAGTGTTCCAACTAATTTCTCTCTTATTATATATGAATTTATTCAATTGACTTCCCACCATACCAGCTTTGCTGATTCTGTTGTCTATTTCTATATTTAATTTACCATCTTCACTAAAAATCATGCCTAAGTAGCTGTAATGTTTTACTTGTTCCACAGGTTCTCCATTCACAACGCAGTTGACATTTTCAATGATTCTGCCTATTTTCATTGTCTTTGTCTTTTTATTGCTAACCTTCATACCATATCTATTACAACAGTTATTCGATTTAGTCAGAGAATCTTGCAGACTTGTAGCGGATTTATTTAGAAGTATAACATCATCCGCATAAAGCAAAGAGCAGACATTAACATCTTCAATTTTGATATCATGTTTAATACCACTTTCCTTCATAATGTGATCCATATAGATAATGAATAACAGAGAGGATAATGTACATCCTTGCCTCACACCAGATTTAACATTAAACCATCTTCCTGTACTTCCTTCAATTCTAACTGCTGACTTACAACTCAAATAAAGACTAAGTATTGCTTGATATAATGCCCCATTGACACCAAATAACTGTAGCGTATTGAATAGCTTGTCTCTTGGCACACGCTTTTTCCAAATCGACGAAACTTAAATACAGATCTTTATTATATTCCCATGATTTCTCGACTATTTGTCGTAAAGTGAAGATCTGATCCTGAGAGCCTCTATTTGGCCGGAATCCAGCTTGTTCTTCACCCAGCTTTTCTTCCACAATTCTTCTCAACTGTTTCTCAAGTATACTTGCATGGATCTTGCCAGGAACACTGAGTAGAGAAATACCTCTGTAATTCTCACATTCAGTTTTATTTCCCTTTTTATATATGGGTACTATGAGAGCTCTACTCCAATCATTGGGAATTCGTCCCTCTGTCCAGGCTTTCTGAACTATGCAGTGCAGCCACTCTAAGACTTTTATACCACCATACTTCAGCATTTCTGGTGAAATATCATCTGCTCCTGCTGCCTTTCCACTTTTCAAGCCTCTGATGGGTTTTTCTACTTCAAGTACGGATATGTATTCCTGACTGCATGCCTGGTCAGTTTTTTTTTACCAATGTGCTGTCATCACTGCTTCTTTCATTTAGCAGTTTTTCAAAGTAATTACTCCATACTTCAAGGATATCATTTTCCTTATCTTCTCTAACATCTCGAACTGAGTCTTTGGACTGCTTGGAGGTGTCAAATAATAATAATTCCTAAGCTTCTTCAACAACCTCCAGAATATTTTGCCACCTTCTTGATATTTATTTTCTATATTCTTGCCAAAGTCCTCCCATGACTTTTGTTTAGCTAGTTTTACAGTGTTTAGCATTCTTGCATTTGTCTCTGTATTCTCTAAGAGCACAAGCTGACTTATTTGAGGAACTTTTGATTTCTTTCTTCTTTTCCTTCACTGCCTCTTTAACTTCCTGTGTCCACCATGGAGTTCTAATTTTTCTATTCTTGCAGACAACTTCACCACATGCCTCTCTAGCTAAATCAATCAGGGTTTTCTTCAAGGCTTGCCACTGAACCTCCAAGGTTTGATTCCTGTTCTCAAACTTTTTCATTTTTTTCTTCAATAATCTTTGTATATTTTAGTCTACAGTTCACATCTGAGAGTCGCTCAACTTTTATTTGCTTTAAAACTTTCTTACATGTTATTCTTTTCAATATGAAATTCAATTTTATCCTGCTCAAGACTAAATAGTGATCACTTCCAATTTCAATTCCTCTGTACACTCTAGTGTCTTGCACCAGGGAGAAAACATCCCTATCAACAATAACATAGTCAATGAGACTTTTCTTATTCCTTGCCTCTTCTCTAGATGTGAATTTGTGCACATTTTTATGTTGGAACATAGTGTTAGTAATAACTAGTCCATATCCTGAGCAGAAATCCAACAAATATTTGTCATTATTATTAGCTTTGCTCTTTTCTCCAAATTTTCCCAAAATATTTTTGTATGTCTGACAATCATTTCCACTCTGCTATTTAGATCCCCAACAAGGACCAACCTTTCATTTTTCATTGTGTCAGTTGCTTTTTCTAAAGCCTCAAAAAATTCCTCCACTTCTACCTTAGTAGAACTTTCTGTGGGACCATAGGCACAAATAAGTCTCATTGTCCAGTTCCCTATTCTCATATTTGCCCACATTACTCTACTTGAGACTCACTGCCATTCAAGAAGATTAGCCTCGTATTTTGTGTTGAATACTATGGCTACTCCTTCTTTTCCTTGATTGTCATTGCCTGAATATAACATTTTGTATTTATTGCTCAGAAAGATCTCACCAGTTTTTGTCTTTTTTGTTTCAGTCACCCCTATTATGTCGATTTGGTACTTATCTAATTCCTCAGCTAGCTCCATTTCTTTGCCATTCAGGCTTCTTACATTGATAGTACCGATCTTTAACTCTGGTGATGTTGAGTTGGGGTGTGTTTTCAGATTTGTTCCAGTAGCTGACTTTTCGCTGTTCACCCTGGTTCCCTGGCAAAAACAATGGGGGCCTTGTTTAACTGGGTGACACCCCAGCTGGCATGAAATTTTGTCATGTTGTACTATCATTTTTTATTTTGGTTTAACCAATAAGAATACAATTTGGTCGACTAAATCCCAAATTGCCAGCCCATCCTCGTTCGTTCAGTATCCAAAGCCAAGTGGATATTAGATCCAACATTATTTCAAAGCCAAATGTAAAAACAATGACAGTTTCATAAGGCAGTTGACCAGAGAGCTCACAGGAATACATATTCCCCTGGCATTCATTTGTTGCCTCAGTATGGGCCATATAGAAGAAATTAAGACATAGGCATTGCCAAGCATCTACATATTTGTCTTTTATTTGAAGTGCATGACATGACAGTCCTGCACTTCAAAAATTTCATAGAATCAACTGGAAGGCACCAAGTTCCTACACCACATCAAAACTTGGCTTGAAAGAAAGGTCAAGGAAGCTTGTGAAATGCTGAACCATTATTGAATCTAAACAAGAATGATGGATTAGTAATTACAAGAATTTGGAGGACACATCTGCAAAATATATAGCATCCAGAACATGATTTTATTTTATTTTTTTTATTTTTTTTTTACATTTTGGTCAGCTCAACTTGACAAAAAATTATTGGAATCAGTGAGACCTGGCTCTCAGAGAATGATGTAGTTACAATAGTTACAGGGATAGAATTTGTACTGCAAGAGAAAATAGAAGAAATAGGGCAGGAGAAAGGGTATTATTAATGAGATTTTTACAAGGTAGTTCACCATTGCTTTCCCCAACCTCCCAATTTTATCTGGGCTTGTGACCAGCATATGGCGAGGACGTATTCACAACTGTAATCCATGTGTGTTCATGGGGCCAGTTTGCCTGTTCTTGGGGGACAAAAAACCTGAGTTTCCGAGTGAAAAAAAAATCCTCTACCTCTATATGAGACCAGCCAACTCACCTTTAGTCGTAAGAGACTTAATAAAGGTTCCTTGTGTCACTGATGGAATCAAACCTACGAAACCACGAAAACCACAGTCTTCGTCTATATTGACTGAGCTATGGAGGCTCGTATTGCAAGAGATGATAGAAGAAATCGGGCAGGAGAAAGGGTATTATTAATGACAGTTGAAGAACATCAATCAACAAATATAGAAGTTAAGGAAGATTGTAGATGGTTGCTGCTATAGACCTGGGTCCAGAAGAAAATATGAATGACATGCATCAGCTGATAAGCACAATGAGTGCAGGCCAAGCAATTATCATAGGAGACTTCAACTATGGTGATAGGAAAGGAGGAGGAGGAAACAGGGAGGAAGGAGGAGGAAAAATGGAATTTTATACAGTTACTAAGGAATAATTACCTGAAACAGTATGTGATGCAAGGGACCAGGGATTTGTCCCTTGATCAAGAAATCAAGAAGAGTTTATGCGGAACTACAAAGTGGGTGATTATGACAAACTTAGGAGACAACTTGGAGCAGTGCCATCGCATAAGAAACTACATGGAATAAATGTCATCAGGATGATAAACTGAGTAGGGATTAAATGAATGACTAGCAATATAAAGCAGAAGCTGCAAAATGAGAGGAAAAAAAAAAAAAAAGAAAGCATTGTGGAAGGAATATAAACAACAAGGTGATCAGAATGCCTATGAGCAGTATAAAGCAAAAGAAAGAAGGGTAACTAGTATTTTAATGAAGGCTAAATCAGATTTCGAGGAAAAATTAACTAAGCAGGCCAAAGTAAATGCAAAACAGTTTTTTTCACTACATAGCAAGTAAGAGAGAGAAAGAATGATTAAGGAAAGATAACTTTAATCAGTGCTGATGGTAGGAAAGTGACAGAAGAAGAAATAGTTTGCAAGGGTATATCATCCAGGTGGTGACTTTGCAGTTACTGAATTGATAGAGGCTGATGTGAGCCAGTGGGGCTCACGGGAGGGTCAAGGGAACCTCCCCCCCCCCACAAAGAAAAAGGAAAAAGCACTAGAAAATTTTCCAAAAATCTTTTCCTAATTAAAATTATTTTTTTTTTATTTATGTTGTGTCTTCTATTTCTATACTACTTATGAATTAGTGATCACTGCAGATGCTGTCATAGGTTGTATGCAATGCATAGTATGTATTCTCAAATCGTCTACTCAACTCGACCCCCCCCCCAACATTAAACCCTGAGTGTACTACTGACGTGAGCAATGAGTTAGATAAATGGGAGGTACTCAGTATACTGAAAAACATCAATGTAAATACAACAGTGGGCCAAATGGAATGTCTACTCGTGTGCTACTAGAATGTGCACGTTAACTGGCAGTGCCACCGATGAAGTTGTTTGATCTAAGTCTAAGCTTTCACGTTCCAAGGGAGTGGAAAAAGGATAAGATAGTTCCATTACATAAAGAAGGCTCCAAGACAGAAGTAGCAAATTAGAGACCAATTAGTATCTCTGGAGTGGTGGTTCAAGCATTCAAAAAGTTGGTTAAAAGTAAAATTCAGGAATGCGTGGATAGGAATATGATACTTTATAGGAGGACAACAAAATGTGAGTTTGGCCTCAGTAATTTATTAACATTTATAATATGATGACAACAGAACTGGATAAAGGAAATGGATATACCATTTCCTTTAGGAGAAGAGGGGGCATGCTGCTAATGATATCAGATGACTTGAATCCAGTTAGAGATCTATGATTGTAGTACTACTCAGTGGCATATTTAGGTATAGACTGTATAGGCCCAGGCCTAGAGCAGGAAATTTTGAGGGGGTGGCAGAAATTTCCAGGCTCTCATTTTTGTAATTATAACATGTTCCTTATATGCCGGATCTACTCACAAGTAGAGAAATATTTTTCTTTTCTTCATTGTAAGTTTAGTCTGCAAGCATATTGGCATGTAATCAGATTCTGCATAACTATACACAGACCGAGACACGTGCACAGAAAGCTACTGTATTGTTGTCAGTAACTTGACACAAAGACAATAGGGATCACTGTCGGGAGAGATTGATGCTAATTAATTTTGTGTAGGTATTATTCTTACTAACTGTAACAACTTTTCCTTCTTTATTATTTCGAATTCAAATTAAGATTGATAATTGTTGCCTTCCTTCAGCTCTTGAGTTCAGTATCCTCATATCTTTGTGGCAGTTAAGACGTGCTAAATCTGAAATTATTTTTAGAATTTTCAGTGCCCTTGTCATATGTTGTCATCAGAGTGGAGGGAATACTGTTTTATTGTTTTGCTTTTAAAAAGTTATAAATTGTGTAATACATTTAGATACTTCTTGCGTGTTTTAAATTACTATTTAAATTTTAAAACATGAGTGACGGTAGAAAGCAACTTAGTGGTAGCGAATATAAGAAGAGGAGAAAAGAAAAGGAAGTGAAAATTAACGAAGTAGTATCAAAGACAAGAAAACTGGACAGTTTTTTTGCGTCGGTATCTGCTAATAGTAATTGTGATTTGGAAAAAGAACAAGAAGTGGTTGAGGAGACGGAAATTGAATCTGTTTCGAATGACGTGCCTACAACAAATCCCAACAATTTGGCAGCACAAGTGTGATAGTGAATAATGACCCAACCAAGTGGATTCTAAATGACGTAACATGCGAGTATATCGCAGTTAATGGGTTTCCACAAAATTTAGACAGTGATCTTTCAAAATCACAAAGAGCTCATCCTGACAAAGTAAGACATGTTTCTAAGAAACTCACTGAGAGAAATCTGACTAATGGCAAAAAAAATAACAGATTTTCTTGTTTATTCTCCTAGTACCGGAAATATCTGTGCACCTTGTCGCCTTTTTGGTGGAGGGGGAGCTTATGAGAGTCACTTTGTCAGTGGATTTAATGACTGGAAAAATGCAGAAGCATGAGCGAGTCATCACGAGAAAGTAACTAGTCATATGAATTGCCTGATAGCTCTGAAACAAAGAGCAAATCTTGCAGGTAGAATTGACTTACAAATAACTCAGCAACTGGAAGAAGAAATTAAGTACTGGAAGGCAGTATTAAAACGACTAGTTGCAGTTGTAAAAATATTGGCCAGTAGAGGACTTGCTTTGAGAGGAAAAGATGACATTTTCAGTTCTGTGCATAATGGAAATGTAATGATGTGTCCGGAGTTAATTAGTGAATTTGATCCCTTTCTTACCGAGCACATTGCCAAAAGCAGGAAAAAAAGGAAAAGGTTTCGTTTCCTATCTTTTCATTCCTAACATAAGTCACAAACCTGAAGAGTTACAAGAGGTGGTTTTGAATTCACTAGACGAGCTTGGAATTGATGTAGCAAATTGCAGAGGGCAGGCATATGATAATGCTAGTAACATGTCAGGGAAGTACACAGGATGTCAAGCAAAAATTCTTGAAATAAATCCATTGGCAGAATTCACACCGTGCGCTGGACATTCTCTGTCTCTAATTGGTACTTGCGCTGCCGAATCCTGTCGGTACTCTTCCGCATTTTTTGATGTCCTTCAGCAATTGTATGTATTTTTCACATCTTCAACACATCGATGGAGTGTTCTAAGAAAGCACCTGGAAACTTCTGCAAAAGTAATCAAATGTCCTTCACCTACTCGTTGGTCAGCTTGTGATGATGCCTGTTGGAGTCTTCGTGAGGGATGGAAGGAATTTCTACTTTGTCCGACATTCAACATGACACCACCCAGAAGAAAGTTACGCGATGTGAAGCAAGTGGGATTCTATGGCAACTTCAGTCATTGGAGGTTGGGATCATGCCTATGGGGTGATATTCTCGCAAGAATGAATGCCACAAGCAAAAAATTATAAAGTGTATATTGATATAGGAACTGTGTGGGAACTGTACGGGTGTCTCGAAGAATATTTCAAAGAACTAGAGTTACTCTATGAATCCTGTGAAGAACAGGGTAAGAAACTTAGTGGAGTTGACTTGTATGAGGAAGAAAAAGCCCACCAGGTTTTTTGACGATAGTGCAGATGAAAGTAACGAAAATGAAGACGAGTACAATCCATCAGTCAGTTTCAAAACTGATATTCATGACACAATTTTGAAGTCTCTCATTCAAAGTGAATCAAAGAAAAGTGTCGTATGAAAACCTCTCGAAGGAGTTATGGTTTCTCACAACAATGTATGTGATATGTGAAAAGGACATCATAAAAGGGGCAAAAAAAAAAAAAAAACTTCAAGAACACTTTTCGACTGATATTGAAACTGAATTTGTAAATGAATGTCTGCACCTCAGAATGCACTTGAAATCAAGTGGCCTAGAAATAAATACATTCCTGCAAACAGTGGCGTAGCTAGGGGGGTCCACCCCGGGTGGCACTTTGAACCTTTTCAAACTTCTGCAGTTAATTCTAAAATACAGTCTGGAGAACTCAGTTCCAAATATTGTAATACTACTGTGAATTTTCCTCACAATTGCTGTAAGTGTTGCTAGTTGTGAGAGGAGTTTCTTTAAATAAAATTTCCTTAAGAATTACCTACATTACTATGAAATAGACTTCACGATTCTGCTAACAGAAAAGCAAGAAAAATAACATTTTAGAATGTTGAAATTAAAGTTTTATTTCAAAAATAAACAGTGTTTTAATTTATTTCCCTATATGTCGTTTTGATTTTTTGTAGTATTTTTGGTGTATTGAGAGGGGTGGCAAACTCAAGAACAGCCCCAGGCAGCAACAGCTCTAGCTACTGCACTGCCTACAACTTTCATAGAAAATTCGACAGGAAGTCCTTCAGTGTATGTATGTATATATATATATATCCCAATCTGGACACTGCTATTACGATTTTTCTGTGTAAGATGGCAACAAATTGCTCAGCTGAACGATCGTTTTCCACCCTCAAAAGGTTGAATGACTACCATAGAACAATTATGACAGAAGAAAGGCTCAGCAACTTGGCAGCTCTACAAATTGAGAGCAATATTACAAGGGCACTGGACTATGAGGACATGATAAACACCTTCACTGAGCAAGCTGCAAGACGTAGAATATTCTAGGACATTTTGTGTGAGTCATAATATATATATATTTATATTACGAATTTAGGATATAAATAGGTTATGCATGTAAATCAACATGTTCATTAAATATGACGGGCGGCACTTTCTGCAGGCCTAGGGGTGGGAAATACCTAAATACGCCACTGGTACTACTACTAACAATATTTTATGTGGCAGTGAGTTTGAATGAAGCCATCTGGTGTGAGATGGAATCTAACAACATCAATTACATACTGGGGTGTTGTTACAGACCTGGAGGATCGGCTGCTAGTGATGAAGAAATACATCACCAAATAGAAAAGATGAGCACGAAAAGAGTAATCATAATGAAAGACTTTAATTATCCAAATATTGATATGGTAGCAGTAGAATCTCATAAGAAGAATAAAAATGCATTTAATGAGCTGTTGCAAGACAACTTCCTCAAGCAGCATGTGACAGAAGGAACTCGAGGGAAAAGAGCGTTAGAGCTGATTATAACATCAGAGGGCATTTCAGATAAAGACATAGCTATTCTGCCTCCAGTTCATGAAAGTGATCATGCAGCACTAACTTGGGAAGTGACTAAGTTTATGAATATTCCATTCAGAGAAGATTATGTTGAACTACAAAGCAGGAAATTATGACCAACTGAGGAGTGTACTGAGTTCTGCGGAATGGGATTGGCTGCTGGATGGAAAGAATATCGACAGTGCATGGGAAGCATTTAAACAATACTTAAATGATGCGATATCAGAATGTGTCCCGAGGTTTAGAAGAATAAATAGAGTAGGAGTAAAATAGATGTGTAATCTTATTAAGCAAGAGATTCGTAAGAAAAGGATGATGTGGAAGGAATGCTGTGTGCATAAGGATGACATCTGTTATGAATGTTATAAGCAGCAGGCTAGAATAGTCACAACTGTTGTACGGAAAGCAAAGTCTGAGTATGAAAAGAAACTGGCTCTGCATGCTAAAGACAACCCACAAGAATTCTATCAATATGCTGGAAGTAAAAGAAAGAAAGAATGAATATAAAAGAATAACTCTTCTAAATCCAGATGGCATGTGAGTTACAGATGCAGAATAGGTTGTTCAGTTAATGAGTGCCCATTTTGTTATAAGCTATCAACCTGGTGTACGCAACATTGAGCTCACTGTTACCTCTTCACTAGATGAAGAAATGCAGGTGTATGAGGAAGGGCGAATTATTAGAGCTGTTGCACAAATTGAATAAGAATTCAGCAATAGGGATTCATGGGGTATCAGCACGTGTGCTAAAAGAGTGTTCAGCTAAACTGGTCATTCCTCTGACCAAGCTGTTTAATATGAGTCTCAGAACAGGGAAGATTCCACAAGAATGGAAGAAATGTATGGTAATTCCATTGCACAAGGGTAGTGCACAGACCAATGTAACCAACTATCGACCAATTAGTATCTCAAGAGTGGTGAAGATTTCGAAAAATTGGTTAGGGCTCGCATTCAGAAATGGGTTAACAGTGAATCTCTACTTTGAAATGAACAACATGGGTTTACTAAGGGAAGGTCATGTTCTAGCAACTTGCTCACATTCTATAACAATGTTATCACTGAACTATACAAGGGGAATGGATACACCATGACACTTTTGGATTTTGCTAAGGCTTTTGACAGAATACACCATGGTAGATTGTTGCATAAACTGGAGAATATGGGGTTGGATTACAGAATATTAGTGTGGATAAGAGAATGGCTGACTGAAAGATATTAAAAAGTGGTATATGCAAGATTTAAGGTAACAAGTGGTGTAGCACAAAAATCAGTGCTTGGTCCACTGTTATTCAATCTGTGCATTAATGATACTGGGAAGGATTTGACAAGCGACATACAGCTATATGTTGATGATGCAAAGATAGGTAGGGTAATCAGGAATGCTGCTGATATGCAGTACTTGCAGAATGATTTTGAATAGCCTGGAATTGTGGGCATGGGAAAATAGGTATCAGTTCAATGTCAGTAAATGTAAAGTCATTCACTTCGGCATGATTAGTTATCAAATATAGTATTATATTGTGAGATTAGGCTGGAAGAAACTGATGAGGCTAAGAATCTTGGAGTGCTAATAGATAGGAAGTTGAAATTCAGGAGCCCATGTGGCAAAGACTGCAAATACAACTCAAAAGATAATTGCAATGCTGAAATGTACATTCAGCATTGAAATTTTGCCTCTTTAAAGGTCTTGATAAGACCTCACTTCACTATTGTGCGCAGGTCTGGTCTCCTGGTTTCCATTGTGATTTGATATATTGAAGAGTGTACAAAGGAGAGTGTTAAAAATGATATCAGGATTGTGGAATACTGATTATGAAGACAGATTGAGAATTTGTAGACTGCAGACAATAGCAAACAGGAGAAAGAGGGATTATATGATTGAGACTTACAAACATCTAAAAGGATCACACAGGATTTCAACGGATGGAATTTTTCAATTCATGGAGGGTGTAGAAAGGGCATCCTTGGAAGCTGAAAATGAAGGCTGCTAAGAAGGAGGTGAAGGCTAGATTTTTCTCTCAGAGGATGGTGATCGACTGGAATGGATTGCCATTGGATGTTGTGAGTGCAAGCTATGTGAATGAATTCAAGAATAAGTATGATAGCTGGTGTGTGTGTGTGTGCGTGTATGGTATATTGGCTCCCTTGATAAGCCTCTGACTCCTTGGAAGTCTCTCTTAATAATAATAATAATAATAATAATAATAATATACCACGATATTGCTGGACTTTGAAAAGTTAGTTGACAGAATACTGGAAAACAATTACATAAGCTGAAGCACATGATAATGAATATGAGACTGGTGGCAGGGATAGGGGGATGGCTGATAGACATCAGAGTGTGGTGTATATTAGAGTGGAATCAAGTCAAATAAGGGTGACTAGCAGAGTGCCCCTAGGGCTCTGTACCAGGACCACTACTCTTTAATTTGTAGATTAATGATATAGCAGACGATCTGAAGGGGAATTTCAGTTGTTTGCTGATGATGTAAAACTGGGGAGGGCAATAATTGATAAAGGTGATGTAGATATCTTCTCATCATCTCATCTTCCTTTTACCTTGCAGTGTCAAGGGTTTATTAATCATCAGACCTCAAACTGTTCACAGGATAAGGTGGTCAGTCATCCGCTCCGGTGTATCCTATGGCCTGTAGTGTTGAGTTTTCAAGGCCAGTTTGTCTGCTTTGCAGGATGAAAAACCCCAGGATAAACTGAGGAAAAAACCCTACAGCCCAAGACTGGCTAACTTGGCTATGGCTGAGAAAGATCCTTGAGCTCCTCCCGTCACCGATGGGAATTGAACCTAGGACACTCCATCCCCAGGCATATGGTTGTGAAGTGCACAGCCACTAGGCTAACCATGTGCAGATATCTTACAAGATGATTTCTAATAAATTGGCAGTGTGGGAAAGGACATTGATTGTCAATTCAATGTTGTAAAATATAAGGTAGTGCACTTTGGGATGAAAAAATTACACATCATACTGATGTGTAATTTTTATCATACTGATGGTACTAGTTTGCAGGAAATATATAAGGATAGGTATCTGGAGGTGATAGTGGATAGAGATTTGAAATTCAGAAGACATATTGTAAAAGTTGGCAAAATAGCTCAGACAATTACCTGCATGCTGAAGAGCATACTGACAAGTAAAGATAGAGGTTATTATCCCTCTTTATATGGTTATGATTCGGCCACGTGTGAACTACTGTGCACAGATTTGGCCACCTGCATTTCTTGGGGATCAGGACGTTGTGGAACAGATTCAGAGATGAAGCTGGTGACAGGCCTGTTCCCTATGAGAATAAATTGATGGTGGGGGGGGGGGATTTGCAGGGTTTAGCTAATAGGCAGAGGAGAGAGGATATCATAGAAACTTATAAGTTACTAAAAGAAATTTATAAGATTGAGAGAAAACAAGGCGTCACACTTGGAAGCTGTCTAAGAGTGCCCTTTGAAAAGAAGTACAGATAGCGCGGCGGGTCAAATTCTTAGTGTTCTAGTAGTTTTAAACTGCTCAGAAGGCGAGGCAGGGTGAGCTCTGAGAAAATAGCACCTAGAGGCTGCGATCTGTTATTGTGTCAACCAATCCAATTAAACATCATTTGTCATGAGTTGCTGTTTTCGTTTTCTGAGTTTCATCTGTTTTGCATACATGAAGTGTGAACTGACGTGGAAGGCAAGTTTTTATATATAATACAGAGAAGTTTTTAATATATAATTTTCAATAAATTTATAACTTTTATTTGGCCATATTTACAATGGAAAACAGTATTGTAAATAAGGTCGAAAGAAGTAAGCCTCCTTCAACCTTCTCTTCCAAATTTTACACCTTTGAGTAAATCAAATATACCAACCAAATAGAGCATTCTCCTTCATTATTGTTTTCTAATATACAGTATCTTCAATCGAATACATTGTTCCCCAGTCTGCACAGATTTGATTACAGTTAATCAATAAATTAAAGTATTCAAAGTTATCCTACAATTAATTGCATTAGAGCAATTAAGATGAGCACTGATGTGCTATACACTCTTAAAACTTTCGTTTATCGATAAAAATGCAATCACATGGTCAAACTGACATGAAACTTTTAGTGTAGGTGGGTTGCATAAGCCACGACAGCACACCCAACCGAAATGGGCATGCAGCACCACTGATATATTCTTCTTATTATTGTGCTATCTTCTATCAAAAATCAGCGACCATCTTGGCGAACAAACTGCACTCTTGTGCTAATCTGAGCAGATCTGCACTGTTCTTTCCTGTCCACATCTTGATGTTGTCAAACCATGATATTCTTTTTCTTCCTCTAGTTCCTTTGCCATCAATTCTTCCTACTAAAATAGTTTGTAGAAGTTGGTATTTGCTGTTTCTCATGATGTGGCCAATATATGATGTTTTTCGTTTCATGATTATTTATAAGGTGTGCTTAAGGGTCAAAGCTGTATAACTGAGAGGAGACCTCCACATAGCCTTTAAAGGAATGCAGAGAACCGACCAGGGCTTCTGACCTAATGTCCAATCCTCACCTCGTGGTGCACCTTGTTGGGTACTGAACGAACGAGGATGGGCTGGCAATTTGGGATTTAGCCGACCAAATTGTATTCTTATTGGTTAAACCAAAATAAAAAATGATGGTATGACATGACAAAATTTCATGCCAGCTGGGGTGTCACCCAGTTAAACAAGGCCCCCATTGTTTTCACCAGGGAACCAGGGCAAACAGCGAAAAGTCAGCTACTGGAAAAAATCTGAAAACAAACCCCAACTCAACATCACCAGAGTTAAAGATCGGTACTATCAATGTAAGAAGCCTGAATGGCAAAGAAATGGAGCTAGCTGAGGAATTAGATAAGTACCAGATCAACATAATAGGGATGGCTGAAACAAAAAAGACAAAAACTGGTGAGATCTTTCTGAGCAATAAATACAAAATGTTATATTCAGGCAATGACAATCAAGGAAAAGAAGGAGTAGCCATAGTATTCAACACAAAATACGAGGCTAATCTTCTTGAATGGCAGTGAGTCTCAAGTAGAGTAATGTGGGCAAATATGAGAATAGGGAACTGGACAATGAGAATTATTTGTGCCTATGGTCCCACAGAAAGTTCTACTAAGGTAGAAGTGGAGGAATTTTTTGAGGCTTTAGAAAAAGCAACTGACACAATGAAAAATGAAAGGTTGGTCCTTGTTGGGGATCTAAATAGCAGAGTAGGAAATGATTGTCAGACATACAAAAATATTTTGGGAAAATTTGGAGAAAAGAGCAAAGCTAATAATAATGGCATATATCTGTTGGATTTCTGCTCAGAACATAGACTGGTTATTAACACCATGTTCCAACATAAAAATGTGCACAAATTCACATGGAGAGAAGAGGCAAGAAATAACAAAAATCTCATTGACTATGTTATTGTTGATAGTGATGTTTTCTCCTTGGTGCAGGACACTAGAGTGTACAGAGGATTTGAAATTGGGAGTGATCACTATTTAGTCTTGAGCAGGATAAAATTGAATTTCATATTGAAAAGAATAACATGTAAGAAAGTTTTAAAGCGAATAAAAGTTGAGCAGCTCTCAGATGTGAATTGTAGAATACACAAAGATTATTGAAGAAAAAATAAAAGAGTTTGAGAACAGGAATCAAACCTTGGAGATTCAGTATCAAACTCTGAAGGAAACATTGATTGATTCTGCCAGAGAAGCATGTGGTGAGGTTGTCTGCAAGGATAAAAAAATCAGAACTCCCTAGTGGACACAGGAAGTTAAAGAGACAGTGAAGGAAAAGAAGAAAGCATATCAAAAGTTCCTGGCAAATAAGTCAGCTTTTACTCTTACAGATTACAGAGACAAATGTAAGAAAGCTAAACAGTGTGTAAAACTAGCTAAACAAAAGTCATGGGTGGACTTTGGAAAGAATATAGAAAATAAATATCAAGAAGGTGGCAAAATATTCTGGAGGTTGTTGAAGAAGCTTAGGAATGGAGGAAAGAGTGCTGTAAAAGGAGTTAGAGATGATAAAGGTGACATGAAAACGGGAGAAAAAGATATCCTTGAAGTATGGAGTAATTACTTTGAAAAACTGCTAAATGAAACAAGCAGTGATGACAGCACAGTGGTAAAAAATTGATCAGGCATGCAGGCAGGAATACATATACATACTTGAAGTAGAAAAAGCCATCAAAGGCTTGAAATGTGGAAAGGTAGCTGGAGTAGATGATATTCGACCAGAAATGCTGAAGTATGGTGGTATAAGAGTCTTACAGTGGCTGCACTGCATAGTTCAGAAAGTCTGGACAGAGGGACGAATTCCTGAAGATTGGAGTAGAGCTCTCATAGTACCCATATATAAAAAGGGAAATAAAACTGAATGTGAGAATTACAGAGGTATTTCACTACTGAGTGTTCCTGGCAAGATCTATGCAAGTATACTTGAGAAACGGTTGAGAAGAATTGTGGAAGAAAAGCTTGGTGATGAATAAGCTGGATTCAGGCCAAACAGAGGATGTCAGGATCAGATCTTTACTTTACGACAAGTAGTCGAGAAAGCATGGGAATATGACAAAGATCTGTATTTAAGCTTTGTCGATTTGGAAAAGGCATATAAGGTGCCAAGAGAGAAGCTATTCAATACGCTACAGTTATATGGTGTCAATGGGGCATTATATCAAGCAATACTTAGTCTTTATTTGAGTTGTAAGTCAGCAGTTAGAATTGAAGGAAGTACAGGAAGATGGTTTAATATTAAATCTGGTGTGAGACAAGGATGTACATTATCCCCTCTGTTATTCGTTATCTATATGGATCACATTATGAAGGAAAGTGGTATTAAACATGATATCAAAATTGGAGATGTTAATGTCAGCTCTTTGCTTTATGCGGATGATGTTATACTTCTAAATAAATCCACTACAAGTCTGCAAGATTCTCTGACTAAATTGAATAGCTGTTGTAATAGATATGGTAGGAAGGTCAGCAATAAAAAGACAAAGACAATGAAAATAGGCAGAATCATTGAAAATGTCAACTGTGTTGTGAATGGAGAACCTGTGGAACAAGTGAAATATTTCAGTTACTTAGGCACCATTTTTACTGAAGATGGTAAATTAAATATAGAAATAGACAACAGAATCAGCAAAGCTGGTATGGTAGGAAGTCAATTAAATAAATTCATATGGAATAAGAGAGAAATTAGTCGGAACACTAAATTAGCTGTATACAAGACAGTGTTCCACCCAGTTTTAACTTATGGATCTGAGAGCTGGGTCAGAAGTAAAACACTTGACCAAAGACTTGAGACCGCATATATGAGAGTCCTGAGAAAGATTATAGGTGTGAACAGATGGCATCAATGGCAATATCATATTAAAAATGTGGATATTAGCAAAGAACTTGACATTGTCAACATCCAGAAATGCATTAGCAGAGCTAATCTCAGGTGGTATGGTCACTTAAACAGAATGGGCAAAGAAGGATTAGCAAAACAAGTGTTCTCTGCCAGGTTGGCAGCAAAACGACAAAGAGGAAGACCAAGATATAGGTTGATTGATACGGTACAAAGTGCCTTAGACGATAAAAATATAAGATGATAATGTTGAAGCCTTGACAAGTAACAGACTGATTTGGAGGATAATTGTAGATAGGAAGTTAGTAATGATGTAATTTTTTTCATGTAGTACTATCATATTCTGTACACCCCTTGAGGGTACATGGCAGGAATTTGATGATAATGATGATTTATACAAGATGTTTAGCTTTGCCAATGGATTTTAAGATATCTTCATTGGTAATTTTTGCTGTCCATGATATCTTTAACATTCTTTTGTATAGCCACATCTCAAAGGCTTCGATTTTCTTGATGGTTGTCGCCCTCAATGTCCATGTTTCAACTCCATAGAGCAGAATAGACCACATGTAGCATTTCAGCATTCGGTATCTGACTTCCATGTTTAGGTCATTATTGCAGAATAGTGTTCTCATTTTCATGTAGGACTGCCATGCAACTTCAATCCTTGTCTTTACTTTATATCTATTTCTGGATCCCACCTTTCATTAAGCCAGCAACCAAGATATTTATATCTTGACACTTGATCAATATTTTTCCCGAGTGTCAGTTTCATTGATGAGGCTGGATGTTTGCTGATGATCACGTATTTTGTCTTGTTGATGTTTATATTTATTCCCATTCTTTGGCTTTCTATGTATACTCTGTCAATGAGTTTTTGGAGATCCATAATGTTATCTGCAATTAGCACGGTGTCATCTGCATATCGTAGGTTGTTAACAATCTTTCCATTTATTGTGATTCCCTCTGGACATTCTTCCAATGCTTTTTTAAAGATTATCTCTGCATATATGTTGAACAGGAGTGGTGAGAGCACACATCCTTGTCTCACTCCTCTTTTGATGTTAATATCACTGGTGGTAATGTTGTCTAATTGAACGGTAGCTGACTGATTCCAATACAGATTTGTTATTAGTCTTATGTCTTGTTCGTCTAGCCTTATTTGTTGAAGGACTTCTATTAAGTTAGTGTGTCTGGCTTTGTTGAATGCTTTTTCAAAATCTATGAAACACATAAAGACAGATTTCTGTTTTTCTATGAATTTTTGTATCAATATTTGGGTACAGAAAAGGGCCTCTCTAGTACCAAAACCATTCCGAAAGATGAATTGTGTTTCACTTAGAGTTTCTTCACTTTTTCTATAAATGCTGTGAATTACTTTCAAAAATATTTTTAATGTTTGGCTCATTAGACTAATAAGTCGGAAGTCGCCACAGGAATTCACTTTGGGGTTTCTTTGGGATAGTGATAAATGTAGATTTGAGCCAATTTGATGGAAATTCATCACTTTCATATATTTTATTAAATAGTTTTTCAAGAAGTTTGATGTTATCTGGTTCTATTAATTTTAAAAATTCTGTTTGCACACCATCTAGTCCACTGGCTTTTCCTGTTTTACTTGTTCGTATAGCATTTTCTATTTCGCATTTCATGATTGCTGGTCCTTGAATGTTATCTTTTATATTTATAGGCTTCTGTCTAGTATCATTGAAAAGTTCTGTTACATATTTTATCCAAATCTGTGCTTTATGCTCTTCTTCTAGAACTATTTTTCCATTTTCGTCTCTTAGAGACACTATTTGTTTTTTCCTCAGTTTTCCGGAAATTTCCTTGATTTTCTTATACAGATTGAAATTATCATGTTTCTTCTGAAGTAGTTCAATTTCAGTACAAATTTTTCATCCAATTTTCTTTGGCTTCTTTTATTTTTTTCTTGATGATATTATGTGTTTCTGTATACCTGGCTAGGTCTTTGTTTTTATACATTCTTCTTGTATCAATAAGAGAAAGAATCTCATCTGTCATCCATTCCTGTTGTTTTATATTATTCACATAACCTACTGATATATATATATATATATATAAAGCAAAACCTAAAGTATCATGGTATCCATTCAGTTTGCAAGGGGAATAAATACACCATGATACTTTGGGATTTTGCTCAGGCTTTTGACAGAATATAGCATTGAAGGCTGTTGCTGAATCAAAGAATATGGGATTGGATTGTAAAATATTCCATGGATAAGATAATGGCTGACTGACATATCAAAAAGTGGTATATGGAGATGTCAGTCTGCAAAATTTAAAGCAACCAGTGGTGCACCACTGGACCAAAGATCGGTCCTTGGTCCACTGTTATTCAATCTGTACATTAATAACATTGGGAAGGATTCGACAGTCAACATACAGCTATTTGCTGATGATGCAAAGATAGGTAGGGTAATCAGGAGTGCTGCTTATATGCAGTACTTGCAGAATGATTTGAATAGGCTGGAATTGTGGGCATGGGGAAATGGATACCAGTTCAATGTTAGTAAATGTATAGTCATGCACTTTGGTGTGATTAGATATCTAATGTCATATTATATTGGTAGGATTATCAGGCTAGGGATCTTGGAGTTTTAGTAGATCTACATCTCTCTCAGAATTCATTGTACTGTCCTCACAATTTTGGCAATGTGTCCTCTATATTTTAGGTTCCTATCCACCATCATCCCAGATCTATTTCCTCCATCTACTCCAATATATTTCCACTAATAGTATACTCCGCATCCCATCTTTGTTTTCCGAATTTTCAAACCTTACATTTTACAACATTGAACTGGCAACCTCACTCCCATGCCAATTCACTCAGTCCATTTTTCCTCTTGTAAAGTCACAATATCTGCTCTATTCCCCATAGCTCTTCCCAACTCTGCATCATCTGCAAATAACTGAATACCAAAATTCAAACCTTCTCCAATATCATTAACATAAAAGTTAAACAGCAAAGACCATAAAACGAACCTGTGAAGTGCACAACTAGTAATTTTCCTCTTCCAGAATATTGCTTGCTTCTCCATACACATGCTAATACCTATCAGACAGCCAGTCTCTCATCTAATGCACTGATCTATTATCCACATCTCATCCATTCCAATTTAATTATCAACTTACCATGTGGCAATTATCAAAAACCTTTGCAAAATCCAAGTATGCTACTGTGCATGCATCTTCCTTGTCCAATGTGTCTGTCACCTTATTGTAATAAGCCAGAAGATTATTAAAAACATGCTCTTCCTTTAGCAAACCATGCTGTCCCTTAGTCTTATATGCCTGCACTAATATTAATTTTAATATTAGTGCAGACATATGTTATTATGCAAAACCTTACTTACCTAATAACTCCTCATTATTTTATTATGTCCCAGTATTCAGTAGGAGTTCCATAAAGTGATTAGGGATATTGCACCATGGCTGGAGCAGTTTTTTCTTTCATATTAAGTAAAAACATTTTATTTTGTCCAGTCTGCAGCAACTCACCATCTAGTAAAAATTGTAATTAAAGACTTTGAGACTTGGGTTCCCACCTTATCAGAAAAGCCTCCTCTTTCACCTTTTGTTGCTACCCTATACCAAGAATATAGTAGCAGTGGTAAGAATATTTCTGAGGTGCTTGCTATTCCTTGACCAAGTAACAATCATATATCTGATATGGATATTTCTTCGATTAATCAAAATTCATGACATTGTCTTGAATTGCAGTGGTAAGGATATTTCTTGAGGTGCTTGCTATTCCTGGAATAAGTAACAATCAGATATCTAATATGGCTATTTCTTCTATCAATCTACAATTCAAGACAATGTCTCTTCAGTTTTGAATTCTATGACCCATGAGGATTATCTATTATTTCTTTGTGCCCCTGCACTGTTTACTCTTCATTCTGTAGGAAAAGAAATAGAAGTATTCAGAAATGAAGTAGATTTTGAGTACATGGATGAAGACAGTGAAAGAAGAAATTAGGACACTTCAGATAAGATTAGCTAATATAAAAAGTTCAAGAGGAAATGAGAGAGAGAAACAAGAACATGAGAAATCAGATGAAAAATTGGGTAGGAAAAGTATAATGGTAAGAGAGGAAGTGAGAAAGTTCAAAAAAAATGTGACAGCAAGTGAAGGAGGGATGAATGTAAGAATTGATGATCCAAGAGTGTCGAGGATGAGAGAGAGGGGAGGATGCTAGTGTAGGTCAAAATAAAAGCATTGGATGGTGTAGTGAATGAAGAATTAGATGCATGTGGTCTTTTCATAAGGATGAAGCATAAGTTTGATGGGCTGAATAAGCATTTGGTGAGAGGTGCTGCTGAGAAAAGAAAGAAAAAAGAGGTACAAACCAAGAGAAAGGAATGCTCATTGAAGAATGCTAATGAGAGCAGAATGAGAATTTTGTATGGAGATTCTATCATAAGAGGAATTATTTGTGAGGGAATGACAAAATCATATTTCCCAGCAAAGATTAATTGTAAGTGATGTATTAGAATAAGTTAACGTGAAAGAGTTGATTGTTTTGGCAGGTACAAATAATCTGAAGGGAGAAAAGTATGGCATGAGGGAGGATATAAAAGAGTTACCGTCAGTAGAAAAAGAGAAGCATGCGAGTGTAAAGATAGTGAGTCTCTTGCTACAGTATGATAAAGGTGAGTTGCAAAGAAGAGCAATAATTGCAAATGGCTGAATGCATAGGTTGTGTAGGAGGAATGGAGTGCAGTTTCCGGATTTGTAAAGTGAGTTTGATGATTGAGAAGACTTATATAAGGCAGATGGTTTGGACTTAAATGGATTTGGTATTAGGAATTTAGAAACTTCTTGCTGACTGTAGTAGGTTTGGATATGCAAAATCAAGAAAACTAGAGTTGTTAGGGAGGAAGCAGGTGAGAGAGTATGCAGACATCAATAAAGCAGGGTATGTGATTGTAAAGAAAATGCTGCCTTTAGTTTCTGAGGTTGTAAATAAGAATGGGATTGTGGATACAAAGCATAAGGTTAATTATGGGCCTACCAGGTTTATATCATTTATGTATACTAATTCTAGGAGTATCAGGAACAAGAAGGAGGAATTATTAACCCTGGTAAGCTCCTATTGGCCAAAATTTATTGGTTAGTGAGAAGTGGCTGACTAAGGATGATATAATTATTAGCATAGAAAATGAAGGTTATAGTATTTTTAGGGCAGATAGAACAAACAGAATGGGGAGGGTGGGGTAGTACTGATGATATCAGATGAGTTGCAACCAATAAAGTACTAGTCTAACAGGAAATTAGTAAAATGGAAAACATTGCTTTTGAAGCTGTCTGGTGTGAGACACAAGCTAGTGACAAAGTATTTGGTTGGCTGCTGTTATAGGTCAGAAAATGCAAAGGAGGATGTGGCTGATGTGTACTGGCAAATAAATTGAATAAGTAGAAGGTGGGTAATTATTATGGGTGACTTTAATTATGGGGAGAAGGAAATTAAATTTATGTAGCTTCTTAGGGATAATTACCTAAGGCAACATGTAACAGAAGGCACAGGGGATCAAGAGTGTTGGACTTTCTGATTGCATCTGAGGATTTGTGTATAACTAAGATGGATATGTTGCCACCAATTGGTGAGAGCAATCATTCAGTTTTGAACTGGGAGCTGGCTGAACATGTAAAATTTTCAGTAAAGAAGGGTTTGATGTTGAATTATAACGCTGGTATATTATTATTATTATTATTATTATTATTAAAACAAGACCTCATGGAGTCAAAGACTCATCTAGGAGGTCCTTTTATCTCACACACATCTCATCATACCGGGTCTTAAACACATTCAAACTCCTTGCAGACACCACACTCTCAGGCAAGGCATTCCAATCATTCACAACTCTGCACGAAAAAAACCTGCCTCTCACTCCCCTACTCACACCCTCTTTATACAGTTTCCAGGTATGACCTCTGGTTCTCCCCTGATCTCCCACTATTCTCTGTAGAACTTCTCCACCATTGATCCTATAACAACCCCTTACCTACTTGTAGGTCTCTATCATATCTCCCCTCTTCCTTCTCTCCACTAGACTCTGCAAATTACATCTTTTCAATCTTTCCTCATACTCGACATTCCAGAGGTCAGAAACTACCTTAGTCAGTCGCCTTTGCACCCTTTCCAACATCTCTTCATCCTTCTGAAAACCAGGTGACCAAATCTGGGCACAATAGTCCATGTGTGGCCTAATCAAAGCCTTATACAATGGAACAAGAATCTCCCTACTTCTACACGTCAGTGTCTTCCTCATCATTCCCAGAAGTCTTTGTGTTGTCTTCACAATTTTGGCGATGTGTCCCCTAAATTTTAGATCCTTATCCACTATCACTCCCAGATCTCTTATTTCCTCTACTTCCAACAATATATTCTCACCAAGCATAAATTCTGCATCCCATCTTTGTTTTCCAAATTTTAAAACCTTACATTTTGCAACATTGAACTCACATCCCCATTTGCTTGCCCAATCACTCAATTTATTCAAGTCTTCTTGCAAGGCCACAACATCTTCACTACTCTTTATGGTTCGTCCTAACTTTGCATCATCTGCAAACAACTGAATATCTCCATCCAAATCTTCGCCAATATCATTAATATACAAGTTAAATAGTAATGGCCCTAAAACAGATCCCCGAGGCACTCCACTAGTGACTTTCCTTTTCCTGGATATTGCACCCCCATACACAACTTGTTGATACCTATCAGATAGCCAGTCTCCAATCCAATGCACTAATCTAATATCCAACCCCATCTGCTCTAGTTTGACTGTCAACTTATCATGAGGTACTCTATCAAAAGCTTTTGCAAAATCCAAGTATATTACTGTGTATCCTTCTCCTCTGTCCAAGGAAGCAGTCACTTTATTGTAATAAGTAAGTAGATTACTAAAACACGACCTCCCTTTAGCAAATCCATGCTGTCCATCAAAGATTATACCATTGTTGTCAACCCAACTCTGGATCCTAGTTCTCACAAGCTTCTCCAACAACTTAACCACAACACCAGACACGCAGATAGGCCTATAGTTTGATGCGTGAGTTCGATCACCTCCTTTATGAAATGGCACAATCTCACCTATGAGAAATATCATATCTATGAGATAAATCATATCTATGAGAAACTTAGAAAATTGCTTGAAGTGGTACGAAGGAAGGATATAATTCAGGGAAAAGATGTTAGTAGTGCATGAGAAGTGGTAAAAGAATGTTTGAAGGAACAAGTGGCTAATTGCATATCAAGAGTTAAGAGAATTAATAAACTAGGAATTAAATAGAGTTGTAGCATTTAATAGGAGTTAAAAAGTGAGTAAAGAATGTGGAAGAGATTCACAAATAGAGGTGACCAAAAGTCCATGAGCAGTATAAAGTCCAGGCCAGAAGAGTGACTGGTATATAAGGAAAGCAAAATCAGAGTATGAGAGGAGATTAGCTGAATGAGCTAAGAGTAATCCAAGAGTTCTTTCAGTATGTAGCAAACAAAAGAAAGAATGAAAACAGTACAATGATTCTGAAGAATGCAGATGGTACAGAAGTGACTGAAGCAGACAAACTAGTAGTGAATTATTGAATAATCATTTTGCAAGAATGTGTCATCCAGGGATGATGATATTACAGTAATAAATATGTCAGGGATTAATGTGGAAGGATAGAGGGAGTCGAGGTACATAGGATCTTACAGAATCTGGATGGGGATATGGCTATGGGATATCAGCTCATGTATTATGAGAATGTGGTAGGGAATTGGTAGTCACTTTGACTAGATTGTTTATTCTGAGTGTCAGCTCGTGTAGAGTCCAAAAGGAATGGACAGAAGTAAAAATGGTTCTATTACATAAAGGTGGTTCCAATAGCAACTAATTATAGACTAATTAGTATTTCAGGAATGGTAGTCAAAGTATTGGAGAAGTTGGTTAAACACAAAATTCAGGACTGGGTGGATAGGAATGGGATGTTGTATGGGGGAGTGGGGAGCAGCATGGCTTTGTGAAGGGTAGGTAATGCTTCAGTAACTTACTTTCTATAATAAGGTGACAGCCAAGTTGAATAAAGGTAATGGCTACGTGGTCATACTACTCGACTTCCCAGAGGTGTTTGATAGGATACCACATGGAATCCTGATACACAAGTTACATCAAATAGGTATGGATATGAAGATGGCATTATGGATAAGAGAGTAGACAGTAGTTTATGCAGATGCACAGTCCTGTAGAAGGGATGTGACCAATGGTGTGCCACAGGGCTCTGTACTTGGACTGCTACTGCTTAATTTGTTCATTAATGATATAAGAACTAACCTGATGGGAAATATTCAGTTGTTTGCAGATTATGCAATATTAGATAGAGCAACAGTCAACAGAGATGACGTTGATATTTCATAGGATGATTTATTTGCTGGTAGTATGGGCAAAGGAGAAAAGATTATTATTATGCGTGACACCTCCAGGGAGTCCAAAGACTCATTGCGGGAGAATGTGCCAACACCACCGAATGATTGGCCCCCCCCTCCTAATTATTAACCATGCTCAAATCTGCTTGAAAAGATGCCAATTTAATGAGGCAGTGTAAGGTCATACATTTTGGAGCGAAAAAATTACCAAGCTTTATGTCATATTGATAGGACTGTACTTCAAGAACTTCATGAAGCCAGGGATTTGGGGGTGTTGGTGAATAGGGAGGCTGAAATTCAGTGGCCATATTGCAAAAAGTGACTAAAACAGCCCACAGGATTACCTGGTTATCGAGGAACACCCTGAAATGCAGAGATAAAAAGATTATTAATCTATATAAGGCTTTGATAAGGCCTTATCTGAATTATTGTACACAGATTTGGTCGCCTTGGTTTCTTGGAGATGTGGATGAGGTGGAACAGATTAAGAGGTGAGTAACTAAGATGGTGACAGAGGTGTATGATGCTTTTTATAAGAAGAGATTGAAGATTTGTGGGTTATAGAAGCTGGTTAATTAATGGATAAGGGGAGATATGATATACATATAAGTTGCTTGAGGGGGTGGTATAGGATTAAATATTACAGTACGTGAATAATGTGAAGAAAAATAGAGGTCATCCATGTAAATTGAATAAGAGTGTGGTTAACAAGGGAGTGAGAACTAGATTTTCTGCTTGGAGAGTGGTGAATGAGTGGAACAGATTGCCAGAGTCAGTCGTGTGTGTGTGTGTTTTGTCAGTGAATAATTTCAAAGCAAAGTATGACAAATATGTGTTTCCTAGGAGGGACCTCCCTCGATGAGTCTTGATAGACTTGTGTTTCTTAGAAAGGACCTCCCACAATAAGTCTTTTGACTCCATGGAGGCCTGAATAATAATAATAATATTGCACAGCTACTGCCAATTAATGTAATTAATGCTTTTAAAATGGACCTCTCACAATGAGTTTACAGACTCAATGGAAGTGCCTATATATATATTATAATAATAATATATATGAATACTCCTGACATGCTTCACTTATTCCACCCAAATGACACAGCTTGCAGAAAAATGACACAGAAAAAATTATGTGTGTGTGTGTGTGTGTGTGTGTTGTTTCTTCTGTACTGTATCCTTAAAGATATGCTAATATTATTGTTGCCGTCAAACATACTATGTTTATTTGCAGAGCGGAACACAGCGTTGTTTCAATTTGTTTAGGTAACTTGGAGAGATCTTTTGGATATATTATATATAACAATAAAATCAATAATAAGTAAAAGGTCTATTTTATTAATACTAAATTTCCACTGCTTTCTTTTAACCAAAAGATTTAAAAAAAAAAAAAAAAAAAAAAAAAAAAAAAAAAGTGTTCAACTGGGTCTTTTTAGACACACCAGAACACTAAGATGAGTGAGGGGTATGCTTCATGCTATTTCACCACTTTTATTATATTATATTATTATGACGTGACACCTCCAGGGAGTCCAAAGACTCATCGAGGGAGGGCACCTACTCTACAACTACTCAATTCACCAACTACAATGAACCACGACTACACCAATGTCATCTACTGCCAACCACCACAACTAGTATTTTCACAGACAATCACAAACATCCACAGCGGGATTCGAACCCACAGCCTTTTAGCTGGAGAGCTGATACGCTGATCACTCAGCCAACAAGGCTGGCATATAATTATATTTTATAATTATTAAGTGGAGTCTGAAGACTCATTGCAGGAGACCCAATCTATCCATGCTATTATACCTCTCCTTGAGCCCATTAACAGACAAAGCACTCACAACTGACTCTGGCAACCCATTCCACTCATTCATAACTCTCTAAGCATAAAATCTAGTCCTCTCATCCCTACTAACCAACCTTTATTCACCTTATAAGAATGACACCTTGATCTGGTCCCTCTAGTCAAGTGTTGAAACCTTTTCCCCATGCATCTATCCTATAAAACCTTTAAGCAACTTATGTTTCTATCATTTCCACTCTTTTTCTTCTATCAACCAACTTCTGCAATCCACACACCTTCAATCTATCTTCATAGGGAACATTCTGGCATATAATTATATTTTAGAATTATTAAGTGGAGTCAGAAGACTCATTGCAGGAGACCCAATCTATCCATGCTATCATACCTTGCCAGCCTGATTTGCTGAGCGGTTAATGTATCCATTCTACAGCCAAAAGGTTACGGATTTGAATCTTGCCGTGGGCATGGATGTTTGCGATTGTCTGTGAAAATACTACTGATAGTGGTGGGCAGTAGATTGCATTGTATAGATGATGATAGTAGTTGCAGTTCACTGGTCGATTGAGTGGTAAAGACGTAGGTCCCCTTCCTCGATGAGTATTTGGATTCCTTGGAGGAGACCAAATACTCACGTAATAATAATAATAAAAATTCCACAGGCCGCTCACCTCTGAATCCTCTCCACTGCCTCCCTATCCCCCAAGAAACCCAGAAGACCAGACTTGAGCACAGTAATCTAGATGTGGTATATCAATTTCTTCTAACAAACGGTACTACTCCCACTGATTCTTTCTAACTTAAAAATGTGCTCTAGCATCAGCACAAAGTATTACACATTTCAGGATTTCTCATAAAGTAGGAACCAGCAGAGGTTGGTCGATTGGTAGAGTCTCTGCTACTAATGGCTTAAGCAAGTTTGAGCGCGGTTAGTAGTTGGACGGGTATTAATCGTTCGATGCTGTTGGCACACTCTCCCTCGATGAGTCTTTGGACTCCCTGGAAGTGTCACATAATAATAATACAATAACAATGATAATAAATAAATGTCTGCTAAAGGAATGTGATTACTTATTTATATGTACCGATGACGTATTGAAAAAATTATATATATATATATATGTGTGTGTGTGTTGTTTCTTCTGTACTGTATCCTTAAAGATATGCTGATATTATTGTTGCCGTCAAACAGGCTATGTTTATTTGCAGCGCGGAACACAGTGTTGTTTCAATTTGTTTAGGTAACAAGTGCTAACTTAATTATCACTTGTTTGAAAGGGGATAAAAAATTTTGCTCACCGATAAAAAAGCTTTAAATGAAGTTCTAGACATCCCTGATTTAATCTTTGCAAAATATATTTTGTTCCTTGGTAAAAAGAAAAGTAAAGACACTTTACTTTATGAAAAGAAAAAAAAATGTTGGCAGAAAGACATGAAATTCTTATCTTTTAAATCTTTTTTTTAATACTGCAGTGAGTTGGCCATGCTTTAAAGTTTGTTCTTTTAAATGTTATAGAAAACGAAACAGCTAGAGTAGTCCCATGCATTTCAAGAAAGAAATTACGCTCTTCACAATATAAACCATATTCCAACCAGTTTCTGTTAATTCCAACATTTGAATCCACGCCTCCTGTAATGACAATCAGTCAAATAATATACATTATAATATACTTAAAAAAATCAAATATAGGAAATATTTTCTAATGCTAAAATTATTTTATAACATTTATTTTTTACATTTGATGTTCAAATATTTTTTTAAAAAAAAATATGTATAGAATCAAAAAAAAAAAAAAAAAAGAAGAAGAAAGAAAGAAAGTTCAGGATAGGTGGCACATGTCGTGAGTGTTTGGAGATATTGCGTTGTTCGGAAGACGTGATCTTTCTGTTCGAAGGAGCGGTGACTTGTAAAGAAAACATGCCTGGATCTGAATGCGAAGAAAGGTATGTGCCCATACTTATGCTTTTAAAATTTACAAATAATAGCCAAATATTTAATCTCGGATAATTTTTATGTATTATAACTCGCCTCTAAGGAAAACAATCAGATGGTTTACTATATAACTTGGATAAATGAAATTTGGTATTAGGCTTAATTAATTTTGAGCCCGTTATTCTGCTGAACAGAAATCTCGATGCATCCCCTTCATTCTCTTTGCATATTACTTTAGTATTTGGATCTTATTTTTATCTTTGTTCTATTTATTTTGTGAATGTGCAGATTTACTCCCTTTCACCTACACAAAAGTCTGTGCCGGGAAATTTTCGATTGCTGGTACTTGTGCTTTGGTGTGTGTGTCTGAGAGAAGGGTATTAATAAATGTTTCGCTTTATCCTAGACGCAATTTGTATTGCGAAATTTGTGTACTGGGGTAATTAGTTTTGTTGATGTATAAATACTGGTAATTGTTTTGGAATGATTATATTTCAGAATAATATCTACTTAAGATTACGCTGTAAAAAAAGATATGCTGTGTTTTTAACATGGAGCTAAAAAGATCGTCCACTATTTTATTGAAATTTTGAAAAATGAAAATGATTGTAAAATAAAATGATAAAAAAATTGCCCAAAGTAGTTATTTGCAATCACTGGGCGCACCTTTCTTAAACTCACCACTGTTTAAGAAAGGGGTCATATGTCGGTCTTTTGAGACATTCGAACACTCGCATTTTATGTGAGAAAACCAGTAATTTTTAATGTATTTTTCTTAAAACCAAGATGTGTTGTGCACAGCCTTCCACACTGCTTATAATTAAAACTTGGTGAAAGTATGCAGCCACAAAGTTCAGGTTGGTTAGCAGTTGAGATATGCGATTTATGTTTGATATGAAGAGAAAATTATTTCAGTTTTATTACATTTTAAAATTCATATAAAATTTTTGGGTAAGACCTCTTTGAAAGGGAGACTGAAATATGAATAGGAAGCAGGGCTGGTCCGAGAGTATCTGCTGTCCCTAGGTAAAGAAAATTTAGGTGCCCCTATACGTTGTCTCTCTCTCTCTCTCTCTCTCTCTCTCTATATATATATATTTGGTCATACTCGCACAAGCACACATGCACCTACACATGTGGATGTTTGTAAAAATAATATCATTATGAACATTAAAAAAAATTATTAATCAAAACCAATAAATTTCTATACATATATGATAACTCCTAATATCTGTATAGCAAGAAAATTATTACATCTTAAATAAGTCTTAGTGCCCGTAGGTGATTGCCTAGGTTTGCCTGATGATAAAACCAGCCCTGATGGAAGGAAGGATATCAGTTAAAATGGATGAATAAACACTATTTTAAATATATATATATTATTATTATTATTATTCGTGACACCTCCGAGGAGTCCGGAGACTCATCGCGGGAGGACACCCACTGTAAAACTGTCTCCACTGCTACACCGAACCTCTACTGCAATCATCTCCACCACGCCATCTACCACCCACCACAACTAGTATTTTTTGTCTGTAAATTGCATGTGTTCTGAAGGGTCGATTCATCTGTATGCAGGATGAAAAACCCAAGTTTCCAGGAGAAAAAAACCCTACTATATATATACACACACACACACACCAGTTAGCATTTCTTGCAATCTGAAGTAATACTGAATTATTGTTAGAGGAAAGTTGCAAATTACAAGGAGAAATGGTTGCATAAATCTAAGGAATTTAGAATACTAGTAGTAATGAGTATATTTTAGAATGTCTACAGTTATGTATCCCTCTCCAGTAGGATTACTAGCAAGGCATTATGTTTTTGTTTTTTTTTTCAAGTAATTATGCAACTTATTGGTATTAAACAGATTTGATACTAATTTATCAACCCTCCATTAATCAAAACTAGCTTTCATAGTGCTCAGTGTCAGACACAATGTTCATCAAATTACACATTAAACTCTATTCTGTACTCTAAGCCCAAAAAAAAAAAAAAAAAAAAAAAAAAATCTTCAATGCTTGATTAGCAGTGGGAGTTGGCAAGGTGTCAGAAATGGTTTATTCTGCCTCTTATCACTCTCGGCTCTTACCATTACCTTAACAACCACAATTCCAGGTATGAATGGGTCAGTAATTTTAACTTATCTTGCTGTTCACTTGAATCTGACCTCTCTCATTCTTTAACTCACTTTGTGTGAATAATCAGCCACCAATGTGAGATCCTAATGAACTGCTCAATCAATGCTTTAGCTATATCTACAGTGATTATCCATTTTCATCATCTAATCCAGTAGGCCTAGTGACCTGTTATTATGAAGCTCAAGCTTTATAATAACAGGTCACTTTCTTTGTTTGGTCTTTCACTAGGTATGTATTGAAGAATCTTTTGGGGTGTTCTGGTCCAGTCCACTCTTTATATCTGTAGTCATATTTGCTTATATAGCTGGATATACTCATATCTATAGATATTTAGCTCATTCAATATATCTTTTTTTCATCTCATATACAGGGTGTCCCAAAATTCACGCAAGAAGTAATTTTGATAGAAAACACAGGTTTTTAATTAAAAATTGTAATTTCTTATTGATTCATAAAGTATACAGTATAGGGTTATGCATGGAATAGCATATCGGGTAAATGGCCTCCATGGCTTTGCTGGCACATGCGCACTCTTTTGTCGACATTTTCCATGACCGTTTTTGCATAAATGTGGCTGAATTTCGTTGATACAGCACTCAATTTCCTCTTTCAAGGCGTGGGTGGTCGTGGGCTTGTTGGCATAAACCTTAGACTTCAAAAAACCCCAAAGGAAAAAATCTAACGGCATTAAGTCGCATGATCTGGGCAGCCAATTCTGATCACCAAAACGGGAAATTACACGACCAGGAAATGACTCGTGCAATAATTGAATTGTTTCTCAGGTTGTATGGCATGTGGCACCATCTTGTTAAAACCACATGTCGTTCACATCCATATCTTGCAATTTAGGCACAAAAAACTGGATTATCATGTCGCGATAGCAAGCACCATTAACTGTTATTGCCTTACCAGCTGCATTTTCGAAGAACAATGGACCGATGATGCCTCCAGCCCAAAATCCACACCAAATAGTGACACGTTGTGGATGCATTTGTTTCTCAACAATCGCTTGTGGATTTTCTGAGCCCCAAATGCGACAATTTTGTCAATTAACGAAGCCATCGAGATGAAAATGAGCTTCATCGCTGAAGATGATTTTGTTCGAAAAATAAGCATCCACTTGTGGTTGTTCCATAATCCATTCAACGAACTCTCTTCGCTGTGTGTGGTCAGTAGGCTTCAGTTCTTGGGTCAATTGAACTTTGTAAGCATAAAGATGCAAATCTTTCGTGAGAATATGCTGTAGAGAGCTTCTCGAAATGCCCAATTCAAGACCACGGTGCCGAATTGATGTTCCTGGACGCTCAGCAACACTCTCACGAACTGCTTCGATGTTTTTCTGTTGAAGGACGGCTAGAGTGTATAATATCACTAATTGATCCAGTTTCCTTGAATTTTTTTAATTAATCTTTTCACAGTTGATGAAGTTAAATCACTATTCCGACCATATTTTGTATGAAAATTGCGAACTGTGGCTGCCAAACCATCATTATTTTTAAAATATTGCTCAACAATGAAAATGCGTTGTTCTTTCGTGTAGCGCTCTATTTTTAATAACCCTGAACGTCAGCTGTCAGGCAGTCTTTTTTTTCTTGTTGGCAACACTTTACCACACAAGTGGCGCTAAATTTAAATCTTGCGTGAATTTTGGGACCCCCTTTATATCATGCAGTTTGTGAATCTTATTTCAATTGATGTTAGCCATTGTTCATCCTGTTTTTGGTGGTCCAGACCTCATTTCCTGGGTATTGGTCTTGCCCCTATTTTGTATGCCTTAAGCATTAATATCATCCATATCACTCATTTTTCTGTTGGCTATATATTGACAGAATTCCTTGGCATTCTTTCATTACTTAATTTACTTTTTTAATACTCATATAACTGATAATTGTCTTCATAATGCTGCTCTCTTCCAGTCCCTCCCTGTGGGACCTATTCATGGTGGACGAGGATCTCCTAGGGATTAGTAATGGCCATTTTTCATCTTTTTGTTCTTTTCTTCCCATACTTGTTGCTGTGCTTCAAAGTTTTTTTACTGTCTTTTTTACAGACTGCCATCACTGGGATCCAACACTATGCTGCTGCTGTGTTTGCCATGCAGTGTGGGAGATCCTTATGCACTGCTTCAGTAAGATAGATGCTTCCCAGTGGCCTGACCAGGATTATTCAGCTAGTGAGTTTGCTTGAGAGTTAGCATTGTTGCAATATGCCTCTTCTCCCTTGGACTAGTGACAGGGCCCATAGCTTGCTGTGGTGCTAGTATGGCACCTGGGTGTAGCCCTGGTGTTTCACATTGTAGTTCAGTTATTGCTTGCCAGATAGTGGACATCTGTGCATATTTCACTAGCGGATGGGGAACTCTAGTGCTGAAGTCTCCCTAATTTTGAGAATGAGGTTTCATCAAGTTTATCTGGTATCCTTAACAAGCCCTTGCCCAGTACAAAAAACTATGTACTGGGCAAGACCATCTGTTTATTGGATATCAACGGATGCTGTATAGTCACTCAAATGCTTGATGCGCCACACCAGTCATTGCCATGTGTTCCTGTTTTATGCTTTTCTGGAGGCTTCAACTCTCTGAAGATCAGTCACTACAGACATACCATCTATATCATTGATGGTCTACCCCTTCCTCTTTTTTCAGAAATTTATAGCGTTATGATTAGAGACCACAAGATGGCAACATGACCTATTACTGTTCTGAGAAGTCATCCTTTCAATGTGTCCAAACTATTTCAACTTTCTTCTGTCAATATCCTTAAGGAGCCGTGAAGTTCTACTTATCCTTTCTAGCACCCATCCATTTGTTGTCCTTTCAGTATATGAATCATCTTCAACATCCTTCTATAACATCACATCACATATGAAAAGCAGCTATCATCAGGCTGCTTTAGGTTTAAGTCTTGCATCCCTAAGTTGCTTTTGGGAAAAACAGCTGCATCAAAAATCCTCAACTTTGTTCTTGTGGAATAGATCCATCCTTCCAGATTTTGGACAAGTCTGACTGTTGTTTTAGCTATTCCTAATCTTCTGAACAACAATTCACATTAATAATGGATCCAGGTATTCTAACTTGCTGACTTCTTCGATTCTTTCTCGATTAAGGTACACTTGTTTCTATTACTATTATTACGGGCAACTCCAGGGAGTCATTAGACTCATCGAGGGAGGCCCCAAATCATATTCATCACAGCTATTCGACATTCATACAGTATCTATCATACCTCGCCTTAAACTCATTCACTGTCACAGCATCCACCACAGACTCAGGGAGCGCATTCCACTCGTTCACTACTCTAAAAGTAAAGAACCCAGCTCTAACACCTTTACTAACCACACTTTTGCCCAGTTTCCATGGATGTCCCCTAGTCCTCCCACAACCAGCCCTGTTTTCAAAAATATCTTCTGAATTAATTTTATAGAAACCCTTCAGTAATTTGAATGTCTCGATCATATCTCCCCTCCTCCGCCTATCAACCAATTTTTGCAACCCACAAATCCTCAACCTGTTCTCATACGGTTCATTCCACAGACCTGCTATCATCTTGGTCACTCGCCTCTGATTCCTCTCCTCCCCATCAAGAAGAAACCTAGGTGACCAAATCTGAGCACAGTAGTCGAGATGGGGTCTTATCAAGGCTCGATACAGAGGAACAATAACCTGCTTGTCAATGTATTCTTCAGCAACCAAGTGATTTGATGAGCTGATTTGGCCACTTTTGCAATGTGTCCCCTAAATTTCAATTTCTTATCCACCAACACTCCTAAATCTCGTGCCTCATCAATTTCCTGGAGCACGGTTCCACCAATGCAATAAACTGCCTCCAATCTTTTCACCCCAAAATGCATAACCTTACATTTTGCCACATTAAATTGACATCCATTCTCCCTAGCCCAGACCACCAATCTATCCAAATCATCCTGCAAAATTTTGACGTCATCTGCATTCACTATTGTCCTACCCAACTTCGCATCATCCGCAAACAAATGAACTGTTCCTCTCAGATCCTTTCCTATATCATTTATGAACAAATTAAACAGCAGTGGTCCAAGAACAGATCCTTGTGGCACACCACTAGTCACAAGATGTCTTGTGGACTCTACTCCTGAGTAAACCACTCTCTGATATCTCTCCGCAAACCACCCTCCTATCCATCTCACCAACCCTATGTCCATTCCCATATGCTGCAATTTACTGATTAGAATTCCATGTGGTATCCTGTCAAAGGCCTTAGCAAAGTCCAGTAGAATCACTGTAAACCCATTACCCTTATCCAGTTCAGCCGTCACTGTGTTATAATACGTGAGCAAGTTACTGAGGCATGACCTACCCTTCACAAAACCATGCTGTCCCCGATACAGTATCCCATTTTCTTCTATCCAATCTTGTATTTTCCTCTTGACTATTTTCTCTAAGACCTTGATAATGATTCCTGTTATGCTGATTGGCCGGTAATTTTCAACAGCAGCCTTGGAACCACCTTTGTGCAGTGGAACTATTTTCCCCTCTTTCCACCCCCTTGGGACTGACCCAGTCCTGAGGCTCAAATTAAACAAAATGGTCAAGGGCACTGACAATTCTTTGGCCGCTTCACTTACGATACGAGCTGGTATACCATCCAATCCCACAGATGTATTGACATTAAGGTTCTGTAATAGACGAGTTACCTCTACTTCATTCATCACAATTCCAGTATAAGCTGTTGGTTCTTCCATTTCTGCAAAGTCACCACCTGGATGATATACTCTTGCAAAGTGCTCGCTCAGTAATTCCACAACATCGACTGATTTGGTTACCTCCCTACCCTCAGCATTTTTTAAGATCATTCTACCATGAGCAATTTTTCTTTTACTTGCAACATATTGAAAAAACTGTTTCGGATTCTCTTTAGCCTGCATGGCCAATTTCCTTTCGTAATCTGCTTTTGCTTTTCTTATCACCCTTGTTACCATCCTGGCCTGAGCTTTATACTGTTCCTGCACCTGATGGTCACCCTTCTCCTTAAATTCCCTCCACAATTGTTTCTTTTTTTGCAGCTCAAGCTTAATAGTGTTATTCATCCATTTAACCCCTACTTGATTTATTATTCGGACTCTTGGTATACAGTCAACCATTGCCTCCTGCAAACAGTTCTTAACCACCTCCCATGCACTATCAACATGTAGCCCTTGCAGTTTACATGCCATGGCATTGAGCCAAGCACACACCTAAGCTTGTTATACTTACCAGCCCGGTAATTCCATATGTACGCTGTCTTAATTGTAAATTCGACTCCTTTAGCCACCTCCCAAGTCATGACCTTATGGTCACTCTCACCAATTGGTGGCAACATGGTCATGTTCGTTACAGCTACATTCTCAGTTGCAATTACTAGGTCCAGCACTCTCTTGATTTATTATTCGGACTCTTGGTATACAGTCAACCATTGCCTCCTGCAAACAGTTCTTAACCACCACCCATGCATTATCAACATGTAGCCCTTGCCAGCCACCTCCCAAGTCATGACCTTATGGTCACTCTCACCAATTGGTGGCAACATGGTCATGTTCGTTACAGCTACATTCTCAGTTGCAATTACTAGGTCCAGCACTCTCTGCCCCCTGGTATTTTCCAATACATGTTGCCGCAGATAGTTGTCCCTTAATAACTGCATAAAATCCAATTCCTTCCTCCCATGTGCCCTCTCCTCTTTCCAGTCAATGTTACCATGTCACACGCCTGCCTAATGATACACTTACCTTCACCGTATACAGAAAACCCACACACACAGGCAGATACATTCACAAACTCTCCCACCACCACCCCTCTCAACAATATGGCATTATTAAAACTCTTACCAAGAGAGCCTACAATCTTTGTTCCAGTGGAACCGCCCTCCTTATGAGCTTAACCACATACACAGCACTTTCCTCTCCAATGGCTACAGCGATCACGGTATCAAAAAAATAATCAACTCCTCCCCCATTCCCCTTCCTTCTCGTCAACAAGATTTTAAAAATGCTATCACCATACCCTACATCCGTGGCACATCTGAAAAAATAGCCAAGATACTAAAACAATACAATCTACACACAGCATACAAGCCCCACCGCAAACTGGCTACCCTTATCCGTTCTACGAAAGATCAGCTCCCTCCCCTCTCTCTGCCTGGAGTTTACAAAGTACCCTGTTCCTGTAAGCTGGCGTACTTTGGACAGACAGGCAGATCAGCATCCATCCGTCTAGAGGAACACAAGTCTTACATCTTCAAACACAACTATGGCCATTCAGGCTTGGCTGACCATGTTTTGGACACCACCCACAGAGTATCATGGAAGAAAACCACCATGCTCCACCACAGCAAATTCAAGAAAGAGAGACTTTTCTTAGCAGCAGCAGCAGCTCTCAAAAACCAACCAAATCTCAATAAATATGGGTGCATTAAGCTTCCGAAGATTTGGGAAACACTCATCACCAGAGTTCCCACCTTACATTCCAGGCCACCTACTACTGCCCTTAGAGGGCGCTCTACCTAGATAGGACTTTAGTGTCACCCACGTGGTTGGGCTTAGTATTGTTTGTTATTTGTGCATATGTTATATTAATTTTTTTGTAATCCCCGTAGATGTCCTAGTGACTAGGACGAAATATAGGAAGCATTAAAGTCTATTTTAATTCTTTTTAAGTGTTGTAAAAATATCCATTAAGCCTCTACACACGTATTCTGTCAATATCCTTAAGGAGCCTTACAGTGCTACTGATCTTTTAATACTCATTCATTTGTATGCCTTTCAGTATTCTTATCTGACTTCTTTAGGTTCCAAGTTGCACATTCATAAGTTGCTGTTGGAAAAACAACTGCATCCAAAATCCTCACTTTGTCCCATGGAGATAGATCCGTCCTTCCAGATTTTAGACAAGTCTCTGACTGTTGTTTTAGCCATTCCTGATCTTCTTCTGGCATCCTTTGAACAGCAATTCTCATTAATAATGGATCCCAGGTACTCAAACTTGCTGACTTCCTCAATTCTTTCTTCATTAAGGTACACTTGTTTCTCAGGGGCTTCCCTGTTTATATTTCCTTTGGGAACCACGCTGGCTTGGTTGGCCAAGTAGTTAGTGTATCCACTCTCCAGCCGAAAGACTGTGGGTTTGAATTCCGCTGTGGGCATGGATGTTTGTGATCGTGTGTGGAAATACTAGTGGTGTTGATGTAGTTGCAGTTAGCTATAGTTGGTAGGTTGAGTGGTGGTGACGGAGAGTTGTGGAGTGGGTGCCCTCCCTTGATGAGTATTTGGACTCCCTGGAGGTATCATAATAGTAATCTTTGTCTTGCTAGGATTGAGAATCTAAGACTGATAAAAGGAAATCCTCACAACTCAAACTTCCTACACTCAAATGAATTGTCTTGGATTCTTCCAAAACGTGGATGATATCAATGCCCTCTTGCAGATATGTTAGCCAGTGTTTCTGTTGCCAAGAGATATATTTGAAACCTGGTGAGGATCCTACATTGCATTATATGTCTGTCATCTGCAAGGACTAGATAGGACTAGACCTCCTATAATGTAATAACAGCATACATTTCCTAGGAAATGTGTTTTTACATTATGGAAAATACCAAGAATATCGATCAGAACTTTACCACCTTTGCATGTTGCCCGAGTTTGTACTACGTACTAGAACTACTTGCATTAGCTCACGCTAGTAATCACCGATACTTTTATGGTTTACTATATTCGACATGAAACTCTCTGATTCCAATCTTTGAGTTTCTTATTCAGTTTTAAAACAATGTGGTATTTAATATCCCCTTAATTTAAATAGTATCCATGGGTTTGCTTGAAAAGCATGTTATCCAACTTAAGTTTTTTTCGATTAGAGATGCACTGAATAGTTGTTTTGGTATTTGGCAAAGTCCATGTTTTTTTTTTTTTTCTTCAGATATTTGGCTTTGGCCAAATCAGTAGAAAGATTCAGTATTTGGTCAGCTGAAGCATAAAAATTCCTGTTATGCGAGTCATAACGTGACCAATTGGGAAATCTTCCACTTTTCTTGCCCGACTGCTTGAATAAATGGGTTTCCAATCTTAAAATAAGTTCCTCTTAATATTTTTATCTGAATAAATAAAAATAAGTACAATATGTGTTTCCTGCTTTTTATGCTGTTGTTTTTCTGAATGCAATGTTAATGTTATCTGTGAAATTAACTGATAGTTTAATTATGCTAAAATGGAGGATATTATGGATCCATCTATATTTTATAGCGAAATGTAGAGAGAAACTGAAGTTTCAAAAATTTATTATGGAGCTTATGAGAACAAGACCAAATGCCCTCTTGCAGAGATGTTAGTCAGTGTTTCTGTTGCCAAGAGATATACACCTAAACCTCTTTTTACACGAAAGATACGTTCCTAAAATTGCACGTAAATAGAATTCGTGCAAAAAGAACTACTGCTCCATAGAAAAAGTGAAGGGTGGTTCCAAACCTGAAATATAAGCAAAATAATTTAAAAAAAACAAACATTAAATTCGTTAGGATCATAAGATTTTTATTTACATTTCATGGAGAACACACATACATATAATGAATTTTAATAACTTAAAAAAAAAAACATATTCATTTCAGTTGTTTGCTAAGGATTCTATAAAAAATTATGTTGTTCGCTATCAGTTTCTGACAATAAACACGAAAGCTTTCGTTTTTGTGAGACTGTAATATCACTAGAACTACTAGATATGGTATTATCGTCATCGACTTCCGCCTCAACTTGTGGAATTTTTCTTGTCATGTCTTGAACAAAAGTACCACTGGTTGTTTCAGTAGTTTTAGGCATGAACTCGGTTATTAATTGCTGTGTTGATGCTTTAGATAAGTCGCGATATAATTCTCTGCATGAAGACGTTAACAACTTTAGCTCGCATGAAAACTTACCAGCACGTTCTTCATTTGGATCATATCAGGCAAAATAATTATCTTAAACTTAAAATAATCTTAAACTGGCCAGTAATTTTATCCTAAATTACTGGCCAGTTTAAGACCTTCTTTAATAATATCAGCAGTAAAAGTAGAATTATCTTGATGATTATCATTAACTTCTTTGCTTTCAGGAGTTTCTTGTTTCTGAGACTCCACTATTTCGTCTTCGATAACAGGTTTATCAATTAACAATTCTTCGATATCTGCCGACGTAAGATCATCGAATTCTTCTCCGCCAATTTCACATGCCAAACTTATTATATTGGGGAATTCTGCAGTATATGGTTGAAGGGAACAGGAGCATTCTCTTTAACACATGCGGGCCAAATAGCTTTCCAGCATGCATTCATAGTTAAAGTTTCTGGTCTCAAGTCAGATAACGATAATCGAACCTGATCAATACAATCCATAATTGAAAATTTTTTTCCACACATCCAGAACTGACAGTGTTTCATCATCATTTAGCTTGTTCAAAACGTACTGAAATGTTCGTCTGACATAATGTTTTAAAAGTCAATTATACCCTGATCTAGAGGTTGTAGCAGTGATGTGGTATTGGGCAGCAGAAAAAAAAAATTGCACATTTGGGTGTTCTATGGCTGGATGACCTGGTGCATTATCAAGAATCAAAAGCACTTTAAATTTGAGACCCTTGTCATTCAAATAGCGTCTAAACTTCTTTCTGGCACAAAATGTTTGTGAAACCACTCGGTGAAAATATCAATGGTCACCCAAGCTTTTTTGAAAATCTACGCTTTTCATTGGCCGTGGTCTTAATGATCGATTTATGAGCAGTGGTTTTAACATTAGATCTCCCAAAGCGTTCGAACAAAATAGGAGTGTTATGCGATCCTTTGCTGCTTTAACCCACCAACAGTTTTTTTGCATTTTTGATACGTAAGTTCTGTTTGGCATTTTTTTTTTTTCCAGAAAAGGCCGGTTTCATCCATATTCCAAACTTGTTCACGAGTGTAACCTCCATCTTCAATTATTTTAGCAAGTTTTTGTGGAAATGCTTTAGCACCTGTTTCATCAGCAGAAGCCATTTCACCTTTAATTTTTATATTATGAAGAGTGTGTCTTTTAATAAACAGCTATTGGTTGCATGAAATTCATATTTTTTCCTCGATTGAGATGAAGTATCTGGCTGCAGTTTTTTAATCTGTTGATAAAATCTCAACATCAACTGGCATTCTTTTTTGTACATTATCTTCTATCCACATCACTAAAGCTTTTTCGGCCTTTTCTAGAACATCTCTTGTGTATGATGATAATTTCGCACTCGATTTTGTACTAGAACATACCGCTTTTCTAATAGCCTCTTCATTTTTCTTTATAGATCTGACAGTTGATTCACGGACTCCAAAATGCTTACCCACAGCCGTCGCACCTTCCTCAGTTTGAAGACGATCTAAAATTTGAATTTTTATATCCAAGGAAACGGCTTTCCTCTTTTTTTGTTATCAGCAACATCATGTGAGAGCTGGATTAAAATTTTGATTTTGATTTCACTTAAAAAATGCAAATGCAAGAAATACGGTAACTGTGTTGTTTATTCAAACTGCTAAGAACCGCTTTTTTATGCGCAGTCAGTTCAGGGAATTACCAATAAATGAAATTCGTAAGAATTTAGAATTTTCTTAATTGAAATGAGAATGCAAAAAAAAAAATCTCAGAATTTTCTTGAATTACGGATTTTTTCCTAACTTAGACTTTAGGTTGGTCGCGTAAAATATTTGCATAAAAAGAGGTTTAGGTGTATTTGAAACCTGGCGAGGATCGTACATTGCATTATATGTCTGTCATCTGCAAGGACTGGATAGTGGATGAACCCTCTCGTGGAGGCATTGCCATCCTCTTGGGCATCCATACCTAATGAAAACTTTTCTATTTGACACAAAAGTGGGACATGTGTTAATTATATTCACAGATGAATATCATCATCCCCAAGATATTTTTCATAATTTGTAATTAAAAAATCAGAGTTGCCTTTGCTTACACTGTTTAAACAATAACTCTGCCCAGCAACCACATTCACTTTTTATTAGTGCCTTGATTAAGTTATACTAGCCTAACAGCAGTTTCGAACTGTGGATCTTATCAAAAACCAGGCTTCGAATTGATTATATTCAAAAATCTTGGAGCTGCAGAAGTGAAGATAAATTCATCCAGTGCTCTTGTCATAAAGTTAAATACATTGTAAGTGATCTCTCAGTGGAATGCATAATAAAATATCAAATTATAGAGTTGAGAATGTTATTTGTTTTGTATAAGATGCTGTAATAGTGTATGATACACATTCATCTATATTTTACAACAAAGTGTTGAAACAAATGAAAGTGAGAAATACAGTAAAAGTTTCTTTCTTCATTTGGCTATAAAATATGGGTGGATTCATAATATCCTTCATTTCAATATTTGATTTATTTCACATTGAAGCATCTCAGCCCTATGCTTTGTCTGTTATTAATTATATTTATAGAAATTTTTGCTCTTTATCAAAGAAAATCATATCAGTCTTCGTTTTGGCAATATAAAATTGGATATGCATGCTTTATTTTGTATCCAAATAATATACAAATCTGGAGAGCTTCCAGTAAAGATAGAGAACTTATGAGAATACAATCTTTTGCATCGAAGTTACCTTAGGTTGCACTATAAATTTTCTGAGTTTCTTAAGTAGTGCATAAAAAATGGATTCTTCTTCTTCTTCTTTGGCACTACAGCCCCATGTATGGTCTTGGCCTCCCCTTTTTGGGTTTCTTAACTCACTACAAGGTGAGATCGTTACCCCCATGCTCAACCATGTGTAATTGTCTGTGAAGCGTCGTGCTCTTAAGACCGGTTTGCCTGCTTTGCAGGATGAAAAATTCCAGATAAACTGGGGAGAAAAATCCTGCAGTCCACCTCCAAGACCAGCTAACTTGGATATGTCTGAGAAGAAAGACCCTTAGCTCCTCACGTTGGCGACGAGAATTGAACGTAGGATACCCCATTCCCAGGCATATGGTTGTGGAGTGTGTAACCACTTGGCTAAAAATGGATTAATCTGTTTATTTTATGACCATGAAATGAATACATTTAGGCTCTTTGATAATACTCTTATGGACCAACTGCTGTTCACTTATGGAAAATGCAACAAGATTGCTTTGGTATTGAATGTGAGCTCAATTTGCTGACAGACTAGCTATCATCTCAGTAAGAATATCTGATTAGTTTGCTACATCCAAGCTACTTAGTGCACATTTCCTTAATGACTTCATTGCAGCTGCCACTCCTATGCTTATAAATAAGTGATTTAAATAGCCTAATATTTAGTAGGAGTAGAGTAGGGCGTACTGGCTAGCCTAATGGTTTGGATATCTGCTCTCCAACTATCAGGCTATAGGTTTAAATCTGGTGTACACAGTTGTCATGGATGTTGGTGATTGTCTTTAGGTGGTTGGTGAATTTCATTGCTAGCACTTATTGGGAGACCTGAAGCAGCTTGAAAAAGTATCATGTTTGGTCTCTAGAGCAGGGCTTCCAGACCAGGGGGGCGGTAATTTAAAAAAAAAAAATCCTTAGCCCATCAACAATACCTTTTATAACCTTTTGTGGTGGAACAGTGCATGCTCATCATTTATCAAAACAAACACCAGAGAGTGTTATTATTACGTGACACCTCCGGGGAGTCCAAGAACTCATCGTGGGAGGGCACGCTACTGAGATATGAGATAAAATCCAGAAAATGAAGGGAGATATTTCATTCATTCCTCTTTAATCATAGTACAAAATGGATGCAGAATTGTTCACTTGAGCAAACCAAAAATTCACTTCGATTTTTGAAGACTAGAAGATTATAACAGGCCAGTCAAGAAAGAACTAAAAGTTGCTTTACTTAAGCGTCAAACATCTGCTGTAGATTCAAGCGACGTTCATTCTGAGATGGTTTAACATTTGTTACCATCTTCCAGGGATATCATATTCAGCTGAAGTTTCTGTGAGAAAGAATTTTTAGAATCTTGGCAGAAGCAATCGATTATTATCTTTGCAAAGTCAGATAAGGATCCAAAAACACCAGCAAATTATTTGTCCAGTTGCACATCAGCTTTTTGTGTAAGTTTTTTGGAGAGGAAAAAGATGATTTATGGCTTCTAGAAAGTAACACCCCCCCCCCCCCCCAAAAAAAAAAAATATACCATCAGACTTCTGAAAACATTTGATCATTTAATCCATTTGGAAGTATCCATTAGATCTGCTTTCCTAAATCACAAGCACTTAAGATCAGATTCCTTTTGACATGAAAAAGACTTGCATATCTTTAGTCTCTTTATTAAAAACTTGATATCTAACAGATCACCATGAGGATCATAGAGAAACAGTGGAAGCAAGCCACCTTTCAAACTAGGTGTTTGTGAATGGATTTAAACTTTGACCACAACTGTTTGCATTTTGCTGCAAATGTGTTCATCCTGACCCAGAACTAAGAAACAGGATAAATGATAATCTCAACTGCAACAGAAGCAAGGATCTTGGGACTTGTGTATTATGAAATGTTCACTTCTACATCATATACATCACACCCTCCCTTCCACCTCTTGAGAAGTACACAATGTTCATTCCCTCACTTACGTCATGTACTTATTTGATCAAAAGCCAGTTATAAGTTTCAAGTCTGCTTCCGAAAGAAATGGTGCACTTCGGTGGTTGGATCCAATCTACTATCAGGCTGTTACTATTATGAATGCACCTGACTCGAGGGAGTTTAGATACTCACTTGTGCATCTAAATGACAATGTTGAGGTAGATATCATGTTTAACGAAGTCATACCAGCCGGGTGCGAACATAAAGGACGTCAGCGAATCTATTCGACTGCAAAAACAGAGGGTGAAAGAGATGATAATAGTGGCAGGAACGAATGATTTGAAAGAGGACAAAATGGAAATGATAGAGGATGTGAGGGAGTTGTTTGAGGTAGCAAAAGAGAAGAGTGAGAGAGTTAGGATGGTGAGTATCTTACCGCGGTATGACAGCGAAGTGTTTAGAAGGAGGGCCATAATTGCCAATGACTTTATGCGTGGGTTATGCATGGAGAGTGGTGTGGAATTTGTGGATGTGTGGAATGAGTTCGATGGGCGAAAGGACTTATATAAGATGGATGGGTTACATTTGAATGGAGTTGGTGTACGGAGACTTGAAAGAGTGTTGATGAATGATGTGGAAGTGGATGTACAGACTCAGGGAAACTAGATTTATTAAGAGGGGGGGGGAGTAGATATGCAGACTTTAGGGGGGGCAGTTAAGTGTATGAATGAGTATATTACGCCCGGGCGAGTACGACGGACAACAAATCAGAATGGGATAATTAGTATAAGGAATCAAAGTAGGGATGGGACAAATGGGCTTCTGCGATTCATGTACACTAATGCCAGGAGTATTAGGAACAAGAAGGAAGAGTTTTTGGCCATGGTTGGCACTTCCAGGCCACAGGTTGTCGGTATTAGTGAAACATGGCTGACGGAGGATGATAAAGCTAGTGGGATTGAATGCGATGGGTATAGCGTGTTCAGGAGTGACAGGGTGAATAAAAAGGGGGGAGGAGTGTTATTGATGATAGCTGATGAGCTTCAGCCAAGGAGTATAGAATTTGAACTGCAGGATGGGGAAAAAAGCACATTTGAGGCTGTTTGGTGTGAGATACAATCTAGCAGAACAAAATATACAATTGGGTGCTGCTATAGACCGGGTGATGGAGTGGATGGTGGGAATAGTATGCATAAGCAAATAGAAGAAATGAATGGAAGGAGGGTAATTATTATGGGTGATTTCAATTATGGTAACATTGACTGGAAAGAGGAGAGGGCACATGGGAGGAAGGAATTGGATTTTATGCAGTTATTAAGGGACAACTATCTACGGCAACATGTATTGGAAAATACCAGGGGGCAGAGAGTGCTGGACCTAGTAATTGCAACTGAGAATGTAGCTGTAACGAACATGACCATGTTGCCACCAATTGGTGAGAGTGACCATAAGGTCATGACTTGGGAGGTGGCTAAAGGAGTCGAATTTACAATTAAGACAGGGTATATGTGGAATTACCGGGCTGGTAAGTATGACAAGCTTAGGTGTGTGCTTGGCTCAATGCCATGGCATGTAAAACTGCAAGGGCTGGATGTTGATGGTGCATGGGAGGTGGTTAAGAAATGTTTGCAGGAGGCAGTGGTTGACTGTATACCAAGAGTCCGAATAATAAATCAGGTAGGGGTTAAATGGATGAATAACACTATTAAGCTTGAGCTGCAAAAAAAGAAACAATTGTGGAGGGAATTTAAGGAGAAGGGTGACCATCAGGTGCATGAACAGTATAAAGCTCAGGCCAGGATGGTAACAAGGGTGGTAAGAAAAGCAAAAGCAGATTACGAAAGGAAATTGGCCATGCAGGCTAAAGAGAATCCCAAACAGTTTTTTCAATATGTTGCAAGTAAAAGGAAAAATGCTCATGGTAGAATGATCTTTAAAAATGCTGGGGGTAGGGAGGTAACTGAATCAGTCGATGTTGTGGAATTACTGAGCGAGCACTTTGCAAGAGTATATCATCCAGGTGGTGGCTTTGCGGAAATGGAGGAACCAACAGCTTATACTGGAATTGTGATGAATGAGGTAGAGGTAACTAGTCTATTACAGAACCTCAATGTCAATACATCTGTGGGATTGGATGGTATACCAGCTCGTGTCGTACGTGAAGCGGCCAAAGAATTGTCAGTGCCCTTGACCATTATGTTTAATTTGAGCCTCAGGACTGGGTCAGTCCCAAGGGGGTGGAAAGAGGGGGAAATAGTTCCACTGCACAAAGGTGGTTCCAAGGCTGCTGTTGAAAATTACCGGCCAATCAGCATAACAGGAATCATTATCAAGGTCTTAGAGAAAATAGTCAAGAGGAAAATACAAGATTGGATAGAAGAAAATGGGATACTGTATCGGGGACAGCATGGTTTTGTGAAGGGTAGGTCATGCCTCAGTAACTTGCTCACGTATTATAACACAGTGACGGCTGAACTGGATAAGGGTAATGGGTTTACAGTGATTCTGCTGGACCTTGCTAAGGCCTTTGACAGGATACCACATGGAATTCTAATCAGTAAATTGCAGCATATGGGAATGGACATAGGGTTGGTGAGATGGATAGGAGGGTGGTTGACGGAGAGATATCAGAGAGTGGTTTACTCAGGAGTAGAGTCCACTAGACGGCCTGTGACTAGTGGTGTACCACAAGGATCTGTTCTTGGACCACTGCTGTTTAATTTGTTCATAAATGATGTAGGAAAGGATCTGAGAGGAACAGTTCATTTGTTTGCGGATGATGCGAAGTTGGGTAGGGCAATAGTGAATGCAGATGTCGTCAAAATTTTGCAGGATGATTTGGATAGATTGGAGGTCTGGGCTAGGGAGAATGGATGTCAATTTAATGTGGCAAAATGTAAGGTTATGCATTTTGGGGTGAAAAGATGGGAGGCAGTTTACTGCATTGGTGGAACCGTGCTCCAGGAAATTGATGAGGCACGAGATTTAGGAGTGTTGGTGGATAAGGAATTGAAATTTAGGGGACACATTGCAAAAGTGGCCAAATCAGCTCATCAAATCACTTGGTTGCTGAAGAATATGTTGACAAGCAGAGACAAGCAGGTTATTGTTCCTCTGTATCGAGCCTTGATAAGACCTCATCTCGACTACTGTGCTCAGATTTGGTCACCTAGGTTTCTTCTTGATGGGGAGGAGGTGGAGAGGATCCAGAGGCGAGTGACCAAGATGATAGCAGGTCTGTGGAATGAACCGTATGAGAACAGGTTGAGGATTTGTGGGTTGCAAAAATTGGTTGATAGGCGGAGGAGTGGAGATATGATTGAGACATTCAAATTACTGAAGGGTTTCTATAAAATTAATTCAGAAGATATTTTTGAGAACAGGGCTGGTTGTGGGAGGACTAGGGGACATCCATGGAAACTGGGCAAAAGTGTGGTTAGTAAAGGTGTTAGAGCTGGGTTCTTTACTTTTAGAGTAGTGAATGAGTGGAATGCGCTCCCTGAGTCTGTGGTGGATGCTGTGACAGTGAATGAGTTTAAGGCGAGGTATGATAGATACTGTATGAATGTCGAATAGTTGTGATGAAAATGATTTGGGGCCTCCCTCGATGAGTCTAATGACTCCCTGGAGTTTGCCCGTAATAATATCATACATTGCTGGACTTCTCTTCGATCAACAGGCTGAAAGTTTAAATTGTGCCTTTAGTGTGGATGTTTCTAATTGTCTTCAGGTAGGAGATGAATTTCATTGCCCAGTATGAGACTACTGCCTTACTTATTGAGTGCCTGTTTTTTTTTTAGTTTTTTACATTTTCAAAATGTAAAAAATACCCAAGATCACATGAATTTTTAATTTTTTTAAAATTTATTTTATTTTTAGTGTTTTCATTTTTTATTAATTTTTTCATAAAATTAATATTATAATTTTAATATTTATAATATTTTATTTTTAAAAAATTGCTAAATTTTTCACTCATTTACAGTACCAATGCACTGTGGGTTTGCATAAATTGAGCACACTGAAGATGCAGCCATCTAACGGGCAGCCCATTTCACGATTCCTAACAACACTCCTAGCCTGATTCCAGGTGATCCCCCAATTCTACATATACTGGCCACTGAAATATAAACTTTTATTTAATACAGTAAACCTCACTTAATGCAATTAATTAATCCATCAATTAATGCACACTAAGTGAATACAGTAAACAATAGGAATAATTATAATTCATCCATTAGTTAGTGTAAATTTGAAAAAACATTACAGTATAATCTATATTAGAGGATAAAATCATCACCGTTAATAAAAAATCACTTGCTTAAATTTTTATTTAATGTCTTAACATTTGATTGAGCTACTGTTTTACAAAAAAAAAAAAATTAAGTAAAGATGTCTGAATAGTGCTCAACTTTTTCATCTTATTGTGCAATTTGCAATAGCTGGCGATTGTTTATCAAGATTTCTGCAGACTTCGAAGATTCATTCCATATCAGGATCAGCATCAAACAAAATTTCCTTAGCGTACTTGATGCGATTGAAAACTAGCTCAAGTTCTTTTGCAGTTAGCTTCTTAATTGTAACATTCTCTTCCTGTATGTACTCCTTATCTTCTTCATATATACACTGTTCTTCTAGTTGAAGGAGATCATTCTTGCTTAACTGTTCTGAATGGGAATCTAGCAAGTTCATTAAATCCAAGTTCTTTTCTGATTGTGCTGATTTCTTCATAATGTTAGATTTTGGACATGATAAACTAACATAGGCTTAAGTTTAAAGCCTCTGCATTGCCTCCTAATAAAAGAACAAAAATAAAAGACGATCTTTAGATACTTTGTATCCAGGTTGAAATGCTTCAGTTTTAGCAAGGAAAGTGTTTGTTGGCATATGCATCCAAAAGAGACCAGTTTTGTTGATGTTGAATATTTGCCGATTATCATAATCACCCTCCTGAATTATCCTTTGCAATTCTTCAGGAAACTTGGTTGCAGAATCTTTATCAGCACTAGCAGATAAAAATATTGAGAGCTTTTGTCTGAATATTCCCTGTACTAAGAGGTTTTTTGTTATAATCCTCAATCCAGCATGATAGAAGATCCATCTCGATCATTAAATGGCATCTATTTCGGGTGATCTGCATGCTTAATGAACCAGTAGCAATTTTTTTTATTCTTTGCTCTTATTTAGTATAGTCCAAAGTGAAGACTCACTGCATCTCAGGTCTCACAGAGTCATTGTCTTACTAGCGCCACTTTCATGTCTCTTTAATGACTTCCATCTTTTCTGCTCACTGCAGATTGGCGACAAAAAAAAATTTCGCGTAACGTAAAAAAAAAAAATTGCATTAACTGATAACGCGCATTTGATATGCACGATAAAGCGAAGTTTTCCTGTACCTGTCTAGTTCATCATAGCATGTAAAATGTTTTCTGATTTGTTCCAGATCACTGGATGATTGACAGACTCTTCCTCTTTAGGGCAAGCATAATTAAGAACATGATTAGATAGTGTGTTAGTTCTGCCATATATAATGTCTTCACATGTTCTTCCATATGCAACTCGATGGATTTCTCTGTCTGAAAAAATAAGACACATTGCAGTTATGCCGAAGATGATAAGCTCCTGGATACTTTATGCTGTCATGTTTTGCATTAAATGTACTGAGTAAGGAGTGGAGTTTGGAAAGAGAAATAAAAGAAGTGCAGATTTTAAATTTCTTGAATTTTAGCTAACTTTAGTGAAATGGAATTGATACATGATAGAGATGTAAAGCCTTTTATATCAGTACTCTCTTCAGTACAGTGAGTAGGTGGATTAAAAAATAGCTTACGAACAGTCTGTTTGGGAAAGCTGTTTTTCTGAAAGGCTGCAAGAAGAAACTACAGTTCTTTGGTGATTTCTTCTTTATCACTGTGGAGAGAACGAGCATATTTAGATATTACGATGAACTGGAGAGGAAGAATTGTGGAATCAAAGATTGTCCTCATTCCAGTCCATCTTAATACTAACCTTAGCTGTAACCTGACTGTCACTCTTCAACTATCCAACTTTGGCGTACGCGAGATCATGCTTCCATGAATGTGTCCAACAATGCTATGGCATCCAGAATGGCTTCAAATGTGTCAGCAATACATTTGCAAATTAATTTATAGCAGTCTCTTGTTATGTATATTTTTGTATTTCTTTTCATGTTATGCACCCGATGAAGTTTTCTAAGAAAATTAAACTAGTTGTGCAATCAAATAATAGTATTTTTTCTATTTTACTATCTCGGTTTCTAGTAATTAAATTTATTGTTATATAGCTTAGTAATTCTTGAGAATTTTAACTAACTGGTGAAACAGAGCTGTTATATGGTAAAGACATAAAGCCTAGTCTTTTACATCAGTACTCTCTTCAATATAGTGAGCAAGCAGATTAAAAAGTAGCTTACGAACAATGTTTAGGATAGCTGTTTTTCTGAAAAGTTGCAAGAAGTTGTTTGGTGATGTATATTCATTTTATTCTCATTCATCAAAATACATTGCAGCTGAGGAATGATGTAAAAATAAAAAATAAAAAAATTGATTTTTATGTATGCTTCTTATATAACAGATGAGTTTCTCCTCATTGGAAATATCTGAATAACCATCTATAAGGTATCTCACTAATGGAGTATTTGATTTCGTTAACTAATTTATGTTAAACAACATCAGCTTAATGACACAAATCGTTACATTTCATGTTATTTAGGTACTCTTCTACTACTAAGTGTATAAGGTTTTTGAAGTCAGTAAATGAATGGTTTATTGAATTTAGCTTTATAATAGACTGTATTAAGTCAGTGATCCCTTCTGCCACTCTTCTTTGCAAGAAAATTATGTTTTTTTTTAAATAACATTATTATAATACCTTTTTCATTGTGTATGTTTAAATATGTAATTATGCTAAGTTGCTGTAACACTCGCCCCTCCCTCCCCTCTGAGTTCCGGACTGGTAGGCCAGTTCTCCTTGAATTCTGATGACTCTAATTTTGAAGACTGGAAAGGGGGGTTCTTCCCCTCCTGGCACCTATCCCCCATTCCACTCATTTACCACTCACTCTCCAAGTAAAGCACCTAATCTGCATGCCCTTACTAACCACACTCTTAGACAGCTTCCAGGTGTGACTCCTTTGTTTTCTCTCTACTCTCATTGTATTGAAAATTTTCTTTTGTGTTGATCTTATAAAATTCTTTTAGTAACGTATAAATCTGAATCATACCCCTCTTCTCTGCCTGCAGCTAAACTCTGCATCCCCCCCCCCCCACACACACACGCACTAAATCTTCCTCATAGGCAACATTCCACAGACGTGTCACCTGCTTAGTCACTTGTCTCGAATCTTCTGCACCACCTTCTGATCCCAAAGAAACATGGGTGAAAAAATCTGTGCACAGTAATCAACATGGCTGAATCATAACCTTATAAAGAGGGATAATAACCTCCCTATCTTTACTAGTCAATGTATTCTTCAGTATCCAAGAAATCCTCTGAACTATTTTGCCAACTCTTGCAATATGTCCTCTGAATTTTAATTCTCTATCCACCATCACCTGCAGATCCCTAGCCTCGTTGATCTTCTGTAAACTAGTACCAAACACTGAATTGGCAACCATTGTCCTTTGCCCACACTGCCAGTTTATTTAAATCATCTTGTAAGATATCTGCATCACATTTTATCAATTATTGCCCTCCCTAGTTTTGCATCAGCAAACAACTGAACATCGCCTTCAAATCTTCTGCTATATCATTAATCTACAAATTAAAGAGTAGTTGTCCTGGTACAGAGCACTAGGGTATTCCACTAGTCACCCTCAATTTGCCTTGATTCCACTCCATCATACACCATCCTCTGATGTCTAACTGCAATCCCCCCCATCCATGCCACCAACCTCATGCCCATTCCTATTTGCTTCATCTCATGTAATTGTTTTCCTATGCAAATATTCTGTCAAATGCATTTCAAAGTTACAACCACTCCACAGATGCTAGTTGGTCTGTGAGTTGCTCCTTCTGTTTTTTTCAGAACCATTTTTATGTAATGGAACTATATTATCCACTTTCCACTACCTTGGAACTTTGCCAAAGCTGAGACTTAGATCAAACAACTTCATCAGTGGCACTGCCAGTTTACTTGTGCATTCTCATAGCACATGAGTAGACATACCATCCAGTCCACTGTGTATTTGCATTGATAATTCAGTATACTGAGACCTCCAGTTCATATACCTCAATGCTGACATCAACCTCTCTCTCTCTCTCACCTCAGTAACTGCAAAGTCACCACCTGACCCTTGCAGAGTGATCACTTAGTAACTGAACTATTTCTTCTGTCACTTTCCTACCATCAGCACTGACTAAAATTATCTTTCCATAATAATTATTTCTCTTACTTGCTATGTAGCAAAAAAATATCCTCCTGACATTGCCTGTGCATTTGTGTTGTCAACATCTTCTGAATCCCCATATCTATAGCAGCAACTAAAAATGTACACTCGATGGACAAAACATTGGAGATGCCTACTTAATGGCATGTTAGTCCTCCTCAAGCACGAATAACAGCATCTACTCTCCAAGACAGTGATGCCACAGGTAATTCCAGTCATGAGTGTCCAGAACTGCCATCTAAGGTGCAGTTCTGGACAATGCTGCAACACGCATTGTCCAGAACTGTGCCTTAGATGGCAGTCCCAGATACATGGATCTCATGTCTCACTCTACAGCATCCCAGAGAGAGAGAGAGAGAGAGAGAGAGAATTGATCAAATTTAATCTGGAGACCTCGGGCCACTGGATGATCCCAAACTTAAATGAGTGTTCCTCAAGCCGTGTGTGGGCTGTTGCAGTGCAGTGTGGTAGCATATTGTCCTGCTGAAGCAGACCATCCACTGTAGAATGCGTGATGGTCACAAAAATGGGTATGTGATCAACCAGCACATTTCAGGAGCTTGCAGTGTTTAAGGATCTCTCAAGAAATTCGTGTATGTGCATTTCAATATCCACTTGGGCCCACGGTTACTCTTACATAATGTCATTATGTGTCCATTCAGATTCGAAACCTGGGAAAGTGCACCCAGCTGTTCATAGTCATTCTGCACTCGCTCGTTTGTCCCAAGAATGGCTAGACAAATGAGGTCTGAAAAGTTCTCAGCCTAACAATGAAAAAATGAATTTATAATTTCAAATCTCTCTCTTAAGACTAATACATTTATTCTGGTGATGCTCCAGCTCCATTATTCTGTCCCTGTAGTGGTTCTCAGTAAGATTTGCAAAATACCCCTCTACAGCTGCAATCACCTTGATTCGAAGATAAACACTGACCAGTGAGGAAGAATTTTAGTTTTGGGAAGAGATAGAAGTCAGAGGTGGCCAAATCTGGAGAATAGGGTGGATGTTCCAACAATTCATAGTGCAGATCCCTTAATTTTCCCATTGCCAAAACACCTTTGTGGGTAGGTGCATTGTCCTGATGAAAGATGCTTTTTTTTTTTCTTCTGCAAACTATGTCTTTTTTCACGAATTTTTTTTGTCTAATCTGGTTAAAATATCGGAATAATATTGGTTATTGTTTTATCCTTTTCAAGATAATTAATAAACAAAATACCTTTAGCATTCCAAAACAACTTTCCTGCTGGTGGAATCGACTTTGTCTTCTTTGGCACTGAACCTCCGGCCCCTGTCTGCTGTTTGGATTCTGGTGTGTAATGGTGAATCCAAGTCTCATCCATAGTAATAAATCGATGCACAAAATCAGTTTTATTCTTGTTAAAACACTCCATTAAACTTATAACATGAGTTCTTCCCATCGCTTAAGTCTTAATACACAGATGTTGGGAGTCATCCAGTTTTTTTTCATTGGTTGGTTGGTTAATACAATAAGAAGTGGTTTAGAAGATAGAAATATGATCTGATGATTGCAATCCTAGCAGATAAATAGGTTATTTCAGAGGAAGATCTTGATAAGAAGTTGGTGACGGTGTAACCTTTTAATGCAGTATTGTCATAATATCCTGCATATCAGGAATTTGATTATGAGGGTGCTAAGTAATAGGAGACAAGTGTTTTGAAATCTGTATAAGAGTGTTGTTGAGTAAGGATAATTGGCAGGTAAGTTTAACATGTTACTAGTATGATGCCATCTACATTTGAAAGAATTCAAGTTTGGGTATAAGTATTGTGTACATGATGGAAAGAGCCATACTGAATCAAGTAATTTCATGTTGAAATAATTAGCTAATTAATAAATTTCATTTGCTAAATTTAAAAAGTTTGCTTCTGATTCCTGAATTAGAGCTGTAAACAAAGTTTAATTTGTATTATTACAACTTAGTTAAAAGGTCACTGGAGTAGTGGAAATTTTAAACACCAGTTTTATTCATTATTTGAACATTTTCATTGTTGAAAGGGTCTACACACAGAAATGTAATTCAAAGTCAATGTCAGTTTTGTGTATTGAGATTGTTTTAGCAATTTTCTAGTGGCTTTTAAAATTCTTATTTTTATTTATTTGGTATTTTAGGCTCCTGCCACCTCCTGTTTTATGGGCACAGAGAAAAGATTTGCTGTACATAAAAATAGCATTAGAAGATTGTAAAAATCCAGCAATTAAACTGGAAAAAGATAAATTGTATTTTAGGTAAGTTTAGAAAAGTACTGAGAGATCGATCCTTCATGCCATGAAGGATCCTAGTTTTGAAAAGTTTTTTTTCGCTTGGTTATAAATTAAAGTTTGCCAAGAAATTATGTTTTTGTTTGATCCTTTCTCTAAAACATCTTCATGACTATGCTACTTGTATATAAGGCTAATGACTTCACATTAATTACCTTATTATCCCATAATGCAAAACATCCTTTTGGATATGTATAAACTGTGTTGTGGGTAGAGCCACTAACCAGGCCGATTTTGACGTTTATTAAGGTGTCATCAATGGGAGCTAGACCCAATAAAATCAATAAATGCCATACCTAAGGATATTTGGTATTCATTTGTCTTTTCAATTATTTATCTTATTACATATGTGATGAATAGTCCTGTAATTTTTTCTGAATCCTTGCTTATCTTGGAGGTTGCAAAAAATTACTTTGTTTTGTATTCTGTTGCTAATGATTTTTGTATATTGTTGAAAGGTGATTGATACAGTGGTAATTTTTAATATCTTCTTTTTCTGTTTTTGAAATCTATAATAAGGATAGCATTATTCCAAATCTATGGTATTCTCTTCTATCTCATGCATGATGTATAGATTTTACTTGACATAGTTATGAATGGTTCACCATTTGCTTTTAGAACTTCTGTTAATAATTCATCTTTATCTGATGACTTTCCATTACTCTTTCTACCCATTGCATACTGAATTTCTTTTTAAACATCAGTGCATATTTCTTCCTGTTACATTTTTGTTTTCATATTAGTTCAAGTCTTGGAAATCATAATTTGGCATAGAAGAATTCTATTCTTATTATTTCTTCTTTGTCTTTAATTAGTACTCCATTTTCATCTATAAGGGTCAGGAATTTATTTTGTGCTATTACCAACTTATTTCATTCCTTTTTGACTCGTTCTTTTCTTTATTGTTTTACATAGCTCAGAGAATTCTATTTTACTTCTCATGTCTAGATCTCTTTTCATTTCTCTTCTTTTTCTGAGAAGGTTCAGGGTTTCTTCAGACAATTTTTTTTTTTTTTTTTTGAATGATTCCACTGGTCTAGTATTATTTAGTAGGGTCTGTTATTATTTGGTAGTTTTTATCTAAGTCTTCATTCATATCAATATTATGAAACTGTTCTTCTATCTCTTTCTGGAAGAACTCCTGTCTTTTTTCTAGATTTAGTAAATTGATAGAGGTCTAGTTTGTCTTTCTCATCTTTTGTTGATGGGAAAGACAAACTTCATAACTATCTCAGTTTTTGATTTCACTGATCTGTAGTCACTACCATTATTGAAACCTATTTATTACTTGTGTCCTGGACAATATACAAAGGTTGGATAGAATAATGGAAATCAATATATTTGGGAATATAATTTTTGTGTTGTCTACATTGAAAAAATGTGATGGCAGCAATGAATGTTCTTGTTTTTTTGTTTGCATTCTTCAATTCTCATGTAAGTGCATTAATGATGTACTGAGAGAGTGATCTCTCTCTCGGATCTCCTCATCTCTGAGGACTCGTAACCTTTCTGATGATGCTTTGCCATTTCTTTCTCCCCTGTGCTTCTCTTATTGCTTGTTCTAGTTTAAGTCCAGTGATTCTTGATATTTGGTCAATCCACCTGTAGGAGGGTTTTCCTCTTTTTCTTTTCCCACACATATGTAGAAGGGAAGGCAGTTGCCTTCCCTTCTACATGTGTCTAAAATATTGCGCTGTTGTCTTGTCGATTATGTTTATCAGTCTTGTGTGGATATTCAGTTCTTCTAGGATACTTTTGTTTGTTCGTTTTTCTGTCCAAGACACTCTTAACAGAGTGTCTTGGACAGAAACTCCAGCACTTGAGTTTCTCGACCGCCTCAATTCTTCTTCTGTCATCTTTCATCATTGTCCAAGACTCAGAAGCATAGAGAAAGAGATTTAAAAGAAAAAAAAAAACTAAGGTTTCTACAAGCTTAATTTTGGTCTTTTGAGGGATTTGCCTATTTTTCCAAATCTTAGTTTAATCAGTCGTCGCTTTCTTAGCTAGTGCTATTCTTCTTATCTCTTTTTTTTTATTATTATTATTATCACTCCAAGGTAGTTGAAATTGTCGACAATTTCAATTCTTTCTATGTCCATCTCTTCTGCATTGTTTAAAATCATTATTTTGGTTTTATCTTGATTTATTCGTAAACCATGGCTTAAGCTATCCCATTCTAATTGATTTAGGATGGATTTTAATTCCTGTTCGTCTGTTGCTATTATCACTGTGTCATATCCGTATTGTAAGTTAGTGATTGTTCTGCCACCTTTAATGTCTCTATTCCACTTTTCTAGAGATCTTTTCATTATAGTTTTGATGTAATGATGAGAGTATGCATCCTTGTCTTGATCCTTTTTCAAATTGGAATGCAGGTGACACTGAGTTTTCAATTCTTACTGTTGCTTGATTTCCTTGATATAAGTTCTTTATGAGGGTTACTAGATGGTTTGGTATTCCTGATTCTTGCATGATATCCCATAAAATATCCCACCACAAATGGTCAAAGACCTTGAAGTAATCTATAAAGCATAGATAAAGGCGTAAGTTGGATTCCTTTTGCTTTTTCGATTATTTGTCTAATGTTAGGTACATGATCTCTAGTTCCTCAACCTTTTCTGAATCCTGCTTGTTCTTCTGAGATCTGATGGTCTATAAAATTTTGTAATCTTTCCTTAATAATGTGTAATAAAATCTTGCTGGTATGTGAGATAAGGGCTATGGTGCAGTAGTTTTCAGATTTGTTGTGATTACCTTTTTTATAGATTGGAATAATGTTGGAGCTGGTCCAATCATTTTGCTATCTTCCAGATTTTGTTGCATAAATCATGTTTCCAGTTGACTGCTTTCTCTCCAAGGTTTTTCAGCATTTCAACCAGTATTGAATCAGGACCTGAAGCTTTTGTTATTCCTTCATTTGTTGATTGCTTGTTCTACTTCAATTTTGAGGATCTCCAGTTTCCATGTTTTCCTCAGCTCCTCCGTCTTCTTGTTGAACAGCGCCAAGTCCTTGTAAAACTCGGTGCAATACTTTTTCCATCTTCTGGCTATGTCATTAGTGTCATTTAAGATCTTGCTGTTTTCCTCTGAAAATTATGTTAAGTTTTGGTTTCAAATTTTTGGTTATATCCTTAACCTTCTTGAATAAATCTATTTCTTTAGCATTGGGGTGTTTTTCTATTTCTTTACAGATGTTTTGGATGTAACTATTTTTATCTTTATGACAAGATTTCTTAATAGCTTCAGTAATTTAGGTTTTGCCAATCTGTTGTTTTAATTTGTTTCCTTTTTTCAATTTAGTTCTAGGTTTCTATTGTAATCCATGGACTATCATTCTTTTTTATTGGGATGTTTTTGGCTGCAGATTTTGCAATGGTTTGTTTTAGGTGTGTCATTTGTGAAAAGTCGTATCTTTTATTGCTGATATTCTTGTTTGCTTTCAGATGGATCTTTAAATTAGAGATTAATAATTGGTCTGATCCATAGTCTGCACCTGGCAGTGTTTTGGTGTTAAATTTGCAAAATTGCTGGAATGCAATTTCTAACATACCTGAACTAAATTATTTTTACAAGAAAAAGTATAAAAATACTCACATGAAACCTGCTGTTTTATTGGAACAACAATAATTTGCTTTGTGTGTAATCTGTGTAAGTAAGGTACTGATTAGGTATCGAATATGCACTAAAATTTTATGCATACATCAAATTGCTAACTGCTTGTCACACGATTTGGAAATAATCTAAAACTGATTTCATATGTCTAGCGTATTTATACTTCGTGTGTAGAGGCTTAGGTGCTGTGAGGACATCATGTTGGAGGCTTAATGAATTTTTTACAACACTCAGAAAGGGTTAAAACTAGGACATCTACGGGGATTACAAAAACAACTAATGTAACATGAACACAAATATCATACAATACTAAGCCCAACCACGTGGGTGACACTAAAGTCCTATCTAGGTGGAGCGCCCTGTAAGGACGGTTGTAGGTGGCCTGGAATGTAAGGTGGGACCTCTGGTGATGAATGTTTCCCAAATCTTCGCAAGCTTAATGCAACCATATTTATTAAGATTTGGTTGATTTCCGAGAGCTGCTGCTGCTTCTAAGAATAGTCTCTCTTTCTTGAATTTGCTGTGGTGGAGCATGATGGTTTTCTTCGATGATACCCTGTGGGTGGTGTCCAAGACATGGTCAGCCAAGCCTGACTGGCCATAGTTGTGTTTACAGATATAAGACTTGTGTTCCTCCAGGCAGATGGATGCTGATCTGCCTGTCTGTCCAAAGTACGCCAGCTTATAGGAACAGGGTACTTTGTAAACTCCAGGCAGAGAGGGAGGAGGGAGTGGTAAGAGTTTTAATAATGCCATATTGTTGAGAGGGTGGTGGTGGGAGAGTTTGTGAATTTATCTGCCTGTGTGTGTGGGGGTTTTCTATATACAGTGAAGGCAAGTGTATCATTAGGCAGGCGTGTAACTAAGGTGTCTAGGAAGGATAAACAATTGTTCTTTTCCTTTTCCATAGTAAACTGGATTCTTGGATGTAGGCTGTTGAGATGACTGAGGAAGGAGTCTAACGTGCCTGGGCCATGAGGTCAAATAGAGAACACATCATCTACATATCTTAGCTAGATAGAAGGTTGGGGTGGGGCTGTGTCTATGGCTTGTTTTTCGAAATCTTCCATATAGAAATTGGCAAGAGGTGGGGGTGAGAGTTCCCATGACAGTTCCCTCTATCTGCTTGTAGATTTTGTTCTTCCAAGAAAAATACCCAGAGTTAATGGCAAAGGAAAAGAGATCTAAGATGTCAGACAGAAAAGCCTTTTCTAAGAGAGATAAGGTGTCAGTTAAGGGAATATTGGTAAACAAAGAGGAGATATCAAAGCTTACCAATATGTCTGTGTTATTCAAGGTTAAATTTTCTATAAGGGCTTTAAAGTGGGTCGAGTTTTTTATATAGGAAGTGGACCTTCCAGTGGGGGGGGGGGGCAGAGAGTTGGCCAGCTGTTTAGACAGTCTGTAGCAAGGTGCATTGGTGGCATCTACTATAGGTCTGAGTGGGGAATTGGGTTTGTGGATTTTTGGTAAACCGTATATTCGGGGGGGTTTGTAAATATATCTGCCCGTGTGTGTGTGTGGGTTTTCTGTATACAGTGAACGCAAGTATATCATTAGGCAGGCGTGTAACTAAGGTGTCTAGGAAGGGTAAACAGTTGTTCTTTTCCTTTTCTTGAATGGCAGACAATTTCAAGTATAGTGATGTGGGAAAATATCAGAATGGGGGAACTGGACAATGAGACTTATATGTGCCCTATGGTCCCACAAAAGGTTCTCCCAAGGTAGAAGTGGGGGAATTTTTTGAGGCTTTAGAAAAAGACTGGCACAATGAAAAATGAAAGGTTGGTCCTTGTTGGGGATCTAAATAGCTGAGTGGGAAATGATTGTCAGACATACAAAACTATTTTGGGCAAATTTGGAGAAAAGAGCAAAGCTAGTAATAATGGCAAATATTTGTTTGATTTCTGCCCAGGACATGGACTGGTTATTATTAACACCATGTTCCAACATAAAAATGTGCACAAATTCACATGGAGTGAAGAGGCAAGGAATAAGAAAAGTCTTATTGACTATATTATTGTTGATAGTGATGTTTTCTCTCTGGTGCAGGACACTATAGTGTACGGAGGATTTGAAATTGGGAGTGATCACCATTTAGTCTTAAGCAGGATAAAATTGAATTTCATATAAAAAAAAAAAAAAAAAAGAACATATAAGAAATTTTTAAAACGAATAAAAGTTGAGCAGCTCTCAGATGTGAATTGTAGACTAAAATATACAAAGATTGTTGAAGAAAAAATGAAAGAGTTTGAGAACAGGAATCAAACCTTGGAGATTCAGTGGCAAGCGCTGAAGAAAACATTGATTGATTCTGCCAGAGAGGCATGTCGTGAGGTTGTCTACAAGGATAGAAAAATCAGAACTCCCTGGTGGACACAGGAAGTTAAAGAGGCAGTAAAGGAAAAGAAGAAAGCGTATCAGAAGTTTCTGTCTAAGTCAGCTTGTGCTCTTAGAGAATACAGAGACAAATGTAAGAAAGCTAAACACTGTGCAAAACTAGCTAAACAAAAATCATGGGAGGACTTTGGCAAGAATATAGAAAATAAATATCAAGAAGGCAGCAAGATATTCTGGAGGTTGTTGAAGAAGCTCAAAAATGGAGGAAAGAGTTCTGTAAAAGGAATTAGAGATGATAAAGGTGATATGAAAACTGGAGGAAAAGATATCCTTGAAGTGTGGAGTAATTACTTCGAAAATTTGCTAAATGAAACTGGCAGTGATGACAGCACATTGATTAAAAAAAAAAAAACACTGACAGGCATGCAATCAGGAATACATATCCATGCTTGAAGTTAAAAAAAAAAAAAAAAGCCATCATAAGTCTGAAATGTGGAAAGGCAGCTGGAGTAGATGATATTAGACCAGAAATGCTCAAGTATGGAGTTATAAAAGTTTTACAGTGACTACATTGCATAGTTAAGAGGACCTGGACAGAAGGACAAATTCCAGATGATTAGAGTACCGCTCTCATAGTACCCTTGAATTTTATTTCCCATATAAAAAAGGGAAATAAAACTGATTGTGAGAAATACAGAGGTATTTCTCTACTGAAAGTTCCTGGTAAGATTTATCCCAGTATACTTGAGAAACGGTTGAGAAGGATTGTGGAAGAGAAGCTTGGTGATGAACAAGCTGGATTCAAGCCAAATAGAGGCTGTCAGGATCAGATATTCACTTTATGACAAATAGTTGAAAAGTCATGGGAATATAACAAAGATCTATTTTTAAGTTTTGTAGATCTGGAAAAGGCATATGGCAAGATGCCAAGAGAGAAGCTATTCAAAATGCTACAGTTGTATGGTGTCAGTGGATCATTATATCAAAGAATACTTAGTCTTTATTTGAGTTGTAAGTCAGCAGTTAGAATTGAAGGAAGTACAGGGAGATGGTTTAATGTTAAATCTGGTGTGAGACAAGGATGTACGTTGTCCCCTCTGTTATTCATTATCTATATGGGTCACATTATGAAGGAAAGTGGTATTAAACATGATATCAAAATTGCAGATGTTAATTTCAGATCTTTGCTTTATGCAGATGATGTTATATGTCTAAATAAATCGGCTACAAGTCTGCAAGATTCCCTGACTAAATTGAATAACTGTTGTGATAGATATGGCATGAAGGTTAGCACTAACAAGACAAAGATAATGAAAATAGGCAGAAGCATTGAAAATATCAGCTGCATTGTGAATGGAGAACCTGTGGAACAAGTAAAACATTTCAGCTACTTAGACACGATTTTTAGTGAAGATGGTAAATTAAATATGGAAATAGACAACAGAATCAACAAAGCTGGTATGGTAGGAAGTTTATAGACCTCTATCATGTCACCCCCCTTTCTTCTGTTAACCAGAGTCTGTAATCCATATACTCGCAATCTGTCCTCATAATCTAAATCCCATAATCCAGATATAATCTTTGTAACTCTTCTTTGCACCGTTTCCACAGCTTCTTTATCTCCTTTGAACCCAGGAGACCAAATCTGTGTACAGTAATCTGAGTGTGGTCTTATCAAAGCCTTAAAAAAAGAGGCAAAATTACTTCCTTATCCTTACATGTCAAGGTTCGCTTCAACATAGTAGTTATCCTCTGAGTTGTATTTGCGACTTTTGCTATGTGACCTTTGAACTTAAAATTCTTATCCGGCAGTACACCAAGATCTCTTGCCTCTTCAGTTTCTTGTAGCATAACCCCGCTAATATAATATGCTGCTGGAACTATAATCACACCAAAGTGCATAACTTTATGCTTACTAACATTAAACTGACAGCCATTTTCATTTGCCCAGATTTCCAGTCTATTCAAAAATCATTTTGTAATTGCTGAATATCAGTAGCATCCCTGATTGCCCTGCCTATCTTCGCATCATCAGCAAACAATTGCAAATCTGATGATAGACCCTGCAAAATGTCATTAATGTATAGATTGAACAATAATGGCCCAAGGACTGAACCCCTGAAGTACACCACTGGTTACCTTAAATCTGGCCGATTCACACCCACTGTATACCACTTTTTGATATCTGTCTGTCAACCATCCCCTGATCCAAGTCAGTAGATTGTTCCAATCCCATATTTGCCAGTTTACACAACAGCCTATCATGTATCATCAGATGCCTTAGAAAAATCTAACATTATCATAGTGTATCCATTCCCTTTATTCAACTCAGCCGTAACATTGTTATAAAATATGAGCAAATTGCTAAAACATGAGTTTCCTTTAGTAAACCCATGCTGTTCCCTGCAGAGTATACAATGCTTGTCTAACCATTTCTGTATGTGAGTTCTTACCAACTTCTCTAAAATCTTTACCACATCAGAAATACTAATAGGTTGGTAGTTAGACACATCAGTTTTAGCACCACCCTTGTACAATGGAACTATCATACATTCCTTCTATTCCTGTGGTATCATACCTGAGCTGAAACTCAAGTTATACAAATGTGTGAAAGGCCTAGCCAATTCACCTGAATATTCCGTTAACAAACAGGCAGATATTCCATCTGTCCCTATTGACAAATTCTTATCCAAGTTGTGCAAGAGCTCTTCAACCTCATTTTCATGAACCTCTAACTCTTCATCTAACGTAGCAGTAGCACCATGCACCATGTTACATACACCTGGTTGATATATCTTAGCAAAGTGAGCACTCATTAACTGAACAATCTCCTTACCTTCCAACACTCGTGTACCATCTGCATTCAGTAAAGTTATTCTTCCAAATTCCAATATTAAAAAAATTTAATTTAAAAAACTGATAAAAATAAATTAATTAAAAACAGAACTTCATTAAACATTTCTGAAGTCCTCTCGTATTGAGATTTTCTTCTGAGCTTATTCTGTTTACTATAAGGGCTGCAGGTGGGTCCTCCACTTTCTTTGAATGATTAATCCTTCATTTTTGTTCAGGTTTAGGTAGTGTTTTAGCATTTCACAGGCTTCTTTGAATTTTCTCTGAAACCAGGTTTTGCTGCGGTGTAGGGAGTTGGTGCCTTTCCAGTCAATTCTGTGGTGTTTCGAGTGCATGTTCTGATTAATGTCATTTGTGTTTATCTTTTCTGATTAGGATTGTGCATCCTGTTTCCCCTATTGCAGGGTAGGTTACATCTACATTGGATTTTGTACTATTATTCTCTGCCCGACATCATGGCCCTCTTTGGACATGTACTCCACTCTGGGTATTTCATGTGGCAAAACAATTTTAAAAGAAGATATGGCCATGTGCTCATCACTTCCTCCTCTCCCCAATAGCTAGCTTTTGCATGGAAGACTTTGAGCAACTAGCTCTAGATTTAGCCAGCCTAAATCCCCAAGTCCGACAGATATGTCTGATATTTTCACCATTCGGCACCTGCGAAACAGTAAATACATTCCTCAGGCACCTGAACAAACAACATAAACATATCCAGTTCACCATTGAAATCTTAAACAACCACTCTTCCTTTTTTAGACACACGTCTTCTCTCAGGCTGTCTACTGCAAACCTACATACACGGGCCAATGCATACACAAAAATTCATACCATCGCCCAACACAAAAACTAGGAGTCGTAAGCACTAACAATTTGCTTGAATCAACAAGCCCTAAACCAAGAATTCAAAATCATTAACCAAACATTTGTATAAAAAAAAAAAAAAAAACAGTTCACAAGATCCTCCATAAAAATACCACTAAAAACAAAAATGTTAGAGGCATTTCATAAAAAGTAGACAGGACACTACATAAATGCAACATCAAGACTACCTTCATGCCCCCAGGAAAATTTAAAAAATTTACTCAGTTCTTCCAAAGATCCTCTTCCATACCTGGCCCACCCAGGGGTTTACAAAATCCAGTGTACATTGTAACCTGCCCTATATAGGGGAAGCGGGACTCACAATCCTAATCAGAAAAGACAAACACAAACGACACATTAAATACCTCCATTATTGTAAAACAGACCTATGAGACCATGTACTCCAAACATACCATAGAATTGATTTATTTTTTATTTTAATTTATTTTTATATTTATAAGTTTTTTAAATGTAATAGTATTAATTTAGTTTTTCCACAAGAGGTCAGGCTAGGTAAAAGATTAATAAGCAGTTAGATTCATTTTACCTTTGTAAAGTGCAATGACATGTAGCTGTCATCTCATACATATGTATTTTCATGATGATGATGACCTCAATGCAGAGGTTAAAACATCGAATGTTACTTTCCTAATATTAAATAATTATTTTAACACATCTGTGTCTCCATAAATTCTTAACTATGAATAAAAAACATACTGTAAAGCGAGGATTAATCAACACAAACTTGGATGCATGGGGCCTTGGGCAACTGCCTAGTGTGCCCATGCCTTAAGACAGCCCTAGATGGATACAGTAATTTTGTAAGTTAAGTCTGCCTAATTACCTCAAACCTCACAATTTCTGATTCATAATATCACTTTTCTTATCAGAAAATTATTAATTATCTGAAGCAGTTGTTTTGTACCTTTCAATCATGAATTACGTTTTGGGAAGAAAAAGTGCAGCTGCGTTGCACGTTTGTTCTGCTTTGGGGTGGGAGTATATATATTTTTTATGGCTACTACCAATGAAATATTATACTATAGTTGTACATCAGTGGGCTGACTAGGGAATGTTTTTTTAGCATTTTTGATCTTTTATTTACTTTTTGTTGCAATTTTTTACCTGGTCCAGAAATCCTACTCTAGAGACCAAGCATAGAACTTTTTCAAGCTATTTCAGACCTCCAATTAGCAGTGCTGTGGTCTCGCATCAGATGACGAAATTGATCTCACACCTTAAAAAAAAAAAAAAAAAAAAAAAAAAAATTACAGACATCCATATCCATTGCGAGTTTCGAATCTGCAACACATTGGTTTCAGAGAGTATGGTATCCAGTCAGTTAAAGACACGATATTTCTGATTATAGTGTATTTTTGAACAGTTCACAAGAGAATTAATTGTATACAGTAAAACCCCGAAGTTACACGGTGGGTGGGACCAACAAAAAGCACATAACTCGGGGTATAGTTTTGCATGTAATTTATATATACAGACATACAAAAACAAAATATTAGTTAATTGGGATCAAAGGACTAATAGATTCATCTGATGGCATAATGTCATTTTCTTGTCATGCAAAATTTCTTCATAGCAAGCCAATAATTTTTTTATGCCTTGCCTTGTGGCTACAATTCGTTCCTCGTTAGAATCTATGTCCTCCAAAATCTGTAAACCTTTCTTAATTAAGCTCAGACCTTCTGTTAATTTTGCAATTGTCATGTGCATTTAAAAAAGGATGGATGGACAAAGTTTTTTTTCCGGGCACCATTCAAGGTTTTTTGGGAAATTTCACCCCAAGAATCTCCGATAATCCTTACAGCATCTAAAACATTAAACTGTTTCCAAAACTCTTTAACAGACAGTTGCTCATTTTGCCTCATAGCTTCATTCAGACTTGCAAACGAATGCCATGTGTAGTACGCTTTGAATGTTTTGATAACGCCTTGGTCCATCGGTTGAAGTAAGCTGGTTGTATATGGAGGCAAGAAAACAACTTTTACATGTGGATCAAGGATTTATCAAAACATTCAAAGCGTACTACGCATGGCATTCGTTGCAGAAGGGTGACCAGGTGCATTATCAATAATGAGCATAACTTTAAGCGGAATTTTTTTAAACTGGCAGTAACGCTCAATTTCAGGTATAAAGTGGTGACCAAACCAGTCTTCGAAAATAGAAGCTGTCACCCAAGCTTTAGAATTTGACTTCCAAATCACTGGCAAGCCAGCTTTAGATTTTTTTTAGAGCTCTTGGATGTTCGATGCAATAAATTAAGAGAGTTTTAACTTGCATTTCCACCAAGCATTACATTCAACCGGTCTTTGGAAGCCAGGAAACGTTTTTTCTTCACGTGCGATGAAAGTTTTCTTAGGCATCTTTTTCCAGAGCAAGCCTGTCTCGTCTACATTAAATATGGTTTGACTGCTAAAGCTACCTTCCTCAATGATAGCCTTAAGTGTCTCAGGAAAAGAAGACGTAACCTCTTTATCAGCACTTGCTGACTCTCCATGATGCTGTGCCAGTTGCAGCAATTTTTAAATCGGTTGAACCAACCATTACTGGCCATGAAATTTTCTTCTTTGGCTGCTTCTACTTTTAGCCTCTCAAAAATCTGCTGGGCTTGGCTACATATTGTCGTTTGATCAACTGAACAATTTTTTACTCTCACTTGATTATCACACCATAATTTAAGCATCGTTTCCATCTGACCAATAATCCCATTACGTTTAAAATTACAGTGGAAAATGCCCAATTATGCTTGAATTCAATAATTGGGCATTTTTCACAGCAGCAAGAATTCTTTCTTTATCTTTTATGATTATTCTTACTGTAGATTCCTGTAAATCGAACTTCTTTGCTAGCTGACAAATTTTCATTCCGCCTTCAAAATCCTTAATAATGTTGAGTTTTGTTTCCAAAGTCAATGTTTTTCTTGCTAGCCGTAGAAGAATTGGACCTGCTTCTTTTGGACGACATTTTTTTTTTTATGTGATAAAATTTGTATCAAGAACATAACATTAAACAGTCGCAAGGTTTGGAGACTATAAAAATCTTGTATGAATGGAGACCACACGAAACACGTCAGTGTTTGTTCACAGCGTGTGCGACAGTGGCGAATGCGACCGGTGTCGGAAAGATAGGACTAGTGGTGAAGCGAGGCGGGAATATGTACATATAAGAAATCGCATAACTCTGGATTCACGTACGTCGGGGTATTACTGTATTTAATTTTGGGAGCATGCATCTATACTTTTTGTAAAAAAAAAAACATTTAAAATTTCTTGGTGTCATAAAATACTGGTATTGGGGAATAGCTAAAGACTAGTATTGCAGCTGTAGATAGCAATTTAGATTATGCTGATTTATATCATGATGATAGGATTTATATAATTTTCTTTAATATAATTACCAGAAGTGCACTTATGATCCTAAACTGGCTCTGTAAATAATAATAGTGTACAGGATGTCTTGACTATGCAGGAAAAGTGGAGTCATTTTCAAAATATATGTGTATTCAATAACTGAAACACCTCATCTTCTGAATTAGTTCAGATAAAAAAAAAATATCACGTCTATGTGCACAGAAAAATAGCAAACAGTTGGAAGCATAAATATTCTTAAATATGATACCCTTTCTTCCTAACGACCCTATTCCAGTTTTGTAAAAATTAATATCTACAGAGCATGAAGTATCCAAGTAAGGAAGAATATTAATAACTATATGGAATAAAAATATCCTAAATGAATTTGGATTTGTTTTTCATATATGGATATCATCACAATAATATTTCAAATTTTCCTGCAATTAATGTTTCACACATATATACTTTTCTGTTATTAGTTCTCTTAGATTTTATGTTCTTAATGTGCTTATAGTGTTTCTCATCAAGAACAGACCAAAGGATTTCAGTTCTGTCATATGGTTGAGACAGTGTTGCATTCGTGCTTTATAGATATGAGTGTATACACACTGAAGTAGGAGACATTATGCAAATTCTGTACTACAACTCCTGTATTTGTGCACGTGTGTGGCCGAAACTGGTTATAATTCTGGGTATATGAAAATTCTGCCAAAAAAATAAAGCACCTGGACAAGTTGCAAAGGGTAACCAGCCTTAAATGATCGTGGACTTTGCCATCTAACTTGCATCATACAGACCAATAGGGGCCAGACATTATCTCAAATCGTCTCCCATCTGAACAAGTGTTCCAGCCAGAAAGTCAAGTGCAATGACCATGCAGCATTCACTTCACTGTCTCTGCTTCAGGAGCCACTAACCTACAAGAGTCCCACTTTTAACTGCGTGACTCCAGGCTGAACGCCTTGTCTGAACTAAAGAACATCGAAACAGGAAGATTGAAAATTGGTGATGTGTAGCCTGGAGTGATGAATCATGATTTAAACTTCATAACGCCAATGGGAGAATGAGGATTTGGGCTAACCACACAAAGCCATTGATCCTGCATGTCAGGTTGGAAGTGTACATGCCGTGGAGGCTCAGTGATAGCCTGGGATGTCTTCAGTTGGACATCTTTGGGACCTTTAGTATGTGTACCAACAATGCATCCTGGTACATTGAACTCATGGCCAACCATTTATGTCCATCATGCATCCCAATGGAGATGACATCTACCAGCAAGACAACTGTTCATTTCACATCCAGGCAAGCTACTGCTTGGTTACAGGAGCATTCTGTGTTGGCTTTGAAACAATGAAGGGGATACCGTCGAGCAGAGTGTTTGGGCCCATTTCCCATCACTGCCGAACTTGAGCAAATTGTGGATAGCTCTGGGGTATGCTTGGGTCGCCATACCTGTGAAACATTTTCACAACCTTGTGGAGTCTTTGCCTTGTGTGGCAGCTGTTGTTGGGGCCAGAGGAGGTGCAACACATTACTAGGTAGCTATTTCTAATTCAATGGCACTTTGTGTGTGTGCCCTCTATTTATTATCCGTCATTTGAAGGAGTTTTTGTGTAATCCATCTTGTTGATTAGGCTTTTATGGAAGGACGACTTGCTTAGGTAAGGCAGATACCTGGAAGAGAAGGCTGACTCCTGCTGCTGTGAAGAAAATTCAGTATAACAGGAAAGATATACCCTAGCCTTCAAAAGGAGCAAGAAGAAAAGGAGGGACCAATCTGTAGATAACATAACATATATACAGCAATCCCTTGATTAGTGCGCCTATCTTAAAAATAAATGTTACAGATTTTAAAAATTTTCAATCTATGCATTTTTTATGGCTAACTATTTTAAAAAATCGCTCACCAGGATGAAATAATTTAGTTATTTCATCCTGGTGAGTTGAAACATCAAGTTCGTCATGTATGCACTCAAAATCAAAGTATTATAATGATTGAAATAGACAGACTTCTTTTTACATGGATCGAAGATTATAACCAAAAATGGAACCCGCTAAACACTGGCCTTATTAAATCAAAAGCATTGTCTCTTTGTAACCTGGAAAGAAAGGGCTATCAATGATGGAAAAGAAGAATAATTCTATGTTAGTGCTGGGTGATTTGAGCGTTTCGAAAATAGAAATTGCCTACATAATGTTCTAATCACAGGCAAAGCTGCAATTGCAGATAAGAAGATATGCAGAGATTTTGAAGAAAATTGTGTAAGAAGGGGACTATTGTGATCAACAAATATCTAATGTCGATGAAACTGGCCTTTTTTGGAAGCGAATGCCTTCCAAGACTTTCCTAACCAAATCAGAGAAATCTCAGCCTGGTTATAAAGTCGTAAAGTCAAATGAAATTACTGTTAGCAATATGTGGGCTGTTTGGAAGCACATTCTTCCACATTGTGCAAATGATTTTAGAGGTTTTTCAAATGAATCTAAGTTAATTAAATCTTATTCTGAGAAGTTGAGTGATTCTGACCTGCTAAATTTAGATGCACAGAAAAAGGATCCTGAAGAATATGAAGAAAATTTAATCACTGACAAGCCCAAAGAGGTTTCACAGAAACCATTTGAAAATAGTTTTCATACAATCAAAGTTTTTAAGCAGCAATGCTTAGAGACTGACCCTGGTGAAGAGAGAACCAGTAAAATTTGCAGAAGAGGCAATAGGGCCATACCGTCAGTTGTATGAAAAACAGAATGCCCGCCAAACTATATTAGCTCAATTCTCTGTTAATAAGCAGAAATAATAAAATTATATTCTGAATATATTTTATTGTATTTTCAGTTTCATGGTTTTCCTTTAACTAGGTCCTGAGACATACCCTAATTCTTTTATAATAAAAAAAAAACTTAAAGGTCAAAAAAGAAATCTGAGGAACAAATTATACATTTTCCCATAGGTCACTATTTTCGATTAATGCGCCTGTTTTAAAGAGCGCATTAATCGAGGGATTTCTGTATATTATATGAAGTAGGACTTCATCCAGCATCGGTACTTTGAGTTCACCACTCCTGTGCTCAATGAGAAATGAGCCCCATGAGGAATAGATAGCATTTTGTAAATTGAAAGAAACTACTTTTTAATCCATGTAAAAGCCATTGTTAATTTGCTATTGTACAGCCTCTTTTCTATGGTGTAAAATTGAAAATTAATCAATTAAAAATCAAAACCTTATAAAACACAATCCAACTTCATTATTTGCCCAGGTGGTACCTACTAGAACGGTAAGTTACAGATGATAGCTCAGCCCTACTAGCACATTGAGTTATCTAGTGTAAAATTAAGTGAAGTAAAACATTCTTAATTAGGTTCATTCCCATTTGTGATATTCATTAGTCTGATCAGATTTGTGAAAAGGAAATAATATGCTTATTTTTTTAGTCTTATATAAATTGCTTAAAGGTCAAAGCCAAATAACTGGGAAAGACTCCCACATCACCTTTAAGGAATGTGGAGAAATGACTGGGGTATCTGACCTAATGTCTAATCCTCACCATCATGTGGTGCATCCTATGAGTAGGTATTCACTGGGTACTGAACGAATGAGGATGGGCTGCAATTTGGGACTTAAGCCGACAAAACTGTATTCTCTATTGACTTACGCTACAAATAATATGATGGTACAACATAAGATAAGCTTTCATGTCAGGTGGGGTGTTGCTTGGTTCAGCAAAGCCATGCTGCTGTCATCTAGGAACCAGGGTGAGCAGTTCAAAGTTAGCTACTGAAACAGACTTAAACTTAACATCTAGAAGAAGAACAAACCGAGAATCGGAAAAACTGGAGATAGCAACCATTAGTATATGAAGTATTAATAGAAAGGAAATTGAGCTTGCAGAAGTTGAAAAGTACCGTGTGGACATAATTGGCATCAGTGAAACAAAGAAGAAGACAAACAAGTGAGCTCTTACTAAATAATAAGCATAGGGTGTTACATTCGGGCAATAATGATCAAGGATAGGAAGGAGTGGCAATGGCATTCAACCTCTAAACATGTACATAAACTTCTTGATTGGAAGGCAGTTTCAGGTAGAGTTATGTGAGCATACTTCAACTTGGGGGGCATGGGCAGTGAAACTTATTTGTGCCTGTAGTCCCACAGAAACTTCTAAGGAAGGGATCAAAGAATTTTTTGCATCACTAGAACAGGCAGCTGGCATAAAGAAAATGGGAAAAGTGGTCCTTGTTGGAGATCTTAACAGCAGAGTAGGAAATGAATCTCACCAGGCATATAGGAACATTTTGGGGAAATTTGGAGAAAATAGAGAGCTAATAATAATGGAAAATACCGGCAAACCTCGCTTAACACGGTTAATTAATCCATCAATTAATGCACGCTAAGCGAATGCAATAAACAATAGGAATAATATTAATTCATCCATCGGTTAGATTAAATATGGGGGGGGGTTACAGTATGAGCTATATTAGAGGATAAAATCATCAAAGTTAATAAAAATCAATTGTTTAAATTTTTATTTAATGTCTAAACATTTAATTGAGCTACTTTTTTTACAAAAAAAAATTAAGTAAAGATGTTGGAATCGTGCTCGACTTTTTCATCTTGACCAGTTTGTGATAGCTGGTGAACGCTTTATCAAGATTTCAGTGGACTTCGAAGCTTCGTTCCACATCAGGATCAGCATCAAACAAAATTTCCTTAGCATGCTCAATGTGATTGAAAACTAGCTCAAGTTCTTTTGCAGTTAGCTTCTTAGTCGCAACATTCTCTTCTTGTTCATGCACCTTATCTTCATCGTATGCACGCTGTTCTTCTAGTTGAAGGAGGTCATGCTCGCTTAACTGTTCTGAATGGGAATCGGGCAGGTTTCTAACATCTTTATTATCCAGTTCATTAAATCCAAGTAAGTTCTTTTCTGATTGTGATGATTTCTTCAAAATATTAGATCTTGGATTTTGTGCACGATAAACTAACATAGGCTTGAGTTTTAAAGTCGCCTTCTGCATTGCCTCCTAATAAGAGTGTAAGACAATCTTTAGATACTTTGTATTCTGGTTGAGATGTTCTAGCTAGGAAAGTTTTTTTGGCATACGCTTCCAAAAGAGACCAATTTTGTCGACGTTGAATATTTGCCTCCTAAATTATCCTTTGCAATTCTTCAGGAAACTTGGCCGCAGAATCTTTATCAGCACTATCAGATTCCCCAGTTATTCTTACGTTATGCAGTCAGTTCGATTTTTAAAACGGCCAAACCATCCTAAACTCGCAGTTAAAGTTTTCATATTCCTCTTGAAATTTGGTCTCTTTCAATGAGGTAAAAATCTATAGCTTTTGTCTGAATATTCCCTGTACTAAGAGGTATTATTTTTTTTGTTATAATTTGGAATTCAGAGTGATAGAAGATGCTCTATCTCGATCAGTAAATGGCTTCTGTTTCGGATGATTTGCATGCTTAAAGAAGTAATAGAAACTTTTCCTTCTTGTTTGTATTCTGTGCTCTTATTTAATATAATCCAAACTGTAGATTCGCTGTAGCCCATGTTTCACACAATCATTGTATTTCTAGTGCTACTTTCATGTCTCTTAATAACTTCCAGCTGCAGATTGGTGACAAAAAATTTCACATAACGTAAAAAAAAAAAACACGTTAACTGATTAATCACTCACTTAAAGCAGGAAATGGTATCACTTCACTCAATCGCGCATATCGAATTTGCGTTAAGCAGGGTTTTCCTGTGTCTGCTGGATTTCTGCTTAGAATATGGACTAGTCATTACTAAAACCATGTTTCAATAGTACAGACACAAGAAATAAGAAAAGCCTCATTGATATCTTCATGCTGGTTTAGAATGCAAGAGTGTACAGAGGATTTGAAATTGAATATGACCATCACTTAGTTTTTAAGTAGGATAAAACTGAATAGTATGTAAAAAGTTTTAAAAAGATCAGTTGAATAGCTTTTACAGGTAAACTGTAGACTCAACTATACAAACCTTGGAATCTCAGTGGCAAACACTGAAGAAAACTGATGGATTCAGCTGGGGAGGCATCTGGTAAAGTTCTCTGCAAAAATAGAAACATAAGACCGCTATGGTAGACACTAGAAGATAAAGAAGCAGTCCTGGAAAAAAAAAATTCTTCGCAGATAAGTCAGCAGATACCCTAAAAGGATATAGAGAAAAAATGCAAGAGAGCTAAGTTATCTGTGAAAGTAGCTAAACATGAGTTTTGGGAAGACTTTGGTAAGAATATAGGAAGTAAATATCAGGAAGGTGGCAAAATGTTCTGGAGACTATTGAAAATGCTTAAAAATAAAGTAAAGAGGACTGTAAAAGGAAGATGATAAAGGTGACATGAAAACCTTTAGACAAGGATAACCTAAGTGTCTGGGGTAATTACTTCAAAAAAAAAAAAAAACTGTTAAATGAAAACAGGTGTACATATCAATATTTGAAGTAGAAAATGCCATCAAAAACTTGAATTGTGTTCAAGTAGCTGGAGTTGATTATATACAACCAGAAATTTGCATTGGCTACTAAATAATTCAGAGGGTTTGATCAGAAGGTCTAATTCCAGATTGTAGTAGAGCACCTATCTATAAAGAAGGGAATAAAGCCAAATGTGAAAATTACAGAGGAATTTCCACATAAGATTTATGCAAACATGCTTGAAAAAAAGAGGCTGAAGAAAATTGTGGAAGAGAAACTGAGAAAATAACAAACTGGATTCAGGTCAAATAGAGGTTGTCGAGATCATATTTTCATTTTAAGACAAATAATTGAAAAATTATGGAAATATGGCAAGGATATGTATTTAAGTCTTATTGATCTGGAAAAGGCATGTGACAAGGTGCCTAGGAAAAAGTTTTTCGAAACACTACAGTCATTGGGTAAATTGAACATTATACATGGTCTATATTTAAGTTGTAAGTGCTGATTTACATCTGGTCATCTGTTGGAAGAGATGACCAGACATGGAGGGGTGTGGTTGGGAGGAACGGCGCCCTTGACACCTTAACGAGATTGGGTTGAAATTATTGGACTTCTGCCTGTACTAACAGCGTGTCCATAATGAATACCTTCTTCAAGCACCGAGAAGTCCATAAGTATACCTGGTCTGTACCAGGTATACTTATGGACTTCTCGTAGGTACAGCTGACAATTTGGTAGGATACACTAGAACAAAGGTCTCTGATTGACTTCTTTATAGTCTCAGCAGACCTATTTTCCTCAGTGTTGGACGTTTGTGTGAGAAGAGGGGGGGCAGAACTGCCAACTAACAACCATCTTGTTGTGTGCACTCTACGGCTTCAGAAACCAGATGCTACCATCAATGCTGGTAGGCCTAAGCAGCTATACTGCATGAAATGGGAGGCATTGGAAAATGAGACTGTGAGGAAGAATTTTGCAGATGACATTTCCTCCAGGTTCAAAGAGATTTCCAAGCATACTACAGATGTTGAGGAGGAGTGGAAGCTGTTCAGAACAGCTGTCACTACCTCTGCACTCTCATGCTGTGGCAGAAAGCGGCTTGGCGTGGGAAAAGGACAGCTTGGTGGAACCAAGAAGTCCAAAAAACTGTCTGGGCAAAAAAGGATTTGGTCAGTTGTGCCAAATCCTTTCGGCTACAACTGACCAAATTGTCAGCTGTACCTACCTAACATGGCTTAGGGTCAGGTCACCTGAGATATGTTTGCAGTATGCTGAGGCGGTAAAAACTACAGTCATTGGGTAAATTGAACATTATACATGGTCTATATTTAAGTTGTAAGTGCTGATTTACATCTGGTCATCTGTTGGAAGAGATGACCAGACATGGAGGGGTGTGGTTGGGAGGAACGGCACCCTTGACACCTTAACGCGATTGGGTTGAAATTATTGGACTTCTGCCTGTACTAACAGCGTGTCCATAATGAATACCTTCTTCAAGCACCGAGAAGTCCATAATTATACCTGGTACAGGGATACACTAGAACAAAGGTCTCTGATTGACTTCTTTATAGTCTCAGCAGACCTATTTTCCTCAGTGTTGGACGTTCGTGTGAGAAGAGGGGGGCAGAACTGTCAACTAACAACCATCTTGTGTGCACTCTACGGCTTCAGAAACCAGATGCTACCATCAATGCTGGTAGGCCTAAGCAGCTATACTGCATGAAATGGGAGGCATTGGAAAATGAGACTGTGAGGAAGAATTTTGCAGATGACATTTCCTCCAGGTTCAAAGAGATTCCCAAGCATACTACAGATGTTGAGGAGGAGTGGAAGCTGTTCAGAACAGCTGTCACTACCTCTGCACTCTCATGCTGTGGCAGAAAGCGGCTCGGCGTGGCAATGGGCAGTGGGAAAAGGACAGCTTGGTGGAACCAAGAAGTCCAAAAAAGGATTTGGTCAGTTGTGCCAAATCCTTTCGGCTACAACTGACCAAATTGTCAGCTGTACCTACCTAACATGGCTTAGGGTCAGGTCACCTGAGATATGTTTGCAGTATGCTGTGGCACGAAAAGCTGCTGCTGAGGCGGTAAAAACAGCAAAGCAGAAGGCTTGGGAATCCTTTGGAGAAAGATTAGACTCATCCTATGTAAATGCAAACAAGTATTCTAGCAGACCATCCGCCGCCTTTGAGGGAGGAAATCGTGCACAGCAAGGGCAATTAAGGCCTCTGGTGGTGCACTCTTAACAACCGAGAAAGATATCCTCCACAGATGGGGGGGGGGAATACTTTGAGAGCCATCTTAACCCAGGTGGCCCAGCAGTTGTGGACATCCAAGAGGTGCAGATTGGGGCAATGGCTAGTCTCACAGCAGAAGAGGTCCATTTAGCAATAAAATCGCTAAAATCGGGCAAGGCTGCTGGCGATGATGGTGAAATTCAGCCCGAAATGCTAAAAGCTTTAAATCGAGACGGTGTTCTCTGGCTGACTCGAGTGTGTCAGGCTGCTTGGATATCTGGGCAAGCACCAAAGCAATGGCAGACAGGCATAATAATACCAGTCTTCAAGAAGGGAGACCAGAAGGATTGCAATAACTATCGTGGCATCTCTCTGCTCAGCCTGCCTGAGAAAGTGTATGCTAGGTGCTTGGAAAGACGGTGCAGGAGCATAGTTGAGTCAAAGTTCCAGGAAGAACAATGTGGCTTTCGTCCTGGTAGAAGCACAACTGACCAAATCTTCACTTTAAGGCAAGTCTTTGAGAAATCTTGGGAATGTGCCAAGAATGTCTACACATGTTTTGTGGACTTGGGGAAGGCATATGACCGGGTTCCTCGGGATAAGCTTTGGCAAGTAGTACAGGAGTATGGAGTGGATGGCCAACTATTAGCTGCCATCAAGTCCCTGAGTTTTGTGTGAACCTTGCACAGTCTCCGTTGGCCTCCGCCAAGGGTGTGTTCTGTCACCCCCTCCTTTTCATAATATTTATGGACTGGATTGATAGGCACAGCCGAGGCAGTGAGTGTGTCAGAATTGGAAGATCTAGCATTGGATGTCTGCTTTTTGCAGATGACCTAGTTCTGCTTAGCTCTTCCACAGATGACCTCCAGCTGACCCTGGATATGTTTGTAGCTGTTTGTGCAGATGCCGGAATGAAGATCAGTGTGGCCCAAACTGAAATATTTGTGGTCTCAAGACAACCATTGCAGTGCACTCTACATGTAAGTGAAGTCCCAATGAGGCAGGTAGAGAAGTTTAAATACCTTGGATCCATATTCACGAATGATGAAAAATGGGACGTAGAGCTAGATACTCGAATTGGCTTAGCAAGCTCAATATTACGGGAGCTTGGCCGTTCAGTAGTATTGAAGCAGGAGTTAAGGCAAAGCTGACTGTCTTCAATACAGTCTGTGTCCCCATCCTCACCTATGGTCATGAGAGTTGGGTAATGACTGAAAGAATGCGGACACGAATCCAAGTGGCTAAAATGAGGTTCCTTCAAGGGGTTGCGGGGCTGACAAGACTCGACAGAATCAGAAGCTCTGCAATTCGGGAAACCCTCAATACTCAACCGCTGCTTCTCCATGTTGAGAGATCACAGTTACGTTGGTACGAGCACCTGGCCAGAATGCCACAAGAGAGGCTCCCTCATGCAAGTAGTACTTGGCCTTCCACATGGCCTCCCACCCAAGAGGATGGAAGGCCAAGGACTCGCTGGATAGATTATATCCAAAACCTTGGGTGGGCACGTTTAGGAATCCCACCAGAACACCTGAGCTTGGCAGAGGATCGTGACCATTGGAAGTTCCTCTTGCAGCTATTGCCCCCACAACCCAATTAAGAAAGGTGGGCCTTGAAGATGTATGTATATAGACCATGAGGTTTATATTTAAAGTAGGCCTTAAATCAGCTTACAATTGAAGGAAATAGAGGGAGGTGGTTTGATGTAAAATGAAGCACGAGACAAAAATTCATATTATCTCAACTCTTATTCATCATCTATATGGATCACATTATGAAAGAAAGTGACAATTATACCTAATCAAAATTGGAGATATGAAACTTTGCTCTTTTCCTTATGCAGATGATATTCTCCTAAACACATTCAATGCAAGTCTCTGGGATCCTTTAACTAAAAATCAGCAATAAAAATGAAAATTGGCAGAAACATAGAAAACTTCAGCTGCATTCTGAATGGAGAGCCAATAGAACAAGTAAAATAATTCAGCTATTTGGGCACAGTTTTTAGTGAAGGTGGCAAGTTAAATCTTGAAATAAACAACAGAATAAGCAAAGCTGGTACAGTTGGAGCAAGTTGAATAAACTGATATGGAATGAGAGAAATTAGTCAAACCCCTAAACTAGCAGTATACAAGACAGTTCTCAAACCAGTTTTAAGTTATAGATCTGAGAGTTGGGTTAGACGTAAAGCACTTGATCCAAGATTAAAGACTATGAGTTTGAGAAAGATGAGAGGAGAGTCTGTCTGTCTGTGTGAATATAAAACATGGAATGCACATATTAAAAGAACTCTTGTAGATTCAGTTCTTAAATTATATTCAATACAGGGAAACTTTTGATTATGGTGCATGTCAGTTTTTCATGGAAGTCATTTTGATCTTACCTGAAAAAGAACTAACATTTCAGGGACAAATCAGAATCAGATGCTGTTGGAAATGCCTGTGCATAATCTTTCACATATAAACGTTACCAAGTTCTCAGCCGCCAGTATCCTGAAGAAATGAATATGCACAGGTAACATTGAGTTCAAGATAAGACCTCACCTTAAAATTAAAGTTACCTTTGCTAATTGTTAATTTTATAGCCTGTGTAAAATAATTATCTTGCTGCATTACTTAACTGTATCATGTGATTGTTCAGAATCATATTGTAGTCCAGTACTATTAAAGTTTCATTCTTAGTTTTTTTTTTCTGAATTTGTTTATTTTTATAATTTCCAGTATGTTTAGCTCTTGTTTATCTTCTGGGAATACTCAGAACTACATTAGTCCTCAGTCCTAGATTTATTATTACACGACACCTCCAAGGAGTTCAAAGGCTCATTGAAGGGGGGGGCACCCACTCCACAGCTCTCCATCTCCACACTAATGCTGCCCACCACCACCGGCACTCTCCCAGATAATCACAAACATCCATGCCCACGACAGGACCCGAACCCACAGCCTTTTCGCTGGAGAGCAGATACGCTAACCACTCAGCCAACCAGGCTGGCATTTTGAAACTATTCCTGTGCGTGTGTGTTTCAAATATTCACATCTTGCTAAGAAACTCTCTTTAGTCCCTAAAACAGCTGATTTTTTAGGAGAGGCTATTGTGTACTTCATTATATATTATTGGAAGTTTATTTTGCACTTGGTTAGACTATAATAAATTTAGTTTAATCTTTTATCCAAATGTAGGCAAACAAAGTTTGCACCTGAAAATATCTTCAAGACTGAGGCAAGGTGGTGCATTTGTTGGCACCTCCTAGCAAAGGTGGACCAAGCTCTTATCTCTCCTTGTCTTAGTATCTCCCATAATGCAAAGCCCATCTCCTTGCAGACATGTATAATGCTATGCATTAAGGGAAGAGCCACTACCCAGACCGGTTTCGTCAGTGGGAGGCAGACCCAGAAGTGGCGATACCAAGGCGGAAGCAATGGAGAGGTCATATTTACCTATATGAGTTGTCAAAGGGTGTACCACCTTATTATTAAATTATTCTGGATTTAGAGAAAGATGTTGGAAGTTTATTTTGCACTTGGTTAGACTATAATAAATTTAGCTTAATCCTTTATCCTTGGTCCACCTTTGCTACGAGGCGCCAACAGATGTACCACCTTGCTTCAGTCCTGAAGATGTTTTCAGGCACAAACTTTGTTTGCCTACACTTGGATAAAGGATTAAGCTAAATTTATTATATTTTATCATTATATATTACTCGTGTGTTTTATGATTTTTAGATTTTGTTTCGTTGTTTAGCTGCTTGTTTATCTTGATAATGTATAAATTTAATTTTTTTAAATAGAGGCAAAGGAGGAACAGAAAACACTGAACATGAAGTCACATTGGAGTTCCTGGGGGAAATCAAGCCAGATGTGAGCAACTTTAATAGAATTATTTGAAATATTTAATACCTGTGTTTTTAGACTACATTTAATGTAGTGGATAATCTTATACTTATTGAACAATGAAAATGTGCATGGAAATTTAAAACTAGTTTAATTAAAAATGCCACTGCTTCTACTCAATAGAAAGTTGTCAGTTGCATCTTTTAAATTTACATCATTGGTTAAATAAATAAAAAAATAATTCCTATGTGTAGGTGTAAAAACTTGCACATTGGAATTATTTTTTAATTTATTAAACTGACTGACCTGTTTAATATGATTAATTTCATTGCTGTGATTTTATAGTCTACATTGGCATTCTCACAGCTTACAAAACTATGCATATACATTCCCATCATACATAATAAAAGCACTGTGTAAACTAAAGCAAATAGCTTATATTAGATATAAGTTATACTAGTTATTTGGCCTAGATGTCACAGAAATCTTAGTAGCCTCATTTGTATGTCTGTGGTTGACCACTTGTGATTACTGTTCATACACTTTAGCTATTATTGAAATATTCTGATAAAACTCCATGCATGAAATGCCCTTGATAAAGTTTCACTTTAGTTGAATGGGATTTAATAATGAATTTTTTTCATCTAGTTTTCTTGTTTATTAATAGATATGTTTCTCTTATCATGCAGCAGTTTTCTCAAATTGTGTTTCATGCAGTGAGGCTTGGTGCTATTTTTTGATAGCATTTACTAACAACATTACAATAGGATGAAAATGTTTTTGTAATCTTCTGATATTTTGTCACATTCAAACCACCAACAGTAGAGCCCAAAGCACTTGTCAGAAATTTATAGATGTTGCAACCATGTAATGGAAAAATTAAATCTTCCCACTGTATATTCGTGCACCATTTCTTCTTTCAGATATTTTTTAAAAAAAATAAAGAATAATTTACCTTTAGGCTCAAGCAGAGCAACTCAGCTGTACAGTTACCTATTTACAAAAAAAAAATTCATCCAGTTGAATGTTTCATGTAGTTTTTTATCACTCATTTATTAAAGGCTGCATGCTTAGTATTGTGATTGGCCAAAGGTTAGATATTCCAGAAATCTGCTTCAGAAACTAAATATGGCTTTTTTCTGACCATCAGCAAGGTAAGTTAGTGGTCTTATGTCCAGCAGAAGTGCAGGTATCATAAATGCACCTTACCACTTCCAAAAGCAGGCCATTTGAATCATGTAACACTCTAATAGAGAAAAATCTCAGTCCTTTCATACTGCATTCATTTTCACTTTCCATGGATGTCCTCCCTCTACAGAATGAAAAATTCATCCCTCTTTCTCCTATTTTCTAGTGCTTTAGTCTACATTCTCAAACTGTTTCCAATCTATATTCCACAATCTTAATATCATCTAGCATATTTTTTTGCACCTCACCCAACGCTAAAAATAACGGTAACTACTTGCTGGATTTCTGTTCAAGACAAGGACTACATATAACCAACATCATGTGGTCCAACATTAAGATATAAATTCATATGAAAACACAAAATAATGTCTCGATGACTATGCCAGTGTAGATAGTGTTATTTTCACAAGAAAAGATATACATCTAGTATTTATATTTGGTATCCTTCAATGAGTTCTGGGGGGGGGGTTATGGAATTGTGACCGCAATCAAGCTGAGCAGCAGAAATATTGTTTTTTAAACTGAACGCTTTTCTCACATTTTCTTTTATTATTAGTTTTTAGGTGCATTTTTATCCATCTGTTACAAGTTATTTCTCAACTCTTGCTGGATAGATATGACTTCTGGTAAAATTCAATTTAATGAAATTTCCTGTTTCATTAAATTACTCAAAAAAAAAGGGGGGGGGATGCTTTTCTACTGAGAACACTACTTACAACTGCTGACACTTGACACTATAAATCCCCTAAATCTTTCCGGAAATATTACTCGTACATTTGGGGTATTGTACCTAAAACCTTTCTAGGAATGCTTAATGCTGTCTAGAAGAGGACAGCCTGGTTAAATGATACCTCTCACACACACTGTCTCTTATATGTTCTATTCTGCTTTCTCTTCTATTGGTATTTCTGTAAATATTATTCTGTTGAACTGGCCATCATCTTATTTCTCCACTTTCTTTTAAAACTAAGAACATGAGCCATAAATGGATATTGACTGATGGTCAATATCCATTTATTTTCGCTATAAATGCACTGAACTCAAATTCTCTGCCTCAAATTAATTTGAGTATAACTTTATATTAAAAGATTTTCTCGGCAGTTCTTTCATTCTTGAGGTGGAATGAAAGATCTTTCATTCCACCTCAGTTCTTTGGACCTCTTTCACTGTTTTTCCCAAAAACAACCCTTAGCTCTTACTCTCTTTTGCCCACTAATATGTTATAGATTTCATATGCTTGCATGTGTGATATTTTAAAAAAATAAAATAAATTTTAGTAGGTAAGTTAAATTAGTCAAGTTTTTCAGTGTTACCATTATTAGTGGCAGAATTGGACAAAAGAAAATTTTGTCTGTAGTACATGACCAAAAATGGCTCTGGATTCAGTTGTGAAATGAATGTTAGTGTATAAGAAAGAATGATATTATGAATTGTGCCCTTTTTTATTGTCTCGGATTATTTTACTTGTTTTTGTAAATACTACAAAGCTAAATTTTTCTGATGAGCTAAAGCCAATGAAAATTTATTGAATGCAGAAAAGTAAGTTTCTCTCTATATATATTTGTTATCACTGTAAAATAATTTTTATACATCAAGATTAATGGTTTAATTTATATGCAGGAGTCTAAGTATGTTGTCAGAGATAGGGGTACGGAATTTGTACTTAAAAAAACAGAACATGGGCCTTACTGGAGTAGACTTCTAAAAGATGATAAAAAGGTTTGTAGACTTCAGATATTTTCATTATTTAATTTGAGTATAACTTTATAATAAAAGATTTTCTCAGCAGTTCAGTAAGATTTAGGGCTGTTCCTAGAAGAGCATATAATGGAATATTGATTGCAGTAAATAGTTAAATGTAGCATTTAATTCAGCAATAAGTATAAACTGCATAGAGCTTTAAAAAGTACTGTCATTGTGTCGACTCATAATGCTTATCAGTGACATTTCGGCTATTGAACAGCACCAGCAAATATGCTTATTTTCTAGTTTCATTATGAGACAATAGTTATGATTGCAAGTTTTGCAGGGACTGTTGAGCAAGTAGGGGAAATTTTAATGAAATGTGGCAATATTGACTCAGAGATACTTATCTCAGTTGAATATTCCAAACTTGTGTGAACTGAATTTGGATCTTATGGATCTTGTCTTACAAAATTCATTTGTAAACAACTGAAACCAGTGAATCGAGAAACAGTATCAAATTGCCAATGATTAACAAAGCTCATTTTCATCCAGAAAATTTGTCAGTAAGCAAATTTGTGGGGGTTTGGGATACTGAAGAATTCTGGAATAATTCACAAGCGAAAAATATATTCAGGTGACTTGTATGCAGCATTTTTATTTTTTAAATCAGTTCTTTTGAAGATAGTGACAGTCTCATAGAACAGAACATTCATCTGTAGTCATAACGAATGTTTCTGGTAAGTTGAATCAAGAAAACATAAAATTCCGACTGGACTTTTTAAGTTTTCCCAAATCATCTAACACATCTCACTGTAGCAGCATTGCACTTGACTTGCTGTAGAAAACTTTTATCATCAGGTTGCTGAAAGTCTCCACCAAAGCTCCATGAGCAACAGTGCTTAAATCAAAGTACATTGACTGCTCCAATTTTTTTTTTTTTTAATTTATTTATTTTATTTTTATGTTGCAGCCTGATATTCTTTGGTCAGTATTCATTGCATTTAGCTTTAATCCATTTGTTACTTGCTGAATCAAGTGCTCAGTTAGGGGTAGAGATTACTCAGAAAACTAAAGGTGGCATGTGTGTTCAGGCAAATGTATTTCGTGAGCAATGCAGTTCAGCATTACGTGACTGTCTCACTTTTGGAACATCCTTCATAATTGTGTAGTGCAGTTAATGCTAATAGGCAAGGGATGCGATATAAATATAAGGTTCTTTCACCTGGAATAGCCTGCATGAAGAATAAATCACATGGCAGATATACCTTTCTATATATTGAAAAATTCTTATCCAAAATTTTCAGGGACGGTTCAAGAAATTAAAATCTTTAATTGTCTGAATTCAAGAATGTAATTTCTAGGATACTCAAATTTATATTTCATTAATATAAATGATATCACTATGATAAATAGAAGCTATTGTATAAAATTCTGTTATAGCATTTAGATGATCTTAAAGAAATTCAAGCATGTCCCATTTATCTGCTCTTGGTGCATTCTGCATTTTGGATGTTATCTAAATTTATCAGTTTGTTTCAGTGATACTTGTGTTATAGGGTTTCATAAATTAACATAACATGAGGAAAAGTGTGAATAATATATTACAGCAATGCATTTCAACCTGAAAAGTGCAGGTGGTTGTCAGTGGCACAAGCAGTTTGAATAAAAGTAGAGCATGAACAATGGATTGTTTAAAATAGTAAGAGCAATGTGATGTTATACAGGGTGTTCGGGATAAATTTGACAGTTTCGTAAGGAAAAAGAAAATCTTCTTTGTATCTATTAAATTTAATGAATTGACAAAAAAACATTACAGGCAGAGTTAATTACAATACTATCAACAAGATTTACTCAAAATAACCACCATTAGCATCGATCACAGCTTCAATTCTGCTTCGGAACCTCGAACAAGCTGATGCTACAGTCTCCCTGGGAAGGGCCACAAAAACTGTTTTAATTTTATCCATTAACTGGGCTTTTGTATTACTGGAAGTGCGATTGGTGTCTTTTTCAACTGCGCCCCATACAAAATAATCCATGGGGTTAAGGTCTGGGGAGTTTGGAGGCCAAACATTTGGACTGGTGAAGTCGTAGAAATTTTCAGACAACCATTTTTGACTTTTCCCAGAGGTGTGGCAAGGGGCCGAATCCTGCTGTCATACATACGGCCTACCATTGGCTACCCTTGTTATCCATGGCTTGACTACAGTTAGCAACTCCACGAACAAAGCCCGAATTCCAATGCCAGGGTTCTTCAACACCTGTTCCTGCAGATTTTCGAGGAATTCTGCTGTACGAACGCAATCAGATCGTCTGCTAGGGATCTTTCTTCTTGCTACATCCTCGTAGTCACCATTGCAAGTCTCTAGTTCATGCCTGATTGTTTTTACTGTATTCAGGGAGCATTGGGCAGCAGTCGTAATATCCTTATTTTGATGGCGGGCACGAATCATCATGATACAAGTTATTCTCTTCCATGATTCAGGTGGGTTCCAGCTATCCATCCTTTCTGACATCTTGTATATGAATGAAGAAGGGTCCAAACTTTTAAATGAAGAGAAGTGTGTGTTAATACATGTAACTTACGGAAAAATATAATTAATTATAAATATGTCAAATTTATCCCGAACACCCTGTACATAGAACAATGTAAGTGAATAACAGAAAATATATTATATTTTTTAAAAAAAATTCTCTTCATCTGGTCTCACAAGGTTTTCGACTGGATATTGTCAAATTATTTTACTTGGTCACCCAGTCAGGTTATTTTCTTTGTCAGAACAGAATTTATGTACAAGTTTGCCCCCCCCCCCCCCTTCCTGGGTAGTACGCCACTGCTTGCATAATATAATTATAGTAATTGTAGTATTTTATTTTTACCCGACACTTGACAACGTTTGTTGTTAACTAGCTTGACAAAATTTTGACAAGATTGTGAGCATACGACCTTCCCTTCATTATAGCAGAAAGATTGAAGTCGGTTAATCTTGATCTGTAGGCTGTTTTGTTACTTTTCATGCATGAGAATAAATGTTCATATAAATAGGTGCTTCTAAAATAACATGGAATATTTGCTGCAAACTTTTTTATTTCCAGATATTTTTGACCTAATAAACTGGATATTTTTGGAACACCAACTTCTTCATATTTCGCTTTTAGAATGAAGACATTTTGGAAATCAATAAGTTTCATTTGAATGCAAATAGGAGATTTTTCGAAATTAAATGAAAAGGATCTGTAAAAAGCGAAAAAACTTCTTCTTGCTCCTTAAAATCTTTAAATCACCTATCAAATTCTTTAATCTTTTCTATTTTGGGACAATATTGAGAAATGGTAAAACTGATTCTTATCGTTCACCTGTTCACACATAGGAAAGTAATTGAGAATATTATCTTTTAAATGATTTTGAAACATAACTAATTTATATCTAAAACTTGCTAGTGCATCATACATGTGTGTTATTAACTGGTCTTTCCCCTGAAGTTTGACATTTAAATCATTCAAACGTCCTGTAATATCAACTATGATTGGTAGATCTTGAACCCATGTCTGATCATTAAAAAATGCAATATCATGATTTTTAATTTCTAGGAACAATTTGATCTCCTCTAAAAGTAAAAAAAAAAAAAAAAAAAGTTTTTAGAACCTTTTGACAAGATAACCAACGAATCTCTGTGTAATAAGGTAGCCCTTCAAATTCACTCTCCAAATCTTTAAGAAATTGTGCAAACTGGCAGTGATTGAGGCCTCTGGATCAGGTGAAGTTCACAGTATTTGTCACAGGCTTAAGTATGGTGTTCATTTCCAACACTTTAGAGTACAGGACCTGCTGATGAATGATGCAGTGGAAAGATAGCAGTTTTGGAATGTCTGGATACATTTCCTTTAACTTTGCTGCGAGTCTTGACACAAAACCTTTATTTTTGCCTGTCATGGCTGGAGCACCATCGGTTGTCACAGCTCGTAGCTGTATTGTCCCAAATATAAGGGGGACCGGAAAGTAATAAATTTTTTTGAACTACATTTTTAATATAAATTTTATTAAAGAAAAAATTAACATTATTCGATTATATAATCGGCATCGTTAATTATAACCTTATTCCAACGATCTACTAAGTTTAGAATTCCTTTTTTGAAAAAACATTTTTTCTTTGGAGACAAAAAATTATATCAAACTCCTTTTGTACATCATCTTGCGAATGGAAGGTTTTATTTCTTATGCTGTGTTCTAAGGATCTGAATAAGTGATAGTCACTAGGGGCAATATCCGGCGAATATGGAGGATATATCCTAACTGCCTAATTTTTTCTTGAGTCATTCTTGCAGAATGTGGTTTTGCATTATCTTGCTGCAAAATTACCCCTTTTCGATTGACAAGCACTGGATGTTTGATTAACAATGCTTGAATTGTTCACAGTAGATGGCTGCTGTGATTGTCTTACCTTGTTCCATGAGTTTGTAATGAATAATTCCATGACTATCCCACCAAATGCACAACAGAAGCTTTTGTGGATGAAGTCCATCTTTAGGTGTTGGAATTGGAGTTTGATTTGGAGAAAGCCACTGTTTTTTGCATTTAATATTCTTATACAGCACCCATTTTTTGTCACCAGTTAAGACTCGTTCCAAAAAGGAGTCATTTTGTTGTCTGTCAACAATGAATTGCATATCATCCATCTGTGCTTTATTATTGTCCATGCGGTACCCATACACCCTGTTTAAAAACCTTGTCACTCTTATGTAAGTGCTCTTGGACAGTTGACCGTGATGAATTAAATTTCTCTGCTAATTCTTTTGTGGTGTGTTTTGGATCTGATTCAACGAGAGTATTAAGATCATCATCTAGAGTAAGAGGTGTTCCAGATCGAGGACAATCAGAGAGATCAAATTTTTTTTTTTTCTGCAAATCTCCTAAACCATCGCTAACATTTGTTAACCTTCAATACGTCTCCATAAGTTGAGCAAATGATTTTGGTAGCCCCGGTAGCATTCTTTCCTTGGCGAAACAAAAACAGCATACAATGATGTAAATGGTGCTCTTCAAACTTTTTAAAGTCCGCCATATTAAAAAAAATAATCTGAAATTAAAAAAAAAACGCATAAATTATTAATCAAAATTAATAATTTGTGTGTTATTTAAAAAAATACAATTGGCTAAAAATGAACTATTAAAAATAATTGATTACTTTCCGGACCCCCTTATACTAACTTCAGAGGAAGTTAGTGTTTTTCCAAAATGCCCCACACTGCATCAAAAATGTTCCTCTGTTGTGGTTCCATGGGTGGGAATCATTTCCAAGAACTCTTCAGTAATATTCATATTGTTGTCGCAAGTCCAAAGAAACAGAGCAACTTGATCCACATCTTGAATATCGAAACTCGTCGAATGCAATTGAAAGCACTGTAGGTTTACGGATATTTCTTGCAACTGGTCACACAGATTATTTGCCATTTTGGTTATTTTTCGATCACAGTATTTCTGGACAAAGAAATATCGGAAATACTTGCTCATTTTTGGGACACGTTTTCAGCTGCTTTTATCATGCACTCCTTAACCAAGGAACTGTCGCTAAAAGGTTTGGAATAATCAATTTAGTTTAATCCTCTATCCAAGTGTAAGCAAACAAAGTTTGCACCTGAAGTATCGTCAGGACTGAGGATACTTCTGGAGCAAACCTTAGTTAGCTTACTCTTGGATAAAGGATTAAACTAAATTTGTTATAGTCTAACCAAGTGGGAAAAAAATTCCAACAAGGTTTGGAATGTTTTGCCAATAAATAGCTGATATCATAACTGGCTCTCACTGCTGATTCATTGTCTTTCATAATTTTTGAAAATTTTGTTGTTGACTTTGAAGGGAATTCTTCATGCTTTTTCATTTTTTCTCTCAGTTTACCCTGAAAGAGTGATATTGTTCTTTGAATTTTACCGTAGTGCCTTTTCATATTATATTCTTTGACAACACTAATTGTTTCGTTACAAATAATGCACACAATTCTGTCCGTTATTTGAGTGCAGAGTAATTCAATTACCATTTTTCTTGAAATTTTCTTCTCTCGTCAGCAATTTTTCTTTTCTTGTTGTCTTAGAAAGCGACATTGCCTGAGTTAATAAATACATTATTAATAACAATTTTTATAAAAATGTTTGAATAAAAACATGCAAAACTGTAGACCAGTGCACGATACTATTGCAAATAAAAGAAAGGAATTCTCTCACTACTAGGTTGTCGTTGAATCGTGATCGGCGCACTGACTTTAAAAATCACTGATTGACTGTTGCAGGCAATTACTTGTAGCCTGGATTCACATGAGTGCATATGCTGTGCTTCACGTGAACAGCTGGTAGCCAATGGAATTCAATTTTTTCAGCAAGCCACCCGCAGCATGCTAAAAATTGACAATGAAAGCATAAATATAGTTTACGGTTGATTAGGATCGGATCTAACATTGAAATTGCAATATAAATTTTTATTATTGTAATTATATTATAGCAGGTCATTGCATCCATATTGTAACTATATATGTATGAAACGTTATAACTCTCACTTTTTTTCCCCAAAATTAAAGCTAAAAAAATCGTGGTGCGAAATATATGCGTGGATTTTTAGAAATTAAAGTTTTCGGAAAAAAACTGAAAATGGAGATGACTTCCAAAAATCTCCTATTTGTTATCGCTACTTCCGGCCTCGAGCGGTTTCCTTGTGTGCATTGTTCAAAGTCATCTACGCAAATAGCTTCATCTTCTTTCCCATTATTCCAAGTAAAAATACAAATAATTTACAAGGTTTTAGATATGTAATGAACAACCCTTCACAAATGTCTAATGAGAGGTGAAAGCAGAGTGTGAAATAAACATTGCACAGGCCAATAGAGATAAAGCAGTTATGAAGATGTGCATATGATTGGTGCAGTATTAACAAAAGTTCGTTACCAAAACACAGTCAAGCCGACAATTTTTGAGTTGAAATGCTAATTCTCTTTAACCGAATTTCATAATATTTGAAACTACCAAAACAATATTCACTCTATATGTCTAAGTTTTAACACTTTTACGAATTTTATTGCAGCTTTGCGTTTGAGTTAGTGGGCGCACTCACACACATCTAACTAAAAACTATTGTTTTTAGTTAGATGCTGTGTTTCCCAGTGCAACACATTGTTTTGCTTGAATCCAAACAGTATGGTTAATTTGGGAGGAAACATGTGATTCATTAGTTAGTGTTGTTTTTATCCCAGTCGTCTCTAATTGCACTGAAGAAATATATTGCACAGATAGCAAATGTCTGTACTTTATTCAGTGGTACAATAAAACTACTTGTTTTAATTGCATCTCCAATATAGTGGCAGTTGGGAAGGGCGTGTTGTTGTTTACCGTGGGAAGCGAGTTATCGCCCAATGTGGAAGTGGCTAAACTTTATTGTTTAGCTACTTTTGTGTGTGTGCTGTATATGCAAAACTTTTTTTTAATTTCTGTTTTCTTAAAGTAAAATCAAGGCTGCGGGTCATAATCGAGTAAATACGGTATTTCTGTTTTATTATAAAAAGCAACTATCCTTTTTTTTTCTTTTTTTTTTAATCTTTCCTTGAGGGTTGTAGATGCTGCCAGTTTGACACCCCTGGTTTAATGATAAATCTGCTATCAGACAATGATCTACATTATCCCCCTCTGTTATTTATTATCTATTTGAATCACATTATGAAGGAAAGTGGTATTAAACCTTATATCAAAATTGGAGATGTTAATTTCAGCTCTTTGCTTTATGCAGACGATGTCATTCTTCTAAATAAATCTGCTACAAGTCTGCAAGATTCCCTGACTAAATTGAATAATTGTTGTAATAGATATTGTGTGAAGGTCAGCAATAACAAGATAAAGACATTGTAAATATCAATTGTGTTGTGAATGGAGAACCTATAGAACAAGTAAAACATTTCAGCTACTTTAAGCACCATTTTTAGTGAAGATGGTAAATTTAATATGGAAATAGACAACAGAATCAACAAAGCTGGTATGGTAGGAAGTCAACTGAATAAATTTATATGGAATAAGAGAGATATTAGTCAAAACACTAAATTAGCTGTATACAAGACAGTGTTAAAACCATTTTAACTTATGGATCTGAGAGCTGGATCAGAAGTAAAACACTTGACCAAGGACTAGAGACTGCAGATATGAGAGTCCTGAGAAAGATTAGGGGCATGAATAGATGCATCGGTGGCAATATTATATTAAAAATGTTGGTGTTAGGAAAGAACTTGACATTGTCAGCATCCAGGAATGCGTTAGCAGAGCAAATCTTAGTGTGGTATGGTCACTTAAACAGAATGGGCAAGGAAAGATTAGCAAAACTAGTGTTGTCTGCCAGGAGGAAGACTAAGATATAAGTGGATTGATATGGTAAAAAGTGCCTTAGAAGATAGAAATATAAGATCTGATAATGTCAGGGTCTTCACAGGTAGCAGACTGATTTGGAGGAAAATTGTAGATATGAAGTTAGTAATGATGTAAATTTTTCATGTAGTGCTAACATATCCTGTACACCCCTTGAGCTAATCTTAGGTGGTATGGTCACTTAAACAGAATGGGTGAGGAAAGATTAGCAAAACTAGTGTTGTGTGCCAGGTTGGCAGGAAAAAGACCTGGAGGAAGACCAAGATATAAGTGGATTGATATGGTAAAAAGTGCCTTAGAAGATAGAAATATAAGATCTGATAATGTCGGAGTCTTCACAGATAACAGACTGATTTGAAGGAAAATTGTAGATATGAAGTTAGTAATGATGTAAATTTTTCATGTTGTTTATTTCCAAATTTGATTTGCCTTCTCACTGACAACTGTGTCTAAATAGTGAAATATTTTACTTGTTCCGTAGGTTCTCCATTGAGGATGCTGCTGAAGTTTGGATTTTCGTGCTAAACTTGTTATAGCTATTGTGGAATGTAATTAGAGAATCAGGGGAGACTTGCATTGGATAAAGCAGAGAGCAAAGTTTGATATCTCCATGTGAGAATCAGAAATTCTTCTGATTCTCACATTTGACTTTATTCTCTTTTTCTATGGATGGGATTATGAGATTTCTTCTTCAGTCTGAAATTCGACGTTCTGACCTAGCCCTCTGAATTATACAGTGTAGCAACTGCAAAACTTATGCCTTCATGTTTGAGCATCCCTGATATAGAATTTGTGCTCCAGCTATCTTTCCACACTATTAAGTTTTTGATGGCTTTTTCTGCCTCGTTAGATTTATTTTTTAATTATGAATTTTCTGATGTTATTCCCACTCGTGTAGTTTTTTTGTAAACGTGTAATTCATTCATCCCATGTGCTGGCTAATAATTTTTTTTTTTCTATTTTTTATTAATTTCATACATATTTTGGTATTTTTTTATATAAGCTTGAAAACTATTCTAGAGGCCATGGAACTTTTGCATGCCACTTCAGGTAGTCCATTAAGTGAATGGACTGCAGGTCTGAATCCCACAGTGGGATTCAAGCCTGCAGTCTGACATATCCTACTCTTGAAGAGTAGGATATGTTAAAAACTCTACCAACCAGTTCCTGTATGGGATTAACATAGCTATTTAGTTGTTTCCTTTGAACTTTGGACTGTGTTCTCTTTCTCATACAACTTACCGATTCTCAAGTAATAAGTGTATGGTCTGTGACTTTATTGGATTCTGCTTTCCATTCTGTTTTATACTCTTGTTCATATTACAAGTGGCAAAATATTAAAGGCAAATCTTTTTTGACATGTGGTAACAATTATTCACTTTACAGTTAAGTATAACTTAGTATATAATTATTTTTACTTTAAATATTTCTTTGCTTAAAGCTTTCTTTATAGTTAATGGATTTTGAAATCAATGCATGAGCCTGGATGAGAATTTGATTAATGCTAACCTATATCTCTACAATGGCAATTAAATTATGGGTGGTTAGGAAGCAGAGGGTATTGGGGATTTAGCATAATAACTTTGAGGAAAACTTAGATACTAAAAAAGCATTAATCATTATCTTAATTTTTATTTTATTTTTTTATAGCATCATTGGTTAAAAGTAGACTTCAACAAGTGGAAAGACGAAGATGATTCGGATGATGATTTTACTGGAAATTCAGATCTTGAAGAGGTGAAGAGCTTGTTTGAATGTGGTTGAAATATTTTCTTAATCAAGAATTCAAATTCTAAGATAACTTGGTCAAATTATATACTTAGCTTATCTACTTTTTCAACAAATTATTCTAATTTTTTTTTATATAATGCTGGCAGTTTACAACAGGAAAATAATGGTGTTTTCATATTTAAATCGGTTGTTAAATGCAGTGAAGTTAGTTTAAAGAAAAACAGAATTTTGTGTGGTTCTTCCAACTTTTCCTTTCACAGAATTGTTTATTAATCCTTTAACATACAAAGACGTCTGTGACATGTCTTTTGTTTATTTCACCAAAATTGATTTTGACCTATTGCAGACGTTACGAAGTTCGTGTAGGTTTTATCTGTTCCAACTTTAAAAATAATTTGTATGTCAAAGTACACTTATATATATATATATATATATATATATATATACACACACACACACACACACACACACACACACACACACACACACACTAAAACGTGCCATACAAATAAATTTTTCATTTGTGTTGTGCTTGCAAAAATATTTCAGCATGCGTGGTTCTTTTTTCTTTTTCTTTTTTTATACTTTAATATTAATTATCAAATGATAAACAATTACTTTGAATCATTTAATTAAATATATTTAATCATCCTGTCCATCAAGAATCACATTAGTGTCTTCTCGTCCAACTACTTTACCTAGTCAGTAACTGCTCTTGTTATTACAGGAATCAGTAGGACAAAAATTCTATGTGCTATATCTTTAACTGTAAACAAAATATGATCTGTTACTTCTACTCCGTAGGGAGGGAACCTTCATAGTTCATTTGGTAATGACCTTTTAGTCAAAGAACTTTTGTTGAGGCTTTTCAGTCTAATGTGAGATAGCTGGTGTAATGGGGGGGGGGGGCATAATGGCCCTCTGGACACAGTTGCTTCCAGCATAACACACATCACCCTTAGGACATGTTGATGGAAAGCTAACAGTATTTAAAATAGGGGAGGACCTGAATTGAGATTGTTTATTATGAGTAAATTAACCCATCCTTGGATGGAAGTGATTTATTGGCAGACCCTGAAGAAAACATTAATTGATTCAGCCAGAGAGGCCTGTTGCGAAATTGTCTGAAAAAAAAAAAAAATCACAAGTCTGGGTGGACTTCGGGTGTTAGTGGCAGTCAACTAAAAAAAAAAGTGTATTGAAAGTTCCTGACAGGTAATTCGGGGTGTGCTTTGAAGGAATACAGAGAAGAATGCAAAGCATTGTGTATAACAAGCTAAACAAAAGTCATGGGATTTAGTAAGAACATGGAAAATAAATATCAGGTGACATATATTCTGGATGCTATTTGAAATAGCTTAGAAATTGGGGAAATGTACTGTAAAATGAATTGGACAATAAAGATGAGTGAAAACTGAAGGGTAAAACATATCCTAGATGTTTGGAGAATTTTGAAAGTTTATAAGTATATGGAACTCCTTGGACTTATTGGGGGAAAAAATGGTGGGGTGGGGGAGTCTTGGCTGAGTACGTTTTGTGAGTAGGATTTGGCATAATTTGTCAAATCCTTTCCATAGTGAGAATTCTACTCACTATCTTGGTCACCACTTCTGTATGCTTTTCACTCCTTTCTCGTCACGACCTGAGTCTGGTCATCTTGCAGGCTCTCTACTTCACCTTCATTTAACTACTGCACTACTCAGTTTTGCATAAGCAAACAACTGAATATTTTCTTTCATATTATTTCCTACCATTTATGTACAAACTAAACAGCACTAGTCCAAGCACAGAGTTTAGCACACTCTTAGTCACCTGCTTTCTCCTGGATTCTGTTTCTCTATGTTACTACTTTTTTATCTTTCCATCAGCCTCCAACTTATCCACATAATCAGTGTCAATTTCATACCCATTTCTAATTTGAGTAACAGACCTCCATGTAGTATTCATCAAGTGCCTTTTGCGAAATCCACCAGAATCGTTGTGTAGTCATTTCCTTTATCCAACTCAACTGTCACTCTGTTATACACTGATGTTCAAAACCTAAGGATGGCACTATTTCATCTTGAAATTCAGACAAATCAGCTTATGGAAATTTTTATAATTGATTATTTCAAGCAGAAAGCAGGTACACATTCATATTTTCGAATCATGTGCAAAAGTGGTTATGTGGTAGCACTCAACAGGATAAAAGGCTGCGTGAGCAAATTGTGCTTCAAGAAACTCTTTTCATCAAAGAATAAAGTTGCAAACTTGAATGTCTCTGACATCATTTAGGTGATTTCATGTGGGGAAGAATTATTGGAAAGTTTGAAGAAGGCCACTGAATTACTGATATTGCCAGAGAGCTTGGAATCTCGCAAAGCATTGTATCCAAATGTATGCTAAGAGGTCTCCCTTGCTCTACCACAGATCATGACAGATTTTTGGTTATAACTGCATTTCATGATCAGTGCACCACAGCAGGTCAGCTCCATTCAAGCAGAGGTTAAGGTGAACAGATATCTCAACAAACTGTGGCAAGACATCTGGAATAAGTAGGCCTGTAGTCTGTGTCCCTTTATCCACAGCTCATGTTTTCAGTGGTGTTGTATCTATAAAAATTGGACAAGGCACCAATGGACTACTTAATGTACTCCTTACAGATGCGCTGTTTTAGTCTTTCCTCCAATTCTAGACTACACAATCTTGCATGAAACTGGTTCTGCTTTCTGTGGGGAGGCATTATGCTTAATGGACGCACCAAGCTACAAGCCCTGGAAAAAGGGACTATAATTGGTGAATGATATTGCAATAAAGTTTTTCAATGTCATGTTTGATTGCTTTGTGGTACCGTGAGGAAAGATTTTTTGATGATGATAATGCCACATCATACATGAGCAGTGTAGATACTTCTGGAGACCAAGGATATTAATTGAATCAAGTGGCCAGCACATTCCCCAAATCTCAACCCCCATGGAACACTTTGGAGCATGTTGCAGCTTGAAATTATCCTCCAAAAAACAAATCCTTATACTTGCCCTGAATGAGGAGTGGGCCAATTTGTATCAAGAATGCCTGAATCACGTGATGCTAAGCATGGTATTGCAGTTTGAGGTGGATGTATTCCATACTAAAATTTCTCTAACTTTTGTCAAAAAAAAAAAAAAAAGTTTGCAATTTAATTTGTACAAAATTTATAAAACGTTTTTGTATAATATGTTGTTCCAACCTCACAAAGGTTATTAATAAACCTATAGTACATTTATACTGTGGACAGGTTGATGTTTTTTTTAATCAGTTTTTATATATTTTTTGTAATTTTATTTTTACATTCTCTGGGAACCTTGATAGAACAAACATGGGACTTTTTCAGGCCACTTCAGGCCTCCAATAAGCAGGGTGGTGTCTAACACTGGGTGATGAAATTCATATCCCACCTAAATAATTTAATCTAACAACCAGAATGTCATCAAATTTTGGTAAGTAGACTAATCAAGATGTGTGTGTGGTGGTGGTGGGGGGGTAGTTTGAAGAGTCGTCGATAGTGGGAATATGGTACTGTTGTGGGCCAAGAAGTCAAAAAATTACATAAAACAAAGTTGAAGACCTGTTTTGCTCGCATCATGAAAGCTATAAAGGGAAAATTTCACAAATGCATTCCTATTGGTAGTCCTGTTGAACATGTGCCTCACTTCACCTTATTACGCATTGCTTTAAAGTTATTTTACCTCAATGAGTGCAATGCAGCAGCTGCTCCTCATGAGTTTAAAACCCTCCAGAACTTACATAAAGTTTCTCTGTCAACTAGCTCAGTTAGATCAATGATTAGGAAAAGTGAAGAAGTAGGTTCTTAGGAAGTTCGACTTGGTAGAGAATAGATGCCAGTACCGCTGTGGGCTTTTTTTTTTTTTTTTGGAGGACATAACTATGGGACCAGTAACTTGTTCCATTACCACATGGGAATATCATGATATGATAGATGTTGTTTCGTCATTCCACAACTCGACAACATCGATGTCTGAATGAGACCAGCTTTATGCAAGATGGAGTAGCTTCTATGACATCATTTCACAGAAGAAAGAGTGATTAGTCACTTCTTTACAGTTGCATGGCTACCTTGCTCCCCTGATATTGCCTCCATACGATTTTTGGTTGTCGGGTTACCTGAAGGCCGTCTATCATGGCGGTGTCTTGACTTGGCAGCCTTAAAAGACAACATATCACAGGCTGTGATGAACATTCCTTCAGACATGTTACATTCTGCTATTGAGAATGCTGTGTACAGGATGCAATTTCTGGTCCACAAGAACTAGATCCTCTTTCATTTGGTTAAACCAATGTGATTGAGTTATACAACAGGTTTTGTGACAACACTCCAGTAACTAATAACATAATTACTGTGCTAAATGAAATTAATAATGTTTTATTGCTGTGTTATAAGTGCAACACACAAAGGTAATCTTTTGTTATGCATTTTTCTTTCCATTTTAATGCTTTTTATACATTGTACAGTGCCATGTTTCACCACCAATTGGCAACTTTTCAAAACTTTTTGCTAAATCCTTCCCATATCTTGATTAATCTTTGTACCAAAGTTTGCGGCATTCTGGTTGTTAGATCAAGCTACATAAGGCTCTGAAAGATGTTCTTTCCCGGGGCTTATGTATAGAGTGATGAAAGTTAAAGTTACCCTGTTTGATGCTTTTTGGAGATCCACCTACTTTTTGAATATAGCCATTCAAAAAGTAGGTGGTTAATTGAGTTAGTTTTGTTCATTGTGTAAAATGAAATGCCTGGGCTTGACTTATAGCACATTTTTGTAAATGTCTTAGATATGCTTTTATGTGAATTATGAAATTAATGTCTCCATTGTTGATAGCTTACCTTCCATCCAAAAGAGATGTCAGTGAAATTTTTTAAAAAAATAAAGAATAGCTTGAAGTCTACTTTATTTTCATAATCTGCTTCCCAACATAATTTCTCTCTTAATACATTTTAAGTCTGTAGTGAAAATATTCCAGGACTTTTGAATTCAGTTATCTTTGATAGCCATTAAAGTAAATACACTCATATGCAGTCTCTCATTATTGTGTTGCAAAAGCAATGGGTGTTCTTGGGCTCAAATGTGATTAATTCATTGTTTCAACTTTCTCAATGTCTTCATGTAGATTTGCAATTTTGTCATCCATTTTGCTATATAGTTCTGATGAATGATACCTTTGCTGTTACAGAAGACGATTAGCATGTGCTTTCTACCAGAAAGCACATGCTAATTGTTTGAACTTTTTTGCCCATCAGCATAGCAGTATTCCATAGTCTAAATTTTCAGTTTGGGATCAATGATGAACCCAACTTTTCCCATACATGATTTTGTGGAGAAAAGCATTGTCTTCCATAAGGCAATGTGTTTCTTCACAAAAAAAAGTGCTGTCTGGTTGAATTCCTTTCGATATTATCAAACTTCCAGAATGTTCTTTTTTTCTTGTCAGCTTAAAAGGCACTTGGCATCATGATTTTGTTTACTTATACTAATGTGAAGTTCACTATCAATGCTAGTGATCTTGACTTATTTGCATGTTTTCCCACTTTATAAACTCTCAGCTTTCTGCTTGGCTATCCCCATCATTGTCATTAATGTCCATTCTGTCATCACAATTTCTTGTTCTTTGTGCAAAGTGTATGGCAGGGATGCTCATAAACTTTAATATGGACCAAACACGCTTCAACTTTTTCTTGATATGTCAGGTCGTGTGTTATATGTTATAAATAATTGTACGTAAAAAAGGGGTGGGGGGAAGGTGATAAATAAAACAGACATACAGTGGATAAGAATTGATAAATTTGTGATATTATAATTAGATAAAAAAAAAAAGCATTAATAGACAACTTTATTGATTTTATGTGTTAAAAATTATTGAAAATTTATTGTAAAATTTTTGAATTTCAATATAAATTTGTAGGTCACTGTAGAAAATGGATCAGGTTGAGCATACAGTAATAAGACAATAACTTTCTTACATTGCTGTGTATGCTACTGCTGCTAACTGTAACATAAGAAGGAATGAACAAAAAAAATCTAGTGCCATCCTTAAATAATGCCACTTTTGCGTGAGGAAAAACATCCTTTCCCCTCTGCCACTGAGCATGATCAGATTTGCCTTTCTTCCTCCTTGTCATATCTGTCTTAAAATGTTTTTTGAATCTGGTTAAATTTTTTAACTTCATTGAATTCCTTATATGTACCCTGAAAGAGGGGGGGGGGTAATCAGAAATGATGCAGATAACGTAAATAACTGAAGATAAGGATAAAATTTGTTAGCAAGGCTTGTTTGACATAGAGCTCTGCTAACTCAGTCAACCTTAATCTACTAAATATTAAAAACATTTGTTTATTAAATGTGTTTCAGGATGTAATGATGATATTATTAAGAGGGACCTCCAGAGAGTCAGGAACTCATCAAGAGATACCACACAGGCACCAACTGTCATACTTGTTCTTGAATTCATTCACACCACTTGCGCACACAACATCTAATAATCTGTCTTCATAATCAGTATTCCACAATCTTGATATTTTCAACACTCTCCTTTGCACTCTCTCCACTGTATCAGAATCACCACAAAAACTAGATCAGACCTACGCACAATATCCAAATGAGGTCTTACCAATGGCTAGTAAAGAGGTAAAATGACATTCTTATCTTTGCATATCAAAGTTTGTTTCAGCATTGCAGTTATTCTCTGAGTTGTATTTGCAATCTTAGCTATATCATGCTTGAACTTCAACTTCCTGTCTACTAAAATACAAACACCGGGTATCTAATCACACCAAGGTGCATGACTTTACATTTACTAACATTGACCTGATATTCATTTTCTCGTGCCCACAAATCTAGCCTATTGAAATCATTTTGCAAGTACTGCATATCAGCTGCATTCCTGATTATCCTTCCTATCTTTACATCAACAAAGTGTATGTGGCCTGTCATATCCTTCCTAATATCATTAATGTACAGATTGACTAACAGTGGACCAAAGACTGGTCCTTGTGGTACACCACTGGTTGACTGGTTGCCTTAAATTTTTGATATTTGTCAGTTGGCCATGCCAATATTTTATAATTCAGTCCCATATTCTCCAATTTATTCAACATTTTCCATGGTGTATCCATTCCTTTCATCTAGTTCAGTGGTAACATTGTTATAGAATGTGAGCAAGTTGCTAAAAAATGACCTTCACTTAGTAAACCCATGCAAATTCATTGCAAAGTAGAGATTTTCTGTCAATCCATAGCTCAATTCGAGCTATGGGTTGATAGAAAATCTAACCAACTTTCCCAAAATCTTAACCACTACTCCAGAGATAGTGGTTTGCCGATGGTTGGATGCATCAATCTTTGCACCCTTGTGCAATGGGATTGCCATACATTTTTCCTACTCCTGTGGAATCTTCCCTGTTCTGAGACTCAAAGGAATAACCACTTCAGCTAAACACTTTTAGCTCTGTGCTGATATCCCATCAGTCCCTATTGCTGAATTCTTATTTAGTGTAACAGCTTTAATACCACCTCCTCATATGAGTTTTTTCATTCAGTGAGGAGGTAGCAGTGAGTGCAATGTTACATACACCAGGTTGGTAAGTTTTAGCAAAATGGGCACTCATTAGTTGAATAACCTCTTCTATATTTGTCACCTTCACACCATCTGCATTCAGTAGAGTTATTCTTTCTTTTACTTGCAGCATGACAATAGAATTCTTTGGAGTTGTCTTTAATTTGAAAAGCCAGTTCCTTTTCATCTCAGACTTTGCTTTCCATATAGCAGTTGACTCTTCTGGCTTGCTGCTTATAATTTTCACAACAGACATAATCCCCTTCTTACAAATCTCTTGCTTGATAACATTACACATCCATTTCATTCCTATCCTATTTCTTATTCGAACTCTTGGGACACATTCTAATATTGCATCATTTTTGAATGCCTTCCATGCACTCTCAGTGTTCTCATCCAGCACCCGATACCATGCTGCTGTCCCAGTATCGTCATTAGGTCACAATTTCCTGCTTTGTAGTTCAGCATGTAACGTTGTCTGAAAATGGAACATTCATAAATTTAGCCACTTCCCAAGTGAGTACATCATGATCACTGTCACCAGCTGGAGGCAGAATAGGTGTGTCTTTAACTTAAACACACTCTAACACTATAATAATTGAATATAACACTCTTTGACCTCAAGTCTCCGAGACTACTATGCTTCATTCCAATGGTGATTATTGTTTCCAGTCTTCCAGTCCAAACATATGTACTGAACATATCACCAAAGTAATCCTCACTGGCATGAAAACATACATTTCCCACACTACTCTGAACTGCCATCTCTTAACTAAACCCTGGTTCTCCAAAAGATGTGCCAAAGGCCAAAGCTGTACAAATGAAAAATCAGGCATATCACAACTGGCTCAAATCAAGAACCCATCCTCCTTCAATGCCTATACTGAAGCCCGAAACAGATACAAGAAAATCATAAATGCTTCTAAAACAGAATTTGAACCGGCAAAAAGCAGGAAGCCTACAGCCTGTCCAAATGGTAGCCGTGCCTTTTGGTCTCTTGCCAAGGCAATTGGTCGTAACTGTTGCCCTACACTGTTCCCACCTCTATCATACCCAGATGGCTCAATTGCAACATCACCCACAGAAAAAGCTAACCTCCTGGCTTCACACTTTGTCTCCAATGCATGCATACCTGACGATGGCAAATGCCCCTACAATCATTCCAGCTGCCCAACATACAATGCCCCCTATATCCTTTTGTCAGAAACCTATTGTCTAAATAAGACACAAAAAAGTCTCCTGGCCCTGGTGGCATTCCTCCAATTGTCCTGAAGGTCTGTGCACCAGAACTGACTCCTATCCTATGCTGTCAGTACACACTCTTACTCCACTAGTGTATATATCAAAGCCTGGAAACTGGCCTATATTCAACCCATTTCTAAAAAGGGTGACAAATCACTGCCATCTAACTACCACCCTATCTCTCTCTCACTTCAGTCCTATCTAAAGTGATGGAGAAAACCATCAACTCTCAACTCCTAAAGGTAGCCAGATATTAAGTGACCATCGGTATGGATTCTGTCGAAGCTGATCAACACGAGATCTACTCTCTCATACATCACCCTTCGCTGGAGAAATTCGGCGAATCCCAAGTAGTTGCACTTGATATCTCTAAAGCCTTTGACCAGGTCAGACACAAAGGCTTACTAAGCAAACTCCCATCATTTGGACTGTCTAAGGACTTCTGCAGGTGGATTGACAGCTTCCTGTCTGAACAAACACCATGCGTGATGGTAGGCTCCCTATCCTCTCACCATCCAACTACAAGGGTCCCACAAGGTTCAGTTCTTTCACCAACCCTCTTCTTTCTGTATATCAGTGACCTTCTTCAGTTGACCTCTAAACCCAATACACAGTTTTGCAGATGTCAGCACATTACACTCCTCCCTTTCATTTGACAAAACCCTACTCTACACAGCTCACTTCAACCCACAGAACATGAACCACCACTGCCCTTAATTCTGACCCCCAAGCCATCCTCCAATGGGGCTCAGATAACCTCGTCACCTTCAATGCTAGTAAAACCCAGTTCTGCCTTATTTCTTACAAAATGAACCATTTTTCTCCCGCATTGTTTTTGATAACACTCAAATTCTCAGAAAAGATGAGATTTCTACTCTCGGAATTACCCTGACATCAAGCCTCTCCTGGCATAAACACATCACACCATTGCATCCTCAGCTTCCTAAAAACTAGGATTTCTCTTTCGCTCAAGATGTTACTCCACCTCTAAATAGCTGTTAACCTTATACAAATCGCAAATCTGCCCAGCTATCAAATACTGTTCTCTCATTTGGAGTGGAGCTCCTAAGGGTTCCTCAAAAATGCTTGACTCAATACAGAGGAGATCAATTAGACTGACAAATGACCCATCTCTTACCAACTCACTTTCACTGACGTTTGGTCTCTACAATTTGTGTATTCTATAAATATTTCTATGGGAAATGTTCATCTGAAATAGCATCAATAATTCCCCCACTCAGTACTAAGCCCATTGAAACACATACAGCTGGCACGCAACATCCTTTCACAGTACACCTTGAAGTTTTACATTGGCTACATTGCATAATTCAAAAGGCCTGATCAGAGGATTGAATTCTGGATGATTTGGCAGAGCACTCATAGTATCCATCTATAAAAAAAAGGGGGGGGGGGAATAAAATTGAATGTGAGAATTACAGAGAAAATTTCCTACCAAGTGTTCATGGTAATAAGTTAAGAGTTATTCTTGAGAAACCTCTATGAAAAATTGTAGAAGGAAAGCTTGATGAAGAACAAGCTGAATTCGGGCAAATAGTTGTCAACATCATCAGATTTTCACTTTAAGTTTCATAGATCTGAAAAAGGCATATTACAAGGTGCCAAGAGGAAAACTCTTCAAAACTACAGTTCTATGGTGTAATGGGATATACAATGTATAACAAGCTGTAAGTCAGTAGTTAGAATTGAAGGAGGTACACAGGAAGTTTGTTTGTTTGTTTGGTTTTAAATCAGTGTGACAGGGTACACATTATCTGATTATTCAAAGATAATGTGCAACTTGTTATTCTAATATCCCTTAGCATCTTTACTTGATGCAGGTGATATCATACTTCTAAATAAATTGAATAACTGTTCTAGTAACTTGACATGAAAATCAGCAATAAAAGGAAAAATACACTGAAAAACATTTATCCTGAATAATGAACCTAAAGAACAAGTAAAACATTTCGGCTATTTAGGCACTATTTTTACTAAGATGGCAAATTAAATATGGAAATAGACAATAGAATTAATAAAACTGTGGTATGACAGGAAATCAGCTGAATAAATTTACTTGTAATAAGAAAGAAATTAGTCAAAACGCTAAATTAGCTGTATACAACACTGTTCAAACCAATTTTAACTTGTGGATCTGACAGCTGGGTTACAAATAAAACACTTGATTAAAGACTGGAGACCTTTTTCTGAGAAAGATTAGTGGAGTCAAACAGATGGTAGTATCACATTAAAAATGAGGATATTAGGAAAAAACTTGCCATTGTTAGCATTCAGGAATGTGTTAGTAAAGGTAATCTCAGGTGGTATGGTCACTTAAAAAAAAAAAAAAAATGGGAGATGAAAGATTAGCAGAAATAAGTGTTTTTTGGCAGGGGGGGGGGGAATCAGAGGAAGACCAAGATGTATATGGATTGATAAGTAGAAAGTGCCTTAAAAGACTTATAGGAACTCATAATGTTCAAATCTTGATAGAGGGGAATAGATTAATTTGGAGGAAAATTGTTGATAGGAAGTTAGTAACTGTGTAACTTTTTCATGTAGTACTGTCATGATTATCCTGTACACCTGTGGGTACACATCAGGAATTCGATGATGATGGTGACATATGCATGTTGTGGGGTATGTTTGCCCAAAATTACATTGATTTAAGCTTTCTACTATGAAAAAATTTGCCTCTAAGTTTTAAAAAAAAAAAATTAAATGGGCATCCAAATAGTTTTTTTTTTTTAAGCTACTGTTGATAAATAGCTATAAGGCAAAATTGGTCTCCTGTCACTTTTGGCCTAAACAGCTTTTTTCAAAATGAAGAAACTGCAGTATTTTTTGTTGCATGTTTAGTAGTCCATCCTCTTATATGAACAGTTTTTGAGAATGAGTGCCTTAAAAAAAAAAAAAAAAAAAAAAAAAAAAAAAAAAAAAAAAAAAAAACCTGGAAATTTCATTAAGTGGGTTTTTTTTTTTTTTCCTTACAAATCACATGGTAAGAGCCTGTTGTGACTATCAAATAGCTGGTCACAAAGGCTTATTGAAAATCCATATGTTGTTACTATGAACATATTCTACTCCTTCTAGCAATGTTATTGGCCTTTTGTATATCTAAGTGGTTGAGTACTCATTATTTATATTACTTGGCTAGATAAAATTGCTTAAAGTATATACACAGCAAACTGCAGTACAGTTGCTGTTTTCAAACCCATAGCAACATATGAAATTGTTATCATTATAGCTAGCTTACTGGTATGTATATACATACATAGTTTATTCACAATATGTTACAATGTGAAAAGGAAAAAGTGATTTATATTAAAAATTAAATATTGTAAATTATGGTCTTCCAAGTCTCTCTATCTTGAGCTAACTGGTAGATGTCAGATGGAGTTTTGCAGTTCAGCCTGCTGATGGTTTCACATATATATTGCCAAAATTGTTTGCATGGTCTTCCTCTACTACGTTTGCCATCTTCTGGTTTGTATAGGATGAGGGATTCCAAAAAACGGCAAGACTTCAGGATGTCTGAGTTGTTGTTTTTTGACTATACTGACAAGTGGTTCTTGCTTAGCCAGATTTAGCACAACAGGGTTAGTGATGCGATCCATCCAGGTGTATCCAAGGATCAGTCTGAGACATGTAGTTCCAAAGGAATTAATTAGATCTGTAGTTTTTTGGTGCTTATTGTCCAGGTTTGAGAACCATACAAGAAGATGGATCTACTGGTTGCATGGTATAGTCTTAATTTTGTCTTTAATGATACTAATGATGATTTCCAGATGGCTGTTTATTGTATTGTACTGTTTATTGTAGTCATGGGAGGACTTTGGCAAGAATATAGAAAATAAATATCAAGAAGGTGGCAAAATATTCTGGAGGTTGTTGAAGAAGCTTAGGAATGGAGGAAAGAGTGCTGTAAAAGGAATTAAAGATGATAAAGGTGAAATGAAAACAGGAGAAAAAGATATCCTTGAAGTATGGAGTAATTACTTTGAAAAACTGCTAAATGAAACAAGCAGTGATGACAGCACAGTGATAAAAAAACACTGACCAGGCATGCAGTCAGGAATACATATCCATACTTGAAGTAGAAAAAGCCATCAAAGGCTTGAAATGTGGAAAGGCAGCAGGAGTAGATGATATTTGACCAGAAATGCTGAAGTATGGTGGTATAAGAGTCTTACAGTGGCTGCACTGCATAGTTCAGAATGCCTGGACAGGGGGACGAATTCCCGATGATTGGAGTAGAGCTCTCATAGTACCCATATATAAAAAGGGAAATAAAACTGAATGTGAGAATTACAGAGGTATTTCCCTACTGAGTGTTCCTGGCAAGATCTATGCAAGTATACTTGAGAAACGGTTGAGAAGAATTGTGGAAGAAAAGCTTGGTGAAGAACAAGCTGGATTCAGGCCAAATAGAGGCTGTCAGGATCAGATCTTCACTTTACGACAAATAGTCAAGAAAGCATGGGAATATAACAAAGATCTGTATTTAAGTTTTGTTGATTTGGAAAAGGCATATGACAAGGTGCCAAGAGAGAAGCTATTCAATACGCTGCAGTTATATGGTGTCAATGGGGCATTATATCAAGCAATACTTAGTCTTTATTTGAGTTGTGAGTCAGCAGTTAGAATTGAAGGAAGTACAGGAAGATGGTTTAATGTTAAATCTGGTGTGAGACAAGGATGTACATTATCCCCTCTGTTATTCATTATCTATATGGATCACATTATGAAGGAATGTGGTATTAAACCTGATATCAAAATTGGAGATGGTAATGTCAGCTCTTTGCTTTATGCGGATGATGTTATACTTCTAAATAAATCCGCTACAAGTCTGCAATATTCTCTGACTAAATTGAATAGCTGTTGTAATAGATATGGTATGAAGGTCAGCAATAAAAAGACAAAGACAATGAAAATAGGCAGAATCATTGAAAATGTCAACTGTGTTGTGAATGGAGAACCTGTGGAACAAGTAAAACATTTCAGCTACTTAGGCACAATTTTTACTGAAGATGGTAAACTAAATATAGAAATAGACAACAGAATCTGCAAAGCTGGTATCGTGGGAAGTCAATTGAATAAATTCATATGGAATAAGAAAGAAATTAGTCGGAACACTAAATTAGCTGTATACAAGACTGTGTTCAAACCAATTTTAACTTATGGATCTGAGAGCTGGGTCAGAAGTAAAACACTTGACCAAAGACTAGAGACCGTAGATATGAGAGTCCTGAGAAAGATTAGAGGCGTGAACAGATGGCATCAATGGCAATATCATATAAAAAATAGGATATTAGGAAAGAACTTGACATTGTCAGCATCCAGGAATGCTTTAGCAGAGCTAATCTCAGATGGTATGGTCACTTAAATAGAATGGGAGAGAAAAGATTAGCAAAACAAGTGTTCTCTGCCAGGTTGGCAGGAAAACGACCCAGAGGAAGACCAAGATATAGGTGGATTGATACGGTACAAAGTGCCTTAGACGATAGAAATATAAGATCTGATAATGTTGGAGTCTTGACAAGTAACAGACTGATTTGGAGGAAAATTGTAGATAGGAAGTTAGTAATGATGTAATTTTTTCATGTAGTACTGTCATATCCTGTACACCCCTTGAGGGTACATGGCAGGAATTTGATGATGATGATGATGCTGATGTTTATTGTATTGCTAATGTACGATCCAAGTTATTGAAAGTCCTTTACTCTTTCTAAGGGTTTCTTATGAAGTATAAAGTTTTCACAACCTATTTAGAATACTTTGAACTTTTGGATGTTGATCTGCAGGCTAATAAGTTTAGCCTGTGCCTCTAGTAGACAGATGCTTTTGTGCATTTGTTGGTTCTGTATCAATAAGTACAACATCGTCATCAAAGCTAAGATCGGTTATTTGGATGGTGTGGGTGGATGTTTTAATGTTAAAACCAAGATCTTCTGTGTTGATGGTCCAGAAGATGTAGTCCAAGCATATTAAAAACGAATAAGGTGCTAGTACATCACCTTGCAGGACTCCTGTTGTCACTGGAAATGATTCAATGTTTCTGTTTTAAAGATTACTGTAGCATTGTAATCTTTATAAGGCGCTGGGATTACTTGTATGAGTTTTTGAGGGTAGACCATAGAAGCTGAGAATTTTAAACATTGCTTCTCTATTAATGGAGTCGAAGGCTTTTTTGAAGTCTATAAAAGTTAAAATGAGTGGTAAGTTTTTATCATGTGAATCTTCTATGATTCTTCTGATGCAGTGTATCTGTTCTATTGTACATCGTTTTTTTAGAAATCCATCTTGGTTTTTTCTTAAGAGTGGTGTTAAGTAAGGTTCTATTCTATTGAGTATCATCCTATTGTAGATTTTGACTGTAGTTGATAGCAAAGTAATACCTCTGTAGTTATCTATTCTATTAAGACTGCCCTTTTTGGGTATAGGGACAATAAGGCCTTGTTTTCATTGTTGGGGGTATTATTCCAGTGTTTAAAGCTTAATTCATTATGGCAAGGAGATTGGAATGTGTATTATACCTAGCATTTTTGAAAGCTTCTGCTCTAATTCTGTTAATCCCTCGGGACTTTCCTGCTTTGGTTTGGTCTATTGCTATTTTTAATGATTATTAATTAACTTAAGGAATTCACAACGTACACTAGAATATAAATTAAACTTTAATGTATATTTCCAATATTTCGGCAATCTTCAAAGGAACTTAAAATAAAGACACATGCATGCAGGCAGGCACTATACACAGTAAATGAGGACGAAGCGAGGAAGCTATTGTTTCTCCTAAAAGTCCTGATAGTGCTCCCCTAGCAGGGGAGCACTATCAGGACTTTTTCTCTTTCTATGTAGGTATTCTTGGCTGTTGGGCTGAAGGCCTCCTGGTGTACGTCTCCCAAATTTGGACCAGTCCCATGCAACCAAATTTGTTGAAGTTTGCCGTGTTTCTTTGGGCTGAGGCTGATTCCATGAAAAGTCTTTCAAATTTGAACTTGCCATGGTGTATTATTGTGGCTTTCTTCCAGAGCATGGTCTGCAAGACCAGAGTGGCTATACTGGTGAAAATGGATGTAGTCCTTGTGTTCTGATATTCGCTGCCCTCCCTGTTTAGCTAAAGTAGGACAGCTTATAGCTGCAAGGGACCTGGTATACACCAGGTAGGTCTAAGGGAAGTGGTTAGTCTTTAGTGGAGCAGATAAGGGATGCCAATTTTCTATATGGTCTGTAACAAGAGATCAATTCATTTTTTTAAGATTTTGGTAATTTTTTCCAAGGTGCCTCGGATGTAGGGAATAGTGATGGATTTAGAGTAATCCTTGTTGTAAATGGGGGGGGGGGGGGATTATGGTTTACTGGTTTCAATATTTTGGGGGGGGTAGTAGCCATTGCCTGAGAAAGTGTTGAGGGTGTGATTTAGTTCAGTGGTTAGGGCATTGTCATTTGAACAGATTAGTTTACCCCTGTTGTGTAGTTTCTTAATAACTCCATATTGTTGTGAGGTGGGTGGGGGGGGGGGTGATTGTTGGTGAATGTATCTGCCTATATGGGTAGGTTTTCTATAAACTAAGAAAACCGAGGTTCCATCAGGCTGGCGGGTGACTAGCGTGTCTAGGAAAGGGAGGCTGTTGTTGTCCTCTTTTTCCAGGGTGAACTTGATTCTGGGGTGTTGGTTGTTTAAGTTTGTTAAGAAGGAGAGGAGTGTATCTGAGCCATGTGGCCAAATTGCGAAGCCATATGGTTGATTTTTGTGGGGCAGAGTTTAAGGCTTCAAAAGTCTCCATAAAGAAGTTGGCCAAGGGTGGGGAGAGTGGTGAACCCATGGCTGTCCCCCTCTATTTGTTTGTAGAATTTTCCCTGTGAACTGAATTAGGACTGAGATATCAGGAGGAAATTTAGCTCTAAGGTTTCCTTGAGTGGGACATTTGTGAATAAGGAGGAGACATCAAAGTCAGTATGTGAGTGTAAGGTTTTCTATGCTGGCTTTGAAGTGGGCTCAGTTTTTTTATGTGTGATGGTGTGTTGCCAATATAGTGGGTGAGCACTTTGGCCAAATGTTTAGCTAATTTGTATGTGGGAGAATCAATGCCATCCACTATGAGAAGTAATGGCATATTTTCTTTATGTATTTTTGGGAGTCCCGATATCTCAGCCCTATTTCAGTTCACAATAAACTCAGGCTATTACTGGCAACACACCATCGCACATAAAAAAAAATGTCCCACTCAAGGAAACCTTAGAGGTAATCCAAGCTAAATTTCCTCCCGATATCTCAGCCCTATTTCAGTTCACAATGAATTCCGGCCATTTCGTTTGACAGGGAAAATTCTACAAACAGAGGGGGCAGCCATGGGGTCACCACTCTCCCCACCCTTGACCAACTTCTTTATGAAGACTTTTGAAGAGAAAGCCTTAAACTCTGTCCCGCAAAAACCTACTATATGGCTTCGCTATGTTGATGATGTGTTCACTATTTGGCCACATGGCCCAGATACACTCCTCTTCTTCTTAACACACTTAAACAGCCAACACCCCAGAATTAAGTTCACCTTAAAAAACACACTAATCACCTGCCAGCCTGGTGGAACTTTGGTTTTCTCAGTTTATAGAAAACCCACCCATACAAGCAGATATATTCACCAACAATCCTCCTCCCTCATAACAATATGGTGTTATTTGAACAGGTTAGTTTAGCCCTGTTATGTAAACAGGGCTAAACTAATCTGTTCAAATGACATTGCCCTAACCACTGAACTAAATCACATCCTCAATACTTTCTCAGCCAATGGCTACCCCTCTTCCCCCTCCCCCCAAAAAAAAAAATCCAAAAAATATTGAAACCAGTAAACCACAACCCTCCCCTCCTCACAACAAGGATTACTCTAAATCCATCACCATTCCCTACATCCAAGGCACCTCGGAAAAAATTACCAAAATCTTAAAAAAACATAACTTGAACTCTTGTTACAGACCATATAAAAAATTGGCATCCCTTATCTGGACCTACCTGGTGTATACCAGGTCCCTTGCAGCTGTAAGCTGTCCTACTTTAGCTAAACAGGCAGGGCAGCGAATATCAGAATTTCAAAACACAAGGACTACATCCATTTTCACAAGTATAGTCACTCTGGTCTTGCCGACCATGCTCTGGATACACACGCCACAGAATGCGGTGGAAGAAAGCCACAATAATACATTATGGCAAGTTCAAATTTGAAAGACTTTTCATGGAATCAGCCTCAGTCCTAAGAAACATGGCAAACCTCAGCAAATTTGGTTGCATGAGACTGTCCCAAATTTGGGAGACGTACATCAGGAGACCTTCAGCCCAACGGCCAAGAATACCTACATAGCCTGCTAGGGGACACCATCAGGACTTTTAGGAGAAACAATAGCTTCGTCCTCATTTACTGTGCATAGTGGCTGCGTGCACGTGTCTTTATTTTAAGTTAATTAATAATCATGGAAACTTCAGTATAATCAACGTATAAGCCTTCTACGAGAATTGCTATTGTTAGTTCCTATTCGGTAAAGTCTTCACAATTTATTGGTAGAGTGGTAGTTAGATGCAGGTCTGCTAGCTGACATCATTTGAAAAATGTTTATAGTATCCCCAGTTTTATTATAATTTTCAAGTTCTTCACAGTATTTATTTATTTGATTTTCTTTGTCTCTGTTCATTAGTTCATTGACTTTGTTATTTAAAATGTCTAGTTTATCTTTATTTTATTCCTGTTTAAGTGGTAGAGTTTATTTGCTTTATTTCTTTCATCTATGTAGTTTTCCAAGTCTTTTTTGTTACTGTTTCCAAGAATTGTTGGATGTTATGATTATTGCTTTAATGATACCCTTAAATTTTCATTAACTGGATCTTTAAGAACGTTTTCCATGTTGTTTTCCAATGTGCTGTGGAAAGATGGTGCAATTTGTGTGTTATTTAGTTTCTCCCAGTTGTATTGTTTCTTTTTAGGCTTGTTATTTTTAGAGGCTTTTAAGTGAAAGTCTAATGTGGGCACTGATTATTCTGTGATCAGAGTTTAGTTCAACTGTGTTATATGGTCAACAGTTCTTTATTGATATGATCCACTTTCCAGTGATTAGTATGTGGCCTATTTGGGAATGAGAACCATTTGGATGTTCCTGGGTCCATAGTCTTCCTTTTGGATGGGGAAATTTAGTTTGGGTGATTACAATGTTATGGCTATTGCAGAAGTTCATAAGAGAATGTTCATTGTTATTTGTGGTTTCATGATAAGTGTATTAACCCATGTTTTTAGTAGTATTGGCAATGTCTTTACCAATTTGGGCATTAAAATCACCACCAATGAGTAACATTGTGAACTGGGGTGTTCATGACAGTTTCAGAAAGATCTTTATAATAGGTGTCTTTGTCTTCTGTAGGAGCATATGTGGATATTATTGTCAGTTTTGGGTTGGTACTTAGGAGGAGAATTCTCTCAGACACTTTTTCAATTGATGTTACTTTTTCTGCTAGTTCCTTCTTGAGCATTATCATTATTCCAATCTCTCCAGTACCATCATTGTTTGCTGAGTTATAAATAAATCTCCATTTATTTATGTCAGCTGGATGATGTTTCATTCACTTCATGATTGTCAGTTCTCCATCTATGTTCTTGTATATGTATAATGTCTATGTTGACTTTTTCTGCTCCTCTAAGTAGCTCAAAAATTTTTCCAGTTTTCTTGAGTGCCCATTGTACATTGAGAAGATGAGATTAGATTTCCATAATTTAATTTGATCACACTTTCTTGTACCTTTATTCAACCAAGAACTTCCTGGAAGGCTTTGATCCTTAGTATGCATTAGTAACTGTATCAGCAGTTGAAGCACAAGTCTGTGTGGAAGTAGCTGATATTATCTTGTTTCCTTTCATAATCATCAAATATCCACATATTGGGTGATTGGCCCTAATGTTTTACCAGTCACGTTAGCCTACTGGGAATTTACCCAGGGGCACCACGAGGAGGTGTGACTCGGATTTTTATCCCCAGGTTACTGGCATAAAAGTTTCAAAAAAAATGTGTTTTTTTTTATTATATTTTTATATTAATATTATTGATCAAAACTCAACCATAGCTTGTTTATTTGACACCATTCAAGAGTGGGGGGGGTGGGGTGCAGATTTTTTCATTTCAGAGAGCTTCCCTAGCCTGACAGATTGAAAATAACAGAACAAGACTGATTTTATTATCTGTTAGCAGCTTTTAATTTTTAAAGCACCTTAATTTTTTGATTTTCTTTAAAAAAAAAAAAAAATCCTTGTGAAAATTCTGATCTGAATAAAAATGGCCCCAAGATTAATAAGATGCCAGGAAAAATCTAAAATATTTTCTTCCATCAACTTGCTTTCATCATTCAAATTATGCACCTCAGCTTTAAAACCTTCCCCCATGATTTCATTTAGAATGACCAAATTTTAACTTTTATTTTTACTTTGATATTATTGATCAAAACTCGACCATAATTTGCTTATTTCACACCATTTGGGGGGGGGGGTTGCAGATTTCTTAATTTCAAGCATCTTTCCTAGCCTGACAGGTTGAAAATAATGGAACAAGACTGATTTGCTATCTGTCAATAGAATCTCATAAAAAATACCAAATTTTTAATTTTGCCTCCCACTTAACTTTTTGGACTTCAAAGTTAAATCGCTTAATTTTTTGCAAATTTCAATGATTTTTTTTTTTAAATCCTGAAATGGTGAAAATTCTGATCTGCTGAATAAAAATGGCCCCATAATTAACAAGTGCCAGGAAAAATCTGAAATATTTTCTTCACTTAGAATGACCAAATTTTAACTTCTTATTTTTACTTTAAATACATGTAGGTTGTATATGCTTCATCTTAGACCACACAATTTTATAGTTTTAAGCAGTTTTCCTTTAGTGTTTGTGATGTAATGTATTTTCATGAAAAATTTCTGGATAATGCCAATAAAGACAATTTTTAAATCGATATGGAGATGGACAAAGCAATTGAAGGATGGAACCTGATGTTTCGTGGTTTTAAGTCCGAAGAGAAATAGATGGCTTTACCTGTTATCAAGAGCATTATTAAAAGAAGAAAACAGCCACTGTTTAGTCATTCTTGATAAAATCTTACTGAAGGTTGAATGACTACGTTAAACTTTTTTTTTTCCCTCATATTATTTATTATATTATTTTGCATTAACAATTACATATTGAAATCTAATTTGTGTACATCAGGTGAATGAAACTAACAGGAACAACCTTTGAATTTGAAACACATTAATGTGCTACTGCATTCACCATGTAAACGATAGGGCATTATTAATGGTCGAGGAATTTAAAATTAGTTGCACAAAGTTTGTGGAACATTACTTACATAAGTCGGGGACCTTCTGTAGCTGCAAGGATCGTTTTTTTTATTCTTGCTTATGTTTGCCATCAAAATGTAAACAAATCAGTACTTAATATTTATAAGAGAATGAAAGGTTCACAGAATTTAGCTGGTAAATGGAAATAAAGTGATCCAAAAAAACATTGTACGAAAGAACTAGCAACATTCTTATGTTGCTCAGGTTTAATAAGGACCTTCACTATATTAGTACTTCCTGCTTATAATGCTTAAGCACAGTCACTGGCTGTCCGGGTAACTATTGCCTTGTTCAGCTAGGAAACTCCATCTAGAACACAGTGTTTCTGAATATCTCCAGAGAAAGAACTGTGTGATAGCATGTGAAATATCTTTTTCTTGTAGACATTCAGGACATCCTTTTAACACTTGACAGTTTTCTGCACTATCCCAACTTCTAACCCTGTTGGCATTTCAGCAGGGAAGTGAGAAGTTGCACTTTCATTCTTCAGTGATGATACTCAACAGGGCTTGCTGTCATAGCCATTTTGTATACAGCTTTTACTCAGTAAACAAATAAATAAATGCAGTGTACATGAATTCTGTTCCACAGAATTCATGTACACTGCATTTATTTATTTGTGGGTGTGTGTGTGTATATTATATATATATATATATATATATATATATATATATATATATATCTGATCCCCACATGAAAGATCACAAGACCTATAGCACACATGTCATGTGTATGCCAAGAGGAATAGAAGAAAGGAGTCTGTTCACATTTTGCTTTGTTTGGCAGCAGTGATTATTTGGCCATTCACTGAATAGTCACCTTCATCTTTGCATCCTAGATTAGATTTGAACCTCAGTTCAAGTTCAGTATAGGATGCAAAGATTTTAGCTTTTCAATTGAAGGTGAGTTAGCCAGTCTCATATGGAGGTCACAGTGTTTTCTTCCAAAAGCGCTGGTTTTTCACTCTGCACTCAGGCCAGGACAACACACAATTTACAAAGTATATGTCTAACCATCTTATCCGAGAATTAAAATTACAAAATTCAGGGAAAGGTTGAACCCATGCATAAAATACAATGTATGTCACTGTTGTTGCCACTTTTCTTTAACCTTCATATTTACTAGGAAGAGGGGGAAATAAGTTGGATGAGATTTCGTTCAGCTGGCCAGATTTTCATACCTCAAAATGTGGAATCCTGCTTGAGAATACGGAATTTACAAACATAACATACTTATCTCATAGATGTAGTGGCCCAAGCTACTGAAGCTGTGTGAAGTGAGCTAACCAATAAGGCAAAATTATAACTTTCTTGGCACTTAAATCGGAAGAGGTTTGATTCAAAGAAACAAGTTCATAAAATCTGTACTTGTAATTTCACTCGGTCTTCATCAGATTTCTCCTGATATGTATCATATTATGATAGTATTAGCAATGCTTTATGGATATGCAATGTTTGTTTACATTTTTAAAAAAATATATATATATATATATATATATTATTATTTTTTTATTTTTTATTTTTTTTAATGTATACAGATGATGAGACAGATGGGAGGTCTGAATAGTGGTAACAGTGGTGACTTGGGAGATTTAGTAAGTTTTGTTTTTGTATGTATATTGTATGTGTAGTGAAATTTACATATGGTTGATGAGAAAAAAAATTAATATTTGGACACTTGCATGAGCCATTGTTACATATCATCATCAAATTTCTGACATGTACCTTCAAGGGGTGTACAGGATATGATAGTACTACATGAAAAATTTGCATCATTACTAACTTCCTATCTACAATTTTTCCTCCAAATCAATCTGTTACCTGTCAAAATCCCAACATTATCAGATCTTATTTTTCTCATCTACGGCACTTTTTATTATAATCAATCCACCTATAACTTGGTCTTCCTGGATCTTTTTCCTGCTAACCTTTCAGAGAGCATTTGTTTTGCTAATCTTTCCTCTCCCATTCTGCTTAAGTGACCATACTACCTGAGATTAGCTCTGCAAACACATTCCTGGATGCTAGCAGTGTCAAGTTCTTTGCTAATATTCTCATTTTTAATATGATATTGCCATTGATGCCATCTGATCACACCCCTAATCTTTCTCAGGGCTTTCATATCTGTGGTCAAGTGTTTTATTTCTAATCCAGCTCTCAGATCCATAAGTTAGATTGAACACTGTCTTGTATACAACTAATTTAGTGTTTTGACTAATTTTTATCTTATTCCATATAAATTTATTCAGTTCACTTCCCACTATACCAGCTTTGTCGAATTCTGTTGTCTTTCCATATTTAATTTACCATCTTCACTAAAAATCATGCCTAAGTAGCTGAAATGTTTTACTTGTTTTATAGGTTCTCCATTAACAATATGGTTGATATTTTCATTGTCTTTGTCTTGTTATTGCTGACTGTCATACCAAATCTATCACAACAGTTATTCAGTTTAGCCAGGGAATCTTGTAGACTTGTACTGGATTTATTGAGAAGTATAACATTATCTGCATAAAGTAAAGAGCTAAAAATAACTTCACCAATTTTAATATCAGGTTTAATATCACTTTCCTTCATAATGTGATCCATATAGATAATGTACAGAGAGGATAATGCACATCCTTATCTGACGTCATCTTCCTGTTCTTCCTTCAATTCTAACTGTTGACTCACATCTCAAATAAAGACTAAGTATTGCTTGATACTGTGCTTTTCATGCTTGAAGTTTTCTTGTGCTTCAATTGCTACCATTAATTTCGTTTTTATGTCTTGGACAGTTCCAAGTACTTCTTCCACACAAGTCAGAATACTGGTGTTAGTATTTTTTCCAATGAATCTTCCGTATTGACTCTTAATTTTTTTTTTTTTCCCTAATGTGCCTTCCATATGTGGTCCACATTCACACCATACTGCAAAGTTAAGATGATATCCCTATTAACCTCCCAACCGGCTGAGGTTGGGAGGTTAATAGGGATATCATAGGGAAAGAAAGCAAAAGGTCATATTAATAGCTAGACCACTCCAACATTTTTCATGGATCAAATCTTCATTGGCATATTACCTTTTATCATGCCATTAATCCCTTTACAGCTGTTTTAGAGCCATTAGTGGGTTAACTGTTGGTGAATGGTCTTTGTGTCACCTGTCTTTACGTGCACTGTGTTACTTGGAATTTCCTTCACTGTCATACGTTATTTGACTTTTTTTTTTTTTTTTTTTTTTTTTGACTCAATTGGTTTGTCTCTTCCCAAAAATTGTAATGAATTTCATATATGTAAAAGTAATCAAGCCTGAAATGACCACCGATCAGCCTTTGCAATAAATCCATTTAGTAATAGTAAATTTTGTGCTTTTATTCTTCAAATCAGTGCACTGGAACAGTAGCATTGTTCCATTGCACTTTAAGTAAAGTTCACTTTACTTACAATATAGAAAAAAAAATTTTCGCGAATTTTCAAATGTTTGCATTGAAATAAATATGACCTTTTGCTTTCTTTCCTGGCAAAATACCATTATATGGATCATCACATTTCAGTTTATAAACTTTTCTGTTTTGTTTTCATGAACAACAAATGATGTTAAATTGCATTACTCTGTTTCTGATTATGAGTCTTTTTAGTATCAAAAATTTATATCCAATGATATTTTAGCAGGGACTCTTGAAGATATCATATATGGAATGATTCAAAATTTATGCTCATTTTAAAGATTTTCAATACTTTCCCCCTCCCTTATCCTCTCCTGGAACTATATTACATAACTACTTTAAATTTCTACAGGTTTGAAAGCTTTTCCAGACAGTATTCAAAATCTATTATTTCATTTTACCATATTTACAAAAGAAATAAGGCAATATTATTGTTGTACTGAAACTTCTCATTCTGTACCTATTATTTACAATCTAAAACAGCTGTTCTACTGTCTGCTGAAATTATTTGAAATTTTAGACATATTATTCTATCTTTTCACCATGTAAAACTGTTTATATGCATACCACACAAAAGAAAGCTCAGTACTATTATTTTTGTTTCTTTTTCTTGAAAAAATCTAAATATTACTACTGCTGCTGCTGGTTGCTATTTCTGAAATAATCTACAACTTAGAAATATTTGATAATAGCCCTCTTAGCTCGAGGAAAAGCTAACTGCTTAGATGATTACTCTCACTGCTATTGAGAAAAAAAAGAGAGAACACTTCACCAGAAGTCATACTAAAGTGTCTCAAGCTCTAGTAAAAATAAAGAAAAGGAGCATATGCATTACATAATCTTTTTTTGGGGGGGGGGGGGTTGTCTGAAATATCTGCTATTCAAACTGCAGATATTTCAGAGAATTTATTTTATAAATCATTCGCAAGACAGCTGTTACAAACTTCAATCACTTGGGGAACATGCCCATTCATTTTAGTGTAAAATAGTAGCAAAGGTTTAGCTGCTTCAACAATGTCACATATCTAAACTATAAGAAAATGTCGTTATATCTGCTGATGTTAGAACTCTGGCATGATTTCTCAATTAGTTATTATTATTATTTTTTTAAATAAAACCTGTGGTGAGATCATAATTAAAAGGAACACACGTATTAACTACAGTGAAAATTATTTAATGTATATATTTCATCCTAAGTATCTTAGGACATCATCAGTACAGTAGTTTAAACAATAATAGGAATAACATACAGTTTACAGCATACAGCACAAGATTACAATAGAATCTCATTCAACATGTGTTACAGAAGTAAAAAAAAAAATATTATTTTACACAATTTTATATGACAATTTTCCATACTTATGAATAGTAAGAACGTCGTTGCAGTTTAAATTTGGTCTGTGTAGTAGAGCTTCAGAACTTCCTTTATATAAATGTTCATGTTTATATAAAGATCTATGTAAAAGTTTAGACTTTTCCCAATGGATCCTATGGCTTGGATTTTCAATTCCGTATTGAGAGAGGCCAGATTTTTGCAGTTTAAAAATTAAACGAATGGAACGTTAGTTTTGTGTAGCTTATGTAAGCCATAAATTCTAGGAGGTCTGGCATGGTATGTCTTAAGTTTTTTGATTGTTTCTTCATCTAAGGAGAAAGTTTCATTAAGTAGCTTATTTAATTTTCTGAGTTGATGTTTTGTAGGATCATAATCCAATTCGGCGTAAGTATTATGATCTCGAAGAAGTAAATTCATTTTCCAGTCATATGAATTGGTATCAAGAACCACAGTGGTATTTCCTTTATCAGCTCTGGTAACGATTATGTTTTTATTGCGTTTTAAGGATATAATAGCTTTCAATTCTGATGGTGGGATATTTAATTCCGAAGGTTTGTCATTGTAGATCACTTTAGCTACCTCAAAACGAAGTCTGTTGGCTTCAATACTGGAGAGATGGTTGACGTTTCTTTCTATATTATGTATGAAGTCTAAATATGGTAAACGTTTTGGTGAAATCGCAAATTTATTGCCTCTTGCTAGAACATTTAATTCATTTAAACAGACTTCGTTTTGAGGTAGCTAAAGTATCTACAATGCCAAACCTTCGGAATTAAATATCCCACCATCAGAATTGAAAGCTATTATATCCTTAAAATGTAATAAAAACATAATCATTACCAGAGCTGATAAAGGAAATACCACTGTGGTTCTTGATACCAATTCATATGACCGGAAAATGAATTTACTTCTTCGAGATCGTAATACTTACGCCGAATTGGATTATGATCCTACAAAACGTCAACTCAGAAAATTAAATAAGCTACTTAATGAAACTTCCTCCTTAGATGAAGAAACAATCAAAAAACTTAAGACATACCATGCCAGACCTCCTAGAATTTATGGCTTACCTAAGCTACACAAAACTAATGTTCCACTCAGACCCATCGTAGACTGTATTAGCAGTTCAACTTACATTATCAAGATTCTTATCTAACCTTCTCCGTCCTCACATAGGCCACTCAGTCTTCGATCAAAAACTGACTTGTTAATCAGCTTCGATGTTGTCTCCCTCTTCACAAACATTCCCCATAAAGAAACAATAAGATGAAGTTTGTTAATGCATCAGGTTACTTCACCTGGAAAGGTCAAATTTACAAGCAAGAAGAAGGAACAGCATTGGGATCTCCTTTATCACCAAACCTAGCAAACTTGTTTCTAGAACACCTTGAGGAAAAAATATTCACTTTTGAACCCAAACCAAAAATTTGGTTAAGATATGTCTACGGCGTATTTACAGTCTGGGATCATCCCGAACATGAATTACAACTGTTTCTAGATAAAATTGACCTTCTTCATCATCGCATCAACTTTACGTTAGAAAAAGAATCTCCACAGGGTCTCCTTTTTGGATTTACACATTCAAAGAAAAGAAGACTGTTCCATCGCCATGTCTGTCTTTCACAAGCCATCATTCTCAGGTCGCTACATTCACAATTCTTCCGCTCATCATCTATCTCAGAAATCTGGCATTATTAAATCACTAGTTTCCAGAGCACACAAATTCTGCTCCTCTGAAGAATCTCTAAACCAAGAATTAGAAGTAATCAAAAATACAGCCATCCTAAATGGATATAATCCTAAAACAACTCTCAAAAAATCATCAGTCACTTTCCCACACATCAAACCAGACAAGAAGAAGCCCATATGATTCCCATCCCTTACGTCAAAGGCATCTCCGAACGTCTTTCTAAAATTATGAAGAAATACAATTTTGTCATTACTTACAAACCTATCAACCAAATTTACAACTTGTTACCTTCTCCTAAGGACAAACTCTCACCTTTGATGTTGCCTGGCGTTTATAAGATTCCATGCAAATTGTCTTACTTTGAACAGGCAGGTAGGTCTGTTCAGAAACGCATAACTTCTGTAGCACATTTAATGAGATTCTATTGTAATCTTGTGCCCTAACTGTATGTTATTCCTATTATTGTTTAAACTATTGTACTGATGATGTCCTAAGATACTTAGGATGAAATATTTACATTAAATAATTTTCACTGTGATTAATGCATGTTTCTTTTAATTAGTTATTAATGAAATCAATTTACAGATTTTTGCCCTCTTGCATTCTCCCATGTTGTTATATGCAGTGATTTCTTCTTTGTACCACAAGAAAAATATGTAGTATTTTCTTTTTCAATGGATGAATTTACAATGTTCTTCCTTTGTGTTTTGAAAAGAAAGTGCAAATGATTTTTTTTCTTACTATTTTTGCCATTATAACATCATATATAATTATAAGAGTGACATTTTACCGTTTGGTAGTGATGCAGCAGGGAAGTGGGGGGGGGGTTAAACTATCAAAGGTGAAATAAAGTTCAATTCTATTGTAAAAATATGGAAATGAAATTTCACATTTGATGAATGCACATAATACGTATATTTTGAATGATAGAATATAAGCAAAAGTATCACTTACTTTAAAATTGGAGCATAATCTCTGAACTAGCAGAAAATATGCATATCAATTTAAATCATAACCATTAATTTCATTTTGTAATGACCAATTATACAGAGAAACCAAGGAGGTGAAAGTGCAAAGAACAGTAAATTATGATATAAAGAAAAAAAATTTAGTGGTATGATTAAAGAAATTCATGTTATTCTCTAAAAAGCAAAGTCGCCCAAGCGCATGCTTCAGGAAATTTGTGAAGTATTCTTCGAAATATGATTTTGAACAAAAATAAAAATAACATAATCTGGAATGTCGGCAGTGAGGGTTTTTATAATATTTCAAATAATTATCATGGATTAATTTCTTCGAGAACAAAGAAAATGTTTTGTCGAGTAAACGATTAGAAAAAATTACTGCGAGCAAACAAAATTAAATTGATTCTCCAAGGTAAGGCAATATTTAAGCAAAGAAACTATGTAAGATTATTTTGTCCAGGCATTAAAATTTTATTGTACAATAAAAACAGAAAATAAAAATAATTTCTATATCTTTAGTCTATCCAATATAACTAAGATCCAGTTACCCAGCATAGAACGAGGAACTATGTTTCTTGTTATAGGCAACTGAGATGCAGCTGTGAACATGAGATAATTTGATTAAGTGTTTTTTCAGTGTGGGGGATTATCACACCTTCTAAACGACATGAAGGCCAAACTGCACTTCCTATTCATGTTCTTTCAACAGGTGGTCTGAATCGTATCAAAATTTAGTTGGACTTCTATAGACGTCCTAGCCGGTTGCAGGGAGGTAACCAAAAGTTTGATTGCATCAGGGAATGTCCTGATTAACACATCTCAAACTGTGAAAAGCTAAACTTCAAATCACACTGAATTTCCTCACCAGTGTCAGTATTGTGGCTGACAGTAATTAAAAAAATTCAGGGTCCCATTCTAGTTGTTACTTATTTATGTGGGTGTGTACTATAACAGACATTGAGTACCGTGTCATTAATGAATGTTAGGATGGATGACCTTTGTGGTGTAGAATTACAATTAAAAGAAAACAAAAAAGGCTCAGGTGTTGGCAGCTCTAAGTCTGCTTACATTTTGCTGGATTAGAGCTCCTTAACTTTACTGGTACATGAAAATGTCACCCATACAATTTAATCAGTTCAGTCAGCATTTATCATAATATTGAGTTAAAATGAGTTAAGACATTTCTGGAGAATGACTGTTATGTTATAAACAAAAAAAAAAATAATTTTTAAAAAAAGCTGCCTTAAATAATTTAAATGTGACTAATTCAGTTTATTTCTTCTTTAGGATGGTGAACCAGATAGTGATGATGAAGGTATGTATACTTAAACTGTAACTTAATTTACAGATGAATCTTTATGTATTATTCATTTTACATTCAACTTTATTAACTTTTTTTTTTTTTTAAAGGGTATATTTTAATTTAAGAACAAAGTAATTTTGCTAAGAACTTTGCCAAATTTTTCTTATGAAAGACATTCATATATTTAGACTGAATGAGAACAATTTCTGGAATGAACTGTGAAGGAATGTTCTGTCAGATTATTCTGTGATTTATCTCTAATTTGATCATCTCTCACACTCGCATACATGCATATTGAGTTGATCTGTATCTTTAACCATGGACCTTTTCCTTGTTATGACTATATACAATATATCTAATATGACTCTGCCATTTATATCTCTTCTTGCTTTCTTTCATCATGTCCTATTCTTTGATCATCTGCTGTTAATTGGGTGTTTTTTGTCCAAATATATTATCTTTGATAATTCCCTTATGTTTTCCTTCATAGTTTTGTTGTCTTTGCTATCTCCAAATGTTTGTTCTTTCTATTCATAATTGAGAATGCAATTAATATTTTCTGTTTTCCTGATTTTGTTAGTTTTAATTGTATTTTTAATGATGATTTTCATATCCAGATTGTTTGTCATGTTTAATTTGGCTGTTGAGCTAAAGTTAATGTAAGATTATTATTATTATGGGTGCCTCCAAGGAGTCCTTAGACTCATCGAGGGAGGCCGTAAACATCATGTCCATCACAACTATTCGACATTCACACAGTATCTATCATACTTTGCCTTGAACTCATTCACTTACATAGCACCCACAACAGACTCTGGCAGCTTATTCCACTCATTCACCACTCTAAAAGTAAAAAACCCAGCTCTAACACTCTTACTAACCACACTCTTGCCCAGCTTCCATGGATGTTCCCTAGTCCTCCCACCACCAGTCCTGTTCTCAAAAATATCCTCTGAATTAATCCTATAGAAACCCTTCAGCAATTTGAATGTTTCAATCATATCTCCCCTTTTCCACCTGTCAACCAATTTCTGCAACCCACAAATCTTCAGCCTGTTTTCATAAGGTTCATTCCATAGACCTGTTGTCATCTTGGTCACTCGTCTCTGGATCCTCTCCACCTCCTCCTCCCCATCAAGAAGAAACCCTGCCGCCCAAATCTGGTCTTATCAAAGCTTGATACAGAGGAACAATAACCTGTTTGTCTCTGCTCATCAAAGTATTTTTCAGCAACCAAGTGATTTGATGAGCTGATTTAACCACTTTTGCAATATGCCCCCTAAACTTCAACTCTCTATCCACCAACACTCCCAAGTCCCTATCCTCATCAATCTCCTGGAGTACAGTTCCACCAATGTGATATACTGCTGCTAATCTTTTCATCCTAAAATGCATAACCTTACATTTTACCACATTAAATTGACATCCATTCTCCTTAGCACAGCCCTCCAAATCATCCTGCAAAATTTTGACATCCTGAGCATTCACTATTGCTCTACCCAACTTTGCATCATCCGCAAAACAGATGCACAGTTCCTCTCAGTTCCTTCCCTATATCGTTAATGAACAAATTAAACAGCAGTGGTCCAAGAACAGAACCCTGCGGCACACCACTAGTCACAGGCTGTCTTTTCTACTCTTGAGTAAACTACTCTCTTGTATCTCTCCATCTCACCAACCCTATATCCATTCCCATATGTTGCAGTTTATGGATTAGAATTCCGTGTGGTATCCTGTCAAAAGGCCTTAGCCAGGTCCAGTAGTATCACTGTGTTATAAAACCTGAGCAAGTTACTGAGGCACGATCTACCTGTCACAAAACCATGCTGTCTCCCATACAGTATCTCATTTTCATCAATCCATTCCTGTATTTTTCCCTTGACTGCTTTCTCCAAGACCTTGACAACGACTCCTGATATGCTGATCGGTCGGTAATTTGCAACAGTAGTCTTGGATCCTCCTTTATGCAGTGAAATTATTTTCCCCTCTTTCCACGCCTTCGGGACTAAGCCAGACCCGAGACTCAAATTAAACAACATGGTCAAGGGCACTGATAATTCATTAGCCGCTTCGTGCAAGATCCGTGCCGGTATACCATCCAATCCCACAGATGTATTCACATTAAGGTTCTGTAATAGACTATTCACCTCCACTTCATTCACCACAATTCCCATATAAACTAATGGTTCCTTCATTCCTTCAATGTCACCACCTGGATGATATACTCTTGCAAAGTGCTCACTCAGTAATTCCACTATATCGACTGATTCAGTGACCTCCCTACCATCGGCATTCCTTAAAATTCTGCCGTGTACAGTTTTTCTTTTACTTGCAGCATATTTAAAGAACTGTTTGGGATTCTCTTTAGCTTGCATGACTAATTTCCTTTCATAATCCGCTTTTACTTTTCTTACCACACTCGTTACCCTTCTGGCCTGCGCTTTATACCGGTCATGTGCCTGCAGGTCACCTTTCTCCTTAAATTCCTTCCACAGTTGTTTCTTTTTTTGCAACTCAAGTTTAATAGTGTTATTCATCCATTTAACCTCTACGTGATTTACTATTCGGACTCTAGGTATACAGTCAGCCATAACCTCCTGTAAATGCTCCTTGACCTCTTCCCATGCCCTATTAACATCCAGTTTTACATGCCATGGCACTGAACCAAGCAATCTCCTAAGCTTGTCATACTTGCCAGCACAGTAATTCCACATGTACCCTGTCTTAATCAGAAATTTCACACATTTAGCCACTTCCCAGGTCAAGACCCTATGATCACTCTCACCAATGGTGGCAACATGGTCATATTCATTACATTCAAATTCTCAGATGCTATTACTAGGTCAAACAATCTCAAACCCCTAGTATTTTTCATTACATGCTGTCTCAGATAGTTATCCTTTAGTATCTGAATAAAATCCAGTTCCTTCCTCACATGTGTCCTCTCCTCCTTCCAATCAGTGTTACCCTAGTTGAAATCCCCCATAATAATTGCCCTCCTTCCACTCATTTCATCAATTTGTCTATGCATACTATCTCCACCATCTATTCCATCACCTGGTCTATAGCAGCACCCAACTGTACATTTTGTTCCGTTAGTCGCAATCTCATATTCAAATAGCTTCAAATTAACTGTTTTCACTATCCTGCAATACAACTTCTATGCTCCTTGACTGCAGTTTATCAGCTATCATCAATAACACTCCTCCCCCCATTTTATTCACTCTGTCCCTCCTGAACACATTATATCCCACTAACTATATCATCTTCTGTCAGCCATGTTTCACTAATGCCAATAACCTGTTGCCAGGAAGAGCCAACCGAATCCAAAAATTCTTTCTTCTTGTTCCTAATACTCCTGGCATTAGTATACATGAAATGCAGTGGCCCATTTGTCCCACCCCTAATTATCCCATTCTGATTTCCTGTCCTTCGTACTGGCTCAGGCTTATTATATACATTCTTACACTCAGCTGCCTCACTGATGTCTGTATATCCACTTCCTCCCCTCCTTAATAGTTCTAGTTTCTCTGATTTTGCACATCCACTCTCACTTCACTCAGCAACACTTTTTCCAGTTTTCGCACACCTTATCTATTCAAATGTAAGCCATCCATCTTGTACAAATCCTTTCGCCCATCAAACTCCACACTGTCTGCATATCATCATCATCATCAAATTCCTGCCATGTACCCTCAAGGGGTGTACAGGATATGACAGTACTACATGAAAAAATTACATCATTGCTAACTTCCTATCTACAATTTTCCTCCAAATCAGTCTGTTACTTGTCAAGACTCCAACATTATCAGATCTTATATTTCTATCGTCTAAGGCACTTTGTACCGTATCAATCCACCTATATCTTGGTCTTCCTCTAGGTCGTTTTCCTGCCAACCTGGCAGAGGACACTTGTTTTGCTAATCTTTCCTCTCCCATTCTATTTAAGTGACCATACCATCTGAGATTAGCTCTGCTAACGCATTCCTGGATGCTGACAATGTCAAGTTCTTTCCTAATATCCTCATTTTTAATATGATATTGCCATTGATGCCATCTGTTCACGCCTCTAATCTTTCTCAGGACTCTCATATCTGCGGTCTCTAGTCTTTGGTCAAGTGTTTTATTTCTGACCCAGCTCTCAGATCCATAAGTTAAAATTGGTTTGAACACAGTCTTGTATACAGCTAATTTAGTGTTCCGACTAATTTCTTTCTTATTCCATATGAATTTATTCAATTGACTTCCCACGATACCAGCTTTGCTGATTCTGTTGTCTATTTCTATATTTAGTTTACCATCTTCAGTAAAAATTGTGCCTAAGTAGCTGAATTGTTTTACTTGTTCCACAGGTTCTCCATTCACAACACAGTTGACATTTTCAATGATTCTGCCTATTTTCATTGTCTTTGTCTTTTTATTGCTGACCTTCATACCATATCTATTACAACAGCTATTCAATTTAGTCAGAGAATCTTGCAGACTTGTAGCGGATTTATTTAGAAGTATAACATCATCCGCATAAAGCAAAGAGCTGACATTAACATTTCCAATTTTGATATCAGGTTTAATACCACATTCCTTCATAATGTGATCCATATAGAAAATGAATAACAGAGGGGATAATGTACATCCTTGTCTCACACCAGATTTAATATTAAACCATCTTCCTGTACTTCCTTCAATTCTAACTGCTGACTCACAACTCAAATAAAGACTAAGTATTGCTTGATATAATGTCCCATTGACACCATATAACTGCAGCGTATTGAATAGTTTCTCTCTTGGCACCTTGTCATATGCCTTTTCCAAATCGACAAAACTTAAATACAGATCTTTGTTATATTCCCATGCTTTCTCGACTATTTGTCGTAAACTGAAGATCTGACCCTGACAGCCTCTATTTGGCCTGAATCCAGCTTGTTCTTCACCAAGCTTTTCTTCCACAATTCTTCTCAACCGTTTCTCAAGTATACTTGCATAGATCTTGCCAGGGACACTCAGTAGGGAAATACCTCTGTAATTCTCACATTCAGTTTTATTTCCCTTTTTATATATGGGTACTATGAGAGCTCTACTCCAATCATCGGGAATTCGTCCCTTTGTCCAGGCTTTCTGAACTATGCAGTGCAGCCACTGTAAGACTCTTATACCACCATACTTCAGCATTTCTGGTCGAATATCATCTACTCCTGCTGCCTTTCCACATTTCAAGCCTTTGGTGGCTTTTTTGACTTCAAGTATGGATATGTATTCCTGACTGCATGCCTGGTGAGTGTTTTTTATCACTGTGCTGTCATCACTGCTTGTTTCATTTAGCAGTTTTTCAAAGTAATTACTCCATACTTCAAGGATATCTTTTTCTCCTGTTTTCATTTCACCTTTATCATCTCTAATTCCTTTTACAGCACTCTTTCCTCCATTCCTAAGCTTCTTCAACAACCTCCAGAATATTTTGCCACCTTCTTGATATTTATTTTCTATATTCTTGCCAAAGTCCTCCCATGACTTTTGTTTAGCTAGTTTTACACACTGTTTAGCTTTCTTACATTTGTCTCTGTATTCTGTAAGAGTAAAAGCTGACTTATTTGCCAGGAACTTTTGATATGCTTTCTTCTTTTCCTTCACTGCCTCTTTAACTTCCTGTGTCCACCAGGGAGTTCTGATTTTTTTATCCTTGCACACAACCTCACCACATGCCTCTCTGGCAGAATCAATCAATGTTTCCTTCAGAGTTTGCCACTGAATCTCCAAGGTTTGATTCCTGTTCTCAAACTCTATCATTTTCTTTTCAATAATATTTCTGTATTTTAGTCTACAGTTCACATCTGAGAGCTGCTCAACTTTTATTCGCTTTAAAACTTTCTTACATGTTATTCTTTTCAATATGAAATTCAATTTTATCCTGCTCAAGACTAAATAGTGATCACTTCCAATTTCAAATCCTCTGTACACTCTGGTGTCCTGCACCAGGGAGAAAACATCACTATCAACAATAACATAGTCAATGAGACTTTTCTTATTCCTAGCCTCTTCTCTCCATGTGAATTTGTGCACATTTTTATGTTGGAACATGGTGTTAGTAATAACCAGTCCATGTCCTGAGCAGAAATCTCTCCAAATTTTCCCAAAATATTTTTGTATGTCTCACAATCATTTCCTACTCTGCTATTTAGATCCACAACAAGGACCAACTTTTCCTTTTTCATTGTGTCAGTTGCTTTTTCTAAAGCCTCAAAAAATTCCTCCACTTCTACCTTAGTAGAACTGTCTGTGGGACCATAGGCACAAATAAGTCTCATTGTCCAGTTCCCCATTCTCATATTTGCCCACATTACTCTACTTGAGACTGACTGCCATTCAAGAAGATTAGCCTCGTATTTTGTGTTGAATACTATGGCTACTCTTTCTTTTCCTTGATTGTCATTGCCTGAATATAACATTTTGTATTTATTGCTCAGAAAGATCTCACCAGTTTTGGTCTTTTTTGTTTCAGTCATCCCTATTATGTCGATCTGGTACTTATCTAATTCCTCAGCTAGCTCCATTTCTTTGCCATTCAGGCTTCTTATGTTGATAGTACCGATCTTTAACTCTGGTGATGTTGAGTTGGGGTTTGTTTTCAGATTTGTTCCAGTAGCTGACTTTTCGCTGTTCGCCCTGGTTCCCTGGCGAAAACAACGGGGGCCTTGTTTAACCGGGCGACGCCCCAGCCGGCATGAAATTTTGTCATGTTGTACCATCATTTTTTTTATTTTGGTTTAACCAATAAGAATACAATTTGGTCGGCTAAATCCCAAATTGCCAGCCCATCCTCGTTCGTTCAGTATCAAAGTAGATACCCAACAGGGTGCACCACGAGAAGGTGAGGATTGGACATTAGGTCAGAAGCCCTGGTCGGTTCTCCGCATTCCTTTAAAGGCTATGTGGAGGTCTCGTCTCAGTTATACAGCTTTGACCCTTAAGCACCCCTGTCTGCATAACCTTGTTTAAAGATCTTGTTTAAAATTCTGTAGCACAGTCCTCATGTATAGATCTTAAGTAGCAACTCTGTTTGCTTGCAATTTGAGTTAAACTATCTTCACTTCTGACTTGCAGCTTAGATATCTAAAACCGGATCCGAAATATCTTTACAATGTCAATTAAGTTTCTGCACCATGTGGTATCCCTCCCCATCCTATATTAGCTGTTCAAACTATTGCACTTGTCTTGTATTATCTATTCAGCCAAAATGAGTTGGCCATCAAAGTGGAAATAGGAGTTCACAAATGGCTTGTACACTCAGTATAAGATAGAAAGAACTTGATGTGAAAATTCTCTTTCACATCAAGAGAAATATGTGAATAAAGTGGGTGTCTATATCAGCTGTACACTACATAGGACAGGCAGGCAGGTCAGGAGTGCCAATTTAAACATGTCAAAAACAAAACAAAGTGCAAAACAGGACTAGGACTTGCAGTGCATACAACTGAAACTAAACATCAAATGTATAGCAACAAAGTGCTCCGCATAAATTACAGATTTTTCTCAAGAGCCTTCAAAGAATCAGCTAAAATGGTCAAATATCCTCAACAATGTAACAAAAAAACAAGGGATGGTTTTACATCAAGTCTGGTCTTCTCTAATCCAGCATGACACACATAATTGCCAGGTAGTATGTAGCAGACCACAAACTATCATACAGTGTCATAGTAAATGCATGTTTTGCATTATTATTCCTGTTCAAATATTTTCATTAATTTATTATTTTGCTGCAACTGAATAAATGCATACTGTGGTTATGCATACTTGATAACATGGTGCATATCTAATAGATATGCACATTAGACATTGTAATGTTTAATAATGGCAAAATTTTTGGAATATGAAAGTTCAGGCCTTGCTTCTCATGCCATCAACAACACTAGGCAGAGTTCACTGGAACAATACCAAGATGCTATGTTACAGGAGGTTCAAATTTTATTGTGTATTTCTTGAATTATGTGTGAGCCTTATGCCACAGTCCTAATCTTAATCTCTAAGTTTCTCTAAAATTAAAAGGAATAGAATATGCTGTTATTAGTTTTATCACTTTTTGCAGGCTAGTAATCTACGTTATCAGTTATGCACTGGTAAATGACTGGGATAATAATAATAATATAAAAGTTGAATCCTGCTATTTGCTTATTGCCTGTTTCATGTTCTTATAGCGCCATACGCCCCCATGACCATTACGACTCAGATGATGGTAGCATATTCCTTCACTCTCCTCCAAAATCATTAAAAAAGGAGCCACTGCTAACCAGCACTTTTTTACAGTCCATCTTAAAACTCACAGAACCAACTTCACTACCACCTCTTTCATTCCGTCTACTTCTGTCCTTTGGAATGGTCTTCCCTAACCCTCAACTGTTCAAGCAAAATGTGAACAGATTTATCCTTTCTTCTATTCCTCTTGCTCACACACAGCACTAGTGTGCTATAGGCTTGTAGCTTTTCGTGTGTGGTTGAGATATATAAAAAAAAATATGATCAAGGATTGAAAACATCATATAATTGTAGAAGTCACAAAAAAGTCTTTAAACCACATAAATTTACATCTAATTGCTTTGAAATCAAACCAATAGATATACGATGAATGAAAAAAATCTCAACCTTGCAATACCTGCGTGGAATAGCAATCCTGTTATAGAGACCAAATGGGCTACTTCAGGCCTCCAATGAGCAGAGTGCTGGTCTCACTCTGCACATCATCTTTATGTGGGAAATAAATTTCAATCATCCATGGCAAGATTTTAATCCTACAGGCTCTTGGTTAGATGGTGAGGCACTACTTGACCACCCAGACTGGCAAATGTAGGATCAAGAGTTATTAGTATCCAACCTAACAAAGACTTTTCTGGTGGCTTTCTGACAAAAGGTTATGAGGTGTGCAGCAGATGGGAGAAGTGGAAGCTTCTCCTTTATCTGAATGGCAGAGTCTTGCTGCATTAGCTAGAGCAGTGTTCCCAACCTGTGATCTGGGGGTCAGTGAGATAGTTTGTTTTCATTAAACTTTATTTTATGTTGCTCACACCTGGCCTAATTGATATGTTCACATTCTTCTGAATATCTCCATTTATAACAGTATTGCATTGTCATAAATGACACATTTAGTGTTGTATAATTGTAATTTATTACTTCATCTTTATGATATGTAAAATATAAAAAATTTCCATTTTGGATTTTATGGAGGCCGCGGTGAATTAACATTCGCTACATGGGAGCCGCAACTTCAAAAAGTATGGGAAACACTGAGCTAGAGCAAGTTAGTGGAGCACTTAGAGTTTTTTTTTTTTTTTTTTAAGGCTTCTTTGAAAATGTTGACTAATCAGAATATATTGTTCCATGAGTGACATTTTGGTTTCTTGTATGTAGATCTTATGTGTTCTAAATCTCAGCAAGAGTGGCATATTCAACCTAAGCCAAGAGAGAACTGAAGTCAGCTATGGTTGTGGAATGTCCTGGAGAAATTCATCAGTGAATGACAGTTGTTCCAGTTGAAAAGATCTTTAAAATGTTTCCTCCAATAGCATGTATTCCTTAAAGGATGAATCAATCCTTTGCTGTAATCACAAGATTTCTGTTTGGCAGTCTTCAAACAGGAGAACTCATTTGAGCTTGATTTTCCAGCACTCCTTCACAGTAATTCCTGTCATATGAATCATTTTGTAATGTTGCACAGGTTCCCAAATTGGCATTAGAAATCTGAGTTATCAACATCCATGATTAGAATACAGACACCGTGAACTCTAGCCTATTGGTTAGCTATAGATATACTCAGGAGGTGCTTGCTAATTTCTGCTGGTGTTTTTTAGATAATGACAGTTTCATTTTTCATAGCACAACCAGTTGTGTGAATCCATTTTCATCTTCTGCTCTCCTTTTCTGAAAGGAGTATTCTTTCTTTATGCTCTCAGATGTTCACCTCCAGAGCAGCAAATTTCTGAAGTGGGTGTTTATATAAGTATTAAGTATCTTCAGTTTACAGACAAATGCTGTGCTTGTCAGGTCCAGTAGTGGATTATCCATAAGTTTGCATTCCAAGTTGCACAAGGCATTATTTACAACTGTTTGGTGATTGCATTGAAATCAGTCATCCAGGCAGGTGCTAATGAGAAGCTGTTTTCAGAGCACATGTTCTAGCCTCTTTCCCATCTGGAGTAAATAGTGGATCCTAAAAATGGCTGTTCACAGTGATGATCAAAGCAGTCACACATTTTGTCAAGTGCCAAAATGCTTGACTGCCTTGATCATCAAGCTTGATACAAATGAAACATTCATCACTTACATGTTCCCTTAACTAAGAACTTAGATTAAGTTATTTTCCTGTGGTCATGTACCAATTGCCAGATTACATGATGCTGTGCAGGGATAGCGGCAATCCATCATCATCATCAAATTCCTGCTATGTACCCTCAAAGGGTGTATAGGATATGATAGTACTACATGAAAAAACTTACATCATTATTAATTTCCTATCTACAATTTTCCTCCAAATCAGTCTGTTACTTGTCAAGACTCCAACATTATCAGATCTTATATTTCTATCGTCTAAGGCACTTTATACCATATCAATCCACCTATATCTTGGTCTTCCTATGGGTCGTTTTGAACACTTGTTTTGCTAATCTTTCCTTGCCCATTCTGTTTAGGTGACCATACCACCTGAGATTAGATCTGCTGACGCATTCCTGGATGCTGACAATGTCAAGTTCTTTCCTAACATCCTCATTTTTAATATGATATTGCCATTGATGCCATCTGTTCACGCCCCCTAATCTTTCTCTGCGGTCTCTAGTCTTTGGTCAAGTGTTTTATTTCTGACCCAGCTCTCAGATCCATAAGTTAAAACTGGTTTGAATACTGTCTTGTATACAGCTAATTTAGTGTTCCGACTAATTTCTCTCTTATTATATATGAATTTATTCAATTCACTTCCCACCATACCAGCTTTGCTGATTCTATTGTCTAATTCTATATTTAATTTACCATCTTCAGTAAACATCATGCCTAAATAGCTGAAATGTTTTACTCGTTCCACAGGTTCTCCATTCACAACACAGTTGACATTTTCAATGATTCTGCCTATTTTCATTGTCTTTGTCTTTTTATTGCTGACCTTCATACCATATCTATTACAACAGCTATTCAATTTAGTCAGAGAATCTTGCAGACTTGTAGCAGATTTATTTAGAAGTATAACATCATCCGCATAAAGCAAAGAGCTGACATTAACATCTCCAATTTTGATATCATGTTTAATACCACTCCTTAATAATGTGATCCATATAGATAATGAATAACAGAGGGGATAATGTACATCCTTGTCTCACACCAGACTTAACATTAAACCATCTTCCTGTACTTCAGTTCTAACTGCTGACTAACAACTCAAATAAAGACTAAGTATTGCTTGATATAATGCCCCATTGACACCATATAACTGCAGCGTATTCAATAGCTTCTCTCTTGGCACCTTGTCATATGCCTTTTCCAAATCGACAAAACTTAAATACAGATCTTTGTTATATTCCCATGCTTTCTCGACTAATTGTCGTAAAGTGAAGATCTGGTCCTGACAGCCTCTATTTGGCCCGAATCCAGCTTGTTCTTCACCAAGCTTTTCTTCCACAATTCTTCTCAACCGTTTCTCAAGTATACTTGCATAGATCTTTTCAGGAACACTCAGTAGGGAAATACCTCTGTAATTCTCACATGCAGTTTTATTTCCCTTTTTATATATGGGTACTATGAGAGCTCTACTCCAATCATCGGGAATTCGTCCCTCTGTCCAGGCCTTCTGGACTATGCAGTGCAGCCACTGTAAGACTTATACCACCATACTTCAGCATTTCTGGTCGAATATCATCTACTCCTGATGCCTTTCCACATTTCAAGCCTTTGATGGCTTTTTCTACTTCAAGTATGGATATGTATTCCTGACTGCATGCCTGGTCAGTGTTTTTTACCACTATGCTGTCATCACTGCTTGTTTCATTTAGAAGTTTTTCAAAGTAATTACTCCATACTTCAAGGATATCTTTTTCTCCCATTTTCATGTCACCTTTATCATCTCTAACTCCTTTTACAGCACTCTTTCCTCCATTCCTAAGCTTCTTCAACAACCTCCAGAATATTTTGCCACCTTCTTGATATTTATTTTCTATATTCTTGCCAGAGTCCTCCCATGACTTTTGTTTAGTTAGTTTTACAGTGTTTAGCTTTCTTGCATTTGTCTCTATATTCTCTAAGAGCACAAGCTGACTTATTTGACAGGAACTTTTGATATGCTTTCTTCTTTTCCTTCACTGCCTCTTTAACTTCCTGTGTCCACCAGGGAGTTCTGAGTTTTTTATCCTTGCAAATTACCTCACCACATGCCTCTCTGGCAGAATCAATTAATGTTTTCTTCAGAGTTTGCCACTGAATCTCCAAGGTTTGATTCCTGTTCTGAAACTCTTTCATTTTTTCTTCAATAATCTTTGTGTATTTTAGTCTACAGTTCACATCTGAGAGCTGCTCAACTTTTATTCGCTTTAAAACTTTCTTACATGTTATTCTTTTCGATATGAAATTCAATTTTATCTTGCTCAAGACTAAATAGTGATCACTTCCAATTTCAAATCCTCTGTACACTCTGGTGTCCTGCACCAGGGAGAAAACATCACTATCAACAATAACATAGTCAATGAGACTTTTCTTATTCCTTGCCTCTTCACTCCATGTGAATTTGTGCACATTTTTATGTTGGAACATGGTGTTAGTAATAACAAGTCCATGTCCTGAGCAGAAATCCAACAGATATTTGCCATTATTATTAGCTTTGCTCTTTTCTCCAAATTTTCCCAAACTATTTTTGTATGTCTCACAATCATTTCCTACTCTGCTATTTAGATCCCCAACAAGGACCAATTTTTCGTTGTGTCAGTTGCTTTTTCTAAGGCTTCAAAAAATTCCTCCACTTCTACTTTAGTAGAACCCTCTGTGGGACCATAGGCACAAACATGTCTCATTGTCCAGTTCCCCATTCTCATATTTGCCCACATTACTCTACTTGAGACTGACTGCCATTCAAGAAGATTAGCCTCGTATTTTGTGTTGAATACTATGTCTACTCCTTCTTTTCCTAGATTGTCATTGCCCCTGAATATAACATTTTGTATTTATTGCTCAGAAAGATCCTACCAGTTTTTGTCTTTTTTTGTTTCAGTCACTCCTATTATGTCGATCTGGTACTTATCTAATTCCTCAGCTAGCTCCATTTCTTTGCCATTCAGGCTTCTTAGGTTGATAGTACCGATCTTTAACTCTGGTGATGTTGAGTTGGGATGTGTTTTCAGATTTGTTCCAGTAGCTGACTTTTCGCTGTTCACCCTGGTTCCCTGGCGAACAACGGGGGCCTTTTTTAACCAGGGCGATGCCCTAGCCGGCATGAAATTTTGTCATGTTGTACCATCATTTTTTATTTTGGTTTAGCCAATAAGAATACAATTTGGTCGGCTAAATCCCAAATTGCCAGCCCATCCTCGTTCGTTCAGTATCCAAGTAGATACCCAACAGGGTGCACCATGAGAAGGTGAGGATTGGACATTAGATCAGAAGCCCTGGTTGGTTCTCCGCATTCCTTTAAAGGCTATGTGGAGGTCTCCTCTCAGTTATACAGCTTTGACCCTTAAGCACTCCTTATTTAGCAAATCCCTACCAAATAGGGACTACTGCTTATTTTAATGTTAGAATGGGTATGCTTTATCAGACATACACAACACTTCTCAAAGATCCAATTGCAGTAACATGAGGACCCAGGATAGTTGGGATTCTCTCATTATGTTGCTTCTTTCTCCATTCTGGCTATTCATCTGCCTAGCTGTTGATCTTAGGTTGTGCTTAACTGCAACTGGTCGTCTTGTAATTGAGATGATACAGTAATGTTTCTCTTCTCTTGCCTTATTCCCGTTTGACACTCCTGTTAATTCTGTATGTTTGCTGGCATTGTACCATGACTAGCTACACTTCTTCACAGCTTATTGTTCAGTTTTGGAAGGATGAAAACCTTGTCTGGTGAAATAATACCAGGCTTATGCATCTGTGTAACTGGCTGTTGGTGAATTTCACCTGGTGATTTTAATAAGGTACTTCAGACTTCTTATAAGAAGTCTGAAGTACCTTCTTAAAAGTTGCATGTTTTGGTCTCTAGAACTGGATTTTCAGATTATCTAAAAAACCTATTCTCTAATATATTCGTATCTCATGATACGAATGTATTATAGAATAGGGTTACAAACTGTGCTGTTGTGGTTATATATATCTAAGTTCTTTATTCTTGTCAGCTGTGCCTTTTGTTGTACTTTGTACTTCCTTTACCCTACTTTGCCTTTTGTATCTTCTTTGACTTAACTATTGTTAATGGTCGACAGCCTGAAGCTATGAACTGCCACCATATATTTATTTCTCTTATCTCTCATGCTCTATAGTCTAACAAAATTTATTTGTTTAATGACTGTGCCAGTTAGACTATATATTGAGTGCAAGAGTATGAGATCTTAAACCAGAGACAAAGTAGATATCGTTCATATTCCCTGCTTAAATTTATTCTTACATTTAATTAGTCATGGCTTAAATAAAAATCATATACTTCTCTTATGCAGGTTAGAGTTTTTTGTTGTTGTTTACAAACCATTTAATTAAGACTAAAGGAATATTTACAGAATGATACAGTATATGCACAAAGTTGTCACAATTTCCTTACTACTCTAAACTTTGGTTCTGAGCTAGTTTATGAGTTAACATTACTTGATTATGAGACACGTTGGTTAAGCCTAATTTACCATTACTATACAATATCTCACAACCATAGACATTTCACAAATTCTTTACATACCTTCAGTAATACAACTACTTACATATCCTTTTCAGCAGACAGTTTTTCACATTATCCTATTGTTCTTTCTCATTAAAATCATCTTTGTCTTTGCTTACTGTCTTGCTCCTTTTTTTCCCTTTGATTTCTTACCTTGTTCAAGAAGTCAACTGTGCCTTTCTTTATTTGATCCGTAACATACCGGCGATTCATAGCTCCTTTCTTTCCCAGTGACTCGACAGAAATTTTCCCACATGGCAATGATCCATTTAGACAATGAACGACGCTTCTCTTTCAGTTCCCAACGACGAATGGTGGTGATCTCAGGTAAGGGAAAGCCTAGAGAATCTTGAGCCGAATTTCTTCTTGGACAAACTGCCTTTTATAGGTCTGAACCTCCATTGTGCAAATGCGCACATCTCTCGAAATTGGTCACGTGTTTACTTTCTGACATCATTTTTTGTGCATCTTTGGAATTCTTTGTCCATGGCAACTATAGTCACATATTGACCTCTGGACATGATGATGTCATTCTTTGCGAATCTCTGGAATTCTCCATCCATGGTAATTCTCAGAATTTTCTCACTAATCTTAGCATTATCTTACTCACTTAACATTATTTAGTAGCTTTACTTGATGATGTCAGGTGTCACATTAAATTAACAAAGGTTCAATACAATACTTTTACATAAAGGATTATTTAACAATTTTCTGATTACATTCTCCTATTAAAAAAAAAAAACATGTAAAACAGAATACAAGTTAAGAAGTCGCTTTATCTTGAGAGATTTTACAGTTCCTTATATTGAAACATGGTGAACCCAGGTCTTGCCATCAGAAGAGCAAACATGGCAGCTACATTCTTACTGAATTGTAATCATTAGATACCTGGCTTAATTTGTACTTGCAAATGATATGTGTTGTGGAAATAATTTCCACATAGATGTAATAATTTTGTACATGTTAAATGCATGTTGCCAATAAGAAGATATTGCCTAATACAGTCATCCCTTCACTTGGATCGAGGCTCCGTTCCATCTGGCAGGATGTAAGTCGATTAAATTAACAGAGTTATAAAGGTTGGGGGCTTAACCATAATAAATATACTGTCATTTTAATTTTTAAATCTTATAAAACTGTACTGTGCATTACTGCCACTTTAAAAACAGCAGAATGATCGCCCAAATCTTTCAACAATCGCATCTTCATTACCTTCCCTATGTGAGGGACCAGGCTCTGGCTCTTCTGGTGTAACCTTTGTTTTTTGATGAAAATGTGCTTTATTATTCCTCTTCTTTTCATTGTAAATTTGTTTATAGCAAGCAAACTTATCATGTACTTTCCTTTTTACTAATAAGTAGCATTCAACATTGGGGGTCCATGTCTTCAGCCGTTACGAGAACATTACTAACTGCAAGACTTTTTACTGTAAATTGTTAAACTACCTCTTCTTGTTTCTCATAATGAGCCTTAAACACTGCAAGAACTCCTGATCCATTGGGATGTCTGGAGTATTTTCTAGAATTAATAAAATTTTAAATTCTACATTTTCTCTCGCACAATAGCTTTCCATTTCACTTCCATACATAACAGTTGATTCAGGCATCCTCAAATTTTGGAGTCATCCACGACTTCTTATTGCTCTGATAATGAACTGGAAGAGTATGCTTCCTAATCTATTTAAAGACTCGTTGATTCTCACTGTGCCATATCACAGATGGTTTCAGTTTATATCCAGCCCCATTATCCCTGACAGAATCGTAATATGGTCTTTAAAAGCTTTGAAACTAAGCATAGGTTTTAGCTTTTTGTGGATAAATGTCTGCTCTGGCTTTTTTTTTTTTTTTTTTTTTTTTTTTTTTTTTTTTTTTTTTTTTTTTTTTCCAAAACAAGGTCTCATCCATACTAAATATTTGCTGTGGTAAATAATTTTCCTCATTAATGATTTTATCCAATTTCTCCACAAACTCCTTGGCAGCCTTCTCATTGGCACTTGCATGCCGTATATTTTCCCATTATGCAGTGCAAACTGCTGCTTGAATCTCATGAACCACAAGCGTTGAATTCATAGTCGTAATCAGGATCCTGCTTTCTCCTTCAACATGTTGAAGAGAATTAGTGCCTTAATAGTTATAGTGCTAAGGGATATACACTTTTGGTTCAGATCCTCTATCCATGATGCAAGTAGCTTTTCCGTATCACCAATGGGAGACTATGTCATTGCTTCATCACTATCGTGGATTTGATGGAAGCAGATCCTTTCACAGCCTCTACAATTTTATCCTTATTTTTCAAATGGTCGTCACTGTAGAATTGAGACCTTCCAAAGTCATGTGTGATCACATTGACAGCTTCGTGTTGCTTTATAACTTGCAACTTCATTTCAAGATCAATTGCTTGTCTCTCTTTTGTGATTCTTCACTGGGTTTTTTTGATTGGGCATGTAGAGACCATGTTGCACAAAATATTGTGAAATATTTAACGATAAATGCACAATCTATTTCTCAAACACAAAATCAATAGAGGAACTGTTGACATGTGCCAGCTGCTGAGGGAGGTATCTACTGAATGTGTTGTAACTGTGCATCGTCATTGTTGCTAAATAGAAACCTTTTTTTACTTTATGCTTGCCTGCATCTTGTTCGAAAGTATAGCTGAAAATGTTATTTATTACCTTATGGGATCACAGACATATCTTTAAACAGTCATGGGATGACTGTATATGTAAACATTTCCTGCATTAGTGTGTGTGTGTGTGTGTGGTAAATTTTGTGCTGTTTTATATATTCTGTGCATTTTTATGTTTAATGTTATTTTTTATGCTTGAGTTTTATTTTTTTAATTTTTTACAGAGTTACCAGACCTTGAGTGATGATCCCAAAGTTCTTCTCTTTTGTAATAATTTGTCCACTTATTATCATTTATTCATGTAGATGGTATAAAATAACCAAAATATATGCCATAATTTGATTTTTCATGCTTTATCAGCCTTCATATTTTTTGGATGTTTCATGAACAAAATTATACAGTGACAGACTAAGACATTTTCCAGAAGACTGTTTCAAATTAATTCTTCTCAATTTTGGTAAATTATCATTTTAAAGTTTGTGTATTGAGTTTTTCCTTAGCAATTTTATTAGCTTCTGCTTTTATAAATATATATATATTGCCTGTATAAATATAGAAGGGGGGAAAGCCTTCTGCATTCTTTAAGTAACTTTTTTTCTCCCTCAAGTTTAAAAATGTCTTGTAAAAAGTTTTCACTGGATAAGCTTACCCTCCCTCCCCCTTTGCCTTCCCTTGCTATGGTAGCTAGTCCTCCATAAGTGCTGTGATTATTTACATTTACCTTCATTTTTGATATCTTGTATGGCTTAGTGAAGTACAAACCTTGTTCTTAAATCTTATTTTGTATGTGCAGAGCATCTACTGTGGTTATAACATTTGAGGTATGTTACAGTTGTTAGAATGTTTAATGTTTGTAGAAATCATTTTGTTAAGTTGACCTCTACTGTAGAACTGTCCTCATCTCTTATTGTTATATAAGGAAATTAATTGGAAGTTTTTATGGCTTGATGGCTTAAAAGATATGTAAGACTTCTTTATATATCTGATGCATCCAACTTCTTGGCAGAGCATTGCTCTAATGTTTGTATTCAAATGACTAATTAAATAGCTTAATTTGAGACAAGCTGTATTTAGATGCATTTTTTCTGTCTAGCAAAGTTGTCTCCCTTTTGCAAATGGGATTCCGACTCTGACTGAAAAATGTATTTCATTTATTCATGTAACTATTGTAGTCCAAATGCAGATTTAACTATTGAACTTTAAAAAAAATTGCATTTCAAATGGCTTTAAATTTGTCACCTTTCTTGCATGTTCTTTTGGTGCAGATTAGTAATCATGTGATTTATAAAACAGCATAAAAAATTTCATTGGGTTGTGGGTGTAATAACAAACATTGTACAGAAGGAGAATTTGCATCTTTAAATTTTTTTTTTGATTATAGGTTTGTAAGTAAGTAATGAGTTTAGAAGGTTTGTCTTTAAATATAACTTAAATTGTTATTCTACTGTTACTATTTTAAAATACACTTTTGAACGAAAGGTAGGACTTTTTTTACATGTGGAATTGCATGCAAAATCTGACCAGGTTTTATTTTAAAGAGAGAGAAACAAAAAATTCTTCGTTAAAAGCAAAATCTGATTTGTATATACATTTTTCAGTCAGATTTTGAACAGCTTGTATTGCCAAATTTGACTAATGATTTTCAGTATTACATTTTTTTTCAAAATACCATCACTGTTAATCTTTAGCCTATGATTTGCTGCTTTTTTTTTTTTTAGATGCATTATTAGTGTTTATCTAATGAATGGAATGGTTTTAAGAAATTCTGCAAATTGGGGTCATTCTTTTTAAATGAAAAAAAAAGTTTTTGCTGTATGCCAAATTAATTCTCCAAGAATAGTTGCTTGAATAATAATAAAAGTAATGGCTTTTGTTCTTAAAGGATGGAAAATATCTGTTTGTTTGGTGTACATATCATGAAGTTCCGTTTAAACTGTTAACATTTCCAGACTATTTCATCTTCATGCTTTCAGACAACTCCTTGTACTTTGATTTACATATCCATATAATAAAAGCAAATATTTGCACAGTTTAGTTTGTTTTCTCATGGGCTTTTTCCTCTCCCCTTCCCCTTTTTTTGATTATAAAATATAAAAATATGAAGTGATAAACATGTTTTTAATTATTATTATTTTTTTTTTTTAAATGGGATAACTAGTCTTGTATAGACCATTCACAACTTCATGCTAAGAGGCCAACAGTTTAAAAGTTGTATTAAGGCATGTGTTAATAAATAAAAAAAAATAATAATAATAAAACAATTGTGACAGGATTTGCTTAGTCTGTCTCCTAACTTTCACTTTAATGAAATCAACTACCAAAATATGCATATTGATAATCATTAGTTGCAGTAGGGCTGACAACTCATGTAATTAAAACAAATATACTTCAGTGGTGTGAAAATGGATCTCATATAGTCATAATATTGCAGAGTGTCTGTCTCCCGCTGCTTTTACTTCTTATACAAAAATGAAAATAGGTGAAACCAGAAGAAAGACTCCTCTAGTCTTATGAAATATCTCTCGTGGCACACTTTGAAAAATATAAAAATCATTCCCTTAGAAATGATCATTAGTGCTGCATGACATTGAAGTGATTATGTATATATATTTTTTTTTAAATGCTTAGTTTTTGTTGCTGTAAGTTGGTAATATAGAAGTTCTTCATTTGCAGGCTCTTAATATGAAAAACCTACTTCCAATCTCAAAATACCTCTCAGATTTTTATCTAAAATAAGTCTTTACTTAAGTGATTTCACAGCTGCTTTTGCAGTGTTATTCAACTGCATAATAATATGGTGTGTGTGTTTTACTAGTTATGAAGTATATCCTGGTGAACAGATGTTTTTTGTGATATTGCCAGTGTGAACCTTTTTTTTTATCCTCATGTCCAGGCTGATACTCATACATCCAAAATATTTCAAAGACATAGCTTTGGGTTAAGTTTTCTTCCAGATTGGTCTTATTTTATACATCTAAATTGATGAGATCTGGCATTTCCAAAAAGTTCTAACTGCTTCATTTCTTCCATAACTTCACCTTTCACGGGATTATCAAAATAGCATTTGGCTTTGTCTGTTTTGATAATCTTCCATTCTGTTTAAATAGCATGTCGTTTTTTTTTGTTTTGTTTTGTTTTGTTTTTATATAACTTTGTAGTTTAACTTAATAAGTTGATGCCATCTTTTTCATTCAACTAATTTTCTTCAGTTCACAGTTATGATTTTGACTGGTTTTTCCAATTAAGCTTTCCAAATTACTTTCTCTACTAAGTTGGATTTGATCAACTCTTGCTTTTATCTTCTAAACTGCTAAATGCATTAACCAACTGATATCTTGGTCTTGTTTTGATGTCAAGTTCTTTTATTTTAATATCTTAGCATTTAATATGGTTTTCTGCTATTGTTGCAATCTGTTTGTTCTCATTCTTTCAAAATTCTATAATCTAGTTTCCAGTCTTTGAAAACCGTCTCATATATTTATTTTCAAATTTTTTATTATTATTAAGAGAGCCTTCCAGGAAGTAGGGGACTCATCGAGGGAGGCTACATGCACCAACTATCATACTTATTCTTGAATTCATTCACACTGTTTGCACTCACAACTTCCAATCATGCTCCACCCTATGAGAAAAAAATCTAGCCCTCAACCCCTTCTTAGCGGCATTCCTTCTCAGCTTCCAAGGATGTCCTTTTCCCGCCCTCCATAAATTGAAAAATCCTGTATGACCCCTTTCAAAAGCTTGTAAGTCTCAATCATATATCATCCCTCTTTCTCCTGTTTGCTAGTGTCTGCAATCTACAAATTTTATCTGTCTTCATAATCAACATTCCACAATCCTTATATCATTTTGAACACTCCTTTGCACTCACTCTCTCTCCACTATATCAAAATCACAACGGAAACCAGGAGACCTGGTTTCCGTTGTGATGGCAAAATGACATCATTATCTTTACATATGAACATTCGTTTCAGCATTACAATTATCTTTTGGCGGGTATTTGCAATCTTTGCTACATGATCCCTAAACTTCAACTTCCTGTCTACTAACACTCCTAGATCCTTAGTCTCATCATTTTCTTCTAGCATAATCATGCCAAAGTGACTGACTACATTTATTGACACTGAACTGACATCCATTTTCCCATGCCCACAATTCCAGCCTATTCAAATCGTCTGCATATTATCAGCATTCCTGATTATCTCTTATCTTTGCATCATCAGCAAATAGCTGTGGTCACCTGTCAAATCCTTCTCAGCAACATTAATGTACAGACTGAATAACGGTGGTCAAAGCACCGATTCTTGTGATACACTGCTGGTTACCTTAAATCATGCAGTCAGCCATCCTCTTATCCACACTAATATTCTGTAATCCAAACCCATATTCAGTTTATGCAACAGTCTACCATGCTGTATTCTGTCAAAAGCCTTAGCAAAATCCAAAAGTATCATGGTGTATCCATTCCCCTTGTCTAGTTCAATGGTAACATTGTTATAGAATGTGAGCAAGTTACAAAAACATGAGCTTCCCTTAGTAAACACATGTTGCTCATTACAAAGTAGACATTCACTGTCAATCCATTTCCGAATGCAAACCATAACCAATTTTTCCAAAATCTTCACTACAATTTTGAGATATTAATTGGTCAATAGTTGGATACGTCGGTCTTTACACTACCCTTGTGCAATGGAATTACCATACGTTCTTTCCATTCTTGCATAATCTTCCCTGTTCTGAGATTCGTATTAACCAGTGTGGTCATTGGAATAGCCAGTTCAGCTGAACACTCTTTTAGCATACATGTTGATATCTCGTCAGTCCCTATTGCTGAATTCTTATTCAGTTTGTGCAACAGTTCTAATACCTTGTCCTCATAAAATTGAGTTTCTTCATCCATTGAAGAGGTAGCAGTGAGCTCAATGTTGCATACACCAGGTTGATAGCTTTTAACAAAATGGGCACATATTAGTTGAACAATGTCTTCTACATCTGTAACGCTCATGCCATCTGCATTTAGAAGTGTTATTCTTTCATATTAATTATTTTTTTTGCAGCATATCAAGAGAATTCTTGTGGGTTGTCTTTAGCGCACAGAGCCAGTTTCTTTTCATACTTACTTTGCTTTCTGTACAAGAGTTGACTATTCTAGCCTGATGCTTATAATTTTTGTAACGGCCATCATACTTATGCACACAGTATTCCTTCTCCATCATCCTTTTCTTACAAATCTCTTGCTTAATAAGATTACATATCCATTTGACTCCTACCTATTTATGCTTTGAACTCTCAGCACACATTCAATATCACATCATTTAAGTATCGTTTAAATGCTTCCCATCCAGCAACCGATCCCATTCCACTGAACTCAATTCACTCCCCAGTTGGTCATAATTTCCTGGTTTGTAGTTAAGCACATAACATTTTCTGAATGGAACATTCATAAACTTAGTCTCTTCCCAAGTGAGTACAACATGATCTCTGTCATCAACCAGAGGAAAAATAGTTGTCTTTAACTGAAACACCCAAATCTAACACTCTTTCACCTAGATTTCCTTCTGTCAAAGTCAAAAAAAAAGCTAATATCATTTACCACAATACAGCATTTGCTCTACTTAGAAAGAATTTGTCATTCGAGATTCATTCTCAACCAAATAGACTCTCAGTGGTATGACTTATTCACAGACGTTTCTAATATCCTAGATCAGGGTTTCTCAAACTGTGTTCTGAATAGGTGTTCCGCGAGAAGGTCTGGAATTTGTCATTTTAGTTTTCTAAGCATTTTTCATGAATAAATATTTTATAGTAGAAATATTCGGAGGAGAATAATATTCATGAATATGTCAAAGCTCAGACCCAGAACGCCTAATGACATCTGTGTATCGTTAATTTTCACACATCGGAACCTTTCAACATTTGAGAAAGTTACCGCGGATTATAACAATGGTGGCATATCCTCTGTTCTCAAAACTAAAGGAAATTACATTTATGTAGCAAATGTCAGTGACCAAGCGGCATATTTTTAAACATGGAAATATTCATGAATCATTGTTTAATTTTCACACATAGAAATCTATCAACAATCGGTAAAGAGAATACTGCCGTTTATGACCGATCATAAAAATGGCCTACAAGCTGATTACAACAATGGGCAGCATGTTCACAAAACTGAACAAAATAACATCTGTGTTGCAAATGTCAGTGACCAATCAGCAAGGAAGTATAAAGAAAATTTTTACACTGAAATTGAAGATCAAAGTAGTCTGTAGCTGGTTCTCAGATCTAGTAATACTGAATACTTTCTTCGCAAGTTCATATTGCAGTGTGTAAGTGCTTGTTCTGAAACCGGAGTGCCGTGATTTTTTTTAAAGTAATAGGAATACAGATTTAAATTCTAGTATGAATAAGAGACAAGGCGCTTTGTTTAATTTTGGTGTTAAGAAATCTCTTATTGAAGGTGTTTGTGACGGAAAAGATGGGAAGTCATCCACCTCAAGCCTACAAAGATCTCCAGGATGTACAAAAGGAGGGGAAAAGTCTGCATTCACTTGTAAGTACTTGTATTATAAATATATTTGGTGATCAGAATGGGATATGTCAATGAAAATCGGCACAAATTAATTTAATGATGGTTTATTGATGCTTTAATTAAATTAATAAAAATCAGCTAAATTACTGATTATTTATTAATTAATACATTACAAAATAACCAAGGTGTTCCGTGAAAATTTCAGGATTTGTGAAGTGTTTCGTTGTAGAAAAAGTTTGAGAAACCCTGTCCTAGATGAGGAAACTTGGTAACTTTTGGACAACACTATTCACAAAAGTTATACAAAAACTTTCAATCAAAGTAAAAAGACACAAATTAAAAAATTTAGCGCACTATATGATAATCACATCAACTATAAACCTTCCCTACCAGACAACTAAGTCATTGTGAACCAATCTAATCGCATCTTAACAAAACCAGAGATTTCTATTCTCAAAAAAGGATTCAATTTCGCCTTAAAACCAACTACTGTTCCAAAAATGGACTTTATCTGCAACTTAGAGAAAGCCTTCTCATTACTTCTACACACAATAGCCAATGACCTACGATTAAAAAGCAGCTTTATCCTCTTCGCTCCCTCTAGATATTCTCACACCAACTCTAGCACTATGGAAAGAAAAGTACTACTCAAATTAAAGAACAACAAAGAAATCATTATACTGAGAGCAGACAAAGGCAACAACATTCTCATCTTAAATACTCAGGAATATGAAGAAAAGATCAATAATCTCTTATCAGACACATCTGTCTATGATGTTCTTAACACGGATCCTACTCACAAAAACGATCTTGATGCCAGTGAACTATTACGTGATATGACCAACTGGCCTGTGGATTTAATCAAAAAACTAAAATCTATGCATCCGTTAACTCCAAGACTATATAGTGTTCCCAAAATCCATGAAGGTACACCACTACATCCAATAGTATATGGTATCCATTTCCCCTACTTACAAACTTACAAATATCTAGCCAAAATGTTACAAGAACACATTCACAATGCGGATTCATATATCAAGAACTCGCAACATTTCTTGGAGAAATTAAAAAACCTGTATCTCTGAAGATAATATTATGGCTAGCCTGGATGTCACATCTCTATTCACAAATATTCCAGTTTCAGAAGTCATCAACCTCTTAGAAAACTTGTTCCCACCAAACATCACCAAGTTGTTCAAGCATTGTTTAACTTTGAATTATTTTACATGGCAAAAAACCTATACTACAACCATCTTACTGGATTACCTGGGTAGCCCTCTCTCCTTGTGCCAACCTATTCTTAGAAAATTTGGAAACTCAAATGTTATCCCAAATTACCCCTAAACCAACCCCATGGTTTAGGTATGTTGACATCTTCATCATTTGGAATCACAAAAAAAAAAAAAAAAAACTAATGGATTATCTGAACAAAATTAATTGCTTCCACAGCACTATCAAGTTCACATTGGAACTAGAAAAAGATAAACTTCCATTTGTAGATGTCCTTATTAAGAAACAAACTGAAAATAGCATCCACCTGTCGGTATATAGAAAACCTGCCAACACTGGATGCTACTTCCATTTCAACTCGTCTCACCACATATCCCAGAAACTCAGCATTATCCATATGCTTAAAAAAAAAAAAAAGTCAGGGTCTGTGGTACAGTGTACCACAGACCCTGGCGACTTACAAGAAGAATTAACGAAAATATCCAGAGATCTATTCCTAAATGGCTACCCTACAAGACTCATCAACAAGATTCTCTTTAATGACATACCACAAAGACAACGAGGTGAAACCCAATACATCAGCTCTATAACAATTCCATTTGTTAGTACCATATCCAAAAAATTAGCTCTTCTTTTAAAACCATATAATATCAGAGTAACCTTCAAACCTATTGAGACCATTCAAAAGTTTATAAGATCCCCGAAAGATAGCCATCCTTTCTATAAATACTCTGGAATTTACAGCATATCCTGTTCATGCGGCATCAATTACATCAGGCAGACCATCTAGAACAAGACAGAAAGAAGACATAGGCTATGTAAGGATATATCAGGCCTTTCTTCCCACTTCGCCTCTACCAACCATAATATTGAATGGGATATGGGTCATATGCCCTACATAGAAGAGAACTACCATTTGTCGGTTAGTTTCCTAGTTTCTGTTACTTTCCATTGCTTACCTGTATCCATGAAAATGCTGACAGATATTAGTCAGTGAAACATGTCGGATATTAAACAATTATTTACTTGACTAACATACTGAATTAAGTCTTTAATTTATATTTTATAATACAGGTAGGTTCCCCCTTTACGAATTAATTGACTCCTGTTCTCAAAGTGGGGGTTTATTTACCTTAGAAATGATGCTATAAGCGAGAATTACGTTCGTCATCATCATTATTCAGACCCAATGACCCTCGAGTACCCAAATAACATAAGGGTAGTAAAATAAGAGGAGTTGGCTGGTAAGGTCTTATAGGAAAGATTAAAGTGGGTGGATCTTCTCAAAGAAGAGGGTAGATCCAGCTAGGCGACCATGGGAGTGCCACTTCCCTTACAATCAAGATGATTGGGCCTGTTTGTCTACGAGTCCTTCAGTATATTCGGACAATTCCCCCCATATATATATGTTACCGCTAAAGTGCAGAAATCAGTTATTCTACAGATTATCTATATAATTATTGTGCAGATTAACTAGGGTGATCCGTTAAAGTGCCGAAAATTGTTTCATTTCTCAGATTATCTAGATAATCTGCACATTACCTACTAGGCACTCGTTAAAGTGAAAATAAGATCTTTGCTGGAACAACAGCAACGTTTCTGTACGCTTAAATTAATAAATTAACATAATGTTATTTATTTTTCGATATCTAAAGAATCAAGTTAATACAATCAACAAATTAGTTGATAGAATCAATCAATTCAAAAACTATAATACAAAGAATCAAACGGTTTAAAATATTATTACAATTAAGGAAATGAATGTGCAAAACATGACACTGGCGAAATTAAAAGTTGAGGGAGAGTAGGGAAAGGATATGAGAGAAACAAACTTTTGAACTTTAACGATAGGGAAGCCGTTAATGTGCATATTACCTAGGTAAAATGCGGAAAACCCTTGATTCCGCACCTTAACGGAGCAAATCAATTAATCTGCAGATTAGCTAGGAAATATGCACATTAACGGCTTTCGAGCTTTAGCGGTAACATATAAAATTCAATAATTCGAAAAGTATAGAGAATAGCACGATGCGGTTTTCACAGAAAGACACGGGATTTTTTTTTTTAATAACGAAATATTTTATTGTCAGAATAATTACATTCGTCACCAACAGGTGGCGCTGTAGGAGCTGATACCTGTCGCTATTTAAACCGTGAGGTACGTAAATTTCAGACGTAGTGAATACTGAAGTTAAACTTTCAGCATATTTAACGTTTATTAGTGAAGTTAAACGTTCTGCCAAGGTGAGGCATGTTATCGTTACGAGATAAAGCACTTTTAGTTAAGCTGTATTATCAGAACTCCGAATGTGCAAGTGCGGCTTTGCGCACCTATCGTTCGATGCGGGGTATTAGAAGTGGAAAGGGACCGATGTCTTGTTCCTCACTGATAGCTATGATGAAAAGGTTTGAGGACACTGGCAATTTGGAAGCGCGTACAAGAAACGGGAGACCCAAAAAACTATTGCAGTTGCGCACAAGACATACACAATCGGCAGCTTCCGCACATTGGGAATGCAGTGCGCGTGAAATTTCAAGACGAGCTGAAGCGCCACCTGTCGGTGGAAAATGTGGCTTCTGGTAATAAAATTTTTCGTTATTAAAAAAAAATCTCATGTCTTTCAGTGAAAACCACATCGTTCTACTGTCTATACTTTTCGAATTATTAAATTTTTACTTTTTCTGTTACGTTTGGATCACCCGGTATATATATATATATATATATATATATATATATTGTTAAAGATACCAAACTATTTTAAACCTGGTTTTACTCCATTTTCCAAGTAAGCAAATAGACAAGTCTAGCTGACCCTGCACGTAGTGCAAGACCAAGGCAACTCAAAAAGTAGAATAAGCTCTGATCACTAATCTTAATATTTACTCTTAATGCAAAGCACATCTCCTGGAGGAAATGTATGATGCTTTGTATTAAAGGCAAGGGGACCACTACACAGATCATTATTGAGGTCTCATCAGTGGAAGCCAGGCTAGAAATACCAAGATTTAAAATACTTGGTATCTTTAACATTTATTATACCCAAGGTACTCTTGAGATTTTTATTTAATAAGGTTAAAACACCTTATGGTAACTTGCTCTGGTAAAATATAAGCTCTGTATTACTAAAATCTTGGTATTTCTAGCCTGGCTCCCACTGATGCGACCTCAATAATGATCTGTGTAGTGGTCCCCCTTGCCTTTAATACAAAGCATCATACATCTCCTCCAGAAGATGTGCTTTGCATTAAGGGTAAATATTAATATTAGTGACCAGAGCTTATTCTACTTTTACCATGAGTTGCCTTGGTCTTGCACTACGTGCAGGGTCAGCTAGACTTGCAACACTTGCAGGCGCAAACTTGACTTGTTTTTCTGTTTGCTTACTTGGAAAATGGAGTAAAACCAGGTTTAAAATAGCTTGGTATCTTTAACATTTATTATACCCAAGGTAAAATACTTTCTACATATATATACAGACACACACACACATGTATGATGGGCTTCCCTATTCGCCACCCTGGGGACGCGCACTCTAGAGGTTGCAGGGGCCCCCGAAAGTAGGAATATATAAAATAAGAAAACGAAGTGATGCATAAGCCCAGAGGTGTTGCCGCCCCTCTCAATACACACCAAAAATATTACAGAAGTCAAAATGATGTATAGGTAAATAATTAAAACACTGTTTATTTTTGAAGTAAAACTTTAATTTCAACATTCTAAAATGTTATTTTTGTTACTTTTCTGTTAGCAATATTGGCGAAGTCTATTTCATGTAGGTGATTTAGGTAATTACCTAATTCTTAATCAATTTTATTTAGAAAAAACTCCTCACAACTAGCAACACTTACAGTACTTGTGAGGTAAACTTGCAGTAGTATTACAATATTTGGAACTCAGTTCTCGAGACTATTTTAGAATTAACTACAAAAGTTCAAAAAGGTTCAAAGTGCCGCCTGGTGGGGGACCTCCCCCCCCCCAGCTACGCCACTGCATAAGCCTCTCTTCATCGGTCAAGCCGCCTTATCTGCCGTATTACTAGGATAGTATATAGTATAGTATCTTATTAATTCATTTTAAGCTTCATGGATTTTCTGATCTGTGCACAAATAAGGGTTTTACCTTACAATTGCCAGCAGTGATGCGATCTTTTGATGCTTTAAAATCTGGCATTGATCTCTCTTTTTTTTTTTGCAATGTAAGTTCTTGCAGGCATCGGTTTCCAAAAAAGGCCCGTCTCATCAGCGTTAAACTGCGATGGCGAGTAATTTCCTTCTTTAATTATTTCTTCTAATTTGCATAAGATTTTGCAGCTTCACCTTGTTCTTTAATGTTATGTCAACCAGTTCGCTTTTTATATAGCGGTCAAACCACTAACAGCAAAAGTCTCTCTGCAGTCGTCTCCTTTTTGGTCTTTCAACATTTTAGAAATTACTAATGCTTTAGTACAAATCGTTACTTAGGTAATAGGCATGTTTAATCGTTAAGTTTGTTCGCTTACCCAAGCAGTTAACAGTTTTTCCATATGAGGAAATTATACTGTCCGTTTCTTTATTACGCAACCATATATAGATTGCGCATTTTTTAATTATTTCGAATATTTTTCTCTATCCTTTAAAGTCATGGAAACTGTAGAAGCGGCAAGAGAAAATTTCTCAGAAAGGGCTTTAACAGTGCTATCTGCTTGATGGCTGGTAATTTCGTATATTTTCTCTAATTGCTTTTCTTTGTTTCTTTTCCTCATTTTCAGGTTTTGCACTGTTGCTTCTTTTTGACATTGTTGGAAAAGTGAAAGGGTTATAGTTAGAAAGAAGACAAAAAAAAAATCAGGTGTAATTGAAAACCACGAATAATACACTCGCATCGCCAAAGCTCGTTCTAACTGGTCATTATATACTGCGTGATTCCCCATACACGCCTAATCGCCTTCGCCGCGCACAATTTAAAATAAAAATTCCGATCCGAAAAATTCGTAAAGTGAGAACTACCTGTATAAATGGAACATTTCACAGTAATAAATTTATAGCCTATAACATGAGCTTGCAAGTCAACAGTTGGAATTGTAAGATGGACAAAAAAATAAATGGTCTGGTTTGAAATAAATGGTCTGGTTTGATATAAAACCAGGTGTAAGGCAACGGTGCCCACTTTCCCCACTGCTCGATGAGTCTTTGGACTCCCTGGAGGTGCGACATAATAATAATAACGTTAAATCAAAATTTAGAAGTCATACAAAAGTTGGATTCAGAAGACAAAATAAAAAAAATTGTGATATGTGATGTAGGTGAAAACACCAATCCCCGAAAACATAAATTGGCACGTGAAACTTCAGTTGCATTGTTGAAGTGGTACGCACAACAACGTTCCTGTGGAGTTCCAGTTCAGGCAGTTGAATGGAAATCTGCAGCAATTAAATTAGCAAATCAAACGAACATACCATTCAAAGCAAGCGATAGATGATTTTGGCGCTTTCGCAAAAGGCACAGAATTATGAACAAATGAATTTACGGTGAAGCTTCAAGTGCTCCAACAGAAGAGATGGAACCATTTAGGCAAAAATGAATAGAACGTACAAATAACGAAATGCTATTACAGTCTTAGATTTATGATGCTGACGAAACTGGTTTGTTCTGGCTTTCTGTGCCAAAAAAACGCATAAGCACCAAAAAATGAAAAATTGACACCTGGAAGAAAAATCAGCAAGGATAGGATCTCGACGCTGCTTTGCGCTAATGCCGATGGATTGCATAAGCTGACACCTGTAATTGTTGGCAAATCTCGGAAACCTACAGTTTTAAAAAATATAATGAATCATCTGCCCGTTTCGTATTATAACTCTAAAAAGACATGGTTCAACTCGAACATTTTTCAAGACTGACTTTTTAAAGAATTTATATCTGCAGTCAGGAAATTTCAAGTCGAAGAGCTTGGAATACCGCCGGAAGATGTGAAATGTTTATTGTTTTTAGACAACGCTCCTGCTCATCCATCCCAAAATATTTTATGTTCAGGAGATGGAAAATTTAGATGTATGTTTTTGCCAAAAAAACACATCTACCAAACGAATATACCGCAGAAAGTTTTTAGATGACGTAATGGTTGCATTTCAGGATGAAGATAATGAAGCTACAAGAGGTGTGCGTACCTTACAAAACTTAAAAAAGTTAGTTTAAAATCTGCGATTTTTAATTTTGCGGCAGCATGGAAAGAAGTGAAAGTTCAAACATTTGAAGAATGGTTGGAAGAATTTGCTTGACGACGAAGATGCAGACAGACTTGGATTTAGAAAGGCTAGAGGTTAGTGATTACTGCAGGACAATACAGAATACTGGTGGGGAAAATGTAACTGATGAAGATAATTCTGGATATCATATTATGACCGAATGCGCTAATGCCAATATCATGAGGATGGGAGTGAAGATAATGAGGAAGAAGAAACAACACGCCCAAATGTTAAATTGTCATTGATTAGATCACATATCGACGATCTAATAACATTTATTGACAATTCATCAGATAACGAAATTCAGCTTTATTACACACATTTTCGTAATTTTAGGGAGTTAATTATTAAAAAAAAAAAAAAAAAAACCTTGATAGTTTTTTCAAAGCAGGATTAGCTAATCCAGGAGTCGCCAAACTTCTTTGACCGTCGACCCCTTCAAGAGTTTCTTGACTTTTTATTGACCCCCTCTATTTTACTATTACGTAATTATAATAGGACAAGCAAAAAAGACGCTTATTGTGAGTTTTTAGATTGTTTATTTTATAGTTACAGTGTTTATTGTATGCATAATATAGTATATATTATTATATTGGCTTAAGGTAAAGGGATACGTTTTTGACGTCCTTCTTAACATTACATATTTGATAGGAGGGATAAATAATATGTAAAATATAAAATTTAATTTAGATAACAAAATAGCAATAATACAATCTTCCTTATATATATGAAAATAAGACATAAATAAAAGAGTCAATGGGCTTCACTTCGGCGATGTAACATTATTTAAATGAAGGGGATATTAAATCCCAGATTCGGCATGAAACTCTTTGATTCCGATCTTTGAGTTTCTTATTCGGCTTTGAAATAATGTGGGATTTAATATCCCCCTTCATTTAAATAATGAAAATAAGACTTTTATTAACTTAGTATACAATTTACTAACGTGTCAATGTGAAGGGTGTGCTTCGTGACTCTTGACAAGATTAGAAATGTTGAGTTTAAAATTAGTAAGTTTCAGCCTTAAATCGCCACGGAATTCTATATCTAGCTTATTTCTTTGTTTTGTTAAAATGGAATTAACATAACTGAAACCAAAATCGTGGGAATAGTTACGGAGTAACTATTCCCACGATTCACTCTTAATTGCGTTGTCATTCAGGATGGAGATAATCCAAGTTAACCGAATTAAATATTACCCATACAATGATGTCTTATATTTTTCTATCTACCCCTGAGCCTGAATCGACCCCTGGGGGTGTCGATATCGACCACTGAGCTAAACCAAGTGCCTCAACATCGAAGATTAACTCGCCAGAATGGAAGTGTGGATTATATCATCATCCGAAGACGAATAAATAAATAGGAAAAATATTTTGTTTTTATAAAATTTAAATTTTGTTTTGTTTATTTAAATATAATTAGAGCTTATTTTCGGAAAAACGTTTATTTATTTCGATATAGATCGCAGACTTGTTTTTTAGAGTTTCAAACCCACAGTGAGGTTATAAGCAATAATACATATAGAAAACTTCATAAATACAGTACTTAATTTTAATTATATAAAAGTTTCTACATAAGTAAAAACATGTAAATTAGCTAATTTGTCAATTTTTTAACACTCATTCGGAAAATCTACTCTATTATATATATATAATGGACTTTCGGATTTAACGGACACTCCCTCGAATTAGTCCGTTATATCGACGTTTTACTGTATGTATTTAGGCACACTTTTTAGTGAATATGCAAATTAATCTTTGAATAAATAGAATAACATCCTCTGTAGTTGAACTAGTCTATGACGCTCTTTGATTGGAAAGACCTGGTTCGAATCTTGTCTAGGACGCGAAGTATACCTTTAAAAAGGACTTTTCAATTTAAGGTGAGTTACCCGGTCTCATACAGGAATGGTTTTCCTCCTGGAAACTCTGTTCGCCTGTTTTTCTTCCAGCAAAACAGGCAAACTGTCCAACGAACACGTGAATTAAACTATGCAGATAGGATTTACTGCCATATCAGAAAATTAATGAGATTTCAAAGAAGCATAGTTATTTGGCCTTGACAGACCATTGAACCTAACATGTCGTGGGAAATGGGACAATAGAAAAAGCAACGTATGGCGAGGCCATAGATGAATAAATTTTTATACAGTAAGAGAGAAATTAACCGAAACTCTATTAATGGTGTTTAAACTGTGTATAACTTATGGATCTGAAAGTTAGGTTAGAAATAAATCATTTGAGAGAAGACTAGAAACCATAGTTATGAAAGTTCCGGAAAAGATGGGGATGGGGAATGGTATTGATGGCAGAAACATTAAAAATGAAGATATTAAAAAGAAACTTGCTCGTTAGCATTTAAAATGGTGTGATGAGAGAGGAAATGTTAAAGAAGAGGATAATTCCAAGAAAAATACCTAGAGGAAAACAATGATCTGGGTGGATTGATACTGCTAATAGTGATTGCAAGACTGAAATATAAGATTTCAGAATATTTGGGACCTGACAAATAATCGATTAATTTAGGAAAAAAACAAGTAGACATGAAGGCTAGTACTTAAGCATTTTTATTACCGTTGTATCCTGCACATACCGAGAAATTATGATAGTATAATATTTAACCTATTTCTTTGTATATATATAATATAAAAACTGAAATTTGAATTCTTTATACCAAATTCACAGTAATCAATTGTTGAATTCGTGGTTACTGATGATTTTGAAAACTTGAGAATGAGGTACAACAGACATCTAAAAACCATCTCCTAATACATATGCAAAGTTATTTTCTGAAATATCGCGAGTTTCATCGTCAATTATTTTTCTGAGTTGCAAGATTAAAAGTCTGAATTTCAGTGAGAAAGAATCCCCGCTTATCCTAAAGAATTGCGCAAAAAATACTTCTAGAAAAAGTTGTAGTTCGGCTCAAGTCGAACTTATGACGGTATTTCTTGTGAGAATAGCATTATTGAACCACAAATGTTCCTAATACGATGGTGGTCTGAAAAGTTCTCGGCCTAAAAATGAAAAAACGAATTTATAATTTCAAAATTATTTTTATTTTTCAACATAATCTCCCTTAAGATTAATACGTTTATTCCAGCGATGCTCCAGCGCCATTATTTCGTCCCTGTAGTGGTTCTCAGTAAGATTTGCAAAAACCCTCTACAGCTGCAATCACCTCTTGGTTCGAAGAAAAACGCTGACCAGTGAGGAAGATTTTTAGCTTGGGGAAGAAATAGAGGTCAGAGGCAGCCAAATCTGGAGAATAGGGTGGATGTTCGAACAATTCATGGTGTAGATCCCTTAATTTTTCCATTGCCAAAACACCTTTGTGGGCAGGTGCATTGTCCTGATGAAAGATGATTTCTTTCTGCTGCAAACCGGGTCTTTTCTCACGAATTTTTTCTAGTCTGGTTAACTGCTTAACATACAAAGACGTCTGTGACACGTCTTTTGTTTATTGCACCAAAATTTATTTTGAATTTTGGTTTCACATATAAATACAACCGAATATAGACACTAGACAATCTTGTGCCTATTTCCTTTCAGTCGAGAAAAGTTGCCAACAGCGTGTATCGGCTATTTCGTTTGCACAAATTCATCATTATTTTTCAAATAGTGATGAATTTGATCCAGCAAATCACCCTCGCCCAAAAAAAGTGGCAGAAAAACGACCGCTTTCTGATTTTTAATTGATACGTTAAGGGGTTAAAAGGTCGTAATAATATTCTCCGGTTATTGTTTTACCCTTTTCAAGATAATAAACAAAATGGCTTTAGCATCCTAAAACACCGATGCCATAATCTTTCCTACTGATGGAACCGACTTTGACGCTGAACAACCTGCTTCTGTCCACTGTTTTGACTTCTGTTTGGATTCTGGTGTATACTGGTGAATCCAAGTCTCATCCATAGTAATAAATAAATCGACGCACAAAATCAGTTTTATTCTTGTTTAAACGCTCCAAGCACTGTTCAGAGATTTTCATGCGAGTGCGTTTTTGATCTGCTGTGAGCAAGCAAGCACCCATCTTTGCGCAAAGTTTTTTCATTTGCAGTTCTTCATGCAAAATATATCCTACACGTTCTTTTGAAATGCCTATAGTGTCAGCAATTTCACGCACTTTGACTCGCCGGTCATCCAATACCATATCGTGTAGTTGATCAATGATTTCTGGTGTTGTTACACTTTCTGGACGTCCTTCATGTGGATCATCTTCAAGGCTGGTACGGCCACGTTTAAACTCGGCAGCCCATTTCTTAATTGTCGAAAACGAAGGGGAATTGTGCCCATAAACTTTTATGCACTTCGAATGAATTTCTGTTGGTGTTAAACCTTCTTTTACAAAGAATTTTATAACCACACAATACTCAATTTTATCGATTTCAAGGAATACAGACAAAGCTTTTGCTTCAGATAGCTGTATAAAACAAATACAGTATATTTGATAGAATGACTTGCAATTTCATGTGGATGCTAATGCAGATGTACCAACTTAGAAAAAAAAATCTTGCTGATAGTGTTGCCATCTCTGGTCGAGGCCGAGAAGTTTTTCAGACCACCCTCGTATATAAACGTCTAAAAACTAAACAATTAAAAAATGATAAATAAAGGGGGAATGAGCCTGTGTAGCTCAGTGAATGTGGCGTTTGCATACCACAGCGCTTGGTCGCACAAAGGAAGACTTGGTTTCAATTCTAGTCAGCGACTAGAGGAAATTGTTCTAAGGCTTTTTTTCGACCGGTGCCCGAGTTAGTCAATCTCTGGCACGGGCAAGCGGGTTTTTCCTCTCGGAAACTCGGGTTTATCGTCCCGTAAACTCCAGAAAATCGACCGTAGAACCCACACTATTTCAGACATTAAATATATTTATTGTGTTAGGGACCACGAGATGGCGGTAAAAAAAATCTTGCTGATAGTGTTGCCATCTCTGGTCGATACTGAGAAGTTTTTCAGACCACCCTCGTATATATAAACGTCTAAAAACTAAACATTTAAAGATGATAAATAAATGGGGAATGAGCCTGTGTAGCTCAGTGGATGTGGCGTTTGCACACCACAGCGCTTAGTCGCACAAAGGAAGACTCGGTTTTAAGTCTAGTCAGCGACTAGAGGAAATTTTTCTAAGCCTTTTTTCGACTGGTTCCCGAGTTAGTCAATCTCTGGCACAGGCAAGCGGGTTATTCCTCTCGGAAACTCGGGTTTATCGTCCCGTAAACTCAAGAAAATCGACTGTAGAACCCACATTATCTCAGACATTAAATATATTGTGTTAGGGACCACGAGATGGCGGTACATGTGAGCCGTCTCTCTTCACTGTGTACTGCTTAATTGATAGCCTTGGGCTATCTATCTCTGATTGGGTACCAGTGGAGATTGAACTGCCCACTCAGTCTCCAAAAATTTGATATAAATAATGGCCTCGCCTACTCCCCGTATATGGGAATAAAAAGGCGTTGGCTGATTTTTTTTTAAGGTTATGGGTTCGACGAAGTCAACAGCACAGCTTTTAACGAATAAAAGAAGTAAGAACTATACAACAATATTTATTAAAGCGGTAGCTTGCTTGGAAGTATCAGGCGATGGTTATGTTTCTGCCAAATTTGTAAGAGATCATTTCGTCCCTGTTGTTGGCAAGATAGTTAATCACAGTGACAACCGTTGTTCACTAATGACAACGATGTGAACAATGGCAATGGAGAGTGGCAACGTTCTTTGAAACTATTAGAGAAAGAATTCATAAGTAGCTGCAGTAAGTGGTGAACCTAATTTATAATATTTAAATGAGACTATAGTCCTGTGGAAATGGCTTCTGTAATGCTAGGTACTCGTTCAAAGACCGTTATAGGTTCGACGATTAGAAGAACCCTTCTTGAACTTTCTTCAGTTCTCAATTTGGTCGACTCTGGCGCAGGATGGTAAGATTTATCTTTCGGAAACAGATTTTTAATCTCGAAATGTTATACAAAAAATGATCATTTTTTTATTACATTTCGAGATTAAAAATGAGATGGCGGCTGTTGTCAGAAATACTCTCTCTCCCCGCAACAAATCTTGATCCATTGAAGGTTTGGAACCTGGCTGTCCAGATTGTCTTCATAGAACTTGAGGGAGGGTGAAGTATCTCCCCCTCAGAAATCCTGACATCTTTTATTTCCCCAAAGGGAGCAGACAAAAGATGTCAGGATTTGCGTTTCATATTTTTAATAGCCTTCATACGGTTTATATTTTATGTATGGCTTAACAGAACAAAATCGTCATAAATCTCCTTATAAATATTATTATTATTATATTATAAGCAAGACCAGCGAATAGTATTTTTCTTGCGATTAATGTTCAGCGCCTTTCCAAAAATGTTTTTTTTTGAATAAAGTGTGAACAAGATAATAAAACGAACAGGAAATGAAAAACAAATGAAACCACTTTACAGTATAATGTTATCTACAGATTAGTCCTGCTTATACATACAAATTTTTTCAAGTTATATAAATTTTCAAAATAATATAAAGTTAAGAGATTTATTTAAATATTCTTTACATCAATAAATTTTGAAGATTCAACGAAAATAGATAAAAGAATTTTACAAGAATGTTTCGCATTGGACTCGAGAGTTCGCCAATTATTTTGTGTCGCTGATGCCGCCTAACAGCCTCGAATATCGAGAAGAATAAGTTACCATTAGTATGCCGATTTTAGGGCAGGATCACATGCATCCAATCCGATTAAAATTAGGATACGGCTCTTACACGGAACTCAACAATTAATCATAAGTTGATTTATGATACATCAAAAAACGAAGAACTATTTTGGGTATATTTTCGTAAATTTTAATCAAAAATTAGTGATATAATCTGGTCCAGGATACAATTTCAGAATTTATTTCTTCGTTTCCGGGAAGATCTGTACATTCTTAATTACATGTACCATTCGTTATTCGTTTAAACTCTTATCTCTCGTATTTTTGAGATCTTTTAGGTGCCTTTTCTTCTGCAGGGCCTGTCTCATATTTTTTGACATCTTTTATGAGTGGAGGATCATGTGGCCCGACTAATCTTGTTTCCTGTTGCACTATGTGGACGGCCTTATACGTGTGTGTGTGTCATTCACCTGGGGAAGTGTCACCAGGATGCACTGTGGGACAAAAACAAGCCAGCATAATGCTTTGTGCAATGTTCTGGTGGAAAACCCTGGGTCCAGTTATTCATATGCAAAAAACTAGTGTCTGCCACCTACCTAAACATCATTTCAATGCAGAACAAGTACATCCATTTAAGGCAATGGTATTTCCTTCTGGTTGTGCCTTCTTCCAGCAGGATAATGTGCCATGCCTGGAATGGTTCGTAGAACATGAGAAGACTTCCAGGTATCTCCTGCCCTCCAAATTCCCCAGACATTTTCAGTGTATATTGGCTGGTAAGAGTAGTTGTGCAGTAGACAGTATAGCATTCCTAGAGAAGACAAGCACATCCAGAAACTTTTCAATAGTGAAAATTTAAATAAATGAAGGGAAACCAGGCCTTTCTAATCGTTTCCTAAGCACATTCCAGGGATTTTAAAAAAAAAAAAAATAGCTAACCCTTACTAAAACTTGTTACAAATGCAAATTAAAAGAAACATGTGGGATCCTAATCTATCCTACCACCCTAATTAACAGTAATGATGGCCTGAAAATAACTTGGGGTTTTCAAGACAAATAGTATTTATATCACTAGTCAAACCAGGTCACAAATAAAATGAAGTCTTTATGGCTTCAACAATTCCATTAAACTAGTGGACAATAACTGATGTTTTCAAGCACCCAAATCCCCCAAGTTATAAACCTATAGCAAGTGCAGGATTGGCTAAGGTATAAATCTAAAATCCCCACTACAGAGAATGGAAATTAAGCCACTTCACACACTCAATATGCAGGGTGGTCTCATACCAGACCACATTTACAAACATCTATGCCAACAGGATTTGACATATAAGTAGGACAACAGGAACACTATCCCCTAGATCAAACAGACATTTCCCCTTCCCCAGCAGACAGGATAGCAGGACCAGTAGTTAACCAAACTAGTATTAGTAATGCTTCTGTATATATTCATATATGTTGTATTTATACATATTGCAGATTATTTTAATCAGTTTGATTTAGGTTAATATCATTGCCCTCTAAAGCAGTAGCATGAAACTAATGAATACCAATCACAGTAACAAAGGATGCTGTCAGTCTCCCTGTTCTCAGATCTTACATTTCAGATTATGTAGTGTTACTAACTGCATTCAACACAAACCTTGGTAGTCTAAATTCGTTCAGAACCAATATGCTGTACTTAAAACCCACTTTGCTAAACTTTTCCTCTTATTCAAGTGACTTACCACATTAGATTATCTCTACTTACATTTAATAATGTAAAATTCTTAACATTTTTAATGCTTTTGCCATATAACCAAAATCCTAGATAAAATTCTTAATAGCATATGGGTTTGAAGATGGTTGTATATTATTAGTTGAAAATCTCCCCATATGAGCAATCAGTGATCTCTAACCTAAAAATGAAAAATGGTTTGAAAACAAGAGATCAAGTTCATAAATATCAACATAATTTCTTAACCTGCTTAAAATTAGTACTCAGTGTAATTTTGTACTTGCATACCATATATGGTCATAACTTGCATTTTTCTACAATTAAAGTGGAAGCTGTATCTGAAAAAACAGTGCATGCACATTGCTTCTTCATTTTCAGATTTAGAGGGGAAGAATTCTTCAATGAGTTTTCCTCACATGTTATATTGGTTACCACAGAACCATCAAGTAGTAAACCTACAATGCAGGTGAGCATTTTTAATCAACTTAAAAACTGGGGAAATAAAAACAATTTATTTTACTTGTATGTTTAAAATGTTTTTGAAAACAAGATGTTATTCATTCAAGAAATGTTGATGCTGAACATCAATTTGTAGTTTTTATCACTTGAATTATTTTTTAATTCTTTGCTATTGGTGGCTATGGGTTTGAGATGTTAATACAAGGACAGTTGTGTATGTTGCCCAGTAGCAGTTTCAAGAAAAGGGAACTGCCACTTTGAAATCGGCTCTAAACTTTCCAAATCAAGGGATAATATTCGACTACAGGATTGCCTTTGCAACAAATGTACTGAAAATACTGCTAGCAGCCAAAACTTCAGATCTAATGTTGTTAGTGCTACACTTTTCTACCCTTTATTTAATCTTAAATTCATAACTTTTCCACAGTAGTGATGCCTCATTACAGAATGTGCAAAACTACAAAAGTTTATTTTTGAAACAGGAGAGCCTATTTTGAGAGGTATGCCCTGTTTATCTTCAAATGTGAGGAAGTTTTAAATTTATATAAGTTACTTGAATGAAGTGAAAAGCTAATATCTGGTATCAAAATATTCTCTAGAGCAGTAGTAACTAAATGATTGCATTTGAGAAAGTTCAGTCTATCCAGTTTTCTCTTACTCAAGAGAATCTCAGGACTGTGTTATAATAGGGAAAAAAAAATGCAGGAATAAAATCAAAAAGCTTTTTCTTCTAATCAATACTTTTTTAAATTTCATCTAAACAGTAATAATCAACTTGGGCAATAGCTAACTTATTCAAATACCTTTCATATATATAAAAATCCTAACTGTTTGAATGAAAAGGTATTTGAATAAGTTAGCTATTGCACAAGTTGATCATTACTGTTCTAGCATAAACATTGCAATAAGATGTATACTGACATGAAATACAGGAAAATTCTACAAGTAAATAAAAGGGTAAGAGTTTATTCTTTCCAATTTAGTATACAACATTTATAAATTACACATCACAATTATTATCCATGACTATCAAAATCTAGCTTTCTGCTATTGAAGCTGTACATCAATTCTGTCAATCCTACACTGTAGCCAAACTTACAGAATTGAGTATTTCTTTCATAAATACTTTCAAATTACCTCAAGCCTCAAAAACAGGCCTAGGAACATGGAGATACTTTCGTGAACAGTGTATTGCCTTTCAGCAACACTGCATAAGTTTAGTTCAGTAACTAAATGAACTTATCTAGAAGCACTTGCGATGCACAATACTTGGACCAGATTCATCATATTCTTGTTTGGAGATCCACATTTGTTGGAAAGTTGAGAGAGAAGCAAGAATAGAGCCACCAATCCAAACAGAATACTTTCTTTCTGGTGGAGCAATGATTTTGATCTTCATGGTGCTTGGAGCTAAAGCAGTAATTTCTTTCTGCATTCTGTCAGCAATACCAGGATACATGGTGGTACCACCAGACAAGACAGTATTAGCATAAAGGTCCTTACGGATATCAACATCACATTTCATTATTGAATTGTAGGTGGTTTCATGGATACCACATGATTCCATACCCAGGAATGATGGCTGGAAGAGAGCTTCTGGACATCTGAACCGCTCATTTCCAATGGTAATCACCTGACCATCAGGAAGTTCATATGACTTTTCTAACGATGATGATGATGCAGCAGTAGCCATTTCCTGTTCAAAGTCTAATGCAACATAACAAAGTTTTTCCTTGATGTCACGAACAATTTCCCTTTCAGCTACATGAGCAAAAAAAAATAAAAAATACAACAATTAAAAACATTTTTAATGAAATTTTATGTCAGTATAAAGAAATAAGTATCAGATTTCAAGCTTAAAATCTTTTGTATGAATTTCTATAAAAATTGAATATAAAATTGCACCAAATTCATTTATTTAAAAAAAAAAAAAATTAATCAAATATTAACAAAAAGGAGGCAAGAATCTATACCCTGACAATATCTAAAGTGAATTAACATCTCATAATTCCAGAATACACCACTGTGTCCAGTATTTCCTAAAAATTGGATTTCCATCCTCAATGGAAGTTAATTACTGAATTGAATATAAAATTGCACCAAATTCATTTATTTAAAAAAAAAAAATTAATCAAATATTAACAAAAAGGACTTCATTTCTTCAAATCTTGAAGTACTTAATTAAAAACTGCTTAATCTCTTAGAAGCTGCAATTTGCCAAATCAAAATTAGGAGACTCCTAAGCAGGAATTCAAGATTCTGATATATTAAATAAAAATAAATAAATAATAATAAAAAAAAAACTGTTTGTCCCACCCATAAAAGGTTTATTTGTAAGCATGCAGTTCATTCATATTGTGAGCAAAGGATTTTTTTTTTTTTTTAGTATGGAAACCCTATCTAGAGAACATGGAACTTTTTCAAGCCACTTCAGGCCTCCAATAAGTGAGGTGGTGATCTTGCAGCAGGCAATGAAATTCATCTCCCACCTGAAGGCAAATTGCAAACATCCATGCCAACAATGGAATCCTAACCAGCAGGCTGTTGGTTGCAAAGGGGGATACATAAAGCAATTGGCCATAATTACCAAGAAAGGACCAATTCAACGACTGTTCAGATGTCTAGCCTTGATAGGCCAATAATTTCAATTAATGTCTAGGAGAGAAAAAAGAAAAGCACAGATGCAGACAGTAATTCTCATTAGACATACATATTGAAATCACTGTTTAAAAAACTTGGCATTACTAAACTGTTGTAAATAGGCTTTTAGATAATTGTCGATTAGTCAAAAAAAAAAAAAAAAAGTTCTAAAGAGAGTAAGCAAATAAAAACAATGGCCTGTTGATTTGATAAAAGCTTTACATTATAGCTTACTTCTTCATAAAGTATGTCTATACATTGCCTATTTAAAAGTAAATGGACGAACAGATACCGATAATATTCGGTGTGTTCCAAGTTTCTGAATAAGAATATTCTTGTTGCTAAAATACATAAGGATAATCTATACCTAAGCTAGAGGAAAGGAGAACAATTATGAAAGATACAGTGGTTAAATGGCTGAATTTTAATTCCATATTTACTTGGCAAAAATCAAATACTTAAAAAAGTTCCTTCTGAAGAAATTCAATTATTTGGTGAATGAATTGAAAGATTTGATCATTTAGCAGTTAAAAATGCAAGTTCATAACAAAAAACTGAACAGACAAGGATAAATTCTGACAAGAACTCACCTGTGGTGGTAAAGGAATAACCTCGCTCTGTTAAAATCTTCATAAGATAGTCTGTAAGATCACGACCAGCCAAATCCAGACGAAGGATAGCATGAGGTAATGCATAACCCTCATAGATGGGAACTGTATGGGATACTCCATCACCTGAATCTAGCACAATACCAGTTGTTCGGCCAGAAGCATACAGCGACAGCACAGCTTGAATAGCTACATACATAGCAGGGGTGTTAAAGGTCTCAAACATAATCTGTGTCATCTTTTCTCTGTTTGCCTTTGGATTCAGAGGTGCTTCAGTCAGAAGCACTGGATGTTCCTCAGGAGCAACTCTAAGCTCATTGTAAAAGGTGTGATGCCAAATTTTTTCCATGTCATCCCAGTTGGTTACAATACCATGTTCAATTGGATACTTTAGAGTGAGGATACCTCTTTTGCTCTGAGCCTCATCACCAACATAACTATCCTTCTGACCCATACCAACCATCACACCCTATTAATAAGAAAGTTATGTTCATTACTATTTTTGATTGTTAAATATGAAAATCATAAGCTATAGTATTTAAGGTTAAAAATATCCAAAATTTCTATTAAATCAATTTTACCTGCTCTTTAATTTATTCTAAAGCATTTTTAAAAACAAAGTACAGTAACCCCTTGATTTAACGGACTGATAGGGGCTAAGGGGTGTCTGTTAAATCTAGAATTTTTTAAAATAAAAATATTAGCACTGTAATAACAAAACAATTGTTTTGCACGCAATTTTCAAACTTTTAGATAAGTTAATGTTTGATGTTGAAGCGCTTGGTTTAGGTAATCCTGCTTTGAAAAAACTATCAAGTTTTTTTTTTTTTTTAACTCAGCTGTTTTTTTTATAATCAACTCCCTAAAATTACGAAAATGTGTGTAATAAAACTGCCGCAGAAAGTCATACCATTATGTCGGCTAAATTACTAGTGTTTTTTCAACATACGATCTCCTATTTGCAAAAATTTGTTAAAAATAACAGGAAATTAATAACAAAAATTATCTGTTAATTTAATTTTAAGCAAATCTTGGTTAAAAACATTTTAAAATTAGCAGGGTGTTAATTTTCACATGCGACATACAGACCAGAATTTTGTCCATTAAATCAGGGTTTACTGTACATATCCATATAATACATTTATTTTTGACATCAGCATGTATCTGATCATGTTTACTCCAACTAGCAGCACTCCAATTGTGCTACTAGAGTTATACAAAGTGTTTCTAGTACTAAGAAAAGGGAGAAAAAAGAAAAGAAAAAAATTACATTCTGCTAATTGCACAATACACTATGCTAGATCAGAAACAGATCCTCAACCTAATGATCCCAAAAAGTGTTTGGAAAAGTGAGAAAAAAAAAAAAGGTATTTAAATCACTGGTGAATAAATAAATAAAACACATTACATTTGTTTATTTATGCACTGTCTTATTAGAGATCATGTTATGCAATACAAAAATTAAATCAGAAATAAAGCATTGTTTACTTTCCGGCCAATGTGTAAGCATCTATCATTTATTCTCAGAAGCTAGATAGTGTTAGGGTGTTGGCTAAGATTCTTACTACAAATGCATTAGAGCAGAGCCAAAGTTGTTATTTGACATTAAACGAACACTGTTTCACATAATTTGTGTAAATGCAATGCCTTAGTTTCTTGAGGCAGGCTTTTCCAAGCGGGCTCTGGGGAGCCCTAACACTCCTCAACTGAAATTCTAAGGCTCCATGAATTTTGTTTACAAACATTCACTATTTTTGTTTTTTTAATTAATGAAATGATGCTACAAGTTACATCCATCATACCACTTTTAAAAACTCTGCAGTTCAAAACAACTACACTGTAGTTGTTAAAATGAACTTAACAAATTTTTAATTTTTGGAGCACTTTAAATTTAAAATGGTGGGTTGTTTGATTTCTTTTTATGTTTATTTTATTGTACAGATTGAGTTGAGGGCTCCGCAAAAAATGTTGCTTGCTTTGGGGCTCCACTTCAGCAAGAAGTTTGGGAAACTGTCTTAAGGAATGATAAATTGGCAAGTTCCAAAATTGACAGATGATTAAAAAAAAAAAAAAAGAAATATGTACAGAAATGCTAGAATAGCAAATCATGAAAAGGAATGCAAAATGCAGTGTGCAAATAAAGCAAAAGGCTACATATTAAACAAAAATGTGTAGAAGTGTGATGTGATTATCTATGAAGACTGGTCACCTTTTAGAAACTGATGGAAATTAAGTGCTTATATTAGAATGTCTTGTGGCATTTCGTATTTTCAGCTGGATTGCAAATACAATCTGAAATGGTGCCTAACCCATAGAATAATTTTTACATTTTCTTTCATATTAAAAAAAAAGTTATTTGAAAAGGTAGGAATTTGAGAGCCATGTTTGAATAAATTTTAAATTTCCACTAAAAACTAGCGGGGGGGGATTGCGCCTTTTTATGGTAAACAATTATTAGTTTTGAATTAAGAAAACTAGGATAGAAGTGTTAAAAGCTAATTGAAATAAAACATGCCTAAATACATACCTGATGCCTGGGGCGTCCCACGATGGAAGGGAATACTGCTCGAGGAGCATCGTCACCAGCAAATCCAGCCTTGCACATACCGGATCCATTATCCACAACAAGAGCTGCAACGTCGTCGTCACACATGATGATTATTTAAGTATAAATCTGCACACAACCTGCAGGAAGAAATTCATCAATTATATTCCTGTAGTACACCACTGTTTGCCACTTCACAGGAGTGGCTACTTCCGCCTACAATAGCGACACTGGGAGAACTGCGGTTGCTGAGTGAATCAGCAAGAATTCACTCCCTCCCTCTTACCCCCCCCATCTCCACCCCTACTTCAAGTCATCAAGTTACTGTAAAAACGCCTGCTGCACCAACTTTGGTAACCTTAAAAGGCTAGTTTTAGATTAAACAGTAGGCGTAAAGAATGCAAATCAGAAATTAACATATTTTAAGGGCATGAAAGAAGAGGACTAGAAAGTAACGCGTAGTTATTTGAGCTACAAAATGTGAATTTGCTAATACCTTTAAAATATGCCACAAAAATACTAAATTCCCATTATACCTCTTTTCAAGAAATTATCAAGTATATTTAAATCGCATTATGCATATGAAACAATATATAAACGAATAAAGACACTATTAACATATCCACTTTTAACAAAAGTTTATGGAGTCATTTATGTAGAACTATCATGATAACCACTCAAATTTAACGTAGAAGGCGGACTTCAATATAGAAGAAAATTCTCAATTATCTTAGGTAATTACAGGTAAATTATTAGCAAGTTGATATAATATCTAAAACAGTTTCCTTCCTAACGTTTGATTTTTTTTTAAAAAAATATATTTTTCATTTCCATATAGGTCTTACAAAATTATCGTACACCTCACCTTTTCCTGTATACTAAAATACGACTTTCTGATTTCTAAAATTTACTTAAATTTTGTATTTTGCAAGAAACTGATCTATCTTTTTAAGTTTGAATTTTATCCCACCCACGATTGCAGGAATATAGGAAGAAATATAAGCTGTACTTACACAGTTAGCGACACAAGCCGGCTGCTAGTTCACAAGACACACTGCGCCCCGAGCATTCCCCTTACCGGCTTTTATTGTACTTGTACTTTGGACTACGAGATTCTCCCGGCTTTACCATAAAAGGCAATGGTTTGAGACCACCTTGGACACGACTAAATAACTAGGAGTTTAAAAAGACTTTTCATTGGTCGCCGGTACTGGCTGCGCTTCCATTTTAGGCAAGGATTCTGGGAAGTGCACCGCTCTGAACCAATACGAGAATAAAACAGTTTCTTGCCCTTATATGGAAAGCGAAACGAGACTTCTCGGCAGTGTGTATCGATGTGTATTCAGTCGGAACGGAGGAAACGACGATTCGCGGTGAAACTTACCGTCACGAGAACGTGTATTGATTATGGCGGACTGCTGTTCCTATTTATGTTAAAAACAATGGCAGGGTCATTTAATTGTTTTTGTTTGTTTTCTGTTCATTTTAAATTTTCCTGTATTACCTGACAGAAAAACTAAGCATTATATAGGACAGAACTAATACATATCATAATTTCTTTAAGCTTTTTGTTTTAGAATTAGTTTCGTATCGTATTATATTATATAAACTAAAGTTGTGATACCATATTCAAGTTGAAATGTAAAAGGATGGATAGTGATGTATCGCTGTTTATACAGCGATAGTAATCGGAAGTCTAAAACAAACTGGATATTGTATAAGCTCTTTTATTATATTATATTATAATACGATGCATAGTTACAAGAAGTGATGTAGCCTAAATACGTTAAAATAATAATAATAATAAAAAGGTGGTGACTTTGGAAGAGCGCCACACACACACGCACAAATTATAATTATTATCGAGAATAATTATTTCCAAATATTATAGAAAGAAAGACAACAAGTTCTTTCTTGATCTTTTGAATCTTTCTTTCTGTAATTCATTTTCAAAGAGTGATTTTTATGTTTCCACCATTTACGTTTTTATAATATTATATTATATTGTTTATAACAATATTATAAACAATATAATATTGTTTATATGTAAATAAACAATAATATTATTGTTTATTTACATAAAAATAAACAATAATATTTATTTTTCATGAATAAAGCTACTTATTTTTATTAACACTCATCGAGAGAGAGAGAGAGATTTTATGCTGCCTTTATATATCCACTGAATATCATACATTAAAATAAAGATGGGGGAAGATTTTGCTAATACTGCATAAATCCACAATTTTAAGATTTATACAGTATCCCAAGTTCCAAATATTTTTTTTTTTATGTCGAAACAACCTGCAAAGGTTGGTCGATTGGTAGAGCTTCTGCTACTAATGGCTCACGCGAAAAGTTAAGCAAGTTTGAGAGCGGTTAGTAGTTGGAAGGGATCAATCGTTCGATGCTGTTGCCATACTCTCCCTCGATGAGTCTTTGGACTCCCTGGAGGTGTCACATAATAATAATAAAATAATTGCCTGACTGAATTTCAACTGGTATTCAGTTCGAATACCAGTTGATATCGCCATGATATTAAATTTATTCTCAAAATATTTCTTAAATAAACTTTTCATTGAAATAGAAGAGTTCTGATAATATACAGGGGTATAAAAAAATAATATTCCTAAGGAATTTCAATGATAATTTAAAAATTTCTTTCTTTCTTTGGCATTTACCTTGCCGTATTTACTAATTAATATATGCACCAATTAGTAATAATAAAATACTAATTATATATATAAATGTGTATATAGAATTAGTGCTTTATGTTATTTATTTCGTTTATGAATTTATTTCGTTAATGCAGAAATAAAAAAATAACGCCAGTGAAGTTAATTTGATTACAGAACTGAAAATTTAATTGCACAGCTATCGAAGCATCTGAGAAGATGCCACCTCTCTCGCTCTCTCACACACATGCACATATTCACAACACACATTAAATAAATATAGTTTAGGCCTTCTTTTAATCTCCACTACATACATCAGTAGCAATCATGTAAACCTTTGAATTCTTATATTTAAAAAGATGTTTAAAAAAGACAGAATATTTAAAAGTGATTTGAAAGTGAAAATGGCATGAAAAAGACCCAGAGGACCACGAAAATATAAGTGGTTTCATTCCTAACTACAGTTAGGAATGTTTTAGAAGATCGAAATGTAAGAGCTGATCAAATAATAGGCCACTATTTGAAGACTTTTTTTGTTGTTAGGTACTAGTCATGATATATGGAATTAAACTGTCCTAAGATCTAGTTTATATGCACAAGAATGTACACCAGAAAATGATGATGATACAATAATAATAATAATAATAATAATAATAATAATAATAATAATAATAATAATGTGCCTTCCTCCATACGTTACTACATTTTATTTCTTTGCTGATGTAATGAGCAGATCATTATAAACAGCATAAAGTCTTGTGGGATTTTATACCACTAATTTAATGAGTAACGATTGGGTTGCAAAACGAACAGTAGAATAGATTATGAGCAGGAGAGGGCTCGTTCGCGATTCTTATTCAGTATCTTGCAAATATTTTAGGCTGCACTCACACAGCATTTTCTCTCCACGGGAAAATTGTCGATATAGCACCTCCGTAGCTCCGTCGGGTACTGATGATACCTTTTGGTAGGAAAAAACTTAGTTCGAATTCCCTCTAGGAATCAGAATTGTCAACTGAAGGTCGATTAGCCGGTCTCATACGAATATGATGGAAGGAATTTTTCCTCTTAGAAACTCCAGTTTGTCATCTCACAAAACAAGAAAATTGGAGAGAAGAATACACGCAATTTAGCATAATTCAGTGGCCTCAGTTGTTGCGCAGTAAATTCAAAACAACCAACAAAAAACTTCCATAGCGTATTTGAATGACGAGGCGGATATGTTCCGATTGTAAAAGACGTGGGTTCAATTTTCGTCACGACGCAAGAAATCTTCATATGGAGTTTTTCTAACTGAAGGTGAATTAGGCAGTCTCATACGGTGGCAGTAGAATTTTTTTTTTTTTTCAGCTCCGCAAAACAATCAAATTGCCCTGAGAACTTATGCAGTTAGCAGACAAAAATATTATTGTTTGTAGTGTAGAGTGACTTTACGTGGTGAGTCTTGGGACTCCGTGTGGGTGTAATTCAAGACTAATAATAATACATACATGGATTGATTTTGCAAATAATGAAAAAGAATGGTGTGTCGCACAAAATCCGCTGTTTAGTTTCCATGTTTGAAATGAATAATATTAAGTGGGAGAGGAGAATAACTCAATATTAGCTGCAAACAGGATTCCATAAAATGCAGCAGCTATCCAAAAGTTTCAAAGATAACTTCAGTATAGGATTATGTAAACGATTGCCTATGACAGAGAAGGACAAACATATTATTTTTAAAATTTCCTAATAATTATTACATTGTGCTTTGGAACTATCTCCTTCTAATTTTAGTCTCCCAGGTGCTGAGCACACTCTATTCTATTTGGAGTTATAGCCGAAGTAAATAAGGCTACGAGGTTAGTGTTTTTGTCTGTGTTAACTGCGCGTGTTTTTCTCGCCGGTTTGTCTGTTTTGTGGGATTAAAAATTCGAGTTTCTGGGAAGGGAACCGTGCCATCCCCCTATGACACGCACCATGAAGAAACTACTCGCAGACGACCGGATTTATAAGGACTGAATTCACCCGAAGATGGAAAGGATTCTGAATTTTAAAAAATTTTAAATTATAGAAACAACTAAGGCTACGAGGTCAGTGTTTTGTCTCTGTTAATTGCATTATCTCTCTGTTAAAAGCCATCTGAATATGCTCAACTATATCATAAATAGTTGATAACATATATTCGTCTGCGCGGTTAGCCTAGTGGCTATGCGCTTCGCAAACCAAATCCTTAGGGAAGGAGTGTCCTAGGCTCGATTCCCGTTGGCGGCGTGATCACGGAGCTTAAGGATCTGCCATAGCCAAATTTGCCGGTCTTGGGCGTGGACAGCAGGGTCTTTTCTATCAGTTTATCTGCGGTTTTTCATCCCGCAAGCAGGCTACAGTCATAGGATATAGTACGGCAAGGAAGGCAACTGGAAACCGCCTTGCTCATAATCATCATCCTACTATGGTAGCATATAGCTATCCCCACCAGCCGCATGGCTGAGGGAATAGGATAGGGATAGGAATATACAGGTACTTATACAACGCGGTATTTTATAAAAATTGTATTATCTTTTTTTTTTTTTTTTACGCTACTTAAAAATCAAATTTTATCTTTGTTAAATTTGCATCTACCCGTATCGCGAATGTAGTTATAAGTAGTGAATTTATATTAGGGGAAAATACCCTTTAGCACGCATGTACGTCAATTGTTTACCGTATAAAATGTTTATTGTTGAAAGTTGTCTTCGTTTTCTGCCAGGAAAGCGCATTAAAAATCATAAGTGTGTTAATCTCAACCTGGGCACTTTATTTTCTGATGAGTTACATACACTATGTAATGCTTTTTTTTAATGTAAATATCTTATATTAATAGTTATGGCTACTTAGAAGGCTTTTGGGATATGGTTGAAAACGAAATTAGTGAATTAATTGATGGGGAATAGATTTAAATTAGGAGAAACCGGTACAATTAACAGATGACGTCGAACCAAATGGCGGGGAAAGTTCTGCCGAAGATTCTGATTGTGATGAATCCGTTAAAGAATTCAGTTTAAAGAAATTAGCAGAAGGATTGGGCTTGGCAAGAAAGTTAGGAAGTTATTTTACGGATAATGATCTCTCAATGGAGCGCTCCGGAAAATTCACGAGACAATTGGATATTTGTTTAGCTCCATATTATGAACTTAATAAAAAAATTGCAGCATAGTAGAAGCAAGGTCTTATTAGTGACTTCTTGATAACTAAACCAGCCGAAGTACGCAATGAGAATTATACAAATGATGTCCAAGAGATTTCAAGTTTATGACGACGTCCGGCCACTCGTAAATAAAGAACATCTACGGAATGTTCGTTTTGAAGACAGTGATGACGATTATAATATGCACTTGATTTTATTTTGCCTAAAGCATTTTACCAATGGAGCTTACGTACAATTTATATTTTTATAAGTTTACACTATGTATTTTGTTTCATAGTTTATATGTTTTCTTAACTTACATGAATTACCTGAATTAAATAAAAATATTTTTTGTTGGATATGTTATTCTTGTTGTTTATATAATTAAAAAAAAAAACGATTTCGGAACATAACCCTACTTTTTCTATGTGATCAGAGCCTCGCATAACTCGATTTACATAACGCGCCATTTCTATGGAACCTAACATTCGCGTTATGCGAGGGTTACCTGTATATTTATTATTATTATTAACAGACAAAAATATTAGTTGAAATAACAATTCATACATTCAAAACACAGCCAAAATATCAGATATTAATCTCAACAATTTGACTGGTGATACAATTCAGTTCAGATTTTACTCAAGATTCGAAGATTACCGTCGAAGTTCCATTCTCTAACTCTGTTTTGATTTTATACTACCACTAATATCAGAGGTCGGAAGACTGATTTTTTTTTTTTTTTTCATAATACCAATGAATTAAATTGACTACTTCTGGCAGTATTTGTAATCCATTTTAAGAATTTTTTTTTGCAGGCACCTGACCAAATACTCTGCAGTTTCGTGTTTCTGATCCATAATCTTCATTGAATTAACGTTATTGCTGATGTTCTCAATCTTGCATTAATTACACTAGTTTGTAATGCATGTTCTTGAGCAGCTAGAATTAAAACTTGTTATCATCATCATCATCATCATCAAATTCCTGCTATGTACCCTCAAGAGGTGTACAGGATATGATAGTACTACATGAACAAAATTACATCATTACTAACTTCCTATCTACAATTTTCCTCCAAATCAGCCTGTTACTTGTCAATACTCCAATATTATCAGATCTTATATTTCTATCGTCTAAGGCACTTTGTACCGTATCAATCCACCTATATCTTGGTCTTCCTCTGGGTCGTTTTGCTGCCAACCTGGCAGAGAACACTTGTTATTATTATTCTTGATATATCCATACTGTACCCTTTGCCCCATTTTGATCTTGTGAATTTTTTCGGGAGTCTCGCAAATGTTGGCCACATGGATTATTTTCCAGTACTCAAATCGATTATTTTGCAATTCTTTCCTGTAATCCAATTTTTCTCCTATCGCTTTTAAAAGACCTTCTTGTGAAAAGGTTTGAATCATTTTCTCATGCTATGATCGATGTAATTTTTTAAAACTAATTTTTTTCTTTTTTAAGTGTCTCACTCGCAGCGGCTCCCGTTACCTTCTTGATAGATACTGTTGGTCAACATTATTTGTGGATGTAATGCGTGATCTATAGTCCTTAATTTTTTTAATTTCACGGGACAAATTTGTCCAAGTCTTCTTTTTTTCCAGTCTACTATGCCAGTTGCGTATGTATTAGATAACTGATATAGTCCAAAAATTCATTGCTCGAATTGTGTTAAATCCTTTGTTTGTTCCCAGAATATTCGTGAATCGTTTGGCATATTCATGTATTAAACAGTTGTTTGTTATTTAAATCTCGAGTGGAGAATATCAACGGCTTCTAATATTCCTATGTATTTTATAGCAATCATGTTCGGTAACGAATCTATTTGTTGTGAAGATTTCCCATATAATTAGTCATTCATATACAGCCAATGAAACATTTTAATATTATTTTTAGAAATTTCATATCCAAGTTTTTTTTTTTTTAATAATAAAAGAAACGGTTTCAAGGAATATTGAAGAGTCATGGTGACACGGAATCACTTTGGAAAATTCTATATCTAATGTTAGCAGTATTATTATTTATTTATTCACATAATTGATACACAGTCAAAACAAGATATCATTTAAACAACAATTTGACTGGAGATACAGAACAATCCAGATTCTACCCAAGAATCTCAGAATAGTCTGTCAGGTAGCGTCGTAAAATGTGGACTGTTCCAAGTAATGTTTTTTTTTTTTTTTTGTAGATCATATGGGGGTCACTTCGTTGTTTATTATTATGTTGTTGTTGTTGTGTTTTACTCATACTGGTATTCCCTATAATATAACTTAAAAATTTTTGTATCCCCAACCACTTTCTAGATGCCAGTTGTTCTTGATGTGAAAATTTTGATTAACCATGAACTAGGGCAGTGATGGCGAACCTATGACACGCATGCCAGCACTGACACACTTGAGGGTTTCAGGTGACGCACCTTGGATGTTGAAAAATATTGGTATTCTAATGAAAAAACTGCGACAAATCGTGTAAGATAGCTCTCAGTTAAGGCGAAGGTAGGTTTGTTAATTGAAAGAACTTTCTACCAGTAGTCAGCAACAGAAAAGTCATTAAATGTAATGTAAGTTTGTAATTTCAGTTTATTAAATTAATTGTATAATATGAATTCATAGATTTTATATCAATGTACTATTAAATAAATAGCCTAATATCATATGCATAAGTCACCATCTATGATTATGTAGTTACATTTATAATACATGTATGCAAGTGGCACATCAACAACGTCAATATTTAAAAAAAAAAAAGTTTGACACACCTGGGTAAAAAGGTTCGCCATCACTGAACTAGGGTATATCACTTTAACGGATGCCAAATTATAAACAAATGTAGAAAATCATGAGTGGGCTAAGGTTTTTTTTTTTTTTTTTTTAATTACCTAATCGAAAACTCTGGTCTAGAAACCAAACGGGATTTTTTAAAGCGAGTTCAAGCTTCCAAAAAGCATCGAAAACATTCATAAACATCCATGCTCACGAGATTCGAATCTGTAACCTATTAGCTGGAGAGTGAGGACAATATCCACCAAACATCATCGTCTTTGGCTCTGTAACCCATCATTGGGTCTCGTCTTGAAAAGACGATTCCGCTACTTATCTGAGTTCAATGCATCTACTCTATGGTTTCGGATTCTCAGACTCCTGGCATTACTGCTCATCCACCCACTCACTTTAATGTTGGCATTCCCACTCTTTGAGATCATTAGTTTAGACTTTTGTCAAGTTGTACCCTTCAACATAGTCCGCGTTTCTTTTCTTGATGTTTCATAGCAAGGAGCGTTTTTGCGGTGCAGAGTTGCTAGGTCTCACGTCCACCTCTTATCCTGGAGGATCACACTTCTGTATTCAATCCCTGCAGAAGTTGGATGGCCCAGCTATACCGCAAGCAAATGGATAACTCATGTACCTCGGGAATGCCACCTCCCATACTCATTATTGTGAGCCTCTGAAAGGATCTACTCTACCAATCACGCTCACTAATTACTTTTTTCCTGTTTAGTTCAGTTTCTTATAACATCTTGGATATTATTTATTTGTTAATTAATTAATTTATTTTCCATACAGTATGATGTTTTAAGCCTATTTCGCTCAAAAAGTGTTTCTCACTGTTCGAACGAGAATAACCCAGTTACTAAATTCTCTGTTGCTTACCAATGCTTATGTCAAATATCATCTAAAGAAAGTAGAACACTCCGTTTGCTGATTAGAGGCAAAATATAGCAATTCATCATCCTCGGTAAGTATTTGTATAGTGAATTTGTATGGCTTATACTGAAACGTGGATAAGGAGAGTCAGGGCCGTATTTATGTACAGGCGCACAATGCTCTAGCTGGGAACCCGAAAAATTAGGGCCAATTTCATGTCCCAAACAATGAAGGGGCTCCCCAGAGCAATAAGCGCCTCAGGAAAAGTGAAAGTACGGCCCTGAGGAGGGCAAGTCATAGTTACCCTGGACTTCAGAAACCTTGGGCTACCCATGTTTAAACCAAATCATAATAATAAAAAAGTCTGTGTGAATATAAAAATATGCAAATAACCTCTCGCTGTATGTTTTCAAACAAAACTCGTTTTTCCAGTTTCATACATGTTCAAAGTAAGTATGTGTTTTTTTTTTTTTTTTCACTTCGTAACTGTTGAATTGTTTATTTCATAGTTTCGACTCACGGAAAACCAAATTTTTGTTGTCACCCTTGATATTTCATCTTCGTAGTGCAGTCAGACAGACTATGTGCTATGTACCAGTGAAATGAAAACAACCCTTTATGAGGACTTTTCAATTGAAGGTGAGTTAACAGTCACATACTTAGACTCGCTAACCTTCAATAAAAAGAGGTGGAAGGGTTTTTACTCACTCAAAATAGACTGCAACTCTGATGCTTGCATTACACTTGCTGCTACTTAGAACTTTTCTAACTCTTTCAGCAAAATTTTCGGTGTTCGTTTAAATATCATTGTTGATCAGTAATAATGCCATTTTTTTATTCGAAAAAGATTTATTTGCTTGTAGTATTTTTGTAGTTCCGTTGGTAAGTCAGTTAACTCTTTATGTTGTCTGTTTACGATTCCTGTGTGTGTGTGTGTGTGTGTGTGTGTGTGTGTGTGTGTGTGTGTGTGTGTGTGTGTGTGTGTGTGTGTGTGTGTGTGTGTAGGGAGTAGTACAAGAACTCCCTGAATACTTTCTACAGGCATACGACACATTAGATTCCACAACCAGTGTCGTATAGTGAATCAATGCCCCCCCCTCTGATTAACTTGTAGATGCATGTAATGGTTTAATAACATTTTCAAGCATTCATATATGTGCATAAACGACATGAAGTATTTATTTACGTCAGATACACAAACAACAAATTTAGAATAATTTTTGTAAACGAAAAAGTAATTCTGAATGTATTGCCTGGCTTCAAAGGGAACATGCCAACCAGTGGTGGTCACCCTGGACCAAACTAGTACTTTTTTATAAATGCTTAGTGTTCTAGTACGTTCACCAACAGATCTAGTACTTTCTTCCTTCTGAATAATAATAACAACATGAGAGTTAGACATACCAATTTAATATTGTTCTCTTCTCCCACCTCCCCATATGTCACATTCAGTGACACAGTCGTGATTTCTCTTTTTTCCTCTTCCCGTCTCACTGTTTGCCCACCTTCCCTTTCCTCTTGATCCCATACTCAATCAATCTGACTAGCATTAGCCAATGAATATATATTCTTCGCTATTCAAACACTTCTCGGGCGTTATAAGATCATTACAACAATGAAAACAAGTGGGAAAATGAAAAACAGTGGAACCTCGGTTATCGAACGCTTCTCTTCCCGAACATATTTTCCAAACCAAAAACGCACCGGTTTCTGAACAGAATCTCGGTTCCCGAACAGGCAAACCGGCAACCACGTGATCCACTGGCTGAGGTGTACGGCGGGAGAACGTCACTTACGCCGCAGCCTCCTCTCAATCCAGACATCTGTTCGAATTTGCAGTGCCTTTTCTTGATTTTCTTTGTGTTTTGCTGTTTTTTTTTATTTATAAATTATTATTAAATAAGCCACCATGTGACCTAAGAAAGACAGGAATAGCAGCAAAGTGAAAAGAAAAGTTGTTAGAACCACGATAGAGGTGAAACGAGAAATGTTATCCAAACATGAAAATGACGTTCGTGTCTCGGATCTTGCTATGCAGTTCGGTCTAGCGATATCAATGATCTGTACAATACTCAAAAATAAAGAGGCGATCAAGGGAGCTGATGTTGCAAAAGGAGTTAAAGTTCTTACTAAACAAAGATCTCAGACGATTAAAAAAGTGGAAAATTGTTGCTGATTTGGATAAACGAGAAACAGTTAGCTTGGGTAACCAAGCAAATTTTCTATTCAGTGGATCCATAAAGTCTTTGCCGCAAATGTGAGAAAATACCTTCAAGATAAAATTATGCCATTAAAATTTAAATAAGCAATCATCTGGGGTTCGGGAACGGATTATTCCATTATACATTAATTCTTATGGGAAAATGGTTTCAGTTTTCAAACAAATCGGTTTCCGAATAGCCTTTAAGAACGAATTATGTCCGACAACCGAGGTTCCACTGTACTTTAATATGAGTAATCACCTTTTATTGATGCACAGCGTAATTTGGGAAAGATAAATCCAGCCGACAATGGTCAGTTTGTAGACATAGAAAATGCATATTTATGGGCATTATGAAGAGCTTGATAAGACTGTAAGACTGTAGAAGCATTGAAAAAGGTCAAAAATTCATGTTTCTTTGGAATAAAGTTTTTGAAATGAAAAATACTATAGGAGAACAAATGTTTCATAATTTAACAACATTAGTTAAAGCTGTATTATGCTTCCCTCATTCATCAGCAGTAACTGAAAGAATATTTTCAGCAATGACAATAAATAGGAATAAAATAAGAAATCAACTACAAACTCCCTTAGTGAATGGACTCCTTTTGACAAAAGAAAAATTGAAACATTAATCTGATACCGATTTTACTATTTCTGAAGAGTTAATTTAGCAAAATTTGCTAAAAATAATGAATAAATACTTCCAGTTTTTCTTGTAAGTGGGAACCCCTGTATATATGTAAATAGCATATTAAATAGCTGAAAATTTAATGTTATATTATTTTAAACACTAAAATGAGACCAAAAATTATATGGTAAATTAATACACATATTAAGTACATAGTGTAATTGGGACTTCTGTTATGATGATTGACAACTGCAGCTCTTGGACTCATAGATAACTACAGTGAGGTGAGTTTGACTTTTTTCTTTTCATATTTGTCGTACATGTGTTAATCTCGCAGTTTTACATTGAGTTCATCTATGGTAATAAGGTAGTAATAACGTAAAATACCCTAAATCGAGTGAAATTAAAGCAAATAAAAATGTAGTACTTTTTTTTCAGATCTAGTACTTTTTCTTGCATAAGTTGGTACAAAATATTTTTGCTGGGTGGTCACCCTGGTTTGGTCGTCAAACTACAATATTAAAAGTTTTTCAATTTCTACAATAAGATTATCATTTACGGATAACTGTAGTATTAACCAGTGTAGCACTTTATATTTATTGAGAACTTTATCTTGGTAACAAAATGGAATGCAGTTTCGCCTGCCGCCTATCTCTGTGTTTGTTATTTTACATTTTAACCTTAGTATGCAATGTAACATGTTTACTCGTCTTCTTCCTAATCTTGGAAACAACAGCACACTAATTTTGAATTTTATCTGCCGTTGTTAATATTACAACAATAAAATAATAGTTATAAACAGCTTATAAACAAAACACAAAGAGATGCAGCGAGCAACCGTAGTTTCGTAAACAAACAAACAGTTTACGAAAACTGCGCATCAGTTGATTCAGGAAAGCAGCTTGTCGTATGAACGAATCGTCGTAAGGCGGAGTATTACTGTAGTTGTTTACGTTGACTTAATTTGTTATCAATACAGGTCGGCAAATTTTATTTGTTAAAGAAGTAGGAACTATTAATAGAGGTAGGCAGAGATTTTAGAGACTATGTACATGTTTATGTATTATATATTTCTGTGCTTTTGGGATTATATGTTTCAAGTTCACTTTTATGCAGACGTGTAAGCATCTTATGTAATCTAAATTTGCACGTTCATACTGCTTATTGAACAGTATTATTCCATACATTGATAATTATCAAAGTGGAAGGATGTTTAATTGAATATATTTGCAGTCCTTGTAGTGTCCCTGTAATTATTGATACAGTACTTACAAATGCTCTGATAATTATAATTTCTTTACAGTTTACAATTTATCTTTATTCTCTAGTGCAATTGGGGGTATTAGTGAAGTGTGATGATAGATTTCCGCCCCATATTAGTACTCTATACTTAACAGAAGATTGTATCCAAGAGAAATATAATTAATAATCGTTTTACTAATGAAGCCTTTTGGCTATTTTAATAATTAATACTATTATTATTAACACAATTTAAATACACACACATTCTGTATTAATATTAATTCATGTTTGCTCCATAGTATTTGCCATAAAGTTTGTAATTTAAGTTACTTTTACTGTTTCACTTAGTAGGAATATGTATTGATGAAAAAATTAGTTTTACTAATGAGTGCATTTCTCAATTTAAAATTTATAAATTTTGTTTTTTCAACATTGAGAATATTAGCAGAGTGGAACCAGTTGGTTGCTATTTTTAGATTTGTATTTACCATAATTTGCACTTTATTTAAAGATATGCAGCGGTGATCAGGTGACTATCACCCACAACGATATTTATTTTACTTGATAATTGTAAATCACAGAAATTGTTTTCTGATTATAAACAAAACTGGTTCAAGTACAAAATCTTGTGTAGCTTTTAAGCCATTCAACAACATTACCTCGAAATCCTACAGCCTGCGTTATTATTATTATCATTGAAATAGCATGAAATATTATACCAGAAGCATTCTGAAGATCTAAAAAAATTGTTAAGGTTTTATCTTGATCTTGAAAGGAATAAATAAATTTTGTGAAGTTTTGTACAAAAGTTTATACAAAATCTGTGTAAAACCGGAAAAGTCAGAGAAGTTACAGATGTGTTACTAGACATCTTTATCGTATTTTCCGCGGTCATCTCCTACAGATAGCAACGGTCATGAGTTTGCAAAGTGTTTCGGGATTACGCATTTTCACTGTAGGGCCAAAAATTGTCCATTAAACCAAAGTACAGCTAAAGTTTTATTCAACAAATAATCAAGACCCTGGGGTACCTTTTAACATGCAAAAAATCCGACCATATGATACCGAACACCTACATATGACTATATTTCCAGTCGTCTGGGCATTTTACAACTAATGGCGTGGCAGTACGATGCCCTTATAATTCCATCTCGTGATCGTACTAGGAAACAAACGATGCATGCGTTGCATTCACTATTCAAACCTTCCCTTCCGTGAACAATGCGTTTCATGTGTGATGTGCTGTTACCTTATATTTTGAAACACTCTCCTTTGTAACCTCAGAGAACTACGCTTTCATTTTATTTATTTTTATTTCAGAAAAGGAAATAAATGATGCAAAAAAAAGGGAGTGATAGCATGAGTCAGATTTGTAACATCCGCTGTATCTCCCCCCCCCACACACACATACCTTGTAAATGCTTCAGGGTAAATACGCCCGAAGATAAATTCTTCGTTGACGAAATAGAAGATACTGAGACAATCTCTGATGTAGATCAAATGCGAGATGATCCCCGGAATATCTTAGCAATTATTCTCGGGTTTTGAAAACGATCAATTATACCAGCATTAAAGAAAATACCTCAGCTTTATACATGAAAGCAAATTACTATTAATGACGAAAATCTTACAATTCAAATACTTGATATATCTTGATGGGACTGAGCAAGTCAACAACACAGTTCTTTTGATACTACAATGAATCTCAAAACACGTCACATTCATTTAGTAAACACTTTGCTATCGAAACATGCAGTATTTTGAATTTGTGTCAGTAGTATTTTAACTGGTTTAACTTGTGTACGGAGGCTTGGAGTCTGGTAAGAGTAACTTTTTCTGCGATTGTATACCCAAATTTGAGATGGGGCTGATTGGCCGATAATTTTGAGGTAGGTGTGGGTCTTTTCCAATCTTATGGATTGGAATTATATCCACCACCTTCCAACAGGAAGAGAAATGTTTGAAACGGAGGATGGAATTAATTATGTTTGTCAGATGTACAATAACTATACGAGGCAGCAGCTTAATCACCTTGTTGGTGATGCCGTAAGGTCCAGGAGCCTTTTTGTTTTTTAATTTTTTTGATTATATCATATATATCTGTTGGTGATGTGGGTGCAACTTGATTGGAGAAGGTTACAGAAGATTTTAATGAACATCTGATTTCACATTATGTGGGGGTTTGCATTGCTTGTCTAAGTTTTCTCCTATTGCTTCGACTTTATCTGCATTGGTGTAGATGAGGCCCAGATCTGTTTGGAGAGGGGGGGGGGAAGAGATTTGTTTTTGATCTTTCTGATTAGATTCCAAATGGAGTGATTGTCAGGAGAGAAGTCAATCTTTCTATGTGCTTTAAGGGCATTTCTCACTACAGAATTGGGCCTATTCAGGATTCGTTTGTCTGGTGCGTGGGTATTATGAAACATTTTTCTAGCCTTATTTTTCTCCTTGATCAGGTTCATGATATCTTCTGGCAAGTGGTTGGGCCTGAGGGCAGTTGTGGAAGTAGTGACTGCTGTAAAGGCTGTGTTAATTTGTTGGGTCAGGTCTTTAACAGCTGTTTCAATTTCTTCTTTGTATTTTATAAGCAGAACAGGACCAATATATTTCGGAAGTACTTTGGACAACCTTTCCCATGATATGAATGAGTGTGTATGTATGTGGGGGGGGGGGAGACAGCTTTTCTTGGTTTCCCAACTGCAGCAGTATTGGATTATGATCAGATGAAAGATCATTTAGTGTCATTAAACTGTACTGGAGTCTCACATTCTGCAGTATGACTATGTTCAAGACATCAGCAGTGCCATACGTATTATGATGGGTAGGTTCAGTGGGACCTACCACAACCACATTGTTGGATCCTGTATAGTTAGTAAGTATGTGGCCATTCCTGTTGGTAGTTCAACTGTTCCAGGCGGGATGCTTGACGTTTAAGTCACCGGCAATGATGACAGGCTCTCTGATGCCCAAGATAGCTTCCAAATCCGAGGACAATAATGATTTTAATGGAAGATTGTATGCTGCATAGATTTTTAGTCTAATAGCCGAGCTCGTGAGAACCTCTACCTGTAACCTCAAGATTAGTGGTAGGTGGGATATTTACAGAGTGATGACTAATTTAATTCTTGATGAAAATGGCAGTGTCTCCGCCTCTGTGGGTCAGCCTGTCTGTGTAGGTCTGTACAGATGATATCCCCTGATTTTGGGGTTGTCCGATGATCTCACATTTCACTTATCAAAACTACATCCGGCTGATGTCTTTGGGTGAACTCTTGTAGCTCCAAGACCTTTTTTTTGAGGCCGTTCGCGTTCCTCGCGATAATCTGCAAAGAGTGTGGATTTAGTTTATTCCTTCATGAATGAGCGCTGTGAGGATGATTTGTGTATCCTTTAGGAATCTTTTAGTAGAAGATCATGTACGGTTGGATCTGCTGAAGTCTAGTAAATATATTTGCCAGAGAAGATGATAGTGTCAGGTTGATGTGTGTGGTACTGGCTGATCCTGTTCATGAGTTATCTGTTTAGAACGGACTACATCCGCATATGCACTTGTCTGTCGTTGTTGAGTTCTTCTTTTAAAGGCCTATGACTGCGGCAGATCTGCTTCTGACAATTTTTTCTGGTCATTGAAAGGCTGTGGAGCTGAGCCTCTGACATGGATCTATTGGGGAAGGAAGAGTGTCTGTCTGTCTCCGAACTTCTATTTTTTGGGTTTTGAATGCATCCTCTGTAGTTGGCTGTGTGGGTCACCGCAGTTGGCACATTTAGCCGGGGTGGTTTACGGCTTTGTACAGATATTGGTTGGGTGGCTGTCCCCGCATTTTAGACATTTAAACTCAGCCTTATACATTTTCTGGGTGTGGCCAAATTTTTGACATATGTGGCACTGACCTGTTGAAGCCCTTTTCCTTAAGGGTTCTGGGCTGATTATAAGTCCACAGATTGACATCAGGTCATAAATCTGTTTGTAAAATTGATGGATCTCAACTAATACTAGTGGCATCGGAGTCTTGTCTTTTTTGGTCATTCTGCTGACCTTGATGGATGGCAGGTCCTGATGGCGTAGCTCAGCAGCCACTTTTTCTGTGGATACGTCTTCAGACACTTCTCTGAGCACCACCTTCAGATTTTTCTCTGAGCTTAGAGAGGTGTGATACTGAATGCCTCTGGCATTCATTTCTCCTGTCAGTTTTCGGTAGTCCACTGTGGTGGGCTGTATCTTGATGTCGTCGGTGATATTTTTGGCGGTGATATAAGATATCTTTAGATTGGACATGGTGGCCCTAAGAGACATCCATCTTTGTTTTTCGCGGAGTATGATCGGAGGTACCTTTTCTCTATTGGAGGCAGAGGAGGCCGAAACTGGGCCATTTTCTTCCATTCCATCCTCTTTTAGTGGTTCAGAGGCCATTGTTTTTCGCTTCTTACACGCTCGGACCTCTGTGAAGTCTGAGGGGATGGAGATCACCAAGTCCAGCTTCTCTTCTGTTGGGACATTGTCGTCACCCTCTTCGTCGTCCCCCGACATAGAGTAAAAATTGATTTCAAATTTTTTAAGAATCTTTTTAAGTATGTTTATGGCTAGCCCTCTGTTAAGTGACTCTACCAGGGCGTCAGCATCAACTTCACTCATTTTGAGAAACTGAGGTGTAAAAGCACTGTTTAAGCTTAAGTCCGCGTAAAAGTCCCGTAGACCCGATCAATAGTCTACTCGCAGAGAGAATCCCGCAGCCGCAAAGGACTGCCATAAAACCGAGCGTTGGCAAAACGTTCGAAATAGCAGCAATGATTTTAATTAAATCAACCCGTGATTTAATGGGGGCTGTGTGATTCAGGACCTGCCTTGTCCCTTCTTTCTACCAAGTGTAAACCGGCAGTCGAAATCTCCTACTAGAGGCGGAAGACTACTGACGGGCACAGGGCAGGGACACAGGAGAGGGCCTGGGAAAGTTGCATTAAAGCCAGAACCTTGCCTTGCGCTGAACGAATCCAACGGCCAAATCCTTCCAGTCAAATTCGTCGCCTAACCATCGTGAAAACTAGGTGAAGAAAGCTACCCCATCGTACTAAGGAACTTGAAACATCGGAGAGGTGTATTTTTCGTAAGCAAACTCTCGGTCGGTGCGTAAAAGTATTTACAAAAATAAAGTGCCAAAAGGCTTCATTTCGGTGATGCAAATTTATAAAAAATTAAGTGGATATTAAATCCAGCATTATTTTCTTATTTTCATCTTCTTATTTTCTTAATTTTTATAAATAATGAAGTTATTTTATATACATGGGAAAAGTATAAAGGAAAATATATTTTATATAGGTACAGAATGCATGAATAATTGAAATAAACTTAGTAATAGTTTTTAATTCATAAATTATAATTGTATGGATGCCAGTAGGATAGCTGAGCATTGATTTCAACAACGCAACAGTTTATTTCTCTTAAAAGCATTCTCTTTGAACGCAGTTAAACACATAAGCACTCCAGATTGAAGTTCTTTGTTTTAAGCTAGTGATGCGCAATCTTTGTTTTTTTCCTGTCAGGCAACACATACTTGAATTAATCCCGGTAGGACCACATTTTACTGACAACGAAAAGTAGGTCGTGCCACCCAATCAATGTCCAGAATAATGTATGACATTATTATATTATAACGCTATCTTTTATAGAGAGCCATTAGTTCGAAACCGGTAGTCGTGGGAAAGCTCAATGTTTGAAACGTAACATAAGCCATCGACAATATTCACCCTGTCTTCAAGCAGTAAATTTTCGAATCTTTGTTGGAGAAACCAGGGTTTTCGTGGACTTACCTAGCTTTTCTTCCCCCCCCCCCTCAAGCAACACATACGTTCATTAATCCTGGTAGTAACCATGCTTGCTTTAGTGGATATGTAAAGGTGTGAGTGTGAGAACTCTCTCTCTCGCCTGTTTTATAACTTATGTATAATACCAGGAAGTAATCTAATGGCAGTTAGACTACTTTTTTTTATTGACACGTTTTAAAAATATATCACTATAATATTTTATTTTTATTTATTCAGAAAAAGACATAGAGAATCATGGAACAAATTTGTTTCTAATTTAGAACATGATTTATATAAAATAAGACCCAATGTATATAAAATTTTGAAACACTTAAATGCAGATACCAAAGAAAACATAAAATTAAACACTGAATTGAAATTAGAAGAATTTCTAAATTACTACACAAAATTGTGGACAGACAAATATTTAAAAAAAAAAAAAACAACTGGCAAACAATTAACGAAAATGAAAAGGAAATAACTAAAGAAGAATTAGAAATCAGCCTGAAAGAAACAAGAAACGGAAAATCACCTGTAGAAGATAAACTAGGTTCAGAACTATATAAATATGCAGGAACTAGATTCAAAGAAAGACTCTTATTATTTTTAAATAAAATTTATTCAACTGGTATCCCCCCCCCAATAGAATGGAAAAAAGCAATTGTGATTCCTATCTTTAAAAAGGTAATAGAGATGACCCTAAAAACTATAGACGTATCAGTATACTAAATTCCTTGTACAAAATATATAGGAATCTTAAATAGCAAACTAATGAAATATTCCGAAAACACTTTATTTTAGAAGTATAGAATGGATTTAGAAAAGGACGATAATGTATAGACCCGGCCTTTTGCCTAGAATTAATAATAGAGAAAAGAAGAGAATACAATTTAGAAACACATATTGCATTTATTGACTTTGAAAAAGCATTTGACAAAGTTAAAAGAAACATATTAATTAACATATTAAAAGAAAGACAAATACCAAATAATATCCTAAAAGCTGTCACAAGTATATATGAAAATAATCAAATACAAATAAGATTAAATCACGAGCTATCATATACGAGAGAGATAAACCAAGGGGTCCGACAGGGATGTCCCCTCTCAGCAACTCTTTTTAATATCTACTTAAATGAAATAATAATAAAATGGAATAAAAATTTACATCAAGGAATTAAACTTTCTCCTACAGTAAACTTAAACACTCTCCTCTTTGCCGACGACCAAATAATAATTACAAATAGATCTAAATGAGATATCCAAAGATTATGGTATGATAATATCAACAGAAAAATCAAAAACTATGTCGTTTAAAGGACAAGATCCAGCAAGAACTGAAATAGTAATAGATAACAAGATCTTAGAACAGGTGAATTCATTTAACTACCTAGGATGTACGATCACATATGAAAATGAAAAAGATGTAAACGTAAAAATTGCAAAATATTTAAAAATAACAGATGTAATTAACTATATTTAAACCAAACCTAGTTCAAAAACAAACCAGACTAAAAGTATACAATACATTAGCCCTACCAGTCTTAATGTGTGGAAGCGAAATCTGGACAATAAAACAAAAAGACAAACAAAGATTAACAACAGCAGAAATGAAGTTTATGAGAAAAACTGCAAAGTATACCCTATTTGATGACAAAAGAAATGAAAAAATTATGAAAGAATTAAACCAAGAACCAGTAATAGAAAAAATTAAAAAATATAAACATAAATGGATGGAACACGTTCAAAGAATGAAAACAGAAAGATTACCAAAACAAGCCTTAAAGTACAAGCCATTAGGAAAAAGAAAACCAGGACGTCCTCTTAAACGATTCAACGATGACTTCTAAGGCCAGAACAGGCCATGCTAGGCCTAAATCCTTGATATGCATGATGATGATGATGATTTTTATTTATTTGTTATTATCTTAGTTCATTAAATTGGTTTGAGCACTGCACATAGTCAGTTGTTCTTAATTATTCTAAATGATTCCGCCAGAACATAAACTGATTTAGAGAGAGGAGAGTATAAATATATGAAGAAAGATTACACTTCTGTAAACTCTGTAAACGATCATGCGCAGCGTATTCGTAAAAATGTGTATTTATTTTTGTAGATACCTTGCATCATAAAAATGATGTATGGTGTAATGCAGGGGTCGGCAACCTTTTCAGACTCGCGGGCCGCATTCAACTTTTATTTTTAATAATCGGGCCGCAAGGTTTAATTAATAGAAAATAATGAGTGGAAAAAATACTCAAGGTATCACTTTTTTTTTAATCAATCTTAATAAAAAACACAGAAATATTCAAAGTATACGAGATATGAAACAAGCATTAAAACGAAACTCAATGAAAAATTATCATGTAAAAACAAAGTAATATAGTCTTATGCATCACAATATGTATATCTTTCTACTTAATGTGACTTTTGTGATTGTTTTCCCTTAGCTAAATTATCTAGATCCACTTTATAACCTGAGATGTAAATTCGAATTGAAGCATGCAAATGTTCATCAATTAGTCGAGAAGAAAATTTATTTTTTCTAAAGCTCTTGACAGAAAATGCTTGTTCGCAAATATACGTGCTTCCAAATGCGACTATCATCTTCTTTGCGAAACTGATTAATCCTTCAAATTTTTTGGTAAGCATCTATAAATTTTTTGGATCTTTTCTAACGAAAATGCGTTCTCATCAATGAAACTGACACTCAATGGGAAAAATATCGATCAAGTGTCAAGATATAAATATCTTGATTGCTGGCTTAATGAAAGGTGGGATCCTGAAATAGATATAAAGACAAGGATTGAAGTTGCACGGCAGTCCTTCATGAAAATGAGAACATTATTCTGCAATAAAGACCTGAACATGGAAGTCAGATGCCGAATGCTGAAATGCTACGTGTGGTGTATTCTGCTCTGTGGAGTTCAAACATGGACAATGAAGGCAACAGCCATCAAGGCAATTGAAGCCTTTGAGATGTGGCTATACAGAAGAATACTAAAGATATCATGGACAGAAAAAATTACCAATGAAGATGTCATAAAATCCATTGGCAAAGCTAATGATCTTGTACAAATAATCAAGAAACGAAAAACATCATATCTTGGCCACATCATGAGAAACAGCAAATACCAACTTCTACAAACTATTTTGGTAGGAAGAATTGATGGCAAATGAACTAGAGGAAGAAAAAGAATATCATGGTTTGACAACATCAAGACGTGGACAGGAAAGAGCAGCGTACAACTGCTCCGATTAACGCAAGAACGCAGTTTGTTCGCCAAGATGGCCACTGACCTTCGATAGAAGATAGCACCATAAGAAGAAGAAGAAGAATATTTCATTGTGCTGCAATTCCAAAACTTCCAGCAGTAGTCGGTTTGGTAGGTCTTCAATGTCGACATTAAAAGGATTCAATATCCACAAATCTTATTGAAAATTCCGTTTTGTAAATCTTCAATAATACCAACAAAAGTTTTCTTTTGTGTTTGCCATCCAACTGTAGATGCCGATTTGCAATCATGTAGATTTTCTTCCATCACATATTTCTTCAACAGACATAGTTTGCCTTCAAAAGCTTTTATGTCAGAAAACAGTTCTGATAGTAATTTACCTTGGCCCTACAGGTTCAAATTAAGTTCATGAAGGTAGTTGTAATGTCTACCATAAATGCAAGACACATAATCCATTTTTTATCCGATAGTTGTGGGACAGTATTTTTGTGTTCCATCATGAAAATATCTATTTCTTCACGTAAATTAAAAATAGCACAACACCTCTACTTAACCATCTAGCACTTGACTAGTAGATAACGTCCTCTTGAAATGTCCATAACGTCTTTTCTTGATGATAAAATTTTACTGGCCACATGGCATGTAAGTATGGTCAACCTTTTATGGGCCGCCGGTTGCCGACCCCTGGTGTAATGCATAAACTTTAAAAATATCTACAGCCATAAAGACTTCGTCTAAAAATATGACACAATATATTAAATAGATATCTGAAAGAAAAAAGAAAACACCAGGCAGAGGCAAAGAAGAACTGATTCCAGCGAAACTAAGGTTTCTGTTAAGAAGTTGGCCTTGCTTTGCAATGAACTGCTTGCGTTCTATTAACAAAAATAAGATCCGAGTGCAAAACCGTATTTCAGTTTTTATTCTCTCTCTCTCTCTCTCTCTCACACACACACACAAACCGGAAATTATTTAATTTAAATAGTCCACATAAGGGAGTGGGGATGCCCGATTTTGTGTTGCTGGGTGTAAGGTTTTAAAATTTGGGAAACAAAGATGGGATGTAGAATTTACGTTTGTGGAGATATATTGTTGGAGGTGGAGGAAATAAGAGATCTTGGAGCGATGGTGGATTGGGATCTAGGGTTTGGAGGATACATTATCAAAACTGTGAGGACAGCACGGTGGGTTCTGGGAATGATGCGGAGGACACTGACTTGTAAGGGTGGGGAGATTCTAGTTCCATTGTATAGAGCCCTGATTGGGCCACATATGGACTACTAGGCACAGATTTTGTCACCTGGTTTTCAGGGGAACGAGATGTTGGAGGGGATTCAGAGGCGATTGACTAATGTGGTTTCTGATCTCTAGGGTGTTGAATATGAAGAAAGGTTGAGAAGATGCAATTTACAGAGTCTAGTGGATGGGGGAGGAGGAGTGATATGATGGAGACGTACAGGTTGGTGGGGGGATTGCAATAGGATTAACGTTGGAGAGGTTTTTTATAAAATGGTGGGAGATCGGGGGAAGAGCGGGAGATCATCTCTGGGGACTGTATAGGAAAGGTGTGAGCAGGAGAGTGAGAAGCGATTTTTTGCCTGGAAAGTTGTGAATGATTGTGTGGCGTCTGTGGAGAATTTGAGTGTGTTTGGGGCAAGGTATGATGAGCTATGTGACAAAGGGACTTCCTAGATGAGTCTTTGACATCATGGGGTCTTGGGATAATAATAATAATTTTCAAAATTATTATTTCAAAATACGTGTCCAAGAAAGAAAGTTCCACCCTACTTTTTGATATGTTAATGGCGTAGTGCATTCAAAATCATCGCTAATTACGAGTACTACTTTAAAACGCAAAATACTTAAATTCTTGAATTCAAGACAGCGCAATGAAAATTTGGTTTCATTGACACTCAGTCTATCGTGATGGACTTATGAAACCACCTGAAAGATGAGAATAACAGAAGTGATCATGATTTTGTTGAGAAGTAACTGCGTAAATTACAGAATTAAGTTCAAGACCATATCCGTTTTTGGTTTGATAAACTGCCTACTCCCATTAGATAGTAAATAAAATAATAATAATAATAATAATAATAATTTTTTGACAATAGAAAAGATTTATTATTCTCATCACACATATAGAATATTTACAAATATACAACTGAAATATTACTATCACATTTTGTGTTCACTACAAATATTCATTACAGAATGTTAAATAAATAATGTTACATTAATAATAATATTTTTTTTTAAATCACAGACACTTCATTAGTGCATATGTACAATATATATGTATATATGTACATATCTACATGCAAGAACATAAAGCATAAGTTATATACAATATACATCTGTGTTGTAATCTTGTGTATGTGAACAATGAAAGGTAGGTAAAATTCTGTTTACAACTTCTGCGTTAATCATGATTAGATATTGATTATATATTATGTATTTACAACATATATTTTAGAATACATATTACTATTAATGATGATTATACAATTTTTTTTTTTTTTTTTACAATGAGTAACTCCTCCTTTCACATTTAACAGTCCTCGTGGCCTGTTACGTTTAGGCATAGCCTATTACGATTCGAAACCGCGACTGCATCGAGGATAAGGTGGTCAGTCCTATGCCTCCCGGTGTGTCCTATGTTTGTAGATGTGTGTGTTCACGGGGCCGGTTTGCCTGTTGTGGGGGTCGAAAAACCGGAGTTTTCGGATGAAAAAACCCACTGCCTCCATGTTTCTCATGAAACACCAATTAACATACTGGTGTTTCATGAGACTGGCTAACTCACTTTTAATCGAAAGAGATCAGATAAACGTTCCTGACCTCTTGGACGTGAGTCAAACCCAGGTCTTTCCGACCAAAAGATATATGTACAAGACATATTACTATAATATTAACAATGAGGATTAGACAGACTTTTTTCACCTTGAGTAAGTAATATATATATATATATATATATATATATATATTAGTTTAGCTAGTCTTTTAAAATTAAGTCTCAGCTCAGGTGCATTTCCAAGGGGGCGTAAAAGGAGTAGCTTCCATTGTTTCATTGCATAAAGGTGGGTCAGAAACAGAAGCTGAAACTACAGATCTGTTACTATATTGAAGGTGGTTGTTAAGATTTTGGAAAAGTTGGTTAAAACCAGAATTCAAGATAGAGTGGAAAATACTCTGATATTTTTTAGAAGTCAGCATAGCTTTGGTAAGGGAAGGTCATATACCTTAGCAATTTACTTTGTTTCTATAATTAAGTAACGGTAGAGTTGGATAAAGGTAAGGCCTATCATGTTATATTATTAGATTTCGCAAACACATTTGACAGAATACTGCATGAGAATCTGTCAAGTAAGCTAAAACTAATGGGAATGGATACAGGATTAGTGTTTCAGAAGGCTTTGTTCTTATCCATTTTTGTTTAATCCAGTGGCGGCCGGTGAAAATTTTAAGTGGGGGTGCTGCATATACAAAAAAAAAAAAAAAAAAAAAAAAAAAAAAAAAAAAAAATCCTAATCAGTAACGAATTTATTAATAAATAAATTTACATATTAAAAACTGCTTTATTATTTCCTCACCACGAACAAACACCAATAATAAAAGATTCGTATCAATAGCAATGACAAGCGCAAACTAATATCGGCATTAGATCGCAGTGCATTTGTTTCGTGTAACGATAATTGAAAATATATAATTCTTTTCATATTTTCAACAGTGACACTCGTCACAATTCAGCCTTGTATCTATAATAAATAAATAATTATATGTTATTTTAACAAAATAAAATAATATTTACAAAAACTAGTTCGCCACGAACACGCACCAATAATAAACGTTTCATATCTGACAGAAATATCTAATGACGTAACGTACAATGACAAGCGCAAACGAATATCGGCGTTAGATCGCAGTGCATTTGTTTCATAATCTAAAGCATTAATCGAGCAATTCCAATTATTAATTATTCAGTCAATGTGAAAACATAAGCTGTAAACTTTAACATGTTGTATTGCATTTATATAATGTTGTAAGCATTGTTATTATTTATAAACACAGACAAAATTTAATTTTCATTTTTTCCTTGGGGGTGCTGCTGTGTTGCAGTGCTTATGTACGGGTCGCCGGTTTAATCTGTATATTAATGATAATGGAGGCAATTTAAAGAGTGTTATTCAGCTGTTTGCTGATGATGCTAAGTTGGGAAGAACCATATACATAGCTTATAGTGTATTACATAAAAATGTGTAATAATCCTGCAAAATGATTTGAATCGGTTATCATTGTGGTCAAAGAATAATGGTTTTTCTTTTAATGTGACAAAATGTAAAGTTATTTACTTTGGATTGAAAAAAAGTTTCAGTCTGTGTGTTCTATTGACGGGGTTTCGTTGCTGGAAATTGATGCGGCCAGATATCTGGGTATTATGGTTGATAAGGAAGTAAAGTTTAGAGGTCATCATATTGCAAAACAGTTCAGCAGATCACTTGGATGTTCAAAAAATACGCTGACTAGTAGGGATAAAAAAAAAGCCATTATCCCTCTTTAAAAGACTCTGATACTTCCACATCTGGACTATTGGGCTCAGATTTTGTCACCTGGGTTTCTTGGAGATGTGAAGATGGGTGAGAGGATCCAGAGGCGAGTAACCAAGATGGTTATGGGCCTGTGGAATGTTCCATACGAAGATATGTTAAGATTTGTGGGTTACAAAAATTGGCAGATAGAAGGAAGAGAGGTGACATGATAGAAACATTCAGATTGCTAAAAGGGTTTTATAGAATGAAGGTATGAGAACTTGGTAACAGAGCTGATCATTGGAAGTTGAGTAAAGTTTCAGTTAGCAAGAATGTGAACTCTAGATTTTTTATTCTACAAGGGTGGTGAATGAGTGGAATGGGTTCTCTGAGGTGGTTGTCAGTTCTTCGTCGGCGAATCAGTTTAAGGAGAAGTATAATAGGCATTGTGTTAATAATGGTTAGTTTCTTACTCCCATGGTGACTTTGGTTACATTGTGCTAGGCATGATAGGTATATTGTGAACAATGTTTCTGGGCCTCCTCAATGAGTCTTTGGGCTCCTTGGAGATACCTGTTAGCAATAATATTAATAACATTAGAAAGAGAAATTATATATGGATTAATAATATTAACTGTAATTGGTAATTTACAGTTGCAGTTGAATAAAATTCGATTTTTAGTATATATATATATATATATATATATATATATATATATATATACACACACACACAATAACAATACATATAATTTCTTTACAATACACACTGTGTGTGTGTGTGTGTGTGTATTTAGATAGGTAGATATCATTTACAAATTTTGCTTTTAAGTGTTCATTTATTTCTAATGCAATTAAAAACTATAGTTGTAATAATTGAATTTTTTCCCTTTTGTGTCGATTCTAGTTAAGGTGTAATGTTTCATTTGTATTCTCCTCGAAGCTTTTATTGAGCTTATCTGAGGATGATACCGATTAGTTATTATTTATTGGTTTGATTGCTGTGTAGGAAGTAGACTGATGCTTGATAGATTTGATATTTACCATAGCCGTAGGATAAGAAATTTATTCTCTCTCTCTCACACACACACACACACACACACGCACGCACGCACGCACGATACCATGAACGTATTTCTCGTTCATGGTATGTCCTTAGGATCCTTTCTTAGGCTACTGTAGTTTGTAAGGTCTTCAAAAGGTAGTTTATTTAGCATATCTGGAGGTAGAAGTTCCGAGCGGCCTTTCCGTAGTGATTATTATATTTATATGCGATATAACTGGTTGTTTGAGGTATTGTAAAACAATTTGTATTTAAATACATATAAAACCGTATGTATTTCTGGCTATCCTGTAGTTGGCATCAAAGTAATATTTTAGTATAACTGCATAGTGACATAAGTGTTTTGCTGTTAGTATTTTATGTTCTGATATTGCAGTGTGTATAAAGCCGGTCGTCTCTTTGTTCTCAGAAGATCAGCTTTATTATTTTGTTACTGTAATTTTACTGTAATATTAAACTCTTTGGTTTGTAGTGTGAAAAAATGCGTACGTTTTTAAAGCGTATCTTAGTACATTTTCGCATAGTACTTTGTATATTAATGTTTTTATGCGTGTAGGAAGTATGTCTTTTAAAACAAACTTGTTCCAGTTCATATCTGCATCAAGTAAACTCAAGATATCGTATTGTTTCAACCTGAGTGATGGTATTGCTTTTACTGTTCTGTGTGTGCTTTGTATGTTGGAGAGTGGATGTTGGATGGTTATATACTGTATTTATTATCAATTGGTTGATTCATTAGATTTCTGAATATCACTGATTTTGTCTTATCAGAGTTTAGGTGTGGAGTTTTTGGTGATCCAATCGGTGAGCAGATTTATGTCATGTTTGTTTGTGCTATGCTTGCATTATTATGGATGGATACTATAGCTGCATTGTCTGCATATTTAAAGATCTTGCCTTTGAGAGGCAGCTGGTTAATATCATACATATGTTGAATGGAATTCAGCTCCATATGCGCTCCACAGATTACTGGTAACTCTCTACTACAGTTGACCCCATGAGTGTTATTTGTTTTCTGTTTTGAAGGTATTTTCTAAACCACGTGTGCAGAGGCCCACTTATTCCAACATGTCTTAGCTTTTCTAATAAGATTTCATATATGAGTGTGTCGAATGCTTTAGTCAAGTCGATAAAGACTATCATGAGAATTTTGTTTTTATCTTAGGTGGCATTAATGACGTCTGTAAAATCTTCCAAGAGATATGTTGTTCCCTTATTCTTCTGAAATCCGTACTATGTTTTGTGGATGATATGAAAGTGCTCTGTATATGTTTCAACTTTGCTAAGCACGATCTGCTCCATAATTTGATTGATAATTGGAAGTGTTGCTATAGTAAGTATTGATAAATTATTTTTTCCTGGAGGCAGTATTATTTTCTGAATGCTCTCGGACAGCGTACAATCACGCTAAGGATAATCCTGAAATGATGTCACAGTGTAAGGTAGGAATAAATTTTAAAATTTAGATTTTATGATGAAGAAAACAGTAGAACAGCTTTCTGGCACCTAGTTAAAAAAAAAAAAAAATGCAAACCGCCTGGAAACCCGGGTTTTTCATCTCGCATAAGAGACAAACCGGCCATAAGAATACGCGCAATTAACAGACATAATACTCTGGATTCATAGTCCGAGTAGCTTCGATCATAAATGAAAATAACTAATTAACCTATCCTTTCTACAGCTACCTTCTTGGAAGTCAGTATATATCCACCCTAATCCAATAAATATTAATAATATGATTTCCCAACTTGCAAAATCCCTTGGGAACACACCGTTGAAAAAGATTTTGAAAATGAAAAAAATTTATGGGACTTTAAAATACAGACAGACAGGAATAGACATCCGGAACATAATACTCCAGGCATCACTATAGTCGAACAACAACAACAACAACACGTGGGGTTCATTGATGTAGAAATACCGGGGAGACAGCAAAGTAGAAGAAATAGTGCATGGAAAAACTGACCAAATATACAGATATGGAGATTGACATTCAACGACTTTGGAACAAAAAGACAACAGTGCATTGCTATAACACCACTAGGAACAAAACCAAGAGTATAACTAAGATGAAAAGCCAAACGGCTATTTTTTCTGGCGAGGTTGATAAGTAAAGGGGATAAAAATCCCTTATTGTTTTTCAGCCAGTCGATTTTTAGATCGTAGTTTTCGATCTTAGAGTTTCACATACTGGCTGAAAAACAATAAGGGATTTTTATCCCCTTTACATCAAAACCAAGAGTATTTATGAAACATCTGGAAAAGCTGGACCTCCCAGAAATAACATCATCTCAACTCTTGAAAACGCACTTTTAGGGACATCTCACTTTTCACGACGATAAGTCGATTCCTAGGTCTTTGGATAAGATCCGAATTAGACTTATCTGCCAGTCAAAGTTTCATTATGTTATTTCATGTTTCTTGTTACTCTTTGACTGTGAACTCTGTTAACTGAATATAGAAATAATAATAATGCAAATAAAATACCATAAAACTATTGGCACTGACTTCATTTCAATTCTCCCCCAAATCGTGGAAAATATTGTATGATCGACAGCTAATTTTGCCATTTGGAAGCGTTTCTCCTAAACGCAACTGGATGAAAATCACTGGTCACATTAGCTGGAAATTTATAAAATCGAATCAATCCCATTTAGGACCATTCATTAGAGCTTTTCAATGGAAACTGAATTAACTGGTTTCATACGAATGTAGCGGGGATTTTCTTTTCGTAAAATAACGATTATCAGATAGGATTCATTCAAATCCTATCGGTTGCTTTTGCGTGATTCTAAAGGACAATAACAACAATCACTACTTACTCACAAGCTAATCAATAATTACCAATATGGATTTAGCCACTCTCGATCGTTCAGGCGATCTTCTTGCATACGTCATCCCCCTCTACATATCCGCAACGGAAATTTTCAGAAAAATCCATGCAATTAGTTATAGACATATTTGAGGTATTGGACTTGGTCCTCAAAAACTTCTGTCTTTTTTCGTATGGTTCTTTGCATAGTAATTGAGAAGATAGCTTTATTGGGATGCTCAGTGTGTATATCATAGTAGATGACTTCTTTATATATATATATATATACACACACACACACACAATGGATTTTTTTTTTTTTTTTTTGTCTAAATTTACTGTTTGATAACAGATTTGTCTAAATTTACATCAGCAAACACGTTAGAACAAAACAACACATAAATGTTATAAAACAAAAAAAAAATGCTCGGCATTACTTTATATCAAAAGAAATATCGTAAATGAAATAACAATGACTTAAAAAAAAAAAAATCGGATGTAGTTACTTATTTGATAAATATGTGCTTGGTGCAATTGAGACAGAGTAGATTAAGAAGTACCCGAAGGATAAAACTTTATTTTCTTTATTTATTTATCCTATTTTATTTATTTTGTATTCAATTTTTGCATATCGTACCTCTTGAGTTGTGGTTATAGATGGAATCACAGTGTACTTGTGTCTGAATTAAGAATACCACTTTTCTTGCATATTTTGAATATGGGTATTGTTTACTTGAGGATAAATAATTAGAAAGCTACATAACTCATTTCGATAATTCATTTTGAATATTAATAAAAATCCTGAATTATACTCTTATCCATACGTATTAGAGTATACTTGCAGTAAAGGTGACGGAAATATTATTTTTATTATTATTATTTTTTTCATAGAAAAGTCCAGAAAATGGATTTTTAATCCTTTCAGAGTTGTTTTTTTCCTTTCTTGTTGCTCTTACGGAAAGATTAATTTTCTAGTGTGGAGACCTGTCGAAACGTCATGCTATTGGGCGTACACTACACCGGTTTGTAGCACGTGCCTATGGCAAGAGTGATGTCAAGGTTATGAGTTGCTATTTTGTCATTGACATAAGGAAGGGTGAAGGCCCACAAAGGACAATTAAAAAAAAATCTCGATGATTTATTTTAGTGAGATTACGTTATATAACCCTCGCTTGTTAAAACATATATATGCCATGAACAAATGCAAGGCGAATTTCGAAATAATCGCCAATTGCCGCTTCCCGTTCAAGATGCACATCAGTAATTTCTAAGATTTGCAGAATTCGGTAATTTTGGAACCACCCAGACGACAAAGCAAGGGAGGAACGCCCTCGTGTTACATTTTCTGTGAAAATCTGTACACATTAACGTGTGTACAAAGAGTGACAGAATCGGTGGCAACTTCAAATTTGAGGGTAATAAGGAAAATTATAGTTGAAATTCGAGTACGGATGATGAAGTGCTACGTATCGTCAAGTTTACTATATGGAGTTGAAGGCAAATACAACAAAATAATAATAATAATAATAATAATAATAATAAAACTGGAAGCCTTTGAAATGTGGATATTTAGAGGGATGCTCAAGATCCCATTGGACAGAAAAGGTGAAGAATGAAGAGGTATTGAGAAGAATAAATAAAAATAGAGAATGAATCAATATCGTGAAAAGAAGAAAAACTGCCTACTTAGGACATCTAATGAGAAACTATAAATATTAACATTCTCCAGGTAATACTGGAAGGTAAAATCAACGGAAGGAGAAAACCTGAAAGAAGAAAAATATCATGGCTAGACAGTATAAAAAAGTGGACTAAACTGAACACAGAGCCATTAAAGACAGAAGTAAATTTGCAAAAGTGGTCGCTGAACTCCATTAGGAAATAGCACTTAAAGAAGAAGAAGCAGGAAATTTATGTCGTTCCTCTTACCTTTTTCGTGATCTTGACTGGAATAGAGTTGTGAATCGTTAGTTGGGAATTATTGAATATAAAATATGGATAATTAGTGATTGTAAAATAGCCTGATCAATATCACAGAGATAATCTCTGATATTGATTAGGCTCAGAAAGATCCCCTGTAATACTCATCCAACTCCATCAGTTATAAATTCACGAGCCAAATAAAATCTATATATGGCTTCATCCCCACCACGAAACAGCACAGATCTGTAGCTTTTGTTGCTAAGTCGAATTCACCTCCCTTCCTCTACCGAGTATTTTCTTTGAAATTTCTTCCCCCCCCCCTTTTATTATTATTTTTACATGAAAAATTTCTTATGACAAACTCATACTACTATATTTGGAAAACAATACCTGATTCCGTTTGTACAATGAAAATTTCCAATGATCACGATATGATTAATAAAATGTTATGCAGTACATCAGAATGGTACACACAAAGGTGCAGTGGCGCACCCAGGAGGGGGAAGGGGACCTGGGCCCCCAAAAAAAGAAAAAGGAAAAAAACACTAGAAAATTTTCCAAAGATCTTTTCCTAATTAAAATTATATATTTTTTATTTATTTTTTATTTTATATAGATTTATTTAGCGGTCACATAAGATGGGAATACCCTATAGCTCTCGGGAATCACAGCCGCTGTGAACGCAAGGCGAACGACGTAGTGCTAGGGCGAACCGAGTGCTACTTCGTTTGGCCGAGCCGGGCCAGAGGAGATCGCGGGTTTCATGTATTGGCGATCACTGCAGATGCTCAGTCATAGGTCGTATGTAATATAATGCGTAATGTCAATTCTCAAATCGTCTACTCAACTCCCCCCCCCCCCCCGATTAAATCTTGAGTGCTCGGGCACCCCCCCCCCCAAAAGATTACAGTAATCACACATACAGTAATAATAATAATATTATTATTATTAACACTCGGGAGGTCGAGGTCGTAATTTTGTAGCGTAGGACGAGGTATATCAGAGACACATTCATTACTAGTATGTGCTAAAATCCAAAAAAAAAAAAAAGAACAAACACTGCAAATATAATACTTGATGGTACAAATTAAGTGAATATTGAATCCCACATTATTTCATAGCCGAATATAAAAACTACAAGAGTTTCGTGTCGAAAATATATATAGAAACTAAAAGTTTCGACGGAAACAAGCATAAGTAGTGCAACTTTGGGCAACTCGTTGCAAAGGTGGAACAAGCTACAGATGTCTTTCCTTAGTATTTTCCATAAATGTACAGCACATCTCCTAGAGCAGGGATTCTCAACCTATGGCACGCGTACCACTGGTGGTACGTGAGCCACTGCCTTACTGGTACATCTAATATCTTGAATTAGATATATATAGTGGTACGCCACTGGAAAAGGTTGAGAACCCTGTCCTAGAGGATATGTATGATAAATATTGAATCCAACATTATTTCAAGAGTTTCGTGCGGAAAATGTAGAAACTAAAAGTTTCGGCGGACACAAGCATAAGTAGTGCAACTTTAGGCAGCTCGTTGCAAATGTGGAACAACGCTACTGATGACGTTCCTTAGTATTTTCTATAAATATAAAGCACATCTCCTAGAGGATATGTATGATAAAAATAAGCCTTTGGCTCTCTATTTCAGTAATACATGATGGTTTATTTATTTTCAGTTACAATCTAGAAATTATTGAAACAAAGAAATATAAAGAATAAAAATTTTTGTTACAAAATAAGCAAGTATCTGCCAGATCTACCGCGACCTCCGCAGGTCAAATATCACAAATCTTTGCATAACACGTGTTAAACCAAACTGACAGCAACAAAAATGCGAAATAGCACTCATAATATACTCACGCGCAGCTACTCATGACCTTCAATAGATAGGTTAAAGAATATTCATGTTAACAATTAGCATGTATCTGTCAGATCAGATTCGACCTCCCGAGGGTTAAGAGAGACATTCTGGGAGTCAGGGTATCGTCCTCAATAATAATAATCATAATAATGATAATAATAATAATTGTTATTATTATTATTACTGATGTATATTAAATAATCCAAGATTTATAAACATTTCAACTGAAAGATTTCGCCTAAAAAGTTTCTAGAGTAACCTAATATGTTTGTTATGAGTATGTTATATGAGCATACCAGATCTGCAACTGTTAACATTTTGTATTTCTTAAATTACATATTAGTTCACTCGCATGATATAATTAATAGTGGTGTCGCTTCGCTATCAACGCCATTTTTTATTTGAACTCCACACGACAGAAGGTAGTAAATTGTTTTGTGATGTGTTATTGTACGCATGTAAATCAAGTGAATAAACAAACAAACAAAAAAGGTTTTTTGAAAGAGACCGCATAACCTAATCACTAATATGACGGTGAGATTTTATTACTGTATCTAGCGTTTCAAAATTTATACCCCTTTTCTTATTCTTTTTCGTCTTTTTTTTTTTTTTAATATAAAATAGCAGTGCGTTTATTTCCTTCCTTATCAAGATCTAATTAGATTAATATACAGTATCTCGAAACGAAATCTGTCCTGGATAACATTAAAACGCATAAGGCTGAAATCAGAGTACACTTAGACTGGATAGATTTAAAAGGTAATAACAGTGTAAGATAAATGAGATAAGATCTCAACAGATATAGTCCTGCACTGGTATATTGTCTCAGTTAACAATGGTTTCAAAGTGTAATAAATCAATCTGGCGTAAGCTGTTACAGTAAAGTAAACATTTTTGTTACTCGCACCTTAGTTTCAAATTTGAATTAAGGTACGAGTTTAAATTAAAAAAAAATTAAACTCGCTTATTTATATTAAATATTAAATAAATATTTTAAAAAAGAATTAGCTGATTTGGTGAGCGAATGAAAAAAAATAACATTGGACTGCGAACCAAATTAAACGCTATGTTAAGAGACACCACTTAATTCTAATAAATGTTCTTGAAGCAGTGTGCGTGTGGGAGGAACGACTGCAATCAGTCGGGTATATTTATGTTGGTAGTATATGTGAGCATGAAGAATAAAATTAATTTTCATGACTTAATAGAATTCATATGCACTGGAGGGCATTATAAAATTTCATCGTAGCGGCATGAAATTAATTAACTTCAGTGTTAAACATTTCTAATTTTTGATTCCAGGAGAGTTGATGTAATAATAATAATAATAAATTTTGTTCTGTATTCATTTGTGACAAGTTATATGAAAACTGTACAATCTTATTCTGAAATTTATGATTCCAATTTTATAACATGATTTTTTTTTTAAATTTTATAAACGATATTTTCAGATGTATTTCACGAATCACTTTTCTGGTTTCAATTATAAATGAAAATATGATAATATATAAGGCTGTGTCTGATTTTCTTATTCACTGATATAAACAGAAGCACGTAATTGAGTGCACTTGTTTCGAATGTTATTTTATTGTTTCTGTTTTTGGAAGATGCTCAAAAAAGTTTACCGCTAAAAAGTATTAACGACATAAGCGAAGTGAGAATTTTAGACACACTACTCGTACGCCGCCTGTTTTGATTATACCAAAGCATCTAAGACTGTGCGGGTGTGTGTATGTGTAATAAATACCATGGATCCATCGATATTTCTGCAGGAAAGATAGCTCTGGCCAATCCAACAGACCTGTTCTGCATCTCATACCTCTGAATTAGTATAATAACTTCCTGTGTGTAATTCTGTCAAAAGTCTTGGCAAAAACTAAAACAATCATTGTATATCCATTCCCCCTATCCAGCTCCGCTGTTTCTCTATTGTAAAATGTCAGTATATTGGTAAAGCAAGATCTGCCTTTCTCAAGCCCTGTTATCCTCTATAAAAAATCGAAGTGTTACCAAAATGTGGTAACATTTCGTTTGGTTTAAGGAATCTGTTCTTAAACCAAATAAGTAAATAATCCTTAACTAGATATTTAAAATTTACCAAGTGGATGATTTATATATTCGGAAATTGAGCAACCAGTTCTTTTTTTTTCCCTCCATTTTTTCTTTTTTCTTTAATAAATGGATAAACAAATAACAGTCAGTCCTAAAAATGTTTTAAAAATTTAACAACCATTACAGGGGAATCGGTTAGAACAAATTCCAGCTCACTATAGAAGCATGTCTCTGTTCCCATGAACTAGTTCGATAAAATAAAACAAAACGAATGACTTTCTGTTAATAATCTGGTCAGTAACATTAATCAGAAATGTGATGTTACAGAAACTATACAATGCCATCAGCAATTCGAAGAAAGGCATGCGTGCAACCTAACTTTAGGAAAACAATTTCAATAATGTGACATTACTTTAAAGAACTCACTGCCAACCAGAGCATGCGAACTTGTAAAGATTAGCACTCCACCCTGTTTTTTCATATGATCACTGTTTCGTGTTTCGAGTATATTAGCCATGAGCGTACGCAGGAAATATCTGAGAGATGCACTGTATATATATATATATATATATATATATATATATATATATATATATATATGAAACATCAAACGAGATTTTATTTAAATAAACATAACGCTATTGGAGGGAGGGAGAGAGAGAGAGAGAGAGAGAGAGTGAGTCTTGGAAAATGTGACGTTTTGTGACTAAATCACGATAAATTTCAAACGGATTTCTTATTAATGTCACCCCCCATGCACACACACACACACAACCAACTCTAGGTTTTTTTGTTTTGTTTTTTCCGACATTCTCAAAACATTTGAACTTGCAATAATAATGATGATAATAATAATTTTTTTTCTAAATTTATTGATTGATTTCTGAAATATTTACACAATTACAATAATCATCTTTAGTGATATGCCAACTTGTAATTTTTACAAAATTCAGCACTAAGTGCTTATGTGATTCAGTTTCTACATTACATTTCAATTAAAATTTTGATAATAATACTTTTTTGCATCTATATTTACAACATGTGTTCTTCTATTATTAACAATGAAGATTACACGGAATTTTTGAATAATGGATAATAATAATAATAATAATAATAATAATGTCTCAGATAAATTACATACATATGATTATTACAGATGATTATTGCAGACATTTTTTTTTGCATGTTTATACATTATGTATAAAATAACAATTTTTCTATATGTTAACAATGAAGATATATATATATATATATATATATATATATATATATATATATATCTTCACTATTATTATACACCGTACTGACTGTTTTGTTACATAATTTGCAGTGTTTGATTATGAGGATTAGGTGTGGATGAGTGAGGCAGATTAATCCCACCTCCTTCGAAGCTTTGGGTTAGCTTTTATGAAGAGAGTGGGATTAGCCTTCACTATTTATGTTGTTGTTACTGTTTATGGATGGGATGTAGGCATTGGATGCTGGTGATTTGTGATGTGTATATTAGTATTAATGGTATATTAACTTTGTTTGTATATTTTCTAGAGTTCGTGTTTTAATGTTCTGTAGTTGTCTGTGTTTTAAATTACTTGGTAGGTTGTTGAGTAGCGTGGGTATCTGATGTGATCTCACCCAAGAACCCTATGAGTTGTTGAAGGGTGTAGGGATTTAGAGAGTTGTTATGGATCGTGTTATACGATATGTGTTTCTGTTGTTTCGATAGGTGATGTTGAAGTAATTGTTTAGCAGTAATATGTAGTGTTTCAGATTTTTAATGCTCAGGATTCTGTGTATCGCCATGTGCTGGTCGGATATTGGCTGTTGTGTATAAGGTGTTCAAATGACTGTTGACACAATTTTCTTATGTAATATTTCTAATTTTGTTAGGTGGCTGTTTGATGTTTTTGCATAGACTATTATACCGTATCTGAGTAGGGATTCCCAGATACCGTGATATAGGATTTTTTTTTTTTTATGTTAGATGGAATAATGTCTTTTACTTGGAAGAGTTTCGTTGCGATGATGCGGAGTTTGGTATGTAGGTATTCTATATGTTTTGTCTATTTAAGGTGGCAATCTATGTAAGGACCAAGGTATTTTGTGTTACAGGTTTGATTTCGGGACATTGGCAGGTTTTTTTGTTGTTAATGCAGCGGTATGTGTGTGACAGTGTATCGATAGTGGTGCGGGGCGCATGATTCTCGGGTTGTGTATTATTAACATCTGTGTTTTGGTGCCGTTGATTACAATTGCGTTTTGGTAGACGTATGTTGTCATTTAGGTCTTGTTGTGCTTTGGAGAGAGTCGTGTTGATGTCTGTGTGGATTGCTAGTACTGCGGTGTCATCTGCGTACTGAAATATTTGACTTCTTATGGCCAGGTTTTGAACATCGTTAATGTATATGTTGCACAAAGTGGATGATAATATGGCGCCTTGAGGGACACCGTTTTTTATTTATATACCCCGGCTGTAACATGTACCTATTTTTGTTACTTGTGTTCTATTTGAGAGTTCCTGAACCAGGTATGCAGTGTTTCTCTTATACCTATTGAGTATAGTTTGTTGAGTAGTATGTTATGTTCAAGTGTATCAAATGCTTTGGTTAAGTCAAGCAGTATAAGGACGGCGTACTTGTTTTTGTCGAGAGCTTTTGTTTATTGCGTCGGCGATGTCTTCTAATAAAGTGATGGTGCTTTTTGTTTTCTGAAAGCCGTATTGCTTTTGCGAGATGATGTTGTACTTCTGTAGATAGTTCTTTAGTCTGGTGGGTGTTATTTTTTCTAGAATTTTTGAAATGACTGGTAGGGTGGGTATTGGTCTGTAGTTCTGAGTATCGTTTCTTTTACCATGTTTGTAAATTGGCGTAATTACTGCAGGTTCATGTTTTTCATGTTATTGCAGTTTCTAATAATAATAATAATAATAATAATAATAATAATAATAATAATAATTATTATTATTATTATTATTATTATTATTATTAATTCGTGACGACTCATCGTGGGAGGGAACACTACTCCACTATACTCGCCATCTTCCTAGCATGATGCTTCAATGCACAGCGCCATCTACCACCACCACCACCACCACTACTAGTATACGTTATCTGTAAATTGTGTGTGTTCTCATGGCCGATTTGCCTGTAGTAGGATAAGTTTCCGTGAGAAGAAATCCTGTTACCTCAGTATGAGATCGGTCAGAAGAACACACGCAATGAACAGGCATGATATACTAGGTTGAATGTTCCCGCTAAGCTGCGCGCATATGCAGCCGTCGCACGAGACAGTATCTAACTGTCGACGACGCATTAACGAAGTGCGTTTTTATTATCGTCTCAACAGGAGATCGGCAGTGAATGATTTTTAAGTTTGTGAAATTTGACCCTGACAGGATGTCAAAGAGTATAGTTTAAAGATCGGTGCAAGACTATCACGATGACATTAGGAACTTAAAGCTGCAGAAGTTTTAAGTTATCATGATTAAATGAATTGGTTGAGACAGGGATAGGTACACCTATATATATATATATATAATATATATATATATATATATATATATATATATATATATATATATATATATATATATTCAGTTGTTTGCTAATGATGCAAAATTAGGTAGAGTAATAGTAAATCAAGGCGATGTGGAGAGTTTGCAGGATGATATAAATAGGTTGTCGGTATGGGCAAAAGATAATGATTTATCAGTTTAATATGGAGAAATGTAAAAGTATGCATTTTGGGATAAATAGATTACAAGATGTACCAAATTCATGTAAATGTACTCCAGGAAATAGATGAAGCTATGGATTTAGGGGGTGGGGGGGGTGGTAGAAAGATAGTTAAAGTTTAGAGTACATATTGCTAATGTTGTTCATAAGATTGCTTGACTATTGAACACAGTAACAAGTAAAGATAAGGAAGTGGTTTTCCACTTTATAAATCTTTGATACGTCACATCTGGATTACTGTGGTCAGGACACGTAACTTCTTCACTACTTGAAGCTCACTCCAATTAATCAATAACCACAAATATGTATTCCACTGCTCACGCGCCATGTCAGATTTTTTAGCACATTACACATCTTTGTATCACAAGTTACGTTAAGGTAAGGAGAAACTTATGTAGTTCTTGAAATTTTCAGGGCCTTTATCAGGTCTAATATAGAATTATTTCCAATCAATCATCCTGAAGCAAGAATAGAAACATCAGAAATACAATAGATAACTGCAGCATGTGAAATGAAAACATTAAGAAAAATAGCAATAGAATAAAACTTGATAGAGTAAAAAATGGAGATTTATGAAGAATGTCAATTAAAACCCATAAACATATGATTAAGAAAAGAGAATGAAATAAGCATTATAAAATGGCGCCAAAAAGAATAGTTAAACTAGCAAGAAACTGAAAATCAAATATGAAAAGACCAGTTGGTAGACCAAGAAACGATGGACAGATTGCCTTTATTAAAGTATTATAGATACAACAAGTTGAAGCTTAGAGCAAGAAGAAGAATCTACCAACTTATGATATACTTGCAACACTTTACAACAGGATGACTAGTTCGCTCTTTCTCTCTATTAGTTCTGTGTATCATGGTGGATGGTGTCCTTTCATGAGATTCCCCCGCTAATGCCGAAGTTATCCGTTATCCAAGAAACAAGATCCACGCTCTTTTTTCCTCATAGATATAAATAACTACTCACTATCTTCAGCTCTTGTCCATAGTTTTGATGATGGCAGTACACTGATTTCCTCTTCTTCATTTGTAGTGTTCAACTGATCCATGAGACCTTTCATAACCAAATCTTAATCATTGGCATTCTCCACCATGAATAAGGTAAATATAATTTAACTTCAATAGTATCAAAATATAGTCCTCTGTTTCTTAAAAGTAAAATCTCACTTCACATCCCATTACCTTTGATATACTCATAATTTTAGACAAGATCAGATTTCTGTTCTTGGGCTGATCCTAACCTTTCCTCACCACATTACATACATAACCTCTTCAGCCTTCCAAAAGCATGTCCTAGTTCTTACGTGTATAGGTGAGAATTTGTTGTACTAATTCTGACTTGTATAACTGCTAACACTATATAAATTCCACATCTTCGCCCTTGGAACACTGTTCTCGCATTTGATATTGTGTACTGTCCAAAAAATGTTTTACACTGTCAAGAAGAGGCAGACTGATATGATCCTCATTCACGCAGACTTATTCCAGTCATTTTCTGATTTATGCTTTTCTAGAAATAAGCATTTTAATGGGTGTTGTTCCTCCGAAATTCATCCATACGCTACTGATCGATATCCATGTATCAATTTCAACTTACTGAACTAACTACTCACCCTTCTCCGTTCCAACTTTATTTTATTTTTTTAGCAGTCTTCCTCACTTTTCTCGGAGAATTTTAGGAGAGCGACAGACTTCAAATAAATTTGGTGAGACAAGGAAATTTTTAATTAAAGAGGACTCGAAAGGGGAGTCTTACTTTTTAGGTAGAAACTATTATAACACGCAATTTAGACAGTTGAGATGATGGTTGTTATTCTCTCGAAGAATTTGAGGAGCACGTGTAGACAGTTTGCATTCTGCTACATTTTCCGGAATAATAAGAAAGCTATTGTGATTATTGTTATACGGGCACCTCCATGTAGTATAAAGATTCATCGCAGGAAACCCAAACTATGCACACAATGTCTATCATAACCTCTCCTTCATTTCATTAACTTTCAAGGACTCACAATTGACTTTGTAACCGATTCCACTCATTCACCACCTTCCAAACAAAAAATCTAGTCCTCACACCGTCGTTAACCACACATTTACTCAATTTCCAGGGATGACCACATGTTCTATCACGTCTAGCCAAATGCTGAAATATTTCTGTGCATTAATCATAAAAAATCCTTTTAGTAACTTAAATGTTTCTATCACGTCCCGCTCTTTTCTGCCTGTCAGCCAGCTTCTGTAACCACAAACTCTCAATTTGTCATCATAAAGAACATTCCACAAACTCCTCACCATCATGGTCACTTGACATTGGATCTACTCCACCACCTCGTCCCCCAAGAAATCCAGGTGACCACACACCTGAGCACAGTAATCGAGATGTGAAGATATCAAGGTCTTATAAAGAGGATTGATAACTTCTTTATCTCTGCATATTAGGTGTGTTCTACAATAACCAAGTAATCCTATGAACCACCTTAGACACCTTAGCAATATGCTCTCTGGACTCCATCAGCCGCCCCTCCCCACACACACAAAGCTTAGCACCACGAGTTCCCCGGAGGACAGTGCCATGTGATGCACATATCAATGTGGACACAACTTGTAATCTTTTTATTCCAAAATGCACAACTTTACACTTTTCCACATTAAACTGGCTCCAATCAGCGGTAACTAAACCTTTAGTGCCCTTGGCAAATCCGTAGCTAGGAGGCTTCTACAGTGTGATCATTTCGAAAGTTGTTAAAGCATCCTGCTGCTGGCTCCCTTGGCAACTGCCCCAAATGCCAAAGCGTTCCTTCGTCCCTGGCTCCCATTATCTTTTGTCCATGCTGTTAGCCTATTACATAACATCCTGCAAACTTTCTACTTCGGCCTTGATTAATTATTACTAATTATTAGCGAACAACCGAATTCACATCAGATCATTTTCCTATATCATTTATGTACACATTAAACAGTAATGGTCCAAGCACAGAGCCTTGTGGCTCACCGCTAGTTGCCTGCTTGCGCCTGGATCGGTTTCATATACTACTCTTTGGTATCTATGCATGAGCCACTCTTGTATCCATATCACTAGTTTCGTATCCACCCCATTTGTCCCAATTCGCATACCCGTATTCCATGTGATATCCTGTCAAGCTTCTGTGCGAAATTAATCTTTCTGTAATATTTATTTGAAAATGAAACATGAAATATTGTTTAGGATAATAAATAAAGTAATTCGCAAATGGATAACCAAAAAATAAATATTTTCTAGATTATAATTACAAAGGAAATTATTTGACTAATTTTTAAACAGCTACCAATCAATATTCTATAATATTGTTATATATAATTACAGTTTTCGTAATTTCCTATGAGTTAATTACTAGAAGCTGTGAATAATCTATACGAATTTCGCTCGTAGAGCTTTTTTGAACAAACAGGACTCAACTCGACCAGAAAAAGGAGCGTAACTTGGATTAGAAAAAAATTCTTTACAGAATTTACTATTCCGAACCAGCATCTTTATTCATTTAGTGTGAACCAAAATGTGTAAAGCGATCGTCAATCACGTTGCCGATATATATATATATATATATATATATATATATATATATATATATATATATATATATATATATATATATTATGTGTGTGTGTGTGTGTGTAAAAAGTTTTTTACTTTGAGTATAATATATGTTAAAGATACCAAGCTATTTTAAACCTGTTTTTTTTTACTCCATTTCCCAAGTAAGCAAACAGACAAATAAGTCAAGTTTGCGCCTGCACGTAATACAAGTCTAAGTGACCCGTAAAGTAGTACAAGTCGAGGCAACTCGTGGTAAAGTCGGAATTAGCTCTGATCACTATTCTTAATATTTACCCTTAATGCAAAGCCCATCTCCTTGAGGAGATGTATGATGCTATGCATTAAAAGCAAGGGGCCAATACCCAGACCGGTTTCGACCTTTCTTGAGATCGCATCAGTGGGAACCAGGCTTAGAAATACCAAGGTTAAGTAATACAGAGCTTATAAGTATTTTACCAAAACAAGTTACCAAAAGATGCTTTGACCTTATTAAATAAAAATCTCAGAATGAGAGATAGATGTAGAAAAAACCAGGTTTAAAATAGCTTGGTATCTTTAACATATATTATACCCAAGGTAAAAAACTTTCTACATCTGTCTCTCATCCTGAGATTTTTATTTAATAAGATCAAAGCACCTTTTGGTAACTTGTTTTGGTAAAATACTTATAAGCTCTGTATTACTTAACCTTGGTATTTCTAAGCCTGGTTCCCACTGATGAGATCTCAAGAAAGGTCGAAACCAGTCTAGGTAGTGGCCCCTTGCCTTTAATGCATAGCATCATACATCTCCTCAAGGAGTAAATATTAATGTAAACTAATTGTAAACTTAATGTAAACTAAACAAGGAGTAAACTAATTCCGACTTTACCACGAGTTGCCTCGACTTGTACTACTTTACGGGTCCCTTAGACTTGCATTACATGCAGGCGCAAACTTGACTTATTTGTCTGTTTGCTTACTTGGGAAATGGAGTAAAAAAAAACCAGGTTTAAAATAGCTTGGTATCTTTAATATATATATAGTAAAATCTCTCAAGTATCAAAAATCCAAATCTGTCTTTATCAAAGCCAATAACCGGCCAAGTAATCATGCTACTGAAATTGTAATTCAGCAGGATGGGATGACGGTTAGTTTAACTCGTTGGAATACTTCTTATCTGTAAATTGTGTGCGTATTTCTGACCAAAGTTAAAGTTAATTAAAACAAGCATTATAACGAATTTAGAAATTACCATTGGCCCATAGAATTTGTTGTCATCTTCATCTATAAAAATAAATAAATAAATAATAGCAGTTTCATAATTTGGAACGATATCAGGATTTGCAATTTTTGTTTGTAAACAAATAGCATTGTTGGATTTTTTTATTTTATTATATATATATTTTTTTAGTAACAATGCAGCGTATCTCTTGCAGACTGTATATAAATCCTGGGATTACCAGATATTTCTTCCTCTAAACCGAAATGATAATTTTATAAGGGTTGGAGGCATCAACTTTTTATTTTGTAATTTCTCTGTTGGGAATCTAACCAAAAGACGGCCGAAACTGAGCTGATCATATGACTAATCTTTTCAACTTCTCCCCTTAACCATTTTGGATTCCGTTCATTGACGCGTGCTAAAAGAAGATATCTTTTAGCACGCTTAAAGATGTCTTCTTTTAGCTTGCTAAAGGATGCTTTTTTTTACTACAAGTGGTAACAGTCTTCATTTATTGTTTATTAGCATTTTTCTGGACAATATACATGTACAATTTCAGATCTCAAGTAGCATAGTGAAACAAGGGCTGTTTCTTTTGAGTTCGATGTCATATTAACCTACCTTTTTAAAGTAATTAAAATTCTAGCCATCTGTCCTTACTGATTTCTGTCCCACTAACCTAGAGAATAGTGGCACAGCTATGTAGGTTAAGGTACGTTGCAGGAATCAAATTCAAAGTGGAGATTGAACTTAAATACGATGACAGTTGGATTGTAGCAGTTGAATCCTGTATTGTACAGCAAAAAGAATTTTGGTGCTTAAGTTGAAATATGTTATGTGTTACTAAATACTGCATGATGATGATGATAAACGAATAATAATAATAATAACGTAAAATCTGTTTGTTAGATACAAAAAAAAAAAAAAAAGAAAAGAAAAGAAGAAATATAAAAGAAAAGAAAAAATATAGGGCTCTAATTCAAACATATCGATATCTAATCTGTTTATTGTAGATCGTAATATTTTACTTTCCAAAATGTTCTGCTGGCTATCCTTTTCATGTTAGAAATATACACGCCACAGAGTTATAAAAAATAAACTGAAAGGTTACCTCAGCAGGAATTTAGATAGGAGCTCTGTGAGCAGAAGTGTAACGATTCGTTACTAACGAATACCTCTTCAGTATAGCAAGTACAAGGATTTGAATGGCTAAGGAGATGAAATGCAATCTATTTATAACACTGGAAATGCACTGGAAGAGGCGGAGGGAGTAAAGAATTTGAGGAGTGATTGTGGATAAGGGTTGAAGTTCAAGCAAAGGCAGCGAATATGACAGAGCATTTAGGCGCAAGATGAATTTCGTCGCCCAGCGTGAGATCGCTGCTCCACTTATTGGAGACCTGAAGTAGCTTGAAAAAGGTTAATGTTTTGTTGTGTTTCTAAAACGGGGTTTCCGAATTAGGTAAAAAAATAAATAAATAAAAATAAAGAAAGAAAATACGAAAATTTATAAAAATTAATTAAAATCCTTAGCCCACCAACAGCATTATATAACCTGTTTACAAAACAGGTTGTAAACCTATGTACTATAGGTTTACAACCTGTTTTGGGTGAGAATTTTATATATATATATATATATATATATATATATATATATATATATATATATATATATATATATATATATATATAAAGGACAGAGGAAAACTTCCAAACAGAAGTTTAGAATAATGAGAGGACATGGGTCGCTACAGAGAAGTGTTATGCAATCATATTTGTTAAAGGAAGGTATTGCTTCAGTAATCTAATTACATTTTATAATAGGGTTACTCCATTGGTGGGGTGATTCATGTACGGTGATATTTCTAGATTTTGAAAAGGCATTTGTACTACCACATAAGATTGTGTATAAATTACGGCAAATGGGTTTTGATAATCTGTTAGCTGATTGGATAGAAAACTGGCTTTCTAATAGGTATCAAAGGGTTGTGTATTGAGGAGCTGTGTCTCTGAGAGAAAGCCATCACTAGAGTAATTATTTATTAATGAAGATATTGCGAGTAGATTTCAGCTGTTTGCAGATGATGCAGAATTGGGCAAAACTATTTAGAATTACGATATACTGGTGCTTCAGGGCGAGTTGAATAGACTCGCAATATGAAGAGATGAGTGGGGATATTAATTCGGGTTCGAATTAATATCCCCACTCACACCCAATATCTTTATAAGAACAGTCTGGAATTGCAGAACATGCCATCAACACCAGAAAGGCAAAAGTCATTCACAAAAGTCGGTTCCTAATGGAACGGCTATACAAAGAAACATGTGAAACATTACTTCACTCCCCTAACCTAAACAGATCCGATGGTCTACGTCTTTCCCCTTTGTGGGAGATAGTACTTTATAAAGCAGCAAATATTTCCTAACATATAATTGTACACACACACACACACACACACACACACACACACACACACACACACACACACACACATATATATATATATATATATATATATATAAATAAAAATAATAAAAAATAAAATAAAATTTTTTATTTTTTTATTTTTTATAATTAAATAATTATTATTTAATAATTAAATAACCAAATAATTAAATTTAAATTCTTAAAAATAAATAAAATAAATAAATAAATAATAACAATAATAATTAAATAATTTAGGAAATTTAACCTTATAACTGTTATATTCACAAAGTGCCACCTAAGAGGTGGCGCTTTGTGAATATAACAGTTATTGTTAATTAGCCTTGTACCTGTACTGATGATGCCTGTGATACTCAGGTGAAAATTCTACGAATAAAAAATAATTTACGTGAGTTAATTCCGTTATTATAATAGTTAGTAATATGTCTACTCACGGTATTTCCTTGGAGATTAAATCTATCTTATAAAAATGCAGCCAATATCTTTATAAGATAGGAGAGATATTTCAGTACATGTTAGAAAAGTAAAGAACCAGATGTCATTCTTGATAGTTCGAACAGCAAAAGAATGGGCAGCAAATTTTTCTCATGGCTAGTGGTGAGCGAGTAGAGTATGTTTCTAGGGAGAGTAGTGAGTGCAACATCAATGAAGGAGTTTAAGGTGTATGACAAGCGTTGTGCGAGCTAGATCAAGTGGCGGCTTAACGACGGAGTAGTTAGTTTATCCTCTCTTAAACCCCCCACAGGCTGCGGTTCGAATGCCATCGTAGGGCATCGTGGTTTATGACTTTCTTTAGGTGGGAGATGAATTTCATGAAAACAAACATTAAAAAGTTCCAAGTTTGGTCTGTAGAGCAGAGTTTCCAGTTTATGTAAAAATAAATAAACAAATAATAATAAATCCTTAGATTTAATTGGTGTACATTAGTAAACCGAAATGTAAAATCAAAATTGGCGATTTCTGAGGATGAGGAATGGTTGCCAACCTCCTTCTAGGAGATGACACTTGAAGAAGAAGAGGATGAGGATTCTTAATTAGTTTTCGAATTATCAGAATTTTTATACTGGAGGGATTTTCTTGTGGGAGAGATTGATTTTAATAACTTGGGTAAGTCTGTAAGTAGTACGCCTGTTATACTAGATGAAGGTAAGAGTGTTGGATTGGTAAAGTTTTGTGACCCAGTAAACCTTTAGTGGTTTAACATAAAGATTCAACTTGTTAATGATTTGAGTTACAGTGTAACTTTTTTAAAATTAATAATTTAAGAATGTTAATGATTTGAGGTATGATGTAACTTTTTAAAATTAATAATTTAAGAATGTTAATGATTTGAGGTATGATGTAACTTTTTAAAATTAATAATTTAAGAACGGAGCCCGTGTAAATTAGTGGAAGTGGTGTGTACTTCCACAGCATGGCCAACAATCTCAACAAAAACTGACCTATCTACATTATTTTGCTAAAGCTATCGATGGAGTCCAGAAATACACATAAATATCAAAATTTACCTAGTGTACGCTCCCATATTTGTCCTCTGGTACAACATTTAATTTGTGTGGTAAATTCCTCACATGTTTCTGACAAGTTTTATAAAAATTGAAGAAACTGACTTCCATTCTTACCAGTGGCGGCTCGTACATAAGCACTGCGACACTGCAGCACCCCCAAGGAAAAAATGAAAAAATTAAAATTTGTTTGTGTTTATAAATAATAACATAATAACAATGCTTACAACATTATGTAAATGCAGTACAACGTGTTAAAGGTTACAGCTTATGTTTTGACATTGGTTAAATAGTTAATAATTGGAATTGTCAGGTTAACGCTTTAGATTACGAAACAAATGCACTGCGATCTAACGCCGATATCCGTTTGCTGTTGTCATTGCATGTTACGTCATTCCCAACTGTAACTGCTCAAACGACAGTGTATTATTAGTATCCTTACGCGCCTTATTTCTGTGAGATATGAAACGTTTATTATTGGTGGGTGTGCGTGGTGAACTATTATTTGTAAATCTTATTTTATTTTGTTAAAATAACATAATTATTTATTTATTAAAGATACAAAGCTGAATTATGACAAGTGTCACTGTTGAAAATATGAAAAGAATAATATTTTTTCAATTATCGTTACACGAAACAAATGCACTGCATCTAACGCCGATATTCGTTTGCTGTCGTTCCACGTTATGCCATTAGATACGCTGCCTCTTGGGCAGTGTATCTTATGCCTGCGCTCGTTATTTCTGTGAGATATGAAACGTTTATTATTGGAGCGTGTTTGTGGTGACTTTTTTTTTTTTTTTTGTAAATCTTATTTTATTTTGTTAAAATAACATATAATTATTCATTTATTATAGATACAAGGCTGAATTATGACGAGTGTCACTGTTGAAAATATGAAAAGAATTATATTTTTTCAATTATCGTTACACGAAACAAATGCGCTGCGATCTAACGCCGATATTAGTTTGCGCTTGTTATTGCTATTGATACGAAACTTTTATTATTGGTGTTTGTTCGTGGTGAGGATGAAATATTTTTAATATATAAATTTATTTATTAATAAATTCGTTACTGATTAGGAAAAAGAAGGTTTTTTTTTTTTTTTTTTTTTTTTTTTTTTTTTTTTTTTTTTTTGTATATGCAGCACCCCCACTTAAAATTTTCACCGGCAGCCACTGATTCTTACATAAGACTTCTGAATTCTGTCAGCGACATCCTCCGGGAATAATTCCTCTCACGTCGTTTCGTTTTATCTAGGACTTGTTTAGATTGGGCTTTGAGCTGTCCTTGCAGAGAAAAAGCTCTGGAGCTTTGTCTTGCTGCAAAGCAAATTGAACTTAAGTCGCCCGAAGAATGGTGACCTAAGTTCAATTTAGTCGGCGACCAGAGGAACTTTTTCTAAGCCTTTTTTCGACCGGTTCCCGAGTTAATCAATCTCTGGCTCTTGAGAGCAAGTTTTTTCTCCCAGAGAATCCTAACATTATATTTCAAAAACTAAATATAGTGTTAGGATTAGGGATCACGAGATGGTGGCACTTGTTAGCTGCCTCTCTTCACCGGATGCTGTGTAGAATTTATAATAATCTTGGACTGGCTATCTCTGATTGACTACCGGTGGAGATTGAACTAATCCCCTCCCCATTAGTCTTGAAAAGTTAGACAATTCTAAAACGGCCTCGCCTACTGCCTATAGGGAAATAAAAGGCGTTAGCGAATTTTAATTTAAGAACGCTTTGCTTTTGTGTATTAGGCGGATCATGATCTAAAATCTGTAAGGAGAATGATATTTTTTAGAAACTTATGCAGTTTTAGTTGTATTCTGTTTGACTTATGATAGTAGCATTACTTACCTTAGGTTATAAATAACCTCTTCATGTTGGATTTAGATTTTATCTGGCTGTTATTCATATTCAAACAATATTGTTGCCGCTATGGGAGGAGATCGTAGATTACGTGTGTGAATATGCATTGAATTTTCTTATGTTCAATGAACATTGAAAGTGGCGCATATGATCGATCTCCCTTAGTGGAGTCCCCTGTAGCTCATTCTGTATCGACAATGTTCTTTAGTTAGAAAGACCTGGGTCCGAATCTTGTCTAGGATGCGAAGCACCTTAATAAGAGCTCTTGAACTGAAAGTGAGAGTTTCCTTCCCACTAAAGTTTTTCATTTCACAAAACAGACGGTTATAGCTCAAAACAACAACTTCCCATAGTATTCGCTTGGATGCAGCTAGATCATAGATCCCACTTTCAATATTCATTATTTATTATTATTATTTTTTGTTATTTTTCATGTGATCTCTCATACATTAGTACACTGCGTGGGATATGAGTTAGATAATGCGGAAGCTCTAGCTCTAGACCAAACATTTTTTTTTTTCAAGCCACTTCAGGCCACTAATAAGCAGGGTGATGGTCTCACACTGGGCGACGAATCTCACCTTCCAACTAAAGACATTTCATAAACGTCCGATTCTGCAATGGGATTCAAACCCATACGTTGTCCATAGTCTGCCAACGAATGATTACATGAGCTCACGTTCAGTGAACATTGAATGTGGGATCTACAATCTACCCCTCATGGTGGCCATCATTATTCCTTGGGTGTCATTAACATCCTGCAAAAAATCTGAGCCCTTCAAAAAAAAAGCAATATTCCACAGAAAGTATCAACATTAAAAAAATTAGATTGTTTTTCTTTATCATAGTAAGGATTAATTGATTTTTTAAAACGATACTGCTATGAAATACCTGCACGGTATTGTTTAAGGCTGCACTTTCTGAACTTATTGAATTATGTAGTGAAGATTTATATTCAAGTTTCATTACGATAAAGCCCAGAGCTCCAGAGCTTTGTCTTGCTGCAAGGACAGCTCAAAGCCCAATCTAAACACGTTCTAGATAAAACGTAACTATATAAGAGGAATTATTCCCGGAGGATGTCGCTGCCAGAATTCAGAAGTCTTGTGTAAGAATGGAGGTCAGTTTCTTCAATTTTTATAAAACTTGTCAGAAACATATGAGGAATTTACTACACAAATTAAACGTGTACTAGAGGACAAATATGGGAGCATACACAAGACAAATTTTGATATTTATATGTATTTCTGGACTCCATCGATAACTTTGGCAAAATAATGTAGATAGGTCAGTTTTTGTTGAGATTTAACTGTGATAATACGTAAGAAATACTGGACTGAATGATATTTAAGAGTGGAAAAGTGAAATAATAACCAAAAAAAAAAAAAAAAATGATAGAAATAGTTGCATTCTTTCATTTATATCCATCTGTCCATCTATACATATATATATACAGGGTGTCCCAGAATTAGCTATCAGTTTCTATGAAATCGGACAAATCTATTAAAAACTGACATAATTTCGTGTTTTTTTCCTAATTATGATACAAAAACAGATTAATAAATCATAAGTCAAATCTTTATTGAGAACGTTCAACATGTGCTCCGTCTGTATCCCTGCAAATTTTAAATTTATCCATAACGTTGCAAAACACATTTTGAAGCATTTCAGAAGTTATGTCCTGCTCTGTCAACTGAATGCGTTCTTTAAATTCAGCTAAACTATTGATCTTTTGGCGATAAACCTTTGTTTTTATGAAACACCGTGCAAAGAAATCCAAGGATGTCAAATCCGGAGATCGCCGAGGTCGAGGTCCTCCACGTCCAATCTACCGTTTCCGAAAGCGTCTGTTGAGATATTCTCGGAAATTAGTGCATAATAACATGGTGCTCCATCTTGTTAAAACAACATTATCAAGAACGCCATCATCAAGATGCTGTGATTCGAGCAACGTAGACGATACCTGTTACAGATGCTTCCCGAAAGAAGAATGGGCCTTAAATTTTGGATTTAGTCATTCAAATCCGCACGTAAACTTTTGGAGAGTCTCTTTGCCATTCTATGACTTCAGATGGTTTTTCATTGGACCAGATACGACAATTGTGTAGATTGAGTTTACCACACGTGTGGAAAGTCGTCTCATCACAGAATAAGATGTTATCCAATAAACTCCGCTTTTCGATCAGATCCAGAAATTCTGCATACCTTGATTTGAATAATCATCTTCATTTAGGGCATGCAGTACCTGAATGTGATAAGCCTTTTTCGTCAGTGCCGAACACAAGATTTTATGAACTGTTTTCTTGGATATACTATTAGGGTTAGGGCTCTGAAAGGAGATGAAAATAAAATTATGAAATAATTTAGACAGCTTGCCTCTTAAAATTTTTACATTTATAACACATATTAAACATGCTAAACATCAGTAAACATGAGTTTTTAAAAAAATTCCATATATATATATATATATATATATATATATATATGGAAAGGAAGTAGGGATCGACCGTGAGATGCGGTGATTATTACCCTTGGAGGGTAATGGATGGCAATGCTGTAGCCAATGAAGTTCTAACTGAGGCTCGGCTATTGCTGTTACCCTCTTGCCATGATCAGAGCTTTAATAGCTCAATAACAACTTATCCCTACACTGTCCTCTACAGATAACGGGGGAAGATGAAAAGCATTCTTGCTTCGCCCCTTTAAGCCAATCCTTATAAGGACTATATATATGTTAAAGATACCAAGAAATATATATATATATATATACTAGGGGGGGATCTTCCCCCCCTGGCGCCCGAGTTCCGGGCTGGTAAGCCGGTTCTCCATTATTTTGAAACGTCCAACAAATTGTTGTCTCATGAAGGCAAACACATTGTTGGACGTGAAACGTTTCAAATTTCGGCTTATCAGCTTAACGGCTTACCCGGCTCAAAACAATGAAGAGACAAAAAACGTGACATAAAAACGTTTCAAATTTCGGCTTATCTTTTTATATATATAGAGTGGATATATATAGATATATATAAAACTTTGTAGATTTGTGGTAAGAATGTTTCCATAGCACATGACTGCGAGAAGAAAGAACCCTGATAAATATGTATCGAGTCATTGACTGGAGGAACACGGACAATTTACTGCCAAAAATACATTATATATATACGTATATAGCCAATAGTTTCATGAGATGGTGCCGTACCTACCTTCCCGTAAATGGGGCCTCATGGTCGTTGTTTCATCATACGTGATTTGTTTAACGAGGGGATCGTTTTGCAGCTTTTTTTCCCCCGTCTTTTTCTGAGTTAATCAACCTTTGCTCCAAGTAAGTGGAGTTTTTAATCCATATACGGATTAACCTGGAAGTCAGGAAAAAAAAACCATAGGACTATACTGTTTTAGACAATAAACCGAGTTAAGATAAGGGACACGAGCAGTTGTTTGCTGTGTCCTCGTCACCTGTAAATTTTAGAAATCGTCAGTAGCTAATAATCCAACTACCAGTAACGACATGGAAGAGGCTTATGATTTCCAAAAGTTAATGAGTGTTGTCTGCTCCTCTATGGGGAATAAAAGCAGTTAGAAGTTACTTTTTTATTTTAATTTAATTTTATTTTTAATTTTCAAAAATTTCAGCACTCAGACCTTGAAAGAATTTATTATTAGGTCAACCTCCACCACTGAAATAAACTTTTGAAATCATTGAAATATATACGCTGGGTCCAAAATCTGAGGACGAACACTCTTTCTGAAGATTACTTCAACAAATTCAGACGAATCAGCTTGTAACAATTTGTATAACTGACGATTTCGAGTAGAAAGCGGGTACATTCAAATTTTCGAATCGCGCGCAAAAGGATCACGTGCTAACACTCTACGGAATAAAAGACAAAAGAATGCACTAAGCGAATTGTGTTCGAGAAGGCACTTTTCGTGAAGGAATACAGTTACAAACTTGGATGCCTGTAATGTCTCAAAGACATCACTAGGTGATTTCACACCGATAAGAATTCTTGGAAAGCTTGAAGAATGGCACAGAATTACTGATATTGCCAGGGAATTTGAAAATCTCGCATAGCGTTGTATACAGGCTCTGGGCAGCGTGTCAAACCAATGGAATGAGTTCCAGACGTCTGCTAAGAGGTCGCTGTCGCTCTACCGCGGAGCATGAAGCCAGATGCTTGGTTATAAGAGCAAAACGTAATCGACCATTTGCAATTCGGCTCCATTCAAGTACAGGTACATGGATATCTCAACAAATTGTGACAAGATATCTGCGACAATTTGTAGTTTTCATCTCTTTATCCACAGCTCATCGTAAAGCAGTTTTCAGTGGTGTTGTCATCATCATTATCATACGTATCAAGGATTTAGGCCTAGTATGGCCTGTTCCGGCCTTGGAAGTCATCGTTTAAGAGGACGTCCTGGTTTTCTTTTTCCTATTGGCTTGTACTTTAAGGCTTGTTTTGGTAATCTTTCTCTTTCCATTCTTTGAACGTGTTCCATCCATTTATGTTTATATTTTTTAATTTTTTCAATTACTGGTTCTTGGTTTAATTCTTTCATAATATCTTCGTTTCTTTTGTGATCAAATAGGGTATACTTTGCAGTTTTTCTCATAAACTTCATTTCTGCTGTTGTTAATCTTTGTTTGTCTTTTTGTTTTATTGTCCAGATTTCGCTTCCATACATTAAGACCGGTAGGGCTAATGTATTGTACACTTTTAGCCTGGTTTGTTTTTGAACTAGGTTTGGTTTAAATATAGTTAATTACACCTGTTATTTTTAAATATTTTGCAATTTTTATGTTTATATCTTTTTCATTTTCATAAGTGATCATACATCCTAGGTAGTTAAATGAATTCACCTGTTCTAAGATCTTGTTATCTAATACTATTTTAGTTCTTGCTGGATCTTGTCCTTTAAAGGCCATAGTTTTTGATTTTTCCGTTGATATTATCATACCATAATCTTTGGATATCTCATTTAGATTTAAAATAGCTTTCTGTAAGTTATCTTCAGAATTTGTAATTATTATTTGGTCGTCTGCAAAGAGGAGAGTGTTTAAGTTAACTGTAAGTGAAAGTTTAATTCCTTGATGTAAATTTTTACTCCATTTTATTATTATTTCATTTAAGTAGATATTAAAAAGAGTTGCTGAGAGGGGACATCCCTGTCGGACCCCTTGGTTTATCTTTCTTGTATATGATAGCTCATGATTTAATCTTATTTGTATTTGATTATTTTCATATATACTTGTGACAGCTTTTAGGATATTATTTGGTATTTGTCTTTCTTTTAATATGTTAAATAATATGTTTCTTTTAACTTTGTCAAATGCTTTTTCAAAGTCAATAAATGCAATATGTGTTTCTAAATTATATTCTCTTCTTTTCTCTATTATTAATTTTAGGCAGAAGGCTGGGTCTATACATGATCGTCCTTTTCTAAATCCATTTTGTACCTCTAGAATAAAGTTTTCGGAATATTTCATTAGTTTGTTATTTAAGATTCTGCTGTATATTTTGTAACATGAATTTAGTATACTGATACCTCTATAGTTTTTAGGGTCATCTCTATTACCTTTCTTAAAGATAGGAATCACAATTGCTTTTTTCCATTCTATTGGGGGGATACCAGTTGAGTAAATTTTATTTAGAAATAATAGGAGTCTTTCTTTGAATCTTGTTCCTGCGTATTTATATAGTTCTGAACCTAGCTTATCTTCTCCAGGTGATTTTCCGTTTCTTGTTTCTTTCAGGCTGATTTCTAATTCTTCTTCAGTTATTTCCTTTTCATTTTCGTTAATTGTTTGCCAGTTGTCTTTTTTAAAATATTTGTCTGTCCACAGTTCTGTGTAGTAATTTAGAAATTCTTCTAATTTCAATTCAGTGTTTAATTTTATGTTTTCTTTGGTATCTGCATTTAGGTGTTTCAAAATCTTATATACATTGGGTCTTATTTTATATAAATCATGTTCTAAATTAGAAACAAATTTGTTCCATGATTCTCTATGTCTTTTTCTGACTTCTCTTTTAGCTATGGCTCTTATTCTTTTATATTCTATTTCATCTTCTAATCTTTTACTGCTTAACCATTTGTGATAGGCTTCTTTTTTCTTTTTGATTATTTCTTTGATTGTATCATCCCAGATCTTCAGTTTTTTTCTTTTATTGAATTTTTTGGTCTTTCCTAAGCTTTCATTTGCTGCTGCATTTTGTATCGTTTTTATATTAAGCCATTCTATTTCTATTTCTTCATTTTGTTTTATTTTATCTAGGTACTGGTTAATTCTTTGTTCATATAGCCATTGTACATTTGTGTCATTCAATAGTCTAGTTTTATAAACAAATGTTTCAATTTTTCTTTCTGTTCTTGTTACTTGTAGCCATTTAGGTGGTAATCTTAATTTTATTTTAACAAGGAAGTGGTCACTGCTTATTTCATATCCTCTGTGAACTCTAACATCTAGTGAAAATTTTGATGTCTTTTCATTTAATATGAAGTAATCTAATATTGATTTCCATCCTCTTGCTGCCCAAGTATATTTATGTATGTCTTTATGTTTATAGAAGGAATTCATTATTTTTGGGTTATTATAAACTACAAAGTCAATCAATTTTTTACCATTTCTGTTTAGAGTGTGTTCTCCATGTATTCCTATATTATTATTAATTTTCGTGTTTCCAATTCTTGCATTTAAGTCTCCTGCTAAAATTATGTAATCATTTTTATTTATTTTATTATATATGTTTTGTAGCTGATTATAAAAATCAATATTATCCTGTTCTCTTCCTTCTTCTGGGGCATATAAACCAATTATTGTTAAATAGCCTCTATCTATTTTTATTCTAGCTTCTATTATTCTTTCATTCCATAATTTATAATGTTTTAACTGTTTTGAAAGGGAGTTATGAATCCAAATCGTGACTCCTGCTTGTGCTCTTTGGTCTCTGTCGACTCCACTGTATATCACATTAAAATTTTCAGTTCTCATAGTTCCTTTTAATTTCTTTTTTGTTTCAGTGATTACTGCTATTTTAAAATTTCTTTCATTTAATAACTGGTCTAATTCTATTTCTTTATATGCTATTCCTCTTACATTCCAGTTTGCTATGTGTATTATATTTTGTCGTTTCCATTTTCGTTTTCCCTTTTCCATTCCAGGGTCGTTTCCCATAGATTCAATCCGATTATCTTTTTCTGTCAGCTTACAAGTATGGTTATGTTCTCCATGTCAGGGGACTAGCCTGACGATGGAATAGTTCAGTGGTAGGGCTGCTACCTTAAGGCTTCTGAACTCGCCTTCTTCCGAATTTAAACCCATAGGAGGAACAGGGTATATTGAAGGGGGAAAGGGTAGATTATAGAAGAAATATAGTAAGGTTCATAGAGAGGACATAGTTGTAAGGCCAGAAATGAAAAGACCCCATGGTACTCGAGGGCCATGGGGTCTTTTCTAATAGCACAAGGGTCATAAAGTAAGAAGAGTTGGCTGATAAGGCCTTATAGGAAAGATTAAAGTAAGTGGGTCTTCCTCAAAGTAGAAGAAGGAGAGGATAGATCCAGCTAGGGGTCCATGGGATTGCCGCTTCCCTTACAATCAAGATGATTGCCCCTTATGGCCCTGTTGGTCCACGGGTCCTTATTCAGTATATTCGGACCACCCCACCATATATATATATACACACACACGCACGCGCATGTACACACACGCACGCGCATGTACACACACACACATGGTGGGCTCCCCTATCCGCCACCCAGGGGACGCGCTCTCTAGGGGTTACAGGGTCCCCTGAGAGAGTGGTGTTGTATCCATAAAAATTGGACAAGACACCACTGAACTAATATATAATATACTCTTTACAGATGAAAGTCGTTTTAGTCTTTCTTCCCATTCTAGACGACATGTGATCTGGCGTGCAATTGGTACTGCTTACCATCGCGAGACTGTTCTTGAGAGGGATAGATATGGCTGTGCTGGGTGTAGGGATGCATTGCACTTAATGGACGCTGGAAAAGGGACTCTGGTGAACTATATTGTAACAAAGTTCTTCAACATCATGTTAGGTTGTTCCGCGGTGATGTAGACGAAGAATTCATTTTTATGGGTGACAGTGCCACACCACATCGTACACGAGCATTGGAAATACTCGTCCCATTCATGAGGTGAGGAACGCATAGGGCCAACCACCTTATCCTCCAGACGGTTGCGAAGTCCACAACTAAAGAGCCTTAACGGCACGTAAAAAGCTTAAGACAAGATTAAGTTACTCAATTTGGCATGGTGAGATATCCAATGGCATATTGTATTGGTGATATTATACTTGGAGTAACTAATGAGGCTAGAGATCTTGGAGTTCTGGTGGATAGAAGGGAAGTTCAGGGATCACATAGCAAATGCAACTCAGAGGATAATTGCGATGCTGAAACTAACTTTGAGATGTAAGGATATGGAATTCATTTTACCTGTTTTTGTAAGGCCATGACATGACTTCTCCCGGACTACTGTGCACAGATCCTAGGTTCCGCAGCGCTAAAGAAGCTGTGGAAAGCTGCAAGAAGGAATTACAGGAATGATATCCGAATTATGAAATATAAATTAAGATAGGTTGAGAGTAAGAGTATGTGGACTGCAGACACTGGTAGACAGTAGATATGATTGTGCATTATAGGATACCGATTGATAAAATTTTCATTATATGGAAGGTGGGGAGAGCACAAGGGGGAAATCCATAAAAAATTAAGTTTTTGCAGTTCAAAAAGGGGTATGAGTTAGATTTTTTGCTCACAGAACTGAGTAAGTGGGACAGTCTGCATCTTGAATAGTGAGTGCATCCACCACGCTCACAGAATGTGACCGTAGGATGCTACGAAGGATAATATGTAAAAACTGTATTCGTCGGCTTACACGGTGAATGTGGAGTTCTGGGCATTGACTGGAACACGAATCTACACAAAAATATTCGGAACAAAAGGAGGTCCTAGATCTCATTAAGGTGGGTGCCACTGCTGTTTGTTCCTATGTGTTCTAGCAGTGGTGGCCAGTGAAAATTTTAAGTGGGGGTGCTGCATATACAAAAAAAAAAAAAAAAAAAAAAAAAAAAAAAACACTTTTTTCCCCCTAATCAGTAACAAATTTATTAGTAAATAAATTTTCATATTAAAAATTGCTTTAAAATATTTCATCCTCACCACGAACACCAATAATAAAAGTTTCGTATCAATAGCAATGACAAGTGCAAACGAATATCGGCGTTAGATCGCAGTGCATTTGTTTCGTGTAACGATAATTGAAAAAATATTATTTTTTCATATTTTCAACAGTGACACTCGTCACAATTCAACCTTGTATCTATAATAAATAAATAATATGTTATTTTAACAAAATAAAATAAGATTTACAAAAAATAGTTCACCAGGCACATGCATCAATAATAAACGTTTCATATCTCACAGAAATAAGGCGACTAAGCTTAGTGAAAATACACTGCCGTTTGAGCAGTTACAGTTGGGAATGACGTAACGTGCAATGACAAGAGCAAACGAATATCGGCGTTTGATCGCAGTGCATTTGTTTCGTAATCTAAAGCGTTAATCAGACAATTCCAATTAACTATTCAATCAATGTCGAAACATAAGCTGTGACCTTTAACATGTTGTACTGCATTTATATAATTTTGTAAGCATTGTTATTATTTATAAACACAAACAAAATTTAATTTTTTCATTATTTCCTTGGGGGTGCTGCAGTGTCACAGTGCTTATGTACGGGCCGCCACTGTGTTCTAGGCAACTATTTAAGAATGTTGCCGGTCAGTATTCGTCAATAGTTGATCACAATGGGAAAAACAAAGGATCTGTTGGAGTTCGATAAACGGCTTATTGTTGGTGTCCGTCTAGCTGGAGCAATGAATTTGAAAACAGCAGAACTGACTGGTTTCTCAAAAGGTGAAATTATCATTATCCTGGGTGTTTAATCAGTGAAAAAAATAACTCACGTTGTCTATGAGGCGTAACTGAGGTTCTAAGACAGTCAGTCAGGAACGAGCTCGCCGTCGTCTGAGGCTTGTATGGACAAATGGAATTTTGTGTGTGTGTATCTGTGTGCAGCGACTGAAGCATTTAATGGAGGCTGTTCCCGACCCATATCTCACCGAACTATGCGCAGGGAACTTTTGAAGAGGATCAGTATTGACAGTCGCATGCACATACAGAAACCACTACTTTCTGTGAAGAAACGGAAAGTTAGTCTATAGTATTAGTACTATCAGGAACATCGAGACTGGACACAGGAAGAGTGAAAAAAAAAAAGTCGCGGTCTCACGAGTCATGGAACACCTTGTTCTGTACCTACGGTTAGGCAGAAAGTTTTGCTGGGCCTCGTGAAGCAATGAAACCAGCTTGCCTTGTAAACACAACTTACAGTTGAGAATGTATGGGACATGTTAGAAAAACAGATCCAGGAAAGTCCTCTTCTGTCAAATCTGAGCGCCAGTTAAAGAACTCTCTGGTGAACGCCTGGTATTTGTAGACGTAGATGCAATCCAGCACCTCTGAAAACTATGCCAAACCCTCATATGTGCTGTTTTTCGGGCATTAAATATAAAAATTTAATTTAATTTTTAATAATAAGCGCCTACATGAGAGATTCTTCAAATGTTTTTATATAACCTGTGGATAAGGTTAGTGAGATCTCCTGTAGAACGAAGCGGAATACATATTGGTGATTAATAATTAATCAACGAGTCTCTAAGTGGTGAAGACCTCCACTTTTTAGTGCTGAAGTGAATGCAGTGGAAGGGCAGTTTTATGGCTGAATTTTATTCTCCTTTTAGGGAATAGCCAATAAAATATTGCTTTTATGCTGTTGGCCAGATGCCTACAGAAAAATACTTATTAGTCTTGGTAATATTAAGTCCTCCGACCCAGATGGTATCTTCTAGTTGTACTAAGAGTTTGTGGTCCAGAACTATTGAGTATTTTTCTGATGATCAAAGGTGCATATTGCGGCTGGTTTGTGGGAATTATGTAAATAAGCGTTGGAGGAGAATTGATGCCAAAATGTTTGCGTTGTCTTTGTCAAAATATACAGAATATTTTTTTAATTTTTGGGGAAAGAGATGAGAGTATGATCAAAAACGTAAAGTTTCCTACATAAGGCAACACAAAAACAAGATACCGAGTGAAAAATGTTGGGGAGAAAATATTCTATTCCACACACACACACACATACACACATACATATCCCCAGTTTATAAATCAAGCTGTCTTCACTTGTAATAGTGTGACTGGTACAAATAACACATATTCCATTCTTCTAGTTTTGTAAGCATATATGACAGACACAGTGGTTTCGAAACATTACGCCAGGCGTAATGTTTCGTTACGTGGTGTCACTGAATTAAACATTAGTCCTGTAAACTGGAATATGAAAGCAAAAAGTAGTATCATTAAGGAGCTCCTTCCCCCATCCCCTTTCCATCAAATTAAAATTATCACAAGAACCTAGTATGTGCTCCATGATGTGAAGCTCATGCTAGGATCTTCTTCAGCATACTGTTTACAAAGTGCAACTCTCCAAAACGCAGTTGCATATTCTTGTCCTATACAGAGTTGTCTGTGCATTTTCTCTCAGAGATTCAGGTTTTCAAAAAGATATTAACACTCTTCTCACAGCCTTGTTTGCTTTATCGTAATTCAAAAACAATCTAATCCATTGTATTACCAGACCGTGTAATATTATTTATATGGTGGGATCTTCAAGAAAATTCTCAACTTGTGAAAATAAGAAAAAAAAAAAAAAACAATATTGGATCAACTACCTAATTTCGTACGACTTTGACCTCTTTCAGTAAAATGAAAAGACTCTTATAGAAAAACAATTTTGGTTCCAAGAGGACATCTTGCATACTATTAATTACTCGTCGAAGATATTCAGAAGTATTACTCGCAAACAGTTCCTAGATATTACTTAGTTATGCTAGAAAAGATAGCTCAGTCAGTTCGTTTAATAACGAAAAGAGCCGCAATTATTCATTCAACCTACTGCTGCTCTTTGAATGAATAATTGCGGCTTTTTTCATTATTAAACGATCTATCTATCTAAACATAGAAGTAAAAAGAAATATTTTGTAGGTCAAATGACCCCCTAACCATATGTTAATACTCAAAAAACGTCAGGTTACATTGGGCGCGATCAGCTAGGCAGAGCGCTGCTTTGTAGCGAAAATTAATCGCTACAAATTAAATCAATTTGTAGTGAATGGTGATCGCTACGGTAGCGCTGCGATCGAGCAGTTGGCTCGGACACATTCATGACGTCACACTAGGCTAGCACATTTAGCGCTTGCCTGTCTGAACGTGCCCATTGTCTTCGCATATAGTGCAGGTGTGGTATGTAAATCTGCTCACTTTGTTAAAATACGTAGAGGTTTTGTAGTGGACGTTGCCGTGCTTTTATTTACTGGTGATTGTGTTAGGTAACGTGAATATTGTAACATTTAATTAAATATTAACAAAAAAAAAAAATATATATATATATATATTTTTTATAGTATTTAAAATGTCAGCAAAGAGAAAAACAGAACAAGAAAATTGGGAGTTTGAATGGACGGAAACCTACGCATTTGTAGCAAATACAGCAGGATTTCCAATGTGTTTAATATGCCATGAAAAGCTTTCAAATAATAAAAAATCGAATATACGAAGACATTTTTTAAATAAACACGATACATTTGACAAAGCATATCCACGGGGAGATGGAAAAAAAAAAAAAAGGCAGTAGAAGAGTTGCAACGCAAAGTAAATCTAACTAAATGTTCATTTTCCAAATAGATAAAAGAACAAGAAATACAACTATTGCTAGTTTTGTGGCTGTTCAAGAAGTTGTTAAACGAGGAAAATCTTTTACGGACGGAGAATATGTACAAGAATGTTTTATTAAAATGTCCGAAAATCTTTTCTGCGATTTTAAAAACAAAGCGGAAATAATTATAAAAATAAAAGACATGCCATTATTTGCTAAAATTGTAAGGGACAGAACTATATGAATGGCAGAAGATATAACAAATCAGCAAGGTTACAGATCTAAATTCAACACCAGGATTCTCCATTGCCTGTGACGAATCATGTGATATATTTTATTAACACTAAAGAATCTATGTACAATCAAAATAAATATATATACAACTATTTACAATATATACATTTGTACATAGAATGCTTATTCTAATTGGCATTTTGATTTACATTTCTTGATATCTTAATAATATATATTATGACGAATCATGTGATGTGGATGACTGCACAAATTGTACTTATTTGTAGATACATAAACTCTCAAGGACCTCAGGAAGAATTACTCGATATACTGCCACTTACAGGACAAACTCGTGGAGAAGACATTGAATTTGCTGTTACCACTTGCTTGTAAGGTAAGGGTATTAATATTAAGAAATATCTATTGCGACCGATGGGGCGCCGAGCAGAAAGGTACAAAAAAAGGTTTTGTTTCTTTATTTAAAAAAACAATTTTGCATGACGTGTTTTCCTTTCACTGCATAATCCATCAAGATATACTTTGTGCACAAACTTTTCCAAAAGAGATAACAGTAGTGATGGATTTGGTTGTAGAAATTGTTAACAAAATAATGGCAATACCGCTACATCATCATCAGAAATTTTGTAAACTTAAAGAAATCAATTGCGAATATTCCGATCTTCTTTTGCATAACAGAATAAGATGGCTTTCCAGAGGTGCGGTGTTGATGCGATTTGCCACCTGCGAGAGGTTAAGTTGTTTCTAAGACAAAAGCACCTTGAATATGCACACTTGAATAGAAGATACTCATGGTTACAAAAATTCTACTTTATGGTGGATATGACTTCCCCTTTAAACGCACTAAATAAGAAACTACAGGGAAAGGGAAATACAGCAGTTTTGCTTTTAGAAGAAGTGATTTCGTTTGAACAAAAATTATATTTGTTTGCGACAGACTTAGACAAAGGCACATTATTACGTTTTCCTACGTTGATGAAATATCAACAAGAACAAGCTGATAATTCCATAAATTTAACATTTTTCAAAGAAATTGTGGTAAATATGCGATCTGAATTTAATGGGAGATTTGAGGAGTTTAGAAAGAACAAGGCAACTATGTCATTTTTATTGTGACCACTTGAAATTAATCCTGCCGAATTAAAGTTTTCACATTTTGCTGGAATTGATGAGACTGCATTTCAACTTGAGTTAGAGGACCTAAAAACCGAGGATTTGTGGAATTTAAAATTTAGAAATCTTAAAGCTGACATGGAGGAGTTGGAAAGACAAAACTCTACCCTTGCAATAGAACACAAATGGTCTGAAATAGAAGATCTTAAAAAGCAAGATCAGATTGTATTTGACACGTGGAATTGTTTACCGGACACTCACATTCAGTTAAAAACATACGCATTTGGACTTCTATCGATTTTTGGATCGACATATTTGTGTGAGCAAATATTTTCTAATATGAATTTTATTAAAAGTAAGTTGAGAAACCAACTAAACAACGTGAGTCTTTCGTCATGTTTGAAAATGAAAAATACGGCGCGCCGCATATTGAGAAACTATCCGAAGAAGTTCAACAGCAAAAGTCGCACTAAGAAGATATTTGAAATTAAAAAAAATTAAAGAAATAGGTATGTTATTGGATTTTATACATATGCTTTTGTAAGGAGAAGGAAATCTATGTTTTATTATTTAATATTTTAAAATATCATATAATTTCATGTGACATGTCCTCCTGTGTTTTACAAGTATGATAGCGTGTTACTGTAAGGCTCCCTAATTTTTTTTTTTTTTTTTTTTTTTTTTTTTTTTTTTTTTTAACAGATATAATTTTAAAAATGGCTCTTCACTCCAAAAAGGTTGCCCCGATCCCTGGTATAGACGAAGCTCTTTGGTCGGAAAGACGTGGGTTCTATTCCCGTCAGTGAGGAACCTTTATCTGTCTCTTTCGACTAAAGGTGAGTTAGCCGGCCTCATACGGAGGAAGTTTTTTTTTCACCCGGAAACTCGGGTTTTTCGTCTCCAAGAACAGACAGACCTACCTCCGTGAACACACACACACATGGATTACAGCCATGAATACGTCTCAGCCATATGCCGTTCCCAAGTCTGGATAAAATAGGGAGGTTGGGGAAAGCAATGGTGACTACCCTGTAAAACTCACCAGGAATACTTTGTGGGCAAAGCCTACAAAGTCACCTACGGTCGGAAAATCAGTCAGTCTGTCATGCTAGAAAAGGTTATTCAGGTTATAAAGGATATTGAATCAGTATCAACCAGTGGCGCACCCAGAGGGGGGGGGAAGGAGCCCTGGCTCCCCAAGAGGGAAAAAAAAAAAAACACTAGAAAACTTTTCAAAAATCTTTTCATAATTAAAATTATTTTTTTTTTTTTAAATTTATGTTGTGTCGTGTCTTCTATTTCTATACTACTTATGAATTAGCGATCATTGCAGATGCTCAGTCATCGATCGTATGCGATGCAAAAAATCGTTTTTGAGAATTCTCAAATCGTTTACTCAACTCGGGCCTCCCCAAAGATTAAATCCTGAGTGCGCTACTGGTATCAACTAAAGATACAAAAATATAGGGACCCTCCCCTCAAAGAAAAAGGGAAAAAAACACTAGAAAAATTTCCCAAAATCTTTTCGTAATTAAAATTCATTTTTTTTTTAAATTTTATGTTACATCGTGTCTTCTATTGCTATACTACTTATGAATATAAGTAGAATATATTCTACTTATGAATTAGCGATCATTGCAGATGCTCAGTCATAGGTCGTATGCGATGCGTAGTGTGTATTCTCAAATCGCCTACTCAACTCTCCCCCCCCCCAAAAAAAAAAAAAAATTAAATCCTGAATGAGCTACCGGTATCAACTAAAGATACAAAAATATATCATAAAAAGCATTACTGTCACGTCTTTTTTTAATTTTAATTTTACTTATTTTTTATTATCTCTTCCTTGTAAATTTCTGCGGCTTGTTTTACATTATGATAGAAATATTATTTAGTGCAGACAATTTAGGACCATATGGGAAGAAATTCGTTTTTTTTCCCCCGCCCCGCTCATAAGAATTGTCCAACATCCACCCAGACGGCGAACATAAAATAGTACCAGTTAGGTTTAGGAATATGAAATTGCAATCAAATAAAAAAAATCTTCAAAATGAGTTTGATAGCATTTCTTTTTTTCTTTTTTTAATCCTATGTTTTCGAAATGCATTCGCTGTTAACGATGCGAAAATTCTCATTCTCTCTTTATTGCTTAGAATCGATTTACAGTATATTACTTACAGTTAACTGCATAAGAATTAAGCAGTGCATAAAATGAATGAAAAAATATCCATTAATTTTATTTCTATACTACTTTTAAAGTACGTGTAATTTATTTCATTCGTAAAAGAATAGACCATTTTTCAAGACATCTTCAAAATAGGTTTCCCATCTGTTGCACGTGTATATTAAATTTTTTTATTTTTTTATGTTGAGCCCATACACGAGAGGTTGGTAGATCAACCTATAATACCATGTATGCGGTATTGTGCTGGAGATGTGGCTCTATTAGAAGCGGCACTTGTAAAAATCATATCCCCCCCCTTTCTTTCTTTGAAAGTGCGCCCCATTTACGAAATACTTTTTATCACCTGGAGTTAACGAACTGCTGGTTCTTGCTGTGCTTGTGAAAAAATAATCAAATGACTGACGTTACGCAAGACGTTGCTGACTATAAGGGCGAAGCAAAATGCTTTTTTATTCCCTGCTATCTGATAAGGATTACTGTGTGAGGAAAAGTTTATGAGCTAAGAGCTCTGCCTGAGTGGGTGAGATTCAGAGATCTTCATTTGGAAGTAGGATGGCCTTCGGTCTCCTATATTTTGAGAAGTTGTTTCATTATAATTAGCTGCTTGTTGCACTAATTCATTTGGATGTGAAGAGGACACTGAGAAGAACTTCACTGCTGAAGACTGCAGGAAAGAGTAGATGTAGGGGATATTTGTATCCCGGTGAAGTTGGACATTTCTGACGTACCATGGTGCGTTTAATATCATGCGGAGACATTTGTTTTGCACTTTCTGTAGTTTGAGGATATTTGTACTTGAGGTGTGACTCCAGGCTGGGGACGCGTAAGTAATAATGGGTCGAATCAACAGTTGATAAAGGAGCAGTTTTATTTTGGTATCTAGCTTGCTATTCCTATTGATAAGAGGGTAAAGCTGTGCAATGACTCTTGATGCTTTTGAACATGAGGCTTTTATATGTGAACTGAAAGTTAGTTTTCTGTCCAGCAGTACACCCAGATATTTGGCTTCTGCTTTCCAGGGAATCTTGGTATTAAATAGGAAGATATCATCTTTGGGGAATATTGAGTTTTTAGTGAAGAGCATGGCAATACTCTTCTGAGGGTTTACTTGCAGTCTCCATTCCGAGAACCAGTGCTCTAATCTCTGCAGGTTTTCTTGCAGTTTCTTGGTGACAAGGTGCGGTTTAATAGATCTGGCTAGTATAGCTGTGTCGTCTGCGTATAGGGCAATGATGGATGACATTGGATTGTGCGGAATGTCCCCCATGTAAATCGTGAAAAGTATCGGTGCCAGAAGGGACCCTTGAGGAACTCCTGCCAAGATGCGTCGTTGGGTAGATAATATATCATTTAGTTTGACTTGCATTCGTCTGTCACTAAGAAATGACTTTATAATTTGAACTAGATCTAATGGAATGCCAGCTAAAATCAACTTGTATAGTAGTCCAAAGTGCCATAACTTGTCAAACGCCTTCTCTAAATCAAGAAAAACTGCTCCGGTGTATTGATGCCAATTATAACTTGTGATAATGAATTCTATTAGTCTATGAATTTGTTGGGTGGTACTGTGAAATTGGCGAAAACCAAACTGTTCTGAAGGAAGGATGTTTAATTTTTTTACTGAAAGTTGAATTCTGGAAAGGATAGCTTTTTCTGCTATTTTGCCCAAATTAGAAATCAGACTTATGGGACGATAACTTTGAGGTTGCTGAGGATCCTTGCCCGGCTTGTATATAGGAACTACGTCTGCCAACTTCCATGCAGAGGGGAAGTACTTAAACCTGAACATAGCATTTATTATTGTTGTGAGATATACGATGGCCTTTCGGGGTAGCAGTTTAATAACTTTGTTGGAGATGCCGTCAGGCCCTGGAGCTTTTTTATTCTTTAAATTCTTTATGATGTCGTAAATTTCAGCTGGGGAAGTAGGTGTGAGTTGGCTGGTACATGTATCAGGCCGTTTTAACAAGTGTCTGACGTGGCGGTGGACTTTGTAAATATGATTGAAATTTAGATTTTTGTACGAAGGGCTACACTGTTTTTCTAAATTTTTTGCTATAGCTTCGGCTGAAAAAGCCGAAGCTATAACAAAGAATATATGTTCAGGTCAGATTTGAGAGGAGGAAGAGATTTGTTTTTGTTTTTGATGTTTCTCAGGAACTTCCAAACGGATTGATCACCAGGTGATATGGATGCTAAATTGTCTTCCCATAGTTTGTTTCTATGGGCTTTGAGTGCATCTCTCACTGCACTGTTCATGTTGTTGAGATATTTTTTGTCTTGGGGTGCTCTGGTGTTGTGGTATCTTTTCCTTGCTTTATTTTTTTCCCTGATTAAGTTCATTATGTTATCTGGTAATCGTTTAGTCTTGAAGGCAGCTGAATTTGAGGTGATAGATGCTATGGCTGTGTTGATTTGATCAGTAAGTTTATTGACTGCAGAATCAATTTCTTCCTTGGAATTAATATGAGGGATGGGATCAATGTAGTTTGGAAGCATTTTGGATAGTTTTTCCCAGGAAATGAAGGTGTGAGGCGAATGGGGAAAATCCCTCTGATAACCCAGTTGGAGCAGAATAGGATTGTGGTCTGAAGATAATTCATTCAATGATTCCAGGGAGTACTGTAGGTTAACATTCTGAAGGACAGCTATGTCCAAAACGTCAGATGAGCCGGTAGGACTGTGGTGAGTTGGCACTGAGGGACCAGCCACAATTGCACAATTTGAGCTTGTGTAGTTATAGAGGATGCGGCCATTCCTATTTATAGACCTACTGCTCCAGGCGTGATGTTTTGCGTTAAAATCTCCGGCAATAATAACCGGCAGTTTAATGCCGAGGATAGCATCCAGATCTGTGGTCAGCAATGTTTTTGATGGTGGGTTATAAGCAAAATATATATTTTTATGTTTCCGATAGAGTTTGTGATGACGTTGATACCTGTAAGTTCGAGATTGGTGGTTGTAGGAATGGCTACAGCATGATGATTGATGTGATTTTTGATGAGGATGGCTGTGCCACCACCTCTGTAATCCAGTCTGTCATTCCTGTAGAGTTGATATCCTTTGAATTTAGGACTGTCAGCAGGTCTTAGATAAGTCTCATTAATTAATAATATATCCGGATTATATCTGTCATTGAATTTCTGCACTTCTAGTATTTTATTTTTAAGGCCGTTGGCATTCCATGAGATAATCATTAGAGAATCTGGGGTAAATTTTTTCCTATGCATTGGAGAGTGCAGATAAAATGAGCTGAGTTTGCTGCAAGAAACTTTTTGTAGTGCTCAGTGATGGATTTGCGTTACTAAAATCCTGTAACATATTTACAAGAGAAGAGGTGATGATGGCTGTTATATTTGAATGTGGATTTATCATATTCTGGTCATGGATTGCTTTTTTGGGGTGGGCCACATCAGCATATGTTCTTGTTTGGTGTTGAAGATTTATTTTCTTAGGGGGCTCAGTTGATGGTGGGTGAACACCTGTCATCTTGTTCAAGCTAATAGGAGCCTGATGAACTTGAGCTTCTGGGGCTTTCGTTTCTGACAGTGAGGTAGACTGACCAATTAACTCAGTTTGTCTGTTTTTTGGGTGTCATATGCATCCTCTGTAATTTGCAGGGTGGGGGCCACCACAATTAGCACACTTAGCCGGGGTGGTTTTTGGCTTGGAGCAGGTATATGTGGGGTGGGTGTCACCACATTTCAGACATCTGTATTGGGCTTTGCACAACTTCTGGGCATGACCAAATTTTTGGCATCTATGGCATTGCCCAGAAGAGGTGGTGACAATCTGCGGGCCTAAGTGGCTCTGGGGAGATCTTGAGCCCGCAGATTGTCTTCAAATTGTAAATATCTTTATAGATGTTGTGTATTTCTACCAATACTAGAGGCATAGGGGTCTTGTTAGATCTGTACATTCTACTGACTTTGATGGGAGGCAGATCTTGCATGTTGAGGTCAGCAGCTATTTCAATGTCTTCAGATACTCCTCGGAGTACCACTTTAAGATTTTTCTCCGAGGTAAGTGTGAAGGTATGGTATTGTATACCTCCTGTGTCCAACTCCTTGGTTAGATTTCTATAGTCAGACACTGTAGTGGGCTGAATTTTGATGCCCTCCTCTGTATTCTTGGCAGTGGAGTAATTTATTTGCAGGTTGGCCATGGTGGTTCTTAGGGCTGTCCATCTGTTTTTCCCTAAGAATGACTGGAGGCACCTTTTCATTGGTGGAGGCAGAGGAATCTCTGTTGGGAGCATCTTCATCCATGCCATTTTCGTTTGCTGACTCCGAGGCGAGAGTTTTGCGTTTTTTACGCACGTGCCTCTCTCCTTGATCTGAATGAGTAGAGTCAGAGGTGACTGGATTTAAATTTTCCTCCATTTGAGGAGTGTCTTCATTTTGATCATCGTCAGTCTCAGGTGAAGAGTAAAGATTCAGGAAGCCGGGCCATTCACGCTCGAACTTCTTAAGGAGTTTCTTTATGAAGCTGAAAGCCAATCCTTTATCTAGAGAGTCTATAATTGTATCAGGATCTATCAAGTTTGATGGCCATTTGAGCTTAAATTTCATTTGAAGTTTATTTACAATTATGAGCGCTGGCTCTTCATCCAGCGAATCTGTGAGGGCGTCCAAATCTGACACATTCATTATTGACAGTTTGCGTATAAACGCAAGTAAACGTATCTGGAATAGATATGCTCACAATGGCGATTCTATCGGCTGTTAGGCCTAACGAATCGCCCTCGTTGCAATTACCGTCCACTTACCTTTGCTGATGTTCTTAGATTCAGTATAATCCGCAATTTAATGACTTTAAACGCGTCTCTGCTAGTTAATCTAGCAGCTACACTTCAAAACCATCATATTTAATTACCACGTTCTACAGAGAAGAAAGTTCACAACCGCATCAGTGAAAACTCACTAGCGACCTCCATGACTGACGTTGCTACCAAGCACTAGTTTATAAAGGCGCCGATTTACAAAACTAATTCGAAATACTCATCCTATATTTCCTCTCTGTCAGTTTACAATGAAATAGTGAGGTATTTTCCCCAAAAAAGTTCCTGATAACCACAGCTTTATTATATTTCAAATGGAGAATTATTTTATTTTTTTATCTCAGACTTCGACTTAAGAATTTGCTAAACAAAACATTGCTTTTTATTTACTTATTTTTTTTGAAAGGCATAAATTTATTTTTGTCTGTGGTATTAGAAAGCTTAGATTCAAAGCCGACGCAGTTTCCACCAACATCTTATTTTATTTATTTATTTAAGAAGAGAATTGAAATTTCTTAGGATCCAGTTCTTCTCATTTCTGCGTCTCTGGTGAGTTCATGTGCCACCGCTTCAACGTGAGGATGGTGTATTTTACAGCATAAGATAGACTAGAACCACGAACATGGTCCACGTCATGCCCTTTTTTTAAATTAAATACTGATATTACGATTTTTTTCCAGTATGCAGACTGCGCTGGTATCGATATGAGTTTTACTGACGTAATTGTATCGAAATTCGTCCGCTCAGTACAAGCATACGAAAAATTAGGCCGACAATGTTGTGCCAGTTGTCCGATGACACACATCGACTTTTTCTACACGGTCTGTATTTATGGTAATGTTGAACTACTATAGAATCGTACTGTGCTGCTACAATCATGATGAATGTGCTTGACTATTAGACATTGCGTACACCATTGTCATTGCTAGTCATTTCGATATGCCTTGGACTGTTGTTATTAAGAACAAATATTCTGCGGCACCACTTAGCAATCTTCGCCTACATTTTGAGGCCGTTCAATTATGTTATAATTTTCGGTCGTAATATGACAATAGTAATGAAAATGATATGTTGAAATATTTCAGAACTTTCTGACTTCCCAGAGGAAGGCCATTACACGAATACCAGTTTATAGGAAGGAAGAGGGGGGGGGGAGTAGTGTTTTTGTGACAGTTAAAAGAAGGGAATTAGAGATGTCTAAGAATATATTACGTAATAGAAAAATAAAACCTTTAGATTCTCAAACATGTTTCGGATATATATCAGGAAAAAAAAAAGTGTGTGTATATATATATATATATATATATATATATATATATATATATATATAATGTATGTAGACTTTGCCGGTTCATGGGTATGTGACTAAGAGTTTATAAGGCAGAACACTGGAATAATAATAATAATAATATAATAATAATAATAATATTATTATTATTATTATTATTATTACGTAACACCTCCAGGGAGTTCAAAGACTCTTCGAGGGAGGACACTTACTCTACAACTCAGTACAATAACGAGGGTATGAAGCGCCTGTGGTAAGTGTCTAACTTGCGCTCCCCCCCCCCCCCCCCAACCCAAAAAGTTTGAAAAATTTAAATGTAACAAGTTACATTTTACTAATTGAGTTGCAGTGTTGCAGAATTTGTGTCTAAAGCGGCGTATTGCCGAAATTTAAAAATACAATATAAAATAGCGTAATTTTATATCTACAGGGTGGCCATAAAATAACTTTCCTCTTTGGAGGCATCTGTAGCTAAAACCAATAATTGGAATGAGACCAAATTTTATATTGAGACTTCTGAAGGTATGGGGAGATGATTTCCGCGAAAAAAAGATTTAGTACCGATAGGAGAAATTTTGGCGCTGGCGGAGCCGAAAGCTGTCAAATATTTGCAGTAAACGCAGGTAAAAAGGACTATGCAAAGTTTACTGTGTTTTAGTTTATTATTAGTATTATTATTATTATCATTGTAACGCGCCACATATCCAGGTGGAATGAGTGACGCGGCTGTCGCATATACCGTCGAAATGTTATTCCATTTTATCTGCCTTTAATGTAATTATCCGCTTGTTTTCGGCTTCGCCAGCCCCAAAATTTCCCTTATCGGCGACTTTTGATACTAAATCTTTTTTTCGCAGAAATCATCTCCCCCATGCCTTCAAAAGTCTCAATATAAAATTTGGTCTCATTCTGTTTATTGGTTATAGCTACAGATGCCTCCAAAGAGGGAAGGTTATTTTATGGCCACCCTGTATTTATTTTTATTTTTTACGTTTCTTGCCCCAAACCTAGTTGTGGCCATGGCGGGCGCCTCTTTCGCCACGCCCTCTTTACAGCACTGCTACAACTCCCACCAAGTACAACAACCACACCAACGTCATCTACCACCGCCATTTCCAGAGACGATCATAAACGTCCATGGCGGTATTCGAACCCGCAGCCTTCTGACTCAAGAGCAGATACGCTAACATGATAATATTTATTTTAATTGACAACATTTCATCCTAATTGCACAAGATTTCTACATTTTACATCGAGAGTGTTAATTACAGAGGTTGGTTGATAGGCGGAGAAGATATGATTGAAACATTTATTAAGGCTTTTATAAGATTGATGCAGCGGGATAGTGATGGAAAAACAAGAGGTCATATCTGGAAATTAAGTAAGAGTATAGTTAACAAGAGGGTGAGGACTAGATTTTTTGCTTGGAGAGTGGTGAATGAATGGAATGCGTTGCCTGATTCAGTTCTGAGTGTTTCGTCTGTAAATGAGTTCAAGAAGAGGTATGATAAATATTATGTGGATAGTTTGGGTCTCCCGCGATGAGTGTTCTGACTCCATGGAGATACCCATATAATAATAATTTCTTCAGGTGTAAACATACAAACTAATATAGACTAACAAAGGCGACTATTTATAAGAGACTGGTATTATTTTAAAATATTTCTAATTCTTTGTTGCATAATATACGTAGGCTGTTCAATAAGTAATAAGACTATATTTATACAGAAAACAGATTACCTTTAATCGTCATCATTTACACGGTCTTTTTCGAGGTAACCACCGTGAGACGCGATGCATTTGTCCCAACGTTGTGTCCACTTCTTAAACACACGTGAAAGTCCGTTTTTTGAGAGTTCTTTCAAAACCGCCTCTGCAGCTTTTACACACGCTTTGTTGCTTTCGAAATGGCGGCCTCTTAGTGGTTTCTTAAGCTGAGGAAACAGCCAGAAATCGCATGGTGCGAGATCAGGAATGTATGGAGGGTGTGGTAGGATACTACACAACCAGCAATATGTGGCCTTGCATTATCGTGGTGCAATAAGAAGCCATTCTTCAGCAATGGATGCTTCCTTTTGACGTGCTTGATGATAATCGCTGCTGTGTTGATCATTGTCTCTCTCTGATAGACGTTAAAGGTCTTCCCTCACATTCAAGATCTTCCACATTTTGCCTTCCTTAAAAGTTTTATGCCAGCAAAAAACACTTGCCCTCGACATTGCTTCATCGTGGAAAGCTTCGCGTATCATGTTAAAAGTGTCCGATGCCGATTTTTGCAAATGCACACAAAATTTAATCGCATAATGCTGTTCCAAGGACGCTTCCATTTCACTGACTGGTCTCGCCTTGTAGGCATGCCAAAACAAGCTTGCGTTTAGTCACGTGACACTCTGACACATCAGCCCATATACGCCATCTATCAACCTCTTTTGTTAATACAGACAACAACATTTCTTTATTCCACAGAAATTAATATTGTGATGAGTGGTTTCGCGACAGTAAAATTAGTCTTATTACTTATTGAACAGCCCACGTGTGTGTGTATATATATATATATATACACACACACAATTTTTTTTCCTGATACAATCTTTGAACACATGCAGTCTGTATAGTTTGCAAATGGAGCTTCAGGTTTTTTCTTTAAACTGCTCATCTTGACAGAGGAGTTCACATTATTGTAGATTTTCAATTTATAAGCTTTCAGATTCATATTATCTATGTTTAGATATTATCAAATTATTGTTCTTTAAAGACTGGTATATAAGTTTGATAAATAAACAAAAGTTTATTATATATATTTACAATAAGCAAAAAAAAAAGGATTAAATATTTGTATATTTACCGGTGACAAATGCTGATCTGCAGGTCAGATCAGACGTGTTTATTTATATTTATATTTGCTACAGCCACACAAGAAACTGTTTACCTCTTGCAACAGGTGGTAGATGAGTCATCGTACTGCTTATTTAAAGGCCCAAATGTCTTGAAAAATTAAATGTATTATCATCATCAAATTCCAGACATGTACCTTCAAGGCGTGTAGAGGATATGAGAGTACTACATGACAAACTTACATCCTTACTAACTTCCTATCTACAAGTTTCCTCTAAATCAATCTGTTACCTGTAAAGACTCCAATATTATCAGATCTTATATTTCTATCTTCTAAGGCACTTTTTACTGTATCAATCCACCTATATCTTGGTCTTTTTCCTGCCAACGTGGCAGATAACACTTGTTTTGCTAATCTTTCCTTTCCCATTCTGATTAAGTGATCATACCACCTGAGATTAGCTCTGGTATCCCCGTTTTTAATGATATTGCCACTGATGTAATCTGTTCATGCCTCTAATCTTTCTCAGGACTCATATCTGTGGTCTCTAGTCTTTGCTCAAGTGTTTTATTTCTAACCCAGCTCTCAGATCCATAAGTTAAAACTGATTTGAACACTGTCTCGTATATAGCTAATTTCTCTGTTATTCCATATAAATTTATTCATTTGATTTCCTACATACCAGCTTTATTAATTCTGTTGTCATTTCCACATTTAATTTATCATTTTTACAAAAAATCGTGCCTAAGTAGCTGAAATGTTTTACTTGTTCTATAGGTTCTCCATTCACAATTCAGTTGAGATATTTTCAATGCTTCTGCCTATTTTCATTGTCTTTGTCTTTTTAATGCTGACCTTCATACCATATCTATTACAACAGTTATTCAATTCAGTCAGAGAATCTTGCAAACCTGTACTGGATTTATTCAGAAATATAACATCATTTGCATAAAGTAAAGAGCTGAGATTAACCTCTAAAGTTTGATATCAGTTTTGATACCTCTTTCCGTCATAATGTGATCCACATAGATAATGAATAACAGAGGGGATAATGTACATCCTTGTCTCACACCAGATTTAACATTAAACCACCATCCTGTACTTCCTTCAATTCTAACTGTTGACTTACAACTAAAATAAAGACTAAATATTGCTTGATCTGATGCTCCATTTACACCGTACAACTGCAGCGTTTTGAATAGCTTCTCTCTTGGCACCTTGTCATATGCCTTTTCCAGATCTACAAAACTTGAATACAGATCTTTATTATATTCCCATGATTCTCAACTATTTGTCGTCAAGTGAAACTCTGATCCTGATGCCTGTATTTGGTCTGAATCCAACTTGTTCTTCACCAAGCTTCCTTTCCACAATCCTTCTCAACCATTTTTCAAGAGTACTTGCATAAATCTTACCAGAAACACTCAGTAGGGAAATACTGTAATTCTCACATTGTTTTATTTTCCTTTATATATATATATATATATATATATATATATATATATATGAGCACTCTGAGAGCTCTATTCCAATCACCTGGAAGTCATCCTTCTGAACTCTGCAGTGCAACAACTGTAAGACTTTTATACCTCCATACTTGAGAATTTCTGGTCGAATATCATCTACTTCCGCTGCCTTTCCACATTTCAAGATTCAAACGCCTTTCCACATTGATGGCGTTTTCTACTTCAAGTATGGATATGTATTCCTGATTAGCATGCCTGTTTAGTGTTTTTTTACAACTGTGCTATCGCTGATTGTTTCATTTAGTAATTTTTCAAAGTAATTAATTCCATACATCAATGATATCTTTTTCTCCAGTTTTCATGTTACCTTTATCTCTAATTCCTTTTACAGAATTCTTTCCTCTATTTTTGAGCTTTTTCAACAGCCTCCAAAATATATTGCCATAGTCCTGATATTTATTTTCTATGTTCTTACCAAAGTCTTCCCATGACTCTTGTTTAGCTACTTTTGCAGTGTTTAGCTTTCTTACATTGGTCTCTGTATTCTCTAAGAGCACAAACTGACTTATTTGCCAGGAACTTTTGAGATGCTTTCTTCTTTTCCTTCACTGCCTCTCTAACTTCCTGTGTCCACCATGGAGTGCTGATTTTTCTATCTTTGCAGACAACCTCACCACATACCTCTCTGGCAGAATCAGTCAATGTTTTCTTCAGCGCTTGCCACTGAATCTCAAAGGTTTGATTCCTGTTCTCAGATTCTTTCATTTTTTCTTGAATAATGTTTGTATATTTTAGTCTACAATTCACATCTGAGAGCTGCTCAACTTTTATTTGCTTTCAAACTTTCTTACATGTTATTCTTTTCAATATGAAATTCAGTTTTATCCTGCTCAAGACTAAATAGTGATCACTTCCAGTTTCAAATCCTCTGTACACTCTGGCGTCCTGCACCAGTGAGAAAACATCACTATCAACAATAACATAGTCAATGAGAAAGTATTTTACCTTGGGTATAATAAATGTTAAAGATACCAAGCTATTTTAAACCTGGTTTTACTCCATTTCCCAAGTAAGCAAACAGACAAATAAGTCAAGTTTGCACCTGCACGTAATGCAAGTCTAGCTGACCCTGCAGGTTGTGCAAGACCAAGGTAACTCATGGTAAAAGTAGAATAAGCTCTGATCACTAATCTTAATATTCACCCATAATGCAAAGCACATCTCCTGGAGGAGATGTATGATGCTTTGTATTAAAGGCAAGGGGCCACTACCCAGACCAGTTTCGACCTTTATTTAGGTCTCATCAGTGGGAGCCAGGCTAGAAATATCAAGATTTTAGTAATACAGAGCTTATAAGTATTTTACCAGAACAAGTTACCATAAGGTGTTTTAACTTATTAAATAAAAATCTCAGGAGGAGATATAAATGTAGAATGTATTTTACCTTGGGTATATAATAAATATTAAAGATACCAAGCTATTTTAAACCTGGTTTTACTCCATTTCCCAAGTACGCAAACAGACAAATAAGTCAAGTTTGCATCTGCACGTAATGCAAGTCTAGCTGACCCTGCAGAGAGTGCAAGACCAAGGTAACTCATGGTAAAAGTAGAATGCTTACTTGGGAAATGGAGTAAAACCAGGTTTAAAATAGCTTGGTATCTTTAACATAGTCAATGACACTTTATTATTCCTTGCCTCTTCTCATGTGAATCTGTGCACATTTTTATGTTGGAACATTGTGTTAGTAATAACCAGTCCAGGTCCCGAGTAGAATCCAACAGGTATTTGCCATTATTATTACTTTTCCCAGTATATATATATATATATTTTTTTTTTTTTTTTCTATGTCTGACAATCATTTCCTACTCTGCTATTTAGATCCCCAACAAGTACCAACTTTTCCTTTTTCATTGTCAGTTGCTTTCTCTAAAGCCTCAAAATCCTCCACTTCTACCTTCTGTGGGACCATAAGCAAAAATAAGTCTCATTGTCCAGTTTCCCATTCTGATATTTGCCCACATTACTTTACTTGATATTGCATGTCATTCAAGAAGATTAGCCTTGTATTTTGTGTTCAATACTATAGCTACATCTTTTCCCTGATTGTCATTGCCTGAATACAATATTTTGTGTTATTAGAAAAATATCACCAGAATTTGTCTTTTTTGTCTTATTCACTCCTATTATGTCAATCTGGTACTTATCCAATTCTTCAGCTAGCTCCATTTCTCTGCCATTCAAACTTATGTTGATAGTACTAATCTTAACTCTGGTGATGTCGAGTTGGGATGTGTTTCAGGATTTGTAAATGTATTATATATCATTATAATCTCTCTCTCTCTATATATATATATATATAATATAACTCATCTTTAGAATAGCTTTCAGATATTCAAGTCGCAATCTAGCTACGGTACCAATTTGCCATAGGATTCCAGTCTTTTTGTAGATGAAATTCACTCCCCCCCCCCAAAAAAAAACAATCTATAATCCACTTATCACTACTAATCGCACTTGCTAATTTGTTTTGCCAGATGTTTTAACAGCAAGACCTGTAGGATTAATATAACTATTTTCTCTGTCCCTCTCATATACAGTGAGCGACGCAGAAAACCACACTTATGGGACTCCATGTTTGAATGGTGATGATGCATCTGCATTTCCTGGCTTGAGGCATATTAGACAAAGATACAGCCAGTGGTGGATCCCTGGTAGGGGGAAACGATTATACTTCCCCACACAGTGGCACTCCCAGGGAGGGGGGGACCAAGGGGCCCTGAACCCCCACCCCCCCAAAAAAAGAAAAAGTTAAAAAACACTAGAAAATTTTCCAAAATACTTTTCCTAATTAAAATTCATTTTTTATTTATATTGTGTCATGTCTTCTATTTCTATACTACTTATGAATTAGGGGTCACATAAGGTGAGAGAACTCTATAGCAGTGTTTCGAAACCTATGGTCCACAGACTTAAATTAACCAAATAAATCTATATATTTTAATTATCCAAACAAAATAAATTAAAATTGATAAGTAAAAATTATTAAAATAAAATGAATATTTAAAAAAAAATACCGGCAGTATGTTCATTCCATGAACATTCTGCCACTATTTTAATTTGTAGCAGCAGAATGACTAGTAATAAAAGAGGGGTGAAGCGAAAAACAATATGGTTTTATTTCTCCCATCTTCCCTTGCTGTTTTGTCAGATTTGAAGTGAATATGTGTTATCCACATGACCACATTTCAACCAATTGTTTGTTGTTTATTGATTTTTATTGTTGAAGGGTTTCCTCCTTGAACCAAGGCTCAATATATCTTCAGAAGTGCTAAGTAATATTTGGACAAAATGTGTTGTGAGTTAACTCCAGTATTTATATATTTTTCAGAAATCACGCGAAAAACAAGCTGAAAATTGAGTTTAAATGCTAATTCTCTTCAACCGAATTCCAATAATATGTGAAACTGCCATAACAGCATTCACTATATACATCTTAGTTTTAACACTTTCAGCGAACTCACACAATCTAATTAATAACAATAGTTTTTAGTTAGATACTGTGTTTGCCGAAAGTTTATTTTTTTTCACTTGGTTAGAATATAATAAAATTAGTTTAATCCTTTATCCAAGTGTGAGCAAACAAAGTTTGCGCCTGAAAGTATCTTCAGGACTGGGGTAAGGTGGTACAACATCAGGGCAACTCCTTGCAAAGGTGGAGCAAGATACCAACACTCCTATCTCAGTATCTCCTATAATGCAAAACACATCTCCTTGCGGATATGTCTAATGTTATGCATTAAGGGAAGGGCAACTACCCAGACTAGTTTCGACCTTTATTGAGGTAGAATGGGAGTTCATGTCTCTCATCATTGGCCTTTGGAGAATAAAGCATGCTGAGGATCAGCAGACAGTAAAAGAGGAGTATGATATAAGGTAGAGTAGGATAGTAGGAGGTAAAAAGAGGCCTCAGTCAACCTGTTTGGTCTGTAACATATAATCTCAATTTATCTGTTCAGAAAAAGGTTAAACATAGACTTTTAGGAGACTTAGGAGGTTAAAAGAGGCCTCAGTCAACCTGTTTAGCCTTATTGGCTAATTGGTCTGTAACATATAATCTCAATTTATCTGTTCAGAAAAAGGTTAAACATAGACTTTTGTCTATAGTTCACATATTATTTTATCTAAAGTAATGATTTACTCCAGTATTAATGGAGGTTCTTTTTATGTTACTAGATATAATATCCTTATTTTTATTCCAGGTAAATATATATATATATATATTTTTTTTTTTTTTTTTTTTTAAAGACAAGATGTAAATAATAGGACTTATTTACATATTTATTTTAAATCTAAAATAACAGGACTTAAGGTCCGGTAAGTAGGAATGAATAGGAACTTACTGAGGAACTTGTATACCTGGTACCACTGGGACTTAGAATGGGGAAGAGACTGGCCCGGGAGATGCCGCTCACGAGGAGCGGCACCGCCTCGCAGTAAGCCTTCGCCGCCCGGGTTCTCAGCTCTCCCCCCCTTGTTTGGAGTAAAGAAACCGTGCCAGTGGGGTGGGGGGGATGGTGGGTTTTTTGGGTTCTAAAGAGATATACAGGGCTTGATGCGTCCCTGTATAAGAAAGCATATTGTCGGTGGTTTGCAGTATTGATTCACAAATTTAAAGTCTCCTAGTAAGTGCCTTTCTTGTGCAAGAAATTTGGGTAAGTAGAAAAAGAAACCTTTTCTTATTCTTGCATATATTAAATTTGCGTCTCGTACCTGGGATTTTTTCCGTACTTTCCAGATGTGATATTTTATTACATTGATTAGGAAGATAGTGAACTTTTGGGTTTTTTGGACTGGTGGCGGGAATTGTAGTCGTACGACCTCTTCTACTGTCAGCATGGGGATTCCCAATGCTGTGCTGAGTCTCCGCCAGATGCGTTGGGCTGGTGGGAAAAAATAAAAGAAGTGGTCCACCGTTTCCACGTCCCGGCAGACATCGCAGAATGGGTCGCACAGGTTAGGTACATACCGGGATTTCACCTGTTTCACCGGGAGCCGCCCGTAGGCTATTCTCCAGGCTAGATCCCGATGAAAAGGCTGTCCCCAGCTATTTTTGATGTTTTTGAAGAGAATTTCATTATTTGTACTAAGATTGGGTGTATCATGCCTGGAAAGTTGGAAGAAATCCCAGTATACTGCTTTGGGTTTGTGTGTGAGGATTGCTATTCCTCTGTCTCTGAGTGTTGTGATCGATTTCACTACTGTACGGTACCACTTGGGCACCCCCCTTGCGCGGGGTCCAGCATAGTCCGTGATCCCAAAGAGGGGGAGGAAAAGTCCTATAAAATATCTAATTAGTAGGCCAGAAATGTGGTTGGAGTTTAAGGCCTTCCGTACGGTTTTGAACGTGTTTGCTTGTAGCAAGCTTTTGTGATCAGGCAGAGCATAACCCCCTTCTTCCTGTTTGAGTTGTAGGTATTCTTTCTTTACTTCGCGTTTTCTCCCATTCCAGAAGAAATCCAGGAGTTCTTATGATAATTTATTTTCTTGTGCCAGTGTGATGCCTGTGATATTGACAGCGTGCATCAGCATTGGGGTGACGATTGTTTTTATTACTGTTGCTCTGCCATAAAAGGAGAAGAAGGTTGGTTTGAACAGCCTTATCCTTTCCCTGCTTGTCTCCTGCAATTTTTGGATTGGTAGTGCTAGGGTGTCTGAAAAGGGCACGCCTAGTATAGTTAGGGGCTGTGTCTTTAGCGTTAAACCGTAGGGAAGTCCAGTGCTATGGAAATTTCCGAAACTTTTGATTTTGGTTTTTTGTGCGTTAACGTGAAGACCACTGACTATGCTGAATTTTTGCAGCGTGTGCAGTTAGATATAGATTGACTCAGAGTCTCTGAGTGTAGCCACTACGTCGTCTGCATATGCCACTATTTTGCATTGTCTGGAGCCTTGGGGCAGTGGAATACCGTTAATTGCGGGGGTGTTATCAATTCTTTTGATTAGGGGTTCTAATACTAGGGAGTAGAGGAGGGGGCTTAGCGGGCAGCCTTGCCTAACCCCTCTCTTTATGTGGATTGGTTCTGTTAGAAACCCATTAATAGATAGTTGGGTCGTGGCTTCCGCATACATGTTTTTAATTGTACGCCGAAGTCTCGGGCCCATGCCTGTTTTTTGTAGGATGTTCTGCAAGTACCTGTGGTTGATGCTGTCAAACGCTTTCTCCAGGTCGGTGGAGAGAAGTGCCAGGGGGTATTTTTTCTCTTTGGCCAGTTTGATCAAGTCTCTTAACAAAAAAAGATTGAATTCCATAGATCTACCAGGGATCCCGTAGACCTGTGAGCTTGTGATTATTTTTTGGATACCGCCCTTAAGGTGCGTGCAGATAATTTTTGCAAAAATCTTGTGGTCTACATTGGTTAGGGAGATTGGACGCCAGTTATTCGACAAAGTCCGATCTCGGTCTTTCTTGGGGATAAAGATGGTGTGGCTCTTAACGAATTCCTCGGGGATGTTTCCCGAAGTGAGGAATTCGTTAAAGATGTTTATTAACGCTGCCAATGCAAATTCCCAGATAGATCTATAGAATTCTATCCCCAGTCCGTCTGGCCCTGGGGTCTTCTTTGTTTTCATCATTCTGCACGTGGCCTTTAATTCGGCTGCAGTTATCGGCCTGTCCTGCAGGGCACTAAGATGATCGGGAAAATGTGTTGCGTCCCACTCACTGAAGTCATCCGTGCCCTGCCGGTCAGAGAAGATACCGATATACTGCTGATGAAAGTGACGGAGTATTTCGTTGGTTGAGCGTAAAATCTGGCCATCCCCTTCGATCTGGTGAATCGTTTTCTCATCATTAGCCGCCACCCGTTGTTGGTTGTAGAATGCGGCGGAAGGTGTTTCCAAATTTCTGAGATAGAGTCTCATTCGAAAATCGAGGTCTTCGACTCTACTCTGCCGCTCTTGCTGCAGCTCTATTTCTACTTGCCTGATAAGATGTCTGCAGGGAACTCTGCTCCGTTCGTTTGTCCGGTACCAACCGAGTTCCCTGTAGAGATCCCTCAGCCGTTTGCGTTGTTGGTAGGCCCTTTCGCGCCCGCATTTTTGGAACAGTTCCCTAGCCTGCCACTTGCAGCTCAGCCAGTTTTCCCAGTCCCAGTTGCTGTTTGTCCATCTGTCACAGAGGTTCTGTAGCTGGTCGCTAAAAAGACTGGGAAAGGTGGGAGGAAGCCTCCAAGGCCCTCTGGCTGTTTCCATAACCTCTGGGAGCGTGATTTTGAGTATGACCATTTTGTGGTCGGTTGTCATGTTGTGCACTGCAGTGTGACGTATCCTCTGAACATATTGTTCCAAGTTTTGGGACATGTACACCCTGTCTAGTCTTGTCGCTATCTGTCCGCGGCACCACGTAGTTTCTACTTTGGAGGGGTTATTCCGCCTCCAGATATCGACGAGATCAAAATTAATACAGCATCGTTTTAAAGCGGCAATGCCGCCAGTTCCGTTGTTTGGATTCCCACCGATTTTGTCTAGACGTGTGTCTTCCACACAGTTCCAGTCTCCTGCAACTATTAGGTGTTCTGCTCCCAGGAGATAGTTTTCAAGGGCAGAGAAGAGACCAGTTCTGTGGTATGGATTGTTCGGGGCGTAAACTGCAGCCAGTCGGATGGTACGGCCACCGTACTTCCAGTCCACCGTTACTAGGCGTCCTGTGGCGTCTTTTTGGACGTTGAAGAAGCCCCCCGCGATTGGGAGGCGAATTAGTATCCCCACCCCTCGCGAGTGAGCGTCCCCGAAGCACCAGTAGCTGGTGACCGGATAGCTTCTCGAGAAGTTCCAGTCTCCTGCAACTATTAGGTGTTCTGCTCCCAGGAGATAGTTTTCAAGGGCAGAGAAGAGACCAGTTCTGTGGTATGGATTGTTCGGGGCGTAAACTGCAGCCAGTCGGATGGTACGGCCACCGTACTTCCAGTCCACCGTTACTAGGCGTCCTGTGGCGTCTTTTTGGACGTTGAAGAAGCCCCCCGCGATTGGGGGGCGAATTAGTATCCCCACCCCTCGCGAGTGAGCGTCCCCGAAGCACCAGTAGCTGGTGACCGGATAGCTTCTCGAGAAGTTCTCCACGTCCCAGTGCTTATAGAAATGGGTTTCTTGTATCAGGAGGATATTGATTTTGTGTGTTAACATTAGCCTCCAGACAGCGCTTTGCGCAAAGGGGTTGCGTAGTCCGTTAGTGTTTAAGGTTGCGATTTTAACTTCCATGTTGGTGTTAGTATGAGGGGTGGGCGTTATCTGTTGGTTGTTCTATGCAGGCCAGTTCTGGTTCCTCGTCGGTGCTGGTTTCATATTCAGCACCCGAGTCAATGACGAGCCTGTTTGTGGAGTCCCTCTCCCCTTCGTCTTCAAAGTCCATTTCGTGGACTTGTGGTTCTGTCGGTTGATCCCTTACTGGGGGTAGGCTCTCTATTGTTAAGTTATTGTCGAGGGGCTTTGTGCCTATTGTTTGACATCGACCTTTAGTATGGGTATACTCTGTCTCGTCCTCCGATGACATCAGGCTGCTTTGTTTCGCTTTTTTCTTTTCTTTTGATTCCGTTTCTCTTGTGCGCTTTGTTGGGGCACTGGGTGTGATTTCTTCCTCTTTCCTGCGCATTTCATAGTTTGCCACCTTGATGCTGGCAATGTTGTCCTGCGTGTGGCGGCTTGCCTTGGATATCTTTTGGGTTTTTGTGGAGGTTGTGATTTCCGTTGATGCTCCCTCTTCAGCCTGTTGGCAGAGCTCGGGAAAATCGCTCCTTGCTACTGTCTCAGGCTTCCCGATGGGTGTAGCCCTAATCGGTGTTATGGTCCCTCCAATTGCTTCTGTGCTTGTCCTGTTTGGACATGTGTCCACTTTGTGGGTCAGATCCCCACACTTCAGACAAGGTTCCGTACAGCTTTCTATTTTATGTTTTGATGCTTTGCAATTTCTGCATTGTATTCGAGGGCAATCTGCTCCAAGGTGTTCTTCCGAGTTACATCTAAAGCACCTTCTTTTCACACCTGGGTAGTTGATCATTACCCTCGTTCCCCCCCAAAAAAAACGAAGTTGGGGACTTCTTTTTTCATTTCAATCTGGATTTCGACGTCTCCTGTTTTCCATCCTTTATAGTCTGCGTACTCCATTGCTTTAATCTCGTGAATTTCCCCCCATTGGCTAAAGAATTTCTTGACTTCAGGTTCGTTCTCTAGGTATTCTAGTGGAAACCTGGTTATTTTTAGCGTTTTGCATAGGCTCCCTACTAGAAACGGTCTGATTGTTTGTCCACAACAAATGAAACCCTGTAATAATTTCTTTTTTGTTTGTTCGCTTTTGACCACTATGTGGAATCTATTGTTCCCATAAGGTATAAAACCGTATATATTTTCAGCCCCTACTGTTTCGATTAGAGCTCTCGCTAACGCCCGCTGATCTACGGGCTTCGTGAGCTCGATACCGAGCGTCCTAGTTCTAGGCAAAAAATGCGACATGGTTACAGAAATTCCTGACTACTGGTTGTAGAAAGGGGATGTAAGGGAGGGCAAAATCGAGGAACGTTGGGCGTTCCTCGCCGCAAACAAAGCGATACCAGAATAGACGGATAAAACAGGCAATAAAAAGTAAAAAAGGTCTTACCAAAGCTGGGGTACTACTGCGGAATCTGAGCATGGAGCTCTCTTTTCCGGCCGTTGAAACTGGATCTTCTTGAGAGGTAGACGTCTGCCTTCGGACGGAACTTTCTCTGTAACACTCATACAATCAGCACCAAACGACGAAGAACCTCATGGCCCCACTGACTTAGAAACTGAACAACCAGAACCCACCCCACAAGAACACTACTCAAACTCAGAAGACAAGACGGAAGACTTCGAAGTAATCAACAGAAACAAACGACGAAAGGTCACGGACACAGGAGAACAGGAAACACCAATGGACGCATCAACCAACACAAAAAAAGAACGCATTCCTCCAGTTATCCTCCGATCGAAGGAAAAATGGACGGAGACAGCAAATATCATGAAACACAGCCAGATCAAGTTCTCTACAGCAAGAAATACAGCGGAGGGAATACGAATACAACCCGAAACAGTAACAGATTTCAGAAACCTCACTAAAAAACTAGACGACTCACTGATCCCTTACCACACATTCGCATTAAAAAGCGAGAAAAACTTGAAAGTTGTAATAAGGGGAGTAGTCGAATCAATAACAACAGAAGAAGTAAAAGCAGACCTCACAAGACAGGGCTTTGCACCCATAAAAGTCTCGAGAATGCATAGAGGAGACAAAACCCCGATGCCGCTAATACTAATCGAGATAGATAAAGACAAACATGAAATATACAATATAAGAACAGTGTGCGACCTCATCATCAAAATGGAACCACTTCGAAGGAGGGCATCAACCGGACAGTGCCACCGATGCCAAAAGTACGGACACGCCCAGAGCCGATGCAAGGCAGAGTTCAGATGCCTGAAGTGTGGAGCCAAACACCCCACAGCTTCCTGTACTAAACCCCGTACAACTCCAGCAAAATGTGCAAACTGCGACGGCCCGCACCCTGCAAACTATAAGGGATGCCCTAAACACCCAACCAATGAAGTGACAACACGGAAAACAAGAGACCCAAGTTCCACAACAGACACAAACAAACACACGCCACCCACATCAAAACCAGCAACCCCCACAACTACCCGAGTAAACGCAACATATGCTGACATAGTAAGAACAAACCAAGAACCCACCACCCACAACCAACCACCCAACTCAGCCAAAATAACAGCCGCCCTAGGCGAAATGTTACTGGCATTCAGTAAGACAAATCCCACCCAAGAATCAACAAAACACTTCATGAAAAACGCACAAGTAATCTTCTCTACCCTCACTCATGAATAACACAACCAACACCAACAATTCACTACAGATAATATATTGGAATGCAAACGGCATACTCAACAAAATGCACGAACTAAGAGAATTCATACAACGCATAGACACAGACATAATACTAATAAACGAAACTCACCTACGCCCATCAGACAACCCAAAACTAATAAACTACCACCTATTCAGAACCGACAGAACAACAGCCAGAGGTGGAGGAACAGCTATCTTCATCAGGAAACAACTTAGATTTAACGAAATAAAACCCCCCCAGCTCACAACCCTAGAAGTCACAGGACTACAAGTTCACCTAGCCAACACAAACAGCCTCAAAATTTATGCCACATACAACTCTCCAAACAAACACATATCTACCACAGACCTGTCACAGCTACTAGACAATAATGAAACCATAATAATGGCTGGTGACTTAAACGCTAAACACCCAGCATGGAATAGCAGGATTGCAAACAAAAACGGCAAAATCCTACACAATTTCATCGCTAACAGGAACATTGTAGTCGCAGGACCGATCGAACCCACACACTACGGCACGTTAGGGCGACCAGACGTACTAGACATAGTTATCATGAGAAACGTGAACCATCAATACCAGCTAATAACAATAAACGATCTAAGCTCAGATCATAACCCAGTCCTACTCCAGCTGGGCGCTACACCCGAAGAAACAACTACAAACCCTACCACCACAAACTGGACACAACTACCCACAAAAATCAAGGACACCATAGGACCCATACCTATCATCTCCACGAAACAAGATATCGAAACTGCAGTCTCCAACCTAGAAAAACAAATAACGCTAAGCCTAGCAGCAGTAACCTCGATTACATCCAACACGAAACCAAACCAACTCCCAGAAGACATCAGAAAACTCATTCGACACAAAAATAAAATACGCAGACAATATCACAAAACACTAGCGCCACAAGACCGGCAAGAACTCAACAAAGTTACTCAACTAGTCCGCTATGCAATCAGAGATTTCCGCAACCAACACTGGGAAAACACACTCCGTTCTATACAACCAAACGACCAAGCACTATGGAAACTCCTCAAAAGCCTTCGCAACACGTCAAGCTATGTACCACCAATTCATGGGGAACACGGCACGGTCTACCGCGATGACGAAAAAGCGGAAGCTTTCGCGGACAGCCTAGAACTACAATTCAGCCCCAACTACAAGAACGTAGACCTAACATTTATCACAAAAATACACCGACAGACAAGACATGTACTAAGGCACCACAACCAGCAACCGAATATCCGCCCAACATCCCCAAAAGAAATACGCGAAATAATTAAACACCTTAAAAATAAAAAAGCGCCGGGTCCAGACAAAATCACGAACAAATTAATCAAACACCTACCACACAAAGCACTCATGCACATAGTTGCCATCACAAACGCAATGCTCAGGCTTAGCTATTTTCCAAACCGTTGGAAGACTGCAGACATAATCCTGATCCCCAAAACAGGAAAAGACCCGAAATTCCCACAAAATTACCGACCCATCAGTCTCCTCTCCTGTCTCGGAAAAATATCCGAAAAAGTAATCCTGACCAGACTACAAGAAACAGCCACCAAAAACAACATCATCCCAGACGAACAATTCGGGTTCAGACCACAGCACAACACGGTACAACAGGTACAAAGAATCACAGAATACATCACACACGGTTTCAATTGGAAACAACAAACCGGTGCCATTTTCCTCGACATAGCCAAAGCTTTCGACAAAGTATGGCACATCGGTCTCCTACATAAACTAATAACAGCAAAAGTACCAATACACCTAGTCCTCCTGATCAGCTCATACTTAAAAAACAGAAAATTCCGAGTGAAAATACAAGGAATAATATCCACTGAACGCAAAGTCACAGCTGGAGTTCCACAAGGATCACTACTTTCCCCCCTACTATTTGCCATCTACATGGCTGATATCCCACAGAACAAAACAACGATTTCTGCCTACTACGCAGATGACACAGCCATTTTAACCAGATCACTATGCCCAAAACTGATAACAAAACGACTTCAAACCGCAGCAAATGAACTCGAACTCTGGTTCAAAAACTGGAGGGTCGACGTAAACGGAGATAAAAGCGCAGCAATACTGTTCACAAGGAGGAAAAAATCCCCCCACAACGCAGTACACATATTCAACAAAATAATCCCATGGGTAACAACAACGAAATACCTAGGAATACAACTTGACAAAAAACTACACTTCAATACCCACATTACACACACATGCGCCAAAGCAAACACAGTCATAGCCCAAACATACCCACTAACCAACAGACGCAGCTGCTTAAGCATAGACAACAAACTACTCATCTACAAATCAATCATAAGACCCATAATAACATACGGATCACCCGCGTGGAGTCACACAGCACCTTACAACATCAAAAAACTCCAAACAATACAAAACAAATGTTTAAGAATGTCATTTGACGCCCCATGGTTCATACGAAACACACAACTCCATCGAGAAGCAAATATACCGACAATTCTCAAATACCTCCAACAAACAGCCACAAATTACTTCACACAAGCAGCCACCCACCCAAACCAACTAATAAGGACAGCGACAGATTATAATGAACAGGATAAAATGAAACACAAACGCCCCAAAACAATCCTGCTGTTCCAAAGCTAACCATAAACCACACAGCCCGAATAGGGCGAGCACTTGCTCAATAACTACTCCCCCCCTCCCTCAAGAGACACACATACAAGACAAAGGGAGTAAAAGCCAAGGGCTTGGATCTCCATCACACCAGTTTAAGTCACAAGTCACAAGTCGGAACTTTCTCGGGGGAAAGATGGCGGCTCGTGTTGTAGTGTTTAGTGTCGTGTATTATTGATAGTGAATTATAATCGGGTTTGATATGTTTTTAGCGATTTATAGTTATGCTTAATCATTAGGGTTAGTAGTTAATTGCTTGCTACCATAATTAGTCACATATTTTCCTCAGTGCTTTATCTAGTAGGTAAGTTAACCTTTTCTTTCTAAAACAACGGCGATACGCTAGGCTTACTGCCATCAGCATCGCCATTGTGTTATAGAAACTGTCTATTACCATAGTGCGGTGGAAATGGACAGCATGTACTGCTCCGCAGAACAACTTGCGGATCCAACCACAGATGTACCGTACGAGGACCTCACCTTTAAACAGCTCCTGGCCATTTTCAAGCACATTGGAAATCTGCTCCACACAAAATGGCCTGGCAAGGTAGTAGTTCATGAAATCCAAGAGGTTGATGCTGACGATGCTCAGCTTCTTGAACTGCTTCAGGGCGGCGCTGCTGAGGAATCAGCGGCGGCTGATGATCATTCCCGCACTGACCATGCTGATGCTAATTTTCAGGAGGTTCGCGCAAGCAAAAAGCGAAAAACCGCGACCTCTGAATCACCAATAATGGATGTTGTAGTAGAAGATGGCTCTGCTGCAGACTCTCCTACCTCCGCAAGGGAAAAGATCCCCCCGATTATTCTGCGTGAGAAGAAAAAATGGATGACAATAAAGAACATGATGTACAACCTAAAGATTTCGTACAACAATGCAAAGAATATCACAGATGGTGTCAAAATCCACCCCAACACTGTCTCAGATTACCGTAGGTTGACAGCAGAACTGAATTCTAGAGGGGTCCAGTACCATACTTATTCGCTCGGCTCCGAAAAAAATCTCAAGATTGTAATTAGAGGCGTACCTGAGGATGTCTCCATAGATGAAATCATTGCGGATCTGCACTCGAATGATTTACCACCAATCAAGGTCAGCAGAATGACCAGGAGGGACAAGACTCCAATGCCACTGGTGCTGATCGAAATCAGTCAAGCCCACAAACACATATATGACTTGACAACCATCTGTGGATTGAAAATCTCGGTAGAACCGTTAAGGAAGAGAGCTTCTACTGGGCAATGCCACAGATGTCAAAAATTTGGGCATGCCCAGAAAATGTGCAGGGCAGAGTTCAAGTGTCTGAAGTGTGGGGTTGGTCACCCAACGAACACCTGCTCTAAACCAAAATCTACCCCGGCTAAATGTGCCAATTGCGGCGGCCCTCACACATCCAACTACAAAGGATGTTTATATAATCCACGTAATAGGAGGTCAGAAGAGGGAACATTCTCTCCTTCCATTAGCTCACCTACATCTGCAGCTACTTCACAGTCTCCTAAAGTTCAGAATAAAGATTCAGAAGCCCATCTGCCGAAAACTGAGTTCCCTCAAAAAACAACTCTAAAAAGGCAGTCCAGGTCATATGCGGATGTAACCCGCCCTAAACAGACATCCCTAGAACAGCCAGCTTCACGCCCAAATTTGACAGCTATCATCACCGCGTCCCTGGCAAATATGCTATTAGATTTCAGCAGATCTAATCCTTCACAAAGTTCTACTAACAGATTCCTCAAAGACACCCAAGTCATCATTTCAGCGCTCACTAATGAACAGTAAAAAATTAAAACCAGAATCCTTAGAGATAATAGCCTGGAATGCCAACGGCTTAAGAAATAAGATCCTAGAACTTAAAAATTTTGTCCATAGACATCGGCCAGATGTTCTATTACTAAACGAAACACATCTAAGACCAGCAGACAATCCCAAAATCTACGGATATCAATCATATAGAACTGACAGATCAACCCACAGAGGTGGAGGCACAGCAATTTTCATCAAGAACTTTATCTCACATCACTCCATAAACCTTCCTCCTACCTCCACTCTTGAGGTCACTGGCATTGAGATTCTCACGAGCTCAGTAGGCAAATTAAAAATTTTTGCAGCATACCATCCACCACAAAAATCATTACTATCTTCTGACTTGAATGCCATATTTGATACTGGAGAGCCTACCATTGTGGCAGGGGATCTAAATGCCAAACATCCTACCTGGAATAGCCACTCCACTAACAAAAATGGACAGATACTACAGAACTATGCTGATTTCAACAACCTTCACGTAATAGGCCCTGCTGATCCCACCCATCACAACACTTATGGTAGGGCTGATGTATTGGACATTGCCATACTGCAGCACATTAGACTCCAATACAATTTAATGACAATCAATGATTTATCATCAGATCATAACCCAATACGATTAAAATTAGGAAATCTTGAAAAATTATCTCCACCCCCTCACTCATTTATTCCCTGGGAAAGGCTCTCCAAGATGCTTCCAAAATATATTGGTCCTGTTCCCATCATTAAATCAAAAGAGGAAATTGAGATAGCTGTCAAAAATCTAACAGAACAGATCACAGCAGCCTGTGCAGCAGTTACTACCCCTGTAACTACCCACAAACCCAACCATCTGCCCGAAGATATTATGAATCTGATTAGGGAAAAAAACAGGGCTAGGAAAAGATACCACAACACTAGGGCACCACAAGACAAGCGGATCTTAAATAGGTTAAATTCTGCAGTGAGAGATGCACTCGCAACTCATAGATCTCAACTCTGGGAAGAAAAACTGACCTCCATCTCCACTGATAACCACTCTGTATGGAATCTTATCCGTAAGATCAAGAACAAAAACAAACCTCTTCCCCCTCTACAAACAGATTTAGGCCTCATCCACACTGATGCTGAAAAAGCCGAGGCAATAGCGAATCATCTTGAAAAACAGTGCAAACCTGCCTACGACCACCTTGACATTAGTCATATTTACAAGATACACCGTAATGTCAGATATTCGCTCAATTCTGCTCCCACACAATCCACTCAAATCACACCCACCTCGCCTGCTGAAATATATGCTATTGTTCAGAAATTCAAAAATAAAAAGGCTCCTGGACCCGATGGTATCTCCAACAAAGTTATAAAACTTCTACCTCGCAAAGCTATTGTTCATTTAGCAAACATAATCAACTCCATACTTCACTACAAGTATTTCCCTTCCTACTGGAAACTGGCGTACATAATACCAATTCATAAATCTGGAAAGGATCCCACTCTGCCACAAAATTACAGACCAATCAGTCTCATCTCTAATCTCGGAAAAATTGCTGAGAAGGTAATTCTTACTAGGCTTCAAGATTCAGTACTCCACTTAAACATCCTGCCTGAGGAGCAGTTTGGCTTCAGACAGTTGCATAGTACCACTCAACAAATACACAGATTGGTGGAACATATCATTACAGGTTTTAACTGGCGTCAATGCACTGGGGCTGTTTTCCTAGACTTAGCCAGTGCATTTGACAAGGTTTGGCATTATGGTTTGCTATACAAGCTTATATCATCCGGTGTTCCAATCGGAATCATTCAACTCATCAAGACATACCTCTGCGATAGGCGCATGCAAGTGAGATTAAGTGGAGTAGTGTCTGCACAGAAACACATCTTGGCTGGAGTTCCACAAGGATCCTTATTAGCACTGATCTTATTCTCCTTATACTTGCATGATATCCCACACAACCCATTATCTTCAATTAAAGCTCTTTACGCTGATGACACGGCGATATTGGCCAGATCATTAAAGCCTCATTTAGCCATCAAGAAACTGCAAGAAAACCTACTACAAATAGAACAATATTTTGCCAAATGGCGACTCCAGGTGAACCCTCAGAAGAGCGTAGCCGTCTTATTCTCTAGAAGATCAGTGCTTCCTAATGAAGATATTCTCCTGTTTAACACAAAAATTCAGTGGAAAACAGAGATCAAATATCTTGGTGTAGTAATGGACAGAAAACTGACTTTCAACTCCCATATCAAGACTCTCTGTGTAAACACGTCAAAAACCATAGCCCAGCTCTATCCGCTAATAAACAGAAACAGTAAGCTGAGCACCAGAATCAAACTTCTCATATATAAACTGATGGTTCGTCCAATACTCACCTATGCCTCACCGGCCTGGAGCCATACTTCAAACTCAAATATCATTAAATTACAACGCATTCAGAACAAGTGTCTCAGAATGATCCTGGGCGCTCCATGGTTCGTCCGAACTGTCCGACTGCACCGGGACACGGAGGTCCCCTATATCTACACCTTCATGCAGACTATAGCAACCAAATTCTTTTCAAAGGCAACTGTGCACCCTAACAGACTGATCCAACTGGCTGCTGACTATGATGCTATGGACTACTCGAAGCACAAAAGACCTAAAGCCATCCTCAAACCCCTCACTGAGGATTAATCTCCTAGCCTGCTGAGGGCGAGCAATTAGCTCATAAACTCTTTCTACTCACAGTCTCTATTAAGATAGCCGGGAATATGAAAAGCTTTTGCTTCACCCGTTAAGCCAGTAATGTTACTAGTTTATCACAAAATACGGTAATAATAAGAGAGTGGCGACGGATACGAATTGTGAAGAGTACAGACGTGTTTATCAGCGCTCCTTGTAGTATTACAGCAGTGAAGCTAAGTTTTGTTTTTAAGAGTGAAGTTAAGTTTTGTTTTGTGATTATTTGATGCATCAACAGCGTGCTCGATCATCAGAGCAGGTAAGACTTTTATTTTATTTTATCTTCAAAAACATTTTCCAGACCCTCTACTGTTCCCAGCCCTGTGCAGCACTCGGTGTTGAAGGGACAAGGCAGGTCCTTCCCCCACTTCAAGTCTAGATTATGGATTCACCATATGAAGATCTCTCCTTCAAAGAACTTCTAGCTATCTTTCGGCAAATTGGTAACATCCTACACACCAAATGGCCAGGAAAGATAGAAGTTCATCAGATTATGGAGGTCGAGACAGAAGACCCTCAAACCTCCGAAATTTCTCCTAGCCTCACACATGACAGCGTCAATTCCTCCGCTGCAGAAACTGTCATAGATTCTAAGGATTACCAAGAAGTCAGCAGAAAGAAGAGAAAGAAAGGGTCTCTTGCTGCAGAACCTGAATCTGCACCTGAAATGGACACATCAGCACAATCTAGTGCAAGCACTGAGACAAATATACCGACACAGTCCAAAGAGCGGATCCCACCAGTAGTCCTGCGATCGAAGGAAAAATGGTCGTTACTCGCAGAGACGATGAAGAAAAGTAACATAAAGTTCTCGTCAGCCAAAAACACAGATGACGGAGTACGCATACAGCCCGAAGGAACAACGGACTACCGCCAGCTCACCAGACTTATGGACGATCATAAAATTCCGTACCATACTTACCAACTTAAAAGTGAAAAGAACCTCAAGGTAGTGATCAGAGGATTAGTAGAAAATATAACAATAGAAGAAATAGCTACTGACCTCAGATTACAAGGCTTGGAGCCAGTCAAGATTTCGCGAATGTATCGCGCAGACAAGCGCCCCATGCCTCTGGTCTTAGTAGAGATCAGTAAAGACCAGAGGGAAATTTATGATCTTAAAATAGTCTGCAACTTGGTCATCAAGACCGAGCCACTACGAAGAAAGGCATCGGCTGGTCAATGCCATCGCTGCCAAAAATTTGGGCATGCTCAAATGTTATGCAGAGCAGACTACAAGTGTGTGAAGTGCGGTGGCAAACATCCCTCGCACACTTGCGTCAAGCCAAAGACCACACCTGCTAAATGTGCGAACTGCAGTGGCCCACATCCTGCAAACTACAAGGGTTGCTCTCTCCACCCATCAAACCTTCAAAAGCCTAGACAGGAATTAACCCAGCCCACTCAGAAAAATATTGTTCTGAGTGGGCTGGGTTAAAACAGCAAAATTTTGGAACTACAGGAGCTTACAGATCATTTGCAAATTGATATTCTCCTCATTAACGAGACACACCTACGTCCCTGCGATAATCCCAAACTCAGAAACTACTCGTTACTTAGAAATGACAGACTAAATGCCAGAGGTGGTGGCACTGCCATCTTTGTCAGAAAAAACATTCGTTATAATGAGACCAAGAAGATTACTACATCTAACCTCGAGGTGACAGGCATAGAAATTCTTACCAACAATGCAGGCAGCTTAAAGATGTATTCTGTATACAACCCCCCTGGCAAACCTCTACTCCCCTCTGATCTCTCTCAGCTACTGGATACAAATGAAGCAGTAATAGTAGCAGGAGACCTCAATTCCAAGCATCCTTTATGGAACAGCAAAAGCTGTAACAACAACGGAATGATCCTCTACAACTTTGCCTTGCAGAGAAATATCGTTATTGCAGGCCCGATTGAGCCAACACATTACGGAGCGACCGGCAGACCTGATGTTTTGGATATTGCTATTTTTAACAATATTTCTCATCAATTCCGACTTCAAGTAGTTGACGAGCTAAGCTCAGATCACAATCCAGTACTCTTAAGTTTAGGGGAGGAACCTGAGCTCATTCCCAGCCAATCCCACACAAACTTTGCAAAATTCAAGACTAAAATGAACACTATTATAGACTCAGTACCGACTATTTCCACCCGTGAAGAAATCGACGCGGCAGTCAACAATCTTGAATGTAAAATACAGGCTGGCTTATCCGCAGCTTGCTCTACTTCTACCCCAGCTCAAGTAAACTTACTTCCTGCAGAAATCCTTGCTCTGATAAGGAACAAAAATAGGCTCAGACGCCGCTATCACAACACGCTATCTCCGCAAGACCGTCAAGAACTAAACAGAGCGTCCAACCTCGTCCGTTACGCTTTAAAAGATCACAGAAACCAGCAATGGGAAAGAAAACTCAGTTCTATCAAAACCGAAGATAATTCTCTGTGGAAGTTGATCAAAGCTCTCCGTACAGATCGCTCTAACATCCAGCCCACTCACGGAGAAAGAGGTCTTGTTTACAGAGATGACGAAAAAGGAGAAGCACTCGTTCAATCCCTCCAACTTCAGTGCCGTCCTAATTATGCACAAGCGGATCTAGTCTTCATAGAAAAAATACACCGTAAGGTACGCTCTGTGCTTCGGAGACCTTGTAGCTGTGAAAATATCTGCCCCACCTCACCTAAAGAGGTCTATTCAATCATCAAGAAGCTCAAAAACAAAAAAGCCCCTGGTCCAGACGAAATTACCAACAAAACAATCAAGGCCCTCCCACACAAAGCTGTCATGCATTTAGTAGCCATAATCAATGCAATTCTGAGAATTAATTATTTCCCCTCAAGATGGAAACAAGCCGATATTTTCCTTATTCTCAAGCCTGGTAAAGCACCTCAGATGCCACAGAGCTATAGACCCATCAGTCTTCTATCATGCCTAGGAAAAATAGCAGAAAGAGTCATTCTCAACCGACTTAATGAGGAGGTGATTAAAAATAACATCATTCCGAAAGAACAATTTGGTTTCCGTACTGGACATAGCACTACACATCAAATTCACAGACTGACTGAGTTCATCACTACAGGCTTTAACTGGAAACAGCACACAGGAGCTATCTTTTTAGATGTTGCAAAAGCTTTCGATATAGTCTGGCACAAAGGTCTCATCTACAAATTAATTGCAGCCAACATCCCTCTTTATCTTACCAAAATTATTAACTCCTTTCTACAGGACCGTAAAATTCAGGTTAAGTTGCGTGGAATTAGATCCTCACTGAAAAAAATCACTGCTGGTGTTCCTCAAGGCTCGCTGCTCTCACCGCTGCTTTTTAACATCTTTGTTTCTGATGTTCCTAGCACATCACTAACCACTATAGCTAGTTATGCGGATGATATGGCTATTCTTAGCAGATCTCTCAGGCCTAATATAGCTACTCAGCGATTACAAACTGCAGCAACAAATTTAGAAGACTGGTTCAAAAAATGGAGAATATCTGTAAATGCCGATAAAAGCACTGCCATTCTTTTCACAAGAAGACAAGCATCTCATGTTGGAGAAGTTAAAGTTTTTAAACACAGCCATCCCATGGAGATCTAGCACCAAATATCTGGGCATTCAACTAGATAACCGTTTAAACTTTAACTCCCACATAGTTTATGCATGCAAAAAAGCAAACTCTGCAATTGCACAACTCTATTCTCTCCTCAATAGAAGAAGTCAAGTCAGCACTGATAACAAACTACGGATCTACAAAACAATTATCAGACCATCGTTAACTTACGGATCACCAGCCTGGGGGCACACTTCCCCCACAAACATCAACAAGCTACAAGTTATACAAAACAAGTGCCTCCGTATGATCTTCAACGCTCCGTGGTTTGTCAGAAATACTCTCTTACATCGAGATGCCGATATTCTAGATATTCCCACTTTCCTCCAAAACAGTGCTGCTGCTTACTTCGCCAAAGCAGCTGTTCATCCAAATCAACTCATTCAAGAGTCATCTAATTATGACGAACACGATAGGTGGAAACACAAGCGCCCGAAAGCTGCTTTGCTTATCGATTCTGGGAACTTTCTCGGGGGTTCTCGGGAACTGTCTCTGAAATCCGCTGCGTTCTGTCGATATCGATATTGAGGTCTCATCAGTGAGTAGCCAGACCCAGACCAGACCTTTTTATTAAAAAAAGGGTGGCACACCATTTGGTAACTCCTATAGGTAGAGATGATCTGCTAATGCTTCTGCCTGGTATCTCCACTTGGGGCCTGGCTCCCACTGAAGAGACCTTATGGCAGAGCGACAGTAATAAGAACAATCGTCACCCCAATGCTGATGCACACTGTCAACATCACAGGCATCACACTGTCACAAGAAAATAAATTATCAAAAGAACTCATTGATTTCTTCTGGAATGGGAGAAAACACGAAGTAATGAAAAAATACCTACAACTCAAACAGGAAGAAGGGGGTTACGCTCTGCCCGATCACAAAAGCTTGCTACAAGCAAACACGTTCAAAACCGTACGGAAGGCCTTAAACTCCAACCACATTTCTGGCCTACTAATTAGATACTTTATAGGACTTTTCCTCCCCCTCTTTGGGATCACGGACTATGCTGGACCCCCGCTGAAAGGGGGTGCCCAAGTGGTACCGTACATTAGTTAAATCGATCACAACACTCAGAGACAGAGGAATAGCAATCCTCACACACAAACCCAAAGCAGTATACTGGGATTTCTTCCAACTTTCCAGGCGTGATACACCCAATCTCAGGACAAATAATGAAATTCTCTTCAGAAATATCAAAAACAGCTGGGGACAGTCTTTTCATCGAGATCTAGCCTGGAGAATAGCCTACGGGCGGCTCCCGGTGAAACAGGTGAAATCCCGGTACCTAGCCTGTGCGACCCCTTCTGCGATGTCTGCCGGGACATGGAAACGGTGGACCATTTCTTTTATTTTTGCCCACCAGCCCAAAGCATCTGGCGGAGACTCAGCACAGCATTGGGAATCCCCATGCTGACAGTAGAAGAGGTCATACGGCTACAATTCCTACCACCAGTCCAAAAAACCCAAAAGTTCGCTATCTTCCTAATCAACGTGTTAAAATATCACATTTGGAAGGTACGGATAAAATCCCAGGTACGAGACGCAAATTTAATGTATGCAAGAATAAGGAAAGGTTTCTTTATCTACCTACCCAAATTTCTTGCACAAGAAAGGCACTTACTAGGAGATTTTAAATTTGTGAATCAATACTGCAAACCACCGACAGTATGCTTTCTTATACAGGGATGCATCAAGCCCTGTATATCTCTTTAGAACCCACAAAACCCCACCAACACCCCCCCCTCTAGGAAAAAGAATAACCACTCTGTCTTCCCTAGCCACAAAGCTTTCGCTGGCACGGTTTCTTTTACTCCAAACAAGGGGGGGTAGAGCTGAGAACCCGGGCTGCGAAGGCTTACAGCGAGGCGGTGCCGCTCCTCGCGAGCGGCATCTCCCGGGCCAGTCTCTACCACATTCTAAGTCCCAATGGTACCAGGTCTATAAGTCCCTATTCATTTCAACTCACCGGACCTTAAGTCCTGTTATTTTATTATTTGAATTTTTTTTAAATTTAAATAATAAAATTTATATTTTAAATGTATTCAAAAAAAAAAAAAAAAATTCCTTTTTTATTTTTTCTCTCCGGACCTTAAGTTCGACCTCTATGATCAATTCATATATTTAGCCCGGACCGTAAGTCCTCAGTTTCTCAATAACAGCAGCAAAATTTACAGGTTTTTACCGGAATACAAATAAGGATATTATATTTAGTAACACAAAAAGATCCTCTAAGCAAATTATTAATTTGGATAAAATCATATGCGAACCCTAGACAAGTCTATGTTTAACTTTTTTTTTTTTCTGAACAGATAAATGGAGATTATGTGTTACAGACCAATTAGCCTAATCCGGCTAAACAGGTTGACTGAGGTCTCTTTTACCTCCTACTATCCTACTCTATCTTACATCATACTCCTCTCTTACTGTCTGCTGACCCTCAGCATGCTTTATTCTCCAAAGGCCAACGCTGAGAGACATGAACTCCCATTCTACCTCAATAAAGGTCGAAACTAGTCTGGGTGGTGGCCCTTCCCTTAATGCATAGTATTAGACATATCCGCAAGGAGATGTGTTTTGCATTATAGGAGATACTGAGATAGGAGTGTTGGTAGCTTGCTCCACCTTTGCAACGAGTTGCCCTGGTGTTGTACCACCTTACCCCAGTCCTGAAGATACTTTCAGGTGCAAACTTTGTTTGCTCACACTTGGATAAAGGATTAAACTAATTTTATTATACTGTGTTTGCTGCCGGTGCAACATATGGTTTTGCTTGAGTCTATATATACAGCATAGTTTCTGTATGAGGGGACATGTGATTTATTAGTGTCGTTTTTATCCCAGTTTTCTCTAATTGCATTATTTGTTGAGAAATATATTCCACAGACTGCTTATACCTTATTCACTGACATAATAAAAGTACTTGTTTTTCTTGCCTCTGCAATATAGTAGCTATTGGGGAAGGGCGTGTTGTTTACCATGGGAGCAAGTTACTATCGCCCTGCTCTGAATGTGTTTCAGCTTTTTTTCATTTGCGAGGTATATGCGAAACTTTTTAATTTCTTTTTTTTGAAATGTAAAATCAGGGGTGAGAGTTATATGTGAGTAACTACGGTATTTCAATTATGGATAAGTACATTGGTATCTTTTTTAAATGGAAAAATATCTCGGATGACAGTGATAACACAAAACGAGTTTGTAATGACAATTTGTGTGTAGTTTCTGAAGAGAAAGAGGTCTGTAACGAATCCGCAGAAACACAGAATTCCCATCAGTTGCAATGTGATAACAATACGCTTAATGAAAGGAAAAATTTGCTGGACACTCGACCAGTGGATCGCATTCAAAGGTAAATACAATTGGTTAGTTTGTAGGAACATTTTTTTGTGACTTTTCTCCCTTTACAGTAATTATGCCTACATTATTGTGTTATTATTCAACAATTGTTTACAGTTTTAAATGTGTATATAAAGTCAATATGAACAGTAGCCTGATTACGAACGCGTGATGAAAGGGACGGGGAGGTTTGGAGCTTCCCGGATAGTATTCAAAAGGTAAATACAATTTACCTTATTGTGTATAGGGCTTCGAAACTTATTAGTTTAGAATTTAACCACTGGGAAAGGGTTTGTGTCAACCTCGAAATCCTGAAACAGAATTTGGAAACATTTTCCGAATAACTTTCTATAAGAAATTTCTGTGATTTCACGATCCATTTCAGGCTTGCAGTCACGAGAACGACCTTTCGTTATCAAAAAAAGATAAGTCCACTGTCACTTGGAAGCTAATTGAGCTTCCATGTGACAGTGGACTTAAAATGCAATTCCGTGATCGTGGTTTGGCTCGATTCTGGATCTCGCCTTCAGTGAGAAGTGAATTTCCCGAATTATCTGAATTAGTCGAAAATCGTCATGCAGTTTTCTACAACCTATTTTTGTGAGAAACGATTTTCATTGCTCCTTCAAATAAAAACGAAATACAGAATTCATCTTAGTGTGTGTGCCTATCTTCGACTGAAGTTGACCAATATTGAGCCAGATATCCAGCAACTCTGCAGAGGCGAGAAGCTGAATCATCTCATTAAAAGTAAATAGTGACATAATTATGTCATATTATTTATTTAATATGTCATATTATAAAAATTAAAATTTGTTTTAATTTTTATCCAAAAGTTTAATTTTTTATCTATATATCTGGCCTGGTTGGCCTCCACTCCAGCTAAAAGTTTGAGAGTTCAAATCTCGCAGTGGTCATGGATGTTTGTGATTGTCTGTGAAAATACTAGTGGTAGTGGTCGGAGATAGACAGCGTTGGTAGATGATTGTAGTTGTGGTTGGTGAAGACGGAGAGTTGTAGAGTAGGTGCCCTTCCTTGATATGTCTTTGGACTACCTTAATGTGTTATGTAATAATGATATCGACAAGCTTTATATGTTCATTGTGCATCACACACTTGGAAATGCTATATCTGTGACAAATAAGAAATTTCATTGGCATAATTGAAAAGGTACACAATTTCTTCAATACCCCTAAAAGACAGGACGTCCTTGTTTATAATATTAATATCTTTTAAGATTTATAATATCTTTATTTAGCTTGCAAAAAAATATTCGCATGCACCTTACCATTGTCTAAAATAATACAAAAATCTGACAGTGACCTCTTAATTGCCTAAATTTTGTTGATGATGATGTGGCTCAATTAAATACCGTTTGTGAAACGCCAGATTCTTCATTTAAAGCTATTTACGATGATGCATGTATAAAAAGCCAAGGACTTTATCAAAACAAACATTATGGTCCAATGTTCCAGCCGATTCTGTAGAAGTGTATTTCAGGAGAACTATTTCATTCCATTTATTGACCAAATATTGACTCAACTTCATGAACGTTTCACTCGGCACCGCAACATTTTGAAATATCTTTTTTTCTCTTCTACCAAATGGAAAAGATGCTCCAACAGCAAGTGCAATGGAAGATTTTCGTCAATTATGTGAATTTTATACAGGTGATTTGCCTTATACAAATCCAGCAATTTTGAACGCCAATTTGAAGTTGTGGTATAAGAAATTTGAAAAACCGTTTGCAATAGCTCCATGCAAAAATGCCGTTGATGCAGTTTCAAAGTGTGACAAAATGATATATCCTAACATCTATAACTTATTAAAAATATTTGCAACGCTCCCGGTAACAACATGCATCAGTGAAAGGTCATTTTGTAACTTACGCCTTTTAAAAACCTATTTAAGATCTACCATGACACAAGCACGATTGAACGGACTGGCTTTGCTATATATATACACATAGAGAGAGAGAGAGATTAATGTAACCACGACTGAAATAATTTAAGAGCTTTGTAAAAATAAAAGAAAACTGGATTTTATTCTTTAAATAAATTTTTATAATCACCTAATGAATTCTATTTAATGAATGAAATTTAACGAATTTTAGTTGAACAGATAAAAATATTTAGGTAATTAAATAAATAGCAAAATCAAAATTTCATTGGATGTCATTTTAAATTATAATGTAAATCAAAACTTTGAATTATATGTTATTGGTGAAAAATGCCTTATTAATCCCCCCCCCCGCTCTATTCACTGTTGCGAAACAGTACGTTTTCGTGACAGGCTTCTATTGCATGCACAATATTATAGTGCAAAAATGATTCTAGCAAGTTGTAATTATATTGTGGGTTTCCAGAAAATAAATATCCCAAGATTTTCCAAATGAAGAAGGTAGAACTCCTTAATCATATTATTTTAAGTAAGCTTCCATAACCAATAATCCCGTGGAATAGATTGGTTGCTCCTTATTCCTGGTATTATTATTATTATTATTATGTGACACCTCCAGGGAGTCCAAAGACTCATCGAGGGAGAGTGTGCCAACAGCATCGAACGATTGATGCCCATTCAACTACTAACCGTGCTCAAACTTGCTTAAGCCATTAGTAGCAGAGGCTCTACCAATCGACCAACCTTTGCTGGCATCCCATGTCTGTCGAAGCGTGTGTTCATGGGGCTGGTTTGCCTGCTTTGCAGGGGGAAAAAACCCTGCTGTCCAGTCCACGTCCAGCTAACTTGGCTATGGCTGAGGAAGATCCTTAAGCTCCTCACATCGTCGTCGATAGGAATCGAACCTAGGACACTCCTTCCCCAGGCATATGCCACTCGGCTAATTGCAGGGACATTGAAATATAATAATTATTATTACGTGACACCTACAGAGAGTCCAAAAATCTCATCAAGGGAGGGCACCTACTCTATAACTCCTGTCTCTACCGCGATGAGTCTACCAACTAAAACGAACCACAACTACACCATGCCATCTACTTTCCACCACCACCACTAATATTTTTACAATTACAAACATCCATACCCACCTCAGGATTTGAACCCTCATCCTTTTGGCTGGAGAGTGGATATGCTAACTGGCCAACCAGGCTGGCATGTGAGCAAATTTAGTGCCGTGACATATTAGCCCCACAGAGGTCTCAGATAAATTGCATTGTAGTGTTTTACACTACAATGCAATTTATGGGAAGTGATTAAGTAGAAGAAAGGAATCCGTTGGTGTGTTTTTTGAAGAGCTGGGGAAAACAATATGGAAAAGACTATTCTAAAGGATGGATATATGAACTGAAGGAAAAGGATAAGAAGTGGAAGAACAATGATGACCAGTTCAGCAGAGCAACTTCAATGAAAATGCCTATATAAAGCACATAATACAGAAACATTAAGTGGAAATCATGAGAGAAAGGTCATGTATAAAGTGAAGAGTTCTCTTCTGGGTATGATCAAACCAGTCCTTCTGAGGGCAGTTTTTGACATAGCACCCAGATGTGAGAACAGTATTCTACAGTTAAGTAGATTTGAAACTTATAAAGTGTTAGAAGTTGAGTAGAAAAGTAGTAAAGTCCAGAACGGGGGGGGGGAGATCAAGCTTTTTGGAGGGCTAAAGAGGTTATGAACTTGATGTGTTCTGCCAGGATAAGCTACATATGAAAATATATCTTTGTCAGGGAGAGAATGTTATCAAGGGAGAGAATGATCTTTCTTCTGGGAAAGAAGGCAGGATTTGTTTCGATAGCATCAAAATTGACCGGGCTATCTCCATTCCCTTAAGAATTGCCAGAAGATTGGTGTTTAAAGCACTGGCCACAGATCTTGAAGCATGAGTCATCTAAGTATTATTGGGTTTTTGTGGATACAGAAAAGAAATGGAATTTACTGAATAGGATTGAACATTAGTGAAAGATCATGATATACAGAAGTGTAGGTGAAAGAACATGGCATTGGGGTACTGTGCACTGATGGCAAAACTAGATGAGAGGGAGCCATTCAATTCAACATGACATAGTGAAACTCCAGAGATGAAGCTGGCTATCCACTCACTAAGGGTAGAAGAGAGAGAGAGATCATAAAATGATAGCTTGGAAAGGCTGCCATTCCAGAGCCTTGGAAATATCAAGAGCAGGCTGTATGCTGTTGGATAAATACCAAATTAGGACAGGTTGTAAAGATGATACAGAATGGATGTTAATTCTGGAGACAAGCTTTTAGTACAACTGAAGGGATATAACTCAGAGTGGATGACTTAAGAGTATCAAGGCTATTGAGTTCTTCTGATTGAAATATTTCATCTAATCTCATAATGGATGCCATCAGCCCTGCAAGCACTGGCAATGAAAGAGTAAGTTCTATTTTCAGTTACTCCTTAAACGAATGGCTGATTTTATGACTAGCCCATTCGTAGAAAAATTAAGCTGCTGTTATTCTTTCAATAGCAAAAATTCATGAGGATAGGAAGCTGTTGCTGATATTCTAGCAAACAACTAGAATCTCAACAACAGCAATTACAATCACTTTCTGCTGAAATGTCTATAATTGCTTTGGTTCAAAACATCCAATATTTGTTTCAGGAAGGATGAAAGGTAAATAAAAAACGCTGTTCATTTTCTGGATTGTATGCGATACAATCCAGAAACACTGTGTTTGACCATGATGCCTAATGTAACTTGCTTTGGCCTGAGCAATGGCATTTGATGCAGTGGATGTCTCCAAAATATACTCCACACCAATTGTGCTGTCTGAACAATAGTGTTACATGGCAGGTGTTTGGCTGACTTATTTACCATTAAATTTTGAAAAATGGTAAAATACATTCCAGTGTAAGTCCATGTAGGAAAACATGGTTCCTGTGATTATATAGTGCATAGCACAGGGAAATGATCATTTCACTGTATCTCTGGATGTTGTTGTGACTGTTAGAACTGATTCGTCTGTTAACCTCTCCTGAACAACTTGCATGCAACCATCTAGCTGGCTTCGTGTTACGAAGACAGCCAAAGTCAGCTAGATGGTTGCACGAATTCTTCAGTATGGTTTGTAACCATACTGAAGAATTTTGCTATAATGAAATTTTTTGTTCTCACTCCAGACCTAAATGGAAAGCCACTGCAAAATAATTGCTGCTTTTACTGTGACTGATTTGCATATACCACTGTCAGCATCATTCATTTATGATGCATCACTTTTTACACAATGTACCTGGACTCCCCTCCCCCCCTCCTGAGTTATCGCAGTTTTCCTCTTTGTTCCTTAATTTATGAAAATCAGTGCATTTCACAATGACTATCTCATCCCACCTTGAGAGCAAATACACAAAAAGAACGGACAACAGGAAGCAAGAATGGAATGAAAACACATTATAGAGTGTTATAACATAGAATAAAAGCCAAAAGGCCATTTTTCTGGCAACTTTAATAATAATGAAGGGGATACAAATCCTTTGATGTTTATCTGCCGGTAAGCGAAACTCTAAGAACTAGGACTAAGATCTATGAGTTTCATACCGAAAGAAGTTTTTCGGTATGAAACTCATAGATCTTAGTCCTAGTTCTTAGAGATTCGCTTACTGGCAGATAAAGATCAAAGGATTTGTAACCCCTTCATAGAGTGCTTTCCTTCTACTGCTTTTTGGCAGGCCAGCTAGCCAATTTAGAAACCCATGAGAGCTGTAAACATAGTCATTAGCAGCAATAAACAAACTTAGCTAACACAGGTGCATATACTATTTGCATAAAAATTGCATATTAAAAAAAAGAAATAGATATCTGCATACAAGCACGTGTGTGTATACTATAAATATAAAAATAAATTTTTCACATAGGTATTGCATATACATATTACAAATATACATTAAATTATCAGAGCTCAAAGGCATTTTCTCAGAATTTTGATTCAGTTAGATGTGAAGAACTTTCATTGAAGTCTCAAATTTGAAAGGTCTTTTGTGAAGAATGTTTGTTTCTCATTGGATCTTGTAGTTATTTGCTTCAACAAAACTTCTGAATCAGAAAAATTCATGATTTAAAATTTTCAAAATATGGCAGGTGAGAGAAAGAGGGCTCCTTATCTACAATACTTGCGATAAAATATACCATGTGCAGCTGCTGGCCATACATTCTTCATTCCATCTAACAATGCCAGTGATTTATTTTTCAGATAAATCAGTTTCAGATTATGTAAAAAGTAAATAAAAAACATAAGAAAAAATCGCCCATTTGTGATAATATGTACTATAGATTTATTTCATAAGTGGGATTGACAAAAAGAAAAGCATTACCAAAGATGAACACTAATGACAATCTCTAAGTATTCCCCCCCCCCCTCTCCTTACATATATCAGAACTCAAAAGTGCAATTATTCCTTATACTTTTTCAGTATAGAGCAATGTTTAGATATTTAGTAAATATATAGGACATTGCATATAATAGGGTGCTCTCAGCATTGTTTGCAACAAATTTTTGCTGCTCTTAAGATATTTTCTTTTAATATTTAGCATTGCACAATTGTTTAAAGTTTATGCATAGTTAATTATTTTATAATCATTTGAGGAAGGAAGAGGGATTTGGTTTAAGATTCAACTTACCAACATAGTAGTTGGCTATCATGTGTATACACTAATGCCAATAAGCATAAGGAATAAAGGTGAGAAATTCTTAGCACTGATAACTGTAGTAACCCTCAGAATTACTGCATATGCATTAATGAGACCTTGCTGACAGGTGAGAATATTGTTACAGGAATAAATTGGAATATGTTCAATTTATTCAGTGAAGATATAGGAAAGGTTGCAGGGGAGTATTACCAATGTTTGCAGAGGTATTAAATCTAAGAATAGAAATCTCCAAATGAAGAGGAATGAAATGCATAGATAACTTGGAAATAACTATTATTATTATTATTATTATTAGAACAGGCACTCCAAGGAGTCAGACTCATCGAGGGAGGCCCTAACATCATGTCAAGAACAACTATTCAACATTCACACAGTATCTATCATACTTTGCCGTTAACTCATTTACAGTCATTGCATCCACAACAGACTCTGGCAACTTATTCCACTCATTCACCACTCTCCAAGTAAAAAACCTAACTCTAACACCCTTGCTAACCACATTCTTGCCCAGCTTCCATGGATGGCCCCTAGTCCTCTCACCACCAGTCCTATTCTCAAAAATATCTTCTGAATTAATCTTATAGAAAAACCTTCAGTAATTTGAATGTGTCAATCATATCATCCCTTTTCCGCCTATCAGCCAATTTTTGCAACCCACAAATCTTCAAGCTGTTCTCATAAGGTTCATTCCATAGACCTGCTATCATCTTGGTCACTCGTCTCTGGATCCTCTCCACCTCCTCCCCATCAAGAGAAACCCTGGTGCCCAAATCTGGGCACAGTAGTCTAGATAGGGTCTTATCAAGGCTGTTTGTCTCTGCTCGTCAAAGTATTTTTCAGCAACCAAGTGATTTGATGAGCTGATTTAGCCAATTTTGCGATGTGCCCCTAAACTTCAACTCCCTGTCCACCAACACTCCCAAATCCCTGGCCTCATCAATCTCCTGAAGTACAGTTCCACCAATGTGGTATACTGCTGCTAATCTTTTCACCCCAAAACTATCTTAATTAGTAACATGTGATGGGATTTGCAATACAGCATTGCATCAAGTAATAGCATCTGAGAATCTGTCTAAGCAAATTGGCCATTATGCCTCCAATTAGTGAGAATAATCATGCAGCTTTGACTGCATGATTATTCTCGCTAATTGGAGACACTTGATTGGAAGGTGATGTAAGAGCAAGGGGGGGGGGATATGTGGAACTATAATGCAGATGATTATAATACACTGAGGAGAGAACACAAGAAGAAACCTTGGCATGAGAAACTGCACAGAAGAAGAATCAACAGGGTATGCAATATAGTCAAAGGTGCCTAAAGGTAGCCATATCTGACAGCATCCCCAGAGTTTGGAGTATTAATAGCATGTGAATTAAATGGATGAGCAATACTTTAAAGCAAAAGCTGAATACAAAGAGGATATTATGGATCCAATATCACAAGAAGAGTGATAAACTTGAGCACTATAAAAAGCAGACTAGGAAAGTTGATGGCCATGGCGAGGAAGGCAAAATCAAATTGTGGAGAGGTTAGCTGAACAGGGCAAAGAATATGCAGCAAGTAAAAGGAGGCATGACCTTTTTCATAGAAGTAGATGAGTTAGAAGTATTAAAACTGTTACAACAGTTGGAATAGATGGGATATCAGCTTAGTCTTAGTTCCACTCTTGTATTCCATTATTAGTACATAGCACCTCCAAGGACTCATCACAGGAGAGCACTCTACTACATAACCTCACCTAAATATTAAAGTGGTGAACACTTTACAACTTGACTATTCTCCACTTACAACATGACACTACTATCATCGATGCCATCTACCTCCCACCACCACAACTATCAGCATTTTTTGTCTGAAACTGTGTGTTCTCATGTCTGATTTGCTGTACACGGGATGAAAAACCCAAGTTTCCAGGAGAAAAAACTCTGCTACCTTAGTTTGAGATTGGCTAACTCACCCGCTTTAATGATTTCTATTGTAATTCCAATTTCTCCAGCATTTTATTTTCCATATCTTGCATTGCTCATTCTGTTTCAAACTTGTGTTTCTGGGCAAATTAAAATCTCTCTTCTTTTTTATAATGGCAAGTATTGAAGGAAACCAAATAGCAGAAAAACAAACAACAATGGACAATAATAAAGTAGAGGAAATACAAGAATATATGCAAAAATGTTTACACTAGGAAAAAGAACTCAGTTAGGCTGAGTGGCTTTTGGCAAACTGAAAAAATTCCCATGTAGTAAAATAAAACCTGAAAACATAGCCAAATTCATCAATCGATGTGCCATCCCAGATTATAGCATACAGATCAGAGACATGGCTAATAACCACACAAATATTGGACAGAATGAGGAAAATGGTGTAAAATGTATAAAGTAAAGAATGAAGACATAAGCAAAGCAATAAGAGTGTTTTAAAATTAAAATGGGCTGTACATAATGGGCAGATGAAAAGCAATTGATGGGCAATTCCATTGGCATCCACATGAAGAAGTGGAGATAGTTGAAGAATGCTGGCATCAGAGAAAGATGGAGACAAATGGGGAGAGGCCCATAACCAAAAATGGTTATAAAAATGGCTTAGAGAAAAAAAGCCAGAATGACATGTCTATGGTATTGATAAACGAAATATCTAATTTTAAAGTTCCTTACTTTGGATATATGTTTTATAATTTCAGTGGATTTCACACAGTTATCTCTTCATCAAAGCATATGAAGACAGACTTGAGGTGTGGTTTTCAAAGTCTGAGAAACAGATGGATGAAGAGATATGATAGATACATAAAAATTAATAAAGAGGATCTTGCAGTATAGACAGAAGTTAGGTTTTGTAGTTTTCTTTTCTTATTTAATTCTACACAGTTGGATAAATCCCATTTAATAAATCTTCTGGAAAGTGTCGAAGGTGTTGTTATGAAGCATGTGTCCAGGTCCAATGTATGGAATGGGATAACATTGGGTGTTGCGAGTCTTCAGTAAATGTGTTCAAGAATCTGATATAGATACTTTATATACAGTGCCGTAATTAGCTTCTCATGGGCCCTGTGCAAGATTTTATTTATGGCCCTCATTTTTTTTTTTGAAAAAAAAAAAAAAGATAGAAATAGATCGGTTAATTTTTTACTTTAACCAAAAACATTACCGAATTAGCCTCCACAGTGGCAAAATTTAATATTTGAAAATGAAAATATAATACTGATTATTTTTTTTTTTTGATACTCCATTCCCAGGCCCTGTGCTCCCCCTCATTATGGCCCTGCTTATGCAGCTTACACACACATAAAAGAAATATAGAATTTTATTCAAAAATTCTGATATTTTCATCCAATGTAACATGGATGAAAGACCAGTAACTACATTCAAAACATAAGAATAAGTGATGTAAAATCGCAGCTAAGTTGACAGAATTACTATTAGAATTCAAAGGAACATTTGTAAAAGTTTATACACATTAAAAAAATTATATTTATATTTTGGCCAAGTGGTTAGTGTATCTGCTCTCCTGTCAAAAAGCTGCGGGTTTGAATCCCGTCATGGACATGGATGTTTGTGATTGTCTGTGGTGGTGGTAAGCAGTAGATGGCGTTGGTGTAGATGATGAAGGTAGTTGCGAGTGGTGGAGACAGAGAGTTGTAGAGTATGTGCCTTCCCTCGACGAGTCTTTGGACTCCCTGGAGGTGTTACATAATAATAATAAATAATTTTAAGAATATGACAACTGTTTTTAAGTGTGTGTCTAAATGGTTTCTCCATTAACAAGTCCTTGGAGGAGGCATTCATAATAATAATGTAAATATTAAACTGAACTTTAATCATTAATCTCATATTTCACCTTTGTCATAAAGGCAACATCAAGGTGTAATCTACAAGACAGATATTTCCATATAGGTACTAAAAAAAAGAAAGTGGAACAAAATACATTTTAAGTCCAGAGTGCCCTTCCCTTCTCTATGGACAAGGTGACATGGTCTTAGCCATGAGATTGAGAGAGTTTAATTATTAGTCTACCATATTAAAAATCCCATTTTTTTTTTTAACGTTAAAAAAATGGCTTGGATGCAGTACTCACACAGACCAAACATGTGTCTCAGCAGTTACATGGAAAAATTCTAATTTTGAAATATGGCATTGACAAATTAGAAATATATTTGTCACAGCCCTTCAATATTAAGTTTTTATATAATTTTTATATAATTCTAGGATTTTTCTTATTAAACAATTAAATAAGTTTTTCCTTCTTAGACACCAATGTACGCCAGTCAAGAAGGGGATTGCATACACCCAGTAACTACATACAAAATTTTTATTTTCAGAATTTCAATTTAGTTGATAACTTTTGAAAGGACTATGAAAAATTATATCATAAATTACTTTATTTAGTAATTTCTCAAATATTACTCTAATCCATTCCAACTTAATACCCTCTATTTTTCACTTCGTCAGACTATAATAAATTTAGTTTAATCCTTTATCCAAGTGTGTGTGCAAACAAAGTTTGCGCCTGAAAGTATCTTCAGGACTGGGGTAAAGTGGTACAACACCGGGCAACTCCTTGCAAAGGTGGAGCAAGCTACCAACACTCCTATCTCAGTATCTCCCATAATGCAAAACACATCTCCTTGCGGATATGTATAATGTTATGCATTAAGGGAAGGGCCACAACCCAGACTAGTTTCGACCTTTACTGAGGTCTCTTCAGTGGGAGCCAGGCCCAAGTGGAGATACCAAGGCAGAAGCATTAGCAAGGTCATCTCCTCCTATAGAAGCTGCCAAACAGTGTGCCACCTTTTTATTAAATTACTCTGGATTTAGAGAAAGATGTTGAAAGTTTATTTTTCACTTGGTCAGACTATAATAAATTTAGATGGATTAAACTAAATTTATTAAAGTCTGACCAAGTGAAAAATAAACTTTTAACATCTTTCTCTAAATCCAGAGTAATTTAATAAAAAGGTGGCACACCGTTTCGCAGCTCCTATAGGAGGAGATGACCTCGCTAATGCTTCTGCCTTGGTATCTCCACTTGGGCCTGGCTCCCACTGAAGAGACCTCAATAAAGGTTGAAATTAGTCTGGGTAGTGGCCCTTCCCTTAATGCATAACATTAGACATATCTGCAAGGAGACGTGTTTTGCATTATGGGAGATACTGACATAGGAGTGTTGGTAGCTTGCTCCACCTTTGCAAGGAGTTGCCCGGTGTTGTACCACTTTACCCCAGTCCTGAAGATACTTTCAGGTGCAAACTTTGTTTGCACACACACTTGGATAAAGGACTAAGGGTATTAATTATATTAATACCCTCTAATTAGTTACTTTTAGCCTATGCTGTGTGAGCAAACTGATACTGACATCAGCAAGTTGCAGAGGCATATTTGAGTCTTAATAATATTTGTTTAGTGTCTATCTCTACTGTCCAGGCAGTGCAGTTATGAACATGAACATTATGAAAAGACATGTATCCAACTATTGACCAATCAATATCTCTTGAGTGGCAGTGAAGATTTTCAAAAGATTGGTTAGGGCTCAAATTCAGATATGGGATGATAGAGAATCTCTATCTACTAAGAGAAGGTCATGTTTTAGCAACTTGCTCACATTCTATAATAATGTTACTATTGTGCTGGAAAAGGGGAATGGATACACCATGTTACTTTTGGATTTTGCTAAGGCTTTTAACAGAATACAGCATGGAAGACTGTTACATAAACTAGAGAATATGGGATTGGATTATAAAATATTAGCATGTATAAGATGGCTGACTCACAGATATCAAAAAGTGGTATATTGTGGATGCAAGTCTGCAAGATTTAAGGTAACCAGTGGTGTACCATAAGGATCAGATCTTGGCCCACTATTATGCAATCTGTACATTAACGACACTGGGAAGGATTTGACAGGTGATACATACAGCTATCTGCTGATGCAAAGATAAGCATTGTAATCAGGAATTCAGCTGATATGCAATAAATCAGTATGAACAGGTTCGAATTGTAGGCATGGAAAAATGGGTCAGTTCAAATGTTAGTAAATGTAAAGTCATGCACTTTGGCATGATTAGATATCCAAAGTGGTGAGATTATGCTAGAAGGCTTGAATTCTTGGGGCTTTAGTACATAGGAAGTTGAAGTTCAAGGGCAATATAGCTAAGATTGCCAATACAACTCAGAGGATAATTGCAATGCTAAAATGAACTTTGACATGCAAAGATAAGGATGTCATTTTGCATCTTTACAAGGCCTCAATAATACCTCACTTGGACTATTGTGTACAGACCTGGTCTCCATGGTGATTCTGATACAGTGGAGAAAGTGCAAAGGAGAGCATTGAAAATAATATCAGGATTGTGGAATACTGATTATGAAGACAGATTGAGAATTTGTATGAGATGATCCCTTGATAAGACTCTGACTCCCTGGAGGTGTCTTAATAAGATTTGTTTAGCAGGCAGTGCAATCATGAACTCGTGCAAACAGTGATGAATTTAAGCAAATTAATTTAGTGCTTAGTTTTATAGGTTAGAGCTAGATGAAAAAAAAAAAAAAAGGCAACATGAGAAATATTACATTAGCCATTTTAAGTAAAGTAGCTGAATTAGTAAGCGTTTAAGTTGCTCTTATTAAAAAATACTTAGCATGGAACATACAAGATCATTTAACAAACATATTGTCATCAATTTTAAGCATATCAAATTAAGAGTTTGTGGCTTGTGACTTTTGCTATTGTGAGCACAGGTTACTGCACACATTGAGCCTGAGACTGGAAACTCGCCCACAAAATGCTTTTCATGTGCACATGGACTACAAAAATTAGAGAATACTGCTGGACACTATATTATTATTATTACCTTAAGATGCAATGGAGTCAAAGACTCATCTAGGAGGTCTCTTTGTCATAAACACAGCTCATCATACCACACCTTAAACACTCACCAGATTCTCTGCAGACACCACACTCTCAGGCAAGGTATTCCAATCATTCACAACTCTGCATGCAAAAAACCTGCTTTCTGCTTCTCACTCCCTTGTTCACTCTCTCCAGGGATGAACTCTTGCTCTCCTCTGATCTCCCACCATTTTAGGGAAAACCTCTTCAACACTGATCCTATAACAACCCCTTACCAACTTATATGTCTGTCATATCACCCCATCTTCCTCCTATCCACTAGACTCTAAATTGCATCTTCTTAACCTTTCTTCATATTCAACATTCTGGAGATCAGAAACTATCTTAGTCAGTTGTCTCTGGACCCTCTCCAACATCTCTTTGTCCTTTTGAAAACCAGGTGACCAAATCTGTGCACAGTAGTCCATGTGTAGCCTAATCAGTGCCTTATATTGATACAATGGAACCAGAATATCTTGACTTCTACAAGTCAGTGTTTTCTGCATCATTGCAAGAATTCGTTGTGTTGTCCTCACAATTTTGGCAATGTCTCCTCTAAATTTTAGATCCTTATCCACCATCACCTTGAGATCTCTTATTTCCTCCACCTCCAACAACATATCCCCCACCAAGCATAAATTCTACATCCCATTTTTGTTTCCCAAATTTTAAAACCTTACATTTTGCAACATTGAACTGGCATCTCCCACACCTGTGCCCATTCACTCAATCTCTTCATGTTTTCTGGTAAGGTCACAACATCTGTTCCACTTTTCATAGTTTGTCCTAACTTTGCATCATCTGCAAACAACTGAATATCCCCATCCAGATCTTCCCCAATGTCATTAGCATACAGGTCAAACAGCAAAGGCCCCCCCCCCCAAAAAAAAACAGACCCCTGAGGCAACACCACTAGTGACTTTCCGCTTCTGGGATATTGCTTCCCCCATACACCACTTGCTGATACCCATCAGATAGCCAATCTCTGATCCAATGCACTAGGCTGATATTGAATCCCATCTGCTCTAGTTTGACTATCAACATATGTTGATAGTCAAACATGTAATCTATCCAAAGCCTTTGCAAAATCTAAGTATGTATCCATTTCCGATGAAGCTGTCATCTTACTGTAATAAGAAAGTAAATTACTAAAACATGATCTCCCTTTAGCAAATCCATGCTGTCCATCATAAATTATTGTAAAACCAATATTGTAAACTATTATTGTAAAACCAATTCTGGATCCTGGTTTTCACCAGTGCTGTGTCCTGAATAATCTAAATATAAGTGGGACATAACATTAAATTATTCAGGAACAACTGATCTTTGATTGTAGGTAGAGAATGTTGTGTTTTGACAATGAATGCTGTGTACATAAATATAAATAACAGAAAGATAGAAGTGAAGAAATAATTAATATGAATAATATGTGAGACTTTACCTGTTTTGTAGGAAGTCTAATAGTAAATTTATTTAAGGTATTAATTTATATAAAGTATCCCATTTCATCTAGTATAAGAAAGCAAAGTGTATAAGCTAAGATCCAAGGGTCACACTTTAGCCGTCTAGAATAATGTATGGACGGAGGGAAAGTGAAGTTATACGAAAAGGAAGCTAGAATGCTTTCTAGGAAAACACACTGCGCGCACGTAGCGCGATAAACATGGTAAAATGCACGAATCTCCGAGATTGAAGTGGGCAATATAAACGCCAACCCCCCACACACACGAGGCTTTTTTAGTTCCTGTTTCCTGACCTCGTGGACGTTGGCTCTCGGTCTCCGCCAGCAGAGAAGATTCTAGGCTGGCTGTGGAAGGTATGAGTCGTCTGCCTTAGTGTGCGAGTTAGGGCTAGCTATTTCCTCAGACTAGGATAGCGATGCTATATCGTGCAACGGTAATCCAGATGTGTGCCTGCGATACTGGTGAAAGTCCTGAGCGGTACATCACCTTTCCAACTCGTGAGAACCTGGTCGTGCAGCTATCTTATGTGACCTGGAGAATTGTAGACCTTAAGAAGCCTTGATGTCCGGACAAGGCTGAAGAAAGAACTGCAAGTCATTCCAGGAACGGTAACGTAGATTGTCATATTCTATATGTGAATTCATTAGGATATTTTGTGTAATGGACATATTTTAAAGAACTTTAGGAACTATCCCTATTTTGGCATTGACCTGTCCCTGTTTAAGAAATGTCTCCCTAGAAGGGATTTGTATAAGAGATGATTGTGATATGTTGTGAGATATAACTAGTAACCACGTGAATGATAAGAGATAGGCTACATATGCTAGAAGTTTGTTAAATTATATACAGAAGTGGTCTAAGTAATATGTTCTTGTATTGTAAGGTTAATATTGAAATTGAGATCTTGCTAGCAATGCGATATAGTTAACCATGCATTTATATTTTCTCATGTATAATTTATTGATTTAATAAATATGTTTCATAGCATTTGCCTGAGTCCAGCTTGTTATATGAATTCAAATAGCCACTCATAAAATTACCATCGAACCTAGTGGGAGGGACCCACGAACATAATTTGATATTTAGAGCCACGACTGCATGCAAAGATAAAGAGAATAGGAATTAGTTCATTTTATTGTTGTAAGTTTATTACTGTGTATCACTCTGAGAGAGCCACCTTGAATAAGGTGGCTCTCTCAGAGTGAGGATAGATGAGGCTCTCTCAGAGCCTCATCTATCCTCAGTATTGGCTGGTGCAGTTAAAAATAAATTTGTCAATATTTATCAGGTGAACTGTCTCAGAGGACATGTTTAATGGCAGCGTCCCATACTTGGACAAAGCCCTAATCATAAGTTAAATTACACGTGACTAAACTTAAGAGCGGCCTAAATTTAGCTTGTTTAAAGAAAAGGAAAATTTCTATGAGTGAGTAGGGTATACATAACTAAAAAGAGTAGATAAAAATATAAAGGTAAAAGGTTAAAGAATACGATACAAATATAGTGGATAGGTACATAACACCAGCCTCTCCAACACTTTAACCACAACACCTGACACAAAGATATTCCTATAATTTGATATAAAAATTTAGGTAAATACGACTTTTCCATTGCTTCCACCTTAGTATCACCACCTCTGGGGCTGGCTCCCACTGACGAGACCTCAATAAAGGTCAAAACAGGTCTAGGTAGTGGCTTTTCCCTTAATGCATAGCATTATTCATGTCTGCAAGGAGATGTGCTTTGCATTATGGGAGATACTAAGACAAGGAGTGATGAGAGCTTGGTCCACTTTTACTATGAGTTGCCTCAGTCCTGAAGATACTTCAGGTGCAAACTTTGTTTACTTACACTTGGATAAAGGATTAAACTAAATTTATTATAGTCTAACCAAGTGGGAAAAAAAAAAAAAAAACTTCCAAAACATAGTCATCCCTCGACTTACATCCAGGTTTCGTTCCATCAGGAAGGACGTAAGTCGATCCACTAAATCAATAGAGTTATAGGGAAACTTTAAACCTTATTATAAAACTGTACTGTGCGTTACTGCCACTATAAAACAGGAGAATAAGCACCCAAATCTTCCTCCATAATCACATCTTCATTACTGTCCTTATGTGAAGGACCAGGCTACGACTCCTCTAGTGTAACCTTTGCTTTTTTGATGAAAATGTCCGATGTACTTTGCTTATTCCCCTTCTTCTTTTCATCATAAATTTGTTTATAACATTTTTATTATAACAAGCAAACACATTATGCACGTTCCTTTCTACTAATAAGTAGCGTTTAATATTGGGGTCCTAATTCTGCAAAACCCTTCACTGTGAATTGTTTAACTATTTCTTCTTCTCTTTTCCCTTTTCTCGCTCTTCCTTTTTTGCAACACGTTGTTCCTCCAGTTCAACCAACTCTTCAGGGGAACTTTCTATGAGTTGAACTATGTCGTCGTCATTCATTTTGAGATTCGGGTTGTTTGCTAGCCCTACTATTTCTTCACTCAATTTACAAAGGTCTTCATTTTTTTTTTTTTTTTTTTTTTTCAAAACTTACAAAATCGTGCACGAACCTTTTTAATGTCTTTTTCCATATGTCACTCATACATTGAGAGATCACTTAGTCCCAAACTACAGCAATATTTTTAGCATGATAAATATTGAGTGCTTTGCAGAATTGCATGAGAGTCTGGTCGTTTCCTTCATTAGCAGAAATGGCTCGTGAAAAAGTTCTCCGTAGATAATAAACCTTAAACACTACTAGAATTCCCAGATTCATTGGTTGAATCAATGAAGTATTGTTTGGAGGGAGAAATATGACTTTGAACTTGGTGAAGATCGATATAAGACGGATGACCTGGAGCATTATCTAGAATTAATGAAATTTTAAATTCTACATTTTCTTTCACACAATACTTTTTTATATTTGCAACTTAATACTTTTTAATACCTGCAACTTCGTTTCAAGATCAATTGCTCGCCTCTTTTTCTGTGATTCTTAACTAGGTTTTTTAACTGGGTGTGTAGGAGCCACGTTGCACAAAATGTCGTGAAATATTTAACGATAAATACACAAATAACATATTTTTCAAACACAAACAAGACAACCTTCCTCTGTTGAAGCCAAGTTCCAATTGCTGAGGAAGGTTGTCGTTGAATGTGTTGTTACCACTGCTTGTTGCTAAATAAAAACCTTTTTACTTCACGCTCGCTTGCATCTAGTTCCAAAGTATAGTCGAAAATGTTATTTATTCCATTATGGGATCATGGATGTATCTTCGAAAGGACGTAAATCGAGGGATGACTGTAATTTGATACTTGAGTTCTGTTACCTCCCTTATGAAGTGGCACAAACTTGCCTTCCTTCCACTCCTTTGGAACTTGACCCAGTACAAGACTAATTCAACAAATATGTGGGTAGTCTGAAAAGTTCTCGGCCTAACAATGAAAAAACGAATTTATAATTTCAAAATTATTTTTATTTTTCAACCTAATCTCCCTTTAGACTAATACATTTATTCCAGGGATGCAACAGCACCATTATCCCGTTGTAGTGGTTCTCAGTAAGATCTGCAAAATACCCCTCTACAGCTGCAATCACATCTTGATTCGAAGAAAAACGCTGACCAGAGAGGAATATTTTTAGTTTTGGGAAGAGATATAAGTCAGAGGGAGCCAAATCTGGGGAACTGGGTGGATGTTCCATTAATTCATAGTACAAATCCCTTAATTTTCTCATTGCCAAAACACCTTTGTGGGCAGGTGCATTGTCCTGATGAAAGATGATTTTTTTTCTTCTGCAAACCAGGTCTTTTCACATGAATTTTTTCATCTTGTCTGGTTAAAAGATCGGAATAATATTCTCCAGTTATTGTTTTACCCTTTTCAAGATAATTCATAAACAAAATGCCTTTAGCATCCCATAACGCTGATGCCATGACCTTGTCTTCTTTGGTGCTGAACAACCAGCTTCTGTCGACTGTTTTGACTGCTGTTTGGATTCTGGGATGTACTAGTGAATCCAAGTCTCATCCATAGTAATAAATTGACACACAAAATCGGTTTTATTCTTTAAAACACTCCAAGCACTGTTCAGAGATTTTCATTCGAGTGCGTTTTTGATCTGTGCAGCATCCATCTTGCACAGTGCTTTTTCATTTGCAATTCTTCATGCAAAATATATCCTACACGTTCTTTTGAAATACCTATAGTCTCAGCAATTTCATGCAATTTGAGTCGCTGGTCATCCAATACCATATCGTGCACTCGATCAATGATTTCTGGTGTTGTTACACTTTTTGGATGTCCTTCGCGTGGATCACCTTCAAGGCCAGTATGGGCGCGTTTAAACTGGCAGCCCATTTCTTAATTGTTGAAAATGAAGGAGAAGAGTGCTCATAAACTTTTATGACCTTCGAATGAATTTCTTTTGTTTAAACCTTCTTTTACAAAGAATTTTATAACCTCATGATACTCAATTTTATCCATTTCAAGGGATACAGACAACACTTTTGCTTCAGACAGCTGTATAAAAAACTACTTGATAGAATGATTTGCAATTTCACATCAATGCTTATGACAGATGTACCAACTTATAAAAAAAAACCTTGCCAATAGTGTTGCCATTTATGGCCGAGGCCGAGAACTTTTCAGACCACCCACGTATGTCAAGGCAGATGCTCTCTTGCACATTCCTTCAGTCGTGATATATTATCATGTCACACAGTCTTATTAATATCAAGTTTGCTCAATTTCCCATGTATCTCGTGCTCACAGTTTCTCCTCCTCATCAACTGTTCTCAAACTCTCCATGATGTCACATTCACAAGAATAGAATGAAGGCCCTTTATGAACTGCTCATTAAATATCTCAACTGTTGTTCTTATACCATTTTCTCCAATCATCCTTCCATAATCATTTTTTTTTTTTTTTTTTTTTTTCCTGGCTACATACGAAAGAACGCCCCAGGATTCTTCTTGCTTCATTAGCTAACTGCTGCTCATACTGAACTTTTTCTACCTGCTGTACCAACCAAGTCACTCTCCTTGCCTGTTCTTTGTGATCTTCATGGAATTGATTAATACCACTCTTATGCTGCCTCTATAATGTGTTTTGCTTTGTATTGCATGCTTAATCTCTCCATTCATCCATTTCACACTACCTTATTTAACCTTCTGACCCTTGGAATACATTTAGACATTGCTTCTACTAGAGAGTTCTTGAACATCACCCAAGCTGCATTGATCTCCTTTCCAGCCAACTTCTCATGGAATGAGGAGTTGGTTGTTATAAACCTGGCACCAGATTGCCAGGTTTATAACAACACCTGCAAGCTGTCTCCTGAGTTTCTCATAATCACCAGCCTTGTAGTTCCATATCCATATATATCCTTTACCCACACTGCTGGCAACCACCAAGGTAATCACTTCATGGTCACTGTCAACAACTGGAAGGTGATTTGACATCTCATTTATAACAACATCCTCTGATGAGATGAGCAAATCCAAGCTCCTCAATACTCATGTGCCCTCTGTTGCATATTGCCTGAGGTAGTTGTCCCTCAAAAACTCAAGGAACTCATTTTCTTTACTTCCAGTTGGTATCTCATCTTCGCAGTATATATTGCCATAATTAAAATCACCCATAATGATCACTCTTTTCTTATTTGCTTCGCTAATTTGATTATATATTTCATGGTCACTACCACCCACGTTTCCAGGTTGATAGCATCCGATTAAGTATTTCATTCTATTCACCTCTCACACCATACTGCCTCAGAACCACTGGCATTATTTCCCTCTTGCATCTCTACCTTGTATGATGAGCATAACTCTTTTTCTTTCAACAATAGCATTTTCCCTCCCTTTTTACCCTATCTTCATGAAACACATCATACCCTTCCATCTCTATTCCTGTCAGGATGTCATCCTCATCCAAGCATGTCTTACTTATTCCAACAATTCTTGGGTGAATAGACTCAATTAATGCAACCATTTCATTTGCCTTGTTTCTTACACTTCTAGTATTTGTATACGAACATAACTCATTCCTTGATCTATAGCAAATTTTACTGATATCAATTATTAGATGTGACTTCTCCATACTTAACTTGAGCCATTTCTTTTTCGCCTTATTCAATCTTAGAACCTTCTTCAAATCCAACTATTTTCCTTTGATCCCAGATCACCCCCTTCCCTTTTTGTCTACACACACATTCACACAATCCTCTTGGAACATCAACTGTTCTAACACTGCGTTCCCCTGTCCACACTGAGCCTCCCCTGTTGGTCTTGCACACTTGTTCTCCCATTCTCTATACTCATGCTACCCACTTCTTCATTCATAACCACCACATCAATCTCACCTTTCTTACTCTCCTATTCTTTCACATCACTTCTTACTTGATCAGATTCATTTTCTGTACTCATTTCTCTACCTTCCAGCAGCAGTCTCTCCAAATGACTTACACCAAAACAGCCCATCACTCTTATATAGTTCAATTCATCCTTCAAACTCATTCCACACATTAACAAACTGCACTCCTTTCCCCTCACACATTTCATATCATATGCTATATGTTCATGTCGACTATAAGGTGACTTCTTATCTTCTGCAGTCTAAAGAAAACCTAGCCCATACAAGAAAGAAAGCATAGGAACATTATCTGCACTAACAACCGCATACAATAAAAGCAATGCTAATAAGACTAGAACTATTTAGACCATTCTTAGAAAAGAAGTAAGGATCATGAAAAAAAAAAATCCTCCACATTCTTATTGTAGGTTTATGGTAATTACAATGCCTACTGTGTAATAGCTGTGCATTCAGTGTTTTGCTAAATAGCAATACCATCATCAGGAGTAACCTACATCAGTAGAATTACATCAATATATATATGTTCATATTATTTACTGACTGAATTCCAAGAATTAGAAAAAACAAATATATATATATATATATATAAGAAAACCCAAAAATACACTAAAATGTTTTAACCTGCTGCTCTGTCTCTTGCTTTAAAACCAAAATAGGAAATTCACTGAATATACAGAGAGAGATGACATTAGAGAATTGCTGGTGTTACAAAGCACAGTAGTATAGTAACACTGTTCATTATAACAATTGAATCTAGACCCATTTTTAGCTCATGTACAACAGACAATTTTGTTTTGCTTCATTTTGTCATTAAAATAATCCAAACGAAATGACTTGAATAATGAAACACCACATTTCATTAAATCAAGCCAGGGAGGAATGATTGGAGTGGTTACAATTACACATAGACCTCCACATAGCCTTTAAAGGAATGCAGAGAACTGACCAGGGCTTCTGACCTAATGTCCAATCCTCACCTTCTCGTGGTGCACCCTGTTGGGTATCTACTTGGATACTGAACGAACGAGGATGGGCTGGCAATTTGGGATTTAGTCAACCAAATTGTATTCTTATAGGTTAAACCAAAATAAAAAATGATGATACAACATGACAAAATTTCATGCCGGCTAGGGCGTCGCCTGGTTAAACAAGGCCCCTGTTGTTTTCGCCAGGGAACCAGGGTGAACAGCGAAAAGTCAGCTACTGGAACAAATCTGAAAACAAACCCCAACTCAACATCACCAGAGTTAAAGATTGGTACCATCAACATAAGAAGCCTGAATGGCAAAGAAATGAAGCTAGCTGAGGAATTAGATAAGTACCAGATCGACATAATAGGGGTGACTGAAACAAAAAAGACAAAAACTGGCGAGATCTTTCTGAGCAATAAATACAAAATGTTATATTCAGGCAATGACAATCAAGGAAAAGAAGGATTAGCCATAGTATTCAACACAAAATACGAGGCTAATCTTCTTGAATGGTAGGCAGTCTCAAGTAGAGTAATGTGGGCAAATATGAGAATGGGGAACTGGACAATGAGACTTATTTGTGCCTATGGTCCACAGAAGGTTCTATTAAAGTAGAAGTGGAGGAATTTTTTGAGGCTTTAGAAAAAGCAACTGACACAATGAAAAAGGAAAAGATGGTCCTTGTTGGGGATCTAAATAACAGAGTAGGAAATGATTGTGAGACATACAAAAATATTTTGTATGTCTCACAATTTGGAGAAAATTTGGAGAAAATAATAATAATGGCAAATATCTGTTGGATTTCTGCTCAGGACATGGACTGGTTATTACTAACACCATGTTCCAACATAAAAATGTGCACAAATTCACATGGAGAGAAGAGGCTAGGAATAAGAAAAATTTCATTGACTATGTTATTGTTGATAGTGATGTTTTCTCCCTGGTGCAGGACACCAGAGTGTACAGAGGATTTGAAATTGGAAGTGATCACTATTTAGTCTTGAGCAGGATAAAATTGAATTTCATATTGAAAAGAATAACATGTAAGAAAGTTTTAAAGCGAATAAAAGTTGAGCAGCTCTCAGATGTGAACTGTAGACTAAAATACACAAAGATTATTGAAGAAAAAATGAAAGAGTTTGAGAACAGGAATCAAACCTTGGAGATTCAGTGGCAAACTCTGAAGAAAACATTAATTGATTCTGCCAGAGAGGCATGTGGTGAGGTAATTTGCAAGGATAAAAAACTCAGAACTCCCTGGTGGACACAGGAAGTTAAAGAGGCAGTGAAGGAAAAGAAGAAAGCATATCAAAAGTTCCTGGCAAATAAGTCAGCTTGTGCTCTTAGAGAATATAGAGACAAATGCAAGAATGCTAAACACTGTGTAAAACTAGCTAAACAAAAGTCATGGGAGGACTCTGGCAAGAATATAGAAAATAAATATCAAGAAGGTGGCAAAATATTCTGGAGGTTGTTGAAGAAGCTTAGGAATGGAGGAAAGAGTGCTGTAAAAGGAGTTAGAGATGATAAAGGTGACATGAAAACTGGAGAAAAAGATATCCTTGAAGTATGGAGTAATTACTTTGAAAAACTGCTAAATGAAACAAGCAGTGATGACAGCACAGTGGTAAAAAACACTGATCAGGCATGCAGGCAGGAATACATATCCATACTTGAAGTAGAAAAAGCCATTAAAGGCTTGAAATGTGGAAAGGCAGCTGGAGTAGATGATATTCGACCAGAAATGCTGAAGTATGGTGGTATAAGAGTCTTACAGTGGCTGCACTGCATAGTTCAGAAAGCCTGGACAGAGGGATGAATTCCTGAAGATTGGAGTAGAGCTCTCATAGTACCCATATATAAAAAGGGAAATAAAACTGAATGTGAGAATTACAGAGGTATTTCACTACTGAGTGTTCCTGGCAAGATCTATGCAAGTATACTTGAGAAACAGTTGAGAAGAATTGTGGAAGAAAAGCTGGGTGAAGAACAAGCTGGATTCCAGTCAAATAGAGGCTGTCAGGATTAGATCTTCACTTTACAACAAATAATCGAGAAATCATGGGAATATAATAAAGATCTGTATTTAAGTTTCGTCGATTTGGAAAAAGCGTGTGACAAGGTGCCAAGAGACAAGCTATTCAATACGCTATAGTTATATGGTGTCAATGGGGCATTATATCAAGCAATACTTAATCTTTGAGTTGTAAGTGAGCAGTTAGAATTGAAGGAAGTACAGGAAGATGGTTTAATGTTAAATCTGGTGTGAGACAAGGATGTACATTCCCCTCTGTTATTATCTATATGGATCACATTATGAAGGAAAGTGGTATTAAACATGATATCAAAATTGGAGATGTTAATGTCGGCTCTTTGCTTTATGCGGATGATGTTATACTTCTAAATAAATCCGCTACAAGTCTGCAAGATTCTCTGACTAAATTGAATAGCTGTTGTAATAGATATGGTATGAAGGTCAGTAATAAAAAGACAAAGACAATGAAAATAGGCAGAATCATTGAAAATGTCAACTGTGTTTTGAATGGAGAACCTGTGGAACATGTGAAACATTTCAGCTACTTAGGCACGATTTTTAGTGATGATGGTAAATTAAATATAGAAATAGATAACAGAATCAGCAAATCTGGTATGATGGGAAATCAATTGAATAAATTCATATGGAATAAGAGAGAAATTAGTCGGAACACTAAATTAGCTGTATACAAGACAGTGTTCAAATCAGTTTTAACTTATGGATCTGAGTCAGAAGTAAAACACTTGACCAAAGACTGAGTGGTTAGCATTATTAGCCGGCATTATTCTGTCCATTTTGTAAGATGAAAAAAACCCTAGTTTCTTGGAAGAAAAACTCCATCTACATGAGACTGGCTAACTTACCTTGGTTGAAAAACACTTATAAAAAAAAAATCCAAGCATCATAGACTAGATTCAAACAAGCAGCAAAAAACAAGGCTGGTGCAATAAAATGACAACAATGATATGTATTTGTAACTTTACTAAGAGTCATTTAAAGTAGCTTCCTCCAGCACTCAAATCAATGGTCTGGAACAACTTGTAAAACACTTTTTTTTTTTTTTTTTTGCTATAGTATGTTCAAAGTTCTATTCATGATTCTGAATGGTACCCATATCATCAAAATACGTTTTCAGAGTATCTTGAATTCTGAGAGCAAAAAAGTCACATGAAGCCAAAACTGGCCAATATGGTGGATGCAATATAACTTTTTTTTGAAAGACAGGGGGACTAAAAATGATTTGGAGCACTGTTTATAACACCTTGATAACTGCAGTTGTAGTCATGTGGTGGAGAGCTTGGTTGTGAATGGAATACAAGATCAGGTTGATGAACATAAGATTCTTTATGATGGTGAGCATGGATTTGTAAAGGGTATGTCATGTTTTAGCAATTTACTTGCATTTTATGATAAGGTAATGGGTGTGTTAAGATAAGGGAAAATCGTATACAGTGATAATCTTGGATTTTGCAAAAGTGTTTGATAGATTACCACACGATAAGTTGGTGTACAAGTTTGTGGAACGTACTTGTTGATTAATTTTAATGGTAGAACACAGACTGATAAGAAAATAACTATTATCTTATTGCTGATATTCTACTGGTATTCTATCCAGCATCTTCAGAGCACAAAAACGGTTTGTCACAGTACACGAGACAACAATCCAGTATAACAAATGGGACTAGTTTGAACAATTGTAATGTACAACACAAAGACTGAAGAAATTAGGTCTTAAGATGACTGTCTCCCAAATCTTTGGCAATTTTATACAGCCATACTTTTTGAGATTTGGAGTATGTTTCAAGGTTTTTCTGTTGATTCCAAGAACAAGTTTTTTTTTTTTTTTTTGACTAAGATTCTCAAAGATTCCTGTGGGATTTCCTGGACAACATCTCCAATGCAAAGAAGAATTAGTCAAAGTTTAAAGCTGGCACCAGAGAAAATTTGAAATTCTCCAACAACACAGTGCTACGCAATCACAACAAGATTGCGTTGTCGTGAATTTATCATCGTTAACCTTAACCAAATAAGTCATTAGTGTATTAAGTTGAGGACACAATTTTGCTGTTACTCCCAAGCAAGTTCCAAAAGTCAAAATAATGGCTTCCATTGAACGGGAAATATACAACCTACCTCCAGCAACAATAACATTCAATTAGATGTGGCCAACATCCCAAACCAGTCTAAGCCTCCCAAAAATAATATCTCACATAAAGAAATCATTGCTCTAAAAGAGCTACACAATAATGATCACATTCTCATAACCAAAGCAGACAAAGGGAATGCAACAGTGGTGATGGATTCAACAGAATATGAAACCAAAATGCCCACACTTCTTTAAGATCAGTCAAAATACCAAATGAGAGATCGGGATCCCACCAACTCGCAAAAGAATAAGGTGTGCAAATTATTGAAAAAAGGCGCTTCCTGGCGTAAAGAAATAGTTAGCAAACTCAAGCCCTTCCACGTTAAAACACCCAGGATATATGGAGTACCAAAAATTCACAAAAAAAGGTACACCCTTACGCCCTATTGTGGGCAGTATGAATGGTCACAAACAATTCTCCCTCCTTACTTAAAAATTCTACCCACCTAAAAAAGTATTTTAGAAAACCATACCTTAAAAAGTTCAGACATAACGAGTTTTGATATCACCTCACTATTCACAAATGTACCATTAATTGAAACCCTTGATTTACTCAAGTCACTTTCCCCCCCGATATATTTGAACTATTTAAATTCACAATACATGCAGGTTATTTTACATGGATAAGGGAAAATATACGAATTAGATGGGACAGCAATGGGCTCCCCCCTTAGCCAACTTTTACATAGAACACTTGGAAAATCTAGCTACTCTCAAACCAAGGCTTTGGCTATGCTATGTTGTTGCTGTGTTTGCCATTTGGCCCAGACACATCAGATACATTCTTAGTGCATTTAAATAGCCAATATACCCCAAAATCCACTTTACAATGAAACTGGAAACTAATGACTGTCTGCCCTTCCTGGATTACAGGTCTTCCAGATGGTTCCTTATCATTCTCAGTTTATAGAAAATCCACACATACAGGGAGATATTTCCACAAACAATCACGCCATCACCCCTCAGCAGTACGGTATCCTAAAAACACTAACCCACAGAGCTAGAGCGATTTGTTCCAATGACAACGCTCTCACTCACGTCACACCTTGTTGGCCAATGGCTATAATCCTCATAAGATAGACAAAATATGAAATGCTCCCCAGAAATCGCCACCCCCCCAACTGTCTACCATAGGAGACTACAATAACACTTTCACCATCCCATACATTACAGGCACATCTGAAAAGATATCTAGAGTGCTTAACATGGTTCGCCATCTTTGTTCAATAATGGTAACAAAGATTATTCAGTGTACTATCTGCAAAATGTATGCGTTGCAGAGAGTGGTTGGAGTATGGTAAGATGATGATAGTGGAGTGAATGTGTGCAGAAATGCAAGGAACATGAGGAATTAAAGTGTGTTTCAGGTCATGAGTGTGATCTTTTGTCAAATTTCAGAATGTAGAAAATAGCGATATGATAAGAAATTGCGAGGTTGTACCAGAGAGCTGTGAGGGCGTGAATGTAGAAAGTGTGAATGAAGGGATTAATACAGAGCAAATTAATGGTTTAAGAGATAATAAAAAAGATGAGATAGATGCAATGAGTGAGATTGCGCTGTTGAGTGGAGCGATACATAGAGCAAAGCGGCAGCTGGAGCGTATGCACAAATGTCTACTGAGTGTACCAGCCAATAAATAAAAGTATGATAGGAAAAATTAGAGTATGATTGTGAACGTAAACAAAATGAAGCAGCGAGTGCTGTATGGAGATTCGTTAGTACAAGGATTGATAGTAGAGAATTTGACAAAATCGTACCAACCTGGTGCGACCATTAAGGACGTAAGTGAGTCTATTAGGGAGCAAAAGCAAAGAGTGAAAGAAATGATAGTTGTGGCAGGTACGAATGATTTGAAAGGAGATAAAATGGAAATGATAGAGGACCTAAATGAACTGTTTGAAGTAGCAAAAGAAAAGAGTGAGAGTTAGGATGATTAGTTTTTTGCCGTGGTATGACAGTGAAGAGTTTAGGAGGGCCATAATTGCAAATGACTTTATGCGTGGGTTATGCATGACAAGTGGTAGGCAAAAGGATCTATATAAGATGGATGGTTTGCATTTGAATGGATTCGGTGTAAGGAAACTTGAAATAGTGTTGTTGAATGAAGTGGATGTGCAGAATCAGGGAAACTAGGTTTATTAAGGGGTGGGGGGAGTAGATATGCAGACCTTAGGGACGCAGTTGAGTGTATGAATGAGTATAATATGCCCGAGTGAATAAGGACAACAAATCAGAATGGGACAGTTAGTATAAGGCATCAAGGTAGGAATGGGAACAACGGAGGTCTGCAATTCATGTATACTAATGCAGGAGTATTAGGAACAAGAAGGAAGAATTTTTGGCCTTGGTTGGCACTTTCAGACTACAGGTTATTGCCATTAGTGAAACATGGCTGACTGAAGATGATATAGCTAATGGGATTGAATGTGAGGGGTATAGTGTGTTTGTTCAGGAATGACAGCGAGAATAAAATGGGGGGAGGAGTATTATTGATGATAGCTGATGAGCTGCAGCCAAGGAGAATAGAAGGTGAATTGCAGGATAGAGAAAAGAGCACATTTGAGGCTATTTGGCATGAGATTGAGGGTAGCAGAACAAAATATACAATTGGGTGCTGCTATAGACCAGGTGATGGAAAAGATGATGGAGATAGTATGCATAAGCAAATAAAAATGAATGGAAGGAGGGTAATTATTATGGGAGATTTTAACTATGGTAGCATTGATTGGAGAAAGGAGAGGACAAATGGGAGGAAGGAATTGGATTTTATGCGGTTATTAAGGGATAACTATCTGCGACAGCATGAAATGGAAAATACTAGGGGCCAGACAGTGCTTGACCTAGTAATTGCATCTGAGGATCTAACTGTAACGAATATGACCACATTGCCACCAATTGGTGAGAGTGATCATAGGGTCATAACTTGGGAGGTGGCTAAAGGTGTGGAATTTACAATTAAGACAGGGTACATGTGGAATTATTGGGCTGGTAAGTATGACAAGCTTAGGAGTTTGATAAGGGCTGGATGTTGATAGTGCATGGGAGGTGGTCAAGAAGTGTTTGCAGGAGGCAATGGCTGACTGTATACCTAGAGTCCGAATAATAAATCAAGTAGGGATTAAATGGATAAATAACACCATTAAGCTTGAACTGCAAAAAAATAAACAACTGTGGAGGGAATTTAAGGAGAAAGGTGACCTGCAGGCACATGAATGGTATAAAGCCCAGACCAGAAGGGTAACAAGTGTGGTAAGAAAAGCAAAAGCGGATTATGAAAGAACATTAGCCATGCAGGCTAAAGAGAATCCCAAACAGTTTTTTGATATGTTGCAAGTAAAAGAAAAAATGTATATCACAGAATGATTTTAAAGAATGCTGATATAACCGAATCAGTTGATATAGTAGAATTACTGAGTGAGCACTGCAAGAGTATATCATCCTGGTGGTGACATTGCAGAAATGGAAGAACCAACAGCTTATACGGGAATTGTGGTGAATGAAGTAGAGGTGAATAGTCTATTACAAAACCTCAATGTCAACTCATCTGCGGGATTGGATGGTATACCAGCTCGTGTTGTATGAGAAGCGGCTAAAGAATTGTCAGTGCCTTTAACCATTTTGTTTAATTCAAGTCTCGGGTCTGGATTAGTCCCAAGGGGGTGGAAAGAGGGGAAAATAGTTCCACTGCATAAAGGAGGTTCCAAGACTGCTGTTGAAAATTACCGGCCAATCAGCATATCAAGAATTGTTGTCAAGGTCTTAGAGAAAATAGTCAAGAAAAAAATACAGGATTGGATAGATGAAAATAGGATACTGTATGTGGGACATGGTTTTGCAACGGGTAGATCATGCCTCAGTAACTTGCTCATGTTTTATAACACAGTGACTGCTGAACTGGATAAGGGTAATGGGTTTACAGTGATTCTACTGGACCTTGCTAAGGCCTTTGACAGGACACAACATGGAATTAATTCTAATCAGTAAACTGCAGCATATGGGGATGGATATAGGGTTGGTGAGATGGATAGGAGAGTGGTTGATGGAGAGATATCAAAGAGTGGTTTATTCAGGAGTAGAGTCCAAAAGACGGCCTGTGACTAGTGGTGTGCCGCAGAGTTCTGTTCTTGGACCACTACTTTTCAATTTGTTCATTAACGATATAGGAAAGGATCTGAGAGGAAGTGTTTACTTGTTTGCTGATGATGCAAAGTTGGGTAGAGCAATAGTGAGTGCACAGGATGTCAAAATTTTGCAAGATGATTTAGATAGTTTGGAGGACTGGGCTAAGGAAAATGGATGTCAATTTAATGTGGCAAAGTGTAAGGTTATGCATTTTGGGGTGAAAAGATTAGCAGCAGTATATCACATTGGCGGAACTGTACTCCAGGAGATTGATGAGGCTAGGGATTTGGGAGTGTTGGTGGATATGGAGTTGAAGTTTATGGGGCACATTGCAAAAGTGGCTAAATCAGTTCATCAAATCACTTGCTGAAAAATACTTTAACAAGCAGAGACAAACAGGTTATTGTTCCTCTGTATCGAGCCTTGATAAGACCCCCATCTAGACTACTGTGCCCAGATTTGGGCACCAGGGTTTCTTCTCGATGGGGAGGAGGTGGAGAGGATCCAGAGACGAGTGACCAAGATGATAGCAGGTCTATGGAATGAACCTTACAAGAACAGGTTGAAGATTTGTGGGCTGCAGAAATCGGTTGATAGGCGAAAAAGGGGTGATATGATTGAGACATTCAAAATAATGAAGGGTTTCTATAAGATTAATTCAGAAGATATTTTTGAGAATAGGACTGGTAGTGGGAGTACTAGGGACCATCCATGGAAGCTTGGTAAGAGTGTGGTTAGCAAGGGTGTTAGAGCTAGGTTTTTTACTTGGAGAGTGGTAAATGAGTGGAATAAGCTGCCAGAGTCTGTTGTGGGTGCCATGACTGTAAATGAGTTCAAGGTGAAGTATGATAAATACTGTGTGAATGTTGAATAGTTGTTCTTGACATGATGTTGGGCCTCCCTTGATGAGTCTAAGGACTCCTTGGAGCTGCCCGTAATAATAACATCAACTACGCACCATAATGAAACCATATGTGAAATTGGCAACTCTCATCCTATCACCCAAGGAGTCTATGAAGTGCCCTGTTCATGCAATCCAGCTTACTATGGACAGAGAGGAAAAACATAAAAACTACATCCGGCACTATTGAAACCATCACCTCCACCTGGGCTGCTAGACCTGACTTGCTATGGCAAGTCAGGTCTATCAGCCCATGCTTTCAAATGATCCCAGGACATGGGATCATTTGAAAAAAAAACAACAAAAGTGCTGCACAGAAGCTGTTATAAGTCAGAGAGATTGTTCTTGGAATCAACAGAAGCCTAGAAATATGTTTCAGTAAGAAAATACTGAAACATATTAATTAAAAGTATAATAATGGAATTGACTCATGTACAATATTATTTATTAGTAGAATTTTTAATCAAAATTATAATAACGGAATTAATTCATGTAAAATACTTGTCTGTGATTCTCAGGCAAAAATTCTACTAATAAATAATATTTTATGCGAGTTAATACGTTATAATTTAAATTAAAAAGCTTTGAAACATACTCCAAACCTCAACAAGAATGGCTGTATAAATTTGCCAAAGATTTGGGAGACAGTCATCTTAATTAAGACCTAATTAATACCTCCTTTCTCTGTTTCTCCCCCCCCCCCTCTCAACATAGATGCTGCCTAATCAGAACTTTAGTCTTTGTATTGTACATCACATTTGTTCAAACTAGTCCCACTGTTATTGTCTCACATACTGTGACAAACTGTTTTTGTGCTCTGAAGATGCTGGATAGAATACCAGTGAAATATCAGCAATAATTTAATAAATAGTTATTTTCTTAACAATCTGTGTTCTCATCTATACCGTTACAATTAATCAACATGGTATACATATAGAAGATGGGAATGGTTATTGGTTAGATGGATCGAGACTGGCTCTCTCTGAACAATTCCAATAAGTTGTGTATGATGGTGATATGTCATAAAAAAAAAAAAAAATTGAACTAGTGGAGTGACCAATGCTTCTGTTCTTGGGCCCTTGCTGTTTAACTTGTTTGTAAATGATATATTGTGTGGACTGACTGGAGATCTTCAGTTGTTTGCTGACGATGCAGAGTTTGAGAGAATTATAAGTAGCACTGCTGATGTTAATTCCTTTCAGAAAGATTTGAATAGACTTTTGGCATGGACAAATGAGCAAGGTTGTAGTTTTAAGTGCAAGGTGTTGCACTGAGTGTGCAGAAATATAAGGTTGTGTACTGTATTGATGGCTCTATACAGGAAGTGGATGAGATTTGAGATCCTGGAGTGTTGGCTGACAGTAGGATGAAGTTTAGATGACATACTGCAAGTGTTGCAAAGACTGCACATTTTATTGCCACCATGATAAGAAGTACACTAACATGTAGGGATAAGGAGGAGGTTGTTCCATTGTATAAAGCTTAGTCAGACCACACTTGGACTGCGCTCAGATTTGGTTTTCATTGTGATGTAGAAACATTAGAGAGGATCCAGAGACAAATGATTAGGACAATATCAGAGCTCTGGAATGTTGGCTATGGAGAGAGGCTCAAGGCATGTGGATTGCAAAGTTTGGTGGGTAGGAGGAAAAGAAGTGATCTGATAGAGACGTTTAAGTTAACGAGGGGATTTTACTGGACTAATCCAGAGGGAATTATAAAAGGAGTAGAAGGAACCAGAGGCCATTCCTGGAAGTTATGTGTTTGGTGAGGAGTAGATTTTTTTTATATGAAGATTTGTAGGTGAATGAAATGCATTACTGGAATATGTTAATACAGGGATTGTTAAGGATTTTAAGATTCAGTATGAAAAATATGTTGTCAGTTGAATGAACCTCCCATGATGAGTGTGCTAACTATGGAGGGAGTGATGATAATTGTCATGCAAGAGGAACCAAATGCTTTCTTTTTGATACTGAAGCTCACAAATGATTCTTTGCAATAAATTTTTGCAAATGTAGAAATAGTAGAGGATTTTTTATTATTATTATGTAACACCTCCAAGGAGTCCAAAGACTCGTCGAGGGAGGGCACCTACTCTACAACTCTCTATCTCCACCAACTGTAACTACCTTCACCTATGCCAATGCCATCTACCACCACTACTAGTATTTTCACAGACAATCACGAACATCAACTTTGGGAATTTCACTTCCATTCTGCTTAAGGCTATAATGTCACCACTTAGTTTCAGAGTTGCACTGAAAACTCATCTCCTCACCAGTAACAACTGAATTCACAAAACATAGGCTTCTTTCAATGAGTTCTGAACCTGCTGAAATAAACCCACATTTCATGAGTTTGATGAAATTATGTGAATTTATAGTGAAGTTGATTCTAATGTGTCCATTTCTTCAGATGGACATAGTATCTTCAGAGCACTTGTCAGAAACACATAGGGACTGCAAATATATAATGGAACTATTGAATTTTAACAAAAAAGGAATTTAAAGTTCTGATAGGCTCTCTCTCTGGTGGATAGATAGGATAGCCTTGGCCTTTAGGCTAAAGGTTGTCTTAGAATTATAATCTTTCAATTTTTGAGTAGTTAGTATCAGCCACGTTGATAGGGCTACATCTCAGCTTCCTTGCTACTCTCAACCCAAAAATTACCCTTTCAGATTTATAATGGTTTCTCTGCAGGACAATTTCCTTCCAACGCACTGCATGAAATGGGTAACCAAAGTATAGTCTTCTAGAACCCCAGCTTGCCACACTGATGATAATATATGTATATTTTATGTTCTTTAGGGAAATGTTCAGTTTTCCTACTTGTGTGTTGAAGAAAAGGAGTAATGTAGCAATATTTTTTTTTTTTTTTTTTTTTTTAACATCTTAGACACTGGGTTCAAAACATGGGGCACAGATGATTGCATTCAATAGAAAGAACTATCCTTGGATGGCCTTTGCTTTGTGCATGCGTTCATTTTTTTAAGAACATATGGTTAAGATGGGTGATGTTATGACTGTTTATGCAACTATAAGTGTGTGTGTGGGGGGGGGAAGATGTAATTGGAGTGTTTAAGGAAGGAATATCTATGATGCCTTTTCTATAGTTAAATGTATTTTAGGATGCTGGTTGTTTAAATATATGAAAGATGTACCTAATGTGTCTGGGTCATGAGGCCAAATAGCAAACCCATTATCTATACTAGGTGTGGCCAACTTTTTATGTTCCATGTGCCAATTTTTTCACGTATGAGTTCAGTTGTGTGGCATACAACTGAACTCATACAACTCTTGTACCCTTAAAAACTCCATGTAAAAATATGTTAATATAGACATATATTGATTTAATATTAAAAAAAGGCTTAATTTTCGATAAAGCACAAAGCTGCAAATGTTCACAAAGGATGAACAAAGCACAATTCCAAAGTGCATGAGTATCAATTGTAAACCAACTGACAAAAATCTACAATGCACCACTGTTGCTAATGCTTGGTGCCTCAGTTCAAACAAGTAAATGTGCAAAAATTGTGCATGAAACAATAAAATTGCTAAAAATAATTACTACGTTTTAGCTTTTTTTCTCTCTACAAATCGGTTTTCGTTTAATACTTTTTGCATAAATAGGCTGTTTTTTTTTTATCATCATTGGGGTCCAATGTGTCACTTCTAATCATCCAGTGCACCACTTTTGGCACATGTGCCATAGGTTGGTCCAGAGGCATAGCTGGGGGTGGGGGGTCCTCCCCGGGCGGCACGTAACTTTTGCAGTTAATTCTAAAATACAGTCTCGAGAACTCATTTCCAAATATTGTAATACTACTATGAATTTTCCTCACAATTGCTGTAAGTGTTTGCTAGTTGTGAGAGGAGTTTTTTCTAAATAAAACTGATGAAGAATTACATCGGCCATGTCATCGACGATTTTGCTAACAGAAAAGCAAAAAAAAAAATAACATTTTAGAATGTTGAAATTAAAGTTTTACTTCAAAAATAAACAATGTTTTAATTTATTTCCCTATACGTCGTTTAGACTTTTTGTAGTATTTTTGGTGTGTGTGTGTTGAGAGGAGCGGCAAAAGCTCTAGCTACACCACTGGGTTGGCCATCCCTGATCGATACAGTGGAGATAAACCTACTATCTACTCCTCATTCCATTCACAGTTCTAATGTTTCAAACCTTGCAGGGATGAGATAATAATAAAAAAAATTATACTGTTTTTAAATTATGATCACAGTGGTGAATTATATATTTAATTTTTCAAATAAGGCAAATATTGTACTTGACAGTTTCATTTATTCACCTTTTCATACAGGCAATTTTAATTAACAATAAAAAAAATAGAAAAGACTAAAGAGAAATTATTCAAAAGCATAAGTAAATGCAATTATAGTAAAGAGAAGGTGCATAGTTTTCTCTTATGATAGAAATATACTATTATAAGAATAATTTTGGCAATGCAAAGTCAGTTTGTCAGAAATCAAACATTGAACACTGCACATTAGTATAATAAATAGTGCACTGATAATATTTGGTATTGTATGATATCAGGATAATATCATACAATAATTTCTATACAATAATGTTAACTTCTCTTCTTTCAAAACATAGCAATAGCATTAGTTACTGTATTTTAAACTTGTGGACACAAATACAGTGAAAACTGTTTTATAAATTTTTTTAATTTAATACAAGACAAAAATACAGGTCTTCAAAGTTTTTTTTGCATTACATATGAAATTTCTCTAACTGGCTAATGTGACTAATATAGATGAAAAATTATAATTGCCGATAGATAAATATAATATTTAATTGGGAGGAAAGTTATTTTTAAAGAGTTTTATAATGAAAATATGACATTACTCTTACAAATATAATTTATATATTTACTAATCAAAAACCTGCTAAAATATGTAGAACATATTTTCTAAAGATTCAAAATATTCATTCATAAAAAATTTGCACCCATTCTGCATTGTAAAAATAATCTAGATGCTTTATTCTTAGCAATAAATAGCACAAAGATGTCAAACACCATTTCATGACATATTTATGGTTATTTTATTTTAAAAGTAAAATGCCAATGATAATATTTAATCAGGATGCCAGATTACTCAAATAGTACACTTTTAAATACTGTTTGTGTACTATTTTTGCAAGCAGCATATCTATAATTCAATAAAATTATATGGATCAAATAATGACAAGAGATTTAACAAACACTGACATAAATTTGTTTTAAAAGCATCCAAATAACCATCTACTTACACCTGCTTTATTATATTTGAAAACATGCCAAATGGGAGAATAAAATCTTAACACATAGAAACTGAAAATGTTGTAATAACCTACTTACTAAGATAATTTTCTTGGAACATATTTTCAAAGGGTTCTTTAAATCAACTTTTATTTACATTTGGTATTCAATTTCATGTAAAAGAGACAAGTTGTTTAAACTAAATTTATGTAAAGTCTAAAGCTAAGTGACAACATACCTAAGTATTAAGTCATACAGAGGTAGTAGGGTTTCCCTTCTGCAGAGCAAAGGAGAGCATGCACAGTTAACAGACAAGAGTCAACTACCATGTTAAGTCCAGGAATTCCATAAGGATGTTAAGTAATAACATGTATAATCAGTTATCTTGATATTTTCAAGTTGCAGTTTCAAGGCTGCTATTGTTCTGTATTAAGGCAATTAATAACATCAAGGTAATTAAGGCAATTAGATGGTTTTTTATGGGAGATTTGTTAGCAGAACAAAAAAAAGGTTTCTAGAGAAGAATACCCTGCCACCTCTGTGTGTAACCACATACATCTTCAGTTAAAAAACGGTTTTCCACTATTTTACAGCATGTGGTATAATGCAAAATAGCAGCTCATTATTAGATAATATTTGTGGAGTGCCACCATGTTAAATATCATTTGTATTATGTTAGGAAGCAATACAATCAATCCTGGCCTTAGCAACAATTATTTTTAAAACAAATTCCCTATAGCAAAATATTCTTTCTAGCGAAAGTCAACTACACACCACAGGCATGTTTAATTTAAAGCTAATTTTTAAGACAAATTAAACTCTTCCTCAAAATTCCACAGAAAGTGAGTATGGGAATTTGCAATCCTGGAATCATAGCTATGAGTATTTTTCTATTAACTTTTATTTATAGCTTTATCTTCTCTTATACCCCCCCCCCTGCTTAAGATTCCAAAGTAATTAGAATAATCAAGGATAAAGTATTCTCCTGTCTTCTGCTTTCTTTCCTTTTCTCTCTCACCCCCAGGGTAGTACTTGCTTCATCTCAATGAAATGTAGTAGAGGAATAGTACACATTATATGACATTCTAACTGGCTGCTTATGTGCCATTAATCCTCATTTTTGATTGGTGAAGTGTGCTGCTTAAATGGAAGTCTAAGACTGCCTTTGGGTATCAGCAGTTCAAAACTCTCTGCAAGTCAGGAAAATAAAAATATAAAACTGATTGAGGAAAAACTGAAATATAATAAATTTAGTTTAATCCTTTAACAAAGTTTGCACCTGAAGTATCTTCAGGACTGAGGCAACTCGTGGTAAAGGTGGACCAAGCTTTCATCACTCCTTGTCTTAGTATCTCCCATAATGCAAAGCACATCTCCTTGCAGACATGTATAATGCTATGCATTAAGGGAAGGGGTGGGGTAGTGGCCCTTCCCTTAATGCACAGCATTATACATATCAAGGAGATGCGCTTTGCATTATGGGAGATACTAAGACAAGGAGTGATGAAAGCTTGGTCCACCTTTACCATGAGTTGCCTCAGTCCTGAAGATACTTCAGGCGCAAACTTTGTTTGCTTAGACTTGGATAAAGGATTAAACTAAATTTATTATAGTCTAACCAAGTGGGAAAAAACTTCCAAAAACTGAAATAGTTCAAATGAAAATACTGGATAATATTTTGGACAAGAGGAAGAAAACTCAAAGGAGGCACCATATACTACTTACTCTATTAGTAATGATTATCAACACAGAGGAGTCAAGATTGTTAAAAATTAATTTGATTAAAGATATAAGGCCACTCTCAGAATAACTTACTTCATTATGATTTAAATCAAAAGAGTGATATTAGTGTTAAAAATTCACAGAACTTCTTCCAACTGATAGCCTTTTCCCAAAACAGATATAATAATCAGCACAAAAAATGGCTTGTTTTCAATGCTTTTAGAAAACTGATGTGATGAGAAAGTTTGGTACAGGGAATGAAAAAATTACAGAATTTTGCAGAGAAAAAAGTTTTCATTACAAATATTTTTTCATAGACTGTCACAAATTTATCTACACATCCCTGGAAGAGGAGATAGAAAAAATGGATTATGATGACTTTACATTAGTAAACAATGTAAAAACAATTTCTTAAATGCTAAGAGACCAATCAGAAACTATTAAAAGCCAAAATAAAAGTAATAAAACCAAAAAGAACTGAAAGATAAATATTAACAAACTAAATAAGCACAGAATATATATATATATATAAAAGAGCACATCAGATATGAAAAAGGAAGAAATCTGGCAAAAAAGATATATTGAACTAGACAGAGGCACTAATCCAATTATAAATGGATGATGAATATTTGATGACATCCATCATTAAAAGAAAATGATCTACTTTATGATATAATGCAGTTTTGGCATTACTCCAAAATTATTTTTAAAACAGTGAATGAAATATGTAAAAGTATACGATACCTTTAGATATTAAATGCTCTCCATTTAGCTTGTAAGTGCAGATAACAACATGATGAAAGTGAGATATCAACAGGCAATATGGAAAGTATTATTATAAGTATATATGGCATTTCCATTCGATTCCAAGACTTATCATGGAAAGTCACCCCCCTACAAAACATGATATGATCCACCATCTACACTATTAAAATTCACAATCTGTTGTGCTGTTTCTCTGTTAATTGGGTGTTCTCTGGCTGGCTTTCTTTGTTTTGCAGAAGGAAAAATCAGTTCTGGAAGGATCCAAATTAAAGAAAAGCAATGGAGTCGGAATTGTGGAAAAAATACAAATGACACTGTCATATCTGAACAAAAAATCTTGAAAACACATTTTAAATAGATTATCTCAAACTTGCTGAAAATATAATATTAAATTCAACAAGCCAAAAATTATGGTAATAGTAAGAAAAAGAATCACAAATCAAATATTCACAAGAAACAAATCATTGAACAAGTTCATCACTTCAACTACTTTGGAAAGAATATATGATAATTTGGACCAGAGATAATATTAATTAATATAGAAGGCTAAAAGTCACAAGAGATTTTAAGATTAGAGAAAATCACAGACTCAACAAAAAGCTCAAAATCAAGCCATACAAAGCTTGATAATATCGACAATTTTTTGTTAGGAAGAGATATGTGTGGAACTACAGGGTGCATCATTATGAAAATGCTTAGGAGATAGGCTGAAGCAGTACAACAATGACATAAAAATCTGCAAGTGAAAAATGTGAATAGTGTATGAGAGATGGTCATGGGGTATCCAAAAGAAACAATATCAGATTGTATATCCAAGATCAGGAGGATATACGAAGTAAGAGTTGGATGAATGAGTAGTACCATCAAGCAGGAGTCAGGGAAAAAAAAAGTTGTGGATGGTATATATAAGTAGGCAATCAACAAGCTTGTTATCAGTACAACCACCCACAAAAGGTTATTGGCAAACCTATAGTACATTTTGTATACTGGGGGGGGGGGGAATATATATATATATATATATATATATATATATATATATTTTTTTTTTTTTACATAGTCCAGAAACCCTGATCTAGAGACCAAACCTGGAACTTTTTCAAGCCACTTCAAGCTTCCAATAAGCAGGGCGGTGGTCTCACACCAGGAGATGACATTCATCTCCCATCTAAAGACAATCACAAACATCCATGCCCGTGGCAGGATTCGAACCTGCAGCCTGCTGGCTGGAGAATGCTATACTAACCACTTGGCCAACAGATTGGCATGGTAAGGAAGGCAAAATCAGATTAGAAGAAATTAGCTGATCAGGCCAGAGGAGATCTCAAGGAGTTCTTTTGCTATGTGGCAAGAAAGAAGAATGACAATTAAATGAAGTGACAAAGCAGACAAAATAGTTGCATTACTATGTGACAACTTTAGCAAGGGGTCTATCATCCAAGTGAGGATAGTCCTATGACAGGAACTGATGTGAGAATAGAGGCTGATGAACTGAAAGTACTCAGGATACTGTACAATCTCAATGCAAATATGGCCACTGGATGAGATGGGATATTATTAATTACCAGAGACCTCCAAAGTAGTCAGGGATTCATCAAAAGAGAGGCTGCATATTACCCCAAGCCAGTTGTTACACCTGTTCTTGAATTCATTCATACCGCCAACAAAAGGGTGAATGGATGCCCCTTTCTTTCCTTATCCTACATAAAATAAAAAATTCCATTTACTGCCACCACATGATCCTTTCTGAAGTTTTAAGTCTATCAATATTAACCCTCTTTCTCGTTTGTTAGTGTCTGCTGGCCATAAATTCTCAATCTGTACTCATAATCTATATCCCACAGTCCCATTATCATCTTGAACTTTCTCTCCCTCTTGCATATCACAAGAATGCACAAAGAAATTAACATTTCCCTTGACTAGGCTATCTAATTTAGGTCTCAGCTCTGGAAAAGTTGGAGTGGAAAGAGACTCCAAAACCATAACAAATTATAGACCAATATCTATCTATCTTGGTGAAGGTACCAAAAAAAGTTGGCTTACACAGCAGAATTCAGGAACACACACACACATATATATATATATATATATATATATATATAGATAGATATGAGCGTGCTACTCTATGGGAGCTGCATGGCTTTGTGAAGGATAGGTCATGTCTCAGTAATTGTAATAACTTTTTATGGAGTGACAGCTGAATTGAATAAAGGGTGTGATTACTCAATGATACAGCTAGGTTTTACAAAGGTTTGACAGGACACCACATGGAACTTTATGCCAACTGGAACCAAATGAGGATGGATATGAAATTGGTGATATGAATGTGAGGGTGGTTTATGAACAGATGCCAAAGAGCAGTATATAGAGCAAAATCAAGAATAAAGCTAGCAATTAGCAGCTTTTGTAGCAGTGTGCCACAAGGTTCTGTGCTTGGACCACTGATGTTTAATTTGTATATAAATGATACAGAAAATGATTTGAAGGGAAATATCAAGTTGTTGTTGATTACGCAAAATTGGGTACAGCAAGTTATTCAAGTGATGTAGAGAGAATATACAGGATGATTTAAGGGTTGACAATATGGGCAAAAGATAGGGAGTGATGAAGTTTCAAGTTATGCATTTTGGAATGAAAAGATTACAACTCATATACTACATTGTTTAGGAAACCTAAAACTGAGATTTGAGGATGTTAGTGGAAAGCAAGTTGAAGTTCAGAAGGCATACTGCAAAGGTGACCAGGAAGTTCATAAGAGATAGAGAATGTTATCATTCCTCTTTATAAGACCTTAATATGGCCACATATGGATTACTGTGCTAGGGTCTGACTACTTGGATTTCTTGGGAATGAGGAAGTGGGGACAGAATCCAAAAGCAAAAGTGTGGAATGTTTGCTATGTTGATAGATTGAGAATGTGTGTAGGTTACAAAAGTTGACTGATATGCATAAAAATTTAAGTTACTTAAAGGGTTTTATAGGATTGATATAGAGGAAATTTCAGCAGTTGGCTAGAGAGGACAGAACAAGGGGCCATCCCTGGGAATTGAATGAGAGTTTAGTTAGCAAGGGTGGGGAATGACTAGCTTTTTAACTTGGAGGATGGTGAATGAGAAGAACAATATTTATTGTTCCACTTATTCACATAAGATATTTTGTGGATATTGCATCTCCCACGATGAGTCTAGACGCCATGAGGTCCTGGTGCAATAATAACAATTCTTTAGGGTTTGAAAGTTGGGTTATGAACAGAAAAGAAAGCATAAGAATTCTGCCATTCAGCATTCAAGGCAAAATGTCTGAGGCAAATCAACGGCACAAACTGAATATAGGAGAACTTCAAACTACAATTCTTGAAAGACTTAAAGAAAAAGATTCTAGTAGTTCAGAGGAGGTTTAGATGAAATTAAAAAAATTGCCACATATAATTCTTAAATATGTAGAAGGTTCAGGAAAATGCAATGCAGGAGAAAACCAAGAAAAAAGTGAATGCAAAGGTAAAGAATAGTACAGGAATAATATTCCTTATGAATTATCCTTCTGCATGCAGACTCAATGATTCAAGGGAACTCAAACTTCTTTTTAGATGATGTATTCAAGATACCAAGTAATTTTATATAAACTTGGTTTTTAATCCTATTTCCCAAGTGAGCAAACAGACAAATAAGTCAAACCTTCTTTTTAGAGGAGATAATCATCAATTTAAGCATATCAAGAGCAAAAAAAAAAAATAGAGAATACCTCTATGGATGACTCTATACTTGCTTAGCTTAAATCAGAGATTAATTTGTTGCACCTTGGAATAATTTACAATTGCAACATTATAATTAATAATGAATTACCATCATGCACTGTACCACATATTTTGAGAATGTAACATGTAAACTATTGAACAGTATAATAATTATATAACTAGCTATATTTCATTTGAAAATGAGTTGCAATACTGGAAAAACATTGCAATTAAGTGTTTGTTTCTATAACTGTAGACAATTCATAGGTTATTTCACGTGAAAATTAAAAATCACAAGGCATTCAAATATGCAGTATGCGCATATTTCACAGTGAATGAGAGACAGCCAAAACAATGATAATCAAATGATATAAAAAATAATGACAATGATCCCAGATGAAGCTTTTAAAAAAATGTTTTGTTAGTAATTTTATAACAGTGCCTTATACTGAAGTTCATGGATATAGGTTTTAAATGTATCTTGCCTTTTATGAGATAGAACAGCATTAGTAGAAACCAGGATATATTAACACTTCTGGTCTATGTTGTGGAGTAAAAAAGTATATTCAGGTCTATGTTGTGGAGTAAAAAAAAGTATTCGAGAAGAATACTTTTATAAGTTTTTTTTTGAACGAAAAAAAATTTCATAAAGAAAAATAAGCACAGTTCATTGCTTGTCTGATTGATTTGTGGAAGATCTTTTGGGAATAAAAAGGAAGGTGGGGGAGAGCACTCTTACAATGTGTTAATCTGAATTTTTTTTTTTTTAAATCATGTATTAAATATTTTTTATACTTGACCATACTTTTTTTCACATAGTTCAAGAAAATATTTAGAACTACAGAAAAGACATTAATATTTTATTTCACAACCATTTGAACTCTTAATAGAAATTATTTTGAAAAAATTAACTTAAATTTATTATTTTCCTTTAAGTTATTTGTACATGTATCATGTGGTATCATTCTTTCCTGTTGGATTCTTAAATAATGGGTGTAAGGTTTATATCCTTAAATGACTAATTTAAAGACAAAGAAAGTAGAAGATAGTTCAAGGTTAAAATTAATTATATAAACTGAATTATATAAAATAAGTATATAATTGAAAATGAAATATATATCTTCTTTTATAAGTTTTAAATATCTTTCTGTGCATTGTGAATGTGCATGACAACAATTCTGTGTCTATGATGACTAACTTATCAAATCAAGTATTACATGGTAATGATCTATAATGATCTATGAGATGTGTATGTTATAAGAGCAAAACACTTTGCAAGATGACTCCCAGCTGTTTATCTTTTAATCATAGAAATCATAGCATATTTTCAAAACTAAATTCGTTATTGATATAAGCATACATTTCTAAACAACATTCAATTAGCAGTTTATATTTTATTATATAAGAACTAGCAAAGTTCCTGTATCAATATCAAAATTTATCGCGTACACACACACAAAATAAAATTTGATACTGCATTGCTAGCGCCTGTATATTAGGTGATCATGCAATAACTATTTATCACTCATTTTACTCTTTCTTTTAATTGTTGGAATTTAACATATCATTGTTTACAATATAACATTCTCAGTTACAATTAAAAAGTATACAAAACATTTGTTTTTTACTGTAAACTAAAACCTCTACTACTGAATATCAGTAAAAAAATTAGACTCCGTGCTCTAATTTGAAAAATCACACACACAAAAAAAAAGAGATTTATATTAACAAAAAATTCTAAATGATCTTTTAGAACTATTCAGAATTAATGCAAACAAGTGAGATAGCGCAATTATGTTTTGTATATATTTGTAGGCTGGATTGTATGTTTGCAGGAGAGGAAAAAAGTTTCAAACATCTGTCTGGGACTGGTATCTCAACTTTCAATGCATCACAACCCTTGAAATCATAACTTAATAATAAAATAATACAGCAGATTTAAACAATACATCATTTTCTTGCTAGTGAAATAAAATTACACATCCATTTTTAAGGAATATATACATATTCAATTTTATATGGCAAAACATCATGATCTATAATGCTTATTTGAGGTCAGATTTAATAAGTTACTTTTCCTCCCAGTATAATTTTAAATTCAGATGTGTCCTACACACTATCAAATACAGTATTTAATTCTGTTATTAATAAACAAGCCTGAACATTCTTCAACACAGGAAACTTTCATTAGCACATTTCTATCTATTTAAGCTTTATGCATTGGAGAAAAGTGTTAGTTTTTTTTTTTTTTTTCCTTTTGGCAGTGTTGATTTTTTCCCCTATGAAATGTAATACTGAATGAATGTATAAAAGATTGAGACATGCCAGAAAATAGTCCATCACAATAAATCTTACAAACTACAATATCATCAATTTTAACTTTAAACTGGAATTTGTCAGATACAGATGAACACTGAAATTTTTAAGATTCCAATGGGAGAACAAACATGATTGTTCAGCTAATTTTAAAGTTAAAAAAATAAAATAAAAAGTGCAAATTATTAGTTTTAATTTAATTAAACTAAGGAACTTAATTCCAGGTGGCAACTATAAAAATCACTTCAATTAGATTCAGAAAGTTAAAAAATAAAGTTTTGTATTATTTATCATGTTAATGAAACAGTTTCACACAATATTATCTGGAATGTTAATATATATATATATATATATATATTTTGGCCATGCATTAATGACCTAACAGCTTCTGATGTTCAAACCATATGACATACACAAGTGATATAAACTGCATTTTAGTGCCATGCAAGACAGGAGAAGATGGACAGCAAGATTTTGGAGCAAGTAACATTATCTTCATGCTCTTTCTCCTTCTTTAACTAAAACATTTACTATGTCATTTCAAGCAAATTAACAATATAAAAACTTTATGCATAATTTTTTGGACTGATTTTATAATAGGATTATTACCTGAAAAATATTTCTTCCCTATTTTTTATAAACATCAATGTTATTAGATTTTCACACTGTTGTTTATAAGTTTAGCCTAGTTTAATGTTAAATAAGTTTAAGCTATATTTCTTAGGGAAGTTTGTTTTAATTTTTGTTTTCAATTATGATAGCAATTAATGCATGGTGGAGAAATGGGAGATGAAAAATGTCTCAATATTTTACTGGGCCAGATTTACATGCAGCATGCTACAGTGTATGATAATTACTATAAACCATGAATGGAAGTATTATTCTGTAATGTACATGAAGTTGTCATGAAATTAATGACAATATAAGGTCTAAAAGCCACTTTTGCATCTTTGATAGTTGTATATTCTAAAGAAAACAGTTTTAAGTTCAACATTTTTTTATCCTGATCATGGAATGAATATATCATCAAGATCATACTGGTTGCTAGTATGAACATTATAACAGCATGTTGCATATGTAGCAATAGTAAGTATATCAATATCAAAAAATCCTGGAGAAGTAAAAAGAAAAAATAAAGTAAAATAAAAATTAAAACACAAACACACGATAAAGTTCCAACCTAGATTGGAACTCCATCGCATCTTTTGGGCCAATTTGGTAAAAAAAAAATTACAGAATCCAAATGACAAATGTGATAATAGTTCATTTGCATATCTACCAAAAATCTGCATATATATAAAATGGAATGGAAATATGAGCAGGTGTGCAAATGAACCTTTCTTTGATCCTAAGAAATTAGTTATTTTCAGTCATTCCTGAAATCAGATCAGCCATTTATTTATGGCAATTTTGATTTGACCACTAGATTCTCACCAACTTGAGCACAACCTGAAGGAATGTAATGAAATTATAATACATGAAACTATATTAGCTAATTACCAACCAAAATAATTTTATGACAATGTATTACTCTCATAACTTTATTTACATTTAATAGATATATTATATGTACTGCCACTGCATAGTAATTATGATGGCATAAGATATACATCTGTAGCTCAGTCGGTATAGACGAAGCATTTTAGTCAGAAAGACCTGGGTTCGATTCCCAACTATGACATGAGGAACTTTATCTGGTCTCCTTCGACTAAAGGTGAATTAGTCGGTCTCATATGGAGGAAGAGGGCTTTTTCCACCCAGAAACTCAGGTTTTTCGTCCCTTAGAACAGGCAAACAGGCCCCCGTGAACGCGCGCGCGAATTACAGTCGTGAATCCTTATGACGATATGTGGAAGAGATAGTCCTGACCACATGTCATTATGCCCGTAGTTAACCATGAGTCACATCATGGTAGTCAACCTCCTAGATAGGAGACAACACATGAATGGAAAATATATACATAAAAAGCTGTTTCTTTCTCGTTTCCTTTGTAAGGTTATAATTTTTTTTTTTTTTTTTTTTAAATTAACTGATTTCTATGTTGCTTGCTCCTTTTCAGAGATATGTCTGTCATATTTTAAAATTGTTATATAATTTTAAATACGCTGCTTCAGAGCCAAAAAAGACAATTGCATGGCTTTTTTTTTTTTTTTTTTTTTTGCATGCGCGCGCACACACAAAATTTATTTTGGATTGTATGAGCATCTTTTGTATAATCTAATCTGGAGGGGGAGAGCAGACTTCTTATCCAATAAAAAGTATACTTAATTTCACTAAGCATCACTTCCTTTCATTTTCTTGTAATCAAACAAAAACAACACTCATTTCCTTTAAAAGAAGAGCAATTCTGGTTTCTGGTTATTTATTTTTTTATGGTGAAAGATCCTCATGAAAATTACAGTGTACCTCCATTCACAGTATGGATTTCAGTTTTTAATATGCTTAACTGTTAGTGCAAACAGAGGATACCCACCAGGGTATGATATTTATAATAAAGGTTAATTATTCAGTCTCAAAAAATGCAAAACAATACGTATTCTTTCTTTCTCTCTCTTTTTTTTTTTTAAAAAAAAAACATCGCATTTTAATGTGTCACCTCCTTGTTTGAGCCAATTTTTGTTCATCTAGGATTAAAACCAGCTTATATCTAGCAAAACATACAGCAAAATTCAGCTGTTTATTTTCTACAATCAGTATATACAGAAAATCAACCATATAAAGTATGCTGTGGCTCTCAGAAAATTCATACACAAGTAAGTATATGTAACCAATAAGCTATTATATATGTATCTTACAAAACTAGCAATGCTAAATTAAGCTGGATATTTTTAGCCATTGAAGGCGCCTCACCCATAAAAAAAAATTACCATTACCTTATTGTCCAAGTTTCTTTTAAAGATGGAACAAATCGATTTTACCATTTCTAAAATAACTTTTTTTTTTTGTGGGGGGGGGGGGCAGAGAGAAAGCAGAATGATTCTCATTTATAATGCTTTACAAATAGGATGCATTAGCAATATCAGCTCTCCAGTTACATATTATGCCATGCATCGTAAGAGTGGCTACATTTCTGGGCACAAGTAAAATTCTTTTAATATCAAAGTAAAGAAAAATTACAATTGTTATAAGTCTGAGACTTACTTTGGAATATTAAGTCTTGGTCCAAGTTAGTGTGGCTGATAGGTTCCTATAATGTATGATTCAGTTTTGTATTATCTATTTCTGTTTACACAACAGAACTAAATAAATATCAATGAGCAAAGATAATCTGTAGTTTATTAGAGATTTATATAGTAAAGTTTCATAAATAGGACAATATATAAATAAAAAAAGTGACTGCATGCATACTAACATCTAAATGCAATAAATTTAAATTACAAATATGGTCATCAACATACAGCATAATTTTTTTTATTCAAGAAATAACCCATTTAAATGTTTAATGCATAAGTCAAGTATTTTGGCATTTACTCATTAAATAACTGAAGCTGTACAACAGGTATACCCAGTTTTAACCAACACTGATGCTCCAGCCTGACTTCTTCACCATTTGCTTAGGAGATATAATATCACTAAGGTGGCTAGATGGTTCTCTACTTTTCTTCTCTTTGTTTTGATCTGTTAATTGTAACTAATAATTCCACTTTTTAATTCTATCACTTTTGCATCACCTCCATTTGAAAATTTAAAATGGTTAACATTTTCTGAAAACTGAAATATTCCCAAATGGTATAATTTAGAAAATCAAGTAAAAGGAGTATGTATTTTGTCATCATGGCGGTGAGAGAAAGCTTCGATTTTCTAAATTATAGTATTCGGTTTTATTTTTTTTACTTACTATGCATTTAGATCTTGTAATTTGTAAAACAAAGTTGATAAGGAGAATAATGAATTGGCTTCTACAGTGATAAAATCATAATAGCAAACAGAGTATTTATATATATATTCTTGGTAACATAACTGGAAGGAAATGAATGTCAGCTAAGCCAAATCTGCAAAAAAACTGAAATATGAAATCAAAACATCTTAGCTGTAACTTTTCCAGAAATAAATGTAATTAATGCTCAAACTATTTCTAGCATGCTATTCCATTATCAGTAAGATATTACAAACTACAGAAATTTTTATACAATAGTAATGGATGGTTATTCAGACTGATGCTAATGTGCATCGAAATTTAGGTTACAAACTTTGGTTTGTACATTTCAAAAATTTCAATACTAATAAAGTTAAATAACAAAAATATATATCTTCACATTGTTGGCGAGTCAAGTTTAAATTCTATACCTTTAAGAAAGCCATCATTAAATACTATTATAATTTTCACTCTAATGCACCTACCCAGTATACTTGGGCAATGAAACAAATTATTTCAATATTTATGATCACTGACCATTTTCTATAAAGCTGTGGTCAATCAGATGAAGTAAAGGTAAATTTTTTCTCTTCTCAAGCTAGAAAGTAGGTGCATAAGGGCAACTGTGGGTAAGGCACATTCATTTCTATAATCAGCAGCATAAGAATACAATATGACTAGGACTATAAGTGATCAACTTTGGTTTCCCTGCAAACTGGTACATTAAGACTTGATAGATATACTAATCATGTTTGCTGGAAATAAGACACAGCAAAATACAAATCGAGCGACCTCTATTAATATATCTGCATTAAAAAAAAAAAAAAAAAAAAAATGCTATGATCTAGGAAACTAAAAATCAATAAACACAAGAAATAATTAAATGCATAGATTGCTATATTTAATATCAAATATTATGCACTGTAACTGTACCTCATTATTTTGTACCCCCCCCCCCCCCCAGCCATTTTTTATTCTGTCAGCACAATGTGGAAAGTTCACATTTTTTGGTATACATGTATTTCTTTATAACAGTCAGTACTGATATATGAATAACATAATGCATCGATTTATATTTAATTTAATAATAACATTTATGTTGATAACAGCTGCATGTATCATTTTAAGTGACATGTATAATATAACAATTTTCATTTTCTTTCTTTTTTGCAAATATATTAACTTTTATATATATATATATATATAATATATACACACACACACACATACACGCATGCATGCACGATATGTATACTGAAATAGCTTAATTAACAAGCCTGGACTGCCATTACTACTAGATTTTTAGTAGGAACTTATGACTACACTGCAGAATATGATCTTAATGTGCTCCTGGTGATCTCTCACTTATCTAACCTTCAAATAAGCAAACTTCAGTTAACTGACCCTTGAATGAGTTACTGTGTCAACCAACTTCTGATAGAGCACCATATAACTATCTTCAGTTAACAGCCCATTCAATTATCTGACTAGCAAATTGTGTTTCAACCATGGTCAGATAACAGAGGGATTACTATATCTCAATTCCCAGATCAGAAAGAATCATCCAATTTTTGTGAAAAAGGAAGTGGTACATCAGAGAAGTTTTTTTTTTTTTTTTTTTTTTTTTTTTTTTTTTTTTTTTTAAATAAATGGCACATTATTTTATTATTTAAAAAAAAATTCTTAGTCCACCCACAGCAATGTACTACAAGTTTGAAATTTTGAAATTTTTTTGTGGGTGGGATAACATAAAAAAATAAAAAAACTATTGTTACTAGTTATTAATGCAATGATTATGAGAGAATGAAAAAGTTCCAATGGTTAGAGAACATTTCCACAAACACATTAAAATAATTTTCTTTTTTTAAAACTAATTACTACCACAGTCTATAAACTTTTTCCCCACAAGCAATGTTCACAGAAAATATACTTCAAAATTATATGAACATTCTCCTTTTACAGTCAAATAGTAAGAAACTGGAGGTACACAACCCTTAAACAACTGCAACAAAACAAGTAACTTATCCTTCTATAGAAAAATTTTATGTGAAAAAAAAAAAAAAATAAATAAATAAATGAGCAAGAAGAATAATCCTGCTCAGTCATTTGTAGACAAGAGTTCTGTTCTGCTTTTGTGGCTAATTATACATATATACTGATAAATGTACCATAATATTCTTCAATTTGCAGTTTTTAAAATTTCAGCTTACACAACATAGCAATTTGCTTTTACATTAAGTGTCTGTGTGTGTGCATGCATGCATGCATGCAATGCACATTAAGTTATATACATAATTTACATCAGAAATACTTGAAAACACCAAGGGGGGGGGGGGATCATTTTTATTTTCTTTTTACTACTCTTATATTACTGGAATTCTCTCTCTCCCAACAATTTGACCATCTTAAGAGATCTTGAAGAAATTGTGTCAGCGAATATATTCACTCACCAGTACCTACAATAAAGTCATATAAGCAAGTAATTACAAAATAAGCAATCTTTTACATTAAAACTTTTTGTGCAATGCACACCTACTGTGCAATAGCAGGTCATGATACAAAAGTTGATACTGGTATAAAGACAAGGAATTCTAAATTGTTTCCTCAAATATTAATATCAAATATCTGAAATTAAATTATCAAAGACTTATTGCATTGTGATTCATTTTAGTACAATTGCTAATCTTACAAACCTTTAAGGCTAAAACAAATTATAGCCATAACCTCTGAGACCAGAATTACACAAATATTTAAATATCTTAAATTACAAGAGAAGTGTATATGCAATAAAATATATTACCCAAAAACTGCTGCAATTCATCACAACCCACAATCTGTAAATTTGCATTTACAGCACATGGTAAGAGTTCAGTTGGTTATTCTATTACTCGAGGTAATGGAATAACCAACTAAACCATATCAGGAGTATAGGACTATGTTCATTTTATGAGCTGCATTTCATATCAACTTATTTTATCAAGCATGGTAACAAATAAAATCTTTAAGAATATAAACTATTTAAATGGAAGGATTGGTCTTCCTCTGATTTGCTTCTTGTTAATATACCCCCCCCCCCCAAATATACTGGTAAGATACACTTTCAATATTCAGGATTTTCAATATTATGCTAAGCTTAAGAAAACAGAACTTCAGTTTCACAAGGATTATTTCCTGTTCTTACAACTATGTTCTTCTGCAAGTATTACAACATTTGAACTTATTTTACAAATGAAATTAAGAAAATTAGTTTAGTCTACCTTTTTTTCTGAAATATCTTCCCCATGTGATACACATACTAGAGATATTTATAGTGAATTAACTTTTCCGATCACTATATGCACAAAGCAATTTCAATAAATCTTTCATTTTCTGCTTTGTTTAAAGAATATAAAAAGGAAAATTTTAAGAATGTGTTATATAAAAGTCTGAACAAATCAGATTTTTTTTTTTTTAAATAACATTTGTATGCATCCAAAAATTTCAAAAATATACAAATGTCTATTATGCTTATTAAGTAATTGTGAAATTTTTTACCATTAGGTATCACAGTCATCCATAGTTCTCATTTTTTTTTTTTTTTTTTTTTTTTACAAAAAACCTTATTATTTTACTTTTAAATATTTTATGCAGCATTTGGTTCTCTTATTAGAATAAATCTGATACCAACTTAAATGTTATCCACAATCTGAATGTTCAAATAATAACAGGTAAGGGAATGGGCAGATGAAAATTTGTCTTTGTTCACAAAGTATCACCATTAAGACTAAACAGATAAAGGATTGAAGAGCAATAAGAAAGCAGCATTTCTGTGAAGCAGAAATACCACTTTCATGCAGAATAAAATATTTTTACATTCCTTATGTACACTACAACATTCTCCTCAGCAAATCAGTTACACCTTCTAACTTCAGGTGATTCTGAGACATATCAAATGGTAAGAACAATGTTGTGACTATAAAGAGTATGAACACAGAATATAAACACATCCTTTAATGTCTTCCATGAATGTGACACTTTGATGTACTTTTCTAATTAAGATTTTTCACCAGGATTTTTTTAAATAATTTCAACCATGCACTGACAAAACAGTAAGGCTGAAAATTACTTGTGAAAAACAAACAGGATTAACATCTGTGAAATTATAAATGCTTCTTTAACATCCAACATGACACAGACATTGCAGCAAGCTAGTAAATATTTCACCTTCAACTATGCAATCTTACCAGAGCCATATAATTCTCTTTCAGCAGTGATCCCATTGTTGAAGCCTTAAGGTCTCATTCGTCTGATGTCAAAATATGGGAAGTCAATGAAACAATGCCTAATTTATATATATATATATATTTATATATATATATATATAAATCATAATAGGGTGGCCAGTTCCTGAAAACTGATACATGGACCAAAACTTATGACATAGTATGGAATGAAACACCAATCTGTAAGATTAATGATCCTCAAGAAGTTTTATGAGAATTTCTCTTATTTCCTCCACTACTGTTGCTGCTGCTGCTGCTTGCATCACTGCTGTCATCACTACGAAGGTCTTTTACCTACAATTATATATACATATATATAAAAGTACATGTAATTTGTTAAGTGACACAAACTTAATGAAGTAAATTATAATTAAAACAGTAAATCAATAGTTTTACATTGAAAATTTTGAATAGAAAACAGATATTTAGCACAAAAGCTGTATAACTGAGTGGAGACCTCCACATAGCCTTTAAAGGAATGCGGAGAACCGACCAGGGCTTCTGACCTAATGTCCAATACTCGCCTTCTTGTGGTGCACCCTGTAGGGTATCTACCTGGATACTGAACGAACGAGGATGGGCTGGCAATTTGGGATTTAGCCGACCAAATTGTATTCTTATTGGTTAAACCAAAATAAAAAATGATGGTACAACATGACAAAATTTCATGCAGACTGGGGCGTCGCCCGGTTAAACAAGGCCCCCACCCCCCGTTGTTTTCGGCAGGGAACTAGGGCGAACAGCGCAAAGTCAGCTACTGGAACAAATCTGAAAACACACTCCAACTCAACATCACCAGAGTTAAAGATCGGTACAATCAACATAAGAAGCCTAAATGGCAAAGAAATGGAGCTAGCCGAGGAATTAGATAAGTACCAGATCGACATAATAGGGATGATTGAAACAAAAAAGACAAAAACTGGTGAGATCTTTCTGAGCAATAAATACAAAATGTCATATTCAGGCAATGACAATCAAGGAAAAGAAGGAGTAGCCATACTTTTCAACACAAAAATACGAGGCTAATCTTCTTGAATGGCAGTCAGTCTCAAGTAGAGTAATGTGGGCAAATATGAGAATGGGGAACTGGACAATGAGACTTATTTGTGCCTATGGTCCCACAGAAGGTTCTACTAAAGTAGAAGTAGAGGAACTTTTTGATGCTTTAGAAAAAGCAATGAAAAAGGAAAAGTTGGTCCTTGTTGGGGATCTGAATAGCAGAGTAGGAAATGATTGTCAGACATACAAAAATATTTTGGGAAAATTTGGAGAAAAGAGCAAATCTAACAATAATGGCAAATAACTGTTGGATTTCTGCTCAGGACATGGACTGGTTATTACTAACACCATGTTCCAACATAAAAATGTGCACAAATTCACATGGAGAGAAGAGGCAAGGAATAAGAAAAGTCTCACTGACTATGTTATTGTTAATAGTGATGTTTTCTCCCTGTTGCAGAACAACAGAGTGTACAGAGGATTTGAAATTGGAAGTGATCACTATTTAGTCTTGAGCAGGATAAAATTGAATTTCATATTGAAAATAATAACATGTAAGAAAGTTTTAAAGCGAATAAAAGTTGAGCAGCTCTCAGATGTGGACTGTAGACTAACATATACAAAGATTATTGAAGAAAAAATGAAAGAGTTTGAGAACAGGAATCTCCAAACCTTGGAGATTCAATGGCAGGCCTTGAAGAAAACCCAGATTGATTCAGCCAGAAAGGCATGTGGTGAAGTTGTCTGCAAGGATAGAAAAATCATGACTCCATGGTGGACACAGGAAGTTAAAGAGGCAGTGAAGGAAAAGAAGAAAGCATATCAAAAGTTCCTGGCAAATAAGTCAGCTTTTGCTCTTAGAGAATACAGAGACAAATGTAAGAAAGTGAAAGACTGTGTAAAACTAGCTGAACAAAAGTCATGGGAGGACTTTGTCAAGAACATAGAAAATAAATATCAAGCAAGGTGGTAAGATATTCTGGAGGTTGTTGAAGAAGCTTAGAAATGGAGGAAAGAGTGCTGCAAAAGGAGTTAGAGATGATAAAGGTGAAATGAAAACAGGAGAAAAAGATATCCTTAAAGTATGGAGTAATTACTTCAAAAAATTGCTAAATGAAACAAGCAGTGATAGCACAGTGGTAAAAAACACTCAACAGGCATACAGTCAGGAGTACATATGCATACTTGAAGTAGAAAAAGCCATCAAAGGCTTGAAATGTGGAAAGGCAGCAGGAGTAGATGATATTCGACCAGAAATGCTGAAGTATGGCAGTATAAAAGTCTTACAGTGGCTGCACTGCATAGTTCAGGAAGCCTGGACAGAGGGACGAATTCCCAATGATTGGAGTAGAGCTCTAATAGTGCCCATATATAAAAAAGGAAATAAAACTGAATGTGAGAATTACAGAGGTATTTCCCTACTGAGTGTTCCTGGCAAGATCTATGCAAGTATACTTGAGAAACAGTTGAGAAGAATTGTGGAAGAAAAGCTTGGTGAAGAACAAGCTGGTTTCAGGCCAAATAGAGGCTGTCAGAATCAGATCTTCACTTTACGACAAATAGTCGAGAAAGCATGGGAATATAACAAAGATCTGTATTTAAGTTTTGTCGATCTGGAAAAGACATATGACAAGGTGCCAAGAGAGAAGCTATTCAATATGCTACAGTTATATGGTGTCAATGGGGCGTTATATCAAGCAATACTTAGTCTGTATTTGAGTTATAAGTCGGCAGTTAGAATTGAAGAATGTACAGGAAGATGGTTTAATGTTAAATCTGGTGTGAGACAAGGATGTACATTATACTCTCTGTTATTCGTTATCTATATGGATCACATTATGAAGGAAAGTGGTATTAAACATGATATCAGAATTGGAGATGTTAATGTCTGCTCTTTGCTTTATGCGGACGATGTTATACTTCTGAATAAATCCGCTACAAGTTTGCAAGATTCTCTGACTAAATTGAATAACTGTTGTAATAGATATGGTATGAAGGTCAGCATTAAAAATACAAAGACAATGAAAATAGGTAGAATTGTTGAAAATGCAACTGTGTTGTGAACAGGGAACCTGTGGAACAAGTAAAACATTTCAGCTACTTAGGCATGATTTTTAGTGAAAATGGTGAATTAAATATGGAAATAGACAACAGAATCAACAAAAAGCTGGTATGGTAGGAAATCAATTGAATAAATTCATATGGAATAAGAGAGAAATTACTCAGAACACTAAATTAGCTGTATACAAGACAGCGTTCAAACCAGTTTTAACTTATGGATCTGAGAGCTGGGTCAAAAGTAAAACACTTGACCAAAGACTAGAGACTGCAGATATGAGAGTCCTGAGAAAGATTAGAGGCGTGAACAGATGGCATCAATGGCAATATCATATTAAAAACGAGGATATTAGGAAAGAACTTGACATTGTCAGCATCCAGGAATGCATTAGGAGAGCTACTCTCAAGTGGTATGGTCATTTAAACAGAATGGGCGAGGAAAGATTAGCAAAACAAGTGTTCTCTGCCAGGTTTGCAGGAAAACGATCCAGAGGAAGACCAAGATATAGGTGGACTGATATGGTACAATGTGCCTTAGATGATAGAAATATAAGATCCAATAATGATAATATTGGAGTCTTGACAAGTAACAGACTGATTTGGAGGAAAATTGTAGATAGGTAGTCAGTAATGATGTAAATTTTTCATGTAGTACTATCATATCCTGTACACCCTTGAGGGTACATGTCAGGAATTTGATGATGATGATGATGATACTTTCGAATATGTATGCATGAAACATACACCAAATAGCAAAGGAATTTCTCCCATGATAATTATTCACAAATAAGTGATGAGCAATTGCTTGACATTTTGATGTGCAAAGGTCTTTATAATAAATATAATAAATATTTTAAATAACCTGTGCTGAAATTTTATCAATGTTCTGAAAGACCCAAGATGTTTCATTTTATTAGATCAAATTTCCAGTGAATATTTTTACTGTTAGCATTCTCACATGCTTCTGTCATTTCTTCACGTGTACAGACTCTCTGGTTAATGAAGTCATTTTCTTTTTTTTTTAAAATTGTTTCAAAGAAAGAAAGATGATATCTGTTGAGAGTGCAAAGACAATATTAGATCCAGCAAAGTAACACAAAAGCATGTGACATTTTGCCATATATTCTCCTTGTGTGAAGTTTTGAGCATTATTTATGCTGCACATGTTATATGTAGAAGTGATAACAGCAATAATACGTATGCTTACGTATTACTTCTGTGTTTTCTAAAGTCCAAAATTGCCAATCCATCCTTGTTCATTCAGTATCCAAATAAAGGGCACATTACAGGTAGTTGAGGAATGGACATTAGGTAAAATCTACTAAAATGAGTTAATATATAAAGATGTTTTGTGTGTTTAAGCATAATTTGTAATTAATTTATTATTTTAGAACATTTTGAAGATGCCATTGTTACACCATATATATATATATATATATATATATATATATATATAAATGAAGAAGTCGGAATACCGATGATACTAGTCGTGATTTATTAAAGGTTTTTGTTATATCTCGGGTTCTAGTCAGTTAAATTTTAATGTTATAAATGTATACATCCAAGCCAATCCTAATTTCAACAATATAGTAAAACCCCCTTTTTTACACTTTTCAGGGGACTGATGGAAAAAAGTGTAAATAGCAGGAAATGTAAAAAAACGTTTAAATAAGGCTAAAAGATGACTTACTGCTAGTATGTGAGTCTACATACCAGATTACAAAATTTAATAACTGAAAATAAATGAATTTACAATTACTTACATTTATCTATTTAAAATAATCTTTATTTGTTGATTTTTTTTTTTTTTTTTACATCGCGCCAGATTGCTTTGCATTGAGTTCAGTGCTTGACATGTTTTTTTACTATCGTGTTCAAAGTGCACATGGAGAGTCCAAGATCTTTTGCTAAATGCACACGTGTTCCGGAATGCCAATCTACACGTCACAGAATTGCCATCTTTTCTTCTACCGAAATACATTTTCTGTCTTTTTTCTCCACGTTACTAACATGGATAATCCACCACCACAACTTTCACACTCTAAATTACGTAGCAGAAATTCTGCAATATCAATTTGTACTGTGATTGAAAAATCACGGTATCACTGATCACTACTTTACTGCAGCAAGCGTGCAGGTCACTGTGATTGTGGAAACGAAACTACAGCTGAAAGTAAGTAACGCCATCTGGGAACAGAAATGTGCAGATTTCCACAGCAATCAATTCGAAAATCAGTATTGCTACCTGAGGAAAAAATGCAAAGCACGGGAAATAACGTCCAGATCAAGTTGTTAATGGCGGGAAAACAATACATCGTAAGAATAGGCCTTGAGATGGGACCAACGGAAAATGACGTAAATGGCAGGAAAACGTAAATTGTGGGAACGTAAAAACGGGGTTTTACTGTGTATATATTATTTATATATATACACACACACACACCCATCCACTGACCCACACATACATATACATATTTAGTTTATATTTAATTGAATTTGTGTTTATTATTTGTCGTTTCCTAGACTGATTTGGAATGTTTCCTACACAAGTAGTAGAATCTGACATCAAGTTCATCAGTTGGAGTAATGACACAGTAGCATGGGATAGTTTGTTATTATCTATGGCTATCTTGATCCAATGTCTTAGGTAAGAATTGCAGTAAAAGTTTAGAATTGGTGATTTTTACTTTCTCCAAAATAAGTAGTAACCAAAGTTAAAGTTTCTATCTTAACAAATACTGAAATCTGAGATTTACTCATTACTATTTAGAAATAAAATAAACATTTCTTAAAGAGCTCCAAGTTATAGTTCAGCATATCATTTTGTTGGCCAATACAAAATTTTTGGCAAAATTCATAACACCCTACTCATTCTAAAGACAACATAGTTTCTAATTTATAATAATCATAGCTTCAGTTTTATTATTGTAAAATTATAAGTTATTTGATAAAAACAGCTTTATACTTTTTGATCTGAGATAATCACCTTTTGAAGAAAACACAATGTACTTAAACTTTGGGAGCACATACCTATATTTTATGTGTGGGTTTAAAACAACAGCAAAAGTAAAACTATTTCAACAATGCTACATAACATGAAAGCTAGAAATAAATTGATTTCTTTTCCAATAAATAGTACTTTCTTCTTCATGAAACAAGATCTGTTCTGAACCCAATTTTGTTCATAATGCTTTTCTCCCCCCCTCCCCCGTGCCATGATCTTTCCTCCTTCCAATCTATGTCTCCAAAGTTGAAGTCCCCATAATAATTACTCAACTTGCACTCATTGTACTAAATATGCTAATACATGCATTCCACATCATCAATGGTCTATCAGCAACTAATTTTATATTTTGTCCTACTGGCCTCTCACACCAAATTGACTCTAAAGAACTGCAATCCACCCAACTGACTCCTACTCTTGCTGGCTATAGTTCATTCATCTGCTATCATCAGCAGTACCTCATCCCCATGTCCTGTCTACTCTATCCTTCCTGAAAATACTAAATCCATCACATTCTATCCCTGTAACTGTCAGTCAAGTCTTACTAATGCCTATAACTTTTAGTGAGGTTGCTCTAGCCAATGCCAAAAACTCTTTCTCTCTCTCTTATTCCTGATAGGCTTTTTATGCTTTGTTTTGAAAAGGAAAAAACTGTATAAGTACAGAAACTAAGCATTCATACTGTGAAGTGACTGATTTCTCATGAAGATTATGAATAAGCAATAAAGAAACATTTTAAAATGCTGACATATGCAATTCTTCAAGAACAAAAAATGCACTGTCAAGCTAAACATGGAAGTTTTTGCTACTTTGTTCTGTTGTTATAACAATAATTATACGATAAAAGAAGAACTAGAAATATACAAATATATTGTACATTTAGATCTATCTAAAATTAGAACTATTCAAAATTACTGAGATACAGCTATGAATGCAAATTAATCTGGTTGAGTGTTCTAAGTCTGGATTGTCACACTTCTTAATCTAACATCTGCCATTACATTATGCGACTCTTTCTTACCACAATATAGCATTTTAAATTTATTAACATCAATTATAATGTTAGCACAACAGATGTCTTGTTGGAAGTTTAATGGAATACTAACAGAACTAAGAAAGAATTAAAAACCATTTTAATGCTTCCAATATTCATCTCAGTCACTGAGACCTCTTCAGGGAATACGACTAACATATTGCAGATGTCATTTTTTTGATCATCAAAATGGATGGTGGCTGATCTACTTGTCTGTCCAAAATATGCCAACTTGCTGGAACAGGGTTCATGTTGGAGGTTTAATGGAACATTAAAAGCACTGAGAAAGGATTAAAACTAATTTTAATATTTCCAATATTTCGTCTCCGTCACAGAAACATCTTCAAGGATTGCAAAGAAAACTTTTTGTAACAACACACACACAAATATAATACAATAGTGAATGAAACTAAAGTCCTATTTAAGTGGTGTGCCCTGTATGGGCATAATAAATTTAGTTTAATCCTTTATCCAAGTGTGAGTAAACAAAGTTTGCACCTGAAAGTATCTTCAGGACTGGGGTAAGGTGGCACAACACCAGGAACTCCTTGCAAAGGTGGAGCAAGCTACCAACACTCCTATCTCAGCATCTCCCATAATGCAAAACACGTCTCCTTGCAGATATGTCTAATGTTATGCATTAAGGGAAGGGCCACAACCCAGACTAGTTTCGACCTTTATTCAGGTCTCTTCAGTGGGAGCCAGGCCTAAGTGGAGATACCAGGCAGAAGCATTAGCAGGTCATCTCTACCTATAGGAGTTGGTAGAGATTCACATACTTTCCCACTGCTACCCCTCTCAACAAAGCATCATTAAAATTGACCAATACAGTCTACTATCTTTATTCCAGTGGAACCTCTCTTTCAACAGAACTCAACCATATACACAACAGCATCCTGTCCAACAGTTTTTGGACTACACTTCCTACAGTTTTTTATAGAATTAAAAAAAAAATAATCATTCCTCTGCCCAATCCTGGCCATTGTTGTGTCCCCCCCCCTTTTGCTGTCCTATAATTGTTAATTACTCTTACAAGTTTATTTTTATCTTGTTTGTACAAATTTCTTACTATATGTGATATCACCCAAATACAAGGTATCTAAGCTCTTGCTCCCCTTAGTGTACTAAAACATTTATATTTTTTAGCTGTGCCATTTAGAACATTTAGTTTATGAAAAGAATCAAAACAATTATGCAGCCGTGACCTTGAACTCACAACTTAATTCCCCCCCCCCCCTGCTAGATTCGTAGGTTATTACAAGCGGGGCATTGAATGGCAATTTCAGACAACTGAGTTTTCAATGAGCAAAAGTTTATTATACACATAAGCACAATACAATACATTAAAATTCGTCAAAACTTAATTCAATACTAAGCTGAAGCAATACTAACAAAACACAAATGATGGTTATAAAATTCTATGTGGGAAGGGCTACAAGACTCCACACATATGATAAAAGGATACCTCCCAAATGTTAACAACTGACTAAAACTTCTCATCTGTCTGAGCACAATAATATGATACAATGCCTGAATTAAACACAATTAGTTTACACACGTTAACTCACGAGAGTAATATGGGTTAAACAATCCTATTGCTACAATAGTAACCACATTCAATTCTTCAAACAGCTCTCAGACAAAATATAGATGACATGCATAAGTTTCTAGACACACGATTATCTATCAACACTGACAAGCTTATTCTCTTTCTATTCTTAAATGCACTAAAGTTCTAGATCAATTGAAATTTTTCAACTGATCAGTAACTGAACTACAACCACAGCTACATTAAGATTTGAAATATAATATAAGATTTTATGATACCGTTTGATAAGGATCTTCTATGCTAGTCTTTGTTCTTACTCGTCTATAATTTCTGAGGACGAATTCTTCTGTAGTGGATCAAATCTGAGATCTTGGATCAAGGTGGGCCTTCACGTCTTCAGCACATCAAGCTTCTTCCAAGGAAACACAATGGATCTGGGATTCTGTAGTCATGAGATTCACTATGCGGGCTCCTACTTCTCCACAAATTTTCTTTTCTTTGTCAAGAACATGGTTGATATAACATGCAGTAGTTACCTTTCTTCTCAGCTCTATGACGCCCCTCCTTTCTATAATAGGGAATTGGGACCAAAATCCCGCTTACTTTGTTCCTTGTCGTGGCGGAAGGAGAGAGATCTCCAGACTGTCACTCAGGAAAACCACATAAGACAACCCATACGAAGATAGGAGAACCCAGAGAGAGAGAGAGGGAGGGGGGGGGGTTCCTAACCCCTTTTATATACCATGACCCTACCGGCACCTTCTGCAATTAATCCTCCTCCCCCCAATGTCTGGATATGCTTTCTGTGACCAGTTAGGGTGGCGTTTTTCTGCCGAAATTCCAGCAGGCAGTGATCACGGGATTGACTCGTGGCAAAGCCCAAAATCGGGAACTTTGACCTTACCTTGTTTCTTGCTAACCCTATGAGTCACATTTATTAAACTTTATCAGCTTACAAAAAAAATTTTCTAAGAATATATAAATTTATTATCCCTTGTTTCAATTGTTTAACAACGAGCCTTTACATGCAAAATTCTTATGAAATTTTGCATGTAAAATTTCATAAGAAATTGGAATATGCAAATTTTCTTATGTGAGTTAACAAATATTCTCAGTTGTATTTCACACTTAGATGCAAGTATATTTTCCCTTTTTTGATTTTTTAAAGGTTAAGGTTCCTACTTGTTAAATTGTGATCAAATAAATTCTTTTTAGGAACTCTATTAATCACAAACTTTAACACCATCCCTTCACAAGAATTTCAGAAATGCAATCTTCATCCCCTATGTCTGGGGTACATCAGAAAAAACCAGGTCTTTAACTCTCAGACTATGTATTGGATACCACTCACAGGATCTTCTGGAAAAAAATTCACCATGCTTTATCACAGTAAATTTCAAAAAAGAAAGATTGTTTTTGGAATATGCAACACTGATCAGAAATCAAATGAGTTTAAAATAATACAGTTGTAAGAAACTCCCCAACAGTTGGCAAACATTAATCGTCACAAGTTCCAATTTACCTAATCTTCCTACAAACGTCCATAGAGGGCACCACCTATATAGGACTTTAGGGTCATATTCAAGTGTTTCATTCAATATTCTGTTTCCTTTGTGTATGTGTTACAACTGTTAGCTGTACTCCCTGAAGATGTCTCAGTGATAGACAAAATATTGTAAGCATTAAAATAGTTTTTCCTTTCTTAGTGCTGTCAATGCTCTATTAAACCTCCAACATGAAGTTCTCCCAGCACTTAAGCATTAACACATGGACAACAGATATCTAATTGACCAAAATAAAGAGAATAATAAAACAGTGTAAAGTATTCAAATATGTACTCTCAACTAGATATACAATATGTAACTTTAAACTAGTGTAAAGATCGAATGTAGGAATTACAAACTTTCTTAAAAAAAAAAAAAAGAATAAGCTAATAGTAACATGATTAACATGGGAGAACATCTTTATGTTCTAACAAGGAAATGCCAACAAGGTTGATCATAAGAAATTTAATTATTATTTCCAATAATTTGCCTAAACCAAATCCACTATCACTAGGAAAAAATATACTATATATGTCGGCATATAAGACAAGGCCTAAATTTTAGGCTATTTTTAGGTTTTAAGTTTATGTCGGTTGTATAAGATGAAACCCAATTTCTTCTTTCTTGTATTAATGCAATGTTAGGTATTGTTGTTATATCTATTATTTTTATATTTATGTATATCATTATTTTTTTTGCATAGCATAGATTTAGTATTTAAGCGAATTACTCTAATTAAAAGTGATTAGCCCCAATTTTAATTAATTTTAGGATTGTTAAAATTGTTATCATTTAAAATCATGGAACCAGCAACAAAACGAAGAAAGTATGAAGCTCGATTTAAAATAAGGGTAATTGAAATGGCAAAGCAAACTAATAACTGTGCTACTGCAAGAAATTTTGACATAACCAAGAAGATGGTAAGAGACTGGAGGAAGAAAGAAGATATTTTAAAAAAATTGCCAAAGAAAAAATGTGCGATGAGAAGGGATTACCCGATGGCAGCAACTGGAAAATCATCTTGCAGAATGGGTATTCGAACAAAGGCAGAATGGTTATCTTGTTACAAGAAATATGAGTAGAGCATATGCACTAAAATGGTCAAGATTGAAACTGGACGAAAGTATAGAATTTCAAGCTACTTCAGGATGGTGTAATCGTTTTATGAACAGACAAAATCTGGTAATACGACAAAAAATGAAAATTGCTCAAAAACTACCAGCAGATCTTGACCACAAACTTACCAGTTTCCATAAATTTATTATTCAGTTGAGACAAGAAAACATAAATTTCTATTGTCAAATATTGGAAATATGGATCAAACTCCTATGACTTTGATATGATAAGCAAAAAAAAAGTGGAGTCTAAAGATAGTAAGAGTGTGCTAGTTCGAAGTACATGTCATGAAAAAACAAGGTTAACGGTTGTGTTGTCATGTTTGGCTGATGGAAACAAGTTAAAACCAATGATTATCTCCAAAAGTAAAACTAAACCTAAGGTAAAATTTCCTTAAGGTGTTTTTGTACATTTTCACAAAAAAGGATGGATGGACGAAAATGATGTGAAATTTAATCTAACACATAAGCTTAGGTGTTGATGGTTATTCATGACTTATTTTTCACGGTATTAACAACACCACACACACTTTTATCACAAAGATGTTTTATTAGCGCTTATATTTCGCTGATTTTCAACTTGGCATCATCAGAGCACAACACACTTGTATAGGTGACAGTGAGTGAGTGAAACAATATAATTGCAAAAGACCCAAAGTCCTATTTTTGGCGCCCCCTAATGGGAAAAAAAAAAAAAAAGCTATCCAGGAGTTTTTCTTAGGATAACCGTCTCCCAAATTTTTGGCAAATTAATGCAACCATATTTGTTAAGGTTGGGAGAATTCTTCAAAGCCAATACTGACTCAAAAAATAATCTTTCAGATCTATAACGACTCTTAAATAGCACATCAGTTTTCCTCCATCCTTGATTTAATCAAGTTTAACTTTCTCCCTGATATTTTTGAATTATTTTAATTTACCATGAATGAATGCAGGTTACTTTACATGGGGAAGAAAATTCTACAAACAGATTAATGGTACTGCTATGGGTTCCCCCCTCTCTCCCCCGTTAGTAAATTTTTACATGGAACACTTTGAAAACAAAGTACTTATCACAGCTACATACAAGCCACAAGTGTGGTTAAGCTATGTAGATAATGTGTTTGCCATCTGGCCCCATGGACAAGACACTTTGGATGCTTTCACCTACCTAAACAGCCAACACCCCAAAATTCACTTCACAGTAGAAAAAGAATCAAATAACTTTACCATTTCTTGACACATTAGTCACCCGCCTTTCAGATGGATCATTATCTTTTTCTATTTACAGAAAGCCTACACACACACACACAGGAAGATACCTACATAAACAATCACATCATCATCCAGTCCAACAGTACGGCATTTTAAAAACACTTACACACAGAGCCAGAGCCATTTGTTCTAACGATACAACTCTGACCACTGAACTCCAATACCTGCGCCATACGTTCTTAGCCAACAGCTACAATCCCTACAAAATAGATAAAATACTACATAGGCCCATTACTCTGCCCTCCCCTAATACACAAGAATACAACATGACCATTTCTATTCCCTATATCAGAGGTACATCAGAAAAGATAGCCAAAGTATTGTTGAAACATGGCCTTCACACCACTTTCAAACCTCATGTCAAGCTGGCAACTCTGATCCGCTCGCCTAAGGATAAACTTCACCCTTTAGCACACCCAGGAGTGTATGAAGTTCCTTGTGACTTGGCCTATTATGGGCAAACAGGAAGATCAGTGAACATCTGCCTGGAAGAACATGAAAGATACATTCGCTACTATTACTATGGCAAGTCGGGACTGGCAGACCATGCTTTGGACACTCCTTCACACAGGATTAGATGGAGGAAAACGAATGTGCTATTTAGGAGTCGTTATAGATCTGAAAGATTATTTTTTGAGTCAGTAATGGCTTTGAAGAATTCTCCCAACCTTGACAAATACGGTTGCATTAATTTGCCAAAAATTTGGGAGATGGTTATCCTAAGAAAAACTCCTGGATAGCTGCTTTTTTTTTTTTTTTTTTACCCCATTAGAGGCCGCCAAAAATAGGACTTTAGATCTTTTGTCTTTTGCAATTATATTGTTTCACTCACTCACTGTCGTGTATACAAGTGTGTTGTGCTCTGATGATGATGCTGAGTTGAAAATCAGCGAAATATAAGCGTTAATAAAACATCTTTGTGATAAAAGTGTGTGTGTGTGGTGTTGTTAATATTGTGAAAAATAAGTCATGAATGGTGTGAAATTATGGATAAATGATGTGTGGAACATGCGACCAGGCAGTATAATGATTAGTATGGGATATGTTTCGTAGTCATTTAACTGAGAATACTAAAAGTCTTCTAGAAAAAAATAACACAAAAATTGCTGATATACCAGGTGGTTTAACTTCTATATTGCAACCACTAGATGTCTGCTTGAACAAACCATTTAAAGATCACATGCGAGAAGAGTGGAATAATTGGATGTTGACTGGTGAAAAAATCATTTACAAATGGTGGATCTATGCATGTACATCACTTGATATGTTGTGCAAATTTGTGATCAAAGCATGGAACAAAGTAAAAGTAGAGACAGTAATAAAATCATTTAAAACGTGTGGTATCTCTAATCATATTAATGATGGTACGGAAGATGATCTGTTGTGGGACACTGATGATGAAAACGAAATCAATTCACATGATTCGAACTAGGATCCATGTGACATTCATTTAAACAATGAATCTGAAGAACTATTTTCAACAGATGAAGAAAATTAACATGAAAATTGAGGTTAATAATTATTATTTGTTTTTTAAGATTTACATCTATTGTAATATTTTAAATAAATTTATGTAACAAAAAATTAATTTAATTTGTTTATAAACACTACCTATTTTCTTATATAACAATGTATTGTAATTACCTAAATGTTCATCCAAGAAATTAAGCTTCCTTTTTATACTCACCGTATAAGACGACCCATGATTTCGAGGGGTTTTTATGGTATTTGAGAGTCGTCTTATACACCGACATATATGGTGTATGCAAGTATTATGGCAAGCAAGACTGAAGTAGACACACAAAGAAGACCTAAAATCCTAAATTGCACCACATGTATTCATACCAATGTATTGTTCCCTGATGATGTCCATTTGACTTATAAATATAATGGAAATAATTAAAACGGTTTATTATGCCATCTACATAATCATTTATTTCCTAAACATCAATATGAACAGCAATCAACATGTAAGTTTGAAAATTGGATTAACACAATGTGTGAATTTATATGTATACATATTGAAATCTGAATTCTCATTAACAGAAAGTACTAAAAGCAGTACTAACCTCTTTTGAGGATATTGCCTGTAATGCTATGCGAACAATCATCCATGTCCATACTATATGCAATATCTGGAGGGCACATAGTAAACCATTGAAAATATAGTATGCCGCAAACATATCAACAATGGTAACTGCCTCAAACATAGTACTGTAGATAACCCTAAAGAAAACATTACTTTGGAGTACAATATATTTAAAGCACAATCATAATGCATACAAGCTAAAGCAATTTTGTTTTAAATGATACATAAAAGCAAATATGAAAAGTTATGAATGAATAATAAATTGTCCAACTGTGTCATGCAGAAAATAGTATACAAAAGAACATGCAGGTAGAATTTGTTGCTTTAGTCAATATGTTAGGATTGCAGATTGTAGGCATTAGTGATACCTGGCTATTAGAATCAGATGTACAAACTGGTATTGATTGTAATGGGTACACTATTATTAGGAAGGATAGAGAGGATAGGAGAGGAGTGGGCATGCTAATGATATCGGATGACTTGAATCCAGTTAGAGTTGAGACCTATGATTGTAGTATTTCTACTAACAGTATTTCATGTAATAATGAGTTTGAAGCCATCTGGTATGAGGTGGAATCCAACAAGATCAAGTACAGAGTGGAGTGTTGTTACAGACCTGGTGGATCGGTTGCTAGTGATGAAGAAATGCATCGCCAAATAGAAAATATGGGCACATAAAGATTAATCATAACAGAAGACTTTAATTATCCAAATATTGATTGAGCAGCAGCAGAATCTCACAAGAATGAAAATGCATTTATTGAGCTGTTGCGGGACAACTTCATCAAGCAGCATGTGTGACAGAAGGAACTGCAGGACAAAGAGTGTTAGATTTGATTATAGTGTCAGAAGGCGTTTCAGTGAAGGACCTAACTATTCTGCCTCCAGTTGGTGACAGTGATCATGCGATACTCACTTGGGAAGTGACTAAATTTATGAATGTTCCATTCAGAAAAGGTTACATGCTGAACTACAAAGCAGGAAATTATGACCAACTGAGGAGCACACCAAGTCTAGTGGAATGGGATCGGTTGCTGGATGGGAAGAATATCGACAGTGCATGGAAAGCATTTAAACAAAACTTAAATGATGCGATATCAGAATGTGTCCCGAGAGTTTGAAGAATAAATAGAGTAGGAGTCAAAATGGATGTGTCCTTGTATGAAGCAAGACATTCATAAGAAAAGAATGACGTGGAAGAAATATCGTGTGCATAAGGATGAGTGTTATGAAAGTTATAAGCAGCAGGCTAAAACAGTCACCACTGTGTTGTACGGAAAGCAAAGTCTGAGTATGAAAATAAACTGGCTTTGCGTGCTAAAGACAACCCACAAGAACTCTATCAATATGCTGCAAGTAAAAGAAAGAATTAACATGAAAGAATAACTCTTCTAAATACAGATGTGTGAGGGTGGGTGGATGCAGAAGAGGTTGTTCAACGCATGAGTGTCCATTTTGTTAAAAGCTATCAACCTGCCATACACGACATTGAGCTCACTGCTACCTCTTCACTGGATGAAGAAACTCAGGTGCATGAGGATGAGGTATTAGAGCTGTTGCACAATCTGAATAAGAATTCAGCAATAGGGACTGATGGGATATCAGCACAGGTGTTAAGCTGAACTGGCTATTCCTTTGACCAGGCTGTTTAATATGAGTCTCAGAACAGGAAAGATTCCACAGGAACGGAAAGAATGTATGGTAATTCTATTGCATGAGGGTGGTGCAAAGACCAATGTATCCAACTATCGATCAATTATATCTCAGGAGTGGTGGTGAAGATTATGGAAAAATTGGTTAGGGCTCACATTCAGAAACGGGTTGACAGTGAATCTCCACTTTGTAATGAGCAACATGGGTTTACTATGGGACGGTCATGTTTTAGCAACTTCTCGCATTCTATAACAATGTTACCAATGAACTAGACAGGGGGAATGGATACATCACGATACTTTTGGATTTTCTAAGGCTTTTGACAGAATACAGCATGGCAGACTGCTGCATAAATTGGAGAATATGGCTTTGGATTATATAACATTAACATGGATAAGAGGATGACCGACATATCAAAAAATGGTATACGGGGGGGGGGGGGGATGTGAGTCTGCAAGATTCAAGAGTTTAAAAGTTCTTTTCTCGAGGGCCCTACAAGGCACACTGGTGGCATGTGTTGCCATGAGAGAATGACTACAATGATAACTAGAACAGGCATAGGGTAAAACACTTGTAAATGCTTAGGGCTATATCAAGTCTGGACATGATATAAGGGCAGTACTGCCCATAATCAGTACAAAGATTAAAAAAAAATTAAATTAAAAAAAATAATAATAAATAACGAGTGGTCACCACAAAGATCAGTGCTTGGACCACTGTTATTCAATCTATACATTAATGATATCGGGAAGGATTATTAGGAATGCTGCTGATATGCAGTACTTGCAGAATGATTTGAATAGGCTGGAACTGTGGGCATGGGAAAATGGATGTCAGTAAATGTAAAGTAATTCACTTCGGCATGATTAGATATCCAATGTCGTATTATATTGGTGGGATTATGCTAGAAGAAACTGATGAGGCCAGGATCTTGGAGTGCTGGTAGATAGGAAGTTGAAGTTCAAGGCCAGGTAGCAAAGATTGCAAATACAACCCAAAAGATAATTGCAATGCTGAAACAAACATTAACACATGTAAAGATAAGGATGTCATTTTGCCTCTTTACAATGCCTTGATAAGACCTCACTTGGACTATTGTGCATAGGTCTGTTCTCCTGGCTTCCGTTGTGATTCTGATATACTGGAGAGAGCACAAAGGAGAATGTTAAAAATGATATCAGGATCATGGAATACTGATTATGAAGACAGATTAAGAATTTGAAACTTCCGACACTAGCAAACAGGAGAAAGAGGGGGTGATATGATTGAGACTTACAAACGTCTGAAAGTCATATAGGATTTCAATTGATGGAATTTTTCAATTTATGGAGGGTGGGAAAAGGACAAGAGAGCATCCTTGGAAGCTAAGAATGAATGCCGCTAAGAAGGGGGTGAGGGCTAGATTTTTCTCTCACAGGATGGTGCATGATTGGAATGGATTGCCATTGGATGTTGCGAGTGCAAGCGGCGTGAATGAATTCAAGAATAAGTATGATAGCTGGTGCGTGTAGTATGTGGCCTCCCTTGATGAGTCCCTGATTCCCTGGAGGCTGTTTCCCTCATTAATAATAATAATAATAAATACCTCTTCCAACTCTTTAGATTATTTTTAGAAGATGTATAATTAATTGAAAGAAACAAATATTAGAGCTGTTTATATGCAGTTCCTCAATAGCAATCTGAGTCATGCATGAAGAGTGTATCTAGAATGTATATTCATATTGGTGCACATCTGATTGGTAATGGCAGGAATAACAAGACCTAGAAAGATACAATTATGGATGATATCAGATCTGAAGATATTCTTTAACATTAACTGACTGATCCATAAATGGAATATGGGAAGAACCAAACTAAATATGAATTTTTGCTGAAGCTAGATAATAGCAATCAAGCCTACAAACTAAAAAATATTAAATGGGGATTGCATTCAAGACATATAATTGTTATGCTGCTTTAAAAAAATGAATTTTTTTTTCATGTAACAATTTTTCACAAACTAGGAAATATAAGGAGGACTGGAAAGTAATCAATTATTTTTAATAGGTCATTTTTAGCCGATTGTTTTTTCTTAAATAACACAAATGATTAAATTTTATTTTTATTTAAATATTAGCATTACTTTTCTATTTAAAAAATCTTTTTTTTAAATTTTAGATTATTATTTTTAAATATGGTGGACTTTAAAGTTGAAGAGCACCATTTATGTCATTGTATGCTGTTTTTGTTTCACCAAGGAAAGAATGCTACCGAGGCTACCAAAATCATTTGCTCAACTTATTGAAGGTTAACAAATGTCAGCGATGGTTTAGGAGATTTGCAGAAAAAAATTTTGATCTCTCTTATTGTCCTCGATCTGGAAGACCTCTTACTCTAGATGATGATGCTCTTAAGACTCGTTGAATCAGATCCAAAATAAAACATACAAGAATTAGCAGAGAAACTTAATTCATCATGGTCAACTGTCCAAGAGCACGTACATAAGAGTGGCAAAGGTTCTTAAACAGGGTGTATGGGTACCGCATGAACTGTCAGAAAACAATAAAGCATAGAGACGGGCAATTTGCAATTCATTGTTGACCAGACAACAAAATGACCCCTTTTTGGAACGAGTCTTAACTGGTGACGAAAAATGGGTGCTGTATAAGATTAATAAACGCAAAAAACAGTGGCTTTCTCCAAATCAAATACCTAAAGATGGACTTCATCCACAAAAGGTTCTGTTGTGCGTTTGGTGGGATATTCGTGGAATTATTCATTATGAACTTATGGAACAAAGTAAGGCTATCACAGCAGCCATCTACTGTGAACAATTAGAGCGACTACATCAAGCATTGTTAATCAAACGTACTGCGCTTGTCAATCGGAAAGGGGTAATTTTGCAGCAAGATAATGCAAATCCACATTCTGCAAGAATGACTCAAGAAAAAATTAGGCAGTTAGGATGGGAACGTCTACCACATCCTCCATATTCGCCGGATATTGACCCTAGTAACTGTCACTTATTCAGGTCCTTAGAACACAGCATAAGAAATAAAACCTTCCGTTCGCAAGATGATGTCCAAAGGAATTTGATATCATTTTTTGCCTCCAAAGAAAAACCTTTTTTTCAAAAAAGAAATTCTAAATTTAGTAGATCGTTGGAATAAGGTTATAATTAATGATTGCGATTATAGAACTGAATAATGTTAATTTGTTCTTTAATAAAATTTATATTAAAAATGTAGTTCAAAAAATTGATTACTTTCTGGTCCCCCTTATATATAACATGTACTCCCCCTCCCATCCCAAAATTAATTTCCTCAGTTTTAACCTAGTGAAAAATAAGCATTATTTTATAAAATTAAAATGAAATAAAAAAAAAGAAAGAAAGTGAAAGTTTACACACAGAGGGCTCAACAAATACATCCACTTATCCATGGCGAGCAGATTTTGCAAGCTGGACAGTAGCAGCAGACTGGACAAAATATATTTTTTGTTTTACACACACGAGGGTGGTCTGAAAAGTTCTCTGCCTAACAGTGAAAAAAACAGATTCAGAATTTCAAAATTATTTTTCTCCTAATTTTGCCTAACCTAATCTCCCTTTAGACTAATACATTTATTCCAGCGATGCAACAGCACCATTATCCCGTCGTTGTAGTGGTTCTCAGTAAGATCTGCAAAATACCCCTCTACGGCTGCAATCACCTCTTGATTCAAAGAAAAACGCTGACCAGAGAGGAATATTTTTAGTTTTGGGAAGAGATATAAGTCAGAGGGAGCCAAATCTGGGGAACTGGGTGGATGTTCCAATAATTCATAGTGCAGATCCCTTAATTTTCCCATTGCCAAAATAACTTTATAGGCAGGTGCATTGTCCTGATGCAAGATGATTTTTTTTCTTCTGCAAACCGGGTCTTTTCTCTTTCTGTCTAGTCTGTTAAAACAGTGCTTCCCAAACTGTGGGTTGCAGCCCTCTTGGGGCATTTAGTTTTGTTAAGGTGGCCGTGAAATAATGAAAACAAATTTAAAATGTTTTAAGGCTAAGATTTTTTTATCTTAAAAGAAACGTATTTAATTTTTATTATTTCTTTTTTGTTTGTTTTTTATATTTTAATGGAAAAAAAAAATCACACTTTGGTGTTGGTTCACAAAATTTTCTTCCTGCATATTTCGGTGCTTAATGAATATTAGTAAATATATGTTTATTCATATAAGTTTGATTTCAAAGGTATTGACTGATAAGAAGCACAAAAAAAGCTTACAAATGCAAAATCTTGCACTCATTTAAAACGGCCAAGTTTTTTAAATTGATGTTTCATTGCTAGTACACAGGTGGGGGGGGATGCGCGGGAAAGAAATACACTTGGTGTGTATGTTTTGTATTAAATATAAATACAATAAATATTATAATATATGTGTGTATTTTTTTTTTTCCCGACGGGGACTGTAAAATATTTTAATTTTTCCAAATGAGGCCTTGACATCCATAAGTTTTGGAAGCACTGGGTTAAAAGTTTAGAATAATATTTCCCAATTATTGTTTTACCCTTTTCAAGATAATTAATAAACAAAATGCCTTTAACATCCCAATACACTGATGCCGTGACCTTTCCTGCTGACTGAACCGACTTAGTCTTCTTTGATGCTGAACAACTGGCTTCTGTCAATAGTTTTGACTGCTGTTTGGATTCTGGTGTGTAATGGTGAATCCAAGAGTCTCATCCATAGTAATAAATCAATGCACAAAATCAGTTTTATTCTTGTTAAAATGCTCCAAGCACAGTCTCAGCAATTTCATGCACTTTAACTCGCCGGTCATCCAATACCATATCGTGCACTCGATCAATGATTTCTGGTGTTGTTACACTTTTGGACGTCCTTAACGTGGATCATCTTCAAGGCTGGTATGGCCATGTTTAAACTTGGTAGCCCATTTCTTAATTGTCGAAAACGAAGGAGAGGAGTGCCCGTAAACTTTTATGAACTTCAAATGAATTTCTTTTGGCATTAAACCTTCTTTTTACAAAGAATTTTATAACCGCACGATACTCAATTTTATTCATTTCAAGCTATACAGAGAACACTTTGGCTTTTGACAGCTGTATAAAACAAACTATTTAATAGAATGACTTGCAATTTCACATGGATGCTTATGACAGATGTACCAACTTAGGGAAAAAAAAAATCGTGCCGATAGTGTTGCCATCTATGGTCGAGGCCGAGAACTTTTCAGACCACCATTGTATATTGATATAAATGAATACTGATATAACTGAATACTTCCTATATGGGCAACATGTCTATCTCCTCTCATGTCTCTTCTTCAAATTACTTCAAAAACACCACCATAATAGGAAACTCAAATTACGTTTGTCCAGTTAAAAAATGAACACCTCACTCTCAAAAAATCCTACCAAAGAACGACATGAAATCTTTCACAATCAGTTCAACGTCTGGTTGCACACTAGTGTGTGTGTGTGTGTGTATGTGCAACCACCGTGACCTATAGATTCTGTTTCTATCCAAATTCTGAAATGATGTTATAACCACAGCCCATCTTAACTGTGCAAAATCATACTCTGTATGGTTCCTTCTTCCACAAGGTTGGCACATGTGAGTTTGCACAGACTAATGCCACTCATCAGAAGATGGAAAATTTTGAATTTTCTGTTTTTTTTTTCTGCCTTAAAGTTTCTTGTCCAATCATCCATTCTCAATTTTTGTCTCTACTGCTCCTCTAATTCTGAAAACCACACAGACCTCTTTGGAATCTTATCCTTGAAGCTTCAATAGTATGAATTATCCAAATGGTGTGACTTTAATGTCCACACCTATTGACCCCCCCCCATTCCACTGACAAAAGTGAAAGAAAATTGAAGTGTTTGCTGCATGCAATGACCTAGTGCAAAACCAGAATACCAGATGGTCCTCTTTCTCTTCATATTTCTCTTCCAATGAAGGAATTCCCTAGGGTTCAGTTATATCTCCTATTTTTTTTTTCTTAAGATACATAAAGAATATAAGTGATATAAATCCTATCCAGTTTTGCAGATGACAGCACAGCCCATTCCTCTTACTCATTTGACAAATCTTGCATAGTTCTAACACAAGCTGTCCTTAGCTTCAAGATCTTCTACAGCTAGTGATCTATATAATATCTCCATACCATCATTAACTGATGATGACAAGTTAGTTACTTTTGATGCTATCAAAGCATTGGTCTTTTTTTTCCCCTTAAAAATGAGATCAGTTTATTATCCCTTATCTCTGATAACACTCAGTTGACAAGACAAGACATGATCTCTCTCTCTTCTTGAGCTGACATATACCTCTAGTGTTTCTCCACACAAACACATGACATCTGTACCCACCAACAAACTTGATTCTTTTTCAACTCATGATGGTACTTTTCACCTGTCCAGTATTAGGTTACTGTTCATGCATTTGGTAATGGACCGAACACTTACATAAAAATTCTTGGTGCTTTCCAAAAGAGAGCAGTTTGGCTAATTGACAATTTCTCTCTCTCTCTCTCACACACACAAACAAACTCACTCACTCACTCCAGCATCTCATAGGAAATCTGATTACTACTTCAGTATCTCTTCTACAGGCACTTTCCATGGGTGCTATTTCACAGAACTGGCATCCAACATTCCTTTCATTTTTATTAAGTCTATGGAAAAAAATACATAACAGTGTCCACCATACACTTACAGTTCAACTGCTAACCCACTGAACTTCTCTCGTTTCACCTACCTTTGTTCAGTGGAACAGCCTTTCCCATGAAGTATTCCACAAAAATTACAATATTTGACTGTTCAAACAGAACAGATTTCCTTCTCTTAATCTCTGCCCACACAAAATATTAATTTGCTACAGGTTCTGAAACCACTCATTTGTGGACTAATATAAAAAATAATAATGTATGTGTATAACATGTACTAGCTACATATGCAAGTATCAAAGTAAGCAGAAACCTCTGCTTACCCCCTGTCCCTTACAATCAATGATAATGTCCATGTGTACATTATACCCTAACAATTGAGGACACATGAAATCTCTCTCAGAATGGATCATATTGTTGAAATTATGAATGCGAGGTACAAGCGATGAATAACCTCCATTAGCAGGTGTGAAAAATCCTGTGCATTCATGTGAATAACACGTTAATCAAACATACAAAATCTAACATGAATTACTCATCATCATCCTTTCAGAGATTTAGGCCCAATGGCCTGTTCCAGTCTCATTCCATCTTTTCCTTGGTCATCCCTGATTTCTATATCCTCCAAATGGATAGTACTGGAGTATTTTTTTGGGTAATCTTGAACTGTTTGTTCTTTCGATATATGCAGTCAACTTTCTCTGGTATTCATGTATGTTGTCCAATACCGAGTTTATTTTTACTTCTTTACGTAAACTGGAGAAATGAAATTCGCAGTAATTTCATTTCTTCAGTTTCTATTCATTTTTCTTCTGCAGTGTTTATGGCCCATAATTTGCTTCCATACAGTAGAGAAGGTCTTGCCAAAAACTTTATAAACTCTTATTCTTACATGCTTTTGAACTAAGACCAATTTTTATTGTTTTCTTCATTTGATAATACAGATACTTCTAGTAATAAGTTTACAATCCGTAAACTGATTACCAGTTATGAGATAATACAGATAATATAAATAAACTTTATTGTCAATGGTAGAAAAAATGAGAAACTTACATTAAACCACATTATATATTTCAGAATTATTAATGGAAAAAAAAAAGTATGGTCATTGAAGAGTTGAAATAATTTATTGCACAGAAATATTGTATCAGCATAAAAAAGAAGTACTTTTTTTTTGTTTGTTTGTTTTCATGAACATTAACCAATCAGTAAAGTTATTGAATTTTTTCCCCTTTTTGTTTTAAATGAAGAATTCATAAAATAATGTTCTAAATATAAATTAATCCCATATATCTTCTAGCTGTTGACTAATAAGTAAATTGTTAATTCACCATTATTTGTCGTAAATTTCATTCATGAAATTTTTTGGCACCTATTATTCTGGAAAACAAAATCAATGTCCATGATGAATAAATTGGGCTTTTTATTTGGTCATTAGGAATTAAAAAATACACACAAAATTAAAAGAAAATTAAGTAAAAAAAAAACATGTATGGTTGGTAAATACTAAAAAGTGGAAAATTAAGCCAGTGCATCCAAGACTGTATGGCAGGGGGGTGTTCAACTCGTCGATCGCAGAGCGATTTTTGGTCAATCTCTTGTGTATTCCTCCTTCCTTACAAATTTAATTAAAACTGAAAACATAATATTTTATTTATTATTATTTTGTATTAATTTTAATTCGCTTTAAGTGTATTGCTATTGTTTATTTATTTTTCATTAAAATTATCAAATCAGTAATTTCCTTATAAGTAAATGAATTAATTTGATCAGTGGAAGTCAAACAGCGAGCCGAGTGAATACGATTATAAGCAAAGTGTAAAAACTCGATTGTAGCTTAAATATTAAATATTCCAAAGCACATTACATCGATTTTTTACTTAGGTTAAGTCCCATGTGAATATTGTAAAAAAATAAACTTTGTTTGTCTCGGTATAGTGTGTATTAGATGTTTTTGTAAATAACTCTTTTGAAGCTAACTGTATATATTGCTTTAATAAGAATATGTTAGAGTGTTAAAAACAAAGGCAATGTTTTTGTCGCCGAAGCTGTACATGGTGGCATTAGAAAGATTGTTATTGAAACTTGTATGTATGAGAAAGGCTTGCAGGCTCTAAGTGTAAACATCTCCGAAGTTAGTCAGAAAGAGTTCAAACAACTTTCCAATGGCTGGCAACTTACAATCAAAAGAAAGTGGAGGAGAATAAAAGGCATGCCGAACTTGAAACTTAAGATGAAAGACTCATACCGATTCTTTGGGGGTTGCCAAACTTCATGCGAGGTCTCAGAGGAGGCCTAATAAAAAGGGACTGAAGCAACAGAAGGGGTCCCAGTTCCAGAATTGCTATCAGAGAGGAGGCTGCCTGGTCCAGAGTCGCCGTCAGAGAGACTGACTGGATCCACGTTGCTTGAGAGAGGAGTTTTCTGCTTCCAGAAAGGAGCTTCTCGGTTCGAGATGTCACTAGAGAGAGACTACGTCTAGGCCGCAGACAAGGTTTCAAATTCCCAAAGGGAAGAGTTCCAATTGCTGGAGAAAAGTTTCCAGGCCAGGTTAATGTCAGACATTCACCAGTGTGTTGCGTTTTCATTACAATTTGATGAATCAAACGGCTTCACTGATATTGCTCAGTTAATGGTATTTATTCACATGGTATTTCAAGATTATTCAAGTAAAGAAGAACTTTTGAAAATTATACCATTATTCGGAAGGACTAAGGGAGAAGACATTTTTTCGGTATTTGATGAATTTGTTAAACAACACAAACTTCTGCTTTTTAAACTTGTGTCTATTACTACTGATGGTGCTCCTGCAATGATAGGTAATAAATCAGGCTTCATTTCATTATGTAAAAACGATGACAAATATCCAGATTTTTTAACGTAGCACTATATTATTCACCAACAAGTACTGTGCAGTAAAAGAATAAACACAAAAGATGTTTTGGATATTACATTTAAAATTGTAAATTCTGTTCGAGGAAAAGCCCTGCAATGGTGGTTATTTAAATTACAGGCAGATGATGATAGGGAACTTCTGTTATACAATAATGTTCGCTGGCTCAGCAGAAGTCAATTTTTAGAAAGATTTCTTGTATTAATTAATGATATAAAAATTTTCTTGATGAAAAAGGAGATATTTATCCACAATTGAGTGATAAAAGATGGTTGTTACACTTATCATTTTTAGTAGATTTCTGTACGAAATTAAGCAATTTAAATTTAGAGTTACGAGGTAGAGATAAAAATTTAATTAACATGTTAAATTCAATAAAAACTTTCCAACAATACTTACTTTTTAAATTATACGTTATTTTTGGTCGTAAAATGTTAAAAAAATATAAGACTTATTGATAAACTGACCACAGATTTTTAATTCGTACGTATGTTCATACAATATTTGTATGAACATAAGTACGAATTAAAAATCTATGGTCAGTTTATCAATAAGTCTTATATTTTTTAATACTTACTTTTATTAAAGAAAAATATAAATGACTGCAAATTTAGACATCTCCCATATTCATTAAATTTTTTGAACAAAATCAAGAAATGCTTCACTATGATTCAAAAGAATTTATTCATGAACTAGAATTAGTTGAGGAAGAAATAAATTCAAGATTTAAAGATTTTAATAAAACTGAAATGATTGTATCTTTTATCAATAATCCATTTCAAGAAAACTTGAACATCACAGAAATTTCAAATAAAATTAGTGGGCTGTTTGATATAAACCAAGCTGAAGTAGAACTTGGGATAATAAACATTCAGAATAGTTTACATTTAAAATCAATAAACAATGAAGTCATTTGGAAGTATGCACATGAAAAATTCCCAATATTAACTGATATTGCACAAAAAATTCTGTCGTGTTTCGGATCGACATACTTGTCAGAATCCGCTTTTTCAAATATGACCGTCATAAAAAATCAATTAAGAAACCAAATTACAAATGATCATTTGGATGATTGTCTGCGATTGGCCACGTCTTCATATCAACTTGACTATGAAAATATTGCGAGGTCCAAACAATGCCAAATTTCACATTAACTTTTTTTTTTTTTTAATCAACCAGCATTTCCGGTAACTTATGAATTTGCAATCAATCTGGTGTTTTTTCTAACTTTGGTTTTTCAAAATAGAGAAATAAATATTTTATTCCGATATATATATATTTGTTGTATTAAAATAATTAAAAGTGATAAATAAATTTTTAAATACACAAATAAAGTTTTTAGTTGTTTATTTGTGCGAAATCAGATACCAGGTTGGGGGAACATGATCTATATAAGAGAACAGATCACCGAATAACTTTTTATAGAAAAGTAGCTCGCGTAGTAAAAATGGTTGAACACCACTGCTGTATGGTGTTCCAAAGAGCCACAAGGCTGTCTTAAGACCTACAGTGAATGGAATAAGTTCTCCACTTACCTTTTAGCCAAAAAAAATCTCAAATTTGCTAGAGAACTACATCCAACATTCATATTCCTTTATCAGAAACCTTTCACATTTTGTCCAGAAACCATTTCAATCACATCACTTGATATCCTTACCAGTCTTGGCATTAGCTCACTGTAGATGAATATCCAAGTTGATGGATTTTTAGGCCTCATTGAAGGACTCTCTCTCTCACCTAATCACAAGACTTCATAAACACTGCTTTCAATCTAATTATTTTGAATGGAAAGATCGGCTAGGTCAGAAAGTTGTTTGTGGAGATGATCAGGTCCCTCATCTCTCTCTCTCATACAAATATTGTATGAGAGAGAGAGAGATATGAGGGATTGTATGTTCTTGATATTGTATGTTTGTACAATATTTGTATGAACATAAGTATCTCTCTCATGAACAGATCTCTTCATGGAGAAATTTGAGAAAAAAGTTCTCTAGCCAACCTGAAAATAAACTTTACTTTTGAAGTTGAAAGAAAACTACTCTTTCTAGAGATTCTTATCTCAAAAATATCTCAGAATGGTTTCACATTATATATTTAATGCAAGCCTGCTCATACTAGACACATTACCTCCATTAATACTCTAAAAAATATGCCATCACTATCTCAGGAAAATGAAAAATTACAACTTCTACTCAATCAATCCATTTTTAATGGATATCCAAGAAAGTTAGTGTTCAAAAATACTATTCTTTAACTTACTTAAGTATAAAGAGCTAATAAGCTTCATTTCGGCAATGAAAACATTACTTAAATTAAGGCTAGTGTCGCCGATACTTTATAGTTCACTATATTCGGCAAGAAACTCTCTGATTCCAATCTTTGAGTTTCTTATTCGGTTTTAAAACTATGTGGGATTTAATATCCCCTTAATTTAAGTACTATTCTTTAATCCTACTCCATGGCCAAACCCTGACACGACTCAGTTTTAATCCCTTACGTCGGTAGTCTTTCACCAAAAATTATAAATTTTATAACATGAGAGCGGCATTCAAACCTATTCCTATCATATGCAGCCTCCTGCTCTCCCAAAGCTTATAACTCCTTTTACAAACATCCTAGGGTTTACAGAAATCTTGTTTTTGTGGCCTTTGTTACACAAGTCAGACGCCTATAAGTTTTGAGATAAGATAAAAGACGTAGCTCATATTAAGGAAGAAATATCAGGTTTAGCTTATCATGCTTCTCATACACATCATGACACTGACTGGAACAAGACTCCATGACTCATCTAGAAGAATATTTTCTCTCATCAGATAAAAGAATCTATCACAATACTTTTCTCAAACAGCTCACTTAACAAGAATCAAGGACTGATTCTAGTGGTATTTGGAAATCTTTTATTAGATTTCTTCATACACCAGAATTCAACTTTTCAGCTAATCATCTCCAAACAATGAATGGCTCATGTCATCATTCATTGTCTTCATGTTTTTCTATTATTTACATTACAATGGTTCTTGCTGACTTTGCATATTAATTTATACTTTTTGCATTTGTTAACCACACAATTATATATATATATATATTTTACCCTGAAAAAGCTAAGAGTGACCTGTAAAGAAATTATTTGTTTTCTTTTATTTTTTGTGTATTTTTTACTTCCTCACAATCAAATAAAAAAAAAAAAATTCACCATTAGCTTTTTATTGGTCAAAAGTTGTTCAGTTAATATCTAAAACTGCAAACAGTAAACAGAATCCCCTCACACCCAATCCACCTTTTCTGATGTTATGTCAGATAAAAGTAAGCAATGAAAATAACAATGACTGATTTTCAGATATCATGTTGGAGGTCCAATGCCATGGAACTTACTGTATTTGCAATGCTCTTGGAGAAACAAAGTGTTATCTGGACTAAATCAATCAATCTCATTAGATTGCACATTAATTTATGAACAATAAGTAAATGTAATGCAGATCTTAAAAAAAAAAACAGAAATGTGAAATACAAAAATCTATTATATTATTAACTCCTTCAAAATAATTGAATTACTTAAGGAATTCACAACGTAAACTGGAATATAAATTAAAATAGACTTTAATATATACTTCCTATATTTCGGCAACATCACGTTGCCATCTTCATGGGAACTTAAGATTAAGACACGTGCATGCAGGCACTAGAACAGCAAATGAGGCTGAAGAAAGGAAACTAGTGTTATTCCTAAAGTCCTGATGGTGCCCCCCCCCCCCCCCACACACAGCAGGCTATATTAGGTATTCTTGGCTGTTGGACTGAAGTTCACATGATTGTGTTTCCCAAATTTGGGGCAGTCTCATGCATCCAAATTTGTTGAGGTTGGACACTTTTTTGGCTGAGGCTGATTCTATGAATAGTCTTTCAAATTTATACTTGCTGCGGTGTATTATTGTGACTTTCTTCCAACGTATTCTGTGGCGAGTATCCAAAGCATGGTCTGCAAGCCCAGAGTAGCTGTAATGGTGAAACTGGATGTAGTCCTTGTGTTCTGAAATTCTGATATTCGTTGTCCTGCCTGTTTGGCCAAAATAGACAGTTTACAGCTGCAAGAGACCTGGTACACACCAGGTAGGTCTAGGGGAAGTGGTTGGTCTTTTGTGGGGCAGATAAGGGATGCCAATTTTCTATATGGTTTGTAACAGGAAGTAAGGTCATATTTTTTTAGGATTTTGGTTATTTTTTTACAGGTGCCTCAGATGTAGGGGATAGTGATTGATTTAAAATAATCTTTATTGTGTGTGTGTGGAGGGGGGGGAGGGGTGGTGGTGGTTTACTGGTTTTAGTATTTTTTTGGGGTTGTAGGCATTGGCTGAGAACATATTAAGGATGTGATTTAGTTCAGTGGTTAGGGTCTTGTCATTTGAACAGATTAGTTTAGCCCTGTTATGTAGTGTCTTAATAACACCATATTGTTGTGAGGCAGGGTGGTGGGATTGTAGATGAATATATCTGCCTGTATGGGTGGGTTTTCTATAAACTGAGAAAACCAAGGTTCCATCAGGCAGATGAGTGATTAGTGTGTCTAGGAAAGGGAGGATGTTGTTATCTTCTTTTTCCAAGGTGAACTTGATTCTGGGGTGTTGGTTGTTTAAGTGTGTTAAGAAGGAGAGGAGTGTATCTGAGCTATGTAGCCAAATAGTGAACACATCACCAACATAGTGAAGCCATATAGTAAGTTTTTGTGGGGCAGAGTTTAAGGCTTTCTCTTCAAAAGTCTCCATAAAGAAGTTGGCCAAGGGTGAGGAGAGTGGTGAACCGATGGCTGTCCCCCTATCTGTTTGTACAATTTTGCCTGCCAATCGAAATAGCCTGAGTTCATTGTGAACTGAAATAGGGCTGAGATATCGGGAGGGAATTTGGCTTGGATGAGCTCTAAGGTTTCCTTGAGTGGAACATTTGTGAATAGGGAGGAGACGTCAAAACTGACCATTATGTCAATATGTTGGAGTGTAAGGTTTTCTATACTGACTTTGAAGTGGGCTGAGTTTTTTATGTGTGATGGTGTGTTGCCAGTATAGTGTATGAGCTCTTTGGCTAATTTGTACGTGGAGGAGTCAATGCCATCCACTATGGGACTTAATGGCACATTTTGTTTATGATGTGCCACACACCATCATTCATAAAAAATTCAGCCCACTTCAAAGCCAGTATAGAAACGTACATCATGAGAACTTCAGCCCAACGGCCAAGAATACCTAATATAGCCTGCTGGGGGGGGGGGGGGAAGCACACCATCAGGACTTTAGGAATAACAGTAGTCTTCTCCTTTCTTCAGCCTCATTTGCTGTTCTAGTGCCTGTGTGCACGTGTCTTAATCTTAAGTTCCCATGAAGATGGCAACGTGATGTTGCCGAAATATAGGAAGTACATATTAAAGTCTATTTTAATTTATATTCCAGTTTACATTGTGAATTCCTTAAGTAACTCAATAATCATGTACAGTCAACATATAAGCCTTTCTACAAGAATTACGATCCTTCAAAATACTAAGATTCAACTGGTTGAAGGAAGCTTAAATTTCTGAAGCACCAAACTATTTCTCAATATTTGACTTTCGATAAATACAGATTCATAAAAATTTCTAATTTAAATGACTTAGAAATTTAAGTTACCATATATCACATAACTTGTAATTAGTTTACGGAATTAACAACGCATATAAAGTATATTAATTAAAGGTAACTTTAATGAATAACTTCTATATTTCGGCAATGTCACATTGCCATCTTCAGGAACATAAAGATATGGTATGTGCACTCAGGAACTAACACAAAGCAAATGAGGAAGAAAGCAAGAAACTAATATTGTTCCTAAAGTCCTAATGGTGCCCTCTTGCGGGCTAATTTGGTAGTCTTGGCAGTTGGGCTGAAGTTCTCATAATGAAAGTCTCCCAAATTTGGGGCAGTTTCATGCACCAAAATTTGTTGAGGTTAGGAACGTTTTTTTAGAGCTGCTGAAGATTCTTTGAATAATCTTTTGTATTTAAACTTGCTGCGATGAATTATTTTTGTTTTCTTCCAACGAATTTTATGGTGGGTATCTAAGGCATGGTCTGCCAGCCCAGGAGCGGCTGTACTGGTGAAACCGGATGTAGTCTTGGTGTTCTGAAATCCTGATATTTGTTGTTCTGCCTGTTTGGCCAAAGTAGGACAATTTGCAGCTGCAAGGGACCTGGTATACACCAGGTAGGTCTAGGGGAAGTGGTTGGTCTTTGGTAGAGCGGATAAGGTATGCCAACTTTTTATATGGTCTGTAACAGGAAGTAAGGTCATATTTTTTGAGGATATTGGTTATTTTCTCAGAGGTGCCCTGGATGTAGGGGATGGTGATAGACTTGGTGTAATCTTTATTGTGGAGGGGGGAGGGGGGTTGTGGTTTACAGGTTTTAGTATTTTTTGGATTTTTTTGGGGTTATAGCCATTGGCTGAGAAAAGTTTCCTCCCGATATCTCAGCCCTATTTCAGTTCACAATGAACTCAGGCTATTTCGTTTGGCAAGGAAAGTTCTACAAACAGATAGAAGGGACAGCCATGGGTTCACCACTTTCCCCACCCTTGACCAATTTCTTTATGGAGACATTTGAAGAGAAAGCCTTAAACTCTGCCCCACAAAAACCCACTATTTGGCTTCGTTATGTGGATGATGTGTTTGCTATTTGGCCACATGGCTCAGACACACTCCACTCCTTCCTAGCACACTTAAACAACCAACACCCCAGAGTCCAGTTCACCTTAGAAAAAGAGGAAAACAACACCCTCCCCTTCCTAGACACTTTAATCACCTGCCAGCTTGATGGATCTTTGGTTTTCTCTGTTTACAGAAAACCCACCCACACGTGCAGATACATTCACCAGCAATCCCCCCCCCCCCCTCACAACAATATCGGGTGATAAAAACACCATAGAACAGGGCAAAATTAATCTGCTCAGATGACAAGGCCCTGACTATTGAACTAAACCACATCCTCAACACTTTCTTAGCCAATGGCTATAACCCTAAAAAAATCCAAAAAATACTAAAACCTGTAAACCACAACCCCCCTCCCCCCCATCCACAATAATGATTACACCAAGTCTATCACCATCCCCTACATCCAGGGCACCTCTGAGAAAATAACCAATATCCTCAAAAAATATGACCTTACTTCCTGTTACAGACCATATAAAAAGTTGGCATCCCTTATCCGCTCTACCAAAGACCAACCACTTCCCCTAGACCTACCTGGTGTATACCAGGTCCCTTGCAGCTGCAAATTGTCCTACTTTGGCCAAACAGGCAGAACAACAAATATCAGGATTTCAGAATACCAAGACTACATCCGGTTTCACCAGTACAGCCGCTCTGGGCTGGCAGACCATGCCTTAGATACCCACCATAAAATTCATTAAAAGAAAACAAAAATAATTCATCTCAGCAAGTTTAAATATGAAAGATTATTCAAAGAATCTTCAGCAGCTCTAAAAAACGTTCCTAACCTCAACAAATTTGGGTGCATGAAACTGCCCCAAATTTGGGAGACTTTCATTATGAGAACTTCAGCCCAACTGCCAAGACTACCAAATTAGCCCGCAAGAGGGCACCATAAGGACTTTAGGAACAATATTAGTTTCTTGCTTTCTTCCTCATTTGCTTTGTGTTAGTTCCTGAGTGCACATACCATATCTTTATGTTCCTGAAGATGGCAATGTGACATTGCCGAAATATAGAAGTTATTCATTAAAGTTACCTTTAATTAATATACTTTATATGCGTTGTTAATTCCGTAAACTAATTACCAGTTATGTCTAACCAACGTATAAGTCTTGCTACTAGAATCATATATCACATATTCATAAAAGCTATTCAAATGTTGAACATATATAAAAATTTCTACGTATGCATACTTTAATCTATTCATATTACAATTTGAAACAAATCAACCAACCTGTATGGATAAAGTCCAAGCCTTGAAATTATCCAAGCCAAAGTAAATACTACAAATGACAAATCAGCTAGACGTTGTTTACGAAGGTATTTGGCCATTTTTGCAGCCTAGAAAGAATAAATACTTATTGAATATTTAAAAAAAAAAAATTAACACAGAGAGAGAGAGAGAGGGGTTATAAAATGCTAAATAAACAAGAAAGGACAACGTATCAGCGCAAAACAATCATAAAGGTGTAAAATATACTTGACAAAGTATATTGTGGTTGTCTTCACATTGGAAAAAAGTAAGCAAGCATAATACAAGCAATTAGAGATAGGAAAACTTACATGGATGCTCTCTTGTCCTTTCCCCACCCTCCATAAACCGAAAAATTCCATCAATTGAAATCCTGCATGACTCTTTCAGATGTTTGTAAGTCTCAATCATATCACCCCTCTTTCTCCTGTTTGCTAGTGTCTGCAGTTTACAAATTCTCAATCTGTCTTCATAATCAGTATTCCATAATCCTGATATCATTTTTAACACTCTCCTTTGCACTCTGTCCAGTATATCAGAATCACAACGGAAGCCAGAACAGACCTGTGCACAATAGTCCAAGTGAGGTCTTATCAAGACATTGTAAAGAGGCAAAATGACATCCTTATCTTTACATGTGTGAATGTTTGTTTCAGCATTGCAATTATCTTTTGAGTTGTATTTGCAATCTTTGCTACCTGGCCTTGAACTTCAACTTCCTATCTACCAGCACTCCAAGATCCTGGCCTCATCAGTTTCTTCTAGCATAATCCCACCAATATAATACGACATTGGATATCTAATCATGCCGAAGTGAATGATTTTAGATTTACTGACATCCATTTTCCCATGCCCACAGTTCCAGCCTATTCAAATCATTCTGCAAGTACTGCATATCAGCAGCATTCCTGATTATCATACAGCTATTTGCATCATCAGCAAATAGCTGTATGTCACTTGTCAAATCCTTCCCAGTATCATTAATGTACAGATTGAATAACAGTGGACCAAGCACTGATCCTTGTGGTACACCACTCGTTACCTTAAATCATGCAGACTCACAACCCCCATATACCACTTTTTGATATCTGTCAGTCAGCCATCCTCTTATCCACACTAATATTCTATAATCCAAACCCATATTCTCCAATTTATGCAACAGTCTACCATGCTGTATTCTGTCAAAAGCCTTAGCAAAATCCTAAAGTATCATGGTGTATCCATTTCCCTTATCTAGTTCAATGGTAACATTGTTATAGAATGTGAGCAAGTTGCTAAAATATGACCTGCCCTTAGTAAACCCATGTTGCTCATTGCAAAGTAGAGATTTACTGTTAATCCATTTCTGAATGCGAGTCCTAACCAGTTTTTCCAAAATCTTCACCACCACCACCACTCCTGAGATACTAATTGGTCGATAGTTGGATACATCGGTCTTTGCACCACCCTTATGCAACAGAATTACCATATATTCTTTCCATTCCTCTGGAATCTTACCTGTTCTGAGACTCATATTAAACATCCTGATCAAAGGAATAGCCAGTTCAGCTGAACAATCATTTAGCACACATGCTGATATCCCATCAGTTCCTATTGTTGAATTCTTATTTACTTTGCACGACAGCTCTAATACCTTGTCCTCATACATCTGAATTTCTTCATCCAGTGAAGAAGTAGCAGGGAGCTCAATGTTGTGTGTATGCCTGGTTGACAGCTTTTAACAAAATGGGCACTCATTAGTTGAACGACCTCTTCTGCATCTGTAACCCTCACACATCTATATTTAGGAGAGTTATTCTTTCATGTTCATTCTTTCTTTTACTTGCAGAATATCGATATAATTCTTGTGGGTTGTCTTTAGCATGCAAAGCCAGTTTCTTTTCATACTCAGACTTTGCTTTCCGTATAACAGTTGCGACTATTTTAGCCTGCTGCTTATAACTTTCATAACAGACATCATCCTTATGCACATGGTATTCCTTTCACATCATCCTTTTTTTATGAATCTCTTGCTTAATAAGATTATCTATCTATTTGACTCCTACCCTATTTATTCTTCAAACTCTCGGGACACATTCTGATATCGCATCATTTAAGTATTGTTTAATCTCTCTACTGGCCATGGTGGATGAAATAGTGAGATCAAATTGCACTTCTTATCCATGTTATTCAATAAATGTTATGGAATCGTATCCAGATTTTTCTGGACATCTATAGACGTCATGGCCAGTTGGGGTGTTAAATGCTTCCCATACACTGTCAATATTCTTCCCATTCATCAGTCGATCCCATTCCACTGAGCTCTCTATACTCCTCAATTGTTCATAATTTCCTGCTTTGTAGTCAGCATGTAACTTTTTCTGAATGGAACATTCATAAACTTAGTCACTTTTCCATGCGAGTACCACATGATCACTGTCACCAACCGGAGGCAGAATAGTTATGTCTTAACTGAAATACCCCTGACACTATAATCAAATCTAACACTCTTTGACCTCAAGTTCCTTCTGTCACATGCTGCTTGATGAAGTTGTCCTGCAACAGCTCAATAATTGCGTTCTTCTCACGAAATTCTACTGCTACCCAACCAATATTTGAATAATTAAAGTCTCCCATTATGACTACTCTTTTTGTAATCATCTTGTCTATTTGCTGATGCATTTTTTCATCACTAGCAACAGATACACCAAGTCTGTAACAACACCCCACTATGTATTTGATCTTGTTAGATTCCATCTCACACCAGATGGCTTCAAACTAACTGCCACATGAAATACTGTTAGTAGTAATACTACAATCATAATTCTCAACTCTAACATTATCCATGTCATCTGATATCATTAGCAGCACCCCCCCCCTCCTCTCTATCTTTCCTAAAAATGGTGTTCCCTTTAGATTCGATACTAGTTAGTATGTCTGATTCTGATAGCCAGATCTCACTAATGACTAAAATCGAAGGTCCCAACATATTGACCAAGGCAACAAACTCTACATCTTTGTTTCTGATACCCCTAGCATTCGTTTACAGACATAATAATCTATCTGCATGTTCTTTTGTATACTCTTGTCTGCATGACACAGTTGGACAACTTGTAGATCTCTATTTTTCTCTAGTGCCTTATATGTGTAGATATCTTTGCACACGTTTGATGGATCCAAACTGGACGAACACAAAGTCAAAGTTGTTCTCTCCTCGTCAACATTTCCATGACAAAGCCCATTCCGTCATTAACACAGTTATATAACATTATTGCTCTTACACTCACATTCTCACCGTTCCTTCCTTATTAATTTAGTTTCCTTGACTCTCTATGTTAGGTTTCATACTACAGTTATTAGTCTTTCTAGACTCCTGATACCAAATGCATTCTGATGTAGGTCATCCCTCTTATAAAAATTCAATCTTCCCAAAAACTCGAATTCATTCCTTATACACAGCCTACATATCAAATTGTTTGCCATCATAGCCCTTCTCATAAATCCAACTAGTCTTCGCCTAAAATCAAGAAACCCATTCTGGTCCATGAGCGAACTCTCTTCAGCTGCCTTACTATCGACACCTGGCATGTGGAGAAAACATTGGTCCACAATCTTCCAACAAACGGCTTCCTGGTTGAAGATCCCTGTGCTCCGCAGCCTGGTTTTGCTCCTCCTAGGAAGATTTGGTCATCCATCAACAGGATCAGAACTAACTAGGGCAGATGTGGCTACCTACTACATACATAGAGACTGTCAGACCACCCTTATTATGATTGTTCCCTCATGGCCCAGATGATTATTCATATTGTGAATGACTGCCCAAGGTGCCAATTTCATGGTGATGGCCTCCAGGACATCCACAAGGTGGATGAGGCCCTGGATTGGCTTTCTAGCCTGGACATTGACCTGTAGCTGCTTTGTATTCCTTTTGCCATAAGAATCAATAAATAGCCCTTCTTCTTAATTCAGTTTTATCATATCAAGGTAAAATATTGATGATTTTCCCTTTCTCATTCTTCACTCTCGCCTCTTCCAACAACCATTTCATGTCCTCTCTCATACCGAACTTATTGCTAGTTAAGTCGTTAGTACCTACTAGAATTGCAATCTCATTTACTTTTCTTTTCTGTTTTTGAATTGCTTCTGTTAGATCGTAATTTCTTCTCAATCATGTTTCATCATCTTACAATTCTCTTTCTTTAGTATTTAACTAGTTGTAGGCTGATATATCAATCGAATATGAAGAAAATTTATATTATACTGCGCCATTCCATATTCTGAATTGCAAGAGCAATTTAGATAAATCAACCTTCAACTGTATCAGGTTATAAGTTGATTTCAGGCAGAGGTTTTTATTCTTACTACACAGGGTTCCCACTAAGATTCGTATTATTTTAATGAGTGGTGCAAACAATCAGGCAAATACAAGATTCAATTCAAATAAAATTATTTAATGCAGTGTCACATAAATTACATCATAACACAGTATTCCAACAGGGATATTATAATAAAATGAATATAAAGATCTCATTAAGATTCTAGTATACTACTCTGATGAGCTTAAACTTTATAATTAAAGATTATATTTAACAGATCTTATTCTTCTTATTACAGAGAACTTCTATCATAACCTTACTCTGATCAAGGTTACATCTCAAAACATTTAAATATCAAATCGGTTCAAGATATTCAGAAAGAATACAACTCATGAACCATTCAGACATTCATTTGTAATTCTCTAGGCTCAGTTAATCAAAATTAGTTCTTGTAAGTTCGAGATTCCTAAATTACATCAAATAGGCTTCACAGTATTCTCGTTGAGTCAATGAACACTTAATTCAATAATATAGCATTTATCACTTGAAGAGGGAAAAGTCTTAGCACATTGCACATTAAATCTTGACTCGTTGAATACAGCAACTATGAATAATTTACTTTCGGCAGAATTAATTTTCGTAACTTCTCACTAAGTATAGTAAAGGTAATCTTACCAGGATATAGCTTCATCACATCATAAGGAGATTGAACAATAATTTTAAAGTCCTTGCTGACTTTTACCTTGTAGTAACACAAACTTAAAAGAATTTTCCACTTCCACGACTGATTTATAGACTCGGGAGAATATAACCTTTATGCACTTGGTTTAAATTATCTACCTATTTCTTCTTTTTCTTATACATATTATCCCATTTCCTGCACTATTCCACTGCTAGGCATTAGGAAGTTTTGGTATAAATCCAACTCAGAAAAAGGTAAGCTAAAATACCGAGTGAATCCCAGTCCTTTTAATTCCGTTTTCGGCACGTCAAAATTCCCCCCAGTCTCCAACTACCGTTCTCTCTACTCCCCTACTCGATTCTGTTTCTACTTTCGTTTTCGTATCCATTCCTTCCTTTCACCACCAAAAAATGGTTCTCACCGGTTTAGCTCACATTAAACTTGCCTTTCCCTTCGTATAAAGTAGTTCACGCTCCAGCACGCGCTAAGAGAAATTTGCATGTTTTCTCATAACAACCAATCAAATGATACCACAAAGAATCTTCTGGATATATTAAAATATTACATATACAGTCATACCCCGACTTATGCGAATCTGGAGTTATGCGGTTTCCTATATGTACGTATTCCCATCCCGCTTCACGCCTCACCACTAGTCATATCTTTCAGGTGCCGGCCGCATTCACCAGTGTCGCACATGCTGTGAACAAGCACTGACGTGTTTCACGTGGTCTCCATTCATACACGATTTTTATAGTCTACAAACCTTGCAATTGTTTAATGTTATGTTCTTGATAAAAATTTTATCACATAAAAAATAATAATGTCATCCAAAAGAAGCAAGTCCGATTCTTCTACAGCTAGCAAGAAAAGAAAAAACATTGACTTTGGAAACAAAACTGAACATTATTAAGGATTTTGAAGGTGGAATGAAAATTTGTGAGCTAGCAAAGAAGTTCGATCTACAGGAATCCACAGTAAGAACAATCATAAAAGAAAGGTTTACAGATTTTGGAGGACAGATTCTAAAGAGGAACGAATTGTAGACACAAGGCAAGGAATAAAAAAAATCATTAGCTTGCTATGCAGAAATTTTGCATGACAAGAAAAAGACATTATGCCATCAGACGAATCTATTAGATTTTATGAAACCATCGACATCAAAATAACTTTCTTTTTTTTATGTACAAAAAACTATAATTATGATTATATTTCTTAAAAAATATAGGTGTTTTTGTAAACCTTTGGTCCCAATTGTATGTTTGTATATATAAATTACATGCAAAATTATACCCTGAGTTACGCGAATTTGACTTGCGCACTTTTTGTTGGTCCCACCTACCGCATAACTTCGGGGTTTTACTGTATTACAGTTTCTAATATTATTATCAAAGGAATAAAGTAAATAAAATAATTGACACTTTAATACAGAGCCTTTTCATATCTATAATATGTTTTAAAATCACATAAATAAAATTAACTAACAAAACTTAAAAGGAATTACATGAATAATATTTTATAAGCAAGAAACTAACAGAATAAATTTAAATAAGTCCTGCTTATATGGTAGATGATGTTAATTATGAATGAAGTATTATTATTATAAATATCTTCATTCACAATTTAACACTTCCTTTATATTCTTAATTTTCACTCCAGGTAAACTAGAAGTTATAACTAGCTCATCAATAGCAAGCTTTATTATATTATAGAGTCACCATACCATATAACTTCTTTCGTTTTACTAACAACGTCACTTACCCAATTTCTGTTACTTCCTGACTTACCTGTTTCCCCGTGCTTTCTTGTTTCTTATTTTGCTGCTTAATTTTCAGTTTCTCCCTATGCTCGTTTAAACACCTCTCGACTTATTGTAGTTCCTTTGTTGTTTCTCTAATGATCTGCTTTAATTTTGCTATTATGGAGGTTAATTCATTTTCATTAACCTCCACCACAACTCCAATAGCCTTGTTAGCAAGGCTAGTCTTCTTTTCTCACCTGCAATGCTCTTTTTTAGCATTACTTTTCTTGTGCATTTTTTTGGCACTATTTTAAACTTATACTTATTGTTGAAATATCTTAATAAAAATATGCTATAAAATACTAAATACTCCATAAACACTAAAATCTACACTAATTTTCTAAAGAAAAAAAAACACAATAAAACAGACAAAAATCACAATTTTACAGGAGCGTTAAATTCTCTGACCAACTACAATGTATCCTCGAACAAATCAAAGATTGGTTCGAGGATTATGTAGGATTTTTGTCTTATTCCACAGGACTCTGTACTAAGTACAAATGGCAGATTCAGCAAAGATAAGATTGTTGAAGTTCAAGATACTTGATACAAGATTACCGTTCCTCATGACAGACAAAGGCAAATCTTCCAGACTGTCCAAAATAAAACAAGCCCCCAAGGACAAGGGATATGGCAAATACCCAGAACATTAAGTGAAAGAAGCTTGTCTTTTGGTGAAGACAGAAAGGTGCAATTTTTCTCACAGGACTAATGCTACATAGATGTTGAGAGGCTTTGACATTTACACAATACTTAAAGATATTCCTTTATCATAGGGAAACAGAATATGAGTAATTTCTTCTTGGGTAGAAGAGGAAGAAATTCATAGCTGTTGAGAGGTTTGTTAATAACGGCATTACTGAAACCATTTTCCAAGGAGGTTGATTTGACGTAAAGCAATTCTGTGTATAGTAAGTCATGTGTAGAATAAAGCATAAGTGAGCGTGATTTATTAAGGTCTTAATAGCATCAATTTTTTTTGTTTAGAATTATGGTGTAGCTTTGTATTAATCAGCTTATGTGTGTCTTTTTCCGAAACTATGAGAACTGAAGATTGCCATCTGGCTGACAAAGAACCATTCCAAATTGCATTGCTAAGATAACAGACATATCTGTACTAAAGCAAGTTCTGAAAAATATCGCCAAAGAAATGTTGTTTGGACATTACATAAGGTAGTCAAGCAAGTGTGGGTGTATCTTGAAACTGCTAACACAATTTATTTTGCATGACAAAATATAGGGAATGGATAAAACTTGCTAACTACTTTATGGAATGCTTTCGAAGAATGAAGAATTGTTCAAAGCATTCCAATAAAATAGTAAGATATTTCTTCCAATACACTTAGGAGAAATATTTCTCCCACTTAGGCTATGGCACAGATATGTTGATCTTTTCAGTTTGGAATGGTTCTCTTCTAATTTAAAAAATTTCTCATCCAAAATAAACATTTTAAAGGGAGAACAGACAGTCTCCAGAAGCAATTAGTCATGGAGGGAGTAGCCGCGCAGGACCAGATTGCTTTGCCGCGTAGACAAATCTGCATATGTTCGGATCGTTGAAACCCCTTCGCCCGAGTTTCAAGACGCCGAGAAATCACATTCCAGACTCTGCCAACCATTCCAGATGAGACACTGGTGCTCCGAGATTCTCTAAGGAGAAATCCAAAACCTGAGATGGAGAAGAAACTAAGGACTCTGGAACGAACTGTGAAGAAGTGCACTAAAGGGACAAAGAACTTATGCGAGTTGTTTATTACATATTATATTGTTTGTGATGTAAGAGAACTATCTTAGGTGGACTGCTAAGTTTATAGTGCTAAGATAGATATAGTCTGAGAGTAAATTGATCCAAGTTAATAGTTGGAATTTATAGGTATATAGACCAGAGCATAATAATTTCCTAAGAAGTAATTAGGCTAGAAGTATTAATTATTGATCGCAGTGAATTCTGAAGTTTTATGCTGCATAATAGCAGAAAGTTGCTATAGAAGTTTTGTTCTATAGTTAGCTTAAACTAGGGGTTATAATTTTGTTGCAGTGATTCTTGTAAAATCTGTTGCATAATTGTGGGAAATTGCTATAGAAGTTTTGTCATGTTAAGGGACATTCTTTGTCCCTTAAACTGAAATTAGAAGAAGCAATTCCCTATTGTATGAGTTGTTTATTCAATAAACATGCTTGTTATATATTCAAGGAGTACTGCCTGATTTTTAATATGCAATGCACTGTTTCCAAATAAACTCAATCCTGTAAGCAGAAAGTTAAATGATAGCTACAATAAGGAGTGCATAAAAGCTACGACTGTATATTAATCATTGAGAAAGGGTTTATGTTAGATAGATTAGATAGAGACTTACTGGAAGTATTACTAATTCTTATACCACGAAGAGACCACTAGTGGCACAGTCGTTAACGAAAATAAATTTCTAGTGCTCTCAGGCATAAGAATAAAGAATACGGAAGGTGGAGTAAAAGAGAACAGAAAGAGTTGTATTAATACAGTTTATAGAAGGGAATTAAGTATAGAGCAAAGATAAATATAGCTCACAGAAAGATATAAGAAAATAGAATAAGCATACATTTACAATTGTGCAATAGTCAAAAAACACACGAATGCGCAAAATTCCACAAATAGATCTGACAGCCAACATTTAACCTCCTTATAGTAGATAGCACTGCCAGCCTTTCCTAATTATTTAAAATTAGGAACTGGTTGATTATTATCTTGTTAAAGCTATGGTGGCACTAATTAAAGTAAGAAGAATTAGAATAACAAATTTCTGTTAACACTATAGTATACTGTTCCATTTTGAAATTGTACTGAAGATGCTTAGATACATAGGTAAAAATGAACTAAAATCACTTAGCATAAGTTGTTTGTCGTTTAATTTCTGGTATATTTCATTTATCCTATACCCCAAACATGGCAAACAAAAGATGTACATGAAAATATTTCATGTACATCTGTATAGAGAGGCAGCGCTGACTTCTCATTCGACTGTCCCAGTATCCCATAATGTGCAGTTCCTTTGCAATGTGTATATCATTATGTATTTTGGGAAGAGCCACTACCTAAACTGTTTGACCTTTACAGGGAGGGGGGTTTCTTCAGTGGAAGATAGATATTTGAAGATGCTAAGAGCTAAATCAGTGGCAAAGTTCTGCAAACAAGTTGCATGAATGATAATTTAGCAAGATTTCCTGCAGTCAAAGTAAATTACACCTGACAAGAAATTATTGTGTTTATTCTCTTCCCAAAAAAACAGCAAACAAAAGTTTACACGTGAAATATCTTCACAAATGGTGTATTTCATAATATACCAGTCATTGATTTAGAACATGATTTATATAAAATAAGACCCAATGTATATAAAATTTTGAAACACTTAAATGCAGATACCAAAGAAAACATAAAATTAAACACTGAATTGAAATTAGAAGAATTTCTAAATTATTACACAGAATTGTGGACAGACAAATATTTTAAAAAAGACCACTGGCAAACAATTAATGAAAATGAAAAGGAAATAACTAAAGAAGAATTAGAAATCAGCCTGAAAGAAACAAAAAACGGAAAATCACCCGGAGAAGATAAACTAGGCTCAGAACTATATAAATATGCAGGAACTAGATTCAAAGAAAGACTTATTATTTTTAAATAAAATTTATTCAGCTGGTATCCCCCCAATAGAATGGAAAAAAGCAATTGTGATTCCTATCTTTAAAAAAGGTAATAGAGATGACCCTAAAAACTATAGAGGTATCAGTATACCAAATTCCTGTTACAAAATATATAGCAGAATCATAAATAGCAAACTAATGAAATATTCAGAAAACTTTATTTTAGAAGTACAGAATGGATTTAGAAAAGGACGATCATGTATAGACCCAGCCTTTTGCCTAAAATTAATAATAGAAAAAAGAAGAGAATACAATTTAGAAACACATATTGCATTTATTGACTTTGAAAAAGCATTTGACAAAGTTAAAAGAAACATTATTTAACATATTAAAAGAAAGACAAATACCAAATAATATCCTAAAAGCTATCACAAGTATATATGAAAATAATCAAATACAAATAAGATTAAATCACGAGCTATCATATACGAGAGAGATAAACCAAGGGGTCCGACAGGGATGTCCCCTCTCAGCAACTCTTTTTAATATCTACTTAAATGAAATAATAATAAAATGGAATAAAAATTTACATCAAGGAATTAAACTTTCTCCTACAGTAAACTTAAACACTCTCCTCTATGCCGACGACCAAATAATAACTACAAATTCTTAAGATAAACTACAGAAAGCTATTTTAGATCTAAATGAGATATCCAAAGATTATGGTATGATAATATCAACAGAAAAATCAAAAACTATGGCCTTTAAAGGACAAGATCCAGCAAGAACTAAAATAGTAATAGATAACAAGCTCTTAGAACAGGTGAATTCATTTAACTACCTAGGATGTACGATCACATATGAAAATGAAAAAGATGTAAACGTAAAAATTGCAAAATATTTAAAAATAACAGGTGTAATTAACTCTATATTTAAACCAAACCTAGTTCAAAAACAAACCAGACTAAAAGTATACAATACATTAGCCGTACCAGTCTTAATGTATAGAAGCAAAATCTGGACAATAAAACAAAAAGACAAACAAAGATTAACAATAGCAGAAATGAAGTTTATGAGAAAAACTGCAAAGTATACCCTATTTGATGACAAAAGAAATGAAGAAATTATGAAAGAATTAAACCAAGAACCAGTAATAGAAAAAATTAAAAAATATAAACATAAATGGATGGAACACGTTCAAAGAATGACAACAGAAAGATTACCAAAACAAGAAAAGAAAACCAGGGCGTCCTCTTAAATGATTCAACGATGACTTCTAAGGCCGGAACAGGCCATGCTAGGCCTAAATCCTTGATATGCATGACGATGATGACCAGTCATCGATAGCAACACAAAAAAATGGCTCACACTGAATGTTTTGACAAAAATATTGTAGTCAAAGAATTTTGACTACAATATTTTTGTAGTCAAAATGTTAAAAAAAAAAAAAAACGCTAAATCAATATGACAAGATAGAAGGTATGATCCTATATCACATCTGATCACCTTTCATCTAAAACTTGGTGCATACAGATCTTGGACACTCTTCCTCATATCACAAGGCATCATAATATAACATGAATCATGCAATCATCATTGTTAGTCTTTTCAAATATCGTGTTACTCTTAGCAATACTGTGTTACGGTAAGCAACAAACAAATTTGCTTGTTATTTGCCTCAGTGATTGTAATTTTTTTTTTTTTTTTTTTCATTTAACTGAAGAAGTGAACCATATTACATATAAAACTAGTAAACATTTAAATTCAATGAAATAACTGGCATAATTAAATGAAATAACATTTAACATGTTTCCCAGTCCACAAAAGCAAGATTGAAACTCACAGTGAGTCGATGTATCAAGTTAAAAATATTCATTAATAGACTAATATTTCTCATCAAGTGTAAAGATAATGATCTACATGTGAACAGAAGTTGTCCTCCTCAGGAAGCATGTAAGTACCACTACAACTACTAGATTTCAATTATCCCAAATTGTTTGGCAGACTTTCTCTGCTCAGAGTTCAAGAGACTTTCTTAATTATTGAATTGTAGACCAGTCTAGTATGCATGGAAAACACTCTTATCAAACAAAGCTATTCAACTTCCACTGCTAATAAGCTGTGGAAGTACAATAAGGGAAAAATCAAAGAAAAAATTCAGTAACTTATTAGCTGAAAAAGAACAGTACATCAGCACTTGCCTCACAAAGAACTTCAGTTCAATAATTTGTAAGCACATATGAAAATATATTCATCTTTCCAGAAGCTTCAACTTTGTCTCTTCTTCTTCTTATGGTGCTATCTTCTTGGTGAATAAACTGCGTTCTTGTGTTAATCGGAGTAGTTGTACGCTGCTCTTTCCTGTCCACGTCTTGATGTTGTCAACCATGGTATTCTTTTTCTTCCTCTAGCTCGCCATCAATTCTTCCCACCAAAATAGTTTGTAGAAGTTGGTATTTGCTGTTTCTCATGATCTGGCTACGATACGATGTTTTTCTTTTTTTGATTATTTGTACAAGATCTTTAGCTTTGCCAATGGATTTTAAGACATCTTCATTAGTAATTTTTTTCTGTCCATAATATCATTAGCATTCTTCTGTATGACCACATCTCAAAGGCTTCAATTTTCTTAATAGTTGTCGCCTTCAATGTCTATGTTTCAACTCCATAGAGCAGAATAGACCACATGTAGCATTTCAGCATCTGACTTTCATGTTTAGGTCTTTATTGCAGAATAATGTTCTCATTTTCATGAAGGACTGCCATACAAGATCTTTAGCTTTGCCAATGGATTTTAAGACATCTTCATTAGTAATTTTTTTCTGTCCATAATATCATTAGCATTCTTCTGTATGACCACATCTCAAAGGCTTCAATTTTCTTAATAGTTGTCGCCTTCAATGTCTATGTTTCAACTCCATAGAGCAGAATAGACCACATGTAGCATTTCAGCATCTGACTTTCATGTTTAGGTCTTTATTGCAGAATAATGTTCTCATTTTCATGAAGGACTGCCATACAACTTCAATCCTTGTCTTTACATCTATTTCAGGATCCCACCTTTCATTAAGCCAGCAACCAAGATATTTATATCTTGACACTTGATTGATATTTTTCCACTGAGTGTCAGTTCATTGATGAGGTTTGATGTTTGCTGATGACCATGTATTTTGTCTTGTTGATGTTTATATTTATTCCAATTCTTTGGTTTTCTATGTATACTCTGTCAATGAGTTTTTGGAGATCTATAATGTTAACTGTAATTAGCACGGTGTCATCTGCATATCGTAGGTTGTTAACAATTTTTCCATTTATTGTGATTCCCTCTGGACATTCTTCCAATGCCTTTTTAAAGATTATCTCTGCGTATATGTTAAACAAGAGGGGTGTGAGCATGCATCCATGTCTCACTCCTCTTTTGATGTTAATATCACTGGTAGTAATGTTGTCTAATTAAATGGTAGGTGACTGATTCCAATACAAATTTCAAAAACTTTGTCTTATCTTTCAATAACTCTCATGTCAGTGGTCTCCAGTCCAGTCTTTGATCAAGTGTTTTATTTATAACACAGTTCCTAGATCCATAAGTTAAAATTGGTTAGAACACTGTCTAGTATACAGCTAATTTAGTGTTTTGACTAATTTCTCTCTTATTCCATATAAATTTATTCAGTTGACTTCCTATATACCAGCTTTGTTCACTCTGTTGTCTATTTCCATATTTAATTTACCATTTTCACTAAAAATCATGCCTAAGTAGCTGAAATTTTTTACTCATTCTATAGGTTCTCCATTCACAATGCAGTTGATATTTTTGATGCTTCTGCCTATTTCCATTGTCTTTATTTTGTTATTGCTGACCTTCATACCAAATCTATTACAACAGTTATTCAATTCAGTAAGGGAATCATGCAGACTTGTACTGGAATTATTCAGAAGTATAACATCATCTGCATAAAGTAAAGAGCTGAGATTTACATCTCCAATTTTGATATCAGATTTAATACCACTTTCCTTCATAATGTGATCCATATATAATGAATAACAGAGGGAATAATGTATACAACCTTGTTTGACACCAGATTTAACATCAAACCATCTTCCTGTACTTCCTTCAATTCTAATTTTAACTGAAATTCTGAGTTTTAACTCAAATAAAGACTAAGTATTGCTTGATATAATGTCCCATTGACCATATAACTATAGTGTTTTGCCTAGTTTTTTCTCTTGGTACCTTGTCATATGCCTTTCCAGATCTACAAAAACTTAAATACAGATCTTTGTTATATTCCCATGATTCCTCACCTATTTGTTGTAAAGTGAAAATCTGATCCTGACGCCTCTATTTGGCCTGAATCCAACTTGTTCTTCACCAAGCTTCCCTTCCATAATCCTTCAACTGTTTCTAAAGTGTACTTGCATAAATCTTACCAGGAACACTCAGTAGGGAAATACCTCTGTAATTCTCACATTCAGTTTTATTTCCCTTTTTATATATGAATACTATGACAGCTCTACTCCAATCATCTGGAATTCGTCCCTCTGAACTATGCCCACTGTAAGACTTTTACACCTCCATACTTGAGCATTTCTGGTCAAATATCATCTACTCCTGCTGCCTTTCTGCATTTTAGGCTTTTGATGGCTTTTTCTACTTCAAGAATAATATGTATTTCTGACTGAATGCCTGTTGAGTGTTTTTTTTTTTTAAATCACTGTGCTGTTATTGCATGTTTCATTTAGTAATTTTTTGAAGTAATTACTCTATACCAATGTTTCCCAAATGGTGGGTCACAACCCGGCACCAGGTCACGAAAGCTAAATGCCAGGTCGCCTAAAAAAACTCTCAAAAACCTAGGTGTTTCGTTTTTGGGTTTTTTTTTTTTTTTTTTTAGGAAACTCTAAAATACAAGTAAATAGCATTTAATCAGAACTAATGAATAAATAATTGAATTAATAGAGACGAAAAACGCGCTCTGCCTACGTCGCCATTTCACAGTCTCTTTGTTCGTTGTAAAGTAGCTCAACTAATGGCGAGGCTGAGCGGAGGCAACTGCGCCACCAGCCGAATCGTTTGGCAGTCTGGTGTTTGTTTTACTCACCTGCCACGTATTCACTCTGCTTGTTCAGTCTGAGTTAAGCATAGAGAGAGAGCGTATTTTTTTTTGTATTTACTGATTACGTATACCTTTCCCAATGAGTTTGGCTGAACAACCGTAATTATTATAATTGTTTCTAAATAATTTATTTCATTCTTTCTTTCTTCATCTTGCCTGCCATTACTTTAACGATGAATAAATGGGTAATAAAACAACAAACAATGTGCTGGTTACAAACTCTTCGATTAGCACCAATGAACAATCTGAGTGACGTGCAGCCGAACATGAGTTCTGAGAACAGTACTAACAAACGGCCTCACGATGTGTTGTCTACTATTATTACAAAAAAGAAGATGTACCGGCCCCAACAGTATTTTGAGGATTACATACAATTCGGTTTCATCAAGGGTGCTGATAACAAACCATTATGCGTTATTTGTTGTGCGGCATTTTCAACCGATTCCATGAAGCGACATTTGGAATTGAAATATCCGAACTACAGTAACAAGCCAATAGATTTCTTTATAAATAAAAAGAGAGAACCAATAGCTACCAAGAAGACTATATCTTTGAATTTTTCTCAGGGAGCTCAGTCTGAAAACCTTGTAATGGCTTCTTATGAAATATCAAAATTAATTGCTGAAACTGGTTATCCTCACACAGTTGCCGAGAAATTAATAGTTCCAGCAATGAAAATGTTAGCATCTCGAATATGTGATAAAAAACAGGACAGCCAAGTAAATATACTGACGCTATCAAATAACACAGTGAAGAGTAGAATCATGGAGATGGCAAATAATATCGAAGAAACTGTCGTAGGTCACTTAAAAGAGTGAAAATTTTTTTACCCTTGCAAGTCGATGAAAGTACAGACATATTGGACAATGCCAATTTAATGTGTTTTGTGAGATACGATTGTGACAATACAACTCGCACAGAATTTCTTTATTGTAAATCTCTGACAACAAGAACAACAGCTAAAAAATTTTTTAATTTGATTGCAAATTACATCAGTGAAAAGGGCATTGAATGGAAGAAATGTGTGGGACTGAGTAGCGATGGAGCCCGCACAATAGCAGGTGCACGTACTGGACTTTTTCCGAAGATCAAAGCCGTAGCACCAGACTGTGTATGGGTGCATTGTAGCATTCACAGAGAAGCATTGGCTATCAAAAGAATGCCATCGCTTTTAAATGCAACTATGCAAGAGTGTGTACAATTTATAAACTTTATAAAATCTCGTCCATTAAATTCAAGAATATTCTCTGCATTGTACAAAGAAATGGGAAGTGAACATGAACATCTTCTTTTACACTGCAAGGTGCAATGGCTGTCAAGAGGGAATATTTTAAAAAGACTTATTGAAATGAAGGATGAAGTTTTAATGTTCTTAGACCAACATCATGACGGTCAAGGACAGAATGGCTAGGGATGTAATGTTTGAATTCAAAGACAGTTTTTATGATGTCAATTGGTTAATCAAGATTGCCTACCATTGTGACATTTTTGATTTTTTGAATAATTTAAATCTGACATTACAAGGTAGCAATGTAACTGTATTTAAAGTGCAAGAAAAGGTGGAAGCTGCAACAAAAAAAAAAAACTCAATTTATGGTCCCGTCGTGTGGAAGCAGGGAATTACAAATCTTTTACAAAGCTAACAGAATTACAAAAAAGAGTATAATATGAGTTTCCATGCCGGATGAAATTTCAGCTGTTATCAAGGAACATATGCTGGACTGCAGGCAAGTCTAAAGGAATATTTTCTCCCAATCAACAAAAGCATGGATAAGGAACCCTTTTACAGTGAACGCAGAATCTGAGACAGAATTGCCAGATCCAGATATTGAATCTATAATTGAACTGTCATGTGATATGGCACTCAAAGACATCTTCAACACAATACCACTGATGGATTTTTGGCTGTCTTGCCATCAGGAGTATCCAGTTTTAGCAGAAAAAGTGATAAAATTTCTAATGCCTTTGGTCACAACCTATAGGTGTGAAACAGGCTTTTCAACACTGGTTTTTCTAAAAAATAAATATAGAAACTGATTGGAAGATGAACCGGATTTAAGAATGAAGTTATCTTTTCCTCCAAACCTGAAGTTTCTAGTTAATAAACAACAGTATCACACTTCTCATTAATAAATTACTTGGCTTTAGTTTAATTTCTTTATATTTTTATAAGAGTAAATGCTTCTTTATTATAATAATAATAAATGAAAACTCTATAAACATTCGAATCTGTTTTATTTTACCTACTGGCCATAAAAATTTTAGTGGGTCACAAAGATGAGATGAAGTATTAAAATAACCGGGCCACGGGGAAAAAAAAAAGTTGGGAAACCTTGCCCTATACATCAAGGACATCTTTTTCTCCGGTTTTAACATCCACTCTCCCCACCCTTGGCTAACTTTTATATGGAGACTTTTGAAGAGAAAGCCTTAAACTCTGCCCCACAAAAACCAACCATTTGGCTTCGCTATGTAGATGATGTATTCGCTAATTGGCCACATGGCTCCGATGCACTCCTCTCCTTCTTAACACACTTAAACAACCAACACCCCAGAATCAAATTCACCCTGGAAGAGGAAAAAAAAAACAACTGCATTCCTTTCTTAGAAACACTAGTCACCCGCCAGCCTGATGGAACCTTGGTTTTCTCAGTATATAGAAAACCCACCCATACATTCACCAACAATCCCCCCCACACCCTCACAACAATATGGAGTCATTAAGACACTACACAACAGGGCTAAACTTATCTGCTCGAATGACAATGCCCTAATCACAGAACTAAACCACATTCTCAACACTTTCTCAGCCAATGGCTACCACCCCCCCCCCAAATCCAAAAAATATTGAACCCCCCCTCACAACAAGGAATACTCTAAATCCATCACCATACCCTATATCCAAGGGACCTCGGAAAACATCCCTGATCCGCTCTATTAAAGACCCCCCCCCCCCCAGACCTACCTGGTGTAAGCTGTCCTACTTTGGCCAAACAGGCAGGACAGCAAATATCAGAATTTCAGAACACAAGGACTACATCCGGTTTCACCAATACAGCCACTCTGGTCTTGCTGACCATGCGCTGGATACCTGCCATAGAATACGGTGGAAGAAAGCCAGGATAATACACCATAGCAAATGCTTTTCATGGAATCAACTTCAGCCCTAAGAAACGATCTAAACCTCAACAAATTTGGCTGCATGAGACTTTCTCAAATTTGGGAAACCTACATCAGAAGACCTTCAGCCCAATCGCCCCAAAATACCAACATTGCCCGCTAGAGGGCACCATCAGGACTTTAGGAGAAATAATAGCTTCAGACTTCTTCCTCATTTACTGTTTTATTGTGCCTGCGTGCACGTGTCTTGTTCTTAAGTTCATGAAAATGGCAACGTGACGTTGCCGAAATATTGAAATATATTAAAATTTATTTGAACGTATATCCTAGTACGTTGTAATTTCTTTAAATTATATAGTGAAAATGCATAACCAACATCTAAGCCTTTCCACGAGAATTTCTACACTAGTGTCCTGCATCAGTGAGAAAACATCACTATCAACAATAACGTAGTCAATCAGACTTTTCTTATTCCTTGCCTCTTCTCTCTATATGAATTTGTGCACATTTTTATGTTGCAACATTGTGTTAGTAATAACCAGTCCATCTTCTGAGTAGAAATCCAACAGTATTAGTCATTATTATTAGCTTTGTTCAAATTTCTCCAAATTTTCCCCAAATATTTCTGTATGTCCGATAATCATTTCTTACTCAGCTGTTTAGATCCCCAACAAGAACCAACTTTTCTTTTTTCATTGTGTCAGTTGCTTTCTCTAAAGCCTCAAAAAATTCCTCCACTTCTACCTTAGTAGAACCTTCTGTGGGAACATCGGCACAAGTAAGTCTCATTGTCCAGTTCCCCATTGTCATATCTGCCCACATTATTCTACTTGGTATTGCCTGCCATAATAAATGTAGTTTAATCCTTTATCCAAGTGTAAGCAAACAAAGTTTGTGCCTGAAGTATCTTCAGGACTGAGGCAACTAGTGGTAAAGGTGGACCAAACTTTCATCACTCCTTGTCTTAGTATCTCCCCTAATGCAAAGCACATCTCTTTGCAGACATGTATAATGTTATGCATTAAGGGAAGGGCCACTACCCAGACCAGTTTCAACCTTTATTGAGGTCTCGTGAGTGGGAGCCAGAGGTGGTAATACTAAGGTAGAAGCAATGGGGAAGTCATATTTACCTATACAAGTTGCCAAAAGGTGTCTAACCTTATTATTAAATTACTCTGGATTTAGAGAAAGATGTTGAAAGTTTTTTTCCACTTGGTTAGACTATAATAAATTTAGTTTAATCCTTTATCCAAGTGTAGGCAAACAAAGTCCTGAAGTATCTTCAGGACTCAGGCAATATTGCCTGCCATTCAAGAAGATTAGCCTCACATTTAGTCTTGAATGCTATAGCTACTCCTTTTTCCTGATTATTCTTGTCTGAACATAACATTTTGTATTTATTGTTCAGAAAGATCTCACCAGTTTTTATATATATATATATATATTTTTTTTTGTTTCAGTCATCTCTATTAAGTTGATCTGGTACTTATTCCCATGTAGAGGCTTAAGTGCTGTGAGGACATCATGTTGGAGGCTTAATGGATTGTATACAGCACTCAGAAAGGATTAAAACAGAATTTAATACTTCCTATATTTCATCTCAGTCACTGAGACATCTTCAAGGACAGATTAAACTCCTTCCTCAGTCAACCTCAACACAGCCTACATCCATGAATCCAGTTTACGATGGAAAAGGAAAAGAACAATTGTTTACCCTTCCCAGACACCTTAGTTACGCACCTTCCCAATGGTACACTTTCCTTTGTGGTATATAGAAAACCCACGCACACAGGCAGATACATTCACAAACTCTCCCACCACCACCCCGCTCAACAATATGGCATTATTAAAACTCTTACCAAGAGAGCCCACAATCTTTGTTCCAGTGGAACTGCCCTTACAACTGAGCTTGACCACATACACAACACTTTCCTATGGCTACAGCGATCACAGTATTAAAAATATAATCAGGTCCTCACCCATTCCCCGGTCTTATCTTCAGAAAGAGTTTAGAATTGCTGTCACTATACCCTATATCCATGGCACATATGAAAAAATAGCCAAGATTTTAAAAAAGTACAACCTACACACAGCAAACTTGCTACCCTTATCTGCTCTACAAAAGATCAGCTCCCTCCTCTCTCAGTGCCCAGAGTCTATAAAATACCCTGTTCCTGTAAACTGGCATATTTTGGACAGACAGGCAGATCAGCTACTATCTGCTTGGAGGAACATAAGTCATACATCTGCAACCACGACTATGGTCAGTCAGGCCTGGCTGACCATGCCTTGGATACAACCCACAGGATCTCATGGAAAAAACCACCAAGCTCCACCACAGCAAATTCAAAAAAAGAGAGACTATTCTTAGAATCAGCAACAGCTCTTAGGAATCAACCAAATCTTAACAAATATGGTTGAATTAAGCTTCCTAAGATTTGGGAAACGCTTATCACCAGAGGTCCCACTTTACATTCCAGGCCACCTACAACAGTCCTTAGAGGGCGCTCCACCTAGACAGAACTTTAGTGTCACCCACGTGGTTGGGCTTAGTATTGTGTGTTATTTGTATTTATGTTACATTCGTTTTTTTGTAATCTCTGAAGATGTCTCAGTGACTGAGACGAAATATAGGAAGTATTAAATTCTGTTTTAATCCTTCCTGAGTGCTGTATACAATCCATTGAGCTTCCAACATGAGGTACTTATCCAATTCCTCAGATAGCTCCATGTTGATAGTACTGATCTTGAACTCTGTTGATGTTGAGTTGGGATGTATTTCAGGATTTGTTCCAGTAGCTGACTTTTTTGCTTTTCCTGTCAAAAACAACATTGTGGTTTAAGCCAATAAGAATATAATTTGGTTGACTAAATCTCAAATTGCCAGTCCATCCTCATTCATTCAGTATCCAGGTAGATACCTAACAGGGTGGTCTGTGTGTAGTACAACCTACACACAGCATTATCTTAGACCTGCCTCTAAGATCTAAGACAATCTTAGAATACATGCTTCCCAAATTTGGGGCAGTCTGATGCACTCAACTTTGTTGAGGTTTGAGAAGTTTTTTTTTAGAGTTGATGCTGATTCAAGGAATAATCTTTTGTAATTGTACTTGCTGTGGTGTAATAAAGTGGCCTTCTTCCAGCAAGTCTTGAGTGGAAAATATGCAACTGCAAGGGACCTGGTATACTCCGGGTAGGTCTAGGGAAAGTGGTTGGTGTTTGGTGGAGCAGATAAGAGATGCTAATTTCTTATGTGGTTTGTAACTACTTGTGATGTCATATTTTTTAGGATTTTTGTTAATTTTCGGATATACCTGGGATATGTCGAATGGCGATAGATTTAGAGTAATCTCTGCTATGAAGGGGTTGTGGTCAACTGGTTTAATATTTTTTGGGGGTTGTAGCCATTTGCCAAGAAGGTGTTAATGATATAGTTAAGTTCAGTAGTTAGGGGCACTGTTAACTGAACTGATTAATTTTGCCCTATTATATCAGATTATACCTCACACAACAGTATAATCCCATACCATTGTGTGTGTGTGTGTGGGGGGGGTGATTGCTGGTGAATGTATCTACCAGTATGTGTAGGTTTTCCGTAAACAGAGAAAGCCTGGGATCCATCAGGCTGGCATGTAATCAAAGTGTCCAGGAAAGAGAGACTGTTGTTTTCCTTTTCCAAGGTAAACTGGTAAACTGGATCCTGGGGTTTGATTGTTTAAGTGTGTCAAAAAATTGTGGAGTGTATCCAGGCCATGCAATCAAATGGCAAACACAGTGGTAATAGTTGAGGTGTAGAACAATTAGTATGAGCACCTCACAATAAAGTTTTTATAATTCCAGACTTCTGTGATGGATGGTAAGCCAACTGCTGTTTGAATTAGCATTCAATGAAAATAGGCTTTTTATAAACGGAAGTAATTAATTTATCTGGTGACCATAGGAGTAGAATATCTAAAAACGACAATATTAGATTTATGGGACCAGATAGCAAAAAACATATGCTATCTGGTCCCATAAACAAACCCAAAATGAAGGCTGAGAATGTATGGACGAGAAAATGATGTCTTCTATATGTTCCAAATAAAAGTTAGCAAGTGCAAGCAAGAGTGGACCTCCTATTGCAGTTGCTACAACTTAACTTATTTTGACAAAATATCCAGAGTGCATAACAAAGTGGCATAATTTCACTATATTCCTATGGAAATGCTTCTGAAAGTAGATGTAGTGTATCCTCAAGAGGATATATTTGTAGGGAGAGAGATTCTATACTAAAGCTAACCATTATATCAGCAGGACGTAATGAAAAAATTTTCATTTTATCTAGAAAATTGGAAAAATATTTTTATGAATGAGCAGGAGATGCCAATCTGAGCATTCAACAGGTGTGCTAAAAATATGGCTATTCAGTTAGTAAGTGAATCTATGCAGTTGACAATTGGACAAAGAGGAATGTCTTTCTTATATATGTTAGGTAAACTATAAAATCTAGTGGTTCTAGCAAAATAAGTTTTTGTATGGTCTCTATTGAGGCTTAAAACTTCATCTAGTAATGAATTCAGGTTTCTGAGTTGTCTGTTAGTGGGATTGTAATTCATTTCTTGGTATGCTGAATTAACTATTAATATGAGTCTTATTTCTGATCTCCAGAATTATATTATTTCAACTCTAGACCCTCAACTTTCCAATATACTTCTCACTGCATGTAAATGTTCTCTGTGCTGTTCATTTACTAAACACTCCCTTGCCACTAAGCAAAGTGCAACCTTTTAACTGAAAGTGAAATCCTGATTCTTTCAAAAGGACATGATTTCTCCATAATTCCTAAAAGGATACCTTTACTTAAGATTTGCTTTTCAACACTGAATGGAACTTATTCACACTATCCAGTGAGAATACTAATAAACTTCATTTGGAAATTTCATTCATCCTAATGAAATCCAAGTTTCCACTTACAAGCAATCTCTTTAGCTGAAATGGAAGCATTACAAATCCTTAAGATGCAACAGTCATCTCATAATTACTAAGTCTGACAAGAGGAACACTACAGTAGTTATGGATGCTGCTTATTATAAAAGAAACATCACTCTTTTATAACGTGATCAATCAACATACCAAGAATTCGATTATTTTTCTTCTCAAGTATTCTGCAATTGAGCAGGTTCTTCTTTTAGTGGCAGAAACTTTCCCTCCACTTTTCTTCTCTTCCACAGAACAGAAACTCTTCTGGTCTGAGCCTTCTCTTTCAAGGTTGTGTACCCGTCTCCATTCAGCATGTCATCTACTATTGTTTTCCTTACTCTTCCTCTGGGTCTTTTTCACTCTATTTTTCATTCGATGGCATTTCTGATGATTCCATTCCCTCTCAGAATATGTCCGATCCAGTTTCCCTTGCTTCTTTTTATCCTCCTTAACAGACTTCTTTCTTCTTTTACTCTTTCTAAGACCTCTTCATTAGTTATTTTATCTGTCCATTTGATTTTTTCCATCCTTCTCCAAATCCACATCTCAAAGCTTTCCAAAATCTTAATTTTTTCTTTCTTCAATGTCCAAGTTTCAGCTACATAGAGGACAACACTCCACACATAACATTTTATTAGTCTTTTCTTTAGGTTTCTATCATTTTACTTCTGAATAAATTCCATTTTCTATTAAAGGCAGCTCTTCTCATCACTATTCTTGCTTTTATGTCACTTTTACATCTTCCATCACTGCTAATAACACTTCCTAGATATTTAAATGTCTTTACTTGATTCAATTTTCTCCCATTTATTCTGATATCCATATTTGCCTCTTTCCTTGCTATTTTCATTACCTCTGTTTTTCTGATGTTAATTTTCATTCCATAACTGATACAGAATTCCAGTAATCTGTTCAACAGATGTTGTAGTCTTGTTTCAGTATTTGATAATAATGCCTTGTCACCTGCGTATCTTATTGCAAATGTCTGTCTATTCAATTACAATCCCGCTAACAGACAACTCAGAAAACTGAACTCATTACTAGATAAGGTTAGGCTTCAATAGAGACACCATAGAAAAACTTAACTTATTTTGCTAGAACCACTAAGTTTTATGTTTTACCTAAGGTACATAAGAAAGACATTCCTCTTCATCCAATTGATATAGAATCTCTCTCTCTCTCTCTTCACAAATGTTCCTCTTGAGGATATACCACATCTATCAGAAACATTTCTACAGGATAATGAAATTATCTGACTTTGGCATGAATTTTGGATATTTTATTTATCAAAATAAGTTGTATAGTCAAGCTGAAGGAACTGCAATGGGAAGTCTACTCTCACCTGCAATTGCTAACTTTTAGAAGAATTTGGGCTCATTATATTATTATTATTATTAAGAGAGACCTCCAGGGAGTCAGAGACTGATTGAGGGAGGCCACATCCTACACACACCAGCTGTCATACTTATTCTTAAATTCATTCAAACTGCTTGCACTCACAACATCCAATGGTAACCCATTCCAATCACGCAGCACCCTCTGAGAGAAAAATCTAGCCTTTACACCCTTCTTGGCGGCCTTCATTCTCAGCTTCCCTCTCGTCCTTTTCTCACCCTCCATAAACTGAAAAATTCCATCCACTGAAATCTTGTGTGACCCTTTCAGACATTTGTAAGTCTCAATCGTATCACCCCTCTTTCTCCTGTTTGCTAGTCTGCAGTCTACAAATTCTCAATCTGGCTTCATAATCAGTATTCCAGAATCCTGATATCATTTTTAACATTCTCCTTTGTACTCTCTCCAATATATCAGAATCACAAAGGAAACCAGGAGACCAGACCTGTGCACAATAGTCCAAGTGAAGTCTTATCAAGGCCTTGTAAAGAGGCAAAATAACATCCTTATCTTTACATGTGAACGTTCATTTCAGTATTGCAATTATCTTTTGAGTTGTATTTGCAATCTTTGCCAAATGGCTCCTAAACTTCAACTTCCTATCTATTAACACTCCAAGATCCCTAGCCTCATCAGTTACTTCTGGCGTAATCCCACCAATATAATATGACATTGGATATCTAATCATGCCAAAGTGAATGACTTTACATTTACTGACATTGAACTGACACCCATTTTCCAATGCCCACAATTCCAGTCTATTCAAATCATTCTGCAAAGACTGCATATCAGCAGAATTCCTGATTACCCTATCTATCTTTGCATCATCAGCAAATAACTGTATGTCGCTTGTCAAATCCTCCCCAATATCATTAATGTACAAATTGAATAACAGTGGACCAAGCACTGATCCTTTGGTATACCACTTTTTTTTTTTAATTAATTAATTTATTTATTAATCTTTGTACTGGTTATCACTTCCTTGTGGTCCAAGGTTTAAGGTAACCACTTGTTACCTTAAACCTTGCAGGCTCACATCCCCCGTATACCACTTTTTGATATCTGTCAGTCAGCCATCCTCTTATCCATGCTAATATTGTATAACCCAAACCTATTTTCTCCAATTTATGCAGCAGTCTGCTAAGCTGTATTCTGTCAAAAGCCTTAGCAAAATCCAAAAGTATCATTTTCTAGTTCAATGGTAGCATTGTTATAGAATGTGAGCAAGTTGCTAAAACACGACCTTCCCATGTTGTTCATTGCAAAGTAGAGATTCACTGTCAACCCATTTCTGAATGCAGGGCCCTAATCAATTTTTCCAAAATCTTTTACTGATACTAATTGGTCGATAGTTGGATAGATCGGTCTTTGCATCACCATTGTGCAATGGAATTACCATACATTCCTTCCATTCTTGCGGAATCTTCCCTGTTCTGATATTCATATTAAACATTCTGGTCAAAGGAATAGCCAGTTCAGCTGAACATGCTTTTAGCACACATGCTGATATTCCATCAGTCTCTATTGCTGAATTCTTATTCAGTTTGTGCAACAGCTCTAATACCTCGGCTTCACACACCTGTGTTTCTTCATCTAGTGAAGAGGTAACAGTGAGCTCAATGTTGCATTATATAGCCGTTTTTGCTATATGGCTCCATAATGAAGCCACATTACCTATTTTATTTATTTATTAATTAATCTAATATAAACAACATACATTCCATTAATTAAATTTATTATGAAATTAGAAAAAAAAGAATTGTCCTTTTTAGATATTCTACTCCTCTGCTTACTTTTAGGTGAATTAATTACTTTCGTTTATTGAAAGCCTACTTTTACTGGATATTATATAGCCGGCTCACCATCCATCACCGAAGACTGGAGTTATAAAAATTTTATTGCGACATAGTCATATTATTTGTTCTACACCTCAACTATTACCGCAGGAACTCTTAAACATCAAATAATATATGAAACTCAATAGCTTCTCAGAAAGGACCTTGAAACAGCATTCTAATTCCTATAATCCTAGCTCAGATAATAAGGAAACAGTACATTGAGTTCCAATCCCATACATTTCTGGCATCTCGGAACCCATGTCCAGAATTATTATGAAATACAATTTAGTAGCTACTTTTTGTCCTATCAACAAATTATTAGCATGGTTTCCATCTTCAAAAGATGGAAGCCATGTCATATCAGTATTTCCATAATTCCTAAGAAATACAATTCAGTAGCTACTTTTCTTCCTACCAACAGATTATCAGCATGGTTTCCACCTTCGAAAGATAAATGGTCTCCTCTCCCAGATGTCTACCAAGTTCCTTGTGACTGTCATCGTTCTTACTTTGGACAAACTGGAAGATTTGTAGAAAAGTGAATTCAAGAACACTAATTTTACATTAGCAACAGTAAATCTGAGAAATCTGGCTTGGAACAGCATGGAATAGGCTGACTACAATCTCCTATGGTCTGAAAAACGCTCATGACATAAATGTTGGTATAAATTTGAATGTTTGTTTAACACTTTGAGTCCTATCGATGTAAATATGCATTGATCGCGTGTGAACCCAAAATCCCATCAATGTATATTTACATCGCTAAATGAAAAATTCTTTTATCAGACTGTACTGTACTTAAATTTGAACCTTCAGCTTCATTATTCATAAGGATGGTTGACTCATCAATTAAAAAAGGGAATTTACATTAGTATATCGTAATGCCTGCCCATTGGTTGCATCAAGTATGATCGCAGGTGTTCACGTTTATGTTACATCATGTCATCATACCTCTGGCTGCTCCAATCTAAACAATATAAGGGATTCACGACTCTCTTCTTGTGACCTGAGAGATCAGTTTAAATTTCTCTATCACCATGGATAGAAAAGGACCCAGTGGTGCCCAAAGCAGGGGTGCAAAAATGGTTCTTGAGTAAATGCGAATTAGAACAAATGCTCGAGGAAATATTGATAACGAAGGATCTGAATTAGATGATTGGGCAGAACAAGAGGAAGCAGATTTCCCCACAAATGTAAGCTCTGAGTCAAGTGACAGTGATGCAGAACTTTGAATGAGGGATGAACAAATTCGAGGCCGTTCAGCAAGTCATGTTCGCAATCACACGTGAGGTCATGCTATATGAGTATCGGGGTGAAGTGGCAGTCAACAACAAAATGATGCACAGTTGAACTGGAAAAATGAGGATACTATGCAAGACACCTTTTTCATCAGTACCTGGTGTATCTTATACATCCAACACTAATGAAAATTTATCCCCTTTTCAAGTTTTTGAAATATTCGTAAATAACATTGTTATTTACGAATATTAACAATATTATAACATTGTTATTATTAATAACAATGTTATATCTGATAAGAAAACTGAAACCAACAGATATACTGCACAACAACTTGCAGCAGAAAAAGAAAAGGGCCATTACCTAAACATTCAGTCTTCTCAAGATGGAAACTGTTACCATATCCGAAATGAAACATTTTCTGGCAATTATTTTGCACATAGGCCTTGTTAGGAAACCCAGAATTAGAGATTACTGGTCTATCAAACTTGTTTGTGATTCAAAATTTGCCTCTTCCCTCCGGATATCTCGCTTCTTTTTTATTGAGATGAAGGACAATGAGACACATTCCTAGGGGAAATCCTGGACATGACCCTCTGTACAAACTTTGTCCAGTGTTCAATAAACTTCTCAATGATTTTCAAACTTTCTACACTCCAGATGAAGAACTGACTGTTGATGAAGGGATTTGTGGCTTCACAGGAAGAGTACACTTCAGAGTATTCATAAACGGGAAACCTGAGAAATATCACATGAAACCTTTTGAGCTGTGTGAGCAGAAATCTGGAAATATGTGTACAGCTAAAGTCTATACAGGGAGCACTGATAAGGAAGATTTCAATTCTGCTTTCAATCTTGTGGACAGACTCGCAAATCCATATTACAACAGAGGCTACACTACCTACATGGATAGATTGTTTTCAAGTCCAAAATTCTCTGATCCATTTATGGCAAAATGGCACCAAAGCTGTTGGGACAGTTATGCCAAATAGATGTGAAATGCCAAAACAGGCTTTCCAACAAAAACCGAAGAAAGGAGAGCAAAATCAAGATGATGAGAACACCTACTAGCAGTGAAATGGAGGGATTTGAGATGTCTACATTCTGTCCACCAAACATACTGAACTGATGAGATAGTGGAGACTGATGTGAGAGGACAGCACCAGAAGAGAAAACCAGCTGCTGTTGCTGACTACAATAAATTCAAAGTTGGAGTGGATCATAGTGATCAGTTGTTGTCATATTACTCCTTCCATCGCCGTCAATTGAAATGGTGGAAGAAACTATTCATCCATATCCTAGATCTCACAACAGTGAACTCATATATATACATATAACAAAACCCACAGGAATATCTGACTACAACAATATGTTGAAGCAGTAGTTGAAGATTTTGTGATATCAGCTGGACTAGACGATGATGCTGAAAAATCTGCAGCTCCTCAGGAAAGTGGACGTCTAATTGAAAGAAATCGTTTTCCATATGTGATTCCTGTCACTCCAGGAAGTAAAGGAAGAAGAGGATAGAGGAAATGCAAATTGTATGCAGAAAAAGTAAAACGAACATCTGGAGTAAAGAAAGTACACAACTGTATACTGCAAGCAGTGTGACGTCCCACTTTGTCTAGGAGGGTGTTTTGAAGATTTCCACACCAAGGAAAGATACTGGCACATGCACTGATGTATACAACAGTCCATATTTCATTATTTTACTACATATTTCTAGCAATTTTTGTGTTCTAATCATCTGCATTCTCAACATTCATATTGCAATATTTATTTATTAAACAGTATTGTGCTTATATAATGAACAATCCTGGTTGCAGATACTAAAAGGTAACTGAATATTACCCAAAATTATAATTTCATATAATATGCCTTGCATTTCAAAAACTCATCATCATCAAATTCCTGATATGTACCCTTAAGGGGGTGTACAGGATATGATAGTACTACATGAAAAATTACATCATTACTACCTTCCTATCTACAATTTTCCTCAAAATCAGTCTATTACTTGTCAAGACTTCAATATTATCAGATCTTATATTTCTATCATCTAAGGCATTTTGTACTGTATCAATCCACCTATATCTTGATCTTACTCTGGGTCATTTTCCTGCCAAACCTGACAGAGAAGACTTGTTTTGCTAATCTTCCCTAGCCCATTCTGTTCAAGTGACCATACCACCTGAGATTAGCTCTGCTAACGCATTCCTGGCTGCTGACAATGTCAATTTCTTTCCTAATATCCTCGCTTTTAATATGATATTGCCATTGATGCCATCTGTTCACGCCCCCCCCCCCCCAATCTTTCTCAGGACTCTCATATCTGCAGTCTCTAGTCTTTGGTCAAGTGTTTTACTTCCGACCCAGCTCTCAGATCCATATGTTAAAACTGGTTTGAACACTGTCTTGTATACAGCTAATTTGGTGTTCCGACTAATTTCTCTCTTATTCCATATGAATCTATCAATTGACTTCTTACCATACCAGCTTTGTTGATTCTGTTGTCTATTTCCATATTTAATTTACCATCTTCACTAAAAATCGTGCCTAAGTAGCTGAAATGTTTTACTTGTTCCACAGGTTCCCCATTCAAAACACAGTTGACATTTTCAACGATTCTACATATTTTCATTGTCTTTGTCTTTTTATTGCTGACCTTCATACCATATCTATTACAACAGTTATTCAGTTTAGTCAGGGAATCTTGCAAACTTGTAGTGGATTTATTCAGAAGTATAACATCGTCTGCATAAAGCAAAAGAGCTGACATTAACATCTCCAATTCTGATATCATGTTTAATACCACTTTCCTTCATAATGTGATTCATATAGATAACGAATAACAGAGGGGATAATGCACATCCTTGTCTCACACTAGATTTAACATTAAACCATCTTCCTGTCTTCCTTCAATTCCAACTACTGACTTGCGACTCAAATAAAGACTAAGTATTGCTTGATATAATGCCCATTCACACCATATAACTGTAGCGTATTGAATAGCTTCTCTCTTGGCACCTTGTCATATGCCTTTTCCAAATCCACAAAACTTAAATACAGATCTTTGTTATATTCCCATGATTTCTCCACTATTTGTCGTGGAGATCTGATCCTGACAGCCTGTATTTGGCCTGAATCCAGCTTGTTCTTCACCAAGCTTTTCTTCCACAATTCTTCTCAACCATTTCTCAAGTATACCGGCATAAATCTTGCCCTGAACATTCGGTAGGGAAATATCTCTGTAATTCTCGCATTCAGTTTTATTTCCCTTTTTATATATGAGTACTATTACAGCTCTACTCCAATCATCAGGAATTTGTCCCTCTGCCACTGTAAGACTTTTATATCACCATACTTCAACATTTCTGATTGAATATCATCTACTCCTGCTGTCTTTCCACATTTTAAGCCTTTGATGGCTTTTTCTACTTCAAGCATGAATATGTATTCCTGACTGTATGCTTGTTGAGTATTTTTTACCACTCTGCTATCACTGCTTGTTTCATTTAGCAATTTTTCGAAGCAATTACTCCATAGTTCAAGGATATCCTTTTCTCCCATTTTCATGTCACCTTTATCATCTCTAACTCCTTTTATAGCACTCTTTCCTCCATTTCTAAGCTTCTTCAACAATCTCCAGAATATCTTACCACCTTCTTGATATTTATTTTCTATGTTCTTGCCAAAGTCCTCCCATGACTTTTGTTTAGCTAGTTTTACACAGTGTTTAGCTTTCTTACATTTGTCTTTGCATTCTCTAAGAGCACAAGCTGACTTATATGCCAGGAACTTTTGATATGCTGCATTTCAAAAACTGAATGGATAATTCAATAATATACCACTCGACTTTTATGGGCCAATAGTTGATAATTATAATGATATACACCCCCTACGTAACATGATATTTTCATCATAATAATAACACAAAAGTTATATTTATAATTTTCATTATTTATATAACATCTAAGCAATATTTTGACTGAATTTGTTGAATTTTGAACACTAAAGGAGTATATATAAGTAAAAACTAATAAAAATTAATTTTTTATTTTTTTCAAAAACCTTGATTTCTTGTAACCCGTTTCTGTAGCCCATACCACATGTATAACTAAAATTTTTGTTCCAATTAATTGTCAAAGATGCTAAACTAAAAGACAAAAAATAATTATTGGGATATTCCATAGAAATACTGTTTTTTAGATAAAGCTAAAAATGGTCATGACACAGGTCCTAGTAGGTCTAAGACTGAAAGTGTTAAAGCATCTAGGGTTTATTTTGCCATCCAAACTTAAATCGCAATGATTGTCTCTCTCTATATGGAAAAGTCTTATTCTAATCACACTTTTTTTTTTTTAAATAGTTAATGAATAATTAATATTGCAGCATTCCTTCAGTAATATAATTTCATTGTTTTATGACATCATTTGGCTCTTACTTTTTCAAATCAATCCATAGTTTGCATTCTATTTTGTAATTAATTATTATGACCAGCAATGATTGTATGATATTCAAGTTCAAATATATAGCCTTAAATAAATTGTATTACTTATTCCTTGTGTTTTTCATGTTAGTTTAAAGAAACCTATCATGCCACAAGTATTGTTAAATCTTGAATGAGAGAGAACTTTTTCTAAATTATTTCATCCAGATCTAACAAGTAACAAAATTCCAGGAGCAATATTTGTACATTAATAAAATTAAAGTTGATTGTGAATTATCGATAAAGTTCATAGCTTAAATATTTTCCTTATGCCTTGTACTGTTATTAGTTCTTGTGAAGTTATCAGAACTTGAAAATATGTAAGGATTATATTAGTGTGCGAATATCTGAGTTATACTACTAGCGAACTAAGCAGATTAGGAATGAAGGCCTCAGGCAGTCATGTCCACAAGGACTGAATTGCACGTGGAAGTTACCTGTACATTCTAGAAGGAGGGATAGCACTGGGTGCAAGAAAATTTAGGTGCCAAGAAAAAAAAAAAAAAAACGTGACATAAGAGGTGGAACATCGCGACAAAGATATATAGAGCTGGGCGATGCAAACTCGGAGCCTTTTCTTCCTTTTTTCCCAATGTGCTGGTCATCTAGTTCCGGAGTTCCCGTGGACAGTGGTAGGAGTATGATCGAAGCAAGCAATGTCGGTAGGCAGCCCGGCAGAAATCCAGTTCGAGTACAGACCTCGGCTGTGCGGAAAATATAGCGCAGACTGAGAAGTTATGCAGGACCACTTGATCCGATCGTGGCAGACCAGATTTGCATGCACCGAAGGAACTGAGTCGTGACAGAACCAGCAAGTCCGTTTTATTAGGAAGAGTTATGCAGATGTAGGATCAACAAGACCCAGACATCCTACAGATGATCAAGGAGGAAGCCAAGGAATTCCAGTATCCCCGGTAAAGTAGAATCTTATTCAATTTACTTGTGTACTGAGAAGAGTAATAGGAGTCTGAGAAAAGAACTGATTAGTTACTAGATTTACAGTGCGTGACAGGACTTCAGAAAACCAGAATCATAACGGGGAGCCGTAAACTTATAGGATTGAGAATTATAAGGAATTGTGTTAAATGAATTATAGCATGTATAATCTGTTAGTTCCTAGTTCTGAGAATTGTTGAATGATTAGCTGGAAATGTTAAGCAATTAGGAGTTTAAACTTAGCTTTATAAGAGATATAGAATTGTGTAATGAGATGTAAAGAATGACCTGGAGATGTTTTGTTAACTAACGTTAGCCTGCTTGATAGCTTTAGTTTTTAACCACATAAATGTTGCTATTTGTATCTTACTAAGTAAGATACAAATAGCACACTAAGTGTTCTATGAATAAATCCATTTTTTGTCAATTAAATAGCCTGCCTGATCTTGGTCTCAAATGCACCACTCATGCAAATTTGAATGTGTGCGAAATTAACATTTAAAGATAGCTACGACTGCAGAGAAATTTAAGATTTGCATGGCATTAAAGTTTTGAACAGAAAATATAGATTTAAGAAATAGTGTGCATTTCTGATTGCTAGATCCTTGACAATGAAATTTCCTCTTGTCTAGAATTTTGGATAATACAGCATAATCAAATAAATTTTTCCTAAATTTGAAGAAGGATTAGCACTAGAACTGAAACAAAGGAATTGGCTCTTGCCAGAGTAAATCCCTTTGTCAGCTAAGTTTGCACACTATCAGTAAATTAAGTGGTGGCCAAGAATTGATTGCGCAACTGAGAAAAAATTAATTAATAGATAAGAAACGTCTTATAGAAGAACTACAAGTAAAATTAAAGCATAAGATCAATGATATAAATACATACAATATTTTACAGCATCTCTTGTGAATGATGAAGATATTAGGAAGGAATCTGACATTGTTAATATTTAGGAATATGCCTGATCTAAGGTGCAAGTGTCACTAAAACAGAGTGGGTGAGGAAAAGTTAGGTTAGCAGAACAGATCTAGGTAGATTTATATATTTAGAAGACCCAAAATATAAGACCTATTTTCAGGATCATAGTATTGTTATACAATAACATGATCCTGAGAGACAGCAGGAGAATTGGAAGGAAAATTGTAGATAGTAAATTAGTATTACTGTAAACATATCACAAAGTGTTACATTATCACAGTATCAGAAGGTATCTCCCACTTAAGGATATGACTATTTTACCACCAGTTGGTGACAGTGATCATGCTTTACTGACCTATGAAGTAGCCAAATATATGGTTGTTTCAATCAAGACAGGTTACGTGCTAAACTACAGATATGGAAATTACGACAAATTAGGAGAATACTATCTTTGGTTCCATGGCATCAGTTGCTAAATGGGAAGCTTTAAAAAGATGCTTGAAATGATGTGAAAGGAATGTCATGAGAATAACAGTGAGACAAGTTATGAAATATATAAAGCTCAGGTCAAAAAAAGTTATGAGTATTGTAGAGAAAGATAAGTTGGAGTATGAAAAGAAATTGGCTGAACAGTGTAAAGGTAACCCAAAAGAAATTTATCGTTATACTTCAAGTAAAAGAGAAAAAGTATGGAGAAGAATAACTTTACTGAATGCAAATGGTTCCTTTATATCAGATGCAAATGTAATAGTTCAATAATAACTACTCACTTCACTAAAATCTATCAACCTGTGCATGTAACATGATGGTGCTACCATCATGTTGGATGAAGAGATAGAGGTGCACAAGCAGGAAGTTTTAGAGCTGCAGCATAAATTGGATAAGAATTTAGCAATAAGGACAAATGGGGTATCAGCATTTATGCTAAAGAAATGTTCAACTAAACTGGCTAGGCCACTGACATGTATGTATAGTATGAGTCTTAGCATAGGAAAGATCCTAAAGAAATGAAAAGAATGAATGATTATCCTAGTGCACAAGGGGAAGGAATGCAAAGACTGATGTGTCTATCAACTCATCAGCATCTCTGCAGTGACTGTGATGATTTTAGAGAAGTTGGTCAGAAATGGGTGAACAAACAGGCTATACTTCACAAGAAAAAAGCATGGTTTATGAGAGAGAGGTCATGTCTGAGCAATTTGCTCATACTTTGAGCTGAGTGTTATGGCTAAGTTGGATAAATAAAATGGATACACTGTGATACTGTTGGACTTTGCTAAATATTTGATAGAATGCCACATGAAAGACACTGTTGCATCAACTGCAGAATATGAGATTGGAATATAAACCATAAGCTTGGATAAGTGAGTGGCTGGTGGACAGGTGTCAGAAAGTTAGTATATGGTGGGTGTGAATCTGCCAGATTTAAGGTGACCAGTCCTTGAACTATCATTGTTTAATCTATATACTATGATGCATAGGACATGGAAGCAATCAGAGATGCTACAAATATACAACACTTACAGGATGATTTGAATAGGCTGGAAATGTAGGCAAACAATATTGGCCATCAATTATTCAATGTTAGTAAGTGTAAAGTTATGCACTCTGGCATTTTGAGCTGTCAAGCACCAATAGCATGCCATATTGGTGGGATTATGCTTGGAATTGGTTGGAATAAGAGACTTGAGATCTTGGAGTTACGAACAGGAAGTTGAAATTCAAAGATAACATGCCAAAAACTGCCAATACAATTCAGATGATAATTGAGATGTTGAAATGAACAGGCTATACATGTAAGGATAGGGGTCGTTTTTTCTCTTTACAAGACCTTGATATGACTGCATCTTTACTTCTGTTCACAGATCTGGCCTCTGGATTCTGAGGAGATAAAGAAGCTGTGGAAAGGTTGCAAAGAAGAGTCACAAAGATAATATTGAGTTTATGGAATGTAGATTATGAGGATAGATTGAAAGTATGTGGATTGCAGACATTGGCAGACAGGATATAGAGGGATGATATGATAGAGATCTAGAAACTTTTGAGAGGGCATTACAGGATATCGGTTGATAAAATTTTTCATTATATGGAAGGTGGGGAGAGGGACAAGGGGAGGGCATCTGTGGAAGTTAAGTTTGCATGCAGTTAAGAAAGGGATGAGAGCTAGATTTTCTTTCATAGAACCATGAATGGAACGGTTTTCTTGTTGCAGTAGTGAGTGCATCTAGTATGAATGAGTCTTTAAAAGGTATGACAGCTAGTGAGGTGATATATGGCCTACCTCGATGAGTCCTTGACTCCCTGAAAGTCTAATAATAATACGTAGGCTGTTCAATAAGTAATAAGACTATATTTATACAGAAAACAGATTACCTTTAATCGTCATCATTTACATGGTCTTTTTCAAAGTAACTACTGTGAGATGCGATGCATTTGTCCCAACGTTGCGTCCACTTCTTAAACACATGTGAGAGTCTGTTTTTTGAGAGTTCTTTCAAAACCGCATCTGCAGCTTTTACACATGCTTTGTTGCTTTCGAAATGGCGGCCTCTTAGTGGTTTCTGGAGCTGAGGAAACAGCCAGAAATCACACGGTGCGGGATCAGGACTGTATGGAGGGTGTGGTAGGATATCTGTGTTGTTCTTTTGCAAAACGTCCACTACACAACCAGCAATATGTGGCCTTGCATTATCGTGGTGCAATAAGAAGCCATTCTTCAGCAATGGATGCTTCCTTTTGACGTGCTTGATGATAATCGCTGCTGTGTTGATCATTGTCTCTGTGATGGACGTTGAAGGTCTTCCCTCACGTTCACGATCTTCCACATTTTGCTTTCCTTCCTTAAAAGTGAAAAACACTTGCCCTCGACATTGCTTCATCGTGGAAAGCTTCGCGTATCATGTTAAAAGTGTACGATGCCAATTTTTGCAAATGCACACAAAATTTAATTGCATAACGCTGTTCCAAGGACGTTTCCATTTCGAAGACTGGTCGCACCTCGTAGGCGCGCCGATGAGCACTTGCGTTCAGTCACGTGACACTCTGGCACATCAGCCCGTATACGCCATCTATCAACCTCTTTTGTTAATACATACAGCAACATTTCTTTATTTCACAGAAATTAATATTGTGATGAGTGGTTTTCGCCACAGTAAAAATAGTCTTATTACTTATTGAAAATTTAATTGCATAACGCTGTTCCAAGGACGTTTCCATTTCGAAGACTGGTCGCACCTTGTAGGCGCGCCGATGAGCACTTGCGTTCAGTCACGTGACACTCTGGCACATCAGCCCGTATACGCCATCTATCAACCTCTTTTGTTAATACATACAGCAACATTTCTTTATTTCACAGAAATTAATATTGTGATGAGTGGTTTTCGCCACAGTAAAAATAGTCTTATTACTTATTGAACAGCCCACGTAGATTCATCCCCCCCCATCTCCCTTTGAGAGCATACATCAAGAATTTGATGAGAGAAGAAAAAATATTTTCTTGTGAAGGATTTTAATTAAATTTATGAAACTACTAAATGAGCTTGGTTGGAATTACTATGTTTTAGAAAGAATAAATTGCATGCAAGCATTTTCCAAACTAAAAATTTCATCATTTGATTTTAGTTGGATTGGTGATCTGACAGGTGTAAATGCAGTTCTCTAAAATTAATTTGGGCATTTTCTTGAAGATGTGAAGAAAGTGACTTCTGAGGATTTTATAATATATATATATATATATATATATATATTTAAACTTCTCTACGGTGAATTGTTATTTTGTATCTGATCATATAACATTTATTCATATCAAAATTATCATATTATATTTTATTTGAACTTTTGGTGAATCGTTTCTCATAAATTTTACTACTGATAAGAATAAAAGGATTTTTTTGAGTGATTTATAAAACAAGATTTTGATTTTTAATTATTTTTTTTTATGTTGCTATTTCTAACAATTTTCTATTTTTAACAATTTTATATATATATTATTTTTAATTTATATTTTTACATAGTTCAGAAATCCTGCTCTAGAGACCAAACATGGAACCTTTTCAAGCCACTTCAGGCCTCCAATAAACAGGGCAGTGGTCTCACATCAGGCAGTGTCATTTATCTCCACCTAATGACAATTGCAAACATCCATGCCCATGGCAGGATTCAAATCCACAGCCTGTTTGTTAGTTGGAGAGTGGTCATACCACATGGCCAACCAGCCTGGCAATTAAGAACAAGACAGAATAAACTGCTTTTATTTTATCTATTCAAGATTCTAGTAAAAATGTGAATTTTAATTTAAGTTAAAAAATTGGGAAAATCTCAAATTGTTTAATATTAATTTTTAACTAAAGCAACCAGAGAAACTTGTTTGTCTACACATAGTGTTATTGTACATACACACACATGCTAGTTTAAATAACTAAAACATGTCTGTTGTAGAAATCTAGACATTAATGTAACTTATTGTTACCCAACTTGCCTCACATATATCTCATTTTGTATTTTTATATTTCCTAATTCATACAGTATCCTTTTACTAAGGATTTTGTTGTGACAATAAATACTGTTTCTTACTCTCAATAAGTATATATTATAATCTTTCTTATCATACTTATTTAATATGTATGTATACACACACACACAACACAGCATATTTTTTATGTAACAATAATAACTATAGCAGTTTGCTAATTATTAAAAATAAAACTGAAAATACATACCTCCAATGGGCAATCAGCAAAATCATGGACAATAAGAACTATTGTGCCTATACGTGTTAAATTGCAAGCCCAAGAAAAGCCCATTAGAAGAATAGTCACAATGTGGTGGACAAACATCTGAAGGAAATCCTAGCATTGGAATAATTTTGAAAATTAAAGAACATAAGAGTTGAGAGTACATCAAAACTGAACTAATAATAGACGTGGAGGATAAAATCATTTAAGCAATTTTTCTTTTAAATTCTTAATATGATACTAGGTAATGCATACTCGCTTACAACACACAAAATATCTAAGATTGAGAAAGCAAGGATTGATAACAGCACATTACCTTACCTATATCTTATCGGTATCTTTTCACTATACAAAACTCTGCGAAATAGTTTGTTGGTGTAAAAATTTAAACTAGTGCTTTACAAACACTATATGCTGTTGTTGTTGTTGAGTCCATTGAAGAGCTTCTAGATATGACCATGGATCTGTAGAACTGCTTTGGCAATCTGTTGACCTTTGATGGAGTAGAGCTTTTCTGTAGGGCAGCAGCAGTTGCTGGACAAGAATAAATATGGACAGGTGTTAGTTCAACTCCTGGACAGTATTTGCATGTTGCATAGCTCTTACTACCATCTGGCTGAATTTTCATGCCTTTAAAATGTTCCATCCTTAGTCTGGTGATGATTATAGTTATTTCTCTATTTTCATTAATTTCACTGATTTCATTCTTCTTCTTGATAGTTTGTTTTACCAATCTTATTTTGGCAACAGAGTTAGCATCAGTTAGTGATAGTGGGTGTAATTTTTGAGATAAGTCTCTTGCTTCTTTGGCTAGTCTGTCTGCTCTTTCATTGCCTTCAATATTTACATGGGCTGGTATCCATCGCAGTGTGCAGTTCTTATTTTTCAAATTTAAGGTTGTTAGTAGTTCATGAATTTCCCGTGCGAGATTTGTTTTTCCATTTTTTAATCCCTCAAGTGCAGATTGTGAGTCGCTGTAGATGATTATTCCTTCTATGTTTATTACTGGATTTTTGAGAGATAGAATTTGAGAGCTGTTTGTATGGCTGTTAATTCACAAGTGAAGTTTGAAGCTATTTTGCCAGCTGTGGTTTTGATTTGCATTTCCTCGCCTCCAGGTAGAGTTAGAAAAAGGAGATTCCCCCCTGAACCTCCTCCTTGGTTGAATGCTTCATCAGATGATCCACCAATGTAGGCAATGACATGGTTTAGATTGCTTAAGTGATGTATAGTGTCAAGTCCTTTTCTTTTCTTGCTGTGAATACTTTTTTGAACAAGGTTTGAGGAGATTTAAGTTTATCATTGTGTTTTTTGGTAGAATAGTGGAGAAGAATGGCTCTTTGCTTATTTCAATGAATAGATGCTCTAAGTCAATCTGTTTTCTAATTTCATGAATCATATTGTAATGTAGATAATCTCTTTAGTATAGATTTTCTTGTCCAGGCATCGAAAGCCCTGAGTGAGATGTGATCCTGTTGGTGGCTCCTGATTCTGTTAGTGAATTTAACTGTGGAGAGTTTTCTTCTGTCTTCTAGCATGTGAAGCCCACATTCTTGTTGAGCTTTTAAATTATTTGTGAATGAGACTGCACCAATGATAATTTTTGCTGCTCTTGATTGTACTCTGTCAAGGTTTTCTTTGGAACCAGTAGAAGCTGGAGCCCAGATTGATGAGGCATATTCCATAGTGGGTCGTATCAGTGCTGTATATGTAGTTTTGAGTGTCATGGTAGCATAAAAATTTCCCCCCCTACTTGGATTGTTACATCAAACTCTGCAGAGAACCCTGAAAATTGCTGGCTAACGGGGCTCTGGCACACTCAATTCCACGAAGAGCATCTGTTCTGATTACAAACTATATGCTGTGAAGATGTAAATTAAATTCAATAACAAGGTAAGATCAATATCATACTACTTGATTATCTCATACATTACAAATAATATCGATATTTCTTCAAAAGTAAACAAACCAAGACCATAACACTCTAAACTTGCTACTTCCTGAAGGAAGGACAGTAGTTGCATATAAAAAAGCAATGTTACATTTGCTTTCTCATCTTTAGCCCAGTGTATACTTATCTTTATTATGCTTTTTACTGATCATTTTAGGGATAAGTATGTTAATGTTGATTTGGCCTATCCTAGCCATCTGCTGAAGAAATGATGGTGGCAGAAACTGCATATTATATCAAGTAAGTAGGTTTGTGTGTATTTTGCAGAGGGGGGAAACCCTTATATCTCAAAGACATGCTATTTTAGCCTTGCAAAAAAATGAATTTCTGTCCATCACAGATGATAATGATGTTTGAATTTTGATTTGTACATAAATGATATATAGTTAGTAATCTGAAGGGAAATATGAGGGGGGAGTACAGATGCTACTGCTAAGCATCATGAGTGTGCAGTTTTCTGCACCAGTTTGACAAGTGGTGCGTGATGAACTGGTTCATTGTTCTGGCTGCTTTTTTGTTAGTGCTTACTAGCAAGTTTGGCGAGTTTGTAATGGCTGACCACAAGGGACAGAGAGTGTGGTGCATGAAATTTTGTTTTCTTCTGCAGCTAAAATTACTGTTATGCTTTTGCAAGCCTTTAAGGACAATGCTTTAGGTAAAACACAGGTCTACAAGTGGTTTTCCCCGTTTGAAAAATGGGAACATGTCAGTTGAAGACCAACCATGATCTGGCCAACCTTCAACAAGCAGAAATGATGAAAACATCGAAAAGATTTGTCAGCAAATCAATCAACAATTTTATCTCCATGGATAAAGAAAATCACGAAAGGGCAGTGATTGAATGATGTGGACAAAGTGAAAGAAATGTTGTTGGAGGCCATAAACAGTATTCCAGTTGAACAGTTCAGAACTGTTTTCAGCAGTGGAAAAAAGTTGGGACAAGTGCATTGAATCACATGGAGAGTACTTTGAAAGAGACTAGAATATGGTATTATAAAATTTAATAAAATAAAATAAAATAATTTCGGTTATTTTTGGGTACCCCTTCATATTCAGTTGTTTGCTGGCACAAAATTGGGTGAGTAACTATTAATCAAGGCTATATAGAGAGTTTGCAGGATTATTTATATAGTCTGTCAGTATGGGCCAAAGATAATGGGTATCAGTTTACTGATGTAAAGTTATGCATTTTGGGATAAACAGATTACCAGCTGTGTACCACAGTGATGGAACTGTACTCCAGGAAATAGATAAACCTAACGATTTAGAGGTGCAAATAGATAGAGATCTGAAGTCATACTGCTCAGGTTGTCACGGTAGCTCATAAGATTACTTGGCTATTGAAGAACACACTAACAAATAGAGATAAGGAAAATTGTTATTCCTCTTTATAAGGCATTGATACATCCACATCTGGATTACTGTGCTCAGGTAGTCTTAGAGTCTTAGTTTCTTAGAGAGATGAGGAAATAGTAAAAAGGATACAGATGTGGGCGACCAAGATGGTAAGTGATCTGTGGAATGCTCCCTATGAACAGGACTTGCAAATTTACAAACTTACTCACCATGATAAAAATGTACTCGCCCAAGACTCCCTAACAAGTCAAAAAAAAAGTTTCATGAACTGATTAGTGGTACTTTATCATCGTTTATAGGAATTTCCTTTGTGTAAGAACTATTCCAGAAGAAATCAATAAATAATGATAACAGGGAGAACAGTAAAAGCAACATTGTTTTTTATATTTTGAGAAATAATTTGTTACATTAATTTTTTTTAAAACTAGAGTTGTCCTTTATATTATGCATATTCTTTTGTGTTTTTTTTAGAAGTTTAAAAAAAATTGTTCAGAAAGTTTTTTGTTTTTTTTTATTAAATATAAAAATATTATTCTGTTTTGTCCATTCTGTAGCTACTCTTTCACTGGCAAAATCGACTCACCACAAGCAAGTGTATTTGTCAAGCCCTGCCTATTAGGATAGACGACTGAGGGTTTGTGGGTTACAGAAGTCTGTTGATAGACAAAAAAGAGGGGATATGATTGAAACATTTAAGTTACTTAAAGAATTTTATAGGATTGATGTGGGGGGGTGGAATAACAACAGGTCATCCCTGAAAGTTGAGTAAAAAAGTGCTTAGTAGAGGATGCGAGGACTAGATTTTTCACTCAGAAAGGGATGAATGAAAGGAATGGGTTGCCAGAGTCAGTTGTGAGTGTTTTATCTGTTGATGGATTCAAGGAAGGTATGTTAGGTAATATGTGAATAGATTGGTCATTAATTTTTTTTAATTAATTAATAATTATTTTATTTTCTTAATCTATCCAACTTATAATTGTTCCTTTGAACTCTAATAACAACAAATAATAACAGTTTATTATTTTGATTCATCTTTTGAATGTAGTTAACAGTATCTCCGGGGTGCTTAAGGGTCAAAACTGTATAACTGAGAGGAGACCTCCACACAGCCTTTAAAGGAATGCAGAGAACCAACCAGGGCTTCTGACCTAATGTCCAATCCTCACCTTCTCGTGGTGCACCCTGTTGGATATCTACCTGGATACTGAACGAATGATGATGGGCTGGCAATTTGGGATTTAGCCGACCAAATTGTATTTTTATTGGCTTAAACCAATATAGAAAATGATGGTACAACATGACAAAATTTCATGCCGGCTGGGCGTGTCGCCCGGTTAAACAAGGCCCCTGTTGTTTTCACCAGGGAACCAGGGCGAACAGCAAAAAGCCAGCTACTGGAACAAATCTGAAAACACACCCCAACTCAACATCACCAGAGTTAAAGATCGGTACTATCAACATGAGAAGCCTGAATGGCAAAGAAATGGAGCTAGCTGAGGAATTAGATAAGAACCAAACTGACATAATAAGAGTGACTGAAACAAAAAAGACAAAAACTGGTGAGATCTTTCTGAACAATAAATACAAAATGTTATATTCAGGAATGACAATCAAGGAAAAGAAGGAGTAGCCATAGTATTCAACACAAAATACGAGGCTAATCTTCTTGAATGGCTGGCAGGCAGTCTCAAGTAGAGTGATGTGGGCAAATATCAGAATGGGGAATTGGACAATGAGACTTATTTGCACCTATGGCCCCACAGAAGGTTCTACTAAGGTAGAAGTGGAGGAATTTTTTGATGCTTTAGAAAAAGCAACTGACACAATGAAAAAGGAAAAGATGGTCCTTATTGGGGATCTAAATAGCACGGTAGGAAATGATTGTGAGATATACAAAAATATTTTGGGAAAATTTGGAGAAAAGAGCAAATCTAATAATAATGGCAAATACCTGTAGGATTTCTGCTCAGGACATAGACTGGTTATTACTAATACCATGTTCCAACATAAAAATGTGCACAAATTCACATGGAGAGAAGAGGCAAGGAAAAAGAAAGTCTCATTGACTATGTTATTGTTGATAGTGATGTTTTCTCCCTGGTGCAGAACAACAGAGTGTACAGAGGATTTGAAATTGGAAGTGATCACTATTTAGTCTTGAGCAGGATAAAATTGAATTTCATTTTGAAAAGAAGAACACGTAAGAAAGTTTTAAAGCGAATAAAAGTTGGGCAGCTCAGATGTGAACTAAAATACACAAAGATTATTGAAAAAAAAATGAGAGTTTGAGAACAGGAACCAAACCTTGGAGATTCAGTGGCAAGCCAAAAGAAAAATTAGAACTCCATGGTGGACACAGGAAGTTAATACTTTCAATGCCAAGCTGAAAATTGGAATTTCGTGTGGTGGCCAAATTTTATTTATTTTTTTATTTAGTTATCGAGGTCCACGCGATAACGTGTGATCGGCCGTTTGGTGAGAACTCGCATCGCGTGATTGAACATGTTAAAGAGGCAGTGAAGGAAAAGAAGAAAGCATATCAAAAGTTTCTGGCAAATAAGTCAGCTTGTGCTCTTAGAGAATACAGAGACAAATCTAAGAAAGCTAAACACTGTGTAAAACTAGTTAAACAAAAGTCATGGGAGGACTTTGGCAAGAACATAGAAAATAAATATCAAGAAGGTGGCAAGATATTTTGGAGGTTGTTGAAGAAGCTTAGAAATGGAGGAATGACTACTGAAAAGGAGTTAGAGATGATAAAGGTTACATGAAAACAGGAGAAAAAGATATCCTTGAAGTATGGAGTAATTACTTCGAAAAATTGCTAAATGAAACAAGCAGTGAAAGCACAGTGGTAAAAAACACTCAACAGGCATACAGTCAGGAATACATATCCATACTTGAAGTAGAAAAAGCCATCAAAGGCTTGAAATGTGGAAAGGCAGCTGGAGTAGATGATATTCGACCAGAAATGCTGAAATATGGTGGTATAAAAGTCTTACAGTGGCTGCACTGCATAGTTCAGAAAGCGTGGACAGAGGAACGAATTCCCGATGATTGGAATAGAGCTCTAATAGTACCCATATATAAAAAGGGAAATAAAACTGAATGTGAGAATTACAGAGGTATTTCCCTACTGAGTGTTCCTGGCAAGATCTATGCAAGCATAGATGAGAAACGGTTGAGAAGAATCGTAGAAGAAAAGCTTGGTGAAAAACAAACTGGATTCAGGCCAAATAGAGGCTGTCAGGATCAGATCTTCACTTTACGACAAATAGTTGAGAAAGCATGGGAATATAACAAAGATCTGTATTTAAGTTTTGTCGATCTGGAAAAGACATATGACAAGGTGCCAAAATAGAAGCTATGCAATACGCTACAGTTATATGGTGTCAATGGGGCATTATATCAAGCAATACTTAGTCTTTATTTGAGTTGTAAGTCAGCAGTTAGAATTGAAGGAAGTACAGGAAGATGGTTTAATGTTAAATCTGGTGTGAGACAAGGATGTACATTATCACCTCTGTTATTCATTATTTATATGGATCACATTATGAAGGAAAGTGGTATTAAACATGATATCAGAATTGGAGATGTTAATGTCTGCTCTTTGCTTTATGCGGACGATGTTATACTTCTAAATAAATCCACTACAAGTCTGCACGATTCTCTGACTAAATTGAATAACTGTTGTAATAGATATGGTATGAATGTCAGCATTAAAAAGACAAAGACAACGAAAATAGGTAGAATTGTTGAAAATTTCAATTGTGTTGTGAACGGGGAACCTGTGGAACAAGTAAAACAATTTTCAAAAAAGAAGTAGAACAAGTTTCAGCTACTTAGGCACGATTTTTACTGAAGATGGTAAATTAAATATGGAAATAGACAACAGAATCAACAAAGCTGGTATGGTAGGAAGTCAATTGAATAAATTCATATGGAATAAGAGAGAAACTACTCTGAACACTAAATTAGCTGTATACAAGACAGTGTTCAAACCGGTTTTAACGTATGGATCTGAGAGCTGGGTCAGAAGTAAAACACTTGACCAAAGACTAGAGATGCAGATATGAGAGTCCTGAGAAAGATGAGAGGTGTGAACAGATGGCATCAATGGCAATATCATATTAAAAACGAGTATATTAGGAAAGAACTTGACATTGTTGGCATCCAGGAATGCATTGGCAGAGCTACTCTCAAGTGGTATGGTCACTTGAACAGAATGGGCTAGGAAAGATTATCAAAACAAGTGTTCTCTGCCAGGTGGGCAGGAAAACGACCCAGAGGAAGACAAAGATATAGGTGGATTGATACGGTACTATGTGCCTTAGATGATAGAAATATAAGATCTGATAATGATAATATTGGAGTCTTGACAAGTAACAGACTGATTTGGAGGAAAATTGTAGATAGGAAGTTAGTAATGATGTAAATTTTTCATGTAGTACTATCATATCCTGTACACCCCTTGAGGGTGTACAGGATATGATAGTACTACATGAAAAATTTACATCAGGAATTTGATGATGAATAGTATCTCCTAGGACATTGTGTATCTCCTATGACTATGACATTGTCCACATAATTGGTTGAATATTGAAGATTTTGAATAACTTCAAAATAATTTTTGTTACATGTGCAAGTATAAGCTGTGAAACTTACTTTAATATGAAAATGAGTCATGCATCTTCTATTTATGCCACTACCTTCAGCAACCTAATCCCAGCATAAACTAAGACCCTCCCTACACACACAAAAAGGTGAAGTTTATCTCCTGTACTACTTGTGTATTTGTTTATTTATTTATTTATTTATTTTTTAGTATGAAATCAGTTTTTGATGTGTTTCTGAAATAATTCTGTTTTTTTTTTTGAGATGTAAAATATCAGTTGTGCAATTTCAAAAAAGCAAACAGAAGGTTAAAAGCATGTTGGAAGTTGGTGAACACAATAAAAACTTATACAGTGACAATAATTCTGACCGTTTGTTTGATAAAGTAACACAGCATTTCATGTCAAGTTTCTAATCAACTTTTTATACAATCAGTCCATTTTGACAGGTTTCAATTCTTGAGAATACATTATTTTCCTGCCATTTTTTTCCCTTGAAAAAGTTCATTTACTAATCTTTCATTTTCCCATTACGTTTAACCACCCATCTGTCCATACATGGAAATATATACAAAATTTTATGTTTGGTGTCTATGTTATTTCAATAGCATCCAAATGCAATTTTAATTTTGGTGGTCACTTTGCACCAATGTTTAGATTGCTATGTAAACACATAATGATGTTAGTGGTTACATGACTACAGCATCTTAGATTAGTTGCGTTTACATATTAGTGACTAATTAATGTCAACTTCTATTCTGATATCTCCATTCTTAATATGATGGTGCCACTAATGTTGTCACTTGACTGGGAGGAGGATATAACTAAGATTTAATTAAGCTGCTATTATCAGAGCGACTTATGCATGGAGATTGGTAGGAGCATGGAATGCACTGCCTGAGAGAAAAGTGCAAATGGATGAATTTAAGCAGTGGTAGGATACTTTGTGTTGTCTAGTACTGACTGGCCATGGTGAGTCTTATGACTGCATGGAGGTCAGAAAAAATAACTTGCTTTCTTAGTAGCCTCCAAAATATTTTGCGATGATTATCATAACAAATATCATGAACGATGTTTATTTTCTTTATTTTTTTCCGAAATCTTCTATGACTTGTTAAGCTCCTTTTACAGAACTAAATTCTCCTACATTTTTTTCTGGCATGTGCTCTTTTCACTAAGAGCACTTGCTAATTCACTAGGTAAGAATTTATGATTTCTTTTTTTCATGGACAGCTTCATTTTCTTGTATTCACCATTGACATGGTGAATTCTTCTTCTTCTTATTATTATTATTAATAACACCAAACTCCAAGGTGAATACAAATTCACGATGGGAGGTACATTGCATCATACATAAAGCTAATCAAACTATGTTTAAAACTCATTCAATGAATCTGCATTTACCACACTGTCAGGCAATGGATTCCACCAAGCAACCACTCTCTATGCAAAGAACTGCTGCTTACTCCCTTGCTCATATCCTCCTAATATATAGCTTCCAGAGACATTATACATTCAATCATATTTCCTCTCCTCCAGTTCACAAGGCTGTGCAAATTGCATTCCTTCAATACTTCACATTCCAAAGATCTGATCAAGGCCTTATACAATGGAACCATAATTCCTTTATTTCTGCATGTCAAGGTCCTCTGCATCGTTGCCATAATCTGATGTGATGACTTTGTAACTTGTGCAATGTAACCCCTGCACTTCAGCTCCACCACCAGTTCATGGATCTCTTGTCTTTGCTACTATCTTCAAAATTTCCCTATAAAGTGTATACTTTGCAACCCATCATTGTCTACTAAATTTCAGAACTTTACACTTTGCAACACTGAACTGACAGTTCCACTCACTTGCTCACTCACACAATTTATTAAAGTCCTCCTGTAAGGTCATAACATCTGTACATTTTGAATTTTGAGTTAAACTTGCCCCAATATCTAATATATAAATTAAGAACAATAGCCCCAAAACAACCACTAGTAACTTTTCTCTTTCAGAACACCACACCCCATACACAACATGCTGATACCAATCTGATAGCTGGTCACCTGTCTGAATTGCTAATCTAGTACCTAATCCAATTTCTTCAAATTTAGTTACAACTTGTTGTGCGAGACTCCCTCGACACTTCTGTGTATAGCAGAAGAAGGCAAATCCATTCTGATAATACAGTAATCAGTGTTTATTATTATATGTTGGAAAATTAGCTTTCCCTTTATGAAAATTCTAGATTTAAAGTGTAACTATTTTGCTTGTATAACAGTTGGAAAATTTTACATATAAAGTACGTGATCTCATGTGTTGCTGATGAATTCGTACATCACCTTGTTCCTTTCTTCCCTTCAACATGAATTGACTCTTCTTGGCACTGTGCCGGCCACCCAGGGTTCTCGAATGTGTGATCGGACAATATTCACACCAGCTGAGCTAATCACTTCCTCCTCCAAGTTAGATAGAATTATCAAAAGTATTGCTGATGTTAATTCTCTACAGGAAGATTTGAATACTTTTAGCTTGGGCAGATGAATGGGGTTAGTTTTAATATTAATAAATGCACAGTGTTACGCTTTGGGATGCAGAGATAAAAAGCTATGTACCGTATTCGTGGAGCTGTACTACAGGAGGTGGATCAGATTCGGGATCTTGGAGTGATGGTAGACAGTGGACTAAAGGTCTGAAGGCACTCTGCAAGTGTTACAAAGACTGCACATTGTATTGCTGGTAAGGAGGTAGTGTCACCTCTAAATAAGACAATAGTCAGACTGCACATGGATTACTTTGCTCAAATTGGTTGCTTAGTTTTCATTGTGATGTGGAAACACTAGAGACAGTCCAAAGATGAATGACCAAAATAAAGAGTGTGGTGCATTGTTTATGCAGAGTGGTTGAGGGAATGTGATTACAGAGTTGAGTGGATAGTACGAAAAGAGGAAATATGATAGAGACCTTCAACTTGGTTAAGGGATTGTACCAGATTATTACAAAAGGAATTATAAAGAGTGGAAAATTGAGAAGAACAAAAGGCCATCCATGACTTTTTGAATGGAGAGTTGTGAGTGAGTGGAATGGATTGACGGTGAATGGATTCAAGGAGAGGTGTGATAGGATTTGTGTGTATGGTGGTTGATTCGAGTCTCGTGCGATGAGTCTCTGGACTCCATGGATATGCCGCAAAATAATAAGTTTTTTACGTTGGGTATAATATATGTTAAAGATACCAAGCTATTTTAAACTTGGTTTTAATCCAATTCCCAAGTAAGCAAACAGACAAGTAAGTCAAGTTTGCGCCTGCAAGTAGTGCAAGTCTGGGTGACTCGTGGTGAAGGTGGAATAAGCTCTGATCACTATTCTTAATATTTACCCTTAATGCAAGCACATCTCCTTGAGAAGATGTATGATGCTATGCATTACAGGCAAGGGGCCACTACCCAGACCAGTTTCGACCTTTATTGAGGTCTCATCAGTGGGAGCCAGGCTTAGAAATACCAAGGTTAAGTAATACAGAGCTTATAAGTATTTTACCAAAACAAGTTACCATAAGGTGCTTTGACCTTATTAAATAAAAATCTCAGGATGAGAGATAGATGTAGAAAGTTTTTTACCTTGGGTATAATATATGTTAAAGATACCAAGCCATTTTAAACCTGGTTTTAATCTATTTCCCAAGTAAGCAAACAGACAAGTAAGTCAAGTTTGCGCCTGCAAGAAGTGCAAGTCTGGGTGACCTGCAAAGTACTGCAAGTCTTAGGAAACTCGTGGTAAAGTGGAATAAGCTCTGATCACTATTCTTGGTATTTCTAAGCCTGGCTCCCACTGATGAGACCTCAATAAAGGTCGAAACCGGTCTGGGTAGTGGCCCCTTGCTTGTAATGCATAGCATCATACATCTCGAGGAGATGTGCTTTGCAAGGATAAATATTAAGAATAGCGATCAGAGCTTATTCCACCTTTACCACGAGTTGCCTAAGACTTGCACTAATTTGTGGGTCACCCAGACTTGTACTACTTGCAGGTGCAAACTTGACTTACTTATCTGTTTGCTTACTAGGGAAATGGATTAAAACCAGGTTTAAAATAGCTTGGTATCTTTAACATATGCAAAATAATAAAATAATAATAATAAGAAGAAGAATGTGAATAATTTCAAAGTTCAATATGACAGACATGTTGCTGTTTGTGTGGGCCTAACAGGATGAGTCTATTGACTTCATGGAGGTTACTGTAATAACAACAATGCAATAGAGATACAGTAATAATAATAATATAATAGAGACATTTAAGCTGTTGAAGGGTTATTATAAATTAACACTGGAGAGATTTTTCATATGGTAAAACAAGGAGCACTGGAAGTTGCAAAAAGTGGTTAGAAGTAAGAGCATGGAATGCAGTGCCTAAGAGGGAGAAGGGTGAAAGTGCAAACATGGATGGGTTTAAGGAGTAGTATGAGAGCCTTCATTATGACTACTAGTGACTCCACAGAGGTCAAGAAAATAAAACAACAACAATAGTAATAATAAATTTACTTTATGCAGTACCTTTAAAAGGTGAAAAAAATTATATAAGAAGAATTAGAATTGCAACAGAACTATATTTGCTATAAAACAATTAGAAAAAACAGCGGTATTCTTCACTGATTTAAAAGACTTGATAGAATCAAATATAGAATGTTTTGAAGAAATATACATCAAGATATATACTACTGCAAATTAATGAAATTATTATAGATACATACACAAAAAATGAATGTATACTAAAAATTCCTAGAGAAAAAGGAAATAAACAGAGTTATTTAAGTCCATCTATATTTAATATACTTATGGATGAAATAACAGAATTTGAAATGAAAACTGAATGGAATAAATGTTACGTGTAGAAAATAAACATACAGCAATCCCTCGATTAGTGTGTTTTAAAGAATGCCTAATGCATTCTTTAAAACAGGTGCATTAATCGAATATAATAACCTATGGGAAAAAGTATAATTCATTCCTCAAATTTCTTTTTTGAACCTTAATTTTTTTTATAAAAGAATTAAGATATGTCTCAGGGCCTAGTTAAAGGAAAACCATGAAGCTGAAAAGACAATAAAACATATTCAGAATATAAATTTATTATTCTGCTTCTTAACAAAGAATTGAGCTAATGTAGTTTGGCAGGCATTTTGTTTATTTTTTTTCATACAACTGACAGTATGGCCCTATTGCCTCTTCTACTCTTCTGCAAATTTTACTGCTTCTCTCTCTCTCTCTCTTCATCAGGGTCAGCCTCTAAGCATTGCTGCTTAAAAACTTTGATTGTACAAAAAATATTTTCAAATTGTTTCTGTGAAATCTCTTTTGGCTGACTATCAGTGGTTAAATTTTCTTCATATTCTTCGGGATCTTTCAGCTGTGCATCTAAACTTAGCAGGTCGAAATCACTCAATTCTTCAGAATGAGATTTAATTAACCCTTGGAGTTCTTTCTCCCCTTCAATGATTAATTAAATCATTGAAGGGGAGAAAGAAATGAAGTCGCCAACATGCGAAATCACGTGCTTTATAGATAAAATTTCCCAACTATTATACAAGCAAAATAGTTGCCACTTTAAAATCTACAATGATCATAAAAGAGAAGTTAATTTTCCGACGTGTAATAATAAGCAACTCATCCCAGAAGACAGATTGATTACCCTATTATCGGAATGGATTCTCCTTTTTGTGACATGCGCAGAAGTGTCGAAGGGTCTCGAATCTGTGGGTGTACTATAGCAGACGACATAAATTTTGGCTGTAAAAATTTGGAACATAGTATACATAGAAGTAATGTAGTATGCCATTAAAAAGAACTTTATAAAATGTTTTAAATCGGTAACTAAATTATTTCATTCTGGTGAGTGATTTTTTAAAATAGTTAGCCATAAAAATGTATAGACAGAAAATTTTTAAAATCTGTAACATTTATTTTTAAGATGTATATAGGCGCACTAATTGAATTTTAGAAGCATACTAATCGAATTTGGGTATCGAAAAAACATGACGCATTAATCGAGGGATTACTGTAGTCTCCAAGAGTCATTTTAATTTCTTGCAGTTATTTGAAAGAAATTAAGAGTACAGTTTTAATACAGAAAACTCAATAGTGCAAATAATAACAAAGCTAAATGCACAAACCCAGATGTAACTGAAACTAAAAGGAAACATATGAAAAAAAGAATGTAATTTAAATCTCAAAAAAAAAAATTAACAGAAAAATATGAGAAAGAAAGTAAAATATTAATAACATCCAAAAAATAATAAAATATCAGGACATTTAAAACCAACAACATTATCATCACAGGTGGTCCTTCTGTCAAACACACAGATCATCATACCATGTCTTAAATACATTCACATTCTCTGCAGTCACTACATGCTCAAGCAATACATTCCAATCATTTACCACTCTTCATGAAAGAAACCTGCTTCTCACTACCTCCTTAAACAGCTTCCAGCAACTTTTTACCAACTTATATGGCCATCATACCCCCCCCCCCCAATACACATCCTTATCCCACCAGACTGCAGATTTTCAACCTTTCTTCATCCTTAACATTACAGAGACTAGAAACCTCCTTAGTCAATTGCCTCTGGAACACCTTCCAATATATCTTCATTCTTTTGAATGACCAAATCTATGCACACTATATGTGGCCTAAACAAGGCCTTATACAATGGAACCAGAATCTCCTTACTTCTACAATTCAGTGTTATCCACATTGCTGCCAAAATTTGGTAATTTGTCTTCACAATTTATTAATGTGTCCTCTAAATTTTAGGTTCCTATCCGTCATTATTTCCAGATCTCATTTCCTCCACTCTCTCAAACATATCACTACCAACTGTATACTGTGCACCCCATCTTTCTTTTCCCAAATTTTAAAACCTTACACTTTTCAACATCAAACTGATAACCCCACTCCCATGGCCATGCACACAGCATATTCAAGTTCTCTTGTAAAGCCATAACATTTGTTCTACTCTTCATAGTTCTTTCCAACTCTGAATCCTCACAACCATCCACATTCAAACCTTTTCTAATATCATTAAACACACAATTTAAACAGCAATGCTCCTGAAAACAGACCCTTGAAGCACACCATTACTGACTTTCTTTTTCTGAGATATTGCTCTCCCCATACATAACTTCAGGATATGCATCAGACAGCTGATTCCAATCCAATGCACTAATCTATTATCCAATTCCATCCACTCCAATTTAACTAGCAACTTATCATGTGGCAATCTATCAAAAGCCTTTGCTAACTAAGTATAACCATGTATATATCTCCCTTGTCCAATGCACCTGTCATGTTTTAGTAATCTGCTTACTGTAATAAGTAAGCAGATTACTAAAACATGATCTTCCTTTAACAAACCCATGATGTCCATCAAAGAGAATATCACTGTTGACAATTCTGGATCTTGGTCCTAATTAACCACTTCAATACTTTAATCATAACACATGACAGGTTGGCCTGTAATTTGAAATCTGAATCTTATTACCTCCCTTATGAAATGGTACAATCCTGTATTCCTTCTGTTCCTTTGGAACTTAAGGTCACTATAAGACTCATATTAAACAAGTATATCAAGGAAGGTTAATAACTCCCTGGCACTTTCCCTCAAACCAAGCAACAGGCAGTGAGCGATATGTCATTGTGTCCACAGCCATATTAACATCAAGTTTACTTAATTCTCCATATGCCTTCTACTCACTCACAGTCAGTCTCCTCTGCTCACTTTTAACTGCGCTCACACTCTGCACGATGTCACATTCATGAAGATGAAATACCTTTATGAACTTTTCATTTAATATCTCAACTATATCCTCTGCAGTGGTTATCCTTTTACCATTTTCATTAACCAACATTACCCTGCCATATAAAAGATATAAAGCAAATATGTGCAAGATGAAACATTAACAAAAACAGTTCAAAAATCAAAAACTGATCTAAATTTCATACAGTGGAAAATTTTTTCTTACCTTTCTCTTAATATCAAGAAATTGAGAAAAAGTAAGGGACCAGTAGAATCCCAGTTCTACCATATAGTACCACCATACATCTCGTGTTACAGACTGTAATAAGAAATAAAATTAACTATTTTATGTTGTAATTTCTTTAATAAAAATTAAATAAATTATTAAAATTGCGACTTTTACAGAAACTAAAACAGAACAGACAGTGTATAAATGTCTATTCTATAAAAGAAAACTGACCCACTTAAGAGAAATCATTTTTTCAGAGAAGAGGAGGGGGAGATTCTGAACTGTTTCATGAACTGCCCTTTCTTTACTGAATGAATGCTTTGTACATTACTGCAATTACATGACACCGCCATGGAAAATGAGTAGCCATCACTGGAGGCCACTCACTACACAATCCATATCTACAACAGGGAATCACTTAACACCTAACTCCACTGGCTGTAGGGGGGGGAGAGGTTGCTTGTTTGGAATAATTAGATATGATGAAGAGGAGGGGAAATTGCAGGTTTAACATTTATTGAAAGAACATCAACCAACAGACATCAGATGATCAACTTTCACATTTCTGATGTTAGCAGGGTTTCAATGTGGAAATAATTAGAGCTACAAATAACAGACATCAGATTGACCGACTTTCAGAATGCTAGGTAGGGTGTGTTATTGAAATAATCACTAAAACTGCAAATAATAGGCAACAAATAACTTAGTATTACATAAGGGTTGCAATGTTCAGACTTTTCTTTTCTAGGAGAGGACACAGTATTTGTAAACAGAAGCACAATATTTGCATACCTGTTGAAACTGCAAATAACAGCATAATAATGATAAATGTTCATGCTTTGTAGATGTGTTGGGGGGGGGAGGTAGGGGTGTTCAATGTTTATATAATCAGTAAAACTACAAATAATAGACACTAGAATAATCAATTTTTCAGTTATTTCAGAGTTTGAAATGATCACATGTCATGTAACTTATACTGTAGTTCAAATCTGATAAGTTGGCATATCTCTGGTGATCAATCACATTTTACATATATTATAATAATACAATAACAAAAAGTTAAGTGAGGTGTTCAAGCACCATAACATTTTAACTAAAAAATAAGAAATTGATGTATGGTTTTCTGCCTTAGGTTTATATTATACAAGAAATTATTCCTGTTTTCGTCTATATCCTTTTCTTTCTTTACATTTTATTCTTTATATGTAGACAAATGACTTATGCTACTGAGTTCACATGTGGTATCACTGGGTGACCACTAAACAAATGTCTCCTCACTATATTATGTAATAAATCTAAATTCCTAATGATACTATGCCTTTCAATGCACTAGAAAATTTTTAGCTAATTGTAATAAATTCAGTTATGCTTAAAAAAAAAATCAGTTTTAATGAAATTATATGCATATATAATTTAAAGCATGAAAACATTTGTTTTCATTTCATCTGTTTGGACATAATATGGATGTAAAGAAGAATATAAAGTACCTCTGTAGCATAAGGTAGATGAAAGATAGGACATGAACCCTTTGATTCTCATCATCACGAGAGGTCTCTTTATATGGTCTTTTTTTTCAGTTAAAGATGAGTTAAAAATATTCTATTAGTGAGTGGTAGATGGCATAGTGTGTAAATGGAGGATTAAGTAGTATAGAAGGTAAGTTGTGTGGTGCAGAGTGTCAACCCACAATGAGTCCTTGGATGTGTCACATAATAATAATATAATCAGGAATCAGCTGGATGAGTAAGTTTTCAAAGAAACACATCATCAATATGAAATAGTACAGATGTGATACATTAGCTGCAAACACGAATATAAATGACAACTACAAATCACTCTGCTAATTTTTAATAATAAAGAGGCTAAACATAAATTACACATAGCTAACATGTTAAGATCAGTTCTGACAGTGTTTATAGATACGTAATGGTTATTTAGATTCAATGAAAAGGCAACTAAGGCCACAAGGTAATTTGTAGTATGTCTGTCAATCAATTATGTATGATGTATTAATATGAGTGTATGCTTTCACTAGTTGTTTTGCAAAGGAAGTTATTGGCAGAATAAGCAGAGTCACTGCATGTGAGACTATTTGTGCTTTGAATGAAATGGCCTAGATTTGTTGTTCACCAGTTGCTTTGAAAGGAAATTTTAGAGCAGACAAAGTCTAGTCAGAGTGATAATAACTGAGTGCTTTGATCGAAAAATGGCCTATAGAACATTTATTGCATCCCTGAAGGGATCTAAACCTGAGTCATTTCAACTAAAGGGACACATCCTTCTTTCATTTTAGTCATTGAAGCACCAGACTTGTAAGAAGTAAAATCAAAAAAGAAAGAAAGAATAATTTTGACAACTGTTAATAATTATTTTAAGAGTGTATATGTGGATATTAATTGGAAGGAGTATTAAAAAAAAAAAAAAAAAAGAGATAATGTATTGTTATAGTACACCATGCAAATGTATGTCAAGGTGAATCAAACCGCTTCTTATTACTTTCACAATGTCCCTTCTGATTGGCCATGTGTTCTTAATAAATTGCAGAAAAATCATCATTAACTGACACTTCCCTATAACTAATGTTAAAGATTTTTTTTTTTTTTTTAATGAGTGATCATACAGAATTAGTAATGGATTTGAGTTGAATATGAATCGATGATCCTTTACCCTGCAAAAACAAGAAATTTTTTCATTTGTAATGAAAAAATGTACTGTTCATAATGATTTTGAATTATGTTAATCTCATTCATGACGTTATCAACTTATATTTCATCTCTTATCCCACCAATGATTCAAGCATCATGGGTAGACTAAGAGTTAAGAAATCTAGAAATGTCCCTCAAAGTCTCCAATAAGCAGAGTGACTTTCTCAAAACAATGCGATGAAAAAGCAATAAGTAGCAAACATGCCCATAGTGAAATTCAAATCCACAGTCTGTTGGCTGGAGAGTGGAGATGCTATCAATCTCAGACAAACAGGCTGGTATTTAGTATGTATGAGGGTGGGCTGAAAAGTCCTCGGCCCTCGACCATAGATGGCAACACTATCGGCAAGATTTTTTTTTCTAAGTTGGTACATCTATCATAAGCATCCATGTGAAACTGCAAGTCATTCTATCAAGAAGTTTGTTTTATACGAGTACAGCTGTCTGAAGCAAAAGTGTTGTCTGCATCCCTTGAAATGGATAAAATTGAGTATCGTGTGGTTATAAAATTCTTTGTAAAAGAAGGTTTAACGCCAAAAGAAATTCATTCGAAGTTCATAAAAGTTTATGGGCACTCTTCTCCTTCATTTTCGACAATTAAGAAATGGGCTGCCGAGTTTAAACATAGCCATACCAGCCTTGAAGATGATCCATGTGAAGGACATCCAAAAAGTGTAACAACACCAGAAATCATTGATCAAGTGCACGATACGGTATTCGATGACCAGCGAGTCAAAATGCATGAAATTGCTGAGACTATAGGCATTTCAAAAGAACATGTAGGATATATTTTGCATGATTTATTACTATGGATGAGATTTTGCATTGATTTATTACTATGGATGAGACTTGGATTCACCATGACACACCAAAATCCAAACAGCAGTCAAAATAGTGAACAGAAGCCGGTTGTTTAGCGTCAAAGAAGACAAAGTCGATTCCTTCAGCATCCCAAAACACCAATGTCATGACCTTTCCTGCTAATGGAACTGACTTTGTCTTCTTTGGCACTGAACAACCAGCTTCTGTCCACTGATAATTAATAAACAAATCATTTTGTTTATTAATTATCTTCAGAAGGGCAAAACAATAACCGGGAAATATTATTCTGATCTTTTAACCAGACTAGACAAAAAAATTTGTGAGAAAAGACCTGGTTTGCAGAAGAAAAATCATCTTTCATCAGGACAACGCACCTGCCCACAAAGGTGTTTTGGCAATGGGAAAATTAAGGGATCTGCACTATGAATTGTTGGAACATCCACCCTGTTCCCCAGATTTGGCTCCCTCTGACTTCTATCTCTTCCTAAAACTAAAAATCTTCCTCGCCGGTCAGTGTTTTTCTTCGAATCAAGGTGATCGCAGCTGTAGAGGGGTATTTTGCAGAATCTTACTGAGAACCACTACAGGGATGGGATAATGGCGCTGGAGCATTGCTGGAATAAATGTATTAGTCTTAAGAGAGATTATGTTGAAAAATAAAAATAATTTTGAAATTATTTGTTTTTTCATTGTTAGGCCAAGTGATACGTCGTTACTTTCTTATTTTTACTTTTAATCATATTTTATTTTGTGATGCTTCCGTAATGACTCGTATATAACTTATATCAAGGTATCGTCTTTACTTATTACTTTATCTCTCTTATATATCTTAAACATGCAATCTTCAATCAAATTGACATTATACTTATACGAGGATGGTAAGGAAGTAATCTATGAAAAAGGTTAACTTCTCTAATTCTCACTTATTAATTCCTTTTCAATGCAGAGAAATTTATTTGTTCACGCTGCACCACTCCGCATCTAGATGGTTGCACGCATAACATCAGGGAAATAACAATCAGTAAGTATAATGTCACTTTTTACCTAATATAGGTTCTCTAAATCTATAATTTATCTTAAATTTTAAACATACAGCAATTGTGGTCCTCTATTCAATACTTCTATATAAATTTTCGGTTTCCCACTTTAATTCTATTTTAGCAAGTGGTGAAATGAGAACAAAACAGGTAAGCATGTAATTACAATCAAACAAGGACATTTATTATACTAAGACAAGAAATTACAAACTTGAATAAAACATGAATTAAGATCTTTCAACTGATTTCAATGGATATATAGCTACACTTAAATTATCAAAAACATTTTTAAGTTATGTAAAACATAAGCTCATACTCTGCTCACGACTTTTCTATTAAGGAATAATCATTGGCAAAAAAAATCTGAACCCTAGATTAATTAGCTGCTCTCTTACTTAACTTTCAATTCAACATATGGTACATTATACAATCTAACATTTAGAGTTCCTAAGGTTCCTCAATCTTGTCACATAACTCTACATAAATCATCTAAATCAGAACATATTCCTCAGGTACTAACATTAACTCTTAAATTCTTACACACATGTTCTCTGTGGGCTATTATTAATATCTTTTACGTCTACTGAGGAACAATTGTTAATTCTTATACGTACGTTCTCTAGGAACTATTGTTATATTCTTACATGTCCACTATGAACAAAATTCAATACTACACATGTTCCCTTGGAACAAACATCCTAATCTAAATTGAACACGTTCCTTAGGAACAATTTCTGAATCACTACAAGTTCAATTAAGAATATTCTCATATACATTACACGTCCCCTTTCACACGCTCGTAAGATAGAGAATTGGAGATCTTACCGGAACAGTAGACATACTTTTCTTGACATCATGTGCTTTGGATGGCACCTATCTTTTTTCCTAAGACTTCTACCTGGAAACATTCAGTCAGCTCTGGATACATCTAGTCTTCTACAGCATAACGGAAAGATTACCCAGTTTCCTGGTCATCGTAGTACAGCATGGCCCTGTATTGCCTCATCTCGTCTGACTGGCTTTGGAACGGATATATCTGGCAAAATTGACGACCATAATGCTGGATACTTCCGAAGCTTCCATGACTACGGAATCATCGAAGATTAAGGGCACAAGTCACGAGTCAAGAAACAAGAGAGAAGAGAGCAATGTAGGCTCTGCAATTCCGTTTTGTATCTCGTGCTCTAATTTCCCATTGGTTCCTTTTCTTTTCAACAGCGCATGTCTCCCTAACCTCTGGCGCCAAAATATACACTGGCAGACGTCTCCATAAGCATCGTTCGGTTATCAGCACCAAATAGGACTCTGGTGAAAATTCAGATTGTTTGTTACATGTATGACTAGCTTACAAGCTTATGTATCCCGCCCTATGCAATAATAGGATTAAGTTCCAAGGTCTCTGTGTATACTTATTACCAAGAATTTGCAAGAATAGCACAATTTATAACTAGAAATATTTACACTTATTTTACAATTTTGTGACACATCACATTAATTCTGAATAACAAGACTGGCTTTGGGAATGGGAGATCTTGTTAAAATCTGAATGAGATAATATTGTCTTATAAATGTTCTCATTCAGAATTCAAAAGGCTTATTCTTCCTCTAAATATTTTTCATAGAAAAATTTTTCAGCCCGGTCATTCCCGTCAAGTTCAAAGGGGGGGGGGGGTTGTCTGCCTTTCCCATGCTGCTGGCAATTTTGTCAACTTGTGAACTTGCTTATTCTTATATTTCCTCCTTAATTGATTTTCTTTGACCCATTGTTCATTCTGATTACACTCCACTGATGGGGATTGGCTTCCAATATTTCGCTGTTTGATCACTGTGTTCTCTCTTATAAATCCTTGTGACCTTCTTGGATGATAAATTACTTTAGTATAGTTTGCTTCAACTGTCCCTATACTCTGAAGATAAGTTTTTCTGATTCTGTATTGCTAGGTTGTGGTTTTCCAGTCTCACTTATGCTACTTTGAGCCTCAGGCTGACTAATTAATCCTGAGTTGGGATCACCTTGACTCTCGATCGACTCATTTCGGTCATTCCGTTCCTCACTGGTCAATTTTAAGTTGCCCGGCAATTGTGAATTCCTTCTTTGATGCCTCTTTCTATCATACATGGACTTATTGTGGGTGCTAGCATTCCTCCTTCTTCCCATTAAGGAAATCTGACCTCTGGAAAGGTCACAGAAGAAATGGTGTATTTCCAGAAAGTCAGTTCCGAAAATGATTTCAGAACTCGAGTTGGGCGCTAAAGGGAAAACTAATAATTCCTGCTAGACGCATAGTCCAAATTCAGGCAGGTAAATCTTGGCATGAACTTTCTCATGTGCCTTACAGCTTGAGTCGGAAACAGTATATAGTTTCACAGGCCTTCTTAGTTGGATGATACCCTTCCACACTTTATGTTTAATGCGCTCAAAATACTTTCTACCTATAATGGAGGCATTACAGTCTGTGTCTAACTACAGCTTACAGTCAAAACCGTGGATGTTTCCCATAATGTTCATCATAGACTGATTTGACTTTAAAGAACCTTTAACCTTTCTGCCTCCTTCGTGTGTAACATGTCCAAATTTCCAGTCCCATCTATTGTTTGAATGGATCTTATCAACATAACAATTCCGGGCAATATGCCCAATTTTGTTGCATTTGAAGCACCTAGGAGGTTTTCTACTGCTAGTGAATTGTTCCCTCCTGGCCTGGGGTTGAGAGGTCATTGTTACTTGTTGGTTAACAACATCCAGCTTTTCCATGACTTCCTCTAAGAGTCTTAGCACTGATTGACTTTGTCTCTCTACTTCTCTGCTTATTACTTCATTAATGTTTTCTGTTGGAGGGTTACTGCCTTCAGAAGACCTCACAGTGATGGCCGCCAGCTGTTGTAAAACTGCATCAAGATGATCCATCACTGGTTGCTGCAATCTCTTTACTTCTTGGCAAACGAAGGATCGCACTTCCTCCATAATTTTCCGTTTAGTGGACTGGTCTTCATTCTCAGCCATTAGATTAAAATTCACAGCTTTCTCTTTAATACTTTCATTCCCTCCTTTATTCCTCTTACTACCATTCCCAGGCTTACATATATCTGGGGAACTATTAGTCTCTACTAAAATATTCACATTGCCTATACTTGATGAGGGCCAAATGTCTCCAATCATCTGTTCCCTTTCCTTTACTGCTTTGAGACATTCTTCCAGTGTTGTCAACTTCTTCTTGTAAGCCGTCTCTCTCTGAGTTCGGGCCTTAGGCCCTGGCGGAATTGCTGAAATACCGCCCAATCTAGGTGAGGCTTATCTACATCGGATACACCAAGGCTATCAGAAAGCATTAGTAGGCGATTATAAAAGTCACTACTGCTTTCTTTGTCTTTTTGTGTAATCCTCTGTAGTTTCCAAAGATTTGGACCTACACTTCCTTGGCTAGAAAACTGGGATATCAGTACGTCTTTAAACTTTCCATATTCTAATGTCTCCTTAAGGACTGGTGATGAATACATATATGTTTTAGCCCTTCCAATTAGCTTACTACGAAGTAAAATTAGTAATTGGAAGTCAGTCCAATTCACCATCTCTCTAAGCCTTTCCACAAATGAGAAGAAAGACAGAACATCATCCGACTCTTCCTCTGAATATTGAGGAAAGACCTGCTGGGGATTGACAGTGCGGAAGAATTCACTGTCTTCCATTCCCATGCTTGATGTTAAAGCCATTGTGGTTAATCAGTCACACTTAATTAATACACAAAATTTCCAATACTAAATTTAACTTGATATAATTCTTGCCTGAGTTGTTTCACTACCTACTTACTGTGATTCACTTAAATTCACTTCGAAAGTTTCAGGATTAATTTCCTTTAACTTATTCAATGCCTTAGATGATTTCTCTACTATTTCTGAACTTAATTAAATCACACGAATCACATCCTGTCGGCTGCACCATTTGTTGTGACCCCCTAGCTTGGTCTGATAGGTCTCTTTTCTGTCTGATTGTTATTTTTATTAAAGGTAACCGGCATTAATCTCTTGGGGAGTCTTATTGTATCTCAATTAGTACCTTTACTCTATCCTTATAGTTAGCGTTAAGATAAGTTGCAGTCACTACTTATTCAAGTGGAATTCTGCCTAACAGATATTAGTAGAAAGTACATCATGTTATCTGTATTATTCTACAGGTTCTCATTAATCTGTTTATTCCCTTATCAACAGAGAAAATTTATTTTTACCCTGCACCACTCTAGATGATATTAAATATAACTTCAAGGAATAATTAATTAATAAGCACAATAACACTCAACTTCCTTAAGAAAAGAATCCCCTAAATTTCTCTATAAGTTTCTCTTATACAGAAGTGACCGTGGTTAATTAGTCACTCTCTTTGCTTTTGGTTTTCCCGCAAAGACCCGTTTAGTTTAATGAATGGTACAGTGAGGAGAAATCAGGCAAGCACATGAATTCACACAATATAAAAAAAAACATTTATTATTCTAAATTAACACAATACAAAATATTATCTATACTGAGAATAAAATACCTCTTTCAATTTACTTTCTCCTTAGATTAAGTTATATAGTTACAATAATATCAGAACCAATTCTATCGCTTCTCTCAATTTTAAGTTGCACATATAAAGACAATATGAAACTCCAATTCAATATCCCAGCACATTATATGATTAGGATTCAATCTTCTACTTTACTCAGAAACTATAACGTTCTTTTGGCTTTACGTAAGAAGCCTTATCATAAGACAAAACTTATTGTATACACTACGTACTTCATATATCTATTGTTCAATTTAAACTATTTATTCATATACATAAGCTTCTTAATATAATACATTTAATTCAGAACTAATATCCCATTAGCATAACATGTTCACAAGGAACAAACCTTTCTTAATTACCCTTTTAAAACGAAATTTCTAGGAACATATTATACTTCAAGATTAGACACAACATCCCTTATGGAAAACATGATCTCACATTTCCACAAGATAATTAATTTTTCATTTAATGTCCTCTGGTTCTAGACACGTTCTTTAGGAACAAATTGACGCCTCGACTTCCTTTCAAAATAGGGTCTGTACAAAAATCACTATTCATTCACACAGTTAATATAATAAAAAAAATGGAATCAAAATCCTCTTACTGCATTCTGACAGCTTACGAAACATCTTGGTTGTGGATTACTTCAATTTTCTAGGGCGATTCCTCAGAAGAAAAACGAGTGTCCCTCAATAGTCTCTTTAGTTCTGGCATACACAGCAATTTCTGGATATACGTTGCATGAGTGCCTCCTCATTGTTAGCATGGTCTTTTTTTCATTACAGACTTCTGGATTATTAAGCTGCATGTCCTTGGACTTCTCGGACATCGCCTACTCGAACGTAGTTTTCGTTCAAGTACAATTTCAGAAGTACCAACTTTGTGTCTTAGAGCACGATGGCTCGAGCCTAGAACTCCGAATCATGAACATCAGCAATTCATCCGGGTGAATTGCTTGGATGAAAAATCAGGAACAAGAGAGAGTGCTCCCAGGTCAGGTAATAATCTTTTATATCTTCCGCCATTCTCATTCATTGGATATGCTCACATATCAAATCACCTATCGTATCTTCACAAGCGCCAAATAGTACTCTGGTGGCCGAGATATTAATTTTGCGCAAAGTGCAGCGCTGTCAATACGTCTGGTGGACAATCTACATGCCACGAACATGACTTGCAATATTCGCCGTAGGCAGCTTTACTGTTAATAGGACTAAGTTCCGAACAAAGTATCTAGATCCATTTGCTTAAGGTACAAAATTTGTCAAATAATACACATTCTTAACTTTTAAGACGTAAGTGAAATTTATAGATTTAGTGTATAACACATTATTTAATTTAACAGTATCTTTCCTGATTAACACTTTGTCTTAGGAGTATGGTGAACTTGTTAAATTGAGAATGATAAGCAATTAATTCATGAATTCGTTTATGCATGATTTAACAAAGGCTTATTCTTTCTCTTAAAATTTTTTTGAAAAAAAAAATTTTTGTTCTTAGGTTGCTTGTCCTCGTTAAGGTTAAGGAAAGGGGGCGGGTTTCTCATTCCTACTCCCATTTTTTTTTCTTTCGGGGCCTTAGATTAATTCTTGTCTGGACAAAGCGTTTTCCGCATTTTTCATAGGGCTGGTCTCTTTGCCTTCCTCACAACTTAGATTCGTATGGGTTTCACGCACCGGAGTAGAGTATCAACTGAGCTGATAGTCATGGGGATTCTCTTCAGAATAATAATCCTTCTGACAGTCTCCATTGTTATGCCTGAAATGCTCAGTGTTCCTTCGTCTTGGCAATTTACCACTCTTTCTGCAGTCAGTTGTATTATGCTGAAACTTCCCTTCTTTCACCCAGAATCTCTCAATGGAATCACCCAGGCACACCAGACGGTCAGGCCTGCTCTTAACTATTTTCAGTCGGTTTGAGTGGACAATCGCAGTTCTCTTCCATCCTGATAATTCTTTAATTTTATAATTGACTGGGGAGGTTTTTTCCTACTATTTCATAGGGTCCAGCAGCACATTTGCCGAACTTTCCTTCTAAATGAGCTTCCTTGACGTGTTCTGCGTCACGTTCATCTCTCAATGACAAGAGATTATTTTGATCATACTGCGCCTTTCTTCTCGTGCTCTCATTAGATGACTTATTTGGCTCTTTTTGTGGGCACAATGCTTGCGCAAAATTTGCCTCACCATTCTCAATTTTCTTAAAAAAAAAATACTGGGCCCAGCTGGTTTGACAGGTTGCTTCCAATTCCTTCAATGTCGCATTGAGCTTCATATTGTCTAATTTCTTCAAAGATGGGATTCGATTAATTTATACTTGCCTTAATTTGGGAGTTTCCTTGTACATCTTTTGACTTCGTTTCTCCAGAAAGATGCGTAACTTCACCTAGTGGATCTCTCCTATTCCATGCTGATCTAATGTGGCAGCTGCTTTCCCTTCTTCTGCATATTAAAGAAATTAGATTTTTTGAGAAGTCACAGGAAAAACAGTGACTCTCTAGGAAGTTAGTACCTAAAATAATGTCAGAACTTGAATTAGTTGATATAGGAAGGATTAGAAGTTCCTGCTGGACATTTAATCCAAATTCAGGCAGACGGATTTTAGCATGAATCTTCTCATGAGATTTAGAATTAGATTTAGCAAGAGTAATCAGTTTCACTGGTCTTCTTAGTACAGCATGGCCCTGTACTGCCTCATTTCACCTGACTGGCTCTGGAACAGATATATCTGGCAAAATTGACGACCATAATGCTGGATACTTCCGAAGCTTCCGCTGAGCTTCTATGACTACGGAATCATCGAAGATCAAGGGCATGAGCCCGGAGTCATGAGTCAGGAAACAAGAGAGAAGAGAGCGATGTAGGCTCTGCAATCCCATTTTGTATCTCGCGCTCTAATTTCCCATTAGTTCCTTTCCAACAGCGCATGTCTCCCTAACCTCTGGCGCCAAAATATGCACTGGCAGATGTCTCCATGAGTATCGTCGGTTATCAGTGCCAAATAGAACTCTAGTGAAAATTCAGATTGTTACATGTATGACTAGCTTACAAGCTCACGTATCCTGCCCTAGGCAATAATAGGATTAAGTTCCAAGGTCTGCGTGTATACTTATTACCAAGAATTTGCAAGAATAGCACAATTTATAACTAGAAATATTTACACTTATTTTACAATTTTGTGACACATCACATTAATTCTGAATAACAAAATTGGCTTTGGGAATGGGAGATCTTGTTAAAATCTGAATGAGATAATATTGTCTTATAAATGTTCTCATTCAGAATTTAACACAAGAACTTTTCAGACCACCCTTGTACTGTAAGTTACAAAAATATTTCGTGGAGTGGGAGAGATATAAAAATGATTCTATCTTTCTGGAGACTTGTTGCAGTAGAGTATGAAACAAATCTCAAACTTTTTTTTTTCTTTTGATAAAGATCAAAGCTAATGATAGTAAGTCTGCTGGATTTCTGCTTAGCATGGACTGGCAATAAAATATGCATAAATTCATTTGGAAGGATCACATATAAAACAAGAAAAGCCTTACTACGTCACTAACTTATTGTTATGTGACAAAATAATGTACTGAATGGAAAATCTACAGAACAAGTAAAACATTTCAGCTATTTAGGCACAATTTTTAGTGAAGATTAGATGGCAAATTAAATATGGAAATAAGACTACAGAATAAGCTAAGCTGGTTTTTGTGGGGGAGTTAACTGAATAAATTTAAATGGAAATTAATTGAAACACTAACTGTATACATGAAAGTGTTCAATGTCCAAATGAATTTTTAACTTATGGATCTGAGAATTAATTTAAAAATAAAATATGTGATCAAAGACTGGAGACCACAGATATAAGAGATCTGAGAAAAATTAGAGACATGAAGACAATGGCAGAATCATATTAAACATGATGCTGTTAGAAGGAACTCGACACTGTTAGCAATCAGCAATGTGTGAGCAGCTAATCTCAGGTGATGTGGTCAGTATAGTGAGGAAAAGTTAATGAAATTATAGTATGAGAGAACCACATAAATAGTTGATATTCTTACTAGAAACCTACGAACAATTTTCCTCTAAATTAGTCTGTTATTTGTCAGATCTTATATTCTGTTCTTCTAAGAAGTGTATATATCAGGAATATGATAACAGGTCAACGGTAAAAAAATTAAGCACATGCATAAGTGTACACTTGAATACTTATCAGATAGGAAAAAATTAACTACCATATAGATAGAATTCTTTGGGGTAATCTTTAGCTTGCAAAGCCAGTTTCTTTTCATACTCAGACTTCGCATTCTGTAAAACAGTTGACTCTTCTGGCCTGATGCTTACTATTTTCATAACTGACATCATCCTTATGCACATGGTATTCCTTGTCTTACAAATCTCTTGCTTGATAAGATTACACATCCATTTGACTCCTAGCCTATTTATTCTTAGAACACTCGGGATGCATTCTGATATTGCATCATTTAAGTATTTTTTAAATGCTTCCCATCCAACAACCGATACCATTGCACTGAACTCAGTATATTCCTCAGTTGGTCATAATTTCCTGCTTTATAGTTCAGCACGTAACCTTTCCTGAATGGAACATTCCTGAACTTGGCCACCGCATGATCACTGTCACAAACCAGAGGCAGGATAGTTACATCTTTAATAAATGAAACATCCTCTGGTACTATCATCAAATCTAACACTCTTTGACCACGAGTTCCTTCTGTCACAAAGTTGTCTCACAACGGTTCAATAAATTCAATTTCATTCTTCTCATTAAATGTTACTGCTACCAATCACTGTTTGGATAATTAAAATTATCCATTATGATTACTCTTTTCACATCCATAGTCTTTATTTGATGATGCATTTCTCATCAGTGGTAAGTGATTCACCAGGTTTGTAATAACACCCCCACTATGTATTTGATCTTGATAGATTCCATCTCACCCATGTCATGTAAGCATTAGAGTAAGTTTCTATAGTACTCTTTCCTCTCTTGAATCGCAAATACTTTTCACTTATTGGCTTTTGAGTTCTGGATAAGACACTCAGGTGATGAAGCTTGAAACTTATAGCAAATTTGTGCAACTTCATCATCATCATACGTATCAAGGATTTAGGCCTAGTATGGCCTGTTCCGGCCTTAGAAGTGATCGTTGAATTGTTTAAGAGGACGTCCTGGTTTTCTTTTTCCTAATGGCCTGTACTTTAAGGCTTGTTTTGGTAATCTTTCTGTTTTCATTCTTTGAACATGTTCCATCCATCTATGTTTATATTTTTTAATTTTTTCAATTACTGGTTCTTGGTTTAATTCTTTCATAATATCTTCGTTTCTTTTGTGATCAAATAGGGTATACTTTGCAGTTTTTCTCATAAACTTCATTTCTGCTGTTGTTAATCTTTGTTTGTCTTTTTGTTTTATTGTCCAGATTTTGCTTCCATATATTAAGACCGGTAGGGCTAATGTATTGTATACTTTTAGCCTGGTTTGTTTTTGAACTAGGTTTGGTTTAAATATAGAGTTAATTACTCCTGTTATTTTTAAATATTTTGCAATTTTTATGTTTATATCTTTTTCATTTTCATAAGTGATCATACATCCTAGGTAGTTAAATGAATTCACCTGTTCTAAGATCTTGTTATCTATTACTATTTTAGTTCTTGCTGGATCTTGTCCTTTAAAGGCCATAGTTTTTGATTTTTCTGTTGATATTATCATACCATAATTTTTGGATATCTCATTTAGATTTAAAATAGTTTTCCGTAAGTTATCTTCAGAATTTGTAATTATTATTTGGTCGTCTGCAAAGAGGAGAGTGTTTAAGTTAACTGTAGGTGAAAGTTTAATTACTTGATGTAAATTTTTACTCCATTTTATTATTTCATTTAAGTAGATATTAAAAAGAGTTGCTGAGAGGGGACATCCCTGTCGGACCCCTTGGTTTATCTCTCTTGTATATGATAGCTCATGATTTAATCTTATTTGTATTTGATTATTTTCATATATACTTGTGACAGCTTTTAGGATATTATTTGGTATTCGTCTTTCTTTTAATATGTTAAATAATATATTTCTTTTAACTTTGTCAAATGCTTTTTCAAAGTCAATAAATGCAATATGTGTTTCTAAATTATATTCTCTTCTTTTCTCTATTATTAATTTTAGGCAGAAGGCTGGGTCTATACATGATTGTCCTTTTCTAAATCCATTTTGTACCTCTAGAATAAAGTTTTCGGAATATTTCATTAGTTTGTTATTTAAGATTCTGCTGTATATTTTGTAACATGAATTTAGTATACTGATACCTCTATAGTTTTTAGGGTCATCTCTATTACCTTCCTTAAAGATAGGAATCACAATTGCTTTTTTCCATTCTATTGGGGGGGATACCAGTTGAGTAAATTTTATTTAAAAATAATAAGAGTCTTCCTTTGAATCTTGTTCCTGCGTATTTATATAGTTCTGAACCTAGCTTATCTTCTCCAGGTGATTTTCCGTTTCTTGTTTCTTTCAGGCTGATTTCTAATTCTTCTTCAGTTATTTCCTTTTCATTTTCGTTAATTGTTTGCCAGTTGTCATTTTTAAAATATTTATCAGTCCACAGTTCTGTGTAGTAATTTAGAAATTCTTCTAATTTCAATTCAGTGTTTAATTTTATGTTTTCTTTGGTATCTGCATTTAGGCGTTTCAAAATCTTATATACATTGGGTGTTATTTTATATAAATCATGTTCTAAATTAGAAACAAATTTATTCCATGATTCTCTATGTCTTTTTCTGACTTCTCTTTTAGCTATGGCTCTTATTCTTTTATATTCTATTTCATCTTCTAATCTTTTACTGCTTAACCATTTGTGATAGGCTTCTTTTTTCTTTTTGATTATTTCTTTGATTGTATCATCCCAGATCTTCAGTTTTTTTCTTTTATTGAATTTTTTGTTCTTTCCTAAGATTTCATTTGCTGCTGCATTTAGTATAATTTTTATATTAAGCCATTCTATTTCTATTTCTTCATTTTGTTTTATTTTATCTAGATACTGGTTAATTCTTTGTTCATATAGCCATTGTACATTTGTGTCATTCAATAGTCTAGTTTTATAAACAAATGTTTCAATTTTTCTTTCTGTTCTTGTTACTTGTAGCCATTTAGGTGGTAATCTTAATTTTATTTTAACAAGGAAGTGGTCACTGCTTATTTCATATCCTCTGTGAACTCTAACATCTAGTGAAAATTTTGATGTCTTTTCATTTAATATGAAGTAATCTAATATTGATTTCCATCCTCTTGCTGCCCAAGTATATTTATGTATGTCTTTATGTTTATAAAAGGAATTCATTATTTTTAGGTTATTATAAACTACAAAGTCAATCAATTTTTTACCATTTCTGTTTAGAGTGTGTTCTCCATGTATTCCTATATTATTATTAATTTTCGTGTTTCCAATTCTTGCATTTAAGTCTCCTGCTAAAATTATGTAATCATTTTTATTTATTTTATTATATATGTTTTGTAGCTGATTATAAAAATCAATATTATCCTGTTCTCTTCCTTCTTCTGGGGCATATAAACCAATTATTGTTAAATAGCCTCTATCTATTTTTATTCTAGCTTCTATTATTCTTTCATTCCATAATTTATAATGTTTTAACTGTTTTGAAAGGGAGTTATGAATCCAAGTCATGACTCCTGCTTGTGCTCTTTGGTCTCTGCAACTTTGCACAAATTTGTGCAACTTTGAAATGAAATCTATTATTTGTGTCTGAAGGAATGTTACATAGACCTTTATTTACTGTGTGTGTGGGGTGGAGGGAGGTTCCATAACTGGAACCTTTTAGGAATACTAAAATCAGAAGTTTTGGATATGTCAATTAATAATGATTTTATCAGGATCTCTAATAGCAGAAGAAGATGAGAGAAGATGTAAAGAAAGGCTTAGATGTTGGTTGTTCCTTATCCATAATAAAGTTTAACAGTACAACTAACACGAAGAGGAAAAAATACATTTATTAAACTTGCTAATATTTCTCTGGTTTTCTACCCATCATCAGAGCACAATATGGTTGCATTAATTTACCAAAGATCTGGGAGACTATCATTTTAAGACCTAATATCTGGACTTCACTGAATTAACTTTGTAGTTATCTGACCCGATAACTACAAACGACCCGATAAAGGGTACCATGTAAGGAATATTAGGTGTCAGTTACAATTTAAATCGTTTCTACAATTACTTGGTTTAGTGCAGTTTTTACAATTACTACAATTACTTGGTTTAGTTTTTGTGCCTATCACAGTTATCACTGTGCTCTGATGATGCTGGGAAGTAGACGAGTAAAATATTAGCGAGTTTAAAAAATGTATTTTTTCCTCTTAGTGTTAGTTATACCATTAAGCTTTATTATGAATGAGAGATGGATGACTAAAAGATTACATGCTTGTATAAGTTTATCTAATTCAGTGGTAAAAATTCTCTTTGAAGACTTGGTGGGTATACCTAACTTTTATAGCATTAACACTTTGAGTCATATCCATGTAAACATATATTGATCGTGTGTGAACCCAAAATCCCATCGATGTATGTTTACTTCGCTAAATTAAAAATTCCAAAAATAATAATATATGCTTGAAATTCATTATCAGACTATAATTAAATTTGCACTTTTAGCTTCATTATCCATGAGGATGGTTGACTTATCAATTAAAAAAGGGAATTTATATTAGTATATTGTAATGCCTGCCCATCAGCTGCATCACGTACGATCGCACATGTTCATGTTTATATTACATCGTGCCGTCATAACTCTGGCTGTTCCAATCTAAACAACATAAGGGATTCATGACTCTCTTCTTGTGATCTGAGAGATCAGGTTGAATTTCTCTGTCACCATCGACAGACCAAGACCCAGTGGTGCCCAAAGCAGGGGTGCAAAACGGTTCTTGACTGAATGCGAATTAGAACAAATGCTCGAGGAAATACTCGATAATGAAGGATCTGAATTAGATGATTGGGCAGACAGTGATCCAGAACAAGAGGAAGCAGATCTCCCACAAATGTGAGCTCTGAGTCAATGACGGTGATGCAGAACTTCGAATGAGGAGTGACCAAATCCGAGGTCATCCAGTGAGTTGTGATCATGATCATATGTGAGGTTGTGGCATTTCAAAAACTGAATGGCCTAATTCAATAATTTACCACTCGACTTTTGTGGCCAACAGTGGATAATTATAGTGATGTACACCCCTATATAAAATGATATTTTCATCATAATAATAACACACACAAATTTTATTTATAATTTTCATTATTTATGTAACATCTAAGCAATATTTTGACTGAATTTGTTGAATTTTGAACACTAAACAAGTAAATGAGTAGAAACTAATAAAAAATTAACTTTTTATTTTTTTCAAAAACCTTGATTTCTTACAACCTGTTTCTGAAGCCATGCCACATGTTTATACATGTTTAACTAAAATTTTTGTTCCAATTAATTGTCAAAGATGCTAACTAAAAGACAAAAATAATTATTTGGATATTCTATAGAAATACTGCATACAATTTTTTAAATAGAGCTGAAAATGGTCAGGACACAGGGTTCTTTAAGTCCCAGTAGGTCTAGGACTCAAAGTGTTAAGCAACTTCAGAGATAATAGGGACTGGTTTATCATACAACTTTTCACAAGGTGAACAAGCTTTGTGCTACAGAGAAACAATAAGCAATACACATACACATGCATGTTGTCCTATGTGTGTATGTAGCTCTGTTCTTCCCAAGCTTATGTAGTTTTTTTGACAAGTGTTTAATAAAGCATCCCAAACATGAGCAAGGGTCCTATATATACTTAGCGCAGTCAGAAATACTGCTACAACTTGAAGAGAGCATAACCCTTCAATCTATCAGTAAATCACTTACAGCTTTCAGCACATACAAACTACATGTATAATGTGCATATAGCAAGCACTCAATGTTCAAAATGTCCCCCCTTTTGCCATCATGCACACCTGAAGTCTGTGAGGCCACATATTGAAGGCATGCACAACATCCATCAGAAACGCTGCCACTACACGTCCCAAATCCACCTTCAGGCTGACGATGCTAAGGTGTCATTTCTTACAGGCTACTCTCTCAAGTTTCGACCACAATTTGAAGTCCCACGAATTCAGATCGGGACTTCCAGATGGCCAATCAGATAGTGATATGTGTGCAGGCACATTCACCTCCAACCACTGTTGCGTGGTCCTTACCTACTGTGCAGGGACTGAGTCCTGTTGAAAGGTCCACTGCCTACTGTGAAGCAAGATGGTTCAGGGGGCCATATCACAGGTTCCAGCATGGTGTCTTGATACACTTGGGTAGAGGTTTTGACTCCTTTCTTGCAGAAATGCAATTTTGATCCCCTCATTCTCCAATATGTCAATATGTGTGTGTGGGGGGGGGGGGCATGCAGTGTAATACAAATAATGAAGCAATATCAAAACTGATCGTATCTGATTTTTTTAGGCTAAGAATTTTTGTTTATTTTTATTTTTTTCAATTAAGGTTTTGAAGTGAATAGAATATTTAATGAAGGAGAAAGATTTGCTTGTGATAGGGGAAAGAGTAATTTTGCTAACTGATAAGTTTTTAGGCAGGGTGTCCATGATATTAACTATAAGATGAAGGGGAAGGTATTGATTTTGTGAATTTTGTTATACTCGTTAAACATTTTTATCAAATAGCTACAATCTCTAAAATAAACAAAATACTGCATGCCCTGCCTAATTTCCCCACACCTGACACACAGGATCACAATATAACTATTCAATTCTCTATATCCGGGGTATATCTGTTAAGATAACCAAGTTTTTTCATAAATATAAACTCTATGCCAAACTACACATCCAGCTAGCAACCTTCATCTGTTTTCCAAGGATCGGCTTCATCCTATTCTGAAGTGTATAAAGTTCCTTGTTATAGACTGCAACTTAGCTTATTTTTGGACAGAATGATATATCTTGTAACATCTTGAACATAAAAAATACATTTGCAATTATCATCATCATCAAATTCCTGCCATGTACCTTCAAGGGGATGTACAGGATATGATAGTACTACATGAAAAATTTACATCATTACTAATTTCCTATCTACAATTTTCCACCAAATCAGTCTGTTACTTGTCAAGACTCCAATATTATCATTATCAAATCTTATATTTCTGTCGTCTAAGGCACATTGTACCATATCAGTCCACCTATATCTTGGTCTTCCCCTGGGTTGTTTTCCTGCCAACATGGCAGAGAACACTTGTTTTGCTAATCTTTCCTCGCCCATTCTGTTTAAGTCACCATACCACCTGAGATTAGCTCTCCTAATGCATTCCTGGATGCCGACAATGTCAAGTTCTTTCCTAATATCCTCGTTTTTAATATGATATTGCCATTGATGCCATCTGTTCATGCCTCTAATCTTTCTCAAGACCCTCACATCTGCAGTCTCTAGTCTTTGGTCAAGTGTTTTACTTCTGACCCAACTCTCAGATCCATACGTTAAAACTGGTTTGAACACTGTCTTGTATACAGCTAATTTGGTGTTCTGACTAATTTCTCTCTTATTCCATATGAATCTATCAATTGACTTCTTACCATACCAGCTTTGTTGATTCTGTTGTCTATTTCCATATTTAATTTACAATCTTCACTAAAAATCGTGCCTAAGTAGCTGAAATGTTTCACTTGTTCCACAGGTTCTCCGTTCACAACGCAGTTGACATTTTCAACGATTCTGCCTATTTTCATTGTCTTTGTTTTTTTCATTGCTGACCTGCATACCATATCTATTACAACAGTTATTCAATTTAGTCAGGGAATCTTGCAGACTTGTAGCAGATTTATTTAGAAGTATAACATCGTCCGGATAAAGCAAAGAGCTGACATCATGTTTAATACCACTTTCCTTCATAATGTGATCCATATAGATAATGAATAACAGATGAATAATGTATAATGAATAATGTACATCCTTGTCTCACACCAGATTTAACATTAAACCATCTTCCTGTACTTCCTTTAATTCTAACTGCTGACTTACAACATTTGCACTTATCTATATGGCAAATCAGAACTGGCCAACTACTATGCTATGGATATATATATTTTTTTCATCACTGAAAATCACCACCTACATGTGGTGATTTTCAGTGATGAAAATCACCACATGTAGGTGGTGATTTTCGTAGATGCCATAATGGTCACTCCCATACCTCACTGGGTTTTGGAAGTGAAGTCTGCTGTTAGAATAAGTGGTAGGGTTGCAGATTCTCTTTCCACACAGAGTTTATAGGACAATCACAAACATCTATGCGCATGGATGTTTGTGATTGTCCTACAAACATTCGTACGATTTATACCTGCTGCCTCTTGGCTGGAGAGCAAACACACTACCCACTCGGCCAACCAGGGTAGTGTTCTTAATTTTCTAATTTTCAAAGTTTTAATATTTGTTTTCTTGTAAGCTGTATTGTGCATCATGGCGCTGAAGTGCAAAACAATGGTAAGCAAATATAACGTGCATGATTGTGTTTATTGCAGCATGTGTGAAATCTATGGCCTTTGCAGAAGAGATTTATGGAAGAAGAATGAAACTGGAGAATGTGTTTGTCACAAGTGTTTTGTGAGTGAATGCCAGAAGCGTGAAAAGAGTAAGAAGAACGACAGTGACGAGTGGAAAGACAAAATGCATGATAATGTGATGATGGGAGAGTATTGGACCTACTCATAGGATCAAAAGAGCTATCCATAACCAAGGTGACAACAATGCCTCCAATTGGTGAAAGTGACCATGCAGTCTTGACTTGGGAAATTGTAAAACATGAGGAATATTCTATCAAGAAGGGATATTTTTGGAACTACAAGGCAGGTGATTATGACATGCTTAGGAAAAAGCTTAAATCTGTACCATAGCATAAAACACTACAGGGTAAGGATGTTAGTAGTGCATGGGATATAGTTAAGGTTCATCTAGATGAAGCAGTATTAAATTGTATACCTAGGGAACGGAGGGTCAATCAGGTAGGAATCAGATGGATGAATAACATTAAGCATGAACTGCAGAAGAAGAAGAAAATGCTGTGGAGTGTATATAAAGAGAAAGGTGATCAGCAAACTCATGAACAGTACAAGGCTCAGGCTAGAAAGGTGACCAGCATGGCAAGGAAGACAAAATCAGATTATGAGAAGAATTTAGCCAAGTAAACCTAAGGAAATCCCAAAGAGTTTTTTCGTTATGTGGAAAGTAAGAGAAAGAATAACTATGGAAGATTAACCTTAATGAGTGATGATGGTCACAAGGACACAAAAGCAGATAAAATAGTTGATTTACTGAGTGACCACTTTGCAAACATATATTGTCCTAGTGAGGTTACTGTTTTAACCTATGTGACAGACACTAATGTGGAAACAGAGGTGGATGAATTAGAGGTTCTTATGTTGGATTCTAATTATGTAGAAAATAGAATAAATGTTATTTGATTCAGAATCCAACATGATTTTCCATCACAAAGGCTAGACTTGTAAATATTATTTAATGTATATAACTTATTTTAAAATTTAATATTCATATAACTACCTTAATTTTGTCTAATATTTAATTATTTAATCAAAGATATATGTATGAATAATGAAAAGACTGTATTAAGTATTAATAAGTTATTTTATTTATTGTTATGTCAATATTATAAGAACTTGTATTTGTAATTTAACTACGCATTTATTGAAATGCAAATATTCTGTTTATTCTTTTTGTGAAAGTTTAACCTTATGTAATAACTGAATGTAGTTATATAGCCTAATGTAACATTCGCGAGAATGTTTACGTTTATCGGTTGTCATAGAGACGCGTGAAATAAACGAGCGCGAGTGAAGGGAGCGTGGGCAAAATAAGAAGAGAAAATATATACGTAGTAGGGGAGTCGGAACGGAATTTTGGAACTAAAAGGTAACAAGGAGATAAACTAGAGAAGTAGAAGTAAATAAAAGGTTCTTAAGGGTAGGAGTTGAGTGGATATTTTTTTATAAGTGAATCTTATAGTTGGCTGAAAGCAAAATCAGCAGTGGTAATAAAAGGAAATTAATGCCATAATCGGATAATCAGGAAGAATTCTGAATAAATCCAGTCAGTCTAGAATTACGACTTATTTCTATACTACCATAAAAGGTATTGTACGGAGTTTAACTAGTTGATGAGTGATAAACAAGAATAATTAATGTACCCTATAGTTGTTGTCTGGAGTTATAAAGCGCAATTAATAATGTTTTAGTTATAACCTTGGAGAATTCTTATAAATGTGTTTCGCAAGTGTAATAAATATAATTTGAAAGTGTGCTCACAAAATATTGGAAGTACTGAAGATTATTTCTGGTAAGGACAGTCATATTAGTTTATTTCGGTGTATGAAGATTTAAGTATTAGTTCCGTTGCGCTGTTTCTAACATTAACTGTAGCATATCATCGAGGCTGAGAGTTGAAAATATAGTTACATTGAAATGATATCTACCGTGGTTAGTGCCTGTTATGAGTTAATCATAGAGTGTAGCTGAGAGATACATAGAAACTGATTAAATAAGAAATTCTATTGTAATAAATTGAGTAAAGAAACTTTGTGATTCTGAAACTGTGAATTTGTATGTGAAAGTTTGGAAGATTGAATTAATATGAATGACTTGACCTGATGTACTAACTTGACTGAGTTGTCATATTTAGAAGTGGAATTCATGTATTTGTTATATAACCATATATTAAATGTTTTGTTTGTTAATTTAAATATTGTGTTTGCCTGAATTTCTTTTTACTGCACCGTTCACAAAAATTCGAATCTAGCGGGAATCCCAGAAAGAAAATAAATACTTCGGCCTGAATGAATGAAAAGACTGCTAACTAATTTTGAATTGATCCTACTAATTCATATAGACTTATCTAAGGATAGAGTGGCACAGTATAATAGAAATTTCTCTACCCTTAGATCAGTGATTAATTTGCAATTAGTTTTCCTTTATTTTATGAAAGTGACTTTTAGCAAGATGGTGGATTCGAACACAACATGAAGAAAACACGTCACGACACTTAGAATATTGCAGAATCTCAATGTAAATACAGTTGTGGGATTAGATGGGATATCAGCTAGGGTTTTGCAAGAATATGCAAGGGAACTGGCAATGCCTTTGACTAAGCTGTTTAAGTCTCAGCTGTGGTAGAGTTCCAAGGGAGTGGAAAGAGGGCAAAATTATTCCTTTGCATAAGGGAGGTTCTAAGACTACAGTAGCAAATTATAGACCAATCAGCATCTCAGGCATGGTGGTAAAAGTATTAGAAAAATTGGTAAAAAAAAAAGAATTCAAGAATGGGTAGATAAAAATATGATACTGTGAGGGTCAACATGGCTTTGTGAAGGGTCAGTCATGCCTTAGTAATTTACTAACTTTTTATAATAGAGTAACAGCTGATTTGGATAAAGGAAATGGCTACATGATGATTTTGCTGGATTTTGCAAAGGCATTTTGACAGAATAAAACATGGTACACTGTTATGCAAATTAGAACAAATGGGAATGGATATAACACTGGTTAAGTGGATGGCTGCTGGACAGATATCAAAAAGTAGTATATGGAGGGGGGGGGGAGAACTGAGGCAAAAACAGATGATTAGTAGTGTTCCACACGGTTCAGTGCTGGGATGATTGCTGTTTAATTTGTACATAAATGATATCGGAAATAACCTGAAAGGAAATATTCAGTTGTTTGCTGATGATGCGAAATTAGGTAGAATAATTGTTAATCAAGGCGATGTGGAGAAGCTTGCAGGAAGATTTAAATAGGATGTCAGTATGGGCAAAAGTTAACAGGTGTCAGTTAATGTCAAGAAATGTAAAGTTATGCATTTTAGGATAAATAGATTACAAGCTATGTATCACATTGATGGCACTGTACTCCAGGAAATATATGAAGATAAAATTTAACTCTCTGTCTACCACCACAACTAGAGATTTAGGTGTGGTGGTGGTAGTAGCAGAGAGTTAAAGTTTAGAGGACATATTGTTAAGATTGCTACATTAGCTTCCCATAAGATTACTTGGTTAATGAAGAACACATTAACAAGTACAAATAAAGAAGCTGCAATTCCTCTTCATAAGGAATTGATATGCCCACATTTGGATTACTGTGCTCAAGTCTGGTCCCCTGGGTTTCTTGGGGATGATGAAGCAGTGGAGAGGATTCGGAAGAGAGTGACCAAGATGATGAGTGGCCTGTGGAATATTTCCTATGAAGATAGATGGAAGGTTAGTGGACTGCAGAATTTGGTTCAGAGGAGAAAAAGAGGGGATATGATAGAAACATTTAAGTTGCTTAAAGGATTTTACAGGATAGATGCAAGGGAAATATTTCAGCAATTGGCTAGAGGGACCAGAACAAGGGGGCATTCCTGGAAGTTGAATAAAGGTGTGGTCAGAGGACAGAGATGATCGTAATTGGTCGGTAGTTTGGTAGTAGACTTCTATTACTCTTTTTTGGAATAGGATGATGCACTGGGATAAGTACCAGATATTATTATTATACAGGCACCTCCATGGAGTCCAAAGACTCATTGTGGAAGACCCAATCTATCATACCTCTCCTTGAACCTATTAACAGACAAAGCACTCACAACTGACTCTGGCAACCCATTCCACTCATTCACAACTGTTCAAGCAAAAAAGTCTTCACACCCTACTAACAACATCTTTATTAAACTTTCAGGGATGACCCCTTGTTCTGGTCCCTCTAGCTGAGTGCTGAAACATTTCCCTGCATCAATCCTATCAAACCCTTTAAGCAACTTAAATGTTTCTATCACATCCCCTCTTTTTCTCATATCAACCAACTTTTGCAATCCACACACCTTCAATCTATCCTCACAGGGAACATTCCACAGACCACTCCACTCGACTCTGAATCCTCTCCACTGCTTCTTCATCCCCTAGAAACCCAGGGGACCAAATTTGAGCACAGTAATCCAGATGTGGGTGCATCAAGGCCTTATAAAGAGGAATAATAACTTCCTTATCGCTACTTGTTAATGTGTTCTTCAATAGCTAAGTAATCTTATGGGCTACCTTAGCAATATATCCTCTAGACTCTCTCTCTCTCTCTGTACCCCTAAATCTCCAGCGTCATCTATTTCCTGGAGTACAGTGCCATCAATGTGATACACAGCATGTAATCTCTTTATTCCAAAATGCATAACTTTACATTTCTCGACATTAAACTGACACCCATTAACTTTTGCCCATACTGACAGTCTGTTTAAATCTTCCTGCAAGTTCTCCACATTACCCTTGATTAACTATTGCTCTATCTAATTTTGCAAACAACTGAATATTTCCTTTCAGGTTATTTCCTATAATCATTTATGTACAAATTAAACAGCAATGGCCCCAGCACTGAACCTTGCAGCACACCACTAGTCACCATTTTTTTTGGCTCAATTCTGTTCCTCCGTATACCAATTTTTGATATCTGTTCGGCAGTGACCCTCTTATCCACTTAACCAATGTCATATCCATCCCCATTTGTTCTAATTTGCGTAACAGTGTACCATGTTTTATTCTCAAATGCCTTTGCAAAATCCAACAAATTCATTGTGTAGCCATTTCCTTTATCTAACTCAGCTGTTTCTATGTGATATGTATAATAATTTATAGAGATAATACAGGACAGGTGTTAACTCTAGAGCACAATGTTTGAGAACAATTAGGGAGATGTCATCAAGACCAGAAGACTTTTCATTATCCAAGTTATTTAGTAGTTTTCTGATGACTTTTTTTATCCAAAAAAAAAAAAAAAAACTATAGGAGGCATGCAGTGCTTAGATTCTGGTATGGTATGAGGTGATTTCCCTTGCCCATCTATGCACAATTTGAGGAAAAAAAGTGATGCCAGGAGGTCAGCTTTATCTTTGGGTGAAGTAATTGGCGTTTTATGTTGGCAACCTTTATAAAATCAGACTTGGATCTAATGATGACTGATATGCATATGTTGTGTGTTTTAGCATAGGGACTATGGAGCTGGAGTATTTGATGCATGCCACATGCAGCAAGCTGAATTTTTTTCTTTGAATGCTTTGACACATTTTCGGGTGAATCAGTGCTTGGAAAGCAGATGTGGATTATGGATTGAAAGGGGAATGAAGGCCTTCATACCAATGAGAACAATTTCTGTGACTCATTCACAGCAGTTGTTAGGGCCAGGCGAGTGGAAGCAATAGTCAGACCAAGAAAAGGAGGAGTAAAAATTCCAGAAGTCATTCCAATTGGTTCCTTCGTAGTGCTAGAGGATGCAAGGTCGAGAGTGATTAGAGGAGGGACATTCTGTGATAAAGGCTTTTATGAGATTGTGGTCTTATGAGTTGCCGAGAGGAGAAGTGACCTCTATGGTGTATGGTGTATCTGGAAGGAGAACTAGACAAAATGAGATCCAGAGTATTTGGAGAGTGAAAAGGGTTATCAGGGATTTGAGTGGGTAGATGTACAATTTGTATTAGGTCATTACTTATAGAAAAGATCTCTCTTCTCATCCTGTCCAGGAAGATAACCTCACTATTTGGATAACTGGATTGAAGTAGTCAAGTTTCACAGAAAGGAATGCGAAGAGATCTGAGTGTTATTAATGTTTGGAGACCAGTAAATGCAACAAATGAAAGTTACTAAATGGGGCAAGGAAACCTTGGGCCAGAGAAGGTCAAAGGTAGAGGATTCTAAATTAGCTAGTCTCTGACAGGCTATGTCAGATTTCACAAATACACAGGTGCCACCATTGTGGTGAAAAGAATTGTGAAGTGTGTAGTTTGGGCACTGGAGAGGGACATTAGTAGACATAACTGAAATCTGAATTTCTGTCAGAAATAAGATGTATGGTCTAGAAAACTGCATGTGATGGTGGACTTTATGTTTGTGTTAATGCCATGGATGTGAAAGTGAGTTTTTAGTGAAGAGATTCTAGTATGGTTTGTATGTTGTGGCTGGTTGTGATGCGACTTTTTTTTAATAGGATTAGCTTATGAGGGAGATTCGTTTTTGTTGGGGTGTCACTGTTATTGTTTGTGAAAGTCTTCATAAACTTGATTAAATGGAAGGATATAGTGGGGGTGTACGGTGAGAGAAGATACTCTTGGACATAACATCCACAAAGAGAACCAGTCTCCATGCCATGATATGACCTTGACAGTGTCATCTCCCCATACCACTACTTTGACTCCTTCTCCTAGGCATGACCTGGCAGAGTATATAGCAACAAGATTATGCACCAGATGATCTAGAAGCCTCCCGACTCATTAATGACAGCTTCGGGACCATGCAACACCACCATTTTAACTGATGTACCTGGAAATGGAGGAGTTTATGGATCTTTAAGTATATGTTTGTCATGATCTTGAAGGGTATCATTCATAATGCATGGAGAAGAGGGGGGGGGGACAGAAAATGGAATCCCTGCTCTGGAGACCAAACATGGCATATGCAACTTCAGACTTCCAAGAGCCAAGCAGTGGTATTTCACCAGGCAATGAAGAACATCTAACACCTATTGTCTAGTTGGCATTTTCTTAAACTAGATCCTTTGTAGCAGGAATAATGGCTAGTTTTGTCAGAGCCCCTTTTGTAAAAACAGGCCACACTGCAAGAAGGCGTGGTTCACTTGACAGGGAGAGGCTGTATATTGTGCAATCCTACCCATTAGTGTGATGAAATGATGCTTTCTTGAAGCTATGATTAAGGATATCAGTGATGCTGTAAGGATGCCAAGAGTTAAGGTGGTGCAAGTGTGGTATGGGAGAAGACATGAGAGTTGCTAGTGTATGTGAAAAAGAAGAGTGAGAAAATAAAAGTTGCGAGTCTGTTGCTACAGTATGACAGAGATGAGTTGAGATGGCATATGTGGAGAAATGGTATGAAGTTTGTGGATGTGATGAGTGAGTGTGATGGAAGGAAGGATGTCAGGAGTCTTGAGCGTGTTGTTCAGTCAGCATTCAGAAGTGCAGACTCAGGGAAACTAGAATGTTTAGAGGGGATGAAGGTGAGCATGGGTCCAGACAACCTAGAGGTTAGTAAATAGGAGAGTGATCGTGTGATGCGAAATGTAACACCCCAGGTTTTGGGGTGTTACATGGTTGAAATTTGTGCTCAGAAGATGCTGGTTGGAAAACCAGCAAATATTAGTAACTCAATAAATTAGTTATTTTTGTTCTTTAGAGTGTTGTTTATACCCAAGAGCACTTATGAATAACCACCAACAGTTGAGCCAATTGTTACATTTAAGAATAATGCTAAACATTTGTAAACTTCTAAATAAAAAAAATAAATAAATAAAGTGCATTACTTATTTTATTATTTTTTTTTTTGGATTTATGTGACTGCATTATTCACTATAGTCAAAACTTGAGTTCTCACTCTACAAACCATCAAAACTGCATAACAAAATTTAAAAAAGAAATTGAATGCATAAGGATTATAATCATGTAACAACTAATTACGTTATTAATGTAATTTTTTTAATAAATGTACATTCTGAACATGAGCTCATTTTTTGTAAGAGACATTCTTTCTCTATACAGTGTTTAATCTTTTTAACATGCAAATATAAAAATAAATAATACATACATGATGTGGATAATTATACCAGCAATGTTTAGTATCCCATAGCCAAGGTTTCTGAAAAAAAAAAAAAAAGAATAATAATAATCTCTATTAAAACAAGATTGGTTGTAGTAAGGGTTACTGAACACAAACATCATTTTGATATGAAATGGAATCTATATTCTTATAATGGAATTTATATTCTTATTTTCATCCATAAGTTGACCCGGCTAAAAGTTTGTGAAAGATTTTACATGGTAGAAGATTGCCCCCACTGTATGAGGCAACAACTTCTGCTTATCATCAGCCTCGAGTAGTTTGGGGGGAGAATCCATTATTTGTATCTAGAGCAGGGTTGTCCAACCTTAGGTAATCTGAGGGCAGCATTAAAAAAAAAAATTATCCAAGGGCCGCATCATAATGTGTATCCAGTAATTTGGTGAGCAGCAGCAAACAAGTGAACAACACTAATCGTGCTCTCATGTTCCCGTGAGCACCCAGGGCATGCGCGTTGGAACAAAACATTATAAGAAAGCTTCTTTGATACATCCAATATTTGAAAAACACATGGTATATACTGATATAAAAACACCGAATAAAATTACCAACATTGAGATTATTGATTAGTGATAGAATATCTAATACGCATTCAGTTCAAATTGTTATTTTATTTTTTCGTTCGTGAAAATCAAAATCCATAGCTGAGCTGCACATAATTGCACTGCAGGCCGCATCTGGCCCACTGGCAGTGCTTTGGACAGCCCTGATCTAGAGTATAGAGTTTTAAGATTATCTGTAGACAGTAGTGTTGCACTATATCACAGTCTGTCATATATGGGTTTCACATACAAAAGAAATACACAATAATATTAATATACTTGTTAAATATATTGTCCAACCTGAAAAGAATAGGCTAAAAACATCCATTCCCTTCAATCCTCATATACATTAAAAATGGCAATTATTGTTATTATCACCAGACTTCCAGGGAGTTTAAGACTCAACATTTGCACTCATTATACTATCAGGCAGTGCATTCAACTCATCAACCACTCTTCATGCAAAGAACCTGCTCCTCATTCTCTTGTTCATGCTCCATATATATTTTGAAAGGATGTCTGTTGTTCTAACCCTGCCCCCCCCATTCCATGAATATCTTCCACATTAACCCAGTAACAACCCCTCAGCAACTTATGTCTCAATTACCGCTCCCCGGCTTCCTTCTTTTCATGAGGGTCTGCAAATATAGCACTTTTTCTTTCAATCTATACTCATACCCTCCCTACATACATTCGAAAGCACAGAAAATATGTAGTCAATCTCCTTTACACCTTTTCCAATATATCCTCATTCCCATTAAAAACTAGGCAACCCAAATCTGCACATAAGAATTGACATGAGGCCTAATTAAAGTGTTATACAATGAAACCATAATCTCTTTACTTCTGCATATTCCTCTTCATCATTGTCATAATCCAACATCATGATTTCACAACTTGAGCAATGTGATCTCTGAACACCAGATCCCTGTTCACCGTTATTCCCAGATGTCTCATCACCAAAATTTCCCAACCAATTTTTTTGCATGCCATCCTTGCCTACTTAATCGCTGGCCTGGTTGGCTGAGTAGTGTTAGTGTATCTGCTCTCCAGCCAAAAGGCTGCAGGTTTGAGTGGTGATGGGTGGTAGATGGTGTTGGAGTAGTTGCGCTTAGTTGTAGTTAGTGGATATGAGTGGTGGAGACAGCGAGTTGTTGTAGAGTAGGTGCTCTCCCACAATGAGCCTTTGGACTCCCTGGAGGTGTCATGTAATAATAATTCCAAATCCTTACATGCTGCTACAAACTGGTAGCTCCAATCACTTGCCCACTTATACATTAATCAGATCCTTCTGTAGGGATACATCTGCTTGACTCTTCAATGTTCTTCCCATCCCTACATCATCTGCAAATCTACAGTAAAACGTCCCAATATCTTGGGACATGTTTTATCATTAATATACAAGTTAAACAATAAAGACCCCCAAAACAGATCCATGCAATACACTACTAGTGACTTTACTCTTTTTTAGGATGGTGCACCCTATACACAACTTGCTGATGCCTGTTTGACAGCTAATCACCTATGATAGTGATCTAACCCCCACGTTTTTTTTTTTTTTAATTTAGTTACCAATTTGAACGGTAAAAGCCTTTACATGTTGAAAGTTTTTCCACTTTTATATTATAAAGTAAAGATGCCAAGAAATTGTATTTTTGGTTTCATCCTTTTTCAAAGTATAAGCAAACAAAGTTTGCGCATGAAGTAACTTCATGACTGGACAACTCGTATATAGAGGCTAATGACTTCACATCAATTGCCTTATTATCCCATAATGCGTTGCACATACCCTTACAGACATGCATTATGGGAAGGACCACTACCTAAGACTAGTTTCAACCTTTATTGAGGTCTCATAGTGGGAACCAGTCCCAGAAATGATACCAAGGTTGAAGTAATGCAGAAGTCATATTTGACTTCTGCATTACTGCACTTGGATAAAGGATGAAACCAAGAATATAATTTCTTGGCATCTTTAATTTATAATATAATCAAGTGAAAAAACGTTCAACATCTATCCCTAATTCAGAGTATTTTAGTAATAAGATGTGACACCTTTTGGCTACTTGTATATGGAAATATGACTGCTGCATTATTGAAGACAGACCCAATAGTCTGTCTCCCACTGATTAGACCTAAATAAAGGTCGAAACCGGTCTGGGCAGTGACCCTTCCCATAATGCATAGCATTATACATGTCTGTAAGGATATGTGCAATGCATTATGGGATACCAAGGTAACTGATGTGCAGTCATTAGCCTCTGTACATGAGTAGCCAAGTCATGAAGTTACTTCATGTGCAAAGTTTGTTTGTTTATGTACAAGCTGCTCATGTCCCAAATCAACCATGCTGCTCATCATAGATGAGCATTGCTATTATCAACTCAATTCTATATCCTAGTTTGCACAAACCTTAATCACAACTCCAGGCATACAGATTGACCTATAATATATAGCCTCAGTGTTATCACCACCTTTGTGAAGTGGAACAATTTTACCCTCTTTCCGTTCCTTTCAAGACTTGTTAACCAGTACACCATGGCTGCCATTAACCCTGTAGAATATTCCCTTTAAGACACAAGGTGATATGTCAAGTTCTATTGTTTAACTGACATTAAGGTTACTGAATTCCTCTTACTTGCTCAATAATAAATCCTCCCCCATTCTCTCTCTCTCTCTCTACATTCTCATGTCAGTTATGAAAAGGCTCCAAAAATACCACTGAAATCTGCTAGTCACAAGAAAAATTTTATTTTTCTTTTATTTTTCAGTATCACTCGCTGATAGTACTGGTCTAATTCATATAAATATTTTATTGGTGATTTAAAAAAATTAAATGTCAAATATTATAATGCTAAAACAAAACTAATGCATGCTTTAATTCTTTTTACAGCTTGCATATAATTATACAAAAATATCCTTTCCTTTACATGGGTTTAATATGTATGCCACTAACACTTAAGAGTTCATTTACACAAGGGCTTCCTATGTTATCTAGTGTGTCTTTTTTTTTTTGGTTAGAAAATATCATGTACCTACTGATTTATCTGAAATAAAGCCCTGCAGAGAAGAGCCATTTATATGCATCATCAGTAAATCATTCAGAGCAGAGGGATTCACTGATGATCCCAACTTCCCTCGTATTAGATTTTATTTAGCTAAAACCTCATTCACATGACTTGTTACTAATTTATTATCCTTAAATCCTTATTACTAATTTTTCTTTCAAAAATTGTATTCATATGAATTCACAAACAGTGAATTCATATCACTGTTTCATCAAATTTATTGAAACTTTCTTTATTATCATCAGAATATTTGCAGAAATGCATGTCCCAAATCTTAACTTCCTCCTTCCTAAAATATTCCATCATCTTCAAGTAACTGTATCAAATACTGAGACAACTTTAGCAATTTATGATTTATTTTCACCAAACATTTTTATCAAATAAAAATTATAAAATAGATTACTTCATACATTTCTTTTCAGTCAATATTCGAACAGCTCTCTGAATACACTAGTTGAATACAATTATATCACCTAGACTATTAATGTTATAACAAAGTTTGTGATCTTTGGCTTTTTCAGTGAATATATAAAAGACATGGTGCATGAAACACTTTTCAACCTAAAGGAAATGTCTTCATTAACAATCACATCCTGATTATGCGATCAGATCAATCACTCAATCTTTTATGTCTTCTGTTACATACTGCCTAACAGAGTTGTCCCTGAAGAACAAGAAATTTATTTTCCTTATTCCCAGATATCTCTTCATTCCAATGTATATTAACCTAATTAAAATCACCCATAATGTTCACTCTTTTTTCTTCATTTCCTAATCCAAGTTGCCTATACATTTCTTCATCACCATCCCCCACATTCCCTGGCCTACAACAACATCCAACTAAGTATCTCTTCCTATCAACCTCCACACTGTAGAGAGAAAATTCTTCTGCTATCATCAACAGACTTCGTGTTCCCTTCTTGACCTTTCTATCTTCATGAAAAACATTAAACATATACTTTTCTATTCCCATAAGGATGCCATCCTAATCCAGCCATGATTCATTTTCCAACACTTCTTTGTAAAAATAAATTCAATATGTGAAACAATTTTATCTCTGTTTATTTCTGATGCTCTTGGCATTTTTAAATAAACACAGTAACTATATAAGCATTTTTACCAGCCGTACCCATGGCATTTCTCAGCTGTGATTTGTCCACACCCATCCAATGATCTTTATCACCATTTATCCTATATATCTCCTCAGACTCAACTATTCCTCATACGTCCCAGGCCATCCTAATCACCCACACCCACACAGACCTTTTTCTTGCTGTTATCTCTGGTTCATGTCTGTCATGACACTTTCTTCTAGTAGTCTTTTCAGCTGACTCACACCAAATCCATTTAAATGCACTCCATTACTTTTTTGTACAATTCCATCACTGTGACAATATACCGACAACCATTCCTTTTAAACTATTGTCTTTCATCTTACTCAATAACCTCCTAATATCCACCTCACATTCTCCTTCTGTCTGACTAAATCATTTGTTCTCACAACCACTACTAGCCTTCTTGCTCAATTACTTCTCATATCCAAAGCATCAATCACTCTTTTCATTCTCCTTCTTATAAAATAGACCATGTGATCCCTCTCATTCACACACTTTTAATGCCACTCTCCACTCATTTTCCTGCTTTCATTCATATCCACCAAACATTTAATCCCACTGTGCATATATCTCATCTTTTTGCTTGATCAATATGTACTTCAAATCTTGTATTATTTTCATTCCACCCTCATCTTCTGCATTCTGGCAATCACACTTGCTTTTGTTTTGTCATACTCTTTTATTCCTATAATCTCTCACACTAGCTTTTGTTCGGTCAATCTCTTCTGCACACATTCTTAACGTTATTTTCTCTCTCACACACTTCTGATTAATACTACCAATATCCTTACTGCCTCACTACCTTTTCTTCGTTATGCTCCTCGCTGTCTTACGCCCTTTCCTTGATTCACCTTGATTAAGTGGTAGTTGCTTTTGAAAAAATCATACACTGGTGTGTACTGAAGGATAAGTTGATGTTCAGTTCACAGGCACTTTTATTATGTATATGTTAATGGAAATGCACATGACTTTTCCTGATCCTCAAATTTAATGCTCTGTAATGTTCATGTATCTTCAATATCATCGCTTTTGTGAGCATGGCATAATTTCTGCACCATGAAATAAAAAAGGTAAACAAAGAATCATGAAACCAGAAATTGAGGGAAAACAGCTAGTATACAAAGGATTCAATGGAAGAGGGGATATCTTCAAAGCAGTTGTGTGGAGAATCCTGCATGTAAATCAGTTTTACCAGTACCACTTTATTAGATTTCCATGCCAACTCAACTATCTTTGGACTCAAGGTTGTGGGAAGATTTGGTGAAATCTATGTGGTTGCTCTAGATACTGTATTTCCAAGAATTTTGACTGGGTCTGGCACAAAGGCCTACTTAACAAATTACCACTGTATAGTCTGTCACTCATTATTTGTAACGGGATTGCCAATTTCCAGTCTGGCTGTTTAAGTGCATGTCATGGTGTACTTTCTTCAAATTTCCCCACCAACGACAGAAGACCCTAAGGGCTCTGTACCTTTACCTCCATCTCTTCTCCAATTCATAAATGACCTTTTATCACTAACTTCAAACCTATCCAAAGTTCTGATGAATGACAGTAAAAACTCCATTTGTCTTTTTCATTTGAAAACCTTGTGATGCATTAGTGCATTACATCCATAGCCTCCTTTGCATCCAAAAAATTAAGTGTATACTTTTCCATTTGAGACATCATTTCTCACTTGTACAACTCCTAACACCGTATACAAATCCACCCTACCTTAGAATACTGTTCTTACAAATGGGATGATGCACTGAAAGCTAAAAATTCTTGGTGGTGTCCAGAAGATGATTCATTTGATTGGCGATGCTTCTCATACAAATTCACTTCAGCCACTATCTCAAATTGACTGTTTCCACTTTGTGCCTTTTCTGAGGTATTTTCATGAGCACTGTTCTGCTGAACTGGCTAACACCATTCCTCAAACCCAAAAACACAGGTGATCAACATTCATTCACTGTCCAGCTTCAAACATACTAAATCAACTGCTTGTCCTACTCTTTCATATATTCACTCTGTACTCTGGAAATCATAATTCCCAACACCATTTTCCTTAATCACTACAATCTTCAGTTCAAAAAACTGACCAGGGTGTTTCTTCTTGTTCACTTACCCAAACATGCCATGCAACTTCTCGTGTGTGTGTGGGATTCAGATTAAAAACGAAAAAGACTTTCTGCAAATTCAAGCATTATTATCAGACAATCATAGCTGCTAATTGCATCATGAACAGCATGTAAGAAATACCAATGTTCTCTTAAGATGAGATTTTCAATTAACCCAAAAATCTTATGTGGATCAATTAAAATCAGCAGCAAATCTCAAAAGTTGGGCAGTTATTTTTGGAGACAGCTTAACAGGGCCATATGTTTTGCAACAGGATTATAGATCCTTTGTAACATAACTTCTTACAAAATCTGGTAGAAAATCTCTCTTCCATAATGTGCTTGATGGTGTTCCCTTGGCACGGAGGGGAAACATGCACTTGATGAATGAAAAAGCTCCATACTTAAGTTCAGAGGCCCAAGGATATATTGATCAATGAATTTCTGAATGATGAATTGGTTAATATATACCAACACACGTCCTCATGGCACTTGAGCTAAATTCCTGGATTTTTATTTATATGATCATTTGAAATCATTGGTGCTCTACCTGATTGGGAAATGTTAATGAACTTGAGAACTGCATTCAAAGCTCATGCATGACCATCAGACAAACTCTAGCACATGAGGCTGCGAATAGAGAGACATCTCAATAGCTGCTTGGCTGGCAATGAAGGTCATTTTCAACACCTATCATTTGCTGTGAGATTTGTTTATCCTACAGTGTTTTTTATGCCAGTTGCCAAAGGATATATGCTTATTTCCTGACATTTTGCCTTCTTTCTACATTGCAAGTTGTCCATATTTGGCCTGCCACTATAAAGGGATGCATCTTGGAAATGTGAGATTTTCAGAATTATGTTTATTGGAATTTTTTCATTAGTTCTGAGTTGTACAGTAGAAATTTTATAAGATTTATGATAGGAGTGAAATGTATAAGGGTTAGCAGTAACAGGAAAAATATTTCTGGCATGGGCATCAGAAAATTTCCTCAGTTGGCAGCAAATCCCTTTTCAGGAGGGGGGGGGGGGGTGTTACTATCAACTGAGGATTTCTCCACCAATGCAGGGACACTTCTGCATTGGTGAAGTCTCAAATAAGGAGTCATCCAACCCTAATATATCCAACATTTAATGATCAACAAGATAGAAAACTGACTACATAATTGTAGGATAATTTGATTCAGCCTGCTGAGCAATTTGCTCAGCAAGCTGAATCAAATGCACAGAAAAGGTTAAAAGCAACAGCATAGATTTCTCCAAATGTTTGTATTGCACGCTGTTATTAACACCAGTCCTCCATGGAGTCTAAAGATACACCATGGGAGACAAACACTATTATACACAAAGCCCATCAAATTGTGCTTTAAACTCATTCAATGTATTTACATTCACCACAGTGTCAGGCAAAGTATTCCACTGACCAACAACTCTCCGTGCAACAAACCTACTGCTCATGTCCTTGCTTACACCCTACTTATACAACTTCCAGGTATGTCGACTTGTTCTAACCCCTTCCCCCCATTCTAAGAAAAAATTCTTCCATATTAATTCTGGTACCAACCCTTTGCCAACTTATATGTCTTAATCATATCTCTTCTCTTCCTCCTATTCACAAGGCTATGCAAAATCCATCAACCTGCCCTTATATCCTAGATCCCAAATACTAGTTAACAACCTTAGTCTTCTCTGGACCTTTCCAAGATATCCGCCTCACCATGAAAACTGGGGGGACCAAATCTGTACAAATAATCCATGAGGCCTGATCAAGGCTTTATACAATGAACCAGAACCCTCTGTTTCTACAAGATCCTCCGAATCACTGCCATAATCTGATGTGATGTCTTCAACTTGACCTCTGAATTTCATGTTGTCCACCACCACTCCAAGGTCTCTTACTCAACTTCCTCCAAAATTTCCTTGCCAAGTGTATACTTTGCATCCCATTGTTTCCTAACAAATTTCAGAACCTTACCACTTGGCAACATTGAATTGACAGTTCCATACTCTGTTGCCCACTGTTATCTATTCAAGTCCTCCTGTATCTGCTTGATTCATCATCACTCTCCCCAGTTTTGCATTAACTGCAGGTTGTATCTCAGCATCTTTCCCAACACTATTAATATACAAAGTAAATAACAATAATAACAAATTCGATCCTTGCAGCACATCATTAGTGACTTTCCTCTGTCAAGATAGTCTCCCCCCCCCCACAACTTACTGATACCTATTTAATAGCCATTGCCAAATAATTGCCGTGCCCAAACCAGGGAAAGATCCGAATGATGTGAAAAACCTGTGACCTAACTCCTTGCTTTGCACCACCTTTAAGCTCTTTGAAAGAATTCTCCTTAAAAGAATTTCACCACTCATCGAAAGAGCACTTCCGACTGAACAAGCTGGCTTCAGACCATGAAGAAGTTGCTGTGACCAGGTCCTGGCCCAGACAACTCAAATTGAAGCAGGCTTCCAGAAGAAACTTAAATCTGGAGCCACTTTCATTGACCTAACATCTGCTTATGACACTGTCTGGATCAGAGGCCTCCTCCTAAAACTAGGAAATATTATAAAGTGCAAAAAAACTTTACAACTTTTTGATTCTATTCTCTCCAACAGAAAGATCCGGGTCTGTATTGGCGGAAAAAAGAGTAGGTCCAGATTCCTTCACAACGGTCTTCCTCAGGGCTCTGTGTTATCCCTATACTTTTTAACATCTACGTGTATGATCTACCTCATACCAGATCAAGCAAGTATATGTATGCTGATGACCTAGCGATCTGACATCAATCCACCTCCTTTACCAACCTAGAATCAACCTTGAATACAGACCTGAACACCCTGGAAGAGTACTTTAAGCAGTGGTACTTGAAGCCAAATCCAACGAAAACAGTGTCCTCAGTATTCCATCTGTACAATGCAGAGGCAAATCAACAACTCAACCTCTCTTTCTGTGGAAAAATGGTAGAACACGAGTCTCACCCAAAATACCTTGGGGTGAGCCTGGACAGAAGCCTAACCTATAAAAGGCACATCATCAACCTCTCCAATAAAATTAAAACCAGAAATAATATCATTTCAAGGCTTGCTGGAACAACCTGGGGTTGTGGTGCAGAAGTCCTAAGGTCGCCTGCACTAGCCCTCGCATTGTCTGCAGCAGAATATTGTGCCCTGTCTGGGAAAGAAGTACACACACTAACATTATAGACACCCAGCTAAACTCTGCCATGTGCACAATTAGTGGGACAGTGAGAAGCACCCCCCCCCTCTCTCTCTCCTGGCTGCCTGTTCTTTCTAACATTGCTCCACCACACATACAGAGAAGACAAGCCTCGATTAAGGAATTTAATAAAGCAGTGAGCAACCCACTCCTGCCCCTATATCAGACTCTCATAAACCCTAGTCTACGCCTCAAATCTAGAAAGCCTCTCTGGTCCATGGACGAACTCTCTTCAGCTCCCATCAATATCTGACATCAATACATTGCCATCAATATCTGACATATGGAGAGAACACTGGTCCAGCAATCTACCAACAAACGGCTTCCTGGTAGAAGATCCCTGTGCTCTGCAGCCTGGTTTTGATCTTCCTATGAAGATTTGGTCATCAATAAACAGGATCAGAACTAGTCAGGGCAGATGTGGCTACCTTCTACATAAATGGAGGCTGTCAGATCACCCTTATTGTGATTGTTCTCCCGTGGCTCAGTCATACACAATATGAGCTCAATTACTCATATTGTGTACGACTGCCCAAGGCGCCAATTTCATGGTGGTGGCCTACTGGACATCACAAAGTGGCGGATGAGGCTTAAATTGGCTTTCCAGCCTGGACCTCGACCTGTAGTTGATGTGGCGGTGGTTATGGAGGAAACAGAAGATCACGGTCCCGTCTCACCACGAAGACGTTATTCTCGTAGTCACTCTCATAGTCCTCGTCATGGTATCAACAGAACTCCTCATGTTAGATGTAATGTAAAACGGGCCCCCTCTAATGGATCAAGTTTTCTTACGCAAGACACAACTGCTCTAATTAAACCTAGGATACAGCTACATTTATGTTGTGAGAACATGCAGTCTTGTCATACATGTTACAGTAGGGTGATAATTGCCCCTAGCTTGATTATGACAAGTTACTTTTGCTATATATTAAAAAAAAAAAAAGATATTTAGAAAGCTGGTTGTGCCTTTTATGTTACACAACCTAAGATTTTCATCATTTGTCATTTGTTGCTGGAAATTGTGATTGTACTCTTCACTTACCAGTTTCATGTAGTCATAAGCATAAATAAATAAATAAATAAATAGCCATTCACCTATTCAACTCATTAGTCTATCATCCGATCCCATCTGCTTCAGTTTAGTGACCAACTTGTGTGGCAATCTATCAAAAACCTTTGTAAAATATAAGTATACTCCTGCATATGCATCCCCCTTGTCCTTGTTATAGTACATAAGTAAATTTGTAAAACACAACCTTCCCTTTAACAAACTCATAGTGGCAAGCACAAAGAATACCAGTTATCAACCCACTTTTATATCCTATATCTCACCAACCTCTCCAATACCTAACTACAACTCCAGATATACAGATCAGCCTATAATATGTTACCTTAGCCTTATCACCACCACCTTTGTGAAGTGGAATGATTTTGCCTTTCTTCCACTCCTTTGGGATGTGCTGTTGTAAGACTCTTGTTAAACAGGTTGGCCAAGGCTGATTCATACCACTGGAACATTCCCTCAAGACATGTGGTGATATGTCATCAAGTCCTATTGCCTTAGTGACATCTAGCTTACTTAGCTTCTCTCACCATTAAGTCTTCTCTCATCTCATTTCAAGAGATGTGGTGATATGTCATCAAGTCCTATTGCCTTAGTGACATCTAGCTTACTTAGCTTCTCTCACCATTAAGTCTTCTTTCATTTCATTTTCTACACTTGAGCTTATGATTTCCCAATGAGAATGAAACACCCTGATGAACCGCTCACTGAACACCTCAATTGTCCTCTGCAGCAGTCACCAATCTCCCACTTTCATCCATTAACAGCATCTAACCATAATAAATCAAAAAACTCATCAGGGTTTTTCTTAGTCTGATTTGCGCTCGTACTGCACTTTTGTTGTCCTTACCAACTTGAGTCGCTCTCCTGATCTGCTCTTTATACTCTTTGTACAACTGATTATTACCATTATTCATCTTGTGCTGCATCCAAATAGCCTTCTTCCATGCTAAATCCCCTTGTTTATCCATTTTACACCTACCTTATTCAGCCTTTTAACCTTCAGAATATGTTCGTACATTGATGCTGTCATGTATTTCTTTGTGTTCCCAAGCAGCATTTATTTCCTTACTGCTCAACTCCTCATTCCATGCTATAGTGCCAAGCTGCCTCCTAAGCATGTCATAATCACCAGACTTGTACTTCCCATATATCTTTTCCTCACAGAAATCTTCATATGGCTAGCCACAACCCATATGTTCACTTCGATCACTCACAATTACATCCTCTGATGAAATGATTCAAGACATGTTCATGCAAAAAAATTTTTAAGTCCTACTTATACTCTAGTTTAAAGGATATACCTCCTGCACATGATGTATCAATATGACATATTTGGAATTATATCACCATCTATCTATCTATATATATATATATATATATATAATTACCAGAATTATATACTTTTTTATTTTTTTTTTATGTTATACTGTAACTATAGTAGTTCATAGCATACAGAGAGAAATTCTTTATACCAGCATGCTTATTAAAAACATAAAGCAGTTTTGGAAGGAAATGGTATCCATCAAAGAGGCTATTCTATAGCAAATGCAACATTCAGCAGAGGAAAGCAGTATTATACAGTGGATTAATAATGTAATGACAGGATTGAACTAGGACACATGACATGAAGTGGCTCAGAAGCTTTTTTCTTTTTTTAAAAAAATATCATTTTCGCATAGGGAAGGCAAAGGTTTTGAAGAGATGGATATTATAGTTTTTGGGGAACACTTTATGAGGAAAGCAAAGAGACAAACGTCATGAAAAAGGAAGAAAAGAAGCAGGTTCAGATGAGTTTGCAGGATGCTGGGTAGCTACCACTTGTGTTTAAATAGGATACCAGCTCAGTGTAAAAACTGTGCTCTGGAAAAATGTAGATAAGATAAATCAGAAACATGGAGAGCAACTGAGGTGAGTCACTGAGAGAGATTATCAATTAGCTAAATTGTCCTCTTTTGGAAAATAATGCAATCTTTAAAAATATTTTTGATGTACCATCCAAAATATGAAAAAAGGTTAGGTGGATTTGAGATTTGTGTAAAGTTAATAACTGGATGGGTGAAAAAGTAACATCTTGAGTAGAAAACAATATCAAGTTTTTGACATGCTGAGGAAGCTAATGACATGAGAACATTTTTATGGCAGGAAGGACATAAAACACAGGAAAGGATGCTTAGGAATTTTTTAGCAACCGATATAACATGTTTGTCTGCGCAGTTAGCCTAGTGCAGGGGGTGGGGAACCCTTGGCAAGCGTCCCAATGACTTTTTTCCGGCACACAACCCAGGGCTCACCTTAAATAATAATTAAATAAACAAACACATATTCAACAGCTTCGCTGAGTTGTATGTTTTAACTTAAGAGAATACAATTTTATTGAGTAGAGCAATACCAATAATAAAAATGTAATAAAGAAACAAATACTATCAACTGTTTTAGTAATAAGAAAATGACACAAGCATTCTATTTCCAAGCCATCTATCTCTGCAATATACTGACCTACAAGTTTTGTCCCGATCAGTTGTTGCGTCATTCTCCAGGCAGCCAGACGTGGTGATCCTTTAGCATCATTTTATATATTTTTTCGTGTTTCATAAAGAATTTATTGGTTTTCTAAAGTGTGTATATGTGGATTTGGATTTAATTAAATCATAAGTCATTAAAATATGGATTGGAAGTATTTATTGTCAATTAATATGTTTAATTTATTAGATATAAATGCAAATTTTCTTTACATTGCCATAAACCTAAATTATTGTTAAAGCTATGTGAAATGTATTATCAATATTCAGGATTATAAAGTGTTATCTGCACGTGATTAGATGGCATGCGTACTCTTCTCTTTCATTTGCATGTGTAGGTAGACTCGTAATTGTACTAAGTTTTGGTTTGCTTAAACCTGGTAAGTGTATGTAGAGAGTGATTATGATGAGATTTTCTGAGTCCAAATTATAATTCTTGTCAGTGTCCATATGTCTCTGTCTACATTTTTACACCTCATGACTCAATTTTCATTAAAGTCAGAAGCTGTATGAAGAAAGCATTTTTTTTTTTTTTTTTTTTTTGTATGTACCTCATGGTTGTACAACTTTGGTCATTCAGTTATAATTTACTTTTTTCCTTTTGCCTTATTCCCTTCTTGACTTCCTTTCTTTCTTCCTCCTTTTTTCTATTCATATTTATGCTATATATATAAATATACCATTATTATACATTTTTATTTGCATCCTGCCCTTTACAGATTGTAGAGAATGTCACAACCACCAGCAAAGAAACATACCGGTAGACATTCAAATGAAGAAGATATTAGAGAATTTGAAGAATACCGGACTGAAAAATTTGGTACGATTAAGAAAGATAATAAAGCATCATGCATTTTATGTTCCAAATCAGTTGTGTGTAAGACTTCTGTAAAGAGAAACTGCTCATAAGAACTTAAGTAATAAAAGTGATGCTGCAAGAACAAAGAGAATTAATTTCTTGTGAAGTGAGCAAGACAAAAAAAACATCCGATACGTTGATTAAATTTATTCCAGGTGGGCCTAGTTCCAACTTAGTTGCTGCTAGTTTTGAGGTTTCAAAAGTTATTGCCCAACATGGAAAACTACTCAGTGATAAGGAGTATATTAAAGAAGCATGACTAGAATGTGCTCCTTTCCTTTTTGACAATCTTTCAGAAAAGGTAAAAATTATTCAGCGCATTAAAGATTTGTCTGTGAGTAGAAAAACAGTTAAGGATAGGATACTGAAGTTGGAAAGGAATACAGGAGAACAATTTACAAAAGATTTGGTTTCATGCAAGTTCTTTTCTATTTGTGTTAATGAGAGCACAGACATTACATCATCAGCTAGGCTAGGCTAGTAATCTTTGCTCGATTTTGTAGGGTTGACAAAGTATGCGAAGAGATGATTAACCTTGTAACACTACCTGAGCATATCACTGGGTGTGAAATATGTAAAGTGGTTATGAACAAATCATCTATTCAGCAAATTGATATTTCAAAAGTGGTATCAGTCATCACAACAGTTGGTGCACCCAGCATGATTAGTAAGGAAGCAGGATTTGTAAATCTGTTTGCAAAACATGATGGTCATTCACTGATAGGTTTTCATTGCATCATACATGAGGAGACTATGTGCAAAAGCAGGACTAAAGGAACTTCAAGAAGTTATGCAAAGAGTAATCAATGTTGTTAATTACATATCTTCACGTGCTTTGAATAAAAGACAATTTCAGAATCTATTAAATGAGGTGGATTTGGTGTACAAAAGGACTAATAATGTACATAGGCTTAGTCAAGGTCATGTTCTGAAATGATTGGTTGAATGACTGGATGAGATAAATCTCTTTTTGACTAAACAGCAAATGTCTTATAAAGAAATGTATGACATCATGTGAGCTTGTAAACTGATGGTTTTTGCAGATTTTTGCAAACATTTAAATGACTTGAACCTATAGGGCTTTGGTAAGATTCTTGATGTTATGTTTGATGACATAAAGGCATTTGAAATGAAACTAGGAAGTTTTAAGAGGGATGTAAACAGAAACAGCGAGAGATTTAGATATTTTCCAAACCTAAAGAAATACATCAATGATCTCCAAAAGGATGACAAAAGAGATTGCCAATGTCTTCAAAAGCTATTTTTAAACATCACTGTGTCAACTGGTGAATAGTTCTCAAATTTGTTAAGTTCAGAGAATTAGAAGAGACTGCAAAATTCATTAAGTTTCCAGACACTGTAAAACTGGATGAATTAAATTTGCAGATGCTTTCGTGGATAAATATGGATGATTTTGAAATGCAGTTGATTGGTTTGAAGGCAGAAATTTGTTGACCTCAGAGTTGACTTGGAAAATACTGAAAAGGAGCGATTAGAGACAGGAGCAACAGAGAGAAGTGCAGAAAACGAGGTAATAAGGATTTGGAATGCTATTCCAGAAACTTTTGTATGTATTAAAAACCCTTGCAAGAGCATTACTATCCATTTTTCATCTACATATTCTTGTGAATCATTGTTCTCAGTGATGAACTTTGTTACGTCTCGTAATAGGAGTATCCTTACAGATGAAACTAGTAGCGCATGCATATCTCTAAAGGCTACAAAATATAAACCTCATATAAATTATCTGCCATCAGTGATGCAGCAGCAGGTCTCATTGATGCTAAATAAATAAAACCTCCACTATTTTTCTTTCTCTAGTTTTGATTTGATGTTTTCTGCTAAAAAGTGTAATGATTAACTTCTGTTTATTATATTATGTAGGTAAAATAATATTTTTATCTGTAATTTTATGCATTATTCGTAAGGGATTAAGAATTAATAAAAGAATATCTTTACTTTTATTTTCTTTTATTGTGCTTTAGTCAAGTAAAATGATCATGAGATTGTGCACTGTAATATATTGGAAAAACTTGAAAAAACTTATCTGATTATTCTTTATAAAAAAAAGAAAAACAAAAACAAAAAATTCAGAATTATTGTTTACTCTTTTGCTGATGTTAAAAATTGCATCTTTAAATTGTATGGCAGCTAGAATTACATTTAAAGGCGAATAAAAAAAAATCCACACTATCAACAGGGTAGAAGGACTTTTAAGTAAAAATTCTATCACTAATTTTTATATTCATTCAATCTTACGACTTACAATATTCTTTGATTTTACAGCTCTAGTGCGATTTTTGATTATTTGAAAAATGTTTTCCCAATACTTATATGACACCAAATAATATGTTCCCCAAAATTTCGGTTGGCATGTGAGAAAATTTTGCATAAAAGATTTGCCGATTTTGGCACACACACACACTTAAAAATGTTGTCCACCCCTGGCCTAGTGGCTATGCACTTCTTTGCAACCATATGCCTGGGAAAGGAGTGTCCAAGGTTTGATTCCTGCCAATGACGGAGCTTAAGGATCTAACTTGGCTATGGCTGAGGAAGATCCTTAAGCTCCTCAAAATATGTTCTTGGGCGTGGACAGCAGGGTTTTTTCTACCAGTTGATCTAGGGTTTTTCATCCTGCAAGCAGGCAGGCAAACCAGCCCCATGAACACATAGGATATAGTACGGCAAGGAAGGCAACGGGAAACCACCTTGCTCATAGTCATTTCCTGGATGGTGGCACATATATAACTGCCCCTAAATAGCTGAAAGGCTATAACCACAACAAATAACACGTTTATGCAAGTAAAGACTAGAGGTAATATCAGCTTCAAAAAGAGAGAGCTGATTCTGATGATTTGTATATTAAAGATAAATGCAAATTGAGACCCTGTTGAAAGAAAGAAGGTAGGACAAACTGTTTTGGTTTGAAGGATAACCCATCTCACTAAAGAATGGCATATGAAGGTTTGTGATATGAAGAGCTCTTTGTTTAAGGTGCTGCTACAGATCTTCAAGCTAGGGATGTTTGTGCAATACAAAGATTTGTGAAATGAGGAGGAATGGTGTGTGTGTACTATAATCACATACCATCTTCCATAGCATTTGATCCAATCTGGTATCGAGGTCTGCTTAGCAAATTTCCATCCTTTGGATGGATATCAGAGGATGATAATGTGTCCTTGTTCTCTCCTGATTAGAGCATGCCTTGTATAACTTTGTAGAGAGAATCAAGAACACATTATCAATCCTCTGATAGCCATGAAAAGGACACTTATGGTAATGGTAGCATGATGGTTTGGAGAGGAATCGTGTTGGGTGGATACACCAATCTGTATGTGTTTCCTAACAAAACCATGAATGTTGCAACATTCAGAGATGAGGTCCTGGAGCCTTGTGTTCTTCCATATACAGGTGTGATAGGAGAGACACATTTATCCTGTGACAAAGCTCTTCCTCGTTGAGTGAAGCTTGTGGACCAAAATCTTCAAAAAGAGACATCATACCTAAACAGTATGAGACATTGTTGTGAAGGCTGAAAATTGTAAAATTCATTTTTTCAAAAATTAATATGAAAGAAATTCACAATTTTTGAGTTATGTTTTTTTCCTTAATTTATGGAAGCCAGTGTACATACATGACCTTCTCTCACTGACAAATAATCCTATCCTTAGTTTAGCTAACGATAGTAAGTCCACTTCATTCTTGCAACTCATTTGACAAACCCTACACTGTACAAACATCCTAAGTTTCAAAATTTTCTACAACTAGAGACTTAAAATAGACCCTTCATGCCATTCTTCAACTACCAAAACTCAGTCTCCTTTTGTTCTCATAAAAAGCATCTGAATGTCATCTCTTACTTTTGATACATACAGTCACCAAACAGGATCAGATCGCTCTCTTCTTTTAGACTGATATTTACTTCTAACTTTTCTTGGCATAAATATCATATCAACAGCTTACCCGGCTCTATAGCTCTGTCAGTTCAATGATGTCCTTAGATTGAAAAAATTTGCCCCTTTCCAATCAAAGGCAATCCCATCTTGGATGAAAAGTCTTTTCAAATGGAGGTGAGTCGGATGTCTTATGTAGTAGTAGTGGCAGAGTTTTCTTCCTGAAACATGAGTTTTTCATCCTGCAAAAGGGACAAACCAGCCAGAAGAATATAAAAAATTAACAGACATAATGCACTAGCCTCATAATCTTAGTATTGAGGCTATTTTTATTGTAATTATAGCCTTCTCAGCCTCAAAAAAAAAAGTATTATTTTCCTGAAAATGCTACTTTTCTCCAATCAAGTTATTAGCTCTGTACAAATTACAAATCTACACAAACATAGAATACTGTTTTCATGTTAGGGGATGGTGCATGAAATATCTCATCAATAATTCCCATTTCAGTTTCTTTCCTTAATCACTATCTTATGGATAATGTTTATGCTTTATATTTTTAAAGTGCCAGCATGTCACTTTTAAACTGGCATGTATATCATTTTACTTTTTTTTTTCTCTATGTGTGTGTGTGTGTGTGTATATATACACATTAGGGGGCTCCCCCCCCCCCCATGTTCTGGACTGGTAGGCCAGTTCTCTTTGAATTCTGATGACTTGAAGGGGGGGGGGGATTATGCTCCCCCACCCTGGCGCTCAACCCCCAAGTTCCGGACCAGTAGGCCGGTTCTCCTTGAATTCTGATGACTCGACACTCAGGGTAGCCCGAGTTTCAAAACATTTCAAAAAACGTGACATAAAAAAGGCTTATCATTTTATATATATAGGGTAGATATATATATATACATATTTTTTTTTTTTCATACCTTCAGTTGTTCAAGAAACATGTCTCTCACTCTCACACACAACAGTGATGTGCTATAGATATTGTAATTTTCTCTGTGTGTATGTAAAGTCTGATATATTAGTTGCTGTTTCAAAAGACAAAGGAAAATGGAATGAAAGAGGAAAGGAACAGAAGTTGACTTGGAAAGTTTCAAGCTGAGCAGTAAATGAATGGTGAACAGCAGCTGCTTGTGTTCTTAGAGCCTTGGAAGAAAATGATGAATTAAGGTGGCTAGTTTGCAGAACTTAAGCCTGTTAATATGTGAGCAACAGCAATCTAACATCCTTTTTATAGTCCAACTGCAAACCACTGAATCCGTTTCTCCCTTTCCTCTTTCATTCTGTCTGCCACATATCCCAGAACAGAACAATCTTTCTTGCAAAATTTTCCAAATAATGTTTTGTTTAGTGAGAGAAGGTCATTAATATATAGGAGAAAGAAGGTAGGTAGAACAGAGTACTGGTGGTGAAGTCTGAAAGGAAGTCACCAACTCATGTAATGATTAACAAGACAGAAACCTGGCTACCTAAGTACAGGAAGTGTAAGGTACAAAGGATAGCAATTTGCTGAGCAGGCTCAACCAAATGCAATGGAAAAGTTAAAAGTAACAACTTAGGTTTCTCCAAACCTTTCCATGGCAGATGTCCAGAGGTATGTGATATAGATTAGGAGATGTACAATGTTTCTAAAGCAGTGTTTCTTAATGTGGGGGCAATTAGAAAATATGTTGCATTTGTCACCTCATCACTGATATAGTCAACTATCAGAGTTAAGGTGGAGCATCAAAATCTTTGAGGCAGGGCATAATCCAAAAATCATTGGGAAACACTGTTCTAAAGTAATCGACTCTATACTGAACATCACTGATTAACTGGTGAGTCTCCATGTAGAGTAGTAAAGAAGTTGACTGTTGATGACCTCTAGTATCTGTTTTAGAGAGAACAAGAAGACTCATGTGAAAGCAATGGATTGAAAGTTTGATGCTAGACTATCTCTCTTTATTTGGAATAGACTGAATACATGCTCACTTTCATGAGGTAGGGTGGCCAGATCTGAATATAATAAGATGCACAGACCATACAGGATTGATGTTAGTTCTGAGCACAATTCTTTTTAGCAACTCTGATACCATCAGAAATTGTAAAATTTTTGGTATCTCTGTTATTTAAGATTTTCCAATCTCTTTCTGGCAAACGAGACATATAACATTTCTTGTTTACCTCAAGGCAGATGAACTGAATTATTAGTATAAATATATCTGTAATCACAACAGCAGCAGACAAACAGTTTTCCTTAAATTAATACTGATCTTTTACTTCCTGTTTCAGGAAGTATCATCAGTATATTAACAACTGAATTTAACTGCTTGACATCAAAATGTGTGACAGCTGAATAAAAAAAGACAAGGAATTAATTTGTGCAAATGATACAATTCCAAGCCAGCTAAATACAAGAGAAATGAACTAATACACACTTATTTACATAATTATTTTAAACAATTAAGATGGTTTTAAGATAACAATTCTGAATTTTGACAAACAAAGGTAATCTTTCCTAAGATCAAAATGATGCAGAAGCGCTTCACAACTTTCCTTGAACAAGCATTAAAATTTATAGTAAAATAGTGGCATTTTCCATCCTGTTGATTATCCTGTGGCTTGTCTAAATGCCAATTTCCTATTTGGCCATGCCAGTTTTATCAGATTGCAAAAAGTGCACGTACATTGTTTAATGTATAGATATTTTAAAAACCTCAGCAAAACATGCTATAAAAAATAAAACATGTTATTTGTTCTTATATAATAAGACAAATCATATAAAGCAGTTGGTACTAAGAATATAACAGCATTACTGACAGAAGATATAAAAGATAGAGAAACAGAAATGTAAGTATTCTTAGAATATTTTTCAGATACAAAGAAATCCTTTTGTCATTAGATAGAGGAGTGGAGGGTGCATACTTATCAATCATCTGTCGTATTTGACAAACACTGAAGATTAAAGTGTGGTATAAGCTCTGTGCAATAATAAATCCATACTTACTAAACCTCTACTTTTTGGAAAAGATGTTAATACATTTAGTACATTAAATATACTGTATTGTATATACCATTCTGTAAAAGTGGGATTTTGATAAACTGAGAAAGACAATGTAAACATTCATTTGCTTCATTAGAACATGATAGGCAGCTCGAAATCAATTTCATTAATATCTAACATATCCATAACATAATTTTTGCAGTCTAAATACCCAAATGTGATTATCTTCCCTGGGAACATCAATGTTGGCAACTCAAAACTGGTTTCCAACCCTTCTCCAAGTCCACTGATCAAGCTCGAAGAGATGCTGTCAGCAATGACTAACACAAATTGTCCATCAATCCAGTTAATAGCAGATAATTTTCCACAAATTCCCAACACTAAACCTTTTCTTAGTGGTTCCTTCTAAATATACTACTTATATGTCCATTTTACTCTAGGTAACTCTTATTATAACATGATCCACATTTTCATTTCTATAGAAATATCCTTACTGGAATGAGAGACTTTATCTTTCATGATATCTCAAATCCCCTAAGCCCTCTAGGGGGGGCAGTACTGCCCCCCTAGAGGGCTTCAGCGCCCACTGGGGGGGGGCAGTACTGCCCACTTTGGGAACCTATGCTGTAGATTAACAAAACCCTTCAACACTGATTGGTCATTGAGGATGAAAATGAAAATGGTAGGCTTTTGACTGAAAAGGATGAAATCTTATAGTGTTGGCATGATTACTCAGCTAACCTTTTCTTAGTAGCATTAATGTAGTGTACATAAATAGTAGCATTAATAATCAAAGCCTTGAAGACAATACAAATGACACTGGATGAAGGAGACTTCCCTATTTTAAGAGAGGAAGTAGACGTAGCAATTTATTCTTTGAAAATGGGAAAATTGCCTAGCATAGATGAAACTATCTATACCTGGTAATTATAATTATGAACTATCAGTTTAATCAGTCATCCAAGCAAAATTTTCCTGAAAATCTTACTTTCTAGGATTGAGAGGAAAATAGAAAGTATACTTTCAGAGAATCTAGCAAAATAAAACAAAGTACAGTAGATTGTTTATTTACACTACATCTCATTGGAAAAAAATATATTAAACATAATAGAAGACTATATTACAGTTTTATAGATATACAGAAGGCCTTTGATTCAGTATTGAATAGATAATAAAATAGTTGTGTGTTGAGGCTTAAGTGCTGTGAAGATTTTGTTCTTCACAGCACTTAACACTTCACAGTGCTGTATTAAAGGTTTAATGGAATATTAACAGCACTGAGAAAGGATTAAAAAATTTTAATACTTAAAACATTTTGTCTCCATCACAGAGACATCTTCGGGGATTACAAAAACTTTTTGTAACAACACACAAATACAATACAAAGTGAAACTAAAGTCCTATCTAGGTGGTGCGTCCTCTATGGGCATTTGCAGGTGGCCTGGGATGTAAAATCCCAGGCCTGCAAATGCCCATAGAGGGCACACCACCTAGATAGGCCTTTAGTTTCACTTTGTATTGTATTTGTGTGTGTGTTGTTACAAAAAGTTTTTGTAATCCCTGAAAATGTCTAGTGACGGAGACGAAATATTGGAAATATTAAATTTAGTTTCAATCCTTTCTCAGTGCTGTTAACATTCCATTAAACCTCTAACATGAATAATAAAATAATATATGTAATTAAAGCCCTTTACAGTTCTCAGAAATGTTAATAGGGAAGTCTCCTTCATCCAGTGTCATTTGTATTGTCTTCAAGGCTTTGATTATTAATGCTACTATTTATGTACACTACATTAATGCTACTGAGAAAAGGTTAGCTGAGTAATCATGCCAACACTATAAGATTTCATCCTTTTCAGTCAAAAGCCTACCATTTTCATCCTCAATGACCAATCAGTGTTGAAGGGTTTTGTTAATCTACAGCATAGGTTCCCAAAGTGGGCGGTACTGCCCCCCCCCAGTGGGCGCTGAAGCCCTCTAGGGGGGGGGGACTATAGTGGGATCAGAAGCATTTGGGGGACGTTCAGCGGTCGGTAGCTCTTTATAGAAGAAATTAATAATATATATTTAAAAATTAATTATTTTCGTGATTTTGCGATTAGATAATCATTTAAAATTTAAATATTGCATTTTAATTCATCTTATGCCCGTCTTACACGATCAATTTTTTTTTATCAAATCATTTGAAAATTTACCATGTCAGATAGAAATAGATTTTCTATGTCAATGAGAAAATAGAGCATGTATATATGTATAATAGGTTATGTTTACAGTAGCAAATATATTCGTTATATTTCATTTCAAAATATATATAAAATATATAAAACCACTTTTCTAATTGATTTATAGAAAAATAAACCCAATTTTATATAACTTAATATTACAAGTAAAAATAATAATGGTAGGAAAGAAATAAAATCGTAAATTTTAGTTAAACTAGTTAGTACTAACTTATATTGCTAACTAGAGGGAAAAAACAAAGCAAATATTATTCGAAACTTATTATACTGTTTTCTGTGGTTAACTTTTGTAGGTTTGTTGTTTATATCTTGTGTAATTATTTTATTTATTAATTATTTATAATTATTCGGACAATGTCGTGGTTGGACAAACAAAATGTGCTTGCATGCAAAATAAAAAATTGAACGTGTCATACAGGATATTTTAACTTATTTTTTATATACTTAAAAAATTTATTCATTTTTTGCTATTGTAAAAATTGATCGTGCCATACAGACTTTAGTCTATCCACGCAGCAGACAAGTCTTAACTAGTAGTATGTCGGTCAACTATTACGTAGGTAATTCACTCAATTCAGCGTGTTTTGACAGGAATGTGGGTGCTTGCAGTGACTTGTTCAAAGCACAAGTATGATGGTATCGCAAACAAGTCAATGCATGCAAGTCGATTCGGGTTAGATTTCAAATCTATAAATACCAGTGGTTTAGGAATAAGTTTCATTATTTTTTGTGTGCTTTGCCAACAATCATCAGACGAAAGTGTGATAGATAAGTGGAGTCATACAAAGTGTAAATTAAATCTTTTATTTTGTGAATATTTTTGTAAATTTTATTACTTCATTATGTCTGAATATAAGAAGAAATGTCGACAGTACAGTATTGAGTATTTGAAATATGGTTTTATTCCGTCTCAAATATTTGAAATATGGTTTTATTCAAACTGTTATAATGGGGGGACATTACAAAATTTATGTCTTGCAAAGTGGTTGGTGGCCCGAAAAAGTTTGGCAACCTATGATCTACAGGGTGGCCATAAATTAATTTTTCCTCTTTGGAGGTACCTGTAGCTAAAACTAATACATGGAATGAGACTACATTTTATATTGAGACTTTTGAAGGCATGGGGAGATGAATTTTGCAAAAAAAAAAAAAAAGATTTAGTACTAAAAGTCGCTGATAGGGGAAATTTTGGCGCAGGTAGAGCCGAAAGCAATCAAATATTTGTAGTAAACACAGGTAAAAAGGTTTATGCAAATTTTACTGTGCGTACGTGACAGCAGCGACACCAATTCCACATAAAAAGGGATTGGGAATGTTCAGGCAGTTATTCGAATGACTGACGAATTGTGCTCAATATGCGTCCTACCTGGCCTCAGCTTCGCAGGTTTCACGCTCGACAACATTTCATAACACAAAACATCTTGAATTTTCTGTTCACTTTCATCTCTTGTTAAGTTGTTTTACCTTAAACAGCGCAATGCCATAGCAGCCCTTCAGGAATTTAGAAAGGCTTCATAACCTGCATACAGTCCTATGTCAGCTGTAGCACTGAGCTATGATTAAGAAGTTTGAAGAAACTGGATCACTAGGAGTTAGACCTGACAGAGAATGGGAAGTAGTGCAAGAAGAGACAGTAACAGACATTGCTACTGCAGTGTTTGATGACACAGGGACCAGTACTGGTCCAAGTGCTCATGCCATAGCTCTCAAACTTGATATGGCTTATGGTACAGTCCGGAAAATGCTTCACTTCTATCCGTATAAGTTCAGTCGTGTGCAAGCACTAACTACCGCAGATTATGATAGGCGCATGACCTTCGTGCTAATGTTTCTTGCCCGAATGGAGGTCAACAATGACTGGCCTTGGAGAATATTGTGGGGTGATGAGACTCATTTTTATCTGAATGAGTCGGTCAACACTCACAACTGCAGAATTTAGGCATGCGATCCAGCAAGTACCACTGCATTCTCCAAAAGTAACCGTGTGGTGTGGCTTCACAGCCAATTTCATAATAGGGCCATATTTTTTTGAGCATATTACCCCTATAGGTCCTGTAACCTGCTCCATTACTGGAGAGATTTATCGACGAATGCTGGAAAATTGTCATTCCTGCATTGCAGCAAAGACAATGTTTGGACTCCATAATGTTTATGCAGGATGGAGCACGGCCACACATTGACGTTCAGTACAGCGCCTTTTATGCCAGCATTTCAGTAACGAGAGGATTATCAGTCAGTTCTTTCCGACGGCAATCCTCAGACATCACTCTATGTGACTTTTGGCTGTGGGGGTATTTGAAATCCGTTGTGTATGTTGGTAGCGTTCCCAACTTGCATGTCTTGAAAGAGAACATAAAACAGGCTGTTATGAACATCCAATCCGACTCCTTACACTCAGCTGTAGAGCATGTTGCACACCGGATGCAATTTGTTGTACACAAGAAAGGTTAGCACATTGAAAATAGTGTATGTGGTCTAAGGGACCATGATTCTGATGAATAAAACTTTATTTCCTGTGAGTTAATTTCTGTGTCTCGCAAGTTGTTTTAGTTTAATTATTATTATTATTATTATTATTATCACTGTAACGCACCACATGTCCAGCTGGAATGAGAGACGCGGCTGTCGCTTACACTGTCGAAATGTTATTATTCCATTTTATCTGCCTTTAATGTAATTATCCGCTTGTTTTTGGCTCTGCCAGGCCAAAATTTCCCCTGTCGGCGACTTTTGGTACTAAATCTTTTTTTCACGGAATTCATCTCTCCATGCCTTCAAAAGTCTCAATATAAAATTTTGTCTCATTCCATTTATTGGTTTTAGCTACATCCAAAGAAGGAAAGTTATTTTATGGCCACCCTGTACTTATCATTTGGAAAGCACTTCTAGGGTTGTTTCTTTGTAGTTCCTCTTGATTCTTTCCACATTCATTCAGAAGCTAGTTAATTTTTAGCTGTTCTAATTTAATTTCTCATTATTTTGTTTAGTTCTTTATATTTTATCCCGCAATCATTATCCTTGTTTAGATTGGATTTTAGGAGTCTCTTTTGATCACATTGTTGTAAAATGTGTTCTGTAATCCAGGGTTTGATTATCCTGCAAGATTTTCCTATGACGATGTCAGTTATTTCTAAAATTGCTTTGGAAAATAGTTTGTATTAATTTTCAATATTTCTGAATTCTTCTAGGAAAGTATTCAAAGACTTAATAATGTGAGATTTTTAATGTTCTCTGATATAAGGTGATTCCAACTTCTTAACACTATCTTTTTCTTTGTTTTTGGTTACTTTTTATTTGTTTTAACTTTAGATTCAAGGTTGTAACGAGCATGTTGTGGTTACTGCCCAATATCAGCTCCCGGAAGACATCTAGTCTTAGGAAAGTTAACTGATGTTTTATGTTGAAAGTTTTTTCACTTGGTTAAACTGTAAGTTAAAGATGCCAAGAAATAATATTCTTGGTTTAATCCTTTATCCAAGTGTAAGCAAACAAAGTTTGCATGTAAAGTTTCTTCACAACTGGGCTAATGACTTCATATCACTTACCTTAGTATCCCATATTGCAATGCACACACCCATCCTTTTGGGTGTGCATTTTAATTTTAGATTCAAGGTAGCAATGAATAAGCATTATTAGGATGGGCCACTACATTTCACATAACAGACTGGTTTTAACCTTTATTGAGGTTCTCATCAGTGGGAGCCAGACCCAGAAGCGATACCAAGGTTGAAGTAATGCAGAAGTCTTATATTTCCCACATACAAATGGTGAAAAGGTGTATCACATTATTAATTTACTCTGGAATAAGAGATAGATATTGAAAGTTTTTTTGCTTGGTTAAACTATGTGTCGTCTAAACAAGTATATAATGATTTATATAATTAACATAGTATATAACTTATTATAATATATAATTATCACAGTATATAATTAATCATAATAATCAGCATATAATTCAGCCTGCAATATCTTTAAATAACCAACACATCTAAATCAACATATGTAAAGACCTTGTGCTGAAAAAAAGAAAACTTGCCTTTTACTCAGCTTCTTTAGTTTTAATATCCCAATACCTACTATGCATGATTATGTGATACACCTCATGAAAGCACTCGTGATGGGTATCACATAGAAAAACTGATAAAGGATTCAGGGAATGGACAGTTCAGAAAATGTATTACTAAAGTGGGTAAGATAACTCAAAGGATAACTAGGATCCTAAGAAATACATTAACAAGCACTGATAAGGAAGTTATTATTTCTCTTTATAAGGCTGTAATATGACTTTTTACAATAGTTCACATCTGCAGAACTACTGCACACAGATTTGCACAGTGCACACACACATTTGGCTGCTGAGTTTTTTTGCACATGTGCAAATGGTGGAAAGCACTGAGATGAATGACCAAAACAGTAATTGGCTTTGTGGAATGCTGCATGTGAAGACAGACTGAAAATATGTGGATTACAAAGTTTAGCTGATAAGCACAAAAGAGGAGGGGATAGAAACACAGTTTTATTAACCCTTTAACTGCCGATTTTATATTCTACTGACATTGTCCCATATGCTGATTTACTTTTGCAAAAAATTTATGAATAAAATCAATTAAATTTCTTACTGAAGTAAGAAGTCCAAACAGCATCATATATTCTTGATATACACTTGTTCACTCACAAAAATAGCAATAGTGTTCTTTAAATTTGTATAATCAAGGGGTGTCCACTTGATTATGCAAATTACACACATTAATTTATGTAGAATCACTAGGATCATCTGAAGTACACAATTCACTTAACTCAGATAATTCTTCTCCCGACTCATTTGTTAATAATTCATCAATTTGATCATCAATAAGATAACGCAGATATTACTGGAAAAAAAAAACCTGCTACCTCCGTATAAGATCGGCTAACTCACCTTCGATTGAAAAAGTCCATATATAAATATTCCTCCCATCACGACGAGAATCTAACTTGGGCCTTTTCCAATCAAAGGGCGAAATGTACCATCGTTCTTCCAATTGCGCTATGCTTAATATGATTAGTTGCACCAGTTCAAATTTTTCTCTTTAGATATCATACAAGGACAGAAACCCAAGTCAAATAAACTTCAATTGGTTGGCAATAGATGGAGGAACCTACCCACGAAGTTTGAATATCTTATGATGATTCTTTCCACACAAAAAAATTGTCTGAATATGGGAGGCGCGCCAACCATTCAAATTGCGTTAACTCGATCGTAGCAAGGGCACCATTTTTTTCCATGCTCAAGTTAACTCGACCGTAGCAGTTAAAGGGTTAAAAAGGATATTACAAAATATATTCAAAATGAATATTTCAATACAATGATTGGTGAGAACAAGGATCACTCCTGGAAACTGTAAAAGAGTGCAGTCAGTAACAGTGTAAGGATAAGATTTGGTAAAATTAGTGAAATTGGTGGCCAGAAGTAGTCGGTGCCTTGTCAGTAAACAAGTTATAAGCACTGCATTAATAATAGTTAGTGGGCTTCTCATGATTAGTCTTTGGGCTTCATCAAGATGCTCATCTAGTAATAATGATATGAGCCTCCTCAGTCGGTTTCAATGAAGCTCCCACTTGGTTGAAAAGACCAGAGTTAGAATTCAATATAGGATATGAAGAACTTTTATCATGGCTTTCAAGTTGAAGATGAGTTAGCTGGTCCCATGCAGAGATGGCAGGGTTTTTCCTCTTGCAAGCAAGCAATTTACACATAAATTATATATACAGGTATACCTTATCTTAAAATTATGGTTACGAAAGTTAATCTTGACAGGTTATGTGCCTTAAAGGCCTGTAATCCTTTCTTTTTAGTGTTACTTTAATTTCCCAATGTTTCAACCTTCACATTGAAGGTCATCTGGAGTATATACACACACACACACACACACACATATATAGAAAGAAAGCAATATTACAATTCAAACAGTATGCCAAAGTAACAAAAAACCTACATCAAAGTCAAAGCTATACCCTATTTATAACATCATAGAACAATTCATATAAATACTTTTAATACAGCAAAATTGGTGGCTTAATCAATAATGCAACATAGGTGTTTGTTATATTAAAGATGAGATCCTAAATAATTTCCGTCCTAATTAACTCTTACACCAAAATGGGTAGAATGTGCCATCCATATTTTTGGAATTTTTAGACCATCATTATTGTTAAGATTAGGGTAGCAGCTGATAAGAATTGTGCAGGCCTCTTTAAATTTATGTTTGTACATGCTTTGGCATGATGTAATTAACAGGCGCATTTCTCAGTCCTATGTAGACTGTTCAGGACATGATCAGAAAGGCCAGATTTACATTAAATTACATAAATTTAATACGTTGTTTTATGTTCCATTGGATAGGGATTGTGTGTCCTGTTTCACCTATATAGGGAAGATTACAGGTGCAACGAATATGGTATACTCCAGGGTGGACCAGTGGAGGAAATGGATCCTTGGATGAGTTGAGTCATCAACTCATCCAAGGATCCATTTCCTCCAATTCATCAATTCTTTAATTTTGCAGAAGGTTTAAAGGTGGCATTAAGGTTGTATTTCTGTAGTATTCTGTTTATTTTATCTGATATTAGTGTATGGAATGGCTACAGTTTAACTGTAATCTAGTTTATTTTTGTTTTTAAGTGGAGTCTTGTGAAGAATTTTATTATTTTTCCTCTACCCATTTTTCAGGAAGGTATTGCTGATAACTTTTAATTCAAGTTTAAGTACTTGTTCACTGGAGCAAATTTTCAAAGCCCCGTTTTTTAGTGTGTACTTAGTTTTGGTGTTGGGTGGTTAAGAGTTTGTGTGTGTGTATATATTGGCCAGTGTGTTGTGTAGGCTTCGGGTAAACAGTGAAGGAAAGACTGCCGAAAGGAAGACGTATGAAGAAAAGTGTATCAAGAAAAGGAAGTGTGTTCTAACATTCAAATATTCAATTTCAATCATGAATTGTATGCATTTATGTTGTCTGTTTAGATGGCTGAGTCAAGTGTCTAATGTTTGACGGCATTTTCTCAGTTAACAAAAACATCGGCAACATATATCAGACTTTAGATTTTAAAGTAAAAGAATCTAGAGTATGTTGTATAAAAGCTTCCATATAAAAGTTAGCAATTGGAGGGGGGGGGGAATAACAATGAGCCCATGGCTGTGTCTTCTTTTTGCAGCTAAAAAGTATTTTGCCACAAAAAATAGCCCAAACATAGTACATTTGCAAAGAGAGCTGTGATATCGGATGGGAATTTGTCCTGTAAAAGAAGTGGGACATTTGTGAAAGGGCAGAAATGCCAAAACTGACTAATAAATCACTTTTTTCAAGTGTGATGTCCTTAATTTTGTTTACAAAGTGAGGAGGGGAAATGACTTTCAGGGATGACCTCTGTTTCCCCCCCCCTCTCGCTTTCTACTCTTTTAATAATCTCCTCTCACTAACTTAAATGTCTCTATCACATCACCTCTTTTCCTCTATCTACCAAACTCTACATTTTTTCGACCTTTCTCCATAGCCAGCAGTCCAAAGTCCTGATATTTTCTTAGTCACTTGCCTCTGGACCATTTCCAATGTCTCCACATCACACTGAAAACCAGGTGACCAGACATGAGCATAACAGTCAAAGAGTGGCCTGACCAGTGCTTTATACAGTGGCACAACTGCTTCCTTATCCCTACATGTTAGAGTAGTACTTTTCATAGCAGCACTACAATGTGCAGCCTTTGCAACACTAGCAATATGCCTTCTAAGCTTCAGTCTACCGTCAACCATTCCCCCCAAATCTCTAATCTCATCCACTTTCTGCAGTACAGCACAGTCACACAGCATTATATTTCTGCACTCCAAAATGCAACCTTGCACTTACTGATATAAAAACTACAACCCTACTCCTTTGTCCAAGTAAAAAGTCTACTCAAATCTTCCTTAAGGGAATTAACATCAGCATTGCTACTTATAATTCTTCTTATCATTATTACTTTGCATCATCAGCAAACAACTGAAGATCCCAGTCAGTTCACATGATATATCATTTGCAAACAAGTTAAACAACAGGGGCCCAAAAATTAGAACCCTGGAGCATGCCACTGGTTACCTTCCTTTTTCATGATACTGCCCATTATACACAACCTTGAAGACTACTGCAGTCTTTGTTGACTTGACAGCGGCCTACGATACTGTCTGGAGAGAGAGAGGGACTCATATACAAATTCCTTAAGATCATCCCATGTAAAACACTGGGGCAAACTCATAAACAAATTATTATGTGATCGATATTTCAGAGTGGTAAATGGGGTGAGTATCAGTAAACAGAGTGCGCTTAAAGATGGGCTACCACAAGGCTCGGTGCTAGCACCACTGCTTTTCAGTCTTTACATTGCAGACATCCCTGAAACAGTTAGTAGAAAGTTTGCTTATGCAGATGATTTAGCTTTGGTAATCAGTGATAAATCTATAGAAAAAACTGAAGAAATATTGATAAATGATATTCGGCCTTATGACAGTTCTATAAAAAAATGGAGATTAACACCAAATCCTGGTAAAATTGAGTGTTCTTGTTTTCATCTTAATAACAGACTTGCAAATCAAAAACCAGAGATATATATTGATGGGACATTAATCTCATTTAATCCAACACCTAAATACTTGGGGATAACTTTGGATAGAACTCTGTCATATAAACAATATATGATTAATATAGCTTCTAAAGTACATACTAGAAATAATATAGTTCAGAAGCTCTGTGGTACTACATGGGGCTCAAGTGCAACAACTCTATGGTGCACCGCTTTGGGACTGGTCTACATTGCAGTTGAGTATCGTGTCCCTGTCTGGCTTAATAGCCATCACGTCAACAAATTAGATGTTCAACTTAATCTCACTATGCACTTAATAACAGGCTGTATCACAAGCACACCCTTACAATGGCTCCCCATTCTGAGCCATATTTCTCCTACAGAATTGCGATGACAGGAAGCTCTGCTTCATGAATATAAAAGAATCCTAAATAACCAAAATCTCCCAATACATGAGTTTATTCCAGATGCTTTATCTGATAGATTAAAATCCAGAAGACCTGCCATTAAAACTGCCTGTAATCTTCTCAGTCAAAATACCAGCTTGATGAATAAGTGGGATGCACTGTGGACTCGAGCAGTATCATCTGACGTCTGCAGCTACATAAATATTCTTCAAAAACCATCTGGATTTGACCTGCTCAGGAATATATGGAAGACTGCTAACAGGATCCATACAGGTCATGGTATATGCAGAGATTTACTATCAAAATGGGGAAAGATTCCGAATCCCCCACTGCCCTTGTGGAGCTGAGACCCAAACCATTCGTTATATAGTTCAGGAATGTGAGTTAATGGCATATTCAGGTGAACTAAAGGACATTTTTGACTTATCCCCAGAAGCAATCAATTGAATTAAAAATCTAAATGTAAAAATATGGCTAAATTTTTTGCTTGTCATATATTTAATACCTATATTGAGAAAATTTGGAGAAAAGAGCAAAGCTAATAATAATGGCAAATATCTGTTGGATTTCTGCTCAGGACATGGAATGGTTATTACTAACACCATGTTCCAACATAAAAATGTGCACAAATTCACATGGAGAGAAGAGGCTAGGAATAAGAAAAGTCTCATTGACTATGTTATTGTTGATGGTGATGTTTTCTCCCTGGTGCAGGACACCAGAGTGTACAGAGGATTTGAAATTGGAAGTGATCACTATTTAGTCTTGAGCAGGATAAAATCGAATTTCATATTGAAAAGAATAACATGTAAGAAAGTTTTAAAGCGAATAAAAGTTGAGCAGCTCTCAGATGTGAACTGTAGACTAAAATACACAAAGGTTATTGAAGAAAAAATGAAAGAGTTTGAGAACAGGAATCAAACCTTGGAGATTCAGTGGCAAACTCTGAAGAAAACATTGATTGATTCTGCCAGAGAGGTATGATGTGGGGAGGTAGTCGGCAAGGATAAAAAAATCAGAACTCCCTGGTGGACACAGGAAGTTAAAGAGACAGTGAAGGAAAAGAAGAAAGCATATCAAAAGTTCCTGTCAAATAAGTCAGCTTGGGCTCTTAGAGAATATAGAGACAAATGCAAGAATGCTAAACACTGTGCAAAACTAGCTAAACAAAAATCATGGGAGGACTTTGGCAAGAATATAGAAAATAAATATCAAGAAGGTGGCAAAATATTCTGGAGGTTGTTAAAGAAGCTTAGGAATGGAGGAAAGAGTGCTGTAAAAGGAGTTAGAGATGATAAAGGTGACATGAAAACTGGAGAAAAAGATATCCTTTAAGTATGGAGTAATTACTTTGAAAAACTGCTAAATGAAACAAGCAGTGATGACAGCACAGTGATAAAAAACACTGACCAGGCATGCAGTCAGGAATACATATCCATACTTGAAGTAGAAAAAGCCATCAAAGGCTTGAAATGTGGAAAGGCAGCTGAAGTAGATGATATTCGACCAGAAATGCTGAAGTATGGTGGTATAAGAGTCTTACAGTGGCTGCACTGCATAGTTCAGAAAGCCTGGACAGAGGGACGAATTCCCGATGATTGGAGTAGCTCTCATAGTACCCATATATAAAAAGCGAAATAAAACTGAATGTGAGAATTACAGAAGTATTTCCCTACTGAGTGTTCCTGGCAAGATCTATGCAAGTATACTTGAGAAACGGTTGGGAAGAATTGTGGAAGAAAAGCTTGGTGAAGAACAAGATGGATTCAGGCCAAACAAAGGCTGTCAGGATCAGATCTTCACTTTACGACAAATAGTCGAGAAAGCATGGGAATATAACAAAGATTTGTATTTAAGTTTTGTCGATTTGGAAAAGGCATATGATAAGGTGCCAAGAGAGAAGCTATTCAATGCGCTGCAGTCATATGGTGTGAATGGGGCATTATATCAAGCAATACTTAGTCTTTATTTGAGTTGTAAGTCAGCAGTTAGAATTGAAGGAAGTACAGGAAGATGGTTTAATGTTAAATCTGGTGTGAGACAAGGATGTACGTTATCCCTCTGTTATTCATTATCTATATGGATCACATTATGAAGGAAATTGGTATTAAACATGATATCAAAATTGGAGATGTTAATGTCAGCTCTTTGCTTTACGCGGATGATGTTATACTTCTAAATAAATCCGCTACAAGTCTGCAAGATTCTCTGACTAAATTGAATAGTTGTTGTAATAGATATGGTATGAAGGTCAGCAATAAAAAGACAAAGACAATGAAAATAGGCAGAATCGTTGAAAATGTCAACTGTGTTGTGAATGGAGAACCTGTGGAACAAGTAAAACATTTCAGCAACTTAGGCACGATTTTTACTGAAGATGGTAAATTAAATATAGAAATAGACAACAGAATCAGCAAAGCTGGTATGGTGGGAAGTCAATTGAATAAATTCATATGGAATAAGAGAGAAATTAGTCGGAACACTAAATTAGCTGTATACAAGGCAGTGTTCAAACCAGTTTTAACTTATGGATCTGAGAGCTGGGTCAGAAGTAAAACACTTGACCAAAGACTAGAGACCGCAGATATGAGAGTCCTGAGAAAGATTATAGGCGTGAACAGATGGCATCAATGGCAATATCATTAAAAACGAGGATATTAGGAAAGAACTTGACATTGTCAGCATCCAGGAATGCGTTAGCAGAGCTAATCTCAGGTGGTATGGTCACCTAAACAGAATGGGCGAGGAAAGATTAGCAAAAACAAGTGTTCTCTGCCAGGTTGGCAGCAAAACAACCCAGAGGAAGACCAAAATATAGGTGGATTGATACAGTACAAAGTGCCTTAGATGATAGAAATATAAGATCTGATAATGTTGGAGTCTTGACAAGTAACAGACTGATTTGGAGGAAAATTGTAGATAAGTTAGTAATGATATAATTTTTTCATGTAGTACTATCATATCCTGTACACCCCTTGTGGGTGCATGGCAGGAATTTGATGATGATGATGATTTTATCTGCTTATGTTTTACTTCTTATTTGTAATTTTATATATTGTATCTTATCTATATTCATATGTATTTTATTTTATTTCCTTTTAACTATGTGTATATGTCATACGATAACTAAATACACCTACTGGTATCGTCCAGAGAGCCAATCTCTGATCCATCTAACCAATATACTATCTATCAAATATGATATACACATAGGTATTCAAAAATCCAGCAACCTCTGGACCTGAAGGGTGCCGGATTTCGGATGGTTATATATGATGTATATTTTTAACAGAAAATGACTACCTGTACAGTCCTTTAAAGAAAGAAAATTAAACACTAAATGAAAAACTTATGAAATTTTAATGTTCACCAACTAAATATAACGGTTCTACAGAATTTTAGTTCAACTGAATAAAATAGTTCCTCAGAACTTTAATTAATAAAATGTTGATGGTGGTGACAGCACATCTGGTTGACTTGAAGTTAATGGCAGCAGATTATCAAGTGTGGACACCACTGCTGTTTCTTCCTGCTTCCCTGCTATTTTCTTGAATATATCATGCAGTGTCTGCTGCTTCATGTATTTGAGTCTTTCTCTAATAAGTTTATCTCGGAGCAAGTAAACATTCATGATTTCTTGTTCACTTACAAAACTTCGTTGCTCTAGTCCAGCCAGCAGTTCAGTTGTCAACGTAATTAACCTGTCAAAAGAGATTCTTTCTCTCACATCTTCATCATTTTCGTCACTGCTTTCATCTTCATCACTACCTGCATGTAGAGGCATTTCTCTCCAGACTTTTAACCATATCTACAATTTCAGAATCAGTGTAATGATGAACTGTAGGCACATTATCGACATTCATCCATTCTGTTAAAACATCTTCATTTATCCTTGATGAAAGCTCCTTGGCATCAGGATTAGTTATATCTTGAACATAAGCAAGAAGTTCCTGTATAAGCTACTTTTCTTTGGGAACCCTAAACCCTGCTATATTATTTTCAGTGTCTTCATTAGAAGTAAACATTAAACATTAAACAATTTATGCCATCCATTCTTCAGTGTTGATGTTTTCACAGAGTTCCACGCATCGGCAGCACAGTACACTGCATCCTTAATGTTGAATTCTTTTATGAACTTTGTACTGGGATGCCTGAATTAACTGAACTCACTAGGTGCCTCATTAACAGGGATCGATACTTACACTTCATAGAACATATAATACCATTGTCCTGTGGTTGAATTAGTGATGTGCAATTGGGTGGGAAGTAGACAACAAAAACATTATCTTTCACTAAATCAATAACAAAAACAATATCTTTCACTAGAAGACAGGCTTTTGGATGTGCCGAACAATTGTCTAAAATAAGAAGTATCTTGCAATTAGGGTCTAATCCAACCGAGTTACACTGAGCCCTAGAGCCTCAGGAACAAAACAGTTTTGAAACCAATCCAATTTAATATCAGTGGTAACCCACCCCTTCTTGTTGGCACGGTGATGGACAGGAAACTGTGTCATACTCTTGAAGGCCCTCAGATGTAAACTTTTTCCGATAACGAGCAACTTACATCTATGGGTACCCGCAGCATTAGAGCAGCACATTACCGTGACGCGATCCTTCAAAGCTTTAAACCCCGATGGCGATTTTGCATCCTCAGTTGTTAGAGTTCTATTTGGTGTACATCTCCAAAACAAGGCGGTCTCGTCAGCATTGTACACTTGTTCAGGACTTAAATGTTCATCACTAACTAACTTTGCAAATTCATCCACATACGCATTAGCTGCATCTTTGTCTGCTGAATGTTTTTCCCCACACACTGCACGAAACCATAAGACATGTTGCGACTTGAAACGATGCAGCCAACCTTCTGAATATTCACACTTGTGTTGCAATCCCAGCTTTTCATGAAACATTTTGGCTTGTTCCATTAATAAATCACCAGAAATTTCCACACCTTCACTTACATGAAAATTAAACCAGGCTATGAGAACTTAGTCCAGTTCTGAACTTTTCCCCTCCGTCATTGACTTCCTTACAAACATTTGCTTTTTTGATACACTGTCAGAAAAGAACTTTAACAGTTTTTTTTCTGTTCAAGTTTTTTTTAATATCATGCACTATTGAAGAGCCAATGTCGTATGTTTCACAAATGGTTCGCACAGACACGCCGCTATCAAGTTTTTTAGCACTTCCACTCTCTCTGCGATTGACAACGCACGATGTTTACGTTTCACGCCACCTCTTTTCTTTGCTGAATCCATAATGGGGCTATACAGCGCAAATAAATGATAAAATGAAAAGGAATAAGCAGGTTATCCCAATGCTTATCGACTACAGCGACATCAAAACATAAACATAAACAGAAAACACTGGCGTGCCAACGCGGTAAATTTGAAAATGTGCGCTCCGAAATCCATGCCGGAGATCTGAAGGAACCGGATTATTGATGGCCGGATTTTTGAATGTCTGCTTGTACTATCTTTATCATGTGATAATCTATCAAATGCTTTTGCAAAGTCCAAGAACTAACACACCTGCTACCCTATCATAAAATACAAGTAAATTGATAAAACATGACCTATCCATTACAAATCTATGCTGACTATTATAAAGAATGCTATATCTACCAACCCAATCCTGTATTTTATTCTTCAACCAATCTCTCCAACACCTTGACCACAACCACAGTTATATCGTGTTATATAGTATATATTTATAATTTATATATTCATAATTTCTAATCTATCTGATGTTCTTATGCTCATTAACATTTAAAATGGTTATTGGCCTTTTTTTTTTTTTTTTAATGTAGCCATGTGACAAGAGATGGTACGATTCCTATGCAACCATTCAAGAAACAATCAAAGTGGAAAGGAAGCTAATATTTACTAACTTTAATGGGTATTGTTTTTAATTTTAAATTGGATTTGGTTTCATTTTTATACAAAATTCAGAACTGAGTTATTTAAAGAAAAAAAAATTGTGTATCAAAACTGCATATTACTCCTTCTCTCGAAAAGAGTGCTTTGCCACCATTATTACTTTGTTATTGAATTAAAGTAAAAAATATGTGAAATAATAATAATTAAGAAAACATGTACTTATAAATACATAATGTATTCAAAAATACGTGAACTGATTCGTATTTAATTACATAATGCTTATTTGCATAAAGTAAAAGTTGTAATTTATATTTCTATTATAAATTTGGCCAATGAAGCACATAACACATATTCACACATAATATCTTTTAATGTATTTGAGTCGATTTTGTATTTTCTATCATATTATGCAGTGATTGATTAGTTTCCCCCCTCAAAAATATGCCTTCATAAATCTTCAGAATTTTTCAGTTTGCTGGTTCTTGAAGTTTCCTATGAAGACAAATACAGTCATACCCCAAAGTTAAGCAGTAGGTGGGACCAACAAAAAATGCGCAAGTCAAATTCACGTAACTCGGGTATAATTTTGCATACAAACATACAAAATATTAGTTAATTGGGACCAAAGGTTTACAAAAACACCTATATTTTTTAAGAAATATAATCATAATTGTAGTTTTTTGTACATAAAAAAAAAAGAAAGTTATTTCGATGTCAATAGTTTCATAAAATCTAATAGATTCGTCTGACGGCATAATGTCTTTTTCTTGTCACGCAGAATTTCTTCGTAGCAAGCTAATGATTTTTTTATTCCTTACCTCGTGGCTACAATTCGTTCCTTGTTAGAATCTATGTCCTCCAAAATCTGTAAACCTTTCTTTTATGATTGTTCTTACTGTGGATTCCTGTAGATCAAACTTCTTTGCTAGCTCACAAATTTTCATTCCGCCTTCAAAATCCTTAACAATGTTGAGTTTTGTTTCTAAAGTCAATGTTTTTCTTTTCTTGCTAGCTGTAGAAGAATTGGACTTGCTTCCTTTGGACGACATTATTATTTTTTATGTGATAAAATTTTTATCAAGAACATAACATTAAACAATCGCAAGGTTTGTAAACTATAAAAATCGTGTATGAATGGAGACCACACGAAACATGTCAGTGCTTGTTCACAGCATGTGTGACACTGGCAAATGCAGATGGCGCCGGAAAGATATGACTCGTGGTGAGGCGTAAAGCAGGACATGAATAGGTACATATATGAAACCGCGTAACTCCGGATTCGCATAAGTCGGGGTATGACTGTAATGTAAATGCCTGCAATATAATACAACACATTATACTCATATTCCCATGTTACATGAAATTCTGCTCTTACATCATTTCGAAAACAGTATGCGAGAAAATTGCAAAATCACTACAAAAACTGATTTTTTTTTTTTTTTTAAAGTGCATAAAAAAAAAGAGCAAGTGGCTCTAGAGTTCCATTTCAATTCAACAAGTTTGCTGCTTCTGTGAGTGAGTCAAAGATTTCATTCAAAGTCAATTTCCATACACTTCATCGATTGAGGTCAAGGTGAAACATTCCTATTGTTGGAAGTTTATTTTGCACTTGGTTAGACTATAATAAATTTAGTTTAATCCTGTATCCAAGTGTGAGCAAACAAAGTTTGTGCCTGAAAATATCTTCAGGACTGTAGCAAGGTGGTGCAACTGTTGGCAAGTCATATAGGTAAATATGACCTCTCTATTGCTTCTGGCTTAGTGTCACCACCTCTGGGTCTGCCTCCCACTGACGCAACCTCAATAAAGGTCGAAATCGGTCTGGGTAGTGGCTCTTACCTCAATGCACAGCATTATACATGTCCGCAAGGACATGTGCTTTGCATGGTGGGAGATACTGAGACAAGGAGTGATGAGAACTTGGTCCACCTTTGCTCCGAGTTGCCAACAGTTGCACCACCTTGCTACAGTCCTGAAGATATTTTCAGGTGCAAACTTTGTTTGTTCATACTTGAATAAAGGATTAAACTAAATTTATTATAGTCTAACCAAGTGCAAAATAAGCTTCAAACATTTTTCTCTAAATCCAGAGTAATTTAATAATAAGATGGTACACCAGTTGGCAACTCATATAGGTAAACCTCTCTATTGCTTCTGCCTTAGTGTCACCACCTCTGGGTCTGCCTTCCACTGATGAGACCTCAATAAAGGTCGAAACTGGTCTGGGTAGTGGCCCTTACCTCAATGCATAGCATTACACATGTCTGCAAGGACATGTGCTTTGCATGGTGGGAGATACTGAGACAAGGAGTGATGAGAGCTTGGTCTACCTTCGCTCCGAGTTGCTAACAGTTGCACCACCTTGCTACAGTCCTGAAGATATTTTCAGGCACAAACTTTGTTTGCTCACACTTGGATAAAGGATTAAACTAAATTTATTATAAAAACATTCCTTAATACGAGGTCAGATGTAGATTATTATTATTATTCAGGCCTCCATGGAGTCAAAATACTCATCGTGGGAGGTCCTTCCTAAGAACATAAAGTCTGTCAAGACTCATTGAGGGGGAGGTCCCCCCTCTAAGAAACACAAAGTCTATCATACCACTCCTTAAACTCATTGACCGTTCTCGCTCCCACCACTCCATCAGGCAATGCATTCCACATTGCCTGATGGAGTGGTGGGAGCGAGATTCCACAGTTCAACCACCCTCCACACAAAGAAACCACTCCTTACCCTCTTGCTCACAGTTTCCTTTCGTAACTTCCAGGGATGGCCTCTTGTCATCACTCCTTCCCGCTGTTCAACCAAGCGAAAGAACTCCCCAGTGTCAACCCTGTAACCACCTCTCAACAGTTTAAAAGTCTCAATCATATCACCTCTCCTCCTTCTATCCACCAAACTCTGCAGTCCACATTTCCTCAGCCGATCCTCATAACTATGCTTGTACAGTCCTGAAACCATCTTTGTCATCCGTCTTTGTATCCTTTCCACAGTTAATTTATCCCCTTCAAATCCTGGGAACCAAATCTGAGAACAATAGTCCAAGTGTGGTCTGATCAGAGACTTATACAACGGAATGATAACCCTCTTATCTCTGCAGGTCAGTGTCCTGCAGAGATATCTGCAATGTTAAGTTATGTGACGCACTGCAAGACAATATACCACAACTGCAAAGCAGTGGAAACCAAGTGAACCATGGCAACACTGTGCTGCATTCGTTCGTCGAGTGCAACCTGGTTGATCCTGCTAGTAGCCATGTTTGCTTCAAAGATTAAACCATGCATTAATGTCTAAGTACATTAAATACATGCTAAACAAAGCTGAAACCAATAATGACTCATTAAATCAGTTATGGTTCCTCTGATGGTACCATTTTACTTCAATAACTGTGGTAATTCTAGAATAAATACATGCAGAAGATCTATAAAAGAATCTAAAGGGGTGTTTAAGAGTCAAAGCTAGATAACCAGGATGAGACTTCCACAGCTTAAGGAATATAGAGAACTGATCAGACTTCTGTCCAATCCCCACCTTCTTAGATATCTACTTGATACTCAATGAATGATGATGGGCTGGCAATTTGGGATTTAGTCAACTAAGCTGTATTCTTATTGTACTGACTTAAACTATAAAGTAAAATGATTGTCCAACATGACAGAATTTCATGCTGGATGGGGCATTGTCTGGTTAAACAAGGCCCCCCCCCCTGTTGTTTTCGTCAGGGAAACAGAGTGAAAACCGTAAAGTTATACTTAAAGTAACCATACAGTTGGCACTATCAGGATAAGAAGTTCAGAAAAGAAATGGTACTAGCAGAAGATTTGGACAAGTACCAGATTGATGTAATAGGTGTTACTGAAACAAAGAAGACAAAAATAGGTGAGATCTTTCCAAGCAACAAATACAAGAAGTTATATTTGGACCATAACAATCAGGGAAAAGAAGAAGTAGCCATAGTACTCAATATATTATTAACATATTAATTCATTAATATGTTATTAAGATTATCTCATTAAATATGAGATAATCTTCTTGAATGGCAGGCAATATCAAGTAGAGTGATATGGGCAATGAGCCTCATCTGTGCCTATGGTCACACAAGAGGTTATCTGCAAGGATAGAGAAATCAGAACTCCATGGCAGACTCAAAGTTAAAGAAGGCGGTGAAGAAAAAGAAGAAAGTGTATCAAACGTTCCTGGCAAGTAAGTCAGCTTATTAAAAAGTGAAGCACTGTTCAAAATTGCTAAATAAAAGTCATAGAGAGACTTTGGCAAGAATGCAGAAAGTAAACACCAGGAAGGTTGAAAATATTTTGGAGGCTATTGAAAAAGCTTAGAAATGGAGGAAAGAGTATACCGTAAAAGGAATCAGAGATGATAAAGGCAACGTGAAACCAGAAAAAAAAAAAAAAAAAAAAATCTAGATGTCAGAGGTAATTACCTTGAAAGATTACTAAATGAAACAAGTAGTGACAGCATGGTGGTAGAAAGCACTGAATAGGAATGCAATCAGAAATACATATCAATACTTGAAGTAGAAAATCCACGATTTTCTACCTGAAATGTGGGAAGGCAGCTGGAATACATAATATTCAACCAGAAATGCTGAAATATGGAGGTGTAAGGTTTTACAGTGGCTACACTGCATAACTCAGAAGACCTAGTGAGAGGGTAGAAATTCAGATGATTGGAGTAGAGGTTTCATAGTACCATCTATAAAAAGGAAAATAAAATTGATCGTGAAAATTACAGAGGAATTTCCCTACTGAGTTTCTCAAGTTTACTTGCATAAATCTTACTAAGAACAATGCAAGTAAACTTGAGAAACAGTTAAAAAAATTTGTGGGAGGGAAGTTAGGAGAAGAACAAGCTGGATACAAACTAAATAGAGGTTGTCAGGATCAGATTTTCACTTTAAGACAAATAGCTGAGAAATCATATAAATATAACAAGGGCTTATATTTATTATTATTACGGGCATCTCCATGGAGTCAGTAGACTCATCGCGGGAGACCTAAACTAGCAAAACAATATCTGTCATATATCTTCTTGAATTCATTTACAGACGAAGAGCTCACAACTAAGTCAGGCAATGAATTCCACTCGTTCACCACCCTCCAGGCAAAAAACCTTGTTCTGACACCTTTGTTAACCACACTCTTTTTTAATTTCCAGAGATGACCTCTTGTTCTTCCATCACTATCACACAGCTGAAACATTTCCCCTGCATCAATCCTATAAAAACCTTTCAGTAATTTAAATGTTTCTATCATATCCCCTCTTCTTCGCCTATCAACCAATCTCTGCAATCCACAAGCTCTCAATCTATCAATGTAGGGGGCATTTTTTATATCACTCACCAACTTGGTCACTCTTCTCTGAACCCTCTCCACAGCCTCCTCATCTCCAAGGAATCCAGGTGACCAGACCTGAGCACAGTAATCCAAATGTGGAAGTATCAATGCCTTATAAAGGGGAATAATAACCTCTTTATCTCTGGATGTCAGTGTGTTCCTCAACAACCAAGTAATCCTATGTGCAATCTTGGACACCTTAGCAATGTATCCTCTGAACTTCATCTCCCTATCTACCAACACCCCTAAGTCCCTAGCCTCATCAATCTCTTGGAGTACCTTTCCATCAATGTAGTACACAGCTGGTAATCTTTTAATCCCAAAATGCATGACTTTACACTTTTCAATGCCTTATAAAGGGGAATAATAACCGCTTTATCTCTGGATGTCAGTGTGTTCCTCAACAACCAAGTAATCCTATGTGCAATCTTGGACACCTTAGCAATGTATCCTCTGAACTTCATCTCCCTATCTACCAACACCCCTAAGTCCCTAGCCTCATCAATCTCTTGGAGTACCTTTCCATCAATGTAGTACACAGCTGGTAATCTTTTAATCCCAAAATGCATGACTTTACACTTTTCCACATTGAAATGACATCCATTATCTTTTGCCCATTTTACCAGCTTATTTAAATCATCCTGCATTATGTTTTGTAGATTTGGAGAATTCGTATGCTCAAGAGAAAAAGCTGTTCAAAATGCTACAGACATGGTGTAAATAAGATACAAGATCAAGCAATAGTTAGTCTATATTTCAGTGGTACATCAGCAATTAGAATTGGAGGAAGTAGAGAAAGACGGTTTGATGTTAAACCATGTGTGAGAAAGGATGTACATTATCTCCACTGTTATTCATCATCTGTATGGATTGCATTATGAAGTAAGCTGGTATTGAACCTGATGATTATCAAATTTGGAGATGTTAATCTCAGCTCTTTACTTTATGCAGATGATGTTATACTTATTAAGAAATCTAGTACAAGTCTACAGGATTCCATGACTAAATTGAATAACTTCTATAATGAATTCAATATGAAAGTTGGCAATAAAATAAAAACACAATGAAAATAGAAAGAAACACTGAAAACATTAACTGCATCCTGAATAGAGAACCTATACAACACGTAACACATTCCAACTATTTAGGCACAATTTTTAGTAAAGATGTGCAAATTAAATATGGAAATAACCAACAGCATTAGCAAGGCTGGATAGGAAAACAACTTAACATGTTTATATTGAATAAGAGAGAAATCAGTCGAAAACTAAACCAGCTGTGTACAAGACAGATTTCAAACCAATTTTAATTTTAGATCTGAGAGATGGGGTAGAAATAAAACAACTGATCAAGGAATGGAGACCACAAATATGAGAATTCTGAGAAAGATTAGGAGAGTGAAGAGATGGCATCAATAGCAGTATCAATTTAAAAATGGAGACAGGACAGAACTTGAGATTGTCAGCATTCAGGAATGATTTCAGCTAATATGGTTACTCAAACAGAATGGGTTAGAAAAAATTAGCAAAAAAAAAAAAACTGTTATTTCCAAGGATGGCAGTAAAAAGCCCCAGAGGAAGACAGAGATCTGACTGGATTAATACAGTAAAAAGTGCCTTAGAAGACAGAAATATATAATCTGAAAACATTGGATAATTGACAGTTAACAGAGGAAATTTTTGGAGAAAAATTGTCAATAGGAAGTTAGTGATGATGTAACTTTTTTATATAGTACTAACATAATATTCTGTACACTTTAAAAATACGTCAGGAATTTGATGATAATGAAAAGAGTATTAGCTATTTTCATACTGAGAATGTTTTGATTTCAATACTACACAAGTTCATTTAAGTGGAATTGGATGTTAATTTAAAAACTCACTGTGCATCACTTAGCACTTATAGAAGAAGTATTATCACTAACTGTTTTGATGAGTTTAAGTAAATTCATGAAAACTATGCAATTAAACATTAAGGTCTGTATTTAGGTGTAATGTTGGATGAATGCCTGATGTATTATGAAAACCATTCACAAAAATAAGAATGAACTGACACAAGAAATAACATCATTTTTGATGAGTTATTACAGCACAGCCTCTTTACATACCAGATAGTCTGCTAATGACTCCATCATACACACAAAATAAATGCTTGGGCACTCACAATATGCCAAATGTTCCTTCTTACATTTAATAAGTTGCAATAACCAGGAATAAGCCAGGATAATCAATCCATCAACACTGGCCTCTCGTATTTACCTTTCAGTGCACATTCAAATTAAACTTAATTATTCATTAAAACAGAGGAAATGATTTGAAAATCAGAATGTCTAACAAAGAGATCGAGAGTGGAAGAATTTAAAAAGCAGATGGCAAGGTTATTACAAGCAATTATATTCTTAAAAAAAAAAAAAAAAAAAAAAAAAAAAAAAAAAAAAAAAAAAAAACCGATAATAGTTCATTTGATTCTGCAACAAACAATGACCCACAAAAACAAATGATTAAGGTCACTTGCAATTTTCAGGTGAAGTAATCATGCTATATAACCAAAAGAATAGTCATACCAGCTATATCAACTTTCAATCAATGTGATATGATATGATTTAAACTTGAATAACACTATCACTCTCCTAATGCAATATGTAGAAGGTTTTATTGTTGTCACCTAATTCCCAGTGAATGCATGGTTATGTAAATGAATTATTTATGATTAAATATATAAATTACAAGGTATGACTGAGTAAACACAATTCATGGAATAATCTCTTAATATCAATTTTGGAAATAGTCCAAAACTATATAAAACTTTCTCTTACGGTGTTTGAGGTTCAAGATAGATGCAATATATATTAGGATCATTGCATGCATCTTGAACAAAAGTTTTTGATTTCAGAGCAATTGTGCATCACATAAATTCACATAATTTTAATTATATGCTTATTTCATATGGTAGCTATGTCATATGATTAATCAATCAACTGTAAGGCACACCTGAGCAGAGACAGCTTTGTGGCTGTCAATAAGTAAATTCTTACTTCTATAGCTGCCAAGTATTAGATTCCCTTGTTAATTATCACAAATAAATTATGCTAGACAAGATATTAGTCATTTTTAATCTTTTAATAAGTTTACTTTGAATAAACAAAGTTTGTACATGAAATATCATTAAGACTGGGCTATTTGTATATAGAATTGTTGACTTCACATCAATTACCTCAGTATCCCATAATGCACATCACACTTCTTTTCAGATGTGCGTACAGTACTATACAGTACTATAGTCATAAAGATACTTCAAGTGCTTTTACAGTTGAACTATCTTCATTTTCTCATGCATGGGTAAAGGATAAAAACAATAATTTAATTTCTTGCCTAGTATAATTTACTTTCTAATCAAGTGACAAAATTTCTACAAGTATCACATGATGGTAGCAGATTCTGCTAATTATTATTATGTGACACCTCCAGGGAGTCCAAAGACTTATCAAGGGAGAGCACCTGCTCTACAGCTCTCTGTCACTCAATCCACCAACTACAGAGAACTGCCCACCACCACTTGTATTTTCACAGACAATCATAAACATCCATGCCCATGGCAGGATTCGAACATGCAGCCTTTTGGCTGGAGAGTGGATACACTAACAACTCAGCCAAACAGGCCGGCACTTCAGTTGTGTGTGCTATTACAAATTCATCCATTCTGTAAACACAACACCACCACTAGGAGATTACTATATGCTTATACTAAATGAAGTTACTTATATTAATTTAATAGGACAGTGATTACAAAAGCAAAAGCATCTATTAATAGGATTCCTGATTTACACATGTGAGCACACAAGAAGTCCTGTTTCAGGGTTCCTGTGTCAGCCACAGTATTCATAATAATTAGGATCAATAACTTGTCATAGTTAGGTAACTTGGCATTGTATAAATCCAACTAATGCCATGATAGGACTATTAATCGTATCTGCACAGTCTATGCATTCTCTGGCTAATTTACAGGAAGTAAATCCTGAGTTTCAAAGAAATCCCTCTACCTCTTGTAAAAGATCAACCTTCACTTGGAGTCCCTTATAAAGGGTTCTTATATTCTGTACTATATATATAAACACACATACCTGTGTTTTTATAAAATAAGGGCATTATTTCTTTTCTGTAGGGTGAGCAAAGGACAGCTCATAGATCAAAGCATTGTTTTAGAGATGAAAAAAAAATGTGAATTGTCATATTCTTAAACAAGATATGCAGCTATCTTCTTCTTTTCATGTCTCATAAGTTGATGTTTTCATGTTTTGCTGATACAAAAAAATTAAACATGAATTTATGAAACATTTGATGTAAAATATGATGATCTGATAAGCAGCCTAATATGCTTATCTTGTTGGAAAGAAGAAAATATTCAAAAGGAAACTGGATATTTTTGATAATAAAATGTTATTAGTAGGTTTTCTTTATTTTTAACCACTGTATCTAGTTGGTATTTAGTATAAAATAAAAAATGCAATAAATATACAAAGTAAAAAAAAAAAAAAAAATTATATATATACAGTGGAACATCGGTTGTCGAACGTCTCTGTTCTCGAACAATTCAGTTTCCGAACAGAATTTTGGTCCACTATACGTGCTGAGCTGTAAAGCGGGAAAGCGTCAGCCTTTGTTCAGTGCAGATGCCTGCTCGAATTTGCAGTGAGTTTTCTTTCTGTTTTATTGTTTTTTTTCATAAATTATTATTAATTAAGCCACCATGGGACTGCAGAAGAATAGGGATAGCAGCAAAGCAGAAAGAAAAGTTGTTAGAACCACGATAGAAATGAAAAAATAAATCATATCCAAACATGAAATCGGTGTTCGTGTCTCGAATCTTGCTATGCAGTTTGAGGTATGGCGAAATCAACGATAATGCACAATACTCAAAAATAAATAAATAAATAAAATAAAAAATAAATAATGTTTTTATGGAAGGGCACTCCCCTTACTCACCTCCTTCCACTCATGTCATCAACTCTCCTCTGTATGTATAGTTAAAGTGAAGTTAAATTTTTATTTTATCTATTTATTGTGTTTATTCTTTTTGTAAGATTTTATGCATTTTCATTATGTTTGTATACGATCTTATGCATGAAGTACTGTTGTAATGGTTTAAATAAACAATTATCTGGGGTTCGGGAAGGGATTAATCCATTTTACATTAATTCTTATGGGAAAATAGTTTCGGTTTCCGAACAGCCTTCGGGAACGAATTAAGTTCAACAACCGAGGTTCCACTGTGTGTATGTGTGTGTGTGTGTGTGTGTATATTGCTATGAGTAAAACATGCAAGCTCCAAAGGGATACATTGTATCTTGAGTTCACTATGTATCAATTTGGAGCATGGAATTCTGTTTATATCAAACATAATCTTAAAACAATATAAATGAACTTTTTTTACATTATTTAATGAATCCTCCAAACCAAAACAAATTAGGACAACTTATTTTAAATGGATTTGTCTGATTTAAAAGCACCTTTCCCCATTATCCAGGAACTTGTTAATCATAAAATCACTATACTATAAAATGTTTTGCTCACTCAAAAGTTTCTTTTCTATGTTAAAATTATTATCTTAATAATGACAATGATACTTAGATACTTACATCAGACAGAGTATATAAGCCATATGCAAATGCACTACAGTAAAATGTAAACCTCCATCTGAAACCAAAACAATACTATTAAATGTATATAAACACATGCACAATTTTGACTTATTTTTTATTATTATAACTACTATTCAGGCTCTTCCAAGAAGTCAAGAACTAATCAAGGGAGGGCTTTTTCCAGGTAGTATAATGCCAAAATACCTATCATATCTTTCTTTGAAAAAATTCACCAAAGATGCACTCCCAACATCCACTGATAGCCCATTTCATACACATTCATGCACAAATGCATCGCATGCCATGACAAGAACCTGTACCTCACATACTTCCTAACCACATCCACACTTAATAACTCTGTTCTCACATTAAGAGCTGCACAAGCTCAGCTGTTTAAAGTATGAGATCCACTTTCCAATTCGTATGTTTCTATCATATCTCCTCTCTTCCATTTCTTACTCAAACTAAGACCACATTCCTTTAGTCTGTTCTCACATGCAAAATTCAAAGGTCAGATATCTGGGTTACCCTCTGCTATGAGGTGTCTGTGTGACCAAAGAGTACAGTGAATGTTAGAATTCAAAAAAGTTTATTAACCTAAATATAAATTAATTTCATTCAAAGTAGTCTCCTTGGCTTGTCACACACACACACTTGTCCCAACGTTCCAGCCACTTTTTGAAACAGTACTGGAAAAGTCATCTTTCTTTAGTTCTTTTGGGTGCATTGTCATGGCTATTTCAATTTCTTTTTACTGATGCAAAATATTTTCCTTCCTCATTGATTTCAACTTAGGAAAGAGCCAGAAGTCACAGGGTGTCAAATCATGTCAATATGACAGATGTGGGCACACAACAATTTTTTCTGTCTGACGAGAACTATTGAATAAGAAGAAATGTGTGGCACAGAGAGTTGTCATGAAAAACCATTTGCTCACCTCTGTGCTTTTCTTTGATGCACATTTCTGCAAAACATTCCAGTACTCCTTTATAAGAGTTCACTATAGCACCTCTAGATACAAACTCTGCCTGCCACTGAAAAAGACAGTAGACTCTGACATTGGATTTCGATTGTTGTGCATTCTTTGGCCAATGTGACTGGATGTTTTCCTGCTGTGAATTCTGAATCTTGGTCTCAAGATCATAACTGCACCTGAGATTTGTCTCTTGTTATGGCATTATGGAAAAAGTTTGGATCTGAAGTCACACAATCACTACTTTCCAATTTTGCAACAATAATGCAAAACACAGGTACACAAAAACTGTATGTACAACTAAGCAAGTGAACCAATCAACTTGAAAAATATCACGACTGACAGATGAATACAAGATCATGTGATTCCTCTCAACTTAGCTCTCCCTCTGATAGATCAAACACAGTGACTACATTCACTGTACTTTTTTGATCACACCTCATATCTTTGCAATTATCTCCTCTGAACCCAAGTGATTATATCTGAGCAGAGTATTCAATATGTGGTCTTATACAAGTTAGTTCTCTTCAACACTGATTAAATTTTAACTATTTTCCATTACATCTCTAACCTCACTGACCAAGTGTAGTAAAAATCATTAACATAATGTCTGCCTGCAACATCCTCAGTCCAAAATGCATAACCATGTTCTTAGAAACTGACATTCATTATCATTTGCAAAAAGAACCAGTTTGAACATTCATAATAATGCATGAAGCATTATTATGAATGTACAAACCAAGAGAGGAAAAAACACCTTTATTAAACTCACTAATAATTCACTGGTCCAGCATCATCAGAGCACAATGATAACAGTGACAGGAACACAACACTGAACTAAGTACTTGTGGAAAACAATTCAAATCGTAACTGAAAACAGAACTAATGTCCTTGCCATATAGATCATCTGTATGTTGAGAGTTTATTTTTCACTTGGTTAGACTATAATAAGTTTAGTTTAATCCTTTATCCAAGTGTGAGCAAACAAAGTTTGCGCCTGAAAGTATCTTCAAGACTGGGATAAGGTAGTGCAACACCAGGCAACTCGTTGCAAAGGTGGAGAAAGTCTCATCACTCCTATCTCAGTATCTCCCATAATGCAAAGCACATCCTTGCGAATATGTGTAATGCTATGCATTAAGGCAAGGGCCACTACCCATACAGGTTTCAACCTTTATTGAGGTCTCGTCAGTGAAAGCCAGGCCCAGTAGTGGAGATACAAAGGCAGAAGCAATGAGAGGTCATCTTAACCTATAGGAGCTGCCAAAGGGTGTGCAACCTTATTATTAAATTACTCCGGATTCAGAGAAAGATGTTGAGAGTTTATTTTTCACTTGGTTAGACTATAATAAGTTTAGTTTAATCCTTTATCCAAGTGTGAGCAAACAAAGTTTGCGCATGAAAGTATCTTCAAGACTGGGGTAAGGTAGTGCAACACCAGGCAACTCGTTGCAAAGGTGGAGAGTCTGGAGAGAGTCTAGGTAGGGTGGGGTAAGGTAGTCTGGAGACTACCTTACCCCAGTCTTGAAGATACTTTCAGGCGCAAACTTTGTTTGCTCACACTTGGATAAAGGATTAAACTAAACTAAACTTATTATAGATCATCTGTATATCAAATCAGGATTGGCAGACCATGCTCTGAATACCCCTTCACATAGGATTAGATAGAGGAAAACATTGTATTACATAGAAGATGTTATAGGTCTGAGAGACTATTTTCAGAATCAGCTATGAAGCACTTTCTCAACCTCAATAAGTATGGTTGCATGAATTTACCAAAGATCTGTGAGAATGTCATTTTGCGAGCTGATATCCTGACTTTTTTTTATATTAACTTTATGGTTATCCGGCCCATAGTGGATGCCATGTAAGAACAATAGTTCTGTTTTCAGTTACAATTTGAATTGATTTTCACAATTACTTAGTTCAATGGTGTGTGTCTGTCACAGTTATAATTGTGCTCTGACAACATTAGGTAGAAAAAACAATGAAATATTAATGTTAAATAAACTTATTTTTCCATGGTGTTGTTATACCATGCGGCATTATTATGAATAATCAGTAATACCTAAGCCTTTCTCAAACAGTTTGTACATATGAACCTGCAAGGAAACTATATTGGAAATGTCCATCATGCTAACTAATTTTGCATTGCCATTAACAAATCATTGTATATTACTAATGAGACTATACCAATGTCATTGATATACAAAATAAACAAGAATGGCCCAAATACAGATCCCTGTGGTATCCTCACTACACCATAGATTACTTTTGAATTTCAGAATTATAGATTATAAGTTTTAGACATATGGAATATCATAAATTATATAACACTGACCTAAAAGCAATGTACTACTTCAGACAATTGATAATCTTCTCATCTGACTTAATTTCTTCGAACAAACTGCATGTGTGCACATGCATTTGGTGTTATTTTAAAAGGAAAAGATAAAAAGTAAATGCATGCAATTATCTAACCTTTTTTTTTTATTATCACTTGAGACAGACTGGTATGTATTCAAAGCAATTAGCATTCCTCGTATCTTAAATTTAACCTTACCTCCACAACAAGGTAATTAAATTTATTGTATTAAATTAAGTTTAATTTTATGCAATAAACTTTTAAAAATGTATGTGTAATATTTGTAATGTATTGCAGTTGCTGATAGTCAATGTTTTCAGATGATTAATGATTAACGGTAAAGTATAAAATCTGTCAAGTGTTGATTAAACAGCTGTGTTTAAAAACATGATGAGCATAATATCCAAGGCCTATGTATCAAGCTTTCAATGAATGCCTCCCCCCCCTTTTTTTTTAATGGCACTGACAGGCGTGCATAACCTATCTAAAGCTTCCTTCAGAAATCTTGGTCCCAGAAAGCTTTATAGTCATTTTTAACTATCACAGAAAATTGAAATGCCTTACACAGATCATGACTGTTTTATCAGGAAATTCAAAAAAATTAAATGTAACTATTCCTACTAAGTACATGTGATATCATGTCTATTGTTAAATCTTTTTTTAACTGTTGATTTCGTTATGGCTAGCTTGTATAGTGTAAACATATCTTTTGTCATCTAACTTTTAGGTGTAGTATTTTCAGGGAAGATAGAGAAGATAGTATGGAGGGAGGAATACTAGTGATGATAGCAGATGAACTGCAGCCAAAAAGAATAGGTGCCAGGTGGGAGGATGGCTGTTCATTTGAAACAATCTGGTGTGAAATCGAGGCCAGTAAGACAACTTATACAGTTGGTTGTCATTATAGGCCAGAGAGTTCCGCAGATGATCTGGAAGACATGCATCACCAAATTAGAAAATGAGCGCAGGTCAAGTGATTATTATGGGGGGGGGGACTTCAACTATGGAGATATAAATTGAAAGGAAATCATTATCATTAAGCATGAGCTACAGAAGAAGAAAATGGTGTGGAGGATATATAAAGAGAAAGGTGACCAACATGGCAAGGAAGGCAAAATCAGATTATGAGAAGAATCTAACTAAGAAAGAAAAAGGAAATCCCAAAAAAGTTCTTTTGTTATGTGACAAGTAAGAAAATAGACAAGTAAGATATTGGAGGCCACTTCAGGCCTCCAATATCAATAAGAAACAGAGTAGTCTCATGCTGAAGAATAAAGATTATCTATAAGGCATATTCCAGTAATTGGACCACATTTTTTTATTTAGCTAAAAGCACAATAAAGAAATAAAACCCGACAAGTTTCGTAAGTTGTTTGACTTACATCTTCAGGGGTAAAAGGTAATTGAAAGTTAAAATAACAAAAAAGAGAAATTAATAGTTCATACTATACAGTTGTAGCTGTCTGACTGTTTATAAAATTAAAAAATCAGAGTGCAGATTCAAAGCAGTGCTAAGTACTTACAAAACTTGTCGGGTTTTATTTCTTTATTGTGCTTTTAGCTAAATAAAAAAATGTGGTCCAATTACCGGAATATGCCTTATGAACTTCTAAACCACAGAAACCTCCACTTACTTTTAAAGATTATCTATATCTGGGAAAAAACATAGCATTAAAAAATAAGGCCTTGGAGCACAGAATAATCATCTTTATGAATCTTTAATAAACATATAGGGAGAGGTTTAAGTTCTAGCAGTGAAATTTTTTGTAAATCTTTAGATCATTTTCTAATTTTTTTTAATGCTTGTTACATTTTTTCTTTTAAGGCTGAAACAATGGTGTATGGGCCTGCTATTTCATGTGTGACTTTATTATGAATAATATACAACATTTTTTTTATTTCTTTGTATTCCTTTTGATTAAGCATTAAGAAAATCGTACAAAATAATAGAAAGATGTTAACACTTTTCCCTTTGCCACCCACAATCATAAAAATTTCACTCTGCTTTTACAGCAATTTTCAAGTATAATCCCTACAAATTGCAACATTCAGCTGTTTATATTTTAGATACTTATTAGTGAACAACCAAAAATCTCAATAATCTGAAAGTAATATTCACAAACTGTAATATACTAAATATGGAAAACAATCTTTTAGGTACAAGTACACAACTGCTACTGCTTCTGATAATTGAGAAATTAAACCATGTGATATGCATATACATCATATGACTGATATTGCCAGAAGTTGCACTAATCATGTGCTACTGCACTAAGGAGATAAAAAAAAGATTAAAAAAATGTGACAGATAAGAAAACTAAATCAAACTACAAAATGTTTAATGAAATCACACAACATATGATAAAAAATAATATAATAGTAACAAAACAAATCACAAATGCATGAACAATATCACCACTCCCAATTACAAAATGAAGAAACAACAGCTAATACAGCAAACAATATAAGATGTTTAATTTGTACAGGGAGAGGTAACATGTTAACAATATCCACATAAACATAGCATAAATAATGGGGGGAAGGACCCTTCAAATGAAGAGATACCAGGAATACCAAGAATCCCAACACAAACTTTAACGGAAAAAAGACAAACACCAATGGCATTAACAATAAATACAAGAAAAAACAATTTATAGAATGCAACATGGAAACAAACATATCATCCCTTAAAAACAGCAAAATTAATATAAAAAAAAAAGCCCATAATCAGAAATGCACACACCAAGCACCACCACCACAACAACACTATTGAACACATCTGGCCTGCCCTTAACGCAACCTTTAAAGTCAGAGAAACCAACATATCACCCAATCATAAACAGAATGCAAACATCATGGACATGAATCCAGTGTCAGAAACATGCATACCAATAACCAAATACCTTGAGAACTAACCTCACCATTTCAAGTCAATGAAACCAACATACATCCAATCACAAACAGAAACACCAATATCATGGGTGTTTGGTTCTTGATACCCAATAAACATGGATATCAACAATCAAGCACTAGAAACATGGGAAGAACCAAACACCTCTGGCCCTCTAGAGTTAATCAGGACTACAACCACCAGCTGTTAAAGAAATCCATCAACAGGTTCCTTTCTATTTTTATAATCATATATATATACTTGGCATTATTGTGCTATGGGTTTTGTAGCCTCTCGTGTGTGTGTGTGTGTGTGTGGGTGGGTGGGTGAAAGTTGTGGGAAAGGAGGAGGCGATATTTAAAAAGAAGTTGATTAATACTGAATTTGGTCTTTATACACTACTTGAAAAAAGTATTCACCTATGACATTGACGAGTAAAAAAAAAATCAGAGGATGACTTTTGTTTAACTGCCAATTTCATTTACATAATGCTCATTCTTTTCATGTTTTATATCAAATAGTATTTTGTATTTTTACTTATTGTGTCCAGGAAGAATGCTGGACATTACAACCAATAAGAGGAACTTCATGTTGGAGGCTTAATGGATTGTATACAGCACTCAGAAAGGATTAAAAACAGAATTTAATTCTTCCTATATTTTATCTCAGTCAATGAGACATCTTCAGGGATTACAAAAAAACTAATGTAACATAAAAATAAATAACAAACAATACTAAGCCCAACCACGTGGGAGACACTAAAGTCCTATCTAGGTGGAGTGCCCTCTAAGGGCGGTTGTAGGTGGCCTGGAATGTAAAGTGGGACCTCTAGTGATAAGCGTTTCCCAAATCTTAGGAAGCTTAATGCAACCATATTTGTTAAGATTTGGTTGATTCCTGAGAGCTGCTGCTGATTCTAAGAATAGTCTTTCTCTTTTGAATTTGCTGTGGTGGAGCATGGTGGTTTTTTTTTCCCATGAGATCCTGTAGGTTGTATCCAAGACATGGTCAGCCAGGCCTGACTGACCATAGTCATGCATCTGCAAGCACGACTATGGTCAGTCAGGCCTGGCTGACCATGTCTTGGATACAACCCACAGGATCTCATGGAAAAAACCACCATGCTCCACCACAGCAAATTCAAAAAAGAGAGACTATTCTTAGAATCAGCAACAGCTCTTAGGAATCAACCAAATCTTAACAAATATGGTTGCATTAAGCTTCCTAAGATTTGGGAAACGCTTATCACTAGAGGTCCCACTTTACATTCCAGGCCACCTACAACCGCCCTTAGAGGGCACTCCACCTAGATAGGACTTTAGTGTCTCCCACGTGGTTGGGCTTAGTATTGTTTGTTATTTATTTTTATGTTACATTAGTTTTTTGTAATCCCTGAAGATGTCTCAGTGACTGAGACGAAATATAGGAAGTATTAAATTCTGTTTTTAATCCTTTGAGTGCTGTATACAATCCATTAAGCCTCCAACATGATGTTCTCACAGCACTTAAGCCTCTACACACAGACAATAAGAGGAATCTTAGAAGGAACTCACTCATACCATGAACCAAACAACTAATCATGTAAAATAGATTTCCTAAAATAAATGAGCAGAAAACAGATAACAGAAATAAGTTAATAAGAAATATTTTGTATTTCTTATTAGCTTATTTCATTGGGTTATGCAGAATTTGAATTATTAATTGTAGATATTAAACATTAGACAACTTGGGAAGCAAAGGAAAAAAAATTTTCTTTCGAAAAAAAATTCACAAACGTTTTTTAACTGTTTTCTCGGTTGCTGTGGTGTCACATGACACTGTTGGCCCTCTCTCTCTCTCTCTCTCTCTCTCTCTGACAATGTTTTGGAGCCCAGTCAAAATTCATAAAATTCACTAATGTAGTTAACATGTGTACAGATCTAAGAGTTTTATTTCATTGAGGGTTTTTATGAATGTTTTCACCTTCGAGATTATTTTTATAATTACAGAGAAGAAAATTGACTTTTTTTTCCCATAAGAGTGATTGATTCAAGGTTTTGCTGAAGATTTAGAATGATTTGAAAGCATGTGTGAAAATGATCATGTATCATTAATAAATAATAAATGGTCATGTATCACCAATAAAATATAAGTTTTTAGATCTGGAATTGACAATGCAACTATGATAGATTAGACAACTGTGGATAGAGTGCATTAAGTCAACATCTGACTGTGAGCTAGCAGAAAATTTTTCATGCTCTAATTACTGACATCTACTTTCAGTAATTAATAACTTTAATGGTACATGTGCATTAGACATCAAAATAAGTTTCACAGCTTACCCATGTAACAAAAATTATACAGAATTTGTTCAAAAATGCCAATACAATTTCATCCAACGTACGTGGACATCATCAAGGAGATAGACCATTAACTACATTCAAAAGATGAATCAAAATAATAAGTCATAAATCGTGTATTAGCTCGTCTTGGTTGCAACTGAAGTATATGATATCACACTATTAGAGTTCAAAGGAACAATTGTAGTAAGTTGCGTAAATTTAACGATTTCAATTTACCCACTGAAAGTAGTCACTGACTTTTCATTACTTACCTAGTTACCAGACAACAAAAAGGAGTGAGCATAAACCATGGCATAAAATAGATTTGCAGAATGCAGAACAGAAGTTCCAAATTACTAGTCCATACTCATCTCTGCATAATGATATCCAAAACAGATATATATTAATGAAGGAAGGAGTACACTTTTACTAATCTATATATATATATATATATATATATAGATATAGATACTTAAAAATAAGGAAGAGAAATGGATAGTGGATAATCCTGGTCTCAATTTTTTGAATTCTTTATGAAATTTAGAGGTATCCTAGTTATCCAACTTTTGAGGATCTTTGCTTCTTAACCAATCCTGATAGCACCCTACTTAATAATGGTTATTTCAGGAATGGGGAACCAATCATCATCAATATCCTCAAACTGCAAAACAAGGGATTCGGAAAAACTGTTTTAAAATGCCTATGACCAAATTCTCCTATATAATACTGTGCTGAACATTATGGAAAAATTATCCAGGGTAGATGTTCTTTTCTTCCTGATTTTTTTTTATAATTTACTGATTCACGGTATTTGAATGTAAATTCAGTATTTCTTTTCAGCTTTCTTCTAAGTTCAAAATAATTAACTGACACCGGCATCTGTGTTCTTGGTAACTCACAATATCTTGGACTGAGTGCTTAAAACAACTTCAATAACCATTTACAGGATATTTTGTTATATTTTTATATTCTTTATTTAACCTATACATATTTTGAAACATATCATGTAAGCATCTTAATATTATAAATAAATAATTAAAATATTAACTTTTCCTATATATAACTGAGTTAAATAAACCACAAAGTAATTTTCGTTTAATGGTCAGCACAAAATTCAAGAAGAAATTATATATCTTTCTCTGATACATTTTACTCTGAATGTTGATTATGATATATAATACTGATATCTTAAGATTTTAGTCACTACTATTCAATTTAATCCAAATTTACTTACGAACTCTCTGTAAATTTCGTAAGTGTTGTAGGTTTTTCCTGTAAGGTCCGTTGTCTGAGCCACCGTTCAACTTTTCTTTCGGTCCAATCAAGCTGCTTTGCTAACCCTTGAATCTGGTTAAGGAAATAAAGTTCAATAAGCTTGATAATTGTGGAAAGATATAAAATTCTATATTGGTAATATAAATAAATGATACAAAAGATATAAAAAATAAAAAAGCTGGTATGAAAATAAGTCATAAAACAAGAACAAAGTACAAAAATTAAGAAGGAAGATAAAGACAGAAAATGCATTCTCAATTGAAATAGCTGAAATGCATTTATAAAGAACTTGGCATCAATAACATTTCCTCTCCTGTTAGGTGTCTTCTCCCTCCAGGAGATCGACTACCATGCGTCTCCAACATGTCCTATTCTGTGCCCCTTTGCTGCATTCCTCGTACAAGAGACTGAGAATATGTCCGAAATAGCTGACTTTTCTCTTTTTAATTTATCAGGCTTCTGTTTTTGCCTACGATCTCTAGCAACTCCTCATTTGTTTTTTTTATGATATCCTCATAATTCTTTACAGCATCCACATTTCAAAGGCCTCCAGTTTTTTTCATGCTCAAATCTGAGTGTCCATGTCTCTACTCCATATAACAATATGAATCATATGTAACATTTGGAGATTCTTAGTCTTGTTTTCAGATTTAATTCTCTAGATTTCAGTAGATTTTTCATATTATTGAAAGCTGACCTTGAGATTTCAATCCATCTAATTTCATCTTCTGTACTGTCATTCTCTGTGATCAAGTGTCCGAGGTATGTGTATGTTTGCACCTGTTCTAATTTATTTCCTTTAATATTGATGCATATTTTTGGTATTTCCTTTTCTCTTGAAATTATCATAATTTTTGTCTTATTGAAGCTGAAACTGAGGCCATACTGTTCACTGCACTTGAAGGTTTCATCTATAAAAATTGTGTCATCTGCATATCTTAGGTCATTAATATTTCTGCTCCCTACAGTGATTCCTTTGAGGTTACTAATTTAATTAAATATTTCTTCAGTGTATAGGTTCAAGAGAATCGGAAACAAGATACAGCCTTGTCACATACCTTTCTGAACTGCGAATTCTTCTAAGGTCTCTCTGTTTATGCTCAAAAATACAGTCTGTTCCCGGTAAAGATTAGTTATTAGCCTAATGTCTTTTCCATCAATGCCTATTTTGAAAGGATTATTTCAATTAATTGCTTATGTTGAACATTGTCAAATGCCTTTTTGTAATCTATGAAGCAGAGGTACAATACGTATGGTTACTTAAATAAAATGGGAGGAAAGTTAACAAACATGTGCTTGATGGTAAAAAACTGACATCTAGGCAGGCTGATATAATTAGTAACCTTAGAAGACTGAAAAGTAAAATATCACAGTATCAGAGAACTGACAAGATTAATTTAGAAAAATCCTGTTTACAGGAAGCTAGTTAAAACAAACTTAATTATGTATTACTAACACACAGTATCCTGTACACTCATTCACGATACATGTCAGAAAATGAAAACTTATTATGGGCAACTCCAAGAAGTCTTTAGACTCATCGAGGGAGGCCCTAGATATCATGTCAAGAACTATCCAACAATTATTCAACATCTATCATACTTTGCTTTGAACTCATTCACAATCATGACACCAACAACAGACTCGGGCAACCTATTCCATGCATTCACTACTCTCCAAGCAAAAAACCTAGTTCTAACACCCTTGCTAACTACACTCTTACTCTGTTTCCATGGATGGCCTAGTTCTCCCAACAACAAACCTGTTCTGAAAAATTTCCTCTGAATTAATCTTGTAAAAATCCCTCAATAATTTGAATGTCTCAATGATATCACCCCTTTTCCACCTATCAACCAGTTTCTGTAACCTACAAATCTTCAATTTGTTCTCATAAGGTTCATTCCATCCTGCTACCATCTTGGTCAGTTTATTTTTCACTTGGTTAGAGTATAATAAATTTAGTTTAATCCTTTATCCAAGTGTGAGCAAACAAAGTTTGCACCTGAAAGTATCTTCAGGACTGGGGTAAGGTGATACAACACCAGGGCAACTCGTTGCAAAGGTGTGGCAAGCTACCAACACTCCTGTCTCAGTATCTCCTTTAATGCAAAACACATCTCCTTGCGGATATGTCTAATGTTATGCATTAAGGGAAGGGCCACTACCCAGACTAGTTTCGACCTATATTGAGGTCTCTTCAGTGGGAGCCAGGCCCAAGCTGAGATACCAGGCAGAAGCATTTACAGGTCATCTCTACCTATAGGAGTTGCTAAATGGTGTGCCACCCTTTTTTTTAATAAATTACTCTGGATTTAGAGAAAGATGTTGAAAGTTTATTTTTCACTTGGTTGGAGTATAATAAATTTAGTTTAATCCTTTATCCAAGTGTGAGCAAACAAAGTTTGCACCTGAAAGTATCTTCAGGACTGGGGTAAGGTGATACAACACCAGGGCAACTCGTTGCAAAGGTGTGGCACTGAAGGCTCCCACTGAAGAGACCTCAATAAAGGTCGAAACTAGTCTGGGTAGTGGCCCTTCCCTTAATGCATAACATTAGACATATCCACAAGGAGATGTGTTTTGCATTAAAGGAGATACTGAGACAGGAGTGTTGGTAGCTTGCCACACCTTTGCAACGAGTTGCCCTGGTGTTGTATCACCTTACCCCAGTCCTGAAGATACTTTCAGGCGCAAACTTTGTTTGCTCACACTTGGATAAAGGATTAAACTAAATTTATTATACTCTAACCAAGTGAAAAATAAACTTTTAACATCTTTCTCTAAATCCAGAGTAATTTATTAAAAAAAAGGGTGGCACACCATTTGGCAACTCCTATTGGTAGAGATGACCTGCAAATGCTTCTGCCTGGTATCTCAGCTTGGGCCTGGCTCCCCCTGAAGAGACCTCAATAAAGGTCAAAACTAGTCTGGGTAGTGGCCCATCCCTTAATGCATAACATTAGACATATCCGCAAGGAGATGTGTTTTGCATTAAAGGAGATACTGAGACAGGAGTGTTGGTAGCTTGCCACACCTTTGCAATGAGTTGCCCTGGTGTTGTATCACCTTACCCCAGTCCTGAAGATACTTTCAGGCGCAAACTTTGTTTGCTCACACTTGGATAAAGGATTAAACTAAATTTATTATACTATCTTGGTCACTTGCCTCTGGATCCTCTCCACCTCCTCTTCATCACCAAGAAACCCTGGTGCCCAGATCTGCATGCAGTAGTCAAGATGGGATCTTATCAAGGCTCGATAAAGAGGAATTCTTTATTGAGCCTTGATTCTGCTCATCAAAGTATTCTTCAGTAACCAAGTGATCTGAATGGCTGCTTTAGCCACTTTTACAATGTGCCTCCTAAACTTTAACTCCCTATCCACTAACGCTACCAAGTCTCTAGCCTCATCAATTTCCTGGAGTACAGTTCCACAAAATGTGGTATTCAGTTGGTAATCTTTTCACCCCAAAATGAATAACCTTATGCTTTGTCACATTAAACTGACATCCATTCTCCTTTGCCCAGTGTGCCAATCTATCCAAATCATCCTGCAAAGTTTTGACATCATCTGTATTAACTATTGCCTTTACCCAACTTTGCATCATTGGCAAATAACTGACAGTTCCTCTCGGAACCTTTCCTATATCATTAATGAACAAATTAAATAGTAGCGGTCCAAGAATCCTATGGCCTGCCACTAGTCACAGGCCTTCTTGCGGACTCTACTCTTGAATAAGCTACTCTCTGATATCTTTCCATCAACCACCCTCCCATCCATTTCACCAACCCAATATCCGTCCCTATGTGCTGCAGTTTACTGATTAGAATTCCATGTGGCATTCTGTCAAAGGTCTTTACAAAGTCCAGCAGTATCAGTGTAAACCAATTACCTTTATCCAACTCAGTTGTCACTGTATTATAAAATGTGACCAAATTTGTGAGGCATGATTTACCCTTCACAAAACCATGCTGCCCCCCCTCTCCCCCATACAATATCCTATTTCCATCTATCCATTCCTGTATTTTGCTCTTGACCAACTTTTCCAATACTTTGAGAATAACTCCTGATAGGCTGATCAGTCGATAATTTGCTACATCTGTCTTGGAGTCTCCTTTATGCAATAGAACTATTTTCCTCTCTTTCCACCCCCTTGGGACTAACCCAGAACTGAGACTTAGATTAAACAATATGGTCAAGGGCACTGACAATTCCCTTGCCACTTCATGTAAAACTAGAGTTGGTATACCATCCAATCCCACAGTTTTATTCACATAAGGTTCTGTAATATGCTATGCACCTCCATTTCATTTACCTCAGTTCCCATAGAAGCCTTTGGCTCTCTCATTCCTGCAATATCACCAACTGGATGATATACTCTTGCAAAGAGTTCACTTAGTAATTCTACCAGTTTGATTGATTCAGTTATCTCCCTGCCACTGGCATTCTTTGAAAAAAAAAAAAATCTATTCTATGTTCTGAAAAGATTATCAACTTCATATTTCCTAGCAGCAAAATGCAACTTAATACAAAAACTTTACTTTAAAAATATTAAATTAAATAATAAAGTTCTTATTAAAATTAAGAACTGCCAATCAACTAACTTATCAGTCTGCTGATCATGATCAATATTTAGTTCTGTCCTTCATATTTAGTAGAAGTTATGCAGCTTAAGACTGGATTTAGTATAGGTGGTAGATTGATCAGTAATCTGAGGTATGCTGATGATACAGTATTCCTCTGTAATGATAATGAAGAAGTAGGATGAATCCTGGACAAAGTTAATGATATCTGTAAGAAGAACAGAGGACTTCAGCTCAATCCTAGCAAGACAAAGATTATGGTTCTTAAAGGAAATACAGAGAGAGAAACTCTTGAAAAACAAGGTACCTTAATGGAAAAAGAACTGAGGAAGTCAGCAAGTTCAATTACCTGGGATCCATTATTAATGTGAAGAATTCAGAAGAAGATTAGGAATGGCTAAAACATGTGCACAAACAACAGTCAGAGACTTGTTTGAAATCTATCTCCACAAGAACAAAGTTGAGGATTCTGGATGTAGCTACTTTTCCAACAGTGACTTATGGATGTGAGACTTGTAACCTAAAAAAGTGATAGAAAAAGGATAGCTACTTTTGAGATTTGATATTATAGAAGGCTGTTGAGCAGTGGTGGCTCGTCTATAACAGCTGCAGCCCCTCCAGTACAAAATGAAAGGTCCTGTTTTATTATCGCCACTCTTAAATTTTTTTATATTTATCTTAAAAACATCACTTTCTTGTTTTTAATATAATACCACTCGAAAGTATTTTATATAATTCATTTTGTAGCAATAGTTGTATTTCGCAATAGTAAATGTAGGCTAGGGCTAGTATCAGTACTGGCTAATATATTGAACCCTGGAGCTGCATTCATTGCAGACTGCACCAAGCAGGTACCAAGTGGGGAGTAATGAATGATTTACATGCAGTTTAGGCTGATAGTATTGCAGCCCAAGATACTACACGTGCACAAACAACACAAATTAACGTTGTTATCGTGGGTAAGTATTGTGCATTTGCTAGCATTTAATTTATATCTTTATAGAAATGAATGAAGAGAAGAATTCTGTGATATATTTGCTAAACATAAAAGTTTCATGCCTGGAACTGCAGGAAATATATGATATAATGTATAATTATATCATATATTTCCTGCAGGAAATATATGATATAATTATACATTATATCATATATTTCCTGCAGTTCTAGGCATGAAATTCATAAATTCCTTTCATAAATACAGTATATGACAGGAATTTGTGAATCTTTCGTTGAAGTATTTAAATTGCTACAAATAATAATTACTATATCTAACAACCATTGAATTTCTTAAAGAATTAAAACTTTAGGAAATTCAATGGCACAAAATCGACTTACTGCTTTAGTCATGTTAAGTATAAAGAAAAACATGATTACAAATATGACAAATTTTAAGGTCATAGATAAATTTGTAAATCAAGAACTAAGAATGGAATTTAAATATAAATAGATAATTATCTATTGACATTGTTTTTCTTTGATTTTTACTTTTTACATTCAATTGTATTTATGTGTATAACTTGACTCAGCAAGTGAACGATATAATTTTTTCAATCCATATTGATTTTTTTTTTTTTTTTTTACTTTTATTGCTACAGCCCCACCACTACAAATTCTTACGAGCTGCCACTGCTGTTGATTATTATATGATATGCTGAAAAGCAGACAAATGGATGGGTTAGAAAAGATGCTAGAACTTTAAGGCTACTTAAGAATATTGACAGAAGATAATTGAAATACTTTGGACACACTGAAAGGACAGAAGGAGGACTTCTCAAAACAGTAACAGCAGGTAAAGTTCCTGGAAAAAGGAGTAGACCCTAAATGAGATGGACAGATATTGTGTCTGAAGTGACTGACCATCAGAGAGTTGAAGCCTGCAGAAAAGCATAAAACAGGATTAGCTGGCAAGGACTGGTATGGCACATCATTGAGCTACAGAGTGACCGTATGGCATTTAATGATGTTCAATGAATAGATGATGCAGCAGTTATATTCAATGCATTAGTGTTTGATTCTTGGCTGCTTATAAAAGAATGGCAATTGCACACACACACACACACACACACACACACACACACACACACACACACACACACACACACACACACACACACTAGGGATAATTAAATAAAAAGAAATGAAATTTGTATAAAAGGTATTCAACAGCATTAGGAGTATAAGGTGCAGGTTAGTGAGGTGAAGAGTGTAGTAAGGAAAGAAATTGGTATATGAGAAGAAATTGGCTGAAGCAGTAAAGCAAAACCCGACCACGCGGTTAGCCTAGTGGCTTTGCGCTTCGCAACCATATGCTCGGGGAAGGAGTGTCCCAGGTTCGATTCCCGTTGTAGACGTGAGGAATTTGAGGATCTTCCTCAGGCATAGCCAAGTTAGCCGGTCTTGGGCGCGGTCAGTAGGGTTTTTCCCGCCAGTTTATCTGGCGTTTTTCATCCCGCAAACAGGCAAACCGGCCCGTGAACATACGCCTCTACAGTCAAAAATATATCCCCCCAGCGGCAGACCAGGCGACAGGTCGGTTGGGAGTAGTACTAACAAAGAAGTCGCATCTAAAGTAACACGCGGACCCTGCATGGGAAGCGGGAATAACGCGTAGAAGAAGAAGAAGTAAAGCAAAACCCTAAAGAATTTTACAGTTATGTTGCTAGTGCCAGTTATGTGAAATACCCCTTCTCGTAACAGCAGATGCTATTTCAATTACAGTGCAATATTGTTACAATGATTACGTGTTTTCCCACTTTCTCCCCTGGTTAGAAAACCTGAATACTTACCACCAAACATCAAGTCCAATCCTTTTCTATGTTTAATATATATCAGTAACGGATTAATATAACAATTTCAGAGTCATACCTCAGCTGGCAGCAATAGCACCCATTCAATGGGGAAAAAACTGGTTTTCATCTGACAGAGAATGTCTCTTCAAAACCTTCAAAACAAAAGTATCAAGGATTTAGGCCTAGCATGGCCTGTTCCAGCCTTAGAAGTCATCGTTGAATCATTTAAGAGGATGTCCTGGTTTTCTTTTTCCTACTGGCTTGTACTTTAAGGCTTGTTTTGATAATCTTTCTGTTTCCATTCTTTGAACATGTTCCATCCATTTATGTTTATATTTTTTAATTTTTTCTATTATTGGTTCTTGGTTTAATTCTTTCATAATTTCTTCATTTCTTTTGTGATCAAATAGGGTATACTTTGCAGTTTTTCTCATAAACTTCATTTCTGCTGTTGTTAATCTTTGTCTTTTTGTCCAGATTTCGCTTCCATACATTAAGACTGGTAGGGCTAATGTATTGTATACTTTTAGTCTGGTTTGTTTTTGAACTAGGTTTGGTTTAAATATAGAGTTAATTACATCTGTTATTTTTAAATATTTTGCAATTTTTACATTTATATCTTTTTCATATGTGATCATACATCATAGGTAGTTAAATGAATTCACCTGTTCTAAGATCTTGTTATCTATTACTATTTTAGTTCTTCCTGGATCTTGTCCTTTAAAGGCCATAGTTTTTGATTTTTCTGTTGATATTATCATACCATAATCTTTGGTTATCTCATTTAGACAGCTGGCAGCAATAGCACCCATTCGATGGGGAAAAAAACTGGGTTTCATCTGACAGAGAATGAAATGTGGGAATCCTTTATAAGTGAATGAAATGAAAAGAGTGGAATGTGAGAACCCTTTATAAGGCCGTTTTTCAGCCAAAGATGTGTTAATTTCTCACAACTATGTGAGATCATCCTCTAGAAAACTGAACTTTTCAGTTTGCAAGTAAATAAACAACTTGCACAATTTCCAGACAAAAGCTTAATAGCTAAGCCACTGTGGAAGAGATTAGGATATATCATAAGATTATAGTACAGTACAGTATAGTATAGTATACCTCATCTTACAGAATAAGATAAATGGCTGGATTAATTCATGGTGCTTCTGGAAAAATGCTCTAATTTTAACTGTATTTGTTTACCAAAATAAAGAAAACACAATGTGTTTGTTGTTTAATAACCAAGTAAGTTAGGAGAATATGCAAGATGGTGCATAAAACAGCAATGCATCCTGGTTAGCATATCTGCTCTCCAACCAACAAACTTAGGATTTAAATCCTGCTGTGGGCATAGATTGTTGGGAATGTCTTTAAGTGGGAGATGGATTTCACAGCCCAGTGAGAGACCACTGTTAGTGGTCTCTCACTGGGCAGTGAAATCTTACACAACAGGGAGATGTGTAAGATTTCATCTCCATGTGGTGTAAGATTTCTTATACAACAGGGAGATGTGTAAGATACCAAGGCAGAACCATTGCTTCTGCCTTGGTATCTCCACCTCTGGGCCTGGCTCCCATTGACGAGAACTCAATAAAGGTCAAAACCGGTATGGGTAGTGGCCCTTCTCTTAATGCATAGCAGTATGCATGTCCACATGGAGATGTGTTTTGCATTATGGGAGATACTGAGACAAGGAGTGATGACAGCTTGACCCACCTTTGCTGCGAGTTGCTTAGTGTTGTACTACCTTACCCCAGTCCTGAAGATATTTTCAGGTGCAAACTTTGTTTGCTCACACTTGGATAAAGAATTAAACTAAATTTATTATTAACAAATAGAATATGAAAAGTTATAGGTCATGGAAAACAAACATGAAATGCTGATTTTCCATGATTCGCATGTTTATCCATATTGCATAACAGATAATGTAGACCTGTATGAGATAAAAGTCACTGCTTGTTATCACAAAAGCTATAAATTTGAAACTCAAGAAAAATTAATATTTTCTTGAGTTTTTGTGTGTAAACTTCTTTAAAGAAAATAATAATAGAGATGACATTGTACACAAAATTACACAGTGTGGTGCACTCTTTCAATACATGCTATTTTGAGCCAATTTCTCTTAAAACGTTGACCTATTTCTAAGTCCTGAAATTATTCAGGACTTAGAAATAGCCAAGGTATAGCCACCAACTGTATGCAGTAAATAGAGTTGGAAGTGCTCAATGATCATTTTCATGAGTTTAGTCATATTAATTTCCTGCATGCTTTTTAGCATGAATAAATGAATCTGGTCACCATGTTCTTTTAACCTATGCATATTTTCATACAAGACTCTCTAGAGCAGCGCTTCCCAAACTGTGGGCTGCGGCCCACAATTTGGGAAGCGCTGGGACCATAAGTTTTGTTGAGGGGGCCGTGAAATAATGAAAACTAATTTAAAATGTTTTAAGACTAAGTAGATTTTATTTATTTTAAAAGAAACGTGTTTCATTTTTATTATTTTTTTTTGTTCTTTTTTAATTTTAATGGAAAAAATCGCACACTGGTGTTAAATCACAAATTTAGCTGCATATTTCAGTGATTAATGAATATTAATAAATATATGCTTATTCATATAAGTTTCATTTCAAAGGTATTGATAAAAAAAAAATACAAAAAAGATTACAAACTCATAATCTTGAATATAAATACAATAAATATTATAATAATTATACGATTATGGATAGGATCACATGGCTATGCAGAAACAAAAAGGAAAGCCACCAACAGAGAGAACTGGAAGGACATGTGCTGCGCCCTCTCACTGAGGAAGCTACATGATGAAGAAGATTATAATAATATTATGTCTATATTATGATTTTTTTTTTCGATGGGGGCAGTGAAATATTTTAATTTTTCCAAAGTGGGCCTTGGCATCCATTTGGGAAGCACTGCTCTAAAGAATACTGCTTACAGAAACAACTTTCATATTACTAAAGAAATTTGAGTAGTGGCGAATGAAATCTAACTAGAGTCGCACAAAATTTCCAAAGATAATCCGAATATTATTCTGAATGCTGATAGTATTATCTCATTCAAATAAACACATATTAAAAATTTGTTCATTTGAATGAGAGAATGAAAGCTATTTTCCTGTGCTTGCTGAATTAATCAAACACAATGATGCATGTCACATGTTGTATAATAAATATAACAAAACTACATTTTTAGAAATAGTCTGTACTTTGCTTTTGTGCAGATCAACTCATATATTTGACCTAATTCATTTTAATTAGTAGACTATATGGGCCAAATTATTTTGCTTTCCCTTGCTAACACTGATGTCTGGCTTTTCAAACACTTCTCTTCATTTGCGATCCTGATGAATGGTTCTTTCTGAGGAAAATAACTGGTGTAGAAGGCCCGTAGTATCTAGCAATAACTCTAACTTTCCACAATCACTGAAATATTTAATACAGCTTCTCTACATAGTACATGTCAAATCATGTCCCTTAATTCCCATCAAATTTTACAGTTTTGTCTATAGATGAATTCAAGGGATTTCCCAAACTTGGCTGATTTTGATAAATTCTCCTCATTTATCTCCCATCATTAATTTCCTCTTATGTGAAACTGTTAGAGGCAAATAACTTTTGAAATGCAATTAAATGCATAAAAAAAAGAAGTTTTTACAAATGGATGTCTTATTCACTGACAATATTTGAGTGAAGAATACAGGATAATCATGATAGCTACTGTTGTACAGATAATGTTCATATATACATATGATTCATGCCTTATGTCCATATTGCCAACATAGTAAAGCTGAAGCAGAGTAATAATTCAAAAGTTTTTCATGTGTTGAGCATCTAAACATGTTACAAAAATAGAAATGACACTGGTTTCTTCATTATCACTATGTAAAAAAATATACCTGTTATATTAATTTAATAGTTCAGTAGGGTTTTTTCCCCCAGTTTACCCTGGGATTTTTCATCCTGCAAAGCAGGCAAACCGGCCTTGAGAACTCAACACTATGGTCATACGATACACTGGGGCACAAGGCTGACCACCTTATCCTGTGAACAGTTTGAGGTCCAATGATTAATAAACCCTCAACGCTGCAAGGTAAAAGAGGGGAAAAGGAAGATGAGATATTAGTTTAATCTTACCTGTCTGTATCCAATTCTTCCATTAGCACGAAAAGCTTTCTCTAATAATGGATTCTCAGGAGCTTTTCTTGGTCGTGACGTTTTGAGACCAAAATATATTCCCATTGGAGTAAAGATAAACCTATAATTCATTATGATATGCATTAGCTATACATTATAAAATATCAATTTATGGGGGAAAAAATAATGCATTTAGAATACATTAACTGATAAAACTAGCCAAATAATGAGATGTGATTAAAAAAAAAAAAAAAGGAGAGGAACAAACTGTGAAAGGCAGAGATAGATGGAATGGAATAAACAATAGAAATAAAATAGAAATAACTCTTCCTCTTTAGTGAATTTGAAGTTAGATGCTGAATAAATGTTAACCAGCAAAAAAATATAAGCAACTGCCTGTAGAAAATGTAGTAACACAACATCTGAGAGAAATTGGAGTAAGCCTGTAATGGAAATATCATTTAAATGGACAAGTGTTTCAAAGGTAATAGACAATGAAGTGAGAACTTTCTTGCAGGTAAGAAGACATGGCTGTGTTCTGATAGCAACTTCATAATGATGTCCTCACTCCCCAGTGAAAAATGTCAAGGAGATCAATGTTTTTAAGCACTGTAAGGTTTTTCAAATGAAAAGGCAATGGGCAAAAAATATACTGTCATCAGCAAATACCTATGAGCAGGACGAGTTCAGTGATAAGTAACATGTATTAGGAAGAACATATGATAAAAACACACAGCTCTGATGCAGTAAGTAGTGTTGAAAAACTGTGGCACTGAGCAGTAAATCTGAAGACAGAAATTCATCCATGCAATCACAAAGAATGAAAGAGAAATCATAAAATGGCCATTTACTAAGTATTACCTATTCCAAGAATGATCAAATGATTGAGTATGTCAATAGTAACTATGTAACTTTTTCAAATCTTTTCATGGAAATCTTCTGTGAATCAAAATTGGATGGCCTTTAAGATGAAGTTGGCTAGTGATGACTTTCTACACTATTTCTGAGAAAAGTAAACCAACAGTAGAGACAATCAGACCAAAAAAAAAAAAACAGCTGGATAGTACACCTTTATTTCTCTTTATTTTTTTGGAAAGGGTTGATTATAGCTGAGGGAATGCTGGATTCTAGAACAAGAGTTTTGGACATAATTCATGAAACACTATCAGGACCAATTATTCAAAGTTTTTCTGATGTCATTCTGATGAGAGGAGGATGTATTATTCTAGGAGGTGAAGAATAATACCAGGTTAGCAGTGTCATAACAAAATAAATTATCATGGTACCATCTGGGTCTGTGTGTGTATGTGAGAGATGGGAATAGAAGCATGGAAATATCAGCGGTTGCATCCAATGGCCATGACGAGATACCAGATAACAGAATACTGTTTGAGAAGGAGGTAAGATTTCTATATTTTGTCACATTCAGCGTACACAGATAGTTGTGTGCTTCAGTGTAGGCTATATGGTAAAGAGGGAACATCACAAAGTTGAAATCCCCCCCCCTTCCTGTTTAAACAGGCTTGGCAAACGAAGAACCAAGACTTGGAACTGGCAGAAATGTTTCCCCCAATGCCAGGATGACTTTCAAATGTGCAATCTTTAGTACTGTTAAAAATATTCCAATGCTTTGCCTTTAACTGCAGCTTTCCATATTTCTGTGGAAAGCTAATAATAAGAAAAACATATGGTGTAATACCTGAAACCATCTTCATAATCTTAATATAGTTAGACCAGTGATAAGGTCAAAGGAAAATAGAGATAATGCAAAATGTAATTCAGAGATGAAAACAATTTGCAGAAGAGTCATTTAAGATCTCCAAGCACACCTGAGCAATATTGTCTGTGATCTGAATTTCTCAAAAATTGGGCTGAACACAGACAATATTGCTGGGCAATTTAGAATATTCAGGAAAAATACTCTAAGATAAGCTGCAAAATTTTGCAGCTTGGAGACAAAATATAAAGGACAATATTTTGTCTTTTTATATTTAAAAAAAGTTACATCAAAGCTACATATGAATTGTTATGACTAACATGGGTGATTTATAAATATTTCACGGCAATTGTTATAATGAATGCAGTGTAAGGAGGTCCTGGATCTCATTAAGGATTTTTGCTCCTACATGGCTATTTGTTCCTCAAACAATGATGTACTATGACTGCTTTCCAAGCATTGTACTTACACAACAATGTTAGGTTCAATATGACAATTATCCTCCGAGTTTTATTTGCAACGTTTGCCAAGTTACACTTGACTCTCAACTTTTAATCCATAACTCCAAGATCTCATGCGTATTGCAAGCATACTCTCATCAATATAATATGGTGTTGGATATCATATCAAGCCAAAGGTGTATAACTTTACATCCAATAACTTTGAAGTGATAGTCATTATCATTTGCACATGCTTCCAGCCTACTGAACGTATATCGGTAGCATCTCTGATCGCTCTGCTTGTCTTTGTTTCATAAGCAAAACTGAAGATCTTCTGTCAGTGTGATTTCCAATCATTAATGTAGATATTAACAACAATGGTCCAAGTATAATAGATTTAGTTTAATCCTTTATCCCAGTGAGAGCAAACAAAGTTTGCGCCTGAAAATATCTTCAGGACTAAATATAGTGTTGTACTATCTTATCCAGTAAGTAGTGCAACACTAAGGCAACTCGTGGCAAAGGTGGAGCAAGCTACCAGGCACTTCTAACCCAGTATCTCCCATAATGCAAAACACATTTCCTATATGGATATGTATACTGTTATGCATTAAAGGGATTGGCCATCTACCCAGACTAGTTTCGACCTTTATTGAGGTCTCTTCAGTGGGAGCCAGGCCCAGAGCTGGAGATACCAGGCAGAAGCAGTAGCAAGTCATCTGTGCCTATGGGAGTTGCCAAAAGGTTTATCACCTTTTTTAAAAATTACTTTGGATTTAGAGAAAGATGTTGAAAATTTATTTATCACTAGGTTAGACTATAATAGATTTAGTTTAATCCTTTATCCCAGTGAGAGCAAACAAAGTTTGCGCCTGAAAATATCTTCAGGACTAAATATAGTGTTGTACTATCTTATCCAGTAAGTAGTGCAACACTAAGGCCTTAGTGTTGCACTACTTACTGGATAAACAACACAAAAAACCCAAACAACAAGATCCATTGGAAAAAGACAAAACTTCTACACAGATCTTCATATCAATATGAACGCTTATATAAAGAAAGTGCTCAAGCACTACTCCACAGACCAAATCTAAACTACAATGATGTTCTTGCCATCCCTAAAGTATGGGAAATTGTCATACAAAATCGTGTAAAATAATAACTTAATTGTAATTAATTTTAATTTAAGTTCAGGCCGCAACACGCCACTGCATGCGATTTGGATTCTTTTGTAAGTATGCGTCCTTTCTTTTGTCATTCCTAGAATTGCCATACTGTACTGATGATGTCCTAAAATACACAGGACAAAATATTTATGTAATAAAAAACCTACTACTGTGGGTCATATGTGTTAAATTTAGTCATGACTTGAATACTGTCTTATATACAGCTAATTTAGTGTTTTGGCTGATTTCTCTCTTATTCCATATAAATTTATTCAGTTGGCTTCCAACTATACCAGCTTTGTTGATTCTGTTGTCTATTTCATATTTAATTTACCATCTTCACTAAATATCGTGCCTAAGCAGCTGAAATGTTTTACTTGTTGTATAGGTTCTCCATTCACAATGCAGTTGATGTTTTCAATGTATCTGCCTATTTTCATTGTCTTTGTCTTTTTAATACTGACCTTCATACCAATCTGTTACAGCAGTTATTCACTTTAGTCAGGGAATCTTGCAGACTTGTAGAGGATTTATTTAAAAGTATAACATCATCCACATAAAGCAAAGATCTGAGAGAAACATCTCCAATTATGATATAAGGTTTAATACCACTTTCCTTCATAATATGATCCATGTAGATAATGAATAAGAGAGGGGATAAAGTACATCCTTGTCTGACACCAGATTTAACATTAAACCACCTTCTTGTACTTCCTTCAATTCTAACTGCTGACTTACAACTCAAATAAAGACTAAGTATTGCTTGATATAATGCCTCATTGACACCATATAACTGTAGTGTTTTGAATAGTCTCTCTCTTGGCACCTTGTCATATGCCTCTTGCAGGTCTACAAAACTTAAATACAGATCTTTGTTATATTCCCATGATTTCTCAACTATCTGTCATAAAGTGAAAAACCCGATCCTGACAGCCTCTATCTGGCCTGAATCCAGCTTGTTCTTAACCAAGCTTTTCTTCCACAATCCTTCTCATCCATTTCTCAAGTATACCAGGATCACTCAGTAGACAAATATCTGTAATTCTCACATTCAGTTTTATTTCGCTTTTTATGTAGGGATAATATGAGAGCTCTGCTCCGATCATCTGGAATTCATCCTTCTGTCCAGGTCTTTTGAACTATGCAGTGCAGCCACTGTAATACTTTTATAACTCCATACATGAGCATTTCTGGTCAAATATCATCTACTCCAGCTGCCTTTCCACATTTCAGGTTTTTGATGAGTTTTTCTACTTCAAGTATGGATATGTATTCCTGACTGCATGCCTGGTCAGTGCTTTTTACCACTGTGCTGTCATCACTGCTTGTTTCATTGAACAATTTTTCGAAATAATTACTCCATACTTCAAGGATAGCTTTTTCTCCAGTTTTCATGTCATCTTTATCATCTCTAATTCCTTTTATAGAACTCTTTTCTCCATTTCTGAGCTTCTTCAACAACCTCAGGATATCTTGCCACCTTCTTGATATTTATATGCTATGTTCTTACCAAAGTCCTCCCATGACTTTTGTTTAGCTAGTTTTACACAGTGTTTAGCTTTCTTACATTTGTCTCTGTATTCTCTACGAGTCCGTGCGGTTAGCCTAGTGGCTTTGCGCTTCGCAACCATATGCCTGGGGAAGGAGTGTCCTAGGTTCGATTCTCGTCCACGATGTGAGGAGCTGAAGGATCTTCCTCAGCCATAGCCAAGTTAGCCGGTCTTGGGTGTGGGCAGCAGGGTTTTTTCCGCCAGTTTATCTGGGGTTTTTCATCCCGCAAGCAGGCAAACCGGCCCCGTGAACACACAGGTTACAGTCATAAATACTTACGGCAAGGAAGGCAACGGGAAACCACCTTGCTCATAATCATCTCTCCCTAGAATGATAGCATATAGCTACTCTCCCGCGGCCGTATGGCAGATGGGAACCAGAAGAAGATTCTCTAAGAGCACAAGCTGACTGAAATGGTGATCAACTCCAATTTTAAAACCTCTGTACACTCTGGTGTCCTGCACAAGGGAGAAAACATCACTATCAACAATAACATAGTCAATGAGAATTCCTTGCCTCTTCTCTCCATGCGAATTTGTGCACATTTTTATGTTGGAACATTGTGTTAATAATAATCAGTCCATGTCCTGAGCAGAAATCCAACAGGTATTTGCCTTTATTATTAGCTTTGCTCTTCTCTCCAAATTTTCCCAATATATTTTTGTATGTCCGACAATCATTTCCTACTCTGCTATTTAGTTCCCCAACAAGGACCAACTTTTCCTTTTTCATTGTATCAGTTGCTTTCTCTAAAGCCTCAAAAAATTCCTCCACTTCTACCTTAGTAGAACTTTCTGTGGGACCATAGGTGCAAATAAGTCTCATTGTCCAGTTCCCCATTCTTATATTTGCCCGCATCACTCTACTTGAGACTGCTTGCCATTCAAGAATATTAGTCTTGTATTTAGTGTTGAATACTATGGCTACTCCTTCTTTTCCTTAATTGTCATTGCCTGAATATAACATTTTGTATTTATTGCTCACCAGTTTTGGCCTTTTTTTGTTTCAGTCACCCCTATTATGTCGATGTGGTACTTATCCAATTCCTCAGCTAGCTCCATTTCTTTGCCATTAGGCTTCTTATGTTGATAGTACGATCTTTAACTCTGATGATATTGAGTCGGGGTGTGTTTTCAGATTTGTTCCAGTAGCTGACTTTTCGCTGTTCACCCTGGTTCTCTGGCAAAAAAAAAAAAAAAAAAAGAGGGGGGGGGCCTTGTTTAACCAGCAAAGTACCCACCCGGTATAGATCTTACACTCATTTAAACGGCCAATTTTTTTTAGCTTTAAATTAATGTTTTATTGCTAGTGTACACAGATGAAGGCGATGAGCTGGAAAGAAATACACTTGGGTTGCAGGACAACTGTGCTGATAGCACAGATCACTTGCATCAGAACTATAAATGCCAGGGATTTCCTTATTCACGTAATTCACTAATTTTATCTTGTTAGTCTGTGGTGTGCCGGTATCAGTACATGGTGCTATTATTTGATCTATTCTATGTTAAAAATATAACCCTAAGATGGATAAGTGGCTAAAATAAGTGGATTAAAAAAAAACAATCCAGTGAATTTTTACAATATTCACTGTATGTTTTGTAAAAAAAAAAAAAAAAAAATCAGCTAACGCCTTTTTATTCCCGTATATATGGGAGTAGGCGAGGCCATTTAGCCCTATCTAACTTTTGGAGACTGAGTGGGCAGTTCAATCTCCACTGGTACCCAATCAGAGACAGATGGCCCAAGGCTATCACTAATTAAGCGGTACGCAGTGAAGAGAGACGGCTCAAAATGTGCCGCCATCTCGTGGTCTCTAACCCTAACACAATATATTTTAATGTCTGAAATAATGTGGGTTCTACGGTCGATTTTCTTGAGTTTACAGGACGAAAAACCCGAGTTTCCGGGAGGAAAAACCTGCTTGCCCGTGCCAGAGATCGACTAACTCGGGAACCGATCGAAAAAAGGCTTAGAAAAATTTCCTCTAGTCGCCGACTAGACTCGAAACCAAGACTTCCTTCGTGCGGCCTAGCGCGATGGTGTGCAAACGCCACATCCACTGAGCTACACAGGCTCATAGGTATGTTTATATTGATAAGTATGTTTTGTATTGAATATAAATACAATAAATATTATAATAAGATATGTTTGTATTACGATTTTTTTTCCAATGGGGCCGTGAAATATTTAAATTTTTCCAAAGGGGTCTTCACATTCATAAGTTTGGAAAGCACTGCTTTAAAAAGGTATCTGAATGGGGGTTTACCAGTTCACTACAATGCTGACAAAAATGAATGAATAATAGCCAATGTTTTTAAGAATTGGCTATCAGTTGGGACAAAATTACTAAGGAAGCCAGCATAAATGTTATTATTTTACAGGTTATGGCTGATAAGACCATTCAAAATTCTCTTGCCACTGTTGTTTTAAGCATTCAATCATAGATATGCCAGATTCTGCTGATAGTGAAAATAAAAATTCATTACATATGAGCCACATCAAAAAACACAAAGAGTTTGCATCCATTGACAATCTTCAATGCGACAAATGAAAATTTTGTAGAACAAAACTGTGGAGGAAATTGCAGCAAAACATCAGAGGACATTAGAAGAACAAGATATGATGACTAGGACAATCCACAAGTTGAATAAATGACTATCCAAGACATGAAAATTTAGTGCTGGATTATAACTATTTCATGCAGGAAGTCAATGAATGCAGTTCTATATCTACTAGACACCTGCACTGATTTTGTTCATCATCATCATCAAATTCCTGCCATGTACCCACAAGGGGTGTACAGGATGTGATAGTACTACATGAAAAAATTATATCATTACTAATTTCCTATCTACAATTTTCCTCCAAATCAGTCTGCTACTTGTCAAGACTCCAACATTATCAGATCTTATATTTCTGTCGTCTAAGGCACTTTGTACCGTATCAATCCACCTATATCTTGGACTTCCTCTGGGTCGTTTTCCTGCCAACCTGGCAGAGAACACTTGTTTTGCTAATCTTTCCTCACCCATTCTGTTTAAGTGACCATACCACCTGATATTAGCTCTGCTAACGCATTCCTCGATGCTGACAATGTCAACTTCTTTCCTAATATCCACATTTTTAATATGATATTGCCATTGATGCCATCTGTTCACGCCTATAATCTTTCTCAGGACTCTCACATCTGCGGTGTCTAGTCTTTGGTCAAGTGTTTTACTTCTGACCCAGCTCTCAGATCTATAAGTTAAAACTGGTTTGAACACTGTCTTGTATACAGCTAATTTAGTGTTCCGACTAATTTCTCTCTTATTCCATATGAATTTATTCAATTGACTTCCCACCATACAAACTTTGCTGATTCTGTTGTCTATTTCTATATTTAATTTACCATCCTCGGTAAAAATCTTGCTTAAGTAGCTGAAATGTTTTACTTGTTCCACAGGTTCTCCATTCACAACACAGTTGACATTTTCAATGATTCTGCCTATTTTCATTGTCTTTCTCTTTTTATTGCTGACCTTCATACCATATCTATTACAACAGCTATTCAATTTAGTCAGAGAATCTTGCAGACATGTAGCGGATTTATTTAGAAGTATAACATCATCTGCATAAAGCAAAGAGCTGACATTAACATCTCCAATTTTGATAACATGTTTAATACCACTTTCCTTCATAATGTGATCCATATAGATAATGAATAATAGAGGGGATAATGTACATCCTTGTCTCACACCAGATTTAACATTAAACCATCTTCCTGTACTTCCTTCAATTCTAACTGCTGACTTACAACTCAAATAAAGATTAAGTACTGCTTGATATAATGCCCCATTGACACTATACAACTGCAGCATATTGAATAGCTTCTCTCTTGGCACCTTATCATATGCCTTTTCCAAATCGACAAAGCTTAAATACAGATCTTTGTTATATTCCCAAGCTTTCTCGACTATTTGTCGTAAAGTGAAGATCTGATCCTGACAGCCTCTGTTTGGCCTGAATCCAGCTTGTTCTTCACCAAGCTTTTCTTCCACAATTCTTCTCAACCATTTCTCAAGTATACTTGCATAGATCTTGCCAGGAACACTCAGTAGTGAAATACCTCTGTAATTCTCACATTCAGTTTTATTTCCCTTTTTATATATGGGTACTATGAGAGCTCTACTCCAATCATCAGGAATTCGTCCCTCTGTCCAGGCTTTCTGAACTATGCAGTGCAGCCACTGTAAGACTCTTATACCACCATACTTCAGTATTTCTGGTCGAATATCATCTACTCCAGCTGCCTTTACACATTTCAAGCCTTTGATGGCTTTTTCTACTTCAAGTATGGATATATGTATTCCTGCCTGCATGCCTGATCAGTGTTTTTTACCACTGTACTGTCATCACTGCTTGTTTCATTTAGCAGTTTTTCAAATTAATTACTCCATACTTCAAGGATATCTTTTTCTCCCATTTTCATGTCACCTTTATTATCTCTAACTCCTTTTACAGCACTCTTTCCTCCATTCCTAAGCTTCTTCATCAACCTCCAGAATATTTTGCCACCTTCTTGATATTTATTTTCTATATTCTTACCAGTCCTCCCATAACTTTGGTTTAGCTAGTTTTACACAGTGTATAGCATTCTTGCATTTGTCTCTATATTCTCTAAGAGCACAAGCTGACTTATTTGACAGGAACTTTTGATATGCTTTCTTCTTTTCCTTCACTGTCTCTTTAACTTCCTGTGTCCACCAGGGAGTTCTGATTTTTTTATCCTTGCAGACAACTTCACCACATGCCTCTCTGGCAGAATCAATTAATGTTTTCTTCAGAGTTTGCCACTGAATCTCCAATGTTTGATTCCTGTTCTCAAACTCTTTCATTTTTTCTTCAATAATCTTTGTGTATTTTAGTCTACAGTTCACATCTGAGAGCTGCTCAACTTTTATTCGCTTTAAAACTTTCTTACATGTTATTCTTTTCAATATGAAATTCAATTCTATCCTGCTCAAGACTAAATGGTGATCGCTTCCAATTTCAAATCGTCTGTACATTCTGGTGTCCTGCACCAGGGAGAAAACATCACTATTAACAATAACATAGTCAATGAGACTTTATCTTATTCCTAGCCTCTTCTCTCCATCTGAATTTGTGCACATTTTTATGTTGGAATATGGTGTTAGTAATAACCAGTCCATGTCCTGAGCAGAAATCCAACAGATATTTGCCATTATTATTAGCTTTGTTCTTTTCTCCAAATTTTCCCAAAATATTTTTGTATGTCTCACAATCATTTCCTACTCTGCTATTTAGATCCCCATCAAGGACCAACTTTTCCTTTTTCATTGTGTCAGTTGCTTTTTCTAAAGCCCCAAAACCTCCACTTCTACCTTAGTAGAACCTTCTGTGGGATCATAGGCACAAATAGGTCTCATTGTCCAGTTCATCATTCTCATATTTGCCCACATTACTCTACTTGAGACTGACTGCCATTCAAGAAGATTAGCCTCGTATTTTATGTCGAATAATATGGCTACTCCTTCTTTTCCTTGATTGTCATTGCCTGAATATGACATTTTGTATTTATTGCTCAGAAAGATCTCACCAGTTTTTGTCTTTTTTGTTTCAGTCACCCCTATTATGTTGATCTGGTACTTATCTAATTCCTCAGCTAGCTCCATTTCTTTGCCATTCAGGCTTCTTATGTTGATAGTATCAATCTTTAACTCTGGTGATGTTGAGTTGGGGTTTGTTTTCAGATTTGTTCCAGTAGCTGACTTTTCGCTGTTCGCCCTGGTTCCCTGGCGAAAACAACGGGGGGGGATTTGTTTAACTGGGCGACGCCCCAGCCAGCATGAAATTTTGTCATGTTGTACCATCATTTTTTTATTTTGGTTTAACCAATAAGAATACAATTTGGTCGGCTAAATCCCAAATTGCCAGCCCATCCTTGTTCGTTCAGTATCCAAGTAGATACCCAAAAGGGTGCACCGTGAGAAGGTGAGGATTGGACATTACGTCAGAAGCCCTGGTCGGTTCTCTGCATTCCTTTAAAGGCTATGTGGAGGTTTCCTCTCAGTTATACAGCTTTGACCCTTAAGCACCCCTTTTTTTGTTTATTCATTTGTAATTGTTGATTTTGTTCATTTGTAATAAAAATTCCCAGCAGGTGACAATCGATAAGTTCCTAGAACATCATTAATTGCATGGGTGCATAATACATACATAAAGTAAATTATTTTTAAAGCAATTATTTTACTTTAATTGAAGCCAATTGTTTTTAACTCAATAAACAAAAAATTTGTCCAACCTTTTTCTCTTATGCACATACACCTTTGAAACTTTTTATGTGCAGCTTTGATAGAATTGGTGCAGACAATTAATTGGGCCAAATTATGTATTCCCAATGTGATCCAATTAACTAGAATCAACTTGATATGTTTCAGTTTTATATATATATATATATATATATATACATACACAGTGGCAGACTGCCAGGGTGTCCGCTAGCCCGATGGCAAATGGGCTCTCTTAAAACTTAGACAATATGTTAAAAATGTTAATCACCTTTTAGTAGCTTGAAAATATAATAGAAGTTCCAATATTATTACTGTATGCAACTAAAATTACGTTGTATTACCATTTTAATAAAAAAATTTTAATGAAATAATTTTTCGAGAATACTTTATGTTTAAGAATGTAATAAATAGCTCTGAAAAAGTAATTCTGATTTGGGTTATGTGAGGCCGACCCATACATTATGTAGGCGTGGATCTTTAATATTGTGACTGCACAATGAAGCTTAGCTGGGAATCCCAGCATGTGATTGTGACGTGCAGCCAGAGTCAACTTTGTATCTAGCTATTGCATACATTGCAAAGACAGCAAGTATTTTTCACTGCATCGGCATCAGTTTGAGTGTGCTTCGTCAGCTGTTCACCTCGTGCTTGCTGTTTTATGTGTTTTATAAAATGTATTTAATTAATATTTTTATACACTGTGGCCCTATGCCTTTTAATTTAAATATACTGTATATTCTTTTATTGTATAAAATTGTAGATGTTCATTTTTCCCAATGTGGATCATTTTTAATTAAGTTTTAATTTCAGAAATATTACCCCTACCAGCATGGAAAAGAAAAAGGATAAATTTGGATCACTGAAACGCAAAGAGCAACAAGAAGCAGAAAGGCAGGAATCAGCCAAGCAATGCAGGTCTATTACAGATTTTATAATACCACAACCACCATCCACATCAATGTACAGTTCTGCAACAAATAATCCAGAAGCAAGAAACAATACTCATGGTGATGATGCAATGACTTGTGAGTTACAAGAAGAGGAAATAGCTACTTTGAATGTAGAGACAAATACAACAGCATCCTTTACTCACCAATCCAGGCCCAGTACTTCTTCTGGCTTCATTGTTCCAGTATCTTTACTACCTGTAGTTGCAACATCTGAACACATAGCTTAAACTAGTTACAGGGAATCAGATATACCTTCAAGCATAAATCCGACTTGGTTTCTGAAGCACATCCTATAAATAAACCTACACAAGAAAATGAAAGACCAACTGCTGGAATCTTCCAATATCCATCACGAGCAAATCTGAAACAGTTTTCTGCTGAACATCCATTTCAGCCATTTGGTGCTCATTTGTATGAGAGGAAAATTTTGAACTCAGTCCCAAGAAAATGGCTAACATACAACAAAGAAAATAGGTGCTTATATTGTTCATATTGCTAGGCCTTTGAGTCTCCCATGTAATCTATCACCCTTTGTACGGCTTTAGTGACTACAGGCATATTAGCCAGAGCTTGGCTTTACATGAATCGACAACAACACATGTCAGAAATGTTCAAAAATTTATCAGTGTGGTTAATGATGGCCTCTTAGATAATTTTTTGCATCTTCACTAATTAAAAAGAAAGAAGCAGTGTTGAAGCAGAGGAGTATTGTCACAAGGATTATAGACATTATAAAGATGTTAGGCAAGCAAGCAATTCCTTTTTGAGGTCACAGAAATGAATCGGTCTACACTCTGGATAATGAGGTTCTGAATCATGGCAACTTTTAGCTACAGTGCAGTTGATGGCAAAATATGACCCCTCACGTTTCTGCAGTACAAAACGATCTACACAAAGAATCAAACAATTAGAACAACAAGGAAAGGGTAAAAGTAAAGGCTGTGGTGGACTTGTTACATACCTGAGTAAAAACAACTATTAACATGTTAATCCAAATTATAGAGAATGATAAAAGAAAGAATTAGTCGTGAAGTTTCTCAAGCAAAATATTATTCTATTCAAGTTGTTTCAACACAAGATAATTCATCCCTCAATCAGTTGAGCATTATTATTCGGTATGTGTTTAAAGGTGTTATTTGTGAGCGACTACTTTCAGTTGTGCCAAGTAATGATGGTACAGGACAGGGACGTTTTGATCTAGTGACTGAAACATTACAGCATCTTAAAATTGATCCCAAAAAATGCTTATCTGGTAGCTCAGATGGAGCTGCAAGCTACCATGGCCAGTATAATGGTTTACAAAGTAAAATTACTGATGCAGCTGATCAACATGTTCATAAACACAAGTGCCTCCGTAGCGCAATTGGAAGAACGACGGTACGTTGCGCCCTTCAATTGGAAAAGGCCTAAGTTCGAGTCTCGTCATGACGAGAGGAATCTTTATATGGACTTTTTCAATTGAAGGTGAGTTAGCTGATCACATATGGAGGTAGCAGGGTTTTTTCTCCCGGAAACTCGGGTTTTTCATCCCGCATACAGACAAATCGGCCCTTCAGAACATGTGCAATTTACAGTAAAAAAATACTAGCTTGGTGGTGGTGGGCAGTAGATGGCGCTGATGTAGATGATTAGATGAGGTTCGGTGTAGAGGTGGAGATGGAGAGTTGTACAATAGGTGTCCTCCACGATGAGTCTTCGGACTCCTTGGAGGTGTCACGAAAATAATAATAATATATGGTGCTATGCCCATGTCTTGAATTTCGTGATAACTGAAACAACAAAATGTTGTGTGCCTACAGTTTATTTTTTTCAATTTGCTCCAGAATTTAGCAACTTTTGTGAAAACGTCATACACGAGAATAGCTGTATGGATAGAAGTTGTTGGAAAACATCTAGGACAAGAAAAAATGAAACAATTAAAGCTAATTGGTGAGACAAGATGGTCAGGAAAATCCAATGCAACAACAACTATATCTGGATGTTTTGATGATGTCGCTGTCAATACTTCTGTAAATCTATTGACATGCTTATCAATGATACAAGATTCACACAAGTTCGATGCAAAAATAAAACAAGTAGCAAATGTTTTACTTCAAAGTCTTCTAAAGTTTGAAACATTATTGACAGCATTTATTTACTTGTATATATTTGAAACTACAGCTGCGTTATCAAGTTATTTACAGACAAGTGGTTTAGATATGTTTACTGCATGGAGTTTAATAGATTCAGATACAACAAAGTTGAAGGAGCAGACAAGAACATTTAGTAACATTCAGGGCAAGGCACTGGAATTCGTACATAAATGTAATGACAAGATTTCACAGTTGAATATGGATGAAAATCAAACATTGGAAATTAACTCTTTGGAAACGGCATTGTCAGTTAAGGCAGAGGAAGAAGAAAATAATACAGACATGCTTACAGATGATGAAGGAAATTCCTCAGATTCTCTAGCTGATTTTCAAGTAAATGTGTTTAACCTAATCATGGATTGCATTGTCCAGTCACTAGATTCATGCTTTGTACAACACAAAAAGTTGTATAAAGATTTATCCTGCTTGGACCCAACAAAGTTTAAAAGTATTGCACAGAAGGGACTTGAAGATGAAGCATTGGAAGATATTAAGCTGTCTCCACAAATCAGCAAAGATCAAGTAATATTGGAATTGTTTTCTTTTGCTTCGAACTTTGATGTATTAAAGCTATTGCTTAATGATGGTGAGAATATGGATTCCAGTTGCAACAAATGTAAAATTTGTAGCACTTGCCCATCGTGTGTACTAAAAATTCTGGCATTCAACAGACTTCATGACAAGGCATAAGATGAGTTTCTAAAGTTGATAAAAGTTATCTGCACACTATCAGTTATTCAAGTCCAATGTGAGAAGACATTTTCAAAGCTAAAGATCATAAAGACAAGGCTAAGAAATTCACTGTCTGAGGAGAACTTGGAATCATACATGTTGCTATCCAATGGAAAGCAATTGTTAGATGAATTGGATGCATGAAATAATTATTGGCAGATTCTCACAATCATCTAGTGCAGTGATTTTCAACCTTTTTCATAACATGGCACACCTAGACTAATTATTAAAATTCTGCGGTACACTAAAAATATTTTTATAATTTTTTTGATGATCTAGCAAAAAATAGGCATAACTTTGATTGATTTACACACACAAGAAGATGGAAGACCAGACACTAATAAATAAATGTGCAAATTACAACACTATTTCTTACAATTAATTTGTTTTCATAAATCTCGCAGCACACCTGAAGACCTCTCACAGCACACCAGTTGAAAATCGCTGATCTAGTGAATTCAAACGAATTGCTCTTAATATAGTGGACTGCATGAAATATGCTTTTGAACTACCTGTTAATGTGTAAAATATTCAGTACAAGCAAACTATTTTAAAATATCCACCATTTATTTAAAATTAAAAAAATAATAATTTAAAAATTCAATTATAACCATCTATATTTACATTTAGTATCTACTGTATACTGCCAGTAATATGTACAATATATGTACTCGTACACTATAATTACTAAAAAATATATACATTTATTTTGCAAAAATTTTAATTGTATCTTTTTTTTCCACTTATGTATTTTTTGAAAATTGTATTTATTTCTTATAAAAATTAAATTATAGCCTTATAGTTGTGGGTGGGCCCCATTTGTCTCTTGGCAACCAACCCAGTCCGCCTCTGTCTGTACACACACACACACACACACACGAGGGTGGTCTGAAAAGTTGCAACAAATTTATAATTTCAAAATTATTTTTATTTTTCAACATAATCTCCCTTAAGACTAATACATTATTCCAGCGATGCTCCAGTGCCATTATCCCATCCCTGTAGTGGTTCTCAGTAAGATCTTCAAACCCCTCTACAGCTGCAATCACCTCTTGATTTGAAGAAAAATGCTGACCAGTGAGGAAGAGTTATAGTTTTGGGAAGAGATATAAGTCAGAGGGAGTCAAATCTGCGGAATAGGGTGGATATTCCACCAATTCATAGTGCAGATCCCTTAATTTTCCCACTGCCAAAACACATTTGTGAGCAGGTGTATTGTCCTGATGAAAGATGATTTTTTTTTCTTCTGCAAACTGGGTCGCACGAATTTTTTTGTCTAGTCTGGTTAAAAGATCAGAATAATATTCCCCAGTTATTGTTTTACCCTTTTCAAGATAATTAATAAACAAAACGCCTTTAGCATCCCAAAACATTGATGACATGACCTTTCCTGCTGATGGAACCGACTTTGTCTTCTTTGGTACTGAACAACCAACTTCTGTCCACTGTTTTGACTGCTGTCTGGATTCTGTTGTGTAATAGTGAATCCAAGTCTCATCCATAGTAATAAATCAATGCACAAAATCAGTTTTATTCCTGTTAAAATGCTCCAAGCACTGTTCAGAGATTTTCATGAGAGTGCGTTTTTGATCTGCTGTGAGCAAGCACGGCACCTATCTTGCACAAAGCATTTTCATTTGCAATTCTTTGTGCAAAATATATCCTACACGTTCTTTTGAAATGCCTATAGTCTCAGCAATTTTACACACTTCGACTCGCCAGTCATCCAATATCATATCATGCACTTGATCAATGATTTCTGGTGTTGTAACACTTTTTTGGATGTCCTTCACATGGATCATCTTCAAGGCTGGTACAACCATGTTTAAACTTGGCGGCTCATTTCTTAATTGTCAAAAACGAAGGAGAAGAGTGCCCATAAACTTTTATGAATTTCGAATGAATTTCTTTTGGCGTTAAACCTTCTTTTACAAAGAATTTTATAACCACACGATACTCAATTTTATCCATTTCACAGGGATACAGACAACACTTTTGTTTCGGACAGCTCTATAAAACAAACTACTGGTTAATTAATTTCAATTTCACATGGATGCTTATGACAGATGTACCAACTTAGAAAAAAAAACTCTTGCTGACAGTGTTGCCATCTATGGTCGAGGCCGAGAACATTTCAGACCACCCTTATATATACACATATATATGAATGCAATCTGCACATTTTAGGTGGGGTTATGTTGCTTTAAATTATTTACAAAGTTGATAAGTCATACGAGGGTAACATACAACCAATCATGTACAATGCTTGGAAAGAAGTCAATGGACACCGCCATGGGCAAGGTGCATCCTGCCACGTAGAGAGTCGTGTTTGTAGCCTCTATAAAGAAAGCACTTCCATAGTGCAATTAGAAGAATGATGGCATGTTACATCCCTTCGATTGTAAAAGGCCTATATTTGATTATCATCATCATTACCGGAATCTTCATATGGGTTTTTTTCAATTGAAGGTGAGTTCACTTATCTCATACGAAGGTAGTAGAGGTTTTTTCTCCCAGAAACTTGGATTTTTCATCATGCATACAGACAAATTGGCATTGAGAATACATGCAATTTTCAGACAAAAAAATACTTGTGTTGGTGGTGGGCAGAGACAGTGTTGGTGTAGGTGATGATGGTAGTAGCAGTTTGCTGTAGTTAGTAGAGACGTTGAGTTATAGAGTAGGTTTCCTCCCTCGATGAGTCTTTGGAATACTTGGAGGTGTTAGATAATAATAAATTGAGGAATATGATGCTCCCAAGTCAGTGCAACTGTGTCCAAGTGAAATGGTTGCAAGAAAGGAACTGATGGAGTTTGAAAGAGCATTGTGATAGGATACCATGTTGCAAGGTTATCTGTTCGGCAAATTGTTAACAAACTGGGCCATCCATGGTTAACAAAAAGTGATACCATACTGAGATAAAAATGCAGAGTCAGCAAGTGCAGTGGATGACCCACCACACTCACTGAATGTGACTGCATGGTACTACGAAGGATAATATGTGAAACCAGCATTTGTTGGCCAACATGTTGGATGTGGGCATCGACTGGAACAATTATCTGCACAAAAATTCTTCAGAACCAAAGCTTACAACATAGGTTTCTATGGTAGGACAGCAATATGCAAGCCCCACGTTACCCAAAATCAACATGCAGTGTTGAAAAGAGCATATACAGTGGAACATGGAAACTCGGAAAGCTATGCTATAGTGATAACTCATACTATACCCTCTATCAAACAGATAGACGGGTGTGGGAGATGCCTGGTGAATATTTCTTACCAGAGTGCATAACCCCAACTATGAAATTTGAAGTGGCAGTGCAATGGTAACCCTGTTTTTCCTGGTTTGGCATAGGATCTCTGTTTTTGGTGCCATTGGCACTGAACTCCAAGAGGTATCTGAACATTCTGGACACTACAATACTTCCTACTTTGTGGCATTTCTACAGAACTGATCATTGTCTCTTTCAGTGAGACAATGCACAATGTCATGAAGCTGCTACATAACTGCATAGGTTGTAGACACCACACTTGACTGACCTCCACAGAGCACTGATCTGAACCAAACTGAAAATCTATGGGATGAACTGAGGCATCGGGTGAGGTCAAGGGACATCCATCCCACAAGTCTAGGACCTGATTACATGCCTACAGGAAGAATGATCCAAAATCTCCACTGATCACTCACTACCATACACTTGTGGAAAGTATTCCCTGTAGGACTACTACAGTCACTGTAGCAATGGGTCCTACATCTTATTAAGATGGGGGCCATGGCTGTTTCTTCCTCATACCATGGTATCTGTTGATTTCTTTCCAAGCAGTGTATATTATTAGGCATATTTCATTTCTGTGAGACAAGGAAATAAAGTTGCTAAGAAGAAAAATAAAAACTGCCAATCTTGTCAGAGATTGCCGAACTCAGTTTTTAAAGAAACTCATAAAAAGTTGCTAATGTTATTGACAAGGTCTGAGCCCACACTTTGCCAATTACCATTTCCTGTGTCAATACAAATAAATAAACACCTAGAACAAAAATTAATTTTATGTTCTTCTTATATATCCTAAAAGAAAAAGAATAAATTATTACAATTTGATGAAACATGGGAGTTAAAGGGTTTTAAGATATTTTCTTTCTTGTGGTTATATCAGTTGCTTTAATATCATGTTTGTTCTAGGTGCATATCAGAACTTTCCAGAACCCCTCCCCTCATAAGTATTTATATGCTAGACCAGCCATTTTGACCAAAGATTTCACAAAAATCCAATTAAGAAAAGGCTGCAAAGGTTGGCATATTCCAAAGAAATGTTCTCATTCTTAATAAAGTAAATCTCTATATGCATTCTTATTTCTTGCATTTACACGGCATTCATTTGAAATCATCAGCTCATTCTGATTTACTGTATTCATCATATTTTATCTGGCATTTACCAAACCTCACTAACTTATGGGTATTTTCTTTGATTTGGGTTTTTATTATCTGCATATGTAAGCAGATGCTAAATAATAACTGAAATCAAATTATTTCTAAATCCTTAATTCCAATTTCATTAAACAAATAAGACCTTCATTTCTACACCTAGATAAAGTGGTGTGGGATAGTTATCAGTTTTGCTTTCAGAAACAATTTTGAACGCGATTTCAGCTTGACTATCAAGCATAATAGCCATTTCCTATATATCTCAAGCATACATAATTATTTAGCAAAGATATATAATCCGTCTTATAAGTTATCTCTTCAGAGAAAAATTTGGCTAACCCTTTGGTCAACGGTTAACAGGTGTCGCATGTAATCAACGAGGGGAAGATATCAAGCTGCTAGTGCAAATGTTACTTTATTTTCACATGTGAGATCTACTTTTCTGAAGAGTAGTGTTCCCGAGAAAATTCGAATATTGGATTTTTACTTAACACACACATAGTTGGTATAATTCATACCGATAAAAAAAAAAACATTTTCTACCGAATACAACTATTAAAAACACGGCATACACAAATAAAAAAAATATTGCAATGAAAGAGTATGATGTTTTATGTTATTGTCAATACATATTTTACACATAATTAGTTACAAACATAAATTTCGAGTAGCGTTAAAGGCCATCTATAGAATCTCTACATAATAAACAAAAGTATGCTTGGATGCATGCTGTTAGAATTTTGGGTGAGACTCGGTGATATTAATGCATGAGTGTTTACATTAGTGACCGCTTGTTTTCTTATCCATAATGGACTTTGTTATTTACATTAAGTTAGACTGCGTAAAAAGCATGGTTGTTTTTTATATATATTAGAACTTCAATAAACTAGACGTACTAACAGAAAACACTTGAAAAATACCTACCGCTCAAATATAACGCGGATAATTAATAAAACGACTGCAACTAATAGAGCATAATACAGGTCATTAAATTGGGCATACTGTATTTTGTCTGTTTTTGCTGTGTCTTCCCAGGTAAAATTTGGTGGAAGCCACACATCATCATTCCAAAACCATTTATGAAATTTCATCCACGGACCGTCACTCATCGTGTACTCCTTTCCTACATCTAACACAAACACCCATCAAACCTGAACCGCACATCCGTTAAACAGCTACTCAACAACTTCAGCGACTTGCTACTAAGCTCGCATTTTATCAACCAATACATATTATTCTATTTAAAACATATAAACTTTAAAATAAAGAAATAAAAAACATTCTTAAATTTGCAAGTTATCTGAGTTGTATAATAAAAAAATAGAAATAGTTGTTTTATAATAATTTTTCCGACAAAACTCTTATGTTTTATTTATCATGAAATTTATCATATATATATTATATATATATATATATATATAAAATTGTTCATCTTTACTCAGTAGAAAATATTATAAAACTAGTTTAAATGACTATATACCGAGAATGACAAAACAACAAGGTTTAATATTAAGATACAACTAGTTTCGTTGAATGATTCAACTTCTTCAGGTATCACAGGCAAAGAATTATACAAAAAATGATAGAGATATGATAAAATTACATCAACAGATAGAGTATAAAAGACAATGGTACATTTTAAAAACAGGAATGCGAGCTTGAGTTCTAAATTAAAGCTGACTACGTGCGTGAGCTGCCACGAGTGCGCCAATGCTACCAGGAGATTGATGAGGCCAGGGACTTGGGAGTGTTGGTGGATAGGGAGATGAAGTTTAGGGGCACATTGCAAAAGTAGCTAAATCAGCTCATCAACTCACTTGGTTGTTGAAAAATACTTTGACGAGCAGAGACAAGAAAGTTATTGTACCTCTGTACCGAGCCTTGATAAGACCTCATCTCGACTACTGTGCCCAGATTTGGTCACCTAGGTTCCTTCTTGATTGGGAGGAGGTGGAGAGGATTCAGAGGCGAGTGACTAAGACGATAGCAGGTCTATCGAATGAACCATATGAGAACAGGTTGAAGATTTGTGGGTTGCAGAAATTAGTTGATAGGTGGAAAAGGGGAGATATGATTGAGACATTCAAATGGCTAAAGGGTTTCTAAAGGATTAATTCAGAGGATATTTTTTGAGATCAGGACTGGTGGTGGGAGAACTAGGGAACACCTATGGAAGCTGGACAACAGTGTAGTTAGCAGGGGTGTTAGAGCTGGGTTCTTTACTTTTAGTAAAGCTGGGTTCTTTACTTTTAGAGTGGTAAATAGTGGAATAAGCTGCCAGAGTCTGTTGTGGGTGCTGTGACAGTGAGTGAGTTCAAGGCAAGGTATGATAGATACTGTGAGAATGTTATATAGTTGTGTGGACATTATGTTTAAGGCCTCCCTCGATGAGTCTAAGGACTCCCTGGAATCGCCCGTAATAATAATAATAATAATAATAATAATAATAATAATAATAATAATAATAATAATAATAATAATTTTATTATTATTATTATTATTTCTCAGATAAATTACATACAATATATGAAGACAATTATGCATAACAAATACTTTCTCGTACTTAAAGTTTTTTTTTAAATAATAATAATAACAATAACTGTTTACAACATATATTATTATAATATTCATAACGATGATTATTACAGATGTTTAACTGCAATTCTACATTCTATATATACAATATCAATGGATATAATCACTCTATATGGCATAATTTTGTTACAGTTATTACATAAATTACATACATTTGATTACATATGATACATTACTTATATTTGTTTACATATGATACTTACTTTACATAGATTTGTTTACATATAATTATACATTAAATACTTTGGTTTACATGTGATACGTACATTACATGCACTTGGTTAGATATGATACATCTTGGATGAGAACTGATTTCTCTGCTTTCATCCTCGAAACTTATATGTAAACTTATCTGAGGATAACACCAGTTGGTTATTATTTATTATTTATTTTTTATTTTTTTTTGCTGTGTTGGGAAACTACGAAATCTATGATTGAGAAATTCGCGGGCGCGCACGCACGCACGCACGCACGCACGCACGCACGCACGCACGCACACACACACACACACACACAATAATTTTGAATGTATTGATGCGTCACTGAACTGGAAGCCTGAACGAATATATTGTGTTTCATTAAGTTTGTATGGTATTTTGAGTGCGTGTTTCTTGTTCATAGTATGTCCTTAGAGCTCTTTTCAGGCTATTGTAGTTTGTAAGGTTTCTGTATTCAGAAGGTAATTTGTTTATCATGTCTGGGATGTAGAAGTTTTGCATGGCCTTTCCGTAGTGATTATTGTATTTATATGTGATATAATTAGTAGTCTGAGGTCTTGTTATACGGTATGTATTTCTGACTGTCCTGTAGTTGACATCGAAATAATGTTTTAGCAAAGCTGCATAGTGACATAAATGTTTTGCTGTCAGTATTTTGTGTTCTGACATTGCAATGTCTATAAGGTCGTTATTTTCTCTTTGTTCCCAAAAGATCATTTTTATCATTTTGTACTGTAGCGACATTAATCTATTTAATTTGTAGAGTACACAAAAAAAAAAATCATTCGTTGTTATAGCGTATCTTAGTATATTTTGGCATAGTGCTTTGTATATTAGTGTTTTTAAGCGTATGGGAACTATGTCTTTTAACCTGTAGAGTTTGCCACTTATTGTTCGGAGTTTGTTGTGTAGATGGTTTATGTGGTTATTCCAGTTCATATCTGCATCGAAGTAAATTCCAAGGTATTGTATTGTTTCAACCTGAGTGATTGTAGTGGTTTTGCTGTTTTGTGTATTTTTTATGTTGGAAAGTGGATATTGGATGGTTATATATTTGTTATCAACTGGTCGAGTCAGTGGATTTCTGAATATCATTAATTTTGTCTTTTCTGAGTTTAGGTGTATGGAGTTTTTCGTGAGCAAGTCTATGATCAGATTTATGTCATGTTGCATATTTGTTTGGGATATGCTTGCGTTATTATGGATGGATATTATTGCTGTATCGTCTGCGTATTGGAATATCTTATCTTTGAGTGGTAGCTGATTAATATCGTGCGTGTAAATGTTGAATAGAGTTGGGGAGAGTACAGCTCCATGTGGTACTCCACATGTTTCTGGTAGCTCTCTGCTTCGGTTTGACCCGATACGTGTGATATGCTTTCTATTTTGAAGGTAGTTTGTAAACCACCTGTGAAGAGGCCTGTCTATTCCAACATGCCCCAGCTTTTCTAACAAGTTTGATGTGTAAGTGTATCGAATGCTTTAGTTAGATCAATAAAGACTAAAATGGCAAATTTGTTTTTGTCTAAGGCGGTATTAATTACATCTGTAAAGTATTCCAAGAGAGGTGTTGTTCCCTTATTTTTCTAAAAACGATATTGTGTATTGGGGATAATATGAAAGATCCCAGTGTATGCTGTGAGTTTTTTCAGTATAATCCGCTCCATAATTTGATTGATAATTGGTAATGTTGCTATGGATCTGTAATTCCTGATTAAATTTATTTTTCCATGTTTGTATATGAGTGTGATTATGGCGGTCTTTAGCATACTTGGTATCTGTCCTGTTTTAAATATTTTATTTATTAATTTTAGTAGGATAGGACTTAAACTAGTAGCATGTTTCTTTATAACTTTAGGTCTGATACCATCAATTCCTGGGCCTTTGTTTGGTTTGATTTGAAGTATTGCATAGAGAAGTTCTGCTTCTTTTATGGTTGGGAACCATAATGTCTGTTTTGTTTGTGGTCCAAGTGGAGGGTCTCGTTTTGTGATTGGGGGAATATTTCTGTGCAGTTCTTGGATGGAGTCTGCAAAGTATTGGTTAAAGTCATTTGCATTGTTGGATAGGTTTTGCGTCTTTCATGAAGCTGTTTTATGGTTTCTGAGGCGGTGGTGATGGAAACAAAATCTAGCATCTCATTGATCAGATGCCAGGTTTGTTTCATGTTGTTTTGTGCAGAGGTTAGTTTGTCTCTGTAGTAGCTTCTTTTTGCATTTCTAATTTGTGTTGTAAGGCGATTCTTTGTTATCTTATATTCAGTTTTTAGATCTGTGTTATTTGGATATCGCTTTAATTCTTTCCATAAAGCGTCTTTTCTGTATTTCTAGGATTAAGTTTTGTGTTATCCAAGGATTTTGTGTTGTTTTTGAACGAATTCTGACATTCTTTGTAGCTTTCTTATACTGTATATCCTCCAGTGTGAATTTAATGTTGTTGAATAAGATATCTGATGCCAGGTGTTTGCAGTCTTTTTTTCTTATTTCGTGGTTAACTATTTCTTCGTCTATTATAGTTTTCTGTTGCTTTTCTTCTGTGGGACATTGCATGGATATTGTCTTGGTGTGCAGGTTGAAAGCGGTGAAGTAATTGTCTGCCACTTTCCACTTTATGACTGATGCATTGTAACTGTTTTGTGGTGCTCGGATGTTTATATGATCTAGACAGGAGGCAGTGATAGTATTTCCGATCTTTTTTAGTACATGATGTTATTGTTGATATTAGATTATACATGGATAGCGTAGGTCTAGGTATTGTACAGTGTTGTTCTGGTTTTCGTTTGCAATATTTATATTTATGTCGCCAATTATCATTAGGTATTCGGTTGAACATATTTCTTGGCATGAAAGCCAGCAATTGAGTTCGTGCAAGAATTTTATCATGTTTAGGTTTGGTGGCCTGTAAGTAGTATTTTTATTATGGGATGATGTCTATTGGTGGTATTAGTGATTTCGAGGCAAAGGGTTTCAGCATGCTCAAACTGATAGGCCGTTTCTTTTGCTATTAATTTTTGTTTTATAAATATTAATATTCCACCCTCTCTTTTTGTTTGCCGGCATGATCTATGTTGTTGGAATCCTGGAATTTGGAAAACAGTCGCTTCGTCATTAATTATGGATACTTCTGTAAGAATCAATATATCAATAATATCAGTGTAATTCCTCAGAGCCTGTAACAATAATCAATGTTTTCGGATGCTTCTGATGTTAATATGCAAGAATGAGAGACCTCTCGCTTGCACTGTGTGTTGTTTCCATGCATCAAGCGATTCGAAAATACAATTACTGATATTCTGGTGTAATTACATCTGTCTGATTGTTCACATTCATTTTTGTTGTGTTGAGATCTTCTTATTGAACAACTAAGTTGGAGTCTTTTGTTTCACTCTGGCAGCCTGTCTATATCTTCCGAGCTTTTTATTTGTATGGACGTTGAAGTCTGTAACTTTCTCAAGAATATTTTGCCGTCTTTGATCCATAAAAATTGATACTTTTTTCTGTTTTTTATTTTCTTACTTGGTTCAAAAGATTCTGATTGAAAGATGTTAAATACTCAGATAGAAAGAATGGCGTATTGTCTTGTGATGCATTTAAATCCTTGACTACTGGTTTTTTCAGTCTGCTGACTTTTATGAGATTGTCTCTTGTAGCCTTGTTTGTCAGACGAACTATGACTGGTGTGGGTCGTGGTGAGGCTTGTTTTTTGTCCAGGTACTGGCGTATGTGTGAACTCATACGCTCGTATTTGCCCAACAATAGAACTACAAAACGGATTATAACGGCAATTCAAACTTAACTTCAGTTCACAAGTCTGTTATTATAATAGCACTATTTTTTATGGTTATTTTATGTTTTTTAATTTGTTTAAGTGTTACCACACCTGAAGAAGACACGGGCACCTCATTGGAGTTCGAAGACGCATCACTGGAGACCCCAACTCTCTATCATACCTCTCCTTGAACCCATTAACAGAAAAAGCACTCACAACTGAATGAGGCAACCGATTCCTCATTTACCACTCTCCAAGCAAGAAATCTATTCTTCACACGGCTATGAGCACGATTTTTTATGTTTTTTTTATGTTTTTTAATTTGTTTAAGTGTTACCACACCTGAAGAAGACACGGGCACCTCATTGGAGTTCGAAGACGCATCACTGGAGACCCCAACTCTCTATCATACCTCTCCTTGAACCCATTAACAGAAAAAGCACTCACAACTGAATGAGGCAACCGATTCCTCATTTACCACTCTCCAAGCAAGAAATCTATTCTTCACACGGCTACTGACCACACCTTTATTCAACTTCCAGGGATGATCCCTTGTTCTATGATGATCCCTTCCTCTAGTCAAATGCTCAGATATTTCCCCTGAATCCTATAAAATCATTTATGCAACTTAAATGTTTCTATCGAATCCCCTCTTTTTCTCGTATCAACCAACTTCTGCAAGCCACACATCTTAAATCTATCCTCATAGAACACATTCCACAGGTCACTCGCCTTTGAACCTTCTCCTCCACAGGAGACTTGAGCACAATAATCCAGACATGGGCGTATCAAGGTCTTATAAACTGAAATTACAAATTCCTTATCTCTAATTGTTAAAGTGCTCTTCACTAGTCAAGTGATCTTATGTACTACCTTATAAACCATAGCAATATGTCCTCTAACCTTTAACTTTCTCTCTGCCACCATCCCTAAATAAGATTATGAGAGGAGATTAGCCATACGAGCCAAGAGTTATCCGAAACAGTTTCTTTCAAAATTTGTGGTAAAGGGATGTTTGAAGGAACAAATAGCTACTTGCATACCAAGAAGTAAGAGAATTGATAAACTAGGAATTAAATGGATGAGGTACAGAATTAAGCAGAAGTTAAAAAGAAAGAGAAGCATGTCTAAGAGATCCATAGATGTAGGACACCATCAAGCCCATGAGCAACGTAAAGCACAGGACAGAAGTGTGACTTATATGGTAAGGTGAAACGAAAATTGGAGGATGAGAGGAGATTGGCATAACGAGCTAAGAGTAATCCGACAGAGAAAAGAAAGAATGACCCCAATAGAATGGTTTTAACGAATGCAGAGGGTAAACAACTGACTGAAGCAGATGAACTCTTTGAATTATTGATTAATTCATTGATTAACTATTGTTGATTTATTGATTAATCCCACTCATATTACAGTAATAGATATGACAGAGATTAAGATGGAAGTAAGTATAGAGGAAGTCGAAGAGCATAGAACATTACGGAATCTGGAGGTCAATACAGCTATGAGTATGGATGGCATATCAGCTCGTGTATTACGAGAATGTGCTAGGCAATTCATAGTCCCTATGACTACATTGTTTAATATGACTGCTAGCTTATGTAATGTCCCAAGGGAATAATAAGAAAATTATCGACCACCTTTTATTCCCGTATAGGGAGTAGGCGAGGCTGTTTTAGCCCTATCTAACTTTTGGAGACTGTTTGGACTGTGCAATCTCCACTGGTAGCCAACCATAGATAGCTGGCCCAAGGCTATCACTAAGTTAAGTAGCCAGCAGTGGAGAGACTGCTCAACAAGTGGCGCAATTTCGTGGTCCATAACCCTAACACAATGCTTTTCATGTTTGAAATAGTGTGTTCTATGGTCAATTTTCTTAAGTTTTCTGGACGAAAAACTCGAGTTTTCAGAAGAAAAATCCTGATTGCCCGTGACAGAGATCGACTAACTCGGGAACCGGTCTGTTAAGGGTTTAGAAAAATTTCCTTTAGTCGGCGACTTGATTTGAACTTTAGTTTATTTTATGGGCGGTTTAAAGTGCTGAGGAGTGCCAACACACTTCTACTGGGCTACACATGTTCCCAAGGGAATGGAAGGATGTAAAAAGAATTCCATTGCCTAAAGGTGGTTCAAAGACCAATTAGCATTTCAGGAGTAGGTGGTCAATGTACTGGAAAAGTTCGTTAATGACAACTTCTCAGGAATGGGTGGAGAGGGTGGGATAGTGTATGTAGGGAATCATGGATTTGGGAAGGGTTGGTCATTCTTCAGTAACTTACCGGTACTCACTTTCTATAATAAGGTGATAGTTGACTTGGATAAAGTTAACAGCTATACAGTCATACTGCTGGAATTCGCAAAGGTGTTTTACAGGATTCCGCATGGAATCCCGATACATAATTTACATCAAAATAACATGAAGCTGGGGATGTGCAGAATAGATCAGTTTGAGAAATACCAGATAGACGTGGATATAGATGCATAGTTCTGTAGAAAGCCTGTAATTAATGTCATGCCACAAGCATCTGTACTTGGAACCATGCTATTTAACTTATTTATTAATGGTGCAGGAAATGATTTGAAGGGAAATATTCAGTTGTTTGCTGATTATTTAAAATTAGGTACAGTCAATAAGGATGATCTTTATATTTTACAGAATGATTTAAATAGACTGGCAGTGTTTGGAAAGAAGAACAGATGCCAATTTAATGGGTTAAAGTGTAAAGGTATGCATTTTGGAGTGAAGAGATTACCATCTGTGTACTAGCATATTAATTCGTCTGAACTGTATAAGAACTTGATGAGCCCTGGAATTTGGGAGTGGTTCTGGTGGACAGGGAGTGGAAATTCACAGGGCATATTGCAAATCTGCCTAAAACAGCTTAGAGGACTGCCTAGTTATTAAAGTATACCCTGACATGCAGAGATAAGAAGGATATTATTCCACTTTATAAGGCTTTCATTAATCTTCCCTGGATTATTGCAAACAGATCTGGCCACCTGGGTTCTTGGAGATGTGGATGAGGTAGAGCAGACTCAGAAGAATGTAATTAATATGGCCCAAGGACCGTGTAATGCTCAATAATACGCGATATTGAAGATTTGTGAGTTTTGGAAGTCTGTGGATTGGGGAATATGATGAAGACATAAATTTCTTAGGGAGTTTGCAGGATTCGTGGGTACGAAATGTTTCAGTAATTGATTAATGTGAGGCAAACTACAGGTCATCCATGAAAATTGAGTAAGTGTATGGTCAGTAAGAAAGTGAAGACTGGACTTTATGCTTGGAGAGTGGTGAATGACCAGAAGAGATTTTCAATAAGTAGTAGGCTGACCATATTTCCTTGAGACAAAAATGGGACATAGAGATGGCAAAAATGGTACGAGGGTTATGTATTATTCTTTATTCATGAAAAAGTAAGACGATAAAAATTTTTTTACATACACATATTGAGCTTATCTATATTCTTTAATGACAGAACCCATACAATAATTTAAGTAGACGTACGGGGGTGGAACTGTATTTCGTCACGGTCGTACCATGAATATTTCTCCAATGAAGTTAGTTTACTCAGCAAATTTCGGTTTATCAATACATTATCAAAAAGGTTCTCACACTCCATGACACAGTTTTGTCTTACAACTAACACACTCCTCATTGTTTCAACAGTTAATCTAGATTTCTATTTGACCATATACTGTTCATAACAGAAAATATTCTCTCAGCAGGTTCAGTACTTACTGAAAGACAAAGAATAAACTCTACAATCTTACAAAGATATGAAAGTCTCGGAGTTTTTCGCTCATTTCAGAAAAAATCTGTACCCATCTATCAGATACAAGAATCTTTTCTTCATTTCATGTATCCTACTGCCTCACATTTATAGATTTTATGAGGGTCCACTCATCGAATTCACAAATTTCTTCTGTTTCTGTGCGTGTGATGAGTTCCCGTTCAGGCTCTCCTGCATTTCTTTCCATTCAGGTGTCTTAATTAGTAGCACCCACTTGAACATCTCAGTGTTTCTCAACCTGCACTTCCCCTTGTTGACATATTCTAAACTGGTTTCATACAAATTATCAACTACTTCAAAAAAAAAACAGCCTCATTAATTATCTTTTTCAATTAAGCTAATATATGTTTGGAACGTAGACACTTGATCTCTTGCAAATGACAACCACAATTTCAAACAGGGATCTTCAAACAATTTTGGCAACATAACAGGGCATTTTTACTGAGAAAGAAAATAAGAACGAAGCTCAACAAACATGCTTAAAATTATGTCAATTGATGGACCCAAGGATAAAAATCTTGTATTTCTATGCTCTAATAATTTAGCTTAATTGTTTCCTGCAAAGTCACAGAAATTTTGATAAACAGTCGACAGCACACTGGAGACAATTCTGTATAATGTGTGCCGCACAACCAATACCAATCTGCCTCTTCAGTCCCGTTTCAAATTTTTTACCCTCATTATTTTTGCCAAATCTTTTGCAACCACCAAAATTGGTGTTCGTAAACACGTATATTGATGATTGTCAATAATTATCAATACCTGTATAGTATCTGTTATAATTTGCAACAAACTATAACAAAGCAACAATTTTATTTTGTAAGGCAATTTGTCGCTTACTTCTTTCAACATATCACACTGTAAGTCGGATGTTTCTCCAGGTAAGAAAATAACGTCTATAATTTTGTCTGGAACATCACAATTTGGCAAAAAGTACCGAACAACGACAGGAAAAAATTTGATGTATTTTTGTGCGATGCATCTAAACTGACTGTAATGTTTTTTGTTTTATTCAAAACCTCTATAACTTCGCCCAATATGTATGGTGATAAAACGTTGGTAATTATTACTTCTGATTTGGTACGTGCTGAAGAAAATTTTGGTTCATAACTTTTGCTTATCAATATCGACAAGCAGTCATTTGCGCGCAAACTGGGCGTTAAGCACAGTATGATAAGCAACAAGAGCTTTACTTGCTGCAATTTTATCGCTTTCACTTTCACCATGTCTCACTATAAACGAGCTAATGTTGTTAAATGAAGCCAGAGTCTTTTCAGCATCCTTACGTAGATGTTGGTCGATGTTGCTTCTGCCTCCATGAGCAACTGAAAAATGGACATTCCAGTGTTAGCATACCACTTTTGTTCCATCACTACACAGCTTCTCCAGTTTAATAAATTTGAATTCTTTGTGGAGATGTGGTCAATGCTCCACAGTGAATGATTTCAAGACAAATTATAACAGATAGCATACAGCAGAGCCTGGACTAGGGTGAGGCAAACGAGGCAGTTGCCTGAGGTGAACAATGGGAAAGGGCGGCAAATTGGTGAAAAATGAAAATTAATAACTTGCAAAATAAAAATAAAAATAAAAAGCCAAATGTATCTTGCAATGTTCGTCAAATACTTGAAGCAAACTAACGATTTGCATCGGACGCTCTCGCTCGATACCCTCGTTTCCTCGTATGATATCGCCCTACTAAGTATAGTAAGCGAATTTGAGTATGTTCGTTATACATTAATGTGCATTATTTGTGTAGTGTGCTAGTATGAGAGCAAGCAGAAGGTATTATTTTAAATACGTGAAATTTAAGGTACGTTTTCTGCTATATAAATTTGTAAAAATGTTTCATTGTATGTTACATTATATTACGACTGAAATATTATTTTCCATTTTTATTTGTAATGTAATCAAAAGTGATTACATTACAAATATATAATTCTTCTTTTTCAGATGAACTAATGGCGTCAAGAAAACCCAGTGGTGCTGAATATAGGAAAAGAAGAAAATTGAGAAATGAACCAAATCAACATAGTGTAATACAGTTGCAAAATTGACTAGAAAAACGGAGCACTTCAAATACAAGCAGTTCACTCGAGACAATACTGGTGGAAGCTCAAGAAAGACGATTGAATTTGAAGAAAATACTACCTTTGAAGATCAAGAAAAAGGAAGGGAAGTTGAAGAAGAAGAAATTGAAATATGAGAAAATTCGACAGAACAAGAAAAAGAGGTGTTAAAAATACCAAGCTATTTTAAACCTGGTTTTACTAAATTTCACAAGTAAGCAAACAGGTCAAGTTTGCACCTGCAAGTGTTGCAAGTCTCGCTGTTCAAGCTGTTGAAAGTCCAGCTAGACCTGCAACACTTGCAGGCACAAACTTGACTTGTTTGTCTGTTTGCTTACTTGGGAGGAGTAAAACCAGGTTTAAAATAGCTTGGTATCTTTAACATTTATTATACCCAAGGTAAAATTCTTTCCACAAGAAAAAGAGGTATTTAATTCTATTAATTTCAACGATCCTCCTACATGGCCGCCTCTTACGGCGGCCATGAAGGAGGATGCAGTTTCGATGGACTCGCTCTCCAATGGAGAGCGAGTCCATCGAAACTGGCTCATTTTTTCAAAAATATCTATATCGATATTTTGTTTTCCATGTATCATTTTTGGTAAAGGAGGTAAAAGGGATTCTGCCATCTGCAATCAAAGCCGAGGATTTAAGATTGGAAAAATCTAAATCGAATTTCCGATCATGAAAATTCTGTATTTCATCGCACGCGTATCTCCAAATTAAAAGAAACTTAAAACTGGTGGTTTTATAGACGATTTGTTGCAAAAAGCAATACAGATAGAAAAGTAAAGATGGAAATATTTTACGTGTTGTCTTGGATGTAATTATATTTTGTGCAAAGAACAATTTACCTCTTAGAGGTATGCAAAAAATTATTGGTAATCCGAATGCAGGAATTTTTCTAAACTTGATTGAATTAATAAGCCGATAAAATATGACCATCGCAGAACATGTTTCTAATCATAAGAAAGGGTCTGTTTCTTACTTACCTAATAAGATTCAAGACGAATTTCTTTTACTCTTAGGGAACCTTGTTCAAACTGAAATTCTGTCGAGAATTAAAGAATCGAAATACTTTTCCTTGATGTTTGACTGCACACCTGATGTATCGCATCACGAAGAAATGTGCCAAATTATTCGATATGTAGTTATTAGGAACGATTCTATTATAATTGAAGAAAGCTTTGTAGATTTTATAGCGATAAAAGAAAAAACTGGTAGCGGTTTAACCTATAAAATTGTCAATAAATTAGAAAAAGATGGACTCAATATTCTAAACGTTAGAGGTCAAGGATATGACAATGGGGCGAACATGGCGGGTGTTTATAATGGAATACAAGCCATAATTTCTCAAAAAAAAAAAAAATGAACAAGCTATGAACATTCCTTGTGCGGCTCACAGCCTTAATTTGGTTTGTAAAAATGCTGCTTCTTCAAATGCTAACATGATCACATTTTTCGGAATCGTTCAGAGACTTCATACGTTTTTTTTTGTGAATTCGACGACTAGATGGGATAAACTAATGTCTGCATAAAAACAACTTTGAAAGGTCATACAGATACACGATGGACCTCAAGAAAGAAAAGAAAGAAACCTTAAAAGAAACTTAAAAGAAACTTTTAAGTTTCTTTTAAGTTTCAAATGCCATCAAGGAATTGCACCAACAAATACCCCAAGTGTATAAGATATTAATTGATTTGAAAAATGAGCAATCATTGCAATGCGCTGAAATTAAAAGCATATTGAAACAAATAAATTTTAAATTCTTATGTACGTTATCTAAATGGAATTTACTATTGCAAGAAGTTGATAAAATAAACAAAGCTTTGCAATCAAAAACGATAACTATAATTAAAGCTTCACGTTTAATAGAAGGATTATCCAATTCCTTGCAGCAAATGAGAGATACCATATGGGAAAATATTTTTTCTAAGAGTGAAAAGTTGGCTTGAGAAATGGAATTGTCTACAGATTTTGAAAACAAACGAAGCCATATTATTAAATTATTATTATTATTATTATTATTATTCCTGATACCTCCAAGGAGTCCGAAGACTCATCGTGGGAGGACATCTACAATTCTCTCTACACCTAACCTCTACTACGAATCATCTCCATCAACGCCATCTACCGCCCACTTCCAACACCACCACAACTAGTAATTTTTGTCTGTAAATTGCGTGTGTTCTGATGGGCCGATTTGTATGTATGCGGGATGAAAAACCCGAGTTTCCGGGAGAAAAAACCCTGCTACCTCCATATGAGATCGGCTAACTCACCTTCGATTGAAATCGACCAGATAAAGATTCCTCCCGTCGCGACGAGAATCGAACTTAGGCCTATTCCAATCGAAGGGCGCAATGTACCGTCGTTCTTCCAATTGCGCTACGGAGGCGCTTAATTAGACGAGCAATCTCAGCAATCAGTTCCTTATAATGATAAATATTTATTTACAGTAGAAATGAAAGGAGTAATAGATATTTTAATAACACAACTTAGATGGAGATATGAAAAATTACATGGGATTTTGTCTGACTTCGAATTTTTAACAGGTGAAAAATTAAAGTCGATGGATACAGAAAATTTAAAAAAAGCAGATTGTGATTTATCCCTTAAATATCCAAACGATATAAATTCTGTAGAATTAATATCAGAAATAATCAGTTTCAAAAATCAGGCAATGACGTTAATTCCAGACCTTAAAGCTTAGATCTTTTAAAAACGATTCATGAATATAGTTTAGTTCAATCCTATCCAAATTTAGAAGTTGCATTCAGCCTCTGGTGAAAGAGGCTTCAGTACGCTAAAAATTATCAAAACATATTTAAGATCGTCACTTGCTCAGGAAAAATTGTCAAATATGGCAATTTTATCAATCGAACAGAAATTTATAAAACAACCAATTTTGATAAAATAATTGATGAATTGGCTTCACTAAAAGCAAGAAAAGTAAAACTTAAAAAAAAAGATTTTATATTGGGCATTTATTTATATAAGTATTATTAATATTATTTTGTCTCTATTATTAAACTAAATTACTGAAAAATTTGTAATATTCTAATTCATCTCATGCGTAATAATTATTTTGTTTTTCTTTTGTTAATGTTGGCGTGATTTTATTTTTAATATGTGTAATGTTATGTTCCTACTACTATTGTACTATTACTGCGTTCTGTGACTTTTTTTATTTAATAATTAATAAATTTATTTTGTTCCCAAAATCATTTATTTATTTATTTTTATTTAATACTTATTAGAAATAAAAAAAACTATATACATAGGGGGCGAAAATCTATTCTCCTACCTCAGGTGAAAATACCTTTAGGCTCAGGTATACAGGTATTGATAATTGTTGATTAATCTTTTTTAAGTGGACTTTCCGCGACGAGGCTATATGTGCATGTGCCTGTATAATAATAATAATAATAATAATAATAATAATAATAATAATAATAATAATAATAATAATAATAATAATAATAAGTGACCTCATATGACCTACAAAAAACAGCATTACTTGGAACAGTCCATATTTTACAACGCTACCTGATGGACTATTCTTAGATTCTTGGGTAGAATCTGAATTGTTCTGAATTACCAGTCAAATTTTTATTTATTATTATTATTATTATTATTATTATTATTATTATTATTATTATTATTATTATTATTATTATTATTATTATTATTATTATTATTATAACAACAACAACAACAACAACAACAACAACAACAATAATAATAATAATAATAATAATAATAATAATAATTTTTTTTTTTTTTTTTAAACATTTTATTATGCTTCAGTATAAATTACATACAATAATAATATTTACAATATTTATAGTAAGGTTTATACAGAATTTTTGAATTTAGAATATAATAATAATAATAATAATAATAATAATAATAATTTTTTTTTTTTTTTTAAACGACTTATTTGTTTTTACAATGAAAATGAAAATGATATCACACAGAGTATCTGCACACACACAATGAAAAACATATTATCTTTTCTGTACAGTACGAAAATTCGATATACAAAATGCAGAGTACATTTTATAAATATGAATATACATTTTTTTAAACTAGCTAAATATGGATTGGCACCAATGTGCACACAATTCACGATACAATGCAGTAATGCAGCATACACACACAATTCAATAATAATAATAATAATTTTTTTTTCTTTTACATTTTATTATGTCTCAGTATAAGTTACATACAATAATAATATTTACAGTATTTACAATAAGGATTATACAGAATTTTTTATTTTTTATTTTATTTTTTATTTTTTTTTTTATGTCTCAGATGAATTGCATACATAGTTGCTGTAGTAATTATATGTATATAATATTTATAACGCATTACAAGTGTGTATAACAGATACTTGCAAGTTAGTAATTTTCTTCCTCGAAGCTTATCTGAGGAAGATAATAGATGACAGAGGGTGGTGGTTTCATGGTTGTGTTCCTATAGTGGTCACAATATCACAATATCATATTATTATTATCACAATAATAATAATAATAATAATAATAATAATAATAATAATAATAATAATAATAATAATATAAAGGCAATAGAAGTGCTGTTTTGAATTTAATTTAATTTCATTTTATTCTTTATTTCATTTTAGACACACAGACAGACATAGATATAGATATCAGTGGCGTCGCGTGCCCATTTCGGTCAGGTGTGCTGTCATGTGGGCTCTACAAAATTCATGTGAATTGGCCGTGTTTTTGCATTTTTATTGGTGTACGAAAGTTTTAAGAGTGCACATCAGCGCTCATCCTAATTGGTTCAATGCAATTAATTGAGGGTAACTTTGAATACTTGAATTTATCGATTAATTGTAACCAAATCTGCGTAGAGTGGAGGAGTGTTTGCTGTAGGATATATTAGAAAACAACAATGAAGGAGAAAGCTCTGTTTGATTGGTATATTTGAATTACTCAAAGGTCAAAATATGTGAACTATCATTTATAAGACATGTGAGAATGGGAAATGGAAGAAAAGAATAAGTGTGAATAGAAATACTTTCATTAATAGCAAATGAATTATAACAATTAGCATTTGTGATTTTTTTATCTTAAAAAACGTATTTAATTTTTATAATTTCATGTTTATATATATATAATTTAATTCATGAACCAATACACATTGGTGTTGGTTCACGAATTTTACTTTCTGCGTATTTCGGCGCTTAATGAATATTAGTAAATGTATGCTTATTCGTATAAGTTTCATTTCAAAGCTATTGATAAGAAGCAGAAAAAAGCTTGCAAACGCAAAATCTTGCGTTCCTTTAAAACGGCCAAGTTTTCCTCGCTTTAAATTAATGTTTCATTGCTAGTATACACAGGTGCGAGTGATGGGGAGCCGTAAAATATTTTAATTTTTTAAAAGGAATCTTTACATCCATAAGTTTGGGAAGCACCGTCCTATAATTTCTTGAGTAGAGTGAATAGCATGTGATCCGATAAAGTCTAAACATGAATAAGTGAGAAATAAATTAAAATAATTTAAAACGATTAAATAATTTAAAAAAAGTTACGAGGAGAGGGAAAGAGATTTGTTTGCAAAGTATAAATAACTCACCAATAATAAGCAGTCACTAATACATTTAGTAGTTCAGTTAAAAACTTAGGGAGAGGCTAATCCAATGAACTAAGAATGTTGATTGGGTGATCCTAGGTTTGGCAGGAATACATGTAGTTTGATGGAGCAGCATTTCGCTCCGTTTTCTAAGAATCTTCTTTTGTTTACTGAGACTCAGTATAAATTTTATGCAATAATAGGATAAATAATATCCGATCATTATCCACACTTTCGGGAATCCTACATTCATTATTTTTTTTTTTTAGTGTCAGCGGTTCTTCTGTCTTATCAAACTCAGAATATGTGGTATTTTGTTGTAGATCAACAACTTCTATAATACACAGAAGTGTGTTTTTTTTTTCATTTTTATTCAGGAATAGATAAATTTTTACTGTCTGCTTCCAAAGACTAGAATAAAGATATCCCTATACCATTAAAACAAACTTGACAACCTCAACAAGTGCTATACTGCACAAGCAGGAAAAACATTAGCCTGGTTTATTATTAAATACAGTAAAACAGATGTTTAATATCTGTGTATTATATTTAGGAACAATTTGTGTAAGACAACTCCAAGTACCCCTGGAAAACCACTGCACTCCAGCAGGCTATGCTGCATGCATGCGAACAGTACAGATTTATTGTAGTCTTAAACACAACACCTAACCTATTTGAAAGCAGATGTTAGGACAAGGTCCTAACATCTGCTTTCAAATTTTCAGTTCCTGAAATATGTGTAGCAGCTGTTTGTAATACAGCCATTACTGTAAAACATTGAATACAGAAAGCACTCGATTAATGAAAAGCAAAATGAATATATATATAAACTTGAAATCAGCATGAATTGCATTTGAGATATCATCCAGAAACTTAACAAATGTAAACCACGGAAGTTGGACTAACATGAAATATAAACTCCCTGAAAGTGCGACCGCTCGACGCGGAAACGCATACATACGCCAGAAGCTAGTACCTCCCTGGGAATAAAGGAACGACAGACACCCAGATGCAAACATTATAACCTGTTAATATAATTTTAAATATGGAAAGTATAAAGATCAAATGAACAATATGCTTCACGCGTGCCGTTTTCTGTGACAAAAATTCATTGGCAAATAATGTGAACACGGATAATGTGAATTTTGATACGATTTTTAAATACAGCCATATATAATGCACATAGAAACTGAAAAAAGTAATCACTCGGGAAATTATTATTTTTCCGGACTGAATCAAAAAAGGCTGAAATAACTCTTTTACTTACTTTATTTATACACAAATTCAAATCTTCTGTTTTTCTTTAGGAGTTGCGTTAACACATCGTCATAAAATGAAGGTTTTTCCTTCAGTTCCATCATCAATGTATTTACAATAGCGATTAAGCTTAGACCACACAACTTTTCCGATATTCGTGTTCCTCTATAACACATTCGTGTTATAGAGGAACACGAATATCGGAAAAGTTGTGTGGTTGTGAAAGTTGTGAAACGTTTTGTGTTCCTTTATAACACGTATGTGTTATAGAGGAACACGAAGTGTAACCGGCCTGGCTGGCCGAGTGGTTAGCGTATCCGCTCTCCAGCCAAAAGGCTGCGGGTTCGAATCCCGACGTGGGCATGGATGCTTGTGATTATCTGTCGAAATACTAGTGGTGGTGGTAATCGGCGGTAGATGGCGTTGGTGTAGATGATGAAAGTAGTTGCGGTTCATTGTAGTTGGTGGATTAAATGGTGGACATGGGAGTTGTGGAGTAAGTGCCCTCCCTCGATGAGTCTTTGGACTCCCTGGAGGTGTCATGTAATAATAATAATAGTATGTACCCTCTTCATAGCCGAAAAAGAACGCTCGAATGGAACAGTAGACTCGGAATTGACATGATAAGTTCTGCTAACTAATAAATTTCCATGAAAGCAACCTGAAGTTGATTTTCTTGCATGAATTTTAATAGGTGGTGCACTTCCATCTCCAGGCATATGCAGTCTACTATTTCCTGGTATAATCGAAGGCACATGCCCTTCTCCGTCTCTTCCGGTTCTTTTCGTCTCTTAGGTTTTGAGTCATCAATTGTATGCTTCCCCTTTGATACAGATACCCAAATATCATGAAATCCATGTTCCCTGTCATTCGTAAGCTGCTTCATAGTGTCATGCGCTCTTTTGCGCCAGTACAACATGTCATAGGATAAAGTTTGCAGTATATTATTCAATACATCAGTATAGCCAAATAAAACAGAAAAAATTTCTAGCAACAAAATTGTTTGAAAATCTTGCAAGAAATGCAAAAAACTACCAGCTTTGATTACAGCATCCACGTCCCATTGCCCAGAATATTTCACTATGTGTTAAAACAATTCAATGAGTTGATTTCTGTGAGGTTTTACTATGCTCGTAAAACGGGAAATAAAGTTCCATCTGGTTGGTGCGACAGAGGGTAATTTTTTAGCAACAAAATCTTGCAAAGCATTTATTATTTTCGATGATTTAGAAAAATATGCCGCCGATGCACTGATAGTATGGAAAAACAATCTATATTCCTTGATATTCGAGAGGCTTTGCTTCAGAACTAAATTTAAAACATGGGCATAGCAATGTGTAAATATTTCTAAAGTATATGCCTCAATAACTTTCCTCTGTAACCCATTAATATGGCCATTGATTACAGACACCATCAAAAGTTTACCCAACTAACTTGTCTTTGATATTAAATTCCTCAGCTGTTTACAACATGTTTAAAAAGACCACTAGACGTTCTATAACCACTTACGTCTGTAAATCGGATGAACCTTTCGTGTATTTGCACATTACGAACAAAACGGAAAACAGTTGATAGTTGCGATTTTGTCATGACATCAGATGTTTCATCCAAAATAATGACCACAAATGCAGCGGTGGCAATTTCTTTTTTTATAGTATCTGTAATCACATCAGATATGGCGCTAACAATATCATTTTGTACTGTGGAAAAAGTTCCTTGAAATACAGTCGAATCCTTTAAATGACTGTCTAAAAGAGGATCATATTAACGGAACACATTTAAAAATTCTATATAACTTCCTCGATTAGCTGAATCTTCAGATTCATCATGACCTCTGAAAGGAAGCGCTTGCTTATCCAAATAGCATAGAGTATCAATAAACCTTTTTAAAATGTCTCTATTTTTCTTTGCCTGTTCATTATAACGGGTAACTTCAATCTTCCTTTGTTTGTTGATGAGTGGCAATTAAGTATGAGAAATTTTCTTTTTGGATTTATTAATGGACTATAGTTCTTCATAAATATATACACGATCGTCGACAAGTTTCGCCAGCTTAAGTCTACCTGGCTCCTTCAAGACAAGAAATAGGTTCACTAAAGTTAAAAGTAAAGTTAAATAAAGCTAAAAAATGAATGGAGTAACAACAGCTAAATTAATCAAAATTGAAATGACGCGTAACATCAAGAGAATGGAGCGTGGAGTCTTAGTCATTGTTTGTTGATCCCGTTTCATAGTTTTTCGCGAAGTTGAATTCTGCTGAACATAGTGAATTTATTATGCTTTTCCAAATGTCTTTTAGTATCGTGCCTTGATTTCTGATGAGATTGTCTCCTGTCTGAAGTACCACTGCAGCTTTTTTAAAGTTTTGACATCTGAACTCTTCTTCAATGCATGGTATGCAGATGTTATCCTAATCGATGGAGTGGTTCGAAATCGAGAAATGATAGGTTAATCCAGAGGTTACTGTTCTGTTGTTGTTGACGTCCTGTACATGTTCTTTTTTTTTTATTTCTAGGCTTCGTGATGTTTTGCCTATATAATTCGTCTGCAGCACATAACCTTCTACAATTACGCCGCTGTATACTTGTAGAAGGCTGTATGCTGTCCGTAGGAGGTCTTAACAGGTGTGTAGTTTGAAAGGTTTCAAGGCAACTCTGATGTTGAAAGATCTCATGATGTTTGCTATTTTTGTTGAAACTGAGCCGGCATAAGGTATGACAATGGACGATGTATACTGCTTGACTGGAGGTTTTGAATAATAATTATATATTTATAATATATCAGCTAAAAAAATCAGCTAACGTCTTTTTATTCCCCTATATTGGGAGTAGGCGAGGCCGTTTAGCCCTATCTAACTTTTGGAGATTGAGTGGGCAGTTCAAACTTCACTGGAAGCCAATCGTAGATAGCCGGCGCAAGGCTATCACTATTTAAGCGGCGCGCAGTGAAGGAGACGGCTCAGCAAGTGACGCGATCTCGTGGTCATTAACCGTAACACAATATATTTAATGTCTGAAAATGTTAGTTCTACGGTCGATTTTCTTGAGTTAACGGGACGAAAAACCCGAGTTTATATATATATATATATATATTAGGAGAATTCATTTTTACTCGGAAGGAATATTATAAAATAAGTTTAATGACTATTACCGAGAGAAAAGATGGCAAGATATATTTAACAAGATACTACTAGTTTACTAGTTTCGTTACAAGAACATCATCAGGTATCATACTCAAAGAAATATATAAAAAATTACAGAGACTTAAAATTGTATTAACATAACAAGTGAAAAACAGTAGCATGTTTGAAAAAATGCAAGTATGAGTTCCATACAAACGAATACTACGCGCTGTCGCGAGTGCGCCAGTACTGAATAGAAGCAACGTGTGCGTCCGAGAGATTGTAACTCAGGCTGTTGTTGATATGAGAGGAATCTAGAGAAATTTCTCTTGATTCAACAATCTTTCTTTCGAGTTCATCGTAGCACACATGGATATTAGCAGTTTGAGTCCAGTTTACAATGTGCTGGTTCCGATATATTGATGATATTTTCCTCATCTGGGAAGACGGCGTCAATAACCTCTATTTATTTTTAGACCACCTAAACAAGTGCCACGAAAAAATCTCTTTCACCCTCGAACTGGAATCGGATGACTGTCTTCCCTTTTTAGACCTCAAACTTACCAGATGTGCTGAGAACATTACAATCTCAATTTTTAGAAAGCCTACTCATACTGACAGATACCTTCATGCTTCCTCCCATCATTATCCTCCACAAAAATGTGGTATTATTTCCACTTTAGCCCACCGAGCCAAATCATTACTTACCGAAGAAACAGAAATTATAAATGAACTCAGTTTTCTTAAAAAAACGTTTATTAACAATGGCTTCTCTCCAAAGAAGATTGACAAATTTCTTTCCCCCAGGCACTCAACTACTGCTGAAGATCCACCTCCCCCAAGAGCCTTCATCTCCTTGCCTTACATCAGCTCTCTTTCACCAAAACTGGCAAAGATTCTCAAGAAATTTAACTTCAAAAGGTGCTACACTACTCTTCAAAAATTTGGTTCATTACTTTGCAAACATAAACAGAAACATCTTCCTACTCAGTTTCCAGGAGTCTACAAGATTTTGTGTGATTGCGGAAAGCCTTATTATGGACAGACTGCCAAATCCATCCTTCTACGTTTGGATGAACACCGTAGAGATATCTCCTATAACAGGACTAGAGCTAGCGCTCTCTCTATCCACGTTCTCTTTTCTGCTAACTCAAACGAAGGCCGCCAGCACATTGTAAACTGGACTCAAACTGCTAATATCCATGTGTGCTACGATGAACTCGAAAGAAAGATTGTTGAATCAAGAGAAATTTCTCTAGATTCCTCTCATATCAACAACAGCCTGAGTTACAATTTCTCTGACGCACACGTTGCTTCTGTTCAGTACTGGCGCACTCGCGACAGCGCGTAGTATTCGTTTGTATGGAACTCATACTTGCATTTTTTCAAACATGCTACTGTTTTTCACTTGTTCTGTTAATACAATTTTAAGTCTCTGTAATTTTTTATATATTTCTTTGAGTATGATACCTGATGATGTTCTTGTAACGAAACTAGTAAACTAGTAGTATCTTGTTAAATATATCTTGCCATCTTTTCTCTCGGTAATAGTCATTAAACTTATTATATATATATATATATATATATATATATATATATATATATTAATACAAGTTTTTAATATATAAATTTGGATAAATTTATGCCTTTTTTGCCCATATTCACAATGGGAAAGAGTATTCTAGTCGAATACGGAAAGCCCTCTCTTCCTAATTTTACACCTTTTAGTAATTAAGAATTAAGATATATACAGAAAATGTAGACTTCTCCTTCTTGTTAATCTCTACATTAATGATTGGAAATCCTTCAGTTGTTTGCTTATAAAATAAAGATAAGCAGTGCAATCAGAGATGATACTGATATTGATATACATTCAATAGGCTGAAAGTGTTTGCAAACGATAATAACTATCACTTCAAAGTTATTAAGTGTAAAGTTGCCATAAGACGACAGAGATCTTGAAGTTTGTGATTGTCTATGGTTGTGGTGGAGGTGGAGAGCAGTAGATGGCGTTGGTATAGATGATGCAGTTCGCTGTAGTAGGTGGATTGAGTGGTGGAGATGGTGAGTTGTAGAGTAGGTGCTCTTCCTCGTTGAGTCTTTAGACTTCTTGGAGGTATCACGTAATAATAATAATAATATATCAGCTTATCAGCTAACCACCAACCTAACCATTGTATTTCAATCCCATGTTTTCTAATTTATCAAACAGCCTATTCATGTAGTTTTTCTATCAAATGCCTTAGCAAATTCCAGTAGTATCAGATTGTATTCATTTTCGTAATGCAACTTGGCCATAACATTATACTAATGTATATGAGCCTGTGTAGCTAGTGAAAGTGGTGTTTTAACTCCACGGCGCTTGTTCGCACGAATGAAGACTTGGGTTCAAGTTTAGTCGCCGACTAGAGAAACATTTTCGAAACCTGTTTTCCAGGTTTAGAAAATGTTTCTCTAGTAGAAAATAATTCCCTAGTAGTCGATTTCTGGCACGGGCAAGAGAGTTTTCCTCCCGGAAGCTCGGATTTTTGGTCCCGTAAACTCGAAAAAATCGACCATCGAACTCCCACTACTTTCAGACATTAAAGGGTTAGGAATTACGAGACGACTGCACTTGTTAGCCGTCTCTTCACTGCATAGCGATTAACTTAGTAATGACCTTGGGCCAGCTATTTCTGATTGACTGCCAGTGGAGATTGAACTGCCCACTCAATCTCCAAAAGTTAGGTAGGGCGAAAACGGCCTCGTCTACTCCCTAGACGGGAAAAGACATTAGTTGATTTTTTTTTATTTGATGAGCAAAATGCTCAGGCCTGACTTGGCTTTAGCAAAACCATGCTTTTGTTCCTTGCAAAGTATATCTTGTTTTCCCACCCATTTTAGAATAACGTTCTTATTATCTTTTATTACATCTTTACAATTACACGAGAGATACTGATAAGTCGATAGGTGAACACATCTCTCTTTCTACCAGCCTGTCGCAATGAGATTATCATTATCGGTATCGGTTGTTAAATGAGACGGATATCAGCAGTACCTGGGAAGAGCTTTTTAAAGATCCTTCTATTATACGATATCTTTATGCTTCCTTGGATTTTCAAGAGCAAACAGAATATAAGTGAAATGGATGCGCCATGTCCTTAAACAGCAAATTGATAAGAAAAATATCATATGGAAAGGATAACGTGAGAATACGAGTGAGAGAATTAATGAAATATGTTAAGCACAGGATATAAAAGTTATAAATACTGTGTGGAAAGCTGAAGTTAAAGAATGAAAATAAATTCGCTGCACACGCCGAGGACAATTCCAAAGAATTTTACTGCCATTCTGCAATAAAAACTAAGAATGAATGCGGAACGTTTCTGAATAGTGATGGTACCCTGTCAGAAGCAGATAAGGCAGTTAAAATAATGAGTGCTCACTTCATCGAGATCGATCGGCCACATGAATTATGTTTTTTAATTATTGTTATTGAGACAAGTGATATCATAGTGCCAGAGTTTGTATTGAACTTCTGAAATTCAGTTTGAATTTCAAAAGTTCAATACAAAAGGAATCATATGATGGCTGAAATCATGCCATCATATGATTCCTTATATATACCTTCAATGAATAGCTGGAGCAATAGATTTAATAGAAAGCCTCTAGGTGTGTTTTAATTTTAGTTGCTATCAACATAAAGTAAGCAGATATGTTCAGTCTGTCCTGGTGAAAAAAAGGTGCTTCAGTGACCGTACCAATTTCGAACGTCTGTGAATCAGCATAGTTGTAGATGCTATATGTATAATTGATCGACTGGTACATAGCTTTGATACATTTTTTCCCTGTTTCTTTAAGCAGGTTATCTTCTTGTGCAATATCTTCAATGGATACCAAAAGGAATTTTATACTATCTACGTTGCCAAATGAGAAATCAATCAGAGTTTGTAGTAGTTTGTGAAATTTAATAGTACTTTCTAGCCAATTGAGTCAATATTGACGAGTCAAACTTCCTGTGATTATTACAAGTCATTTGGGGTACTACAAAGAGAAGACCTTTCTTTATATTGCAGAGAATCACAAGTCGGATATCACCCCCCCGTTACTTGAACGAGGCCGTCCAGATATCAGATATATGGCAGATCAACACAGGCCAGTTCTTGTGACTACAAGAACTGGATTGTATTCACAAAGTAGAGTCGAAGTCTGGCCATTCAAACAGGAGTAATAGTGAGAAAATCAAAATTTTCATTTAACTCGGGTGGATATCTGAAGGCAAACACTGGGTAGTGACGTGTGGGATGAATTTAAGGATGTGGGGATGATCAGATGGGATGGGATTTAGGAATGATGACGTGTGGGATGTCAAATGCGACTTCTCAGAACCTTGTAGATTTTTTCACAGATACTCGTTGTCTCATTTCTAACCTTAATAAAGTTCACTTCTAAGCCTAGTATGCAAACCTAACAAAATCTAAAATACAAGCCAATCATCTCCAATACTACTGATTCCTAATTTACCACTTGCTCATTCTTTGACTATTTTTGTCTCAATGGCGAGTTTCTGTATAGGATCACTCTACTACATCATGATGAAGTATATCTAACCTAGAATCTCCACATTTTGACAAATTTTAGCTAAAATCATTCTATATCATTCTATCAAATTGATACGTGTCTTTACTGCTCTCCTAATGCCAACAAAACTCAAAATTTTTCAATTTCCTTTAGGCAAGTGTTGATTTTCTTAAATCCAGAATTCGAAACAGTGAAATTATATTCCTTTAAGACCTCATTGTTCACAACACCAACTGACTGCCTTTTGCTGACTGCATACATCAAGCAGGAAAAGAGGTCGAGACTTTTGCAGTCACAAACGATCTCTCACGAATTATTCACATGCCCACCAGAATAACAGCAATCCCATCCACGTCTGAAATTCCAAGCATTTCTTTCTTTCTAGGAACTAATCTAAGTATGATGTCAGTGTTTTCTCTCCTCTAGGAAGTTCAGACCACAATCAAATGCAGATCTCCCAGATGGAGTAACCTATTGTTTGGCACTACAAGAAAGTCAAGTATGACGAACCCGCAATTTCTCTGCCTGATTTTCTTGGTCAGGAAATGAGACATCGAAAAACTAATGTGCTGCCATAATCGGTGAAATTATTCACGACTCCATCATAATTTCTATACCCCTATGTTAAGCCTTGTTCTCACAGGCGTGCGAAATCTATACAAAGAAGAGTCAAGTATACCATAATTGAATTGTATCTAAAACTTTCTTTCCAATAAAACCGAAACAGCTTCAATAAATTATCACCAAACTTACAACTTACTTTGAAATAGCAATAAGCAGAAAACTTGAATCCTGCCCAAAAGGCAGTATTGCCTTCTGTTCTCTAGTCAACGAAGTTGCTGCTACTTCTGCTCTGCACTACTCCCGCAACTACTAACCCAAATGGTACGACTGCGTCATCACTCACCGAAAAAACCAAACTTCTGGCTTCCTACTTCTCAAATTCTTGCATTACTGATCATGATAAATATCCTTTAACCATTCCAAAAGTAACCAGGAGGTCTCGTTTGTGCTTTCGCTAGATAGAGATCCGCAATAATCAAACTTAACTGAAAAATGTTTCCTCTTTGCCCTGATGAAATTCCTTTGGTTATTTTAAAGTGCTGTGCTCCATAGTTGACTCTCAACTCTCTACTGCCTATTCACACTTTCTTATTCTATTGATATTTAACCTGCAGTTGTGGAAACTGTGCATATGCAGTCTGTTCCTGAGAATGGTGAGAACTCTTTACCTTTAAACTATGGTCCATTTACTTTTTTACCTTAATTCTTTCTAAAGGAATGAAAAGATAATGAACACAATCAATTCTTTTGGTACCTTGAGGACCCTCAACTGATAAATGACAGCCGTTATTAATTCCTTCACTGTGATCAACCGGGGATCTACTAAGCTATATTTCTCGATTCTAATCTACTTCCAAGAAGAAGTTTGGCCCTTATTTCTACAAGGCTGTTTAACCAGTTTCACACAAAGCTCTATTATGTAAACTCAGATCATTTGGTTTTTCTGCAAGCTCTCTGGTTGCAAACTCACTTATATGCATAATAATGTGTTATTGTATTATGTTTAATATAATTAATGCTGGGGGTTACATAAAGCTCTGTTCTTTCGCTCATGTGCACTTCCTTCTATGTAGTAATGAACTACTGCGGTATGCAGTTTTGTGAGTACAGCGAACTGAGTTACTTTTCTTTTAATGAATTTTACAATGCACCAATTACCACAACCTGCAGACGTTTGACCTCTAGTATCTAAAAGTCTGATAATCAAGGCTGTCATCAACGGGGTTGGCAGCACGACGTCAACGTCAATGCTAAAAAAACTCTGCATTATTTCCTACAAACGAACACTTTTTAAGTCTTAGCTTGACAATACTACCCAAACCTTTTAAATATAAGATTTAACTTATGGGTATAACTATAAGATTAAATCTTTCTCAGTTCCACTCTCTTTCTCTCTTGGTACAAGTATTCTCTGCGGCTAAAAATTAGGCATTCTCTATACTTCAAAGCATTACTCCAACAACTCTTAACCCTATACAATTCATAAAACCAACTGACCATTAAATACTGCTCTTACATAATCTGGGTTGCAGGACAAAAGAGCTCCCTAAAAGTCTCCGATTATATAAAGAGGAGAGAAGTTTGATTGATTATATTATTTCTCTCTCCCACAAATACATTCAATGCATCGTCACACAGACATTCAATTTCTGCAGCATGCAACTTCTACAAATACTTCTGTGGCTGCTGTTCATCACAAATGTCATGAAAAACTCTGGTCCATCCGTCTAAAAGCATACAGAAGCCAATCAGCAGTACTTAATAAGTGAACAGCTAACCCACAGAAAAAATTCATCCTTCATTTCACTCATCCCTTCCACTGTTATTTTATAGAACAGTCTCTCATTATATGTGTTTCCAAAGGAATACAAAGAACAGCTTCGTCAAATGACAAAATGTTCTTTAATTCCCACCAGTGTTACTAGTGTCTTACAGGTTGCCTGACCTGGAGTGGCAAAAAAAAATTATATTCTAATAAACATAAAATGCTGCCTGTGTAGCTCAGTGGTAGTTACATTTGCATCCTCTGCGCCAGGCCGTCGAAGATAGCTTTAACTGCAAGTCCAGTCACCAACTAGAGGAAATTTTTCTTAGCCATTCTTCTACTGGTTTACGAGTTAGTCCATCCCTGACACAATAAAGCAGGATTGTTCTCCAGGAAACTCGTGTTTTTTCCCGAAAACTCAAGAAAAGCGACCGTTGATCTTGCACTATATCAGATAATAATATATCGTTTTGCTGTTAGGGACCACGAAATAGCAGCACTTGTTTGCCAATAGCTTCGTTAGTTTCCTCTTGTAAATAGTAATAGTCTTAAGCCAGCATTCTCTGATTGGCTTCAGTAGAGATTGAATTGCCCACTCATTCTCCAAACGTTACTAGGACTAAAATAGCCTCGCCTACTCCCGAAAATGCAATAAAAGGCATTACCTAATTTTATTTAAAATAAATAAATAATCATATAACGTCTTTTTCCCTTAAAGGGGAGTCAGTGAAGCCATTTTAGGCCTATCTAACGTTTAAAAAATCACCATGGCAGGTCAATCTCGCAATGTAAGATTGTAATGTGGTCGTAGTCTGTTGTAGGGAGGATATCCCTTGAACTCACAATCAATCACAGAAGGGGGGGGGGTTGACACAAGATTATCACTATTTATAAACGGCATCGGATGAATTGATGGCGCAATAGTGTCGCCATCTCGTGGTCTCTAACCCTATCACAATATGTCACTGTCGGAAATGATGTTGGTTCTATAGTCGGAGTTTCTGCACAGTGCAGAAACGTTTCGAAATCGGCGTTATATATATATATATAAAACGCCGATTTCGCTGACTTAACCTAACCTAACCTAAGCTGTTATAATTTCTATTGAGAATGAAAATCTATATATAAAGCCTATAAACATGTTTTTGTTACATTTACCAGACTCCTCTAGGAATTATTCACTTTAACCGGTTAAAGTGATTAATTCTCGTAAATTATTCACTTTAACCAGTTAAATTAGCTACATCTTTGGACCAGCTATATCTTATTGGTTACCAGTAAAGATTGAACTGACCCTTTGTCTCCAAAAATTAGATAGGGCTAAAACTTCCTCGCCTATTCCCTATAAGGAATTAAAATGCAGTAGCTGATTTTTTTTTCAATATCTATTCCTCAAAACCAATAAATAGAATGTCGAATAGAATCCGGTGTCAGAGAGTGTGTAACTCGCAACCCGGTTGAAGAAAGGCTTAGAAGTTAGTTGCCGACTACAATCGAACTTTCGGTTTTCCTCTGGTAGCTTAGCATATATTATGCAGTCGCCACTTCCACTGTACTCCACATGGGTTTGATTAAATTGCTAATTTTATATATATAGTATAATTTATATACTGTACATTTTTATATACACTCTGGTCGTTCTACTTCAATTTTCTGGATTTCAACATTCAGTCTCGGACTTTTGAAATATCCAGTGTGCGTATGGTGAAATTTGTATAGAGCGATGTTTGCGAATTAATGAGTGTATCATCTACTCTATATGCTTTTCCACATTTCGATAGCTTTACGATGGGTTTTCGAAATACGCCTGGTGATATCCATTCCTGACTTCCTTCATAAATTAGCCTCTATAGCTCAGTCGGTTTCGAATCGTTTGAATTGTTTCGAACCTAGAAGTGCGTTTGAATCCCTTCTAGGACGAAAATAACCTTAATCAGGACTTTTCAACTGAAGGTGAGATAGCAGGTCTCATATGAAGGAAGAAAAATTTTCGTCCCTCAGATACACAAACCGGCCCCTGGAACAGTAGCAATTAACAGACGTAATTCATTCGTCTGATAGCCTGAGTTGTTTCCACCATACATGCAAATAAACCAATCTCTTGAACCTTTTCTAGCACTTGTGTAATTCTTCAACCTCTGAAATTGATATTGCAGATCCCGATTAGGTGTATAACTGTTTCTATAATACCTTTTGCATCCCTCTTTCCATTTAGTACACTGATTCCCATTTTTCTCAATATTAGCGTCCAGAATCTTTGACTACCTTCCTAATATTTATCTTCTCTATTTTTATATTATTCTTTAGAATATACACAGCGAGAACATAAAGAAAATAATTTCTTGGATAGTTTGTTCTTGAGAAGATGGGGGACCTCTTGAGTAGGTACATTCACGAAGAGAGAAACTATATCAAAACCTGCCATTAAATCTGATTTGATGACTTTGATGTATTTAATTTTGAAACGAAATCAGCTGAAAATTTTATATGAGAAGAGGAATCACCAGATAGGTTTTTCAGGAAAGAAGCAAGGTATTTAGATAGGCTGTAAGTAGTGGAATTTATGCCCTCAACAATTGGTCTAAATGGTGAGTTCAATTTATGAATATTTGGGAGTCCACATAATCGTGGGATTAGTGGATGAATCGCTCTCAGGGAAAGAAGAATGTTTCTTAGCAACTCTGAGGTGGTTTTCAGTAAATTGTTGGTCCTATTGTGTAATTCTCTTGTAGGGTCACTATTTAATGCAGAGTATGTGTCAGTTTGTAGTAGTTTCAAAATTTTATTATGATAATCAGTTTTGTCTAAGATAACAGTAGTATTCCCTTTGTCTGCATATAGAATTATAATATCATTATTTTTCTTTAAGTTTTTAAAAGCTGATCTTTCAGAATAAGAAATGTTATCAGTTAGGGGAGGGACTTGCATGCTTTATGGTAAAAATATCGTCCATACGTAGAAGGTTTGCTTCTTGGTTTGGAAGTGAGGATGCTGCTTTTCTATCTTAGTTAAGAACAGTTCTTTAGGTATGGAGGTAGCCGCGATAACAAAACATCTGTCTTTCCCTGAGATCGATTCATCCACTAATTCCACGATTATATGGACTCCCGAAGATCCATAAATTGAACTCTCCACTTAGACCAATTGTTGAGGGCATAAATGCCCCTACTTACAGCCTATCTAAATACCTTGCTTCTTTCTTGAAAAGCCTATCTGGTGATTCCTTTTCTCATATAAAAATTCAGATGATTTCGTTTCCAAAATCAAATACATCAAATTCAACAAATCAGATATAATGGCAACTTTTGATATAGTTTCTCTCTTCACGAATGTACCTACTGAAGAGGTCCCCCATCTTATCAAGAGCAAACCGTCCAAGAAATTGTTTTCCTTAATTTCTCACTGTGTAAATTCAGGATACTTCAAATTCGAAAATAAAATTTACAAACAGAACTCAGGATTGGCTATGGGCAGTCCGCTCTCTCTCAGATTCTTCCTGATATATTCCTTAGAGACTTCGAAGAAATGGCAATTGATTCCTCTACACTGAAACCCAAAATCTGGTACCGTTATATAGATGATGTATTCCTTATTTGGGAACACGGTTTAAATAACCTTAATATTTTTCTAGACCATCTCAACAAGTTTCATGAGAATATCAATTTCACCTACGAACTGGAATCCAACAACTATCTTTCCTTTTTGCACTTAAAACTTACAAGATGCACTGATAACATCAAAATATCTTTTTTTAGAAAACCAGCACACACAGACAGTTACCTTCATGCTTTTTCCCATCACTACCCTCCGGAAATTTGGAATTATTTCAACCCTGGCACATCGCGCCAGATCTTTACTAACACATGAAACCGAGATTGAAAATGAGCTTAATCTACTAAAAAGGACTTTTGTCAACAGCGGTTTTTCTCTCTTATGAAAATTGATAAATTTATCTCTCACCGTTGTTCTCCTACTATTGAAGACCCTTCTTCCCCAAGAGCATTCATATCTTTACCATACATCAGCTCCCTCTCCCCAAAACCGGCGAAAATTCTTTGGAAATTCAATAATAGAAATTGTTTCACTACTATTTTTCTAAAACTTCGATCAATACTAAGTAAACTAAAATAAAATATCTCCCTCTCCAGTATTCAGGTTCTACAAGATCTTGTGTGAATGTGGAAAACCATATCACGGTCAGCTGGCTAAATCTATCCTTTCACATATTAAGGAACATAGAAGAGACATAACCTACAATAGAGCCAGGACCTGCGCTTTCTCTAGCCATGTTCTCTTCTCTATTAACTCGGATGAAGGCCTTCAACACCCCGTAGACTGGCCACAAACTTCTAATACTCATAGGTGTTATGATGAGCTCGAAAGGAAGATAGTCGAATCTAAAGAAATATCCCTTCATTCATCCCATATGAACAACAGCCTTAGCTGCAATATTTCTGACGCACACATTGCCACTGTCCAATACTGTCCCTTTTGTGACAACTCTCCCATGTAGTCAACTTTATAATTGGAATTCCAGCACGCCTTCCTGTTTTAAACTGTACTTCGGTCTTTTATATCAGTTTTGTTGATGTAAATTTATTATGTCTCTGTTATTTTACATAAATCTTTGTCTTTGATACCTGAAGAAGTTGAATTTTGCTCAACGAAACGAGTAGTATCTCAGCATTACACTTTAGTCTTTTTATTCTCGGTATTATATTCATTCAAACGAATATATATATATATATATATATATATATACACACACACACTGATCGAAAAGAATTCAACGGACACTATGCTGTGTGGAAAAAAATCCACGGCATTCACTGCAGCAGTTCTATGGGGGTATACTTTTCACTTGCGTACTATAGCAATCAATAGGCCTCCCGGAAGCACAGTTTTTTTTTTTTTTTTTTGTCCCACAAACTGAAGAAATTGACCCCAAAACCCATACCATTTCTGACATTAAAATGTTGTGTTAAGGTTTGGGACCGTGAGATGGCGAAACTTGTTAACCATTTCTTCACTTCTCGCTGTTTAAATTAGCTACAACTTTGGACCAGCTATATCTTATTGGCTACCAGTAAAGATTAAACTGACCCTTTGTCTCCAAAAATTAGATAGGGCTAAAATTTCCTCGCCTACTCCCTATAAGGAACTAAAAGGCAGTAGCTGATTTTTTTCGATATCTATTCCTCAAACCCAATAAATAGAATGTCGAATAGAATCCGGTGTCAGAGAGTGTGTAACTCGCATCCTGATTGAAGAAAGGTTTAGAAGTTAGTTGCCGACTACAATTGAACTTTCGGTTTTCCTCTGGTAGCTTGGCATATAATATGCAGTCGCCACTTCCACTGTACTCCATATGGGTTTGATTAAATTGCTATATATTTTATATATATAGTATAATTTATATACTGTACATTTTTATATACACTCTGGTCGTTCTACTTCAATTTTCTGGATTTCAACCTTCAGTCTCGGACTTTTGAAATATCCAGTATGCCTATGGTGAAATTTGTATAGAGCGATGTTTACGAATTAATGAGTGTATCATCTACTCTAAATGCTTTTCCACATTTCGACAACTTTACGATGGGTTTTTGAAATACGCCTGGTAATATCCATTCCTGACTTCCTTCATAAATTAGCCTCTAAAGCTCAGTCGGTTTCGACGATGCCCTCTATTTGGAAAGAAGTGCGTTTGAATCCCTTCTAGGGCGAAAATAACCTTAATCAGGACTTTTCAACTGAAGGTGAGATAGCAGGTCTCATATGAAGGAAGAAAAATTTTCGTCCCTCAGATACACAAACCGGCCCCTGGAACAGTAGCAATTAACAGACGTAACTCATTCGCCTGATAGCCTGAGTTGTTTCCACCATACATGCAAAGAAACCAATCTCTTCAATCTTTTCTAGCACGTGTGTAATTCTTCAACCTCTGAAATTGATATTGCAGATCCCGATTAGGTGTATAACTGTTTCTATAATACCTTTTGCATCCCTCTTTGCTTTTAGTGCATTGATTCCCATTTTTTCTCAATATTAGTTTCCAGAATCTTTGACTACCTTCCTAATATTTATCTTCTCTATTTTTATATTATTCTTTAGAAAACATTGTTTAGCTAGTTTTATGCAAAGCCCAGCTGCTCTTGCATTATAATTATAATTATAATAATTTTTGTTATTTATAGCGATACTCCATGGAGTCAATAGATTCATTTATGATGTCCCACCCTATACTAGTAATACATCTCCTTGAAAGTATTCAAGGAGATGTATTGGATGATCACAACCATCTCTTGCAATCCATTCCATTCATTAACCACTCTACAATAGAGAACTTAGTCTGCCACTCTTGCTAACGACACTCTTAGATAACTTCCAAGTTATCTAAGAGTGTTTTACCATTAATCACCCATGTATTTAAAATTTTCTTTGTGACCATCTTATAGAATCATTTTAGTAATTTATAAGTTTCTAACACATCTTCTCTCCTCTGCCTGACAGCTAAATTCTGCAATCCACACACTTTCAATCTATCCTAATAGGAAATATTTCAGATACCCGTCAATAGCTTATTCACTCGTCTATCAATCCTCTCTGCCCTCCTGGTCCCCTAGAAATGCAAGTGATGAAATCTGTACAGTAGTCAAAATGTGGCGGAATCATTGTATTATAAAAGAGGAATAATATTCTTCCTATCTTTAACTTGACAACGTGTTTTTAAACATCAGAGTAATCCTCTGAGCTATTTTTCCAATTTTTGCAATATGTCCTAAGAAATTCAAATCTGTATCCCCTTGATCCCTAGTCTAACCAGCGTCCTGTAAACAAGTCCCATTAATATGATAAGAAGTATATAACCCTTTTACTCATAGTACATTACCATACATTTTACAACATTAAATTGACAACCATTGTCCTTTGCTAGCACTGCTAATTTGTTTATTTCATCCTGCAAGAAAGCAATATCACCGTTATCAATTATTGTTCTCCTCAGTTTTGCAAACTCATTACCAAATAACTAAATGCCCACCCCTTAAATCTTCCGCTATATCTTAAATGTACAAATTAATGATTAGTGATCCTTGTACAGACCCTGGTAGACTCTAGTAGTCACCCTAATTTAGCCTTATGAGTACCAAGCGAATGATCATTATGGGTGACCTTAATTTTCCAAACATTGATTGGGTAGAAGAGAAATATAATGACCAGAAAGAACAGGAATTTATTGAATTGTTGCGGGATAACTTCCTCAAGCAGCATGTGAAAGAAGGCATTCGAGGTCAAAGAGTGTTGGATTTGCTCATAGCGTCAGGAGGGATCTCTGTCAAGAATATGGCTATTTTACAACCAATTGGTGACAATGATCATGCTGTTCATTAATTGGAAGTATCTACTCGTATTGAAACTCCGATTAAATCAGGCTATATGATGAATTACAAAGCTGGAAATTATGATCACCTTAGAAGAATATTATCTTTGGTCCCATGGTATCAGTTACTGAATGAAAAAAATGTCAGTAATGCATGGGAATCTTTGAAAAAGTGCTTGAATGAGGCGGCATCTGAATGTATTCCTAGTGTTCGAAGAGTAAATAGGATGGATGTGAAATGGATGTGCAGCCTTATTAAGCTAGAAATCCACAAGAAGAAGATAATGTGGAAAGAGTATCGTGAGAATAAGAGTGAGAGGAGTTATGAAATATATGAAACTCAGGCCAGAAATGTAACGAGTATTGTGAGCAAAGCTAAAACGGAGTATAAAAAGAAATTGGCTACGCAAGCTAAAAGCAATTCCAAAAGAAGTTTATCGTTATGCCGCAAACAAAAGAAAGAATGAGTACGGAAGAATAACTTTATTGAATGCAGATGGTACACGAGTGTCGGAAGCTAAGGAGATTGTTCAGTTAATGAGTGCTCACTTTCCTAAGATATATCAACCAGGTGTATGAAGTATGGTGCAGAGTGCTACTGCTACGTTGAATGAAGAGTTAGAGGTTCGTGAAAATGAGGTTGAAGAGCTTTTGTATAACCTGGATAAGAATTTGTCAATAGGGACAGATGGAATATCTGCCCGTTTGTTAAAGGAATGTTCAGCTGAATTGTTAGGCCTTTCACACTTTTGTCTAACTTGAGTCTCATCTCAGGAATGATCCCACAGGAATGGAAGGAACGTAATATAGTTCCATTGCACAAGCGTGGTGCATAACCTGTGTCAAACTACTGACCTATTAGTATTTCTGGTGTGGTAGTGAAGATTTTAGAGAAGTTAGTAAGAACTCGCATATAGAAATGGGTAGACAATCATTCTATACTCTGCAGAGAATAGCATGAGTTTGCTAAAGGAAGGTCATGTTTTAGCAATTTGCTGCTCATATTTTATAACAATGTTACGGCTGAGTTGAATAAAGGAAATGGATACACTATGATAATGTTGGATTTTTCTAAGGCATTTGATAGGATACCACATGATAGGCTGTTGCGTAAACTGGAGAATATGGGATTGGAACATAATCTATTGACTTGGATCAGGGGATGGTTAACAGACAGATATCAAAAAGTGGTATACAATGGATGTGAGTGAATCTGCAATATTTAAAGTAACCAGTGGTGTACCTCAGGGTTCTGTCATTGGGCCATTATTGTTCAATCTATACATTAATGACTTCAAGCAGGGTCTATCATCTGATTTGCAATTGTTTGCTGATGATGTGAAGATAGGCAGGGCAATCAGGGATGCTACTGATATTCAGCAATTTCAAAATGATTTGAATAGACTGGAAATCTGGGCTAACGAATTATTAGTGTTGTTCAGAGTTTGCCTGTGAGTCTCCAAAGTTTGATTCTAGTTTTCAGCCTCTTTCTTTTCCCGCTGTTAATATTTGTATATTTAAGTCTACACTTTCCTTATGAAAATTAGTTAATTTTCTTGGGTATGTTTTGCGTACAACGTTTCGTGTATAAATTCAAAGAATTCAAAATAGACATCAGGTTCCGCTAACCTCACTATCTCCTTTCTGATATATATTGATGGAATAACTAAAAACTGTATACGAATTGAATTTTCTGAAGTATAATAAGTGCATTTCATTTGTTGATTGTATAGCATGCTGCTTTCATTATAAATGCTAAAGTTGGGCTGAATCTTTAGCAGTGAATGTAATATGTTTTTTTCTAATCACAGAGAAATAATCTCGTCTGTCACGCATTTATTTGTGATCTCCCGAAGTTTATTCTGTGTATGGTAATTTTGGGTTTTTCAAATCGTAGTTGATCCTGTGTAAGTGCCTAATATTTTTAAGTTTATAAAGTGTATGTTTGTGTGGCGTAATATTATCAAATGATTTGGAATTAGATTTTGATCAGTAATGGTATATTATTTGTGTCAGAAGTGGCTGTATGTATGATATTACATTGGTATATTATGCATGGTTAAGTCAATCATATAAGAGGCCAACCATAATTTTACTTAATTAGTCACTGATGACTGACAATTTCTCCGTGTTATTGTCTTGAACTTCTAGCAATCAATCGTTTATTTCTTAATAACCAGGGACGACCTCCACGTCCCCCCCCCCTTCCTCCCCGTATTGGACAAGGAAAAAAAAAGAAAACTTTTCGTAAGTCTTTCCCGGACATATGATCTTTTGCACGTTGTAAATAGTAATAGCTTTTTAGTCTATAATCTTATAAATAGTACCGAGTGAAATTTGAAATCCAGACTGGCATATTGGCCCATGTATTAGCAGAATGTACAAGGGAATTATCAGCCCCTCTGTCCAAGCTGTTTAATTTAAGCTTCAGTACTGGAAGGGGCAATTGGAATGGAAAGAGGGCAAAATAATCTCATTGCATAACTGAGGTTCCAAGTCAAGTAGCAAACAATAGGCCAGTTGTCATCTTGGGAATGATGGTTAATGTATTGGAGAAATTGGCAAAAGACAGAATTCAGGACTGGGCAGATAGCAAATGTGATACTCTATAAGAGAAAACATGGTTTTGCAAAGGTTCTTAGTAATTTGCTTACTTATAAAGTGACATGGAGTTGGATAAGAGAAATGGCTATTCAGTGATATTGCTAACTTTGCAATAGCATTTGACAAGATTCCACATAGACCTCTTGCATAAATCAGAGCAAATGGGGATGCATATGAATCTGGTGATTTAGATTAGAAAGAGTGGTTTATGGAGGAGTTTGCCATGAGAATGCAAGTGACTGGTTGTGTACCACAGGGTTCAGTATTTGGTCCCTGTTGTTTAATTTGTATACCAGTGATATAGGAAATGATCTGACAGTAAATAGTCAGTTGTTTGCTGACAATGCTAAACTGGGAAGAGCAATGGTAAATGAAGGTGATGCAGAAATCTTACAGGAAGACTAGCAGTATGGGCAAAGGTAAATGGCTATTAGTTTATTGTGACCAAGTGTAAGATTGGGAAGAGATCAGAAGCTGTGCACACTATTATATTGATGGTACTGAACTGCAGTGTGGGTGTGATTCTGGACAGGGAGTCAAAGTTTTGAGGGTATATTGTGAAGGTAACCAAAACAGCACATCAGATGTGATTGTTGAAGAACAAACTAAGAAAGCAGGAATAGATTGTTCTCCCATATAAGGCCACATCTTGACTACTTCACACAGATCTAGACACCTGTATTCTGTGGGGATCAAGTAGTAGAGAGGATCCAGAGATGAGTGACAAAGGTCGTGGTAGTTTTATGGAATGCTCCCTGTGAGAATAGTCTAGGTTTCAAAAATTAGCTCATATGCAATAAAAAGAGAAGACATGATAGAAGCATTTGTTATTAAAGGGATTTTATAGGATTGACCCTGAAGACTTTCTTTAGTACATGGCGAGAAGCAAGAGAACATGGAGTCACCAGTGGAAGTTGTATAAAAGTGTGGTTAGCAAGGGTGTTAGGATTACAATTTTTGCTTGAATTGGTTGTGAGTGCTTCATCAGTGATTGAGTTTAAGGAGTGGTATAATAGGTAACATGAATAATGGATTTTCCATGATGTGTCTTCTGACTCCATGGAGATACCTGGTATAATAATAATACAACAATACTGCATATTATTGTGGTTTCAAACACAGGTTTCATTACGATGACTTCTAATTAGTGTAAAATGCATTATCCAAAATTTGTATTGTGAATTTTGCAAAAATAGTAAAAAATAGTTCTCTTTTTCTGTATGCAAAGAAAAAGAGAAAATATGTACAAACTGTTTTTGTATTTTTTTTTTTTAAGCAGTAAAAACATGCATATGTCTACCTACTGAAATTCATTCATAAACAAGAAATCTTAAATTATCAAGGTTTAAAAACTTTTTTAATAGCAGCAGCTAATCTGTTTGAAATACATCTTAGTATAGAACTAAACCAGGAGGTTATTAGTTCATTTAATGATGATGATAAAATGTTTCATTACATCAAGTTTTGTTTTGCACCAATCCAGTAGTTGTCTGCTTGGAATATGCTGCACTGAAACCTTTTACATTAATGCTTCACTCAGTGTAGCTTTAGTTAATACTTAATCTTTTTGACACACATTAACCACTGTTTCGAGGTACTGTGCAATCACAGATGCGAGACCTATCAACACTTCTGCATATGTCAGAAGGCAAATCGATTCCAATATTAGGGTAATCAATGCGTTTCGTGGGATGATGGTTTATTTTTATATTTTTTAATTATAAGTTCAGAAAATTTGCTTTTCTTTTATGAAAATTCTAGTTTTTAAATTGGTAACTATTTGGCTTGTACAACAGTCGGAAAATTTTATGTATAAAGCACATGATTTCACGTGTCAGTAACGAATACGTACATCTTATTCCTTTCTCCCCTTCAACATGAATTGACTCTTCTTGGCACATTGCCAGCCAATCTGGATCTGTAGTTGGACAGTATTGCCATACATTTTAAAGGCAGGTTACCTGCAGAGATTGTATATTGCATACATTATAATATGAAATATATAGGGTACTGAATGAAATATATGAAAAATATCTTGCACCCTCAAACTTAGTTCTTTCAAACTAACAACAGTTTTGTTAAGCTGAGAACTTTATTTTCCATTTCATCACTAAAAAAAAGGTCACTGCTATGCTGGTGATTAAGATGCATTTAATCTTATTTGCACTTATTTGTTAAATCTTTAATCTTCTAGGAATTCTTATACTTCAGGAAAACTAGCATATTTGGTTGATAAAGGTTAATATTTATTTGGTAGTGTTACTGTATATAATAATGCTTGATGTTTAAATAATACTTAGTATTAAATTTTCAGTTGGCACAAAACAGGAACCATAACTGAAAAATGCAGATCTGTATTATACTATTCCAGTTGTGACAACTCTTGTTTTTTGATGCATAAAATTGCTAATGTATTCTAGAGAAACATCAATCAGAATAACAGAAATAGGGATTTCTATAAACAAAAGATGAAAATTTTACAACTTTGCCCCAACTTCAGATTACTTAGATGAAGTTGAATTTTGTAGCAAACTAGGATAATATTTAAATTACAGTAAAGAATTTTATATAATTATGGGTTGAGTGAATGCAGAAAAAGGTGACACATTGGAGAAAGGACAAAAGAGGAAAGATTGCCAGAATTTACTGAAGAGAACAGATTTTATTATACTTGTTTTAATAAAAACATAGAATCAATATGAAAAAGTCCTAGTGGCCAAACCTTTAGTGAAATATACCATTTTAAATGATGGTAACAGTCAAATGATTTTAATACAAAAAGTGTTCACAGAATGGTGATCTGAAATTATAATTAATAAAAAAATGGGAAGGAAATAAACTAAGCAAAGTTCAATGTACTAAACTTGGAAAATTTAAAAGCAATGAGGAGGTTCTGTCTTGCTGGAAATGTAAGCGTTGTGTTCATTGTCATCTAATTGTGGTATTAGGTACTCTTGTAGTATGCACAGATAAACACCACCAGTAATGGTAGACTTGTGAAAAAAGAAGGGTCCATATACTTTCTTCTTTTGTAACAAACTAGGATAATATTTAAATTACAGTAAAGAATTTTATATAATTATGGGTGAGTTAAAAAGGTAAAAACACTGGAGAAAGAACAAAACTGAAAGATTGCGAGAATTTACTGAAGAGAACAGATTTTATTATACAGGTAACCCTCGATTAATGCGGTTAATTTATCCCTCTATGCTACCGCGTATATCAAAATTGTTAATCAAATCTAATAATCCATGGTAAAAATTACAATTTGTTCATGATTGATTACTGTATTAATAATTTGTTTTATATGGTACTCTTTTAGGAAAGATAAAAAATGAACAAAGTGAATGTTTAATAAATACTTGTACCTACATTGTTTACTGCAATTTTTTTATCGAGTCGTTTGAACAGTTTTAGTTTTTTTCTTATTGGCATAAATTCTACGATAACAAGCAAAATGACTCTCCAGACCTCGGCAAACAAGCAATGAAACATGAAGAAAAAACACTGCAAATATAATACATGATGGTACAAATTAAGTTAATATTGAATCCAACATTATTTCATAGCCGAATATATAGAAACTACAAGAGTTTCATGCCGAATATATAGAAACTAAAAGTTTCGGCAGATGCATAAGCAACCTTATGGGCTACTCATGATCTCCATGCTATTCACTGAATTGTGTAAGAATATTTATATTAAACATTTTGCATGTATCTGTCAGATCAGCTGCCAGCCCTGCAGGGTTAAAGGTTCATTGATCAAAACTCTTGCTGCATATATCAAGGGATTGCCACAATTAATTTTGCCACGTTAAGCAAGGGATGCCTGTACTTGTTTTAATATTCTGGTTATGTTTACTTGCCGACTTACTTAAAAAGTGCACTCGCCACTGAAAACAATTTGTGTCCAAAAAGCCTTCATTTTGTTCTATCCTGCTGATCGTTTCCGTACAGAAATCCTGGTATATAGCTTCTTATTGTCTTTCTTCAAATGTTGTATGAGGATAAATTTGTAGGGCCTTAAATGTGTAAATGATGTTGCATGTGGAATTTGATTAGACGCCCATCTGGTTGACTTTCCAGGGCTTCTCTGGAAATTTTCCCAAACTTCTTCTGCAACAACATCGGAAGCATGTGGCCTTCTCATTGACCTTAGATAATACACAGAACAGCCTGTTTTCACAAATTTCTTGCGCCATTTGTAGATTGTGCCTACTAGGATGGTCTTTGCCTTATTGAGTGTAGAAATTCCTCGGTACTTGTGCTTCAGACTTTGTTTCCTCCAACCAAAACACATAATATGCTCACTCTGCACCATCGAAAGTAGCCATTTTCAAATGGTGTGACGTACCATTCCATCCAGTGTTGTCATTTGGTAATAAAGTTACATGACCAAAAATCAATGTTTCACTACATTATGACACTCACTCAGCTTTTGTACATCTTCCGAGTTATTCTGTGTTCTCCTTTTTTTTATTCATTTTTTTTACCTGGTCTCGGAAATCCTCTCCTAGAAACCAAACATGGAACTTTTCAAGCCATTCTGTGCCTCCAAAGCTCCACTTCTTCATATACCTCCTGCTCTCATTATCAGTCTCTCCTCCAGCATAACCCTTTGCACTCAGGTCTCTAATTCAGTTCTTTGAATATCTCCACTCTCAGTTTATTTTGGCATACTTGTATAAGGGTCATGTTTATTTTTTTTTTAATAATCTAACGGTGTGGCTATATTGACTACAAAATAGTATACCACTTTGCTGGAGAAACATTTGTCATGAACACAAGATGACATCTTGCTGTATAGGCTGTCATGCCAGAAACATTTATGCTGGGGGAGGGGGAATATATATATATATATATATGAATAAATAAACAGTCATCCCTCAACTTACATTGGGATTCCGTTCCATACGGCAGGATGTAAGTCGATACATTAAATCAACAGAGATATAGCGGTTAGGGACTTAATAGTAATAAGTATACTATCATTTTAATTTTTAAACCTTATTATAAAACTACTGTGTTACTGCCAGTAACACAGGAGAATAATCACCCAAATCTTCCTCCACAATCACATCTTTATTACTTTCCCTATGTGCAGCTCTTCTGGTGTAACCTTTTGCTTTTTTTGATGAAAATGTCCAATGTGCTTTGCTTATTCCTCTTCTTTTCATTATAAATTTGTTTAAAGCAAGCAAATGCATCATATACTTTCCTTTCTACTAAAAAGTAGCATTCAACATTGGGGTTCATGTCTTCAACCATTTTGAGCACATTACTCCAAGCCCCTTCACTGTGAATTGTTTAACTACCTCTCCTTGTTTCTCTTTTTCCTCTTTCTTTTCTCATTCTTCCTCTTCTGCAACACGTTTGACCAATTCTTCAGGTGCACTTTATGAGTTGAACTATGTCGTCATCATTCACTTCGAGATTCAGATTGTTTGCTAGGCCCACTATTTTTTCACTCAATTTACAAAGTTCTTCATTTTTTTCAAAACTTCCAAAATTATGCACAAACCTTTTTCCATATGCCACTTATACATTGAGAGATCATTTCGTCCCAAACTACAGCAATATTTTTAATAGCATGATAATATTGAATGCTTTCCAGAATTACATGAGAGTCCGATCATTTCCTTCAGTAGCAGAAATGGCTTGTGAAAAAGTTCTCTGTAGATAATAAGCCTTAAACACTGAAAGAACTCCCTGATCCATCAGTTGGATTAAAGAAGTAGTGTTTGGAAGGAGAAACATGACCTTGAACTTGATGATCACCGATATGAAGGATGATCTGGAGCATTATCTAGAATTAATAACATGTTATTATTATTATTATTATTCGTGACACCTCCAAGGAGTCCGAAGACTCATCACGGGAGGACACCTACAACTGTCTCAACCACTACACCGAACCTCTGCTACGAATCATCTCCATCAACGCCATTTACATTTTAAATTCTACATTTTCTTTCACAGAACAGTTTTCCATTTCACTCTCATTACAGTTGATTAAGGCATCTGCAAACAATTTTTGAGTCATCCACGGCTTCTTATTGCTCTGATAATGAACTGGAAGAGTATGCTTCCTAATGTTTTTAAAAGCTTGTTGATTCTCACTCTGCTATATCACAAATGGTTTCAGTTTATATCTAGCCACATTACCCTCTAACAAAATCGTAACACAGTCTTTTAAGAGCTTTGAAACCAGGCATAGATTTTAGCTTTTTGTGGATGAATTGTCTGCTCAGTGAGCATTTTTTTCTGAAACAAGGAGAGACAGTCTCATCCATATTAAATATTTGCTGTGGTAAATAATTTTCCTCTGTTATAATTTTATCCAATTTCTCCACAAACTCCTTTGCAGCATTCTCATCAGAACTTGCAGATTCACCATACATTTTCACATTATGCAGTGCAAAATGCTGCTCAAATCTCATGAACCAACCGGAAGAAGTTGGGTCCTGCTTTCTCCTTCAACATGTTGCAGAGACTTACTGCCTTAGCAGTTATGGTCGTATTGCTAAGAGGTATGCGCTTTTGGTTCGGGTCCTCTATGCATGATGCAAGTAGCGTTTCCAATCACTGATAGGACCTGGTTGTTGCCTCGTCACTGTCGTTGAACTTGCAACTTCGTTTCAAGATCAATTGTTCACCTCTTTTTCTGTGATTCTTCACTAGGTTTCTTAATTGGGCATGTAGGGGCCATGTTGCACAAAATATCACAAAACATTTAATGATAAATACACAAATAACCTATTTTTTAACACAAAATCAACAGAGGACCTGTTGTAGCCGACCGCTGATCGAGGTTGTCCTGAATGCGTTGTTGCCACTGCATTGTTGCTAATAAAAACCTTTTTACTTGACGCCTGCTTATGTCTTTCGAAAGTATAGTCGAAAATGTTACTTATTCCATTATGGGATCATGGACGTGAGTTGAGGGTTGACTAGAATTGAAACATTTTCATTCATGGGGAAAAAAAGTAAGCATCAAAAATTAAAGGGTTTAATTGAACGATACCAAAATCTTTAGTTTTTGCTAGTTTTTTTGCAGTTAGTATACCAAGGACATACCTCAGATATATGCAAAAACTGATGACAGAGTTGTAATGGTGTGATCAGTAGATATGCTTCCTGAAAGTGGCATAACTGTTAAACTATAATCATCTTGTTTGGAAAGATGATCTTATTGGTTATCTAAAGCTTGAATATTTCTGCACATGATACTATGATTGAAACATTACTTGTAATTTCATCTCATCTTTAACTTTGTGGTAATTTAAATTTAAAAAAAAAGAAATTGGCATTAGAACATTATTTGAATCTACTATAGAAAGATCCAAAACTTGAGAACCAAGGTAACCTCTTCAAAGAAGCCATTATAGAAGCCAGTATGCTGGCCTGGTTGGCTGAGTGGTCAGCGTATCCACTCTCCAGCCAAAAGACTGGGTTCAAATCCTGCCGTGGGCATGGATGTTTGTGATTGTCTGTGAAAATACTAGTGGTGATGGGCGGTAGATGGCATTGGTGTAGATGATGGTAGTTGGTGGATTGAGTAGTGGAGACAGTTCTAGAGTAGGTGCCCTCCCTCGATGAGTGTTTGGACTCCCTGGAGTTTTTACGTAATAATAAGAATATTGCAAATTGGTTTATGCCATTGTTAGTGTTGACATAATTATATGTGTACTATTATTATTATTATTACAGGTATCTCCATGGAGTCAGTAGATTCATTGTGGGAGATCCAAACTATCAAAACAATATCTATCATACCTCTTCTTGAATTCATTTACAGATGAACTCACAACTGAGTCAGGCAATGCATTCCACCCATTCACCAGTCTCTAAGCAAAAAATCTAGATCTAACACCCTTGTTAACCACACTTTTCCTTAATGTTCAGGGATGACCTCTTTTTCTTCCATCACTATCACACAGCTGAAATATTTCCCCTGCATCAATCTCATAAATTACAATCTTATACTCTTTCATCATCATGTTTATGAAGGATTTTAGGGCTAGGGTGTCCTGTTCTCCCTTAGAAGTCATCATTGAATCTCTTAAGAGGACGTCCTGCTTTTCTTTTTCCTAATGGTTTGTAATTTAAGGCTTGTTTTGGTAATCTTTTTGTTTTCATTCTTTCAACATGTTCCATCCATTTATGTTTATTTTTTTTAATTTTTTCTCTTACGGATTCCTGGTTTAATTCTTTCATAATTTCTTTTGTGATCAAATAGAGTATACTTAGCAGTTTTTCTCAAACTTCATTTCAGCTGTTATTAATCTTTATCTTTTTGTTTTATTGTCCAGATTTCACTTCCATACAATAGGACTGGTAGGGCTAATATTGTGTACTTTTAGTCTGGTTTGTGTTTGTACTAGGTTTGGTTTAAACATAGAGTTAATTATACCTGTTATTTTTAAATATTTTGCATTTTTTAGGTTTATATTTTTTCATTTTCATATGTAATCATACATCCTAGGTAGTTAAATGAATTCACCTGTTCAAAAACTTATTTATTACTATTTTAGTTCTTACTGGATCTTGTCCTTTAAAAGCCATTTTTTTTATTTTTCTGTTGATATTATCATTCCATAATATTTGGCTCTTTCATTTAGATTTAAAATAACTTATAGAAAGCTATCTTCAGAATTTGTAATTATTATTTGGTCATTGGCAAAAAGGAGAGTGTTTAAGTTCACAGTAGGAGAAAGTTGAATACCTTGATGGTACTAAACTTTCTCTTTATTATTATTTTATTATTTCATTTAGAAAAAAGAGTTGCTGAAAGGGGACATCTCTGTCCAGACCCCTTGGTTTATCTCTCTCGTATATGGTAGCTCATGATTATGATAGCTTTTTAGAATATTATTTGGTATTTGTCTTTCTTTTAATATGTTAAATAAAATGCTTCTTTTAACTCTGTCAAATGCTTTTTCAAAGTCGATAAATGTAATATGTGTTTCTAAATTGTATTATTAGTTTTAGGCAAAAAGCTGGATCTGAATGTAATCGTCCTTTTCTAAATCCATTCTGTACTTCTAAAATAAAATTCAGAATATTTTATTAGTTTGTTATTTAAAATTCTGCTATATATTTTGTAACAGGAATTTAGTATACTTATACCTCTAATTTTTAGGGTCATCTCTACTACTTTTTTAAAGATAGGGATCACAATTGCTTTTTTCCTATTCTATTTTCCATTTCACTTTTCAATAATGATAATATAAAAATCTAGTCAAGTGTCAAGAACAGCCTATTTAGAAACAGAATGAGTATATGCATTTTGATTTAATCACTTAAATAATTGAATATAATCACGTTGCTTCTAACATGAAGTAGAGATGACATTTGGAATGCTCAAACCTGCCAAAAATAAATACATTAACGATTCATTTGTGATTTATATGTTCTGAAATGAACATCACACTACTGTATCAAATCTTGGTAGGCTGACTTATCATACTTGGTCAACTATGTATACTGCTTTTTTGAGATACTGTAACAGGCACATGGAGAATGGGATATTTTTTTTTTATGTTTCAGTGTAAAAATAAACTAATTATTTAATTTCTTCCAAATTGTTATAAATGTTTTATTTTTTCCTACTTTAGTGGCAACATGGGAAAAATAATGAAAATTGGAAAAGTTGTTTTGGTGCTCAATGGCAAATATGCTGGCAGGAAGGCTGTTATTGTTAAGGTAAATATTTTTATATTTCATTTCATGAATTTGAAATATGTTATGACGTCAACTTTATATATCAAGGTATTTTCAGTCTTTAAACATAAGCAATGGAGAAAAAAAAGTAACATGCATATGTGCTATTTCACAAATTTGAATGTCTTAATTTTTCATGTTAAAGTTCTTCATTTGATATTTGATAAATTTTGTGTAGTTATAATTATGATAATTCCTATAGTATAATGAGCTATCAGTAAATTCATAATCAAATTCCTGCAATGTACCCTCAAGGGGTGTACAGGTACTACATGAAAAAAAAATTTACATCATTACTAACTTCCTGTCTACAATTTTCCTCAAAATCAGTCTGTTAATTGTCAAGACTCCAACATTATCAGATCTTATATTTCTATCATCTAAGGCACTTTGTACTGTATCAATCCACCTATATCTGGGTCTTCCTCTGGGTCGTTTTCCTGCCAACCTGGTAGAGAACTGTATTGCTAATCTTTCTTCACCCATTCTGTTTAAGTGACCATACCATCTGAGATTAGCTCTGCTAACGCATTCCTGGATGCTGACAATGTCAAGTTCTTTCCTAATATCCTCGTTTTTAATATGATATTGCCATTGATGCCATCTGTTCATGCCTCTATCTCAGGACTCTCATATCTGCGGTCTCTAGTCTTTGGTCAAGTGTTTTACTTCCGACTCAGATCCATAAGTTAAAACTGGTTTGAACACTGTCTTGAATACAGCTAATTTAGTGTTCCGACTAATTTCTCTCTTATTCCATATGAATTTATTCAATTGATTTCCCATCATACCAGCTTTGCTGATTCTGTTATCTATTTCTATATTAAATTTACCATCATCACTAAAAATCGTGCCTAAGTAGCTGAAATGTTTTACATGTTCCACAGGTTTTCCATTCACAACACAGTTGACATTTTCAATGAATCTGCCTATTTTCATTGTCTTTGTCTTTTTATTGCTGACCTTCATACCATATCTATTACAACAGTTATTCAATTTAGTCAGAGAATCCTGCAGACTTGTAGCAGATTTATTTAGAAGTATAACATCATCCGCATAAAGCAAAGAGCTGACATTAACATCTCCAATTTTGATATCATGTTTAATACCACTTTCCTTCATAATGTGATCCATATAGATAATGAATAACAGAGGGGATAATGTACATCCTTGTCTCACACCAGATTTAACATTAAACCATCTTCCTGTATTTCCTTCAATTCTAACTGCTGACTTACAACTCAAATAAAAACTAAGTATTGCTTGATATAATGCCCCATTGACACCATATAACTGTAGCATATTGAATAGCTTCTCTCTTGGCACCTTGTCATATGCCTTTTCCAAATCGCCAAAACTTAAATACAGATCTTTGTTATATTCCCATGCTTTCTCGACTATTTGTCGTAAAGTGAAGATCTGATCCTGACAGCCTCTATTTGGCCTGAATCCAGCTTGTTCTTCACCAAGCTTTTCTTCCACAATTCTTCTCAACCGTATCGCAAGTATACTTGCATAGATCTTGCCAGGAACATTCAGTAGGGAAATACCTCTGTAATTCTCACATTCAGTTTTATTTTCCTTTTTATATATGGGTACTATGAGAGCTCTACTCCAATCATCGGGAATTCGTCCCTCTGTTTAGGCTTTCTGAACTATGCAGTGCAGCGACTGTAAGACTTATACCATCATACTTCAGCATTTCTGGTCGAACATCATCTACTCCTGCTGCCTTTCCACATTTCAAGCCTTTGATGGCTTTTTCTACTTCAAGTATGGATATGTATTCCTGACTGCATGCCTGGTCAGTGGTTTAGAATCCACTTTAGAATCTCCATACCACTGTACTGTCATCACTGCTTGTTTCATTTAGCAGTTTTTCAAAGTAATTCTCCATACTTGAAGGATATCTTTTTCTCCCATTTTCATGTCACCTTTATCATCTCTAACTCCTTTTACAGCACTCTTTCCTCCATTGCAAAGCTTCTTCAACAACCTCCAGAATATTTTGCCACCTTCTTGATATTTATTTTCTATATTCTTGCCAAAGTCCTCCCATGACTTTTGTTTAGCTAGTTTTACACAGTGTTTAGCATTCTTGCATTTGTCTTTGTATTCTGTAAGAGCACAAGCTGACTTATTTGGAACTTTTGATATGCTTTCTTCTTTTCCTTCACTGCCTCTTTAACTTCCTGTGTCCACCATGGAGTTCTAATTTTTCTGTCTTTGCAGACAACTTCACCATATGCGTCTCTAACTGAATCAATCAGGGCTTTTTTTCAAGGGTTGCCACTGAATCTCCAGAGTTTGATTCCTGTTCTCAAATTCTTTCATTTTTTCTTCAATAATCTTTGTGTATTTTAGTCTACAGTTCACATCTGAGAGCTGCTCAACTTTTATTCCCTTTAAAACTTTCTTACATGTTATTCTTTTCAATATGAAATTCAATTTTATCCTGATCAAGACTAAATAGTGATCACTTCCAATTTCAAATCCTCTGTATACTCTGGTGTCCTGCACCAGGGAGAAAACATCACTATCAACAATAACATAGTCAATGAGACTTCTTATAGCTTGCCTCTTCTCTCCATGTGAATTTGTGCACATTTTTATGTTGGAACATCGTGTTAGTAATAACCAGTCCATGTTCTGAGCAGAAATCCAACAGATATTTGCCATTATTATTAGTTTTGCTCTTTTCTCCAAATTTTCCCAAAATATTTTTGTATGTCTCACAATCATTTCCTACTCTGCTATTTAGATCCACAACAAGGACCAACTTTTCCTTCTTCATTGTGTCAGTTGCTCTTTCTAAAGCCTCAAAAAATTCCTCCACTTCTACCTTAGTAGAACCTTCTGTGGGACCTTAGGCACAAATAAGTCTCATTGTCCAGTTCCCCATTCTCATATTTGCCCACATCTACTTGAGATTGCCTACCATTCAAGAAGATTAGCCTCATATTTTGTGTTGAATACTATGGCTACTCCTTCTTTTCCTTGATTGTCATTGCCTGAATATAACATTTTGTATTTATTGCTCAGAAAGATCTCACCAGTTTTTATCTTTTTTGTCACCCCTATTATATTATGTTGATCTGGTACTTATCTAATTCCTCAGCTAGCTCCATTTCTTTGCCATTCAGGCTTCTTATGTTGATAGTACCAATCTTTAACTCTGGTGATGTTGAGTTGGGGGGATGTGTTTTCAGATTTGTTCCAGTAGCTGATTTTTCGCTGTTTGCCCTGGTTCCCTGGCGAAAACAACGGGGCCTTGTTTAACCGGGCGACGCCCCAGCCGGCATGAAATTTTGTCATGTTGTACCATCATTTTTTATTTTGGTTTAACCAATAAGAATACAATTTGGTCGGCTAAATCCCAAATTGCCAGCCCATCCTCGTTCGTTCAGTATCCAAGTAGATACCCAGCAGGGTGCACCACGAGAAGGTGAGGATTGGTCATTAGGTCAGAAGCCTTGGTCGATTCTCTGCATTCCTTGAAAGGCTATGTCGAGTTCTCCTCTCAGTTATACAGCTTTGACCCTTAAGCACCCCAAATTCACTAAATTCACTTGCTATAATCAACTTCTGAAAATTTCAGACAATACTCCCATTGTCATTTAACTATTTGTATAATATTTCTTAAGGAAACAACACTACTTATTATAATAGCTGATAAATTAAGCTGCAACGAGGGTTTTGATTATAATTTGATCTGTGTTAATTTCATCATTTAAGTAATGAAATTAACTTATCTATTCATTTATTCTCTTATTAAATATCCTTTGTAAGTAAAAATAATTAATAATCAATTATGTTTTCTAAAAGGTATTTTACAGTTATTTCCTCTCCCATTTTGTTCACTTGCCCATACTACCTGTGGTCAGCTCTTCTTGCACATTCTAAACACTGATAATGTCAAGCTCCTTCTTAATATCCATGTTTTTAATATGATTTTGCCATTGATGCCATCTGTTCATTCTCCTAATCTTTCTTAGCAGAATTCTTATCTCCATAATGTGGTCTCCAGAATTTGATAAGATTTTTTCCCTAACCCATCTTAATTCCATAAGTTGGTTTGGACACTGTCTTATATATAGAGTTTAGTTTCTCTTATTCTATATAAAATTTTCAATTCACTTCCTACCATACCAGTTTTGCTAATTCTGTTTATTTCCATATTTAGTTTGCCATCTTCACTAAAAATTGTGGTTTAATAGCTGAGAAGTTTTACTATAGGTTCCCTATTCAGGGTGCAGTTGATGTTTTCAAATTATGTGGCTATTTTCATAGTCTTTTATATCTGAATTTCATGTTAAATTTATTACAACCATTATTCAAGTTAGTTACAGAATCCTGTAGATTTGTATTGGATTAATTTAGGAGTATAACATAACCCTGCATAAAGTCAGAAGTTGATGTTAACATCTCCAGTTTTGATATCAGGTTTATTGTCATCCTTCACAACATGATCCATATACACTATCTACCAATAATTGTCTAGACACTTTAGCAATTTATAGTTGATACCAGCAGGCAAACCCTAATATTGGGTATGTCCACCTTTTGGCTTTGATCACCTCTTGCACCCTTTGAGGGAGACTTTCCACCAATGTACAGCAGACATTGGGTGGAATTTATCTCCATTACTTCATCAAAGCAGCACTCAGTTCAGCGACTGAGAATGTGCTACTCTGGACCTCAATTGCCACAACAGTTTGTCCCACAGGTTTGATGGGGCTGAGGTCAGGACTGCACAGGCCAGGGCAGTCGTTTAACATCCATCTCTTCATACCATTCCATAACAGCTGCAGCCTTATGTCATGGGACATTGTTGTCTCGATAGTAACATGGGTCTGTTCATTAAAAACATCACAGTGTAGGCAGCACCTGTTTTTCCAGAATATCAAAGTACTGAGCTGCCTTCATGGAACCATGGACAACGCCCAGTAGTTCCACTCCAAATCAGTTGAATGCACCCCACATCATTACTCCTCCACTACCAAACTATACTGTGGGTTCACCAGGCTGCTTCCACACCCACACCCTGCCATCAGAGTGGAAACAGGTGAGCCCTGATTCATCACTCCACATTACTGTTTTCTACTGGTCAATTGTCCAGTTCACATGCTCTGCATCAAGTCGATAAGCCATGTTGTTTGTTGTTATGTTTGGCTTGTGTGCTGCTCTTCCGTGGAAATGGAGTTCTTTTCATACAGTATTAGTGCTCAGCATGGTGTTACTGGCTCTCTGGAAATCATCACGAATGATCTGTACCGACTGTAGGTGGTTTCTATGTGCCACCCATTTTAACATCCTCCTGTGCCTGTCAATCATTTTTGGCTGCCACCCCAACAAAGATGAGATGCCAAAAAATTATATTGTTGGTTTCATCCTTTATCCATGTGTAAAGAAAAAAAAGTTGTGCGTGAAGTCACTTCAGCTGAGCTACTTGTATGTAGTAGCTAGTGACTTCAAATCAGTTGCCTTGGTATTCCATAATGCAGTGCACATATCCTTGCAGACATGTATATGCTGTGTATTATGGGAAGGATCACTACCCAGACCAGTTTCGACCTTTATTGTGGTCTCGTCCTGTCGTGAAGTGACTTCACGTACAAACTTTGTTTGCTTACACTTGGATAAATGATGAAACCAAGAATATTTCTTCTTCTTTCTCATCCGTGCATAACCTTGAACCAATAAAGCTAACTTGGTCATCATTCTGTAACTGAGTAATTGTGATCTATCCCTTAGCAACTGGAGCCATGTTCTTCTTGGCTTCCCTGTTGGTCTGCTTCCTTCTACCTGTCCATTCAGCACAAGGTTCTGTATTCTAGTGGAAGGCATTCTCTGAAGATATTCAAACCATCTGAGCTGTTTATTGATCTGATCCATGATGTCTCTGTAGTTAGTCTTTTCAAATTCATTTGTTTAATTTTCTGTCCTGTTAGTCTCATTTATTTTCCTTAGGATTTCATTTTGAATGCTTGAATTTTTTGGATTTCTTTCTGGTTGCTTCTGCTCTGTATGTGGCTTGGGGTTTATGATAGTTTGTAGTTTTAATTTGAGGCCTGTTGTATTACTCTCGTTTCATATCTTATTCATTTTGTTCATGCCTGATCATCCTATACTGAGTCTGTGCTTTACTGATTCAAGGTTAATTAGTTTATTTGTAATAAGGCTACCAAGATCTAGAGCCAGTGATGATAATGGTACCCTTGGAGAAGAGTTGGTAAGAAGTTCTTTGAGTACATTAATACCAAGGCTAAATTTTCACCCTCATTTACCGTTTAAGGTTGAATGCCATCACAAAGTGTTGGAAAACTATGTATTGTGTTAGGTACAGTCAACTCCAAAGTCTATAAAGAAATCCTAGAACATTTTTGATTCTTAGTATCGAAAATGGTTCCAGGATTCCAATGATTTCATATTTCAAGATGATAATGCATCTTGACACTGCAGCAGACGAATCAAAAACTATGTGTGAAACAGTGGAAACACTCCAATTAAAACTATGACTTGGCTTCGAATAACCTGGACCTTAATCCAATCGAATGTTTGGAATATTTTAAAGCAAAAAAAAATCGACACTAAAAGGCCCACAAGTGTCGTCGAATTACATCAAGCAATCATGGAAAGCTGGAGTGAAATTCTGCCAACTGACTGTCCAAAAGCTTTTTCAGTCCATGTCATGAAGGATGAAAACCTTTATTCGGGCTAAAGGAGTAATAACAAAATACTGAGTTTGATGATTGGATATATATTTCCCTATCAAAGAATGATTGCATACTTTTTTCTTCAGCGTTTGATTTTCCATTTACTTAATTTCTAGTTAAAAGTAACTGAAATATTTTTTGTAATAAATTTTATTTATTTTTTAACCTTATTTATATTCATGACTTCAATTTGAACAAAATTTATGTATTGAGGAAAAATTAATCCTAAGATACATGCAATGTTAGTATTATGGTCGTTGATCAGATACTTTCTTCCAGAGGTTGTATAGTTTTTTCCCTTGATCATGATCGTTATTGCATGAATATTGTGTATTAGTTGCTTAGAAGAATTCGCCCCCCCCCTTTTTTTTTTTTTCCTAACCCCTATCATGTCAATATGATACTTACCATATTTCTGCTTGTTCCATGTCTTTTCTGTTGATGGTGCCAATGTTGAGTTGGTTTGTTTCACTTGCTGACTTTTGCTGTTTGTCCTGTTCCCGTGTTCCTGGAAACAGTGGAGATTTTGTTTAGCTATGTAGAGCTCTCCTCCCAGTTATCCAGCTTTGACTCTGAATCTTTACTAATTATAGTGTCTAAATAGGACAGTTTGTTTTGTCCAAGTGGTTAATACACTTGCTCTCTGATCTGCAAGTTTGAATCTTGCTATGGTCATGGATGTCCATGGATTTCTTTAGGGAGGAGATGGATTTCAGCAGGGGCAAATATTCCAGGTGTGCAGTGCTCATCCACCGAATAGCAACATCACAGATATTATATTTTTGCATTTATTCCCATTAAAGATTCCTAAGAGTAAATAATACAATAGACCAATGTTTCACAAAGAGGACACTTTCGATATGTAAACATTGCATCACATTCGCATTAATAGCCTGGGTGTGCATTCAAAATACATACTCCTTTGAAAACAGGTGCAGATGGCACAGCGGGTCAAATTCTTAGCGTTCTAGTAGTTTTAAACTTCTCAGAAGGCCATGCTGGGTAAGCTCATGTCAATATGATACTTACCACTGTGATTGGTTACTGTGTCAACCCAATCCAATCGAACGTCATTTATCATGAGTTGCTGTTTTTGTTTTTTGAGTTTCATCTGTTTTGTGAGTGTGAAGTGGGAACTGACATGGTAGGCAAGTTTTTATATGTATAATATAGACAAGTTTTAATATATACCATATTTTTCGATAGATAGCGCGCGTTATCTACAGAAATGTCAGAATTCGTTAAAAATGAACATGTGCAGTATACATTTGAAAGGTATGAGAAGTAAATCAAATGTAATAACAAAACTAAGGTAGAAGTATTACTTAATATTTATTGAACATTACACTATTCAAATCCAAAAAAAAATTCTTCATCAGACTCAATATTGAAAGAATCAGTTGCGTTAAAAATTTTGTTTGGTATTTCTTCAGCTTCATAATCATTATCACCGGATACCACTGCATTCACTTGTGCTTTAATGAAACCATTTCTAACACAGTTTTCACTTACAGCAGCCCAACTTTCTACAATCTACCACTTCAAGCTTGAACTGCGCTATATAGGATTTTCTCTGAGAAGTGTCGCAGGCCTATTGCCTAAACATTGCATCACATTCGCATTAATAGCCTGGGTGTGCATTCAAAATACATACTCCTTTGAAAACAGGTGCAGATGGCACAGCGGGTCAAATTCTTAGCGTTCTAGTAGTTTTAAACTTCTCAGAAGTTTAAAACTACATTCACTACAGAAACTGCATTCACTTGTGCTTTAATGAAACCATTTCTAACACAGTTTTCACTTACAGCAGTCCAACTTTCTACAATCTACCACTTCAAGCTTGAACTGCGCTATATAGGATTTTCTCTGAGAAGTGTCGCAGGCCTATTGCCTAAACATTGCATCACATTCGCATTAATAGCCTGGGTGTGCATTCAAAATACATACTCCTTTGAAAACAGGTGCAGATGGCACAGCGGGTCAAATTCTTAGCGTTCTAGTAGTTTTAAACTTCTCAGAAGGCCATGCTGGGTAAGCTCATGTCAATATGATACTTACCACTGTGATTGGTTACTGTGTCAACCCAATCCAATCGAACGTCATTTATCATGAGTTGCTGTTTTTGTTTTTTGAGTTTCATCTGTTTTGTGAGTGTGAAGTGGGAACTGACATGGTAGGCAAGTTTTTATATGTATAATATAGACAAGTTTTAATATATACCATATTTTTCGATAGATAGCGCGCGTTATCTACAGAAATGTCTGAATTCGTTAAAAATGAACATGTGCAGTATACATTTGAAAGGTATGAGAAGTAAATCAAATGTAATAACAAAACTAAGGTAGAAGTATTACTTAATATTTATTGAACATTACACTATTCAAATCCAAAAAAAAATTCTTCATCAGACTCAATATTGAAAGAATCAGTTGCGTTAAAAATTTTGTTTGGTATTTCTTCAGCTTCATAATCATTATCACCGGATACCACTGCATTCACTTGTGCTTTAATGAAACCATTTCTAACACAGTTTTCACTTACAGCAGCCCAACTTTCTACAATCTACCACTTCAAGCTTGAACTGCGCTATATAGGATTTTCTCTGAGAAGTACTTCCGTCTTCCATGGGTAATTCAGATCTAATAAAAAATATAAACAAATAATGATTTACTTTATGAAATATTTTAAAACAGGATGCATGGAATAATCGACCACTGCTACTAGCAACGCACGTGCTTTTAAAGAAGTCCTCTGTCTGTACTTCCTAACTCTACCGCTAGTTGGTGCATGCACATTATCTATACATCAAAAGGAGTGATGAAAATGTGTGTTATCTATCGAAAAATACAATAATTTTCGATAAATTTATAACATTATAAATATGGAAACATATTTACAATGGGGAAACAGTATTGTTGAAGGAGGTAAGTCTCGTCTTCCAAATTTTACACCTTTGAGTAATTCGAATATACCAACCAAATATAGCATTCGCCTTCATTATTGTTTTCTAATATACAGTATCTTAAAACAAACACACTGTCCTCCACTCTGTGCAGATTTGCATTAGACCAATGAAGATGAGCACTGATGTGTTATACAATCTTAAAACTTTCATACATCGATAAAAATGCAATCATATGGTCAAACTGATGTGAATTTTGTAGTGTGGGTTGCATAAGCCACGACAGTACATCCAACCGAAATGTACACATGACGCCACTTGATTTCGGTGGATTGAAAAATTCTTATGTCTGGTCTCTAGAGAAGTTTCTAGATTATGTCCAAAAAAAAAAAAAAAAAAGTTTCCCAGAGTGTAGGCTGCAGCTTAGTATCAGTCCTGATAAACAGGCAATAAGTGGTTAAAAAAATATTAAATGCAGGCCTATTGCCTAACTGATCTATTAGTAAAAATAGATGTTTTATTGGTATTCAAACTGTATGTGATGGTCTGTAAAAAAAAAAAAAAAAAAAAAAGTGTGTATATATACACCAACAAAACCAGTCCTGAGTTAAAGTAAAGTTTGGGAAATGCTGTTGAAGTCCACCCATGATGTACTATAGATTTACAGTCCTTTATGAGTGGAAGTCACACAAAACAATTTATTTTCATAGCTTTCTTTTTATTACTGAGTCATAAATTAGATGGCATTTTGCAGAATGGTGGTTCTCTGAAAGTACTTTAGTTTTCTTGCAAAATTGTATAGAAATTAAATTACCAGTTTTGAAATGGGATGTTTGATGTTTCTTTAAATTAAAAATGAAAAAAAAAAAAAAAAACCCACTTTGTTTTACAAAGCTAATACATGTGTCAAGAAATCTGAACTTTAAGTCCCTTTTAAAAAGCCAGATGTGTTCTCATATGCTTAGATGTGAGATAACATTTGCTTCATTTCATTGATAAAATCAATGAATGAAAGAATATTTTAATATATACTTTACTCAGTTTATTAAAGAATTTAATCAATATACGTAGTGCAAGACCAAGGCAACTCATGGTAAAAGTAGAATAAGCTCTGATCACTAATCTTAATATTTACCCTTAACGCAAAGCCCATCTCCTGGAGGAGATGTATGATGCTTTGTATTAAAGGCAAGGGGCCACTACCCAGACCGGTTTCGACCTTTATTGAGGTCTCATCAGTGGGAGCGAGGCTAGTAATACAGAGCTTATAAGTATTTTATCAGAACAAGTTACCATAAGGTGTTTTTACCTTATTACATAAAAATCTCAGGAGGAGATATAAATGTAGAAAGTATTTTACCTTGGGTATAATAAATGTTAAAGATACCAAGCTATTTTAAACCTGGTTTTATTCCGTTTCCCAAGTAAGCAAACAGACAAACAAGTCTAGTTTGTGCCTGCAAGTGTTGCAAGTCTAACTGACCCCACACGTAGTGCAAGACCAAGGCAACTCATGGTAAAAGTAGAACACACACACACCTATTCACAGTTTACAAGACAGCAGAAGACATGCAATTTATAGACATTATGTCAATCTCATAGCTTTGGCTGTAATTCCATAACTACCACAACCTTCCTGGAAATGTTTTCTTAATCCTGTGATCCTTGCAAACTATTTGGAGGAGAAAGCTTCTCTTTAATTTTATACGTATATATTTTATCTAATGGATTAACTGCTTTTGACAATCTTGGAGTGTACAAAGTATTCAGGCTTAACAGTGAAATTCACATAGTTGTAGAACATTTGATACTGATACTCTACATAATTTTGTAAATCAATTAAACCTTGGAATTATTTTGAGAATTTAATAAAATTCATGTAATCAGTGACTTTTATTCCTCGCATTTCATGTACATTTTGACAAAAAAAGAGCATCGCTTTGTTACTATTGCTCCAAGCTTACAATTATCACAGGAGGACCTTCAGTACACACACACATGCACATATTACACAATGCCTATCATATTACCATGAAGCCATTCATTTACTACCTATTCCATTTATATGCTGCTATCTACCCTTGCCCACAACACTCATAACTTTTCTAGATATGTTTTCCCCGTCACTTACTGTGTTGTGCCATATCTCTCGTGTCTGTCTGATCTCTTCAGTTTAAGCCCTCAATTTATATCATCTCTTTTCAAATCATGCACCTCAACCTATCTGTTTTAATACAGTCTTATTTTATTCTCTTACATGCACTGGTCTTCCTTAATTTGCAGATCCTGGTGAATGTCACAACTGTTGCTGTGTGTTCCCTAAACTTGTTCACTGTCTTTACATCTGTGTAACTGTAACACAGATAGGATTTGAACCTAGGTCTTTCTGACTGAAGGGCATTGTTGCCAGATGCCTACAGAAGCTCGTTTAGCTGGTTTCTGTGCAACATTGTAATTATGACAACTGAGAATGATAGTATAATGATTAGCACATTGATTGCTAAAAATATTGATCTCATATAATTAGTAGTCAACTTATGTTTCCAGAATGGACGTTTTAGAATTTTCATTGCAAGGTTTGAAAAATGCAATCCATTTTGATCAACCAGTGATTAAGTTTTGTTTTTATTTCTGCAGAATAATGATGATGGAACTTCTGATAAGCCATACGGCCATGCTTTAGTAGCTGGGATTGATCGTTATCCACGGAAAGTTACCCGCAGAATGGGAAAGAAGAAGATATGCAAACGTTCAAAAATTAAGCCTTTTCTCAAAGTATATAACTACAATCATCTCATGCCTACGAGGTAAGTATGATCATCTTTTGTTATAGATCAGAATGATTGCAGATACTTCATATGTTGTTTATGATACTTCATAAGTTTATGATGTATGATCCAAAATCATGGTTAGAATTTTCATTTCCTTGATTGGGATTGTATAGTACTAGGTATAAGTGGTTATTTAAGAATTAACCTCCCTACTGCCGAGGTGGATGAAATAGTGAGACCAAATTGCACTTCTTATCTATGTTATTCAGTAGGTGTTACAGAATCATCCAGATTTAGCTGGATGTCTATAGATGTTATGGCTGGTTGGTGGGGAGGGGGCTAAAAGGGGCTAGATATTTTCTTAGGATAAAAGAAGAGTGAAATTTGTGATGCTTAACAAGGCTTAATCCCTAAATCTATAATGCTGATAGAACTGATGTTTTTGGCACCAAGTTTTTTTCTTAGAACTAAATTATCTTCAATTTCTGATCTTAAATTACGTTTTATGTTTGACCTAATTTTTAGATTCATAAATTAAAATGGTTTGATCAGATTTTATTTCAAATGTAGTGTGTATGCTAATTTCTCTGTTATTTCTTTTTATAAATTAAAGATGCCAAGAAATTATATTCTTGCTTTCATCCTTGATTCAAGTGTAAGCAAACAAAGTTTGAACGTGAAGTCACTGTCACTTCGTGATTGGGCTAATTTTATATAGAGGCTAATGACTTCAGTTATCTTAGCATATCCTTGCAGACATGTATAATACTGTAAAATCTTACTCTTATTTTATTTCTTATTAATTTACTCAATATTTTTTTTATATTTTTAGTCTATATTCTCTTATCTTCTTGATTATTCTTAATTATACTAAAACTATCTTCAATCTTAATTCTTTTAACTTCAATATCTCCCTTGGCCGATCTATACTTACAAGAACGATGCTAGTGGTTTGTGGTACAAAGGAATTACTAATGGCGGATACCTATTCCTTTGTCTCACACTGGTTCTAATTCCTTTTTCAGATTCAGGGAAAATTTATTTTTCACTGCGCCACCCCGAATCCTAGATTAACAGATAGTGTAGAATCGAGGAATCAGAACACAGTTTAGCATACAATCTTATGTTACTAAGAGTTAGCAGTCATAGCCTCTCTAATTTAATCTCCTGCTGTGGTCCGTAATTTGTGAGCAAGTGCGACAGAGAAGAAAATCAGGCAAGTCATCAGTTAAACAAAAAGAACAAAACATTTAATTCAATTGAAACATTGTACATACTATGAATTCACTCTTAATATTCAATACTGCAATTGCTAAGGAATGAGCACTAATTTTCTTAGATTCTCAATATCTATCTTAGCATGCATGACAAAGAACTTCAGTTAATGCTTACAATTTACACTTGAATAATCACACTTATTCATTAATTCTAAGGACAATTATTAGCTGAATTACTAAACTAGCTTCATGTGCTCTTATACAATTTCTTCTCACAAAATTCTCATAAATCTTTTCTATTATTAAAAGACAATTCTAAGGCAGCACGTGCTCTTAATTAATTTACTTAACAAAATGCTCAAAATTCTCATTATTACTTTATCATTCAAAGAAAACTTTCTCTAAATTTCTTCCTAAAGTTTACATACATTCTTCTAATACACATATACACAAAGTAAAACATGGATTGTACGTTACCAATTGCTGGGGACTTATCTGGGCACTTTATACACAAAGTAAAACATGGATTGTACGTTACCAATTGCTGGGGACTTATCTGGGCACTTTACATATCTCGCCTGGACAATTTCTTTCGACACCACGTTCCTTCTGCCTTCTCTGAGGTATTCTTCAAGGTTTAAGTCTGCACTTATTTCTGCCGCCGAAAATAGGTAGATGTTGTTTCATGGTGAACTCGTTCAACATCATAACGACATCTCCGTAAGCATCGACGAATACCTTCTGATGGGCTGGTCGCCGACAGGTAATTTGTTGGGAAATCTACGGCAAAGTTCCTCCGTCCTTGTCTCGAATCCGTGAGGAATGAGGGGACGCCACGAGGAGGCTACGTACACATCAGCAAGACCGCCTGAAAACTTCGGAGCGCAACTCCACACAAGAGCAAGAGTAAAAACTCCGCCTAAAACAACCTAAAGCACAAGAGACCTTCCTCGGCGCTGCACGACTTTTTAAATTGCACGCCCCACGTACACTCCACGTCATCGATTACTCCTCCCATTTTCCCAGCGTCATCTCACGTCACCAGTACTGCGTGCCACGCACGGAAATCCTAGCCTACTCTTCTGCACGTATGAGTGTGTGTGGGGGGGGAATTAATTGCTTACGAAAAGGTGCACCTGTACTCTATGATGCACGTGTTTCGATTCCGGCCATTTCTAGTTAATCTGATTATCTCTTTTGCCCAGCAATTTATAAGTACTTACACTTAAGCAGTTTAGCAATTCTCAATACTTTATAATATCACATTAAATGAAGGATTCTCAGCTTAGTAACATTTTAGTGAAATTTACAAGAGTCTAGTACATTCTGGTACATCAATAATTGATTCAAAATTGCAAGCCTATGTTAAGTCTGAAGGAAACGTAAATTAATTTAATTTTTGTTTAATTCAGAACTTAACAATATTATTGTTATGCAGGTCCAGTCATGTAGTGACTTCATGCAAACGTTTCTTGCTTGCACTTGGATCAAGGATGAAACCAAGAATATAATTTCTTGGCATATTTAATTTACATTATAACCAACTGAAAAAACCTTCAACATCTTTCTCTAATCCAGAGTATTTTAGTAATAAGGTCTACTTGTATATAGAAATATGACTTCTGCATTACATCAACCTTGGGAGCATTTCTGGGTCTGGCTCTTATTGACAAGACCTCAAGCTTTCACTGGTAGCTTGCTTCTCAGGGTGTAGAGAGTTGATGACTGGGCTAGCACCACTGCAATAATACTATGCATTATGGGAAGGACCACCACCCAGATCAGTTTCGGCAGTTATTGAAGTCTTGTCTATGTCTTGGAATGACTTCACGACTGGACAAAAGTGCCCCAAGTCGAAACTGGTCAGGTATAAGAGGCATTGTAGTATCCTAAAGCATTGCATATCTGTTTTGCATTCTTCTAGACCAGTGGCTGTGCCATGACAAATTTCTATCATAGCACAGCCATATTCTTTGCTGGACTTTTGTGTAATTTACTGAGTATATAGTATTTTACAGTTTACACAACATAGACTACAGTATAGCTCTCGGTACTTGATGATATAATTATTGTTGTCTTGCTGGTGGTACTTTAGGTCAGCATTTGCAGCAAAATATAGCAATATTACATAAATACAGGGTGTCTACATTGGACCTCCCTAGTTTCAAAGAACAGTAAAAAATCAAAATGCAGAAGTTTGGGTTGTTTAAACATTCCAGAGAGAGACAATTTCATCCAGAATTTTTTTACAAAAACTTGGTGAGTGTTCCTTCTCATTTTAACAGTTTCAACACCATGGTCCATACACTTTAGTAGTAACACGTTGAAACTACTGTATGCCCACAGATGCAAGACCCTTCGATACTTCTGTGCATGTCAAAAGAAGGAGAATCCATTCCGATAATAGAGTAATCAATCCGTCTTGGGGGACAAGTTGTTTATTATTACATGTCGGAAAATTCACTTTTCTTTTATGAAGATTGTTTTTAAAGTGGTAACTATTTTTCTTTTATAACAGTTGGAAAAATTTACGTATAAAGCATTCGTATAGGATGTACGAATTGGTGACCAATTCATACATCCTATATTTATTTTCCCCCTTCAGCATGAATTGACTCTTCTTGGCAGGTTGCCAGACTAGATTCTCGAATCTGTGGTCAGACAGTAGGGAGGTTCAATGTGGACACCCTTTGATATTAGGCTGGCGATAGTTTTCATATAAACATAATGGTATAAATAGGCAAAAGTGCCCCAACATATAAAGGAGGCTCACTTATAGCGCAGTGCTTCTCAAAATTTTTTTTTAGCTTGTGACACTTTGCTGTGTGGGATATTATAGCATGCCTGCACAGTAGGTGGCAGCACTGTGCTAGAGGCGTTATTGTAGTTTGAGAAATGTCTCAAATGCCAGCGGCAGGCCCCCCTACCTGTTGCTCAGGTTAAGGACAATACGTTGCTCTACAGGGTTTAGGATCAATTAGTTTAAATAACACAAAAGCTTAGCTAAATCTTCGATGCACAAAATTGCTAGGGGATTAAGTCGTTCTTGGCTATATCTAATATACCTAAGAAATTCCCATTATGAACATCTCCAGTCTTCGTGTTCTCTCCTTGAAATGCTAAACCTCTGAATGATAAAAATAACGTTACATCTACAATCCATTGCAAGTATTCTCCACTTATTTGTTTCATATTGAATTTGTAGTTGTAAGTCTTTATCGATTCCACGTCCTTTCAATGACTGTAAAAGGAATTTCCAAGCCAGATATTGTTTTCTGTGTTCGGCACTATTTTCTTGAAGAGGCAATATACCATACAACTTTTTCCAATGCTCATTTCTAGGCGAAAATCCTTCTTGGGCCAAACTGCTTAAGTTTTTGTTATTAGAGTCGCAAAAAATACGATATGGTAAACGATAAAGATTTTCTTTCGATACACACGATGTTAACCATTCTCTTGGAAAATGTTCTCTTGTTCTTTCATCTTTCGTTTTCATATAGAGCAAAAAATCTTGAAATCTCATACCATTAAGATCTCTTGACAATTCCTTATAAATCTTTTGGAATTCTTGAAAGCTGATAGTTCGTACTGTCTCTTGCCACATGTTGTTTGAGATTACTCTTAGCCAAATACTAGGGTCATCAGATTTTTCAACAGGGCCTGTAACTGAAGCATCAACTGTATCATATTCTTCCATAGCCACTCCTCCTGCAGGTTTTTCACTTGTGGCCTTTTCTTCCGTTGCAAGAGGTTCACATATAACAGTCGCTTGACTTTTGACTGCTTTTATGAGTTGTTTCGATTTGACACTGATATTCTGTTTGGATTTCAGTGTCACAAACATTATCACCACTTTCACTATGATCAATACTGGGAACTATGTCCTTTTCATTTTCAGATTTTAAAAATTTGGTTAAGAATTGACGATGCTTTCGATTCTCTCTCTCAGATTTAAGTTTCCTCTTCTGAGCTCCGGACTTATGTTTGTACTTTGAATCAGACATTGGGATTTTATTTATTTTAACTAGAATGTCTCTGCTTGCTTGAGAGCAATTTATTTAAATATTTTTACTATCTCAAATTTGTATGATCTGGAAAAAAAAATGAAGTTTGTTTCATACAAAAAAATCATAACTAAAAAAGCTTTATATTTTCTTTTACTTACTAACTAGCAAAATTTTAATTCAAATAAGACATTCTTCTCAAATAAAGAATTTTGTAGAAAATTTTCGTTTCTTGAGATCAACTTAGCCAACTACAACTATCAAATAAAGCTTTCTCTTTTTAGGGTAGTGTGCTGGTAACATCGGGGTAGCGTTGGCATTGAAACGACAGCGTGCATAGAAAGCGAGACAGGCAAACGAAAACTAAAGTAAATCCTTTCAAATGGGAAGTTCGGAAGCATAACCATAAGTCTGAAAAGGTGGATAATGGGTTGGAAACAATTGCAAAATCTAGTAGTCCTTCTCAGCCACATATTCATTCTTATTTTATATAATTTTTTTTTGTCTTTTGTTAGTCTCACTTAACTGGCCGACCCAACAAGACTCCCCACCCCTAATTCCAGACCCCAGGCTGGGGCCATGGCCAGCGGTGCTATATATGAGTCAACACTCATCGTGAATTCGGTTATGTTTAACTTGAAACAATGAGTCATTGACTTGTTGGTGTGTTTACTCTACTCTGCAATTCATTGTTAAGTCGCAAATTTTTTGGTGATTTAACCATTTCTTTACAAGCAGGTAAAATCAAAGTTTCTTCTGTTATGTGTGTCTGCATGTTCCTGGCTTATATTTTTATTTAATATGGAGAGATTTTTAGTTAAACGTCAAAGGTTAAGCAGCCAAAGTGAAGATGCTCATTGCAAATAAAACTAGATTCCTTCAGGCTAAGTAATAGTCAAGGTACCTACCCAGACCAGATTCAACATCTGGTGCTGTGTGCAAGCAATAATGATTGTTATTTAAGTTATGGATTTACATACACTGGATCTAAAAATCGTCCATTTTCTGAGTGTTGTATGTGAGAAATTGACTGCCAAGAAGAGTCAATTCATGTTGAAGTGGAGAAAGAAATAAGGCAATGTACGAATTGGTCACCAACATGCAAAATCACATGCTTTATACATAAAATTTTATTTACTATCATTTAATAGGTTAAGACACAGGCTATTTCAATTGCTTGCTCACTTCTTGGGTAAAGCAAGTTAAGTCGATGGGGGAAAAAATAGCAACAATGACGGAAGAGGTGGCTGAAATAATTACCAGGAACATGCAGCCACACACAATAGCACAAACTTTGATTTTACCTGCTTGTAAAGAAATAGTTAAATTGGTGTTAGGTATTAAATGTATCTCTGTCGAATGATACTATTTCTATAGAAGACTTGTCATCTGACATCCAGAAACAAGAAGCCGAATTAAAGTGGTAACTAATTTGCTTGGAAAGTTTGAAAATTTTACGTATAAAGCATGTGATTTTGCATGTTGGTGACCAATTCGTACATTGCCTTATTTCTTTCTCCACTTCAACATGAATTGACTCTTCTTGGCAGTCTGCCAACGACAGCTCTCGCTTATGTGGTCAGACTATATCTGTTATTCTAACTGGATCAGTTGAAATATATAGTTCTATGACAGCCATGTTGGAAGAAAATAAGTTACGTTGGAAATTGTATTTCAGTGTGACTGATGGTGCACCAGCTATGCCTGGTCGAATTAAGGTTTTATTTCAAGATTAAAGCAAGACTTTCCTTAAGGTAGGGTCTGCTTTTTTTTTTTTTTTTTTTTTTTTTTTAACATCAAAAGCTTTGGTAGCTAAAACAATTCCTGAAGCCCTAAGGAGCATAATGGGATCAGTAGTTGAAATCTCAAGTCGTGCAAGGAAGCAGGAGCTCGTCATGAAACACTGGTTCTTCAAAGGCAAGACACTCTCCAGATTTTATGAACTGAGGAATGAGTTATTAGAAATTTTTGCTACAGAGAAACCTGAGTTTGCCACCCTGATTAAAGATGAGAAATGGTGTTCAAAAGTTGTGTACCTGGCTATTTTTGGGAATTTAAACAGCCTTAATGCAAGTATGCAGAGGAAGGAAGAAAACCTCTTTACATCAAGTGACAAGCTTGAATGGGTTCTTAAAAAATATAAAAATATTAAAGGCAAATGTTGAAAACAATGACCTTGAAATGTTTCCTCTCACAGCTGATATTGATCTAGAGATCATTTCCTGCTTGATTTTAGAACATCTCCCAGTTTTGGAGGATAAACTACAGCAGTACTTTCTTTTCCTCCATGTCAATGAATATAATTGGGTCTGTAATCCCTTTGCCAGACACCAAACATCTGTCATTGAGAGGCAGAACTTAGAGAAACAACACTACTTCAATTAAGGAATCTGTCAAATAAAAAAAAATCCTCAGAATTATCAGATCCCATATTAAACAGTTGTGCAAAAGTAAACAAGCCCATGTTTCTCATTAAATTATAATGTAATTAACTCATTAATTTTAATCATTCTAGTTTGTATTACTTAGTTTACTTGTTCCTCTTATTTTCCTGTTTTAATAAAAATAGTTGGTTTTTTTCATGTGGCACAGTAAACACTGCCCTAGATGCTACATTTGAAGATCTCGGTTGAGGTGATGCACCTAGGCATATAGTCCATTTTCAAGCCATTGGATTAGAAAAAATTGTTGCATGATTTCTCTCCATCAGAATATTAACATTCAACAAAACAGTTGCAATATTCTTGCCATGCTTATCTCCTGGTTGATTTCTTTCATTCACATCATACCACTAAGATTTCGACATATACGTCTTGTACTCTCTGATCCCTCATGTTACTAGAGGTGATTTTAGTATTTACTAATGTCATGAAATCAGATGATGTCATTAGGAACTTCTTTTGTAATCCATAAATGCTCCAAAACTCTGACAATGCACATTCTGCTAGTTAAAAGTTTGCTCCTTACTTATAGCAGTATTGGACACTGTGTAATGACTGGAACATGCAGATCAGTGTTTCATTCTAAAATAAAAATGAGTTGTCCAATAATTATTTCAACAAGTCTGCATGGAGAGTGAGCAAGCTTAGTTTCAGTTCCTTGTTGTATAGTATATATATTTTTAAAAGTATGCAATGTTTATAATTTTTGTTTTAATTATTGCAGATATGTAGTTGATATTCAGTTTGATAAAAGTGTGGTCAATAAAGAAGTACTTAAGGATCCAGCAAAAAGGAGGAAAGCAAGGAGAGATGCTAAGTCCAAATTTGAAGAAAGGTAATTTTTACTATTTGAGATATATTAGAAAGTACAATAATATATTCTGTGTGACCTTCAAAACAATGACCCTCTGCATATCAACCAACTTTTAATGTGGCACTATCTAATTGTACTCTAGCTATTTCATCTTTCATTATCAGAACAGATAAATGGTAGATTACTTCAATTGAAAAAAAAAACTTGAAATCATTCTCCAAGTATCTTGATGTTAGCAGCACCACCATCATCAAATTCCTGACATATACCCTCAGAGAGGGCTGGGGGGGGGGGGCTTGTTTAACTGGGCAATGCCCCAGTCGGCATGCAATTCCATCATGTTGTACCATCATTTTAATTATGGTTTAAGCCAATAAGAATATAGTTTGGTTGGCTAAATCTCAAATTTTCAGTCCATTCTCGTTTGTTCAGTATCCAAGTAGATACCCAACAGGATGCAGCATGAGAAGGTGATGATTGGACATTTAGGTCAGTTCTCTGCATTCCTCAAAAGGCCATGTAGAGGTCTTCTCCCAGTTCCAGCCTTGACCAAAGGCACGCTACTAATTCGATTAGGTGGAAAGCGTGATTGTTGATATGGTTTTTCCTTCGGGTTTTTGATATTCACATTTTTCATAAAGAGCATTTAAATAGCTTCAGTTCAGTATGAAAATTGACAATGTATGCATTTATGAATTCTCAAGATAAATATGGTCTGCAGTTTTTACAGGATGATCCAGTAAACATTTGTTAAACCCAGTTTGAGTCCATGACATATTTAGTTTATCCGAATTCTTATATTAGTTAGAACCATGTGCAACTATAATTTCCACTTATGATTTAGATCATAAGTGGCCGGCAACGTGATTTTTGCAGCAGGATGAAAACTACATGTGTTATCAATTCAGCTATTAGTTTCGACTGCAGATTTTCTGATTGATAGACTAGTTATATTCATTATATTTCTGATGATGGAAATAATTTGTATTCTCAACACTGAATTACCTTTAGGATTTGTTACAAATATCATCACCATTGTCGTTGAAAATTGACTTTGAATTTGTTGCCGCTCATGAATGCCCACAGTGTTCTCATTAAGTTGTATTACATGTTAAAAAAAAATGTAATTACATTTAATTTAATAACATATTTAAATCAAGTATTTTATATTGTTCTCTCAGTAGTAAAATGATAGTAATTCAATACATAACTATTGCCTTGAAAAAATGCAGTTTATTTTTATTTAAGTTAGTGTGCAGCCTGTGATGCTACCACTCATATTGGCCCTGATTTAGATGAAAGCATTGATGCTTCATCATTGTACAATAACATTTTCTGATAGTCATATTTAGGTATTGTTAGACCAAAATCACTCTTAATTTCATGTTTATCAAAATTAGAACTGTGCTTATTTGACAAACATTGTATTGCTTATATAATCCATATTAACATAAGTTAATATTTCACTTTGGGATCCGTATTAATCACAGTAACATATTTTATATTACACCTTGCAAACCATCAGTGTGGGGTAAGATAAAAGACTATTCCATTTTTGTCTTAAAAGTGTCATTACCATTAGGTATTGTTAAGCTTTCATTGTTACCAAAATAGTCTGGTCTTATTTCATATATATATATAAAGATTACATCTATGATCTCCAGAAAAGTGCTTTTCCACTTAAGATATTGCTTCTCACCTCTGAATCCATCCTACTGTAGAATATTGTAATCATACAAAGTGGTGCACCAAAACCTAATTTACTCTACTTGCATTCTATTTCTTTTATAGTAATATAAGAGGGAGGATAAGGTACTATTCTATTTAACTCTTAGCATTCTCACATGGTGTCTCTGATGAGATTTATAATCAATAGAACGGGCTCTTATTTTCTTTTTGTCCCCTTTTCATCTATAGGTTTTGGAAATGTTTGTATGTGGATATTATTTATCTAAAGAGTAAAAGTATGACCATAAGCAGTCGGTTTTGTCTAAGTTAAATGAAATTTCATATTAATTTGAAGTAAAAAAAAAACTTGCTGTCATCCTAAATACTTAGATTTTCATTTTTTTTTTTAGGTACAAGACTGGAAAAAGCAGGTGGTTCTTTGAGAAGCTTCGATTTTAAGTTGTACTCTTTTTGTGAATAAAAATTGCATTCTTCTAAGTGTATTTTGTTTAGTATTCTAGTTATGCTTAATAAGGATCTTTTTCTAACATACTATCTTGAAATTTGAAGCACAGATTTGACTCATTTATCTACTCAAAAGTCATAGTGAGATTGAACAACTGTTAAATTTCTCACCCTCTGATCAGAAGTCAATCTTGCATCATTCCTTTAATGTTAAGCTTATGTATATAAACAAGTCAGGGCAAGGCTCGTGATTCTTTCCCTATTGTGTTTTGCAACATAACAGGGAAATGAAAACTTCTGATTAAAAAGTCATCCATAGCAACTTATTTTGTACAAGTCTTTGCTTTTCATTAAAAAAAAATGGCCTGGTTTCTATTGTCTCTAAAATAGTCATATGTTTGAAAAAGTGTGCATGGTATTTCATTAGCAGATACTTTGACATTTAGCATATTAAGCATTTATTAGAAATTTACATGATTTTTTTCTAATTACATGTAATATACATCATAAAAACTTATTTTCCTATAAAATTTATAAATACAACAATTAGGAGATGCAAATTGTAATGCATAACAAATTTAGATGGTAGAAATAATATAATAGCAATTAAGGCAGTCCATATATATCAAGCTCTTGCATCTTAGAATAAAGAATTCTTGCACTTTAGCTGTTTACTTTTTGAGAGCAGCAATTCTGCTATCCAGAGTTGAAATATTGTTTTTAATGATATCCATATTATGACTGAACATATCCTGTAACTAAATACAAAACAATTGATGAAAACTTCTGAACCTGTTATTAAACTTGAACAAGACATTAATACACACAAATAACTGAGTTGTGAATTTGTTTACACTCATCAGATAAAGGATTAAATAAGAATATAATTTCTGGGCAAGGATAATAAACTAAAAGAAATTCACTATAACAAACTTGGCTCTCTTAATTTATACAACTCTGAGTTCAGTACTTAGGTGTATTCACTAGAATGTTCTTTGTGCTAGCTCTGGCTGAAAAACTTGAGACCTTTATTTTTGTCAATGTCTAATAATGCAAGTAATGTCCAGGAAAAAATGATTAAATGAAATCTGCACTAATCAGCTATAATATTCAATATGAAAAATTATATATCACATTAAAGAATAAAAATGACTGCACCTCAACCATCCCTTAGGACTGGTTGAGGAATTTTGTAGATATGATCTGTGTGTTCTGAAGTGCTAAAGGTTTCTCATTTCATGGGTGGGAATTGACCAAAGGGCTTAGTCTATACTGACTGAGCTACAGCAATCACTATACACATTTGAGAAGTATTTCCAAAGAGAAAGGACATAAAAGGTGTTTATAAAAACATTAATATAATGACAGGAAAGAGAAAGATGCTAAGGACTGGAGCAACCAAGAATGAAATTCTGATAGAAAAGAGAAGATATTACAGAGATGGGAAGAATATGCAAGTAAACTTTATGAAGACAGGGAAAGAGGAGAAAATCAAAGGAAAGAACATAGTGGGCAGAGACTGTGCATCATGAGGGAGGAATTGAATCTAGCAATTCAAAAGAAGGAAAATCTCCTGGAATAGATGGTATATAGATAGAACTCATAAGGAATATAGGTGTTATGGCAAATTATTAACAGATTACCAGAGGAGTTTAGAAGATCAATTTTTATCCCCATTCCAAAAAAGACGGGAGTTTTAGACTAACAATTTTAGAACGATAACTCACAGCAAAAATTCTGGTGCAAATAATTTTAGAGAGAATTAGGAATAAAATAGAAAAAGAAATGAATGAGGAACAGTTTGGATTCAGGAACTAGAGAGGCTATAACTTGTCTAAGAATTATTGAGGGGAAGAAAACACTAAACCATGGTGGAAAGTTGTTTGTGGGATTTCTAGATTTTGAAAAGGCATGTGATATTGACTCTTATGACTTGGAAATTTTAAAGAGATTATATTGATCACAAATAGCATCAGTGTGTAAATTGAAAGGAAACAGAATTCCCGGTGGAGAGAGAAGACATGCAAGTTATCACCATTATAGTGAACAAATGTTTAGAGAGGCACTTGAGGATGTAGAAGGAAGAATCATTAATAACTTAAGATATGCGGATGATGTATGCTACCTCAAACAACTCATTCAGGTTTTCTATCATTTCCATTTTATCTCCTTTCAAATCATTCGTACCTGCCACAATAATCATTTCTTTCACCCTTTCCTTTTGCTCTCTAATAGATTAATTTTCATCCTTTATGGTCACACCAGGTTTGCCCAGTTCCGGACTGGTAAGCTGGTTATTTTTGGAGCAGATGCTCGGAGCTTGCACTACTTGCTAAGACTTGAAAACAGCCATTTTTGTTCAATATTAGCTTTGTCTTATGGAGGGGGGGGGGGGTTGTGGTTTATTGGTTTAAATATTTTTTGGATTTTTTTGGGGTGGGTGGGTAGCCATTGGCTGAGAAAGTGTTGAGAACATGGTTTAGTTCTGTGGTATGATGGCAGAAAGTGAAAATGGGTTACAACAAATTATTCAAAGAATTGGAAACTCTTGTAAAGAGTATGAACTAAGAATTAACACAAAAAAAAGACGGAGATAATGTAAAAACAAGATGTGGAGGAAAGATTTCAATATTTAGGTAGCTGGATCTCAGAGAAAGGAACTTCAGAGTTGGACATTAGAAATAGAATAGGCATTTATGGAAATGAAGAGAATTTTAATAAACAAGAACACTAAAATAGGCGTTAGAATTGGAATAGTTAAAGCAACAGTTTGGAGTATTGCAAGTTATGGAAGTGAGTCATGGGCACTAAGAAAGAAAAATATGGAAAGAATTAACGCATTGGAAATGTGGTATTATAGAAAGATGGAAAAGATTAGCTAAAGAATATCAAATCAAGAAGTTTTAAGATGAGTTGGGATGGAAAGAACACTGTTAAAGAATATTATGCAAAGAAAGACTAGATTTGCAGGACATCTTCTGAGAGGTTCTTCAGGACACCTGACAAGAACTATATTACAAGGGAAAGTTGAGGGGAAGAGAAGACGTGGAAGACCAACTAGAGAGTGGTTTAATGACATCGTGGAATGGACTGGTTTAAGAATGATGGAAGCGACAGACAGGGAGAAATGGAGAAGAGTTGCTCATCTGCTGCAACCCTCTTGCTAGAGGATGCTACTGGACGACAACGAACTTAAATCATCATCCAGGAGACACATTTCAAATTCTCTTATAGTTACCTCACAAATGAAGTAACCATAAGAGAATTACCTCATTTCTCTTCAATTCTACCATGCTGTTCATTTAAGTTATTAAGTTCTAAATGCAAATAATTTTTAAACATTTATAGTGTCCACTTGCTTAGAGACACCAGCAAAATCATTTGCACAACAAGGGAAAAGATGTTTCCAAGCTCCCACATTGCTTCATACCATGATTTATGTATATCCCCCCATTGAAAGTGTTATATTGTAGCTTTACTTTCTTGCATGAACACACTTACAAAGAATGCAGTTGGTAGCATACTGGGAAGGGCAGCACAGCCCATGAATGCATAATGGAAGTTAATAAAAAGGTGTCATTCATGTTTATGTCGCTTTTCTCCTTATACACAGAAAAATTACTTCCTTAGGCAGCTGAATTTTGATAAACTTTTTTCCCTCTTCCAGTATGATGCACAACATAGTCCTGCAGCATTTGGATAATTGGGCAGCATTCTACAAGGCCTTAAACAGAGATACTTTAATTTTGATCACTCCACATGTAGAAGGCTAAGGATAGTCCTTATGTAATCCACCATTAATTGCAGCACGAGTAGTAACATCAACTTACTATCGTTGGCAAAAAACTGACAGTATCATAAGACAGAAATAGTAATTTCATACTCGTTTGAGTCATTAAATGTTTCATGAAATACAGATCAAACCACATGTTTTGCTGAGAAGGAAACATTTAAAATTGTGTTACATGAGGGCATTGTCAAGGTTATTGTAACATGGATGGAGTATTCCTTCCTCCATGACACCACCTAACCTTCAGGTGGTGTCATGGAGGAAGTGTCCGTTATGCTCATAATGGCTAGTTTGTATTAGGGGAGGAAGGAATGCTCCATCCAGGTTATTGTAACATAGATGGAGCATTCCTTCCTCCCCTAATACAAACCAGCTCATTTCCCTCACTTCTTTCTAAGCAATGGAAAGGTAATCAACTTGACCTATCTGGTAGCATAACAGTTAAATATAACCAGTAGTATAGATTCCCTGCTCTTAAACATTTTTTGAATATCTAAGCTATGTTATGTGCTCTGCAACCATATGCCTGGGAAAAGAGTGTCCTGCGTTCGATTTTCATCATTGATATGAGGAGCTAAGGATCTTTCTCAGACATAGCCAAATTAGCTGGTCTTGGGAGTGGACTGCATTTATCTCCCTAGTTTATCTGGGATTTTTCCTCCCGCAAAGCAGGCAAACTGGTCTTAAGAACACGTTTCACAGACAATTACATATGGTTAAGTGTGGGTGTAACGACCCCACCTTGTAGCGAGTTATGAAACCCAAAAAATGGGAGGCCAAGGCCCTACATGGAGCTGTAGTGTCAAAGGAGAAGCTATAGGAAGGCTGAGGTGGATGAATATTTTGTTTATACTCTTCTCTTAAAACTACTCACTAACTGCAAATCCCATTCATCAATCAGTTAAGCTCATAAGGGTATACTACATTCCTCCTTTTCATTTGATAAACTTTGCAGTGCTCAAGTTAAAAGATCCTCTGGAAACAATACCTTGAATACTTCTTGTATTTTAGGTAGGTCAGGGCAAGCTTATCAATTTCACTTCAGCATTATCTTTTTCATGGGAGAATGATCAAACTACACTCTCCTTTGATAATATTTAGATATGCAAGCTCAGATTTCACATATTGGACTGATCTCTTAGCTTTACTTAACACAAGCAGCTGTTTATCTATTACCTTACCTGTAAAAATCTCAAGGTCAATCCTATCACATCAGAATACTAACACCTCCTTCGAAATGATTGTTGTCCAGAAAATGACCATTGAATTAATGGTAATTTTCATTCTCCATGTTTCCTTCAATCTACAGGCCAATGACCATCAACTGACAAGCCTTACAAATCTACCATGCCAACTTCTCTTTCTTTGTTCCCTCTTCTGTTCTTTGGGACAATTTTCCTTGCCCCCCCCCCCTCCCATGTTCACTTATTCAAAAAACAATCAACAGGTTTCTTCTTAACCACTCGAACTCGCACACTATAGGTGTTAGTCTTGTGTGGGAATTAATAAAATACACTGGTATCATATAAAGAAATGAAATACCCCAACTGAAAACTCACATCCATATTTTTTGTCTCATTCAGTTTTACAGATTGGGACTAGCATCTTAATGCTGTTTTTTTTTATAACAGCTCTACATAAAAAGTAAGGAATCTGTAATGTATTTAGTTAAAAGGGATGGAGCAAGGATAAACTAGAAACTGTTCTGAAGACAAAATTATTTTTCATGTTTGGTCTTCTGAGCATGGCTTCTTATTTTATCGCTTCTAAGAACCAATTTTTAGTCATAACAATGCAATGAAATATCCCATACATAGGATATTTCAAGGCTCTGAAAAACTCAAACATCAATCCACACACACACACAAAGCATTTGTATGTTCTGAGACATTCACACACACATAAGTAACCTAGTCATGAATTTACTTCACATTAAACTTTGGTTACACTCAAAGGATTAAATAACAATATAATTTCTTGGCAATGATAAAAACTACTCAACCCTAAACTAAAAGAAATTTGCTATAACAAACTTTGCAATTCCTGCAAGACAAAAATGAAAACCAACCATTTTGAACCTTAACAAAATAGACCAATAGGAGGTGAATATATGGACACTCATAAATGCTGGCAAGTGTATTTCTGTAAGCTCTGGTCAAATTTCATACGAAACTTTTATAGTTTCTGTATTTGGCTTTGAATTAATGCTAGATTTAATATCCACTTGATTTTTATAATATATATTTTTTAATATTGACTGCATATAATGTGCATACATTAGTTTTCTCAAAATGGGAGTACTCTAATTTTTATGCATTTACATTTTACTGGAAGGAAAAAAAACTGAATCCAATAACAAAATCATTATAAGATAATTTCATTTACAAATCAAGCATTACATCTTAAGATATAGTTTAAAGATTCTCAAATCACCAAAACTGAAGTAGGAAAAAAATGTGATAACTTAAAAAAAAAAAAAAATAGCAATGATTACCGTGCTTCTATGAACTAAAAAGTAACCAAAGTCAAATAAAGATTCTGTACCAAAAAAAACTCACCTCCCTGAGCAATTTGTCATTATTCTTTAATGAGCCAGATATCTGCTGCTGTACTGTGTCCAGCTGAGTTAATGCTTTGCTAAACTGAAGAGCTTTAAAAAAAAAATAATCATAACTTTTAAAACAACAATTTTTCAGTTATTTTGAACTAAACTAAATTTAATGTGATGCCTGCCCATCAAGCTTTGATTACAAATGAAAAGGTTTACACAATTGTACTGCTGACAAAACTGGTAAATGAAACTGCTACTTATTTCACTCTAATATTTGTGATGTGAGGGAAGTAAGTGGTTAGGATGCCCATGGCTGCAGGCTCAGTTGGCAAGTTTATAATGATTAAAATTTCAAATCTGATCAATGCAGGATTTACCACATGAACTTTGTGTGTTTGCTTGTTTTAGTGTTAATGAGCAACTTTGCAGACTTGTTAATTAACAAGGAAATTTATTAGTGGTTAAAATATGAAAAATACACATACTAGTTTCACCACCTGAAATAGAACTGGTGGCTTCCTCAAGCTTATGATACACCTCAAGTGTAACACCACTGGCAGACTTTTTAGTGATGAGCAAAAGAGTTTCCATCTTTTTCAAGCTCTAATGTAAATTTGACAGCAGTAAGAGTTAAGGCAGTGAAGAAATTGTTGCAAACTTGAAAGTCATGTTTACAAATAATAAAAATATCATCCATGTCTGGTCTCTCTTGATGTTCTTATCACTAAGAAGTCTGACAGTGTGGGATCCTAAGCCTACACATACAGGATGTTATCTTCATGCTTCATTCTCTCACTGTCCTCAAAAATTAGAAATAATCCACACCCTAAAGCAGGGTTTCTCAAACTGTGTTCCGCAGAACACTAATGTTCCATGGAAGGTGAATAGGTGTTCTGTGAGAAGTTCTAGAATTTGTCATTTTAGTTTTTTAAGCATTTTTCATGAATAAATATTTTACAGTAGAAATATTCTGAGGAGAATAATATTCATGAATATGTTGAAAAGCTTAGACCCAGAATGCCTAATAACATCTGTGCATCATTAATTTTCACACAGAAATCTTTCAACATTTGGGAAAGGGAATACCACTGTTTATGATCAGTCATAAAAATTGCTTGCAAGAGGATTATAAACAATGGTGGCATATCCTCTGTTCTCAAAACTGAAGGAAATGACGTCTGTGTAGCAAATGTCAGTAACCCAGCGCCATATTTTTAAACATGGAAATATTCATGAATTATCATTAATTTTCACACATCGAAATCTTTCAACAATCGGGAAAGAGAATAGCGGTGTGTATAAAAATTGCCTGCAAGCCGATTACAACAATGGGCGGCATGTTCTCAAAACTGAATGAAATAACATCTGTGTTGCAAATGTCAGTAACCAATCAGCAAGGAAGTATAAAGAAAATTTTTCCACTGAAATTGAAGATCAAAGTAGTCTGTAGCTGGTTCTCAGATCTAGTAATACTGAATACTTTCTTCGCAAGTTCGTATTGCAGTGTGTAAGTGCTTGTTCTGAAACTGGAGTGCCGTGATTTTTTTAAAAGTAATAGGAATACAGATTTAAATTATAATATGAATAAGAGACAAGGCACTTTGTTTAATTTTGGTATTAAGAAATCTCTTAATGAAGGTGTTTGTGACAGAACAGATAGTGAGTCATCCACCTCAAGCCTACAAAGATCGCCAGGATGTACAAAAGGAGGGGAAAACTACCAGCACACAGGAGAAAAGTCTGCATTCACTCGTACTTATATTATAAATATATTTGGTGATCAGAATAGGATATGTCAATGAAAATCAGCACAAATTAATTTAATGATGGTTTGTTTATTGACGCTTTAATTAAATCAATTAAATTAATCAAAACATCAATTAAATCAAACTTTAATTGATGTTTAATTAATTAATAATAAAACCAGCTAAATTACCAATTAATTATTAATTAATACATTACACAATAACCAAGGTGTTCCGTGAAAATTTCAGGATTTGTGAAGTGTTCCGTCGTAGAAAAAGTTTGAGAAACCCTGCCCTAAAGAATCAAGCAGTTCCTATTATACAAATTGAGGATTAACTCAAGGCTAAACTTTAGACTTTCATCAGGAGAAAAGGTTTTCTTGCCATTTCAATTCTAACTTTTATTTCCATTTCTCGATTGCATTCTTCATTTAACCAGCATCCGAGATATTTAAACGTTGTCACTCTTTCTATTCGTTTCCCATTTAAAGAAAGTGATGATTTAAGAATTGGTTTCTTGCTTATGACCATGAATTTAGTTTTGGTGATATTTATTTTTAATCCCATTTTTTCACTCTCTTTGTTCATTAGTTCCAGAAGATTTTGAAGAACCTGAATATTGTCATCAATTTTTTTTTTTCCCCCAGTGGCTATTCAAAAAAAAAAAAAAAAAAAAAAACCATTTTATTTTATTATCCTACCTCTCAATAACTAGAATATCCAAGATACTCTATCACAATTCCATATATTGGCATCTCAGTGATGAAAATATATCTTTTCAAAGTTCACAACATCAGAGTAACTTTTAAACTTATTCAAACTATTTACAGCCTTCTGAGGTCTCCTAAAGACAGCACACCTTTCTACAAATATGCAGGTGTATATATTCTATGCTCATGCGAGCCTACATTGGACAGACAAGTCGTGGATTTGAGATGAGAAAGAAGGAACATGCTGAAGATATTGAGCATAAAAGAAAAGAGAGATCCTGTCTGGTCAACCATGCAGTTGACTGGAGCGTTTCAACCTTGCCTAATGCAGAAGAAAAATTTTTAAATCTTAATATCAAAGGACTTCACCAAGTCACCTGTCATCATCTGCAGACAGCTAATGCCACATGATTTACATTTGTTAGCATGAATTTATTTTTTCTTGTAACAGTTTTCTAGTGTTTAGTCAACTTTATGATCTTATATATTTTTGATGTTTGTAAAGCCCTGAGAAGCCACCAGTTCTACTTTAGGTGTATTTTACATATTTTAACAAGTAATAAATTTTCTTGTAAAATATTTTCTCTTGGAATTAGTTTATATATATAAAAGCAAGTCTAAGTGTAAAATCGCAATGTATTCTGGTAGATTTATTAAGAACCAATTATGAAATTACACATCTTAACAAATTGTAAAAAGTTAAAAATGTAAGTCCAGCTTGCTAAAATTAGTGAAAAAAGGGGCAGTCGATTAAAATGGATACTTAAAGACGGAATTGCAATGCATAGGTATGTCATCACACTTCAATAGAGAGGAGTGTGTGTAAGATGATCTATGTGGAACTCAGCAAGAATAAATTTGATGTGCATAATTTAATTCCAAACTTATTACAGTAGAATTTATTGTTAATGGACACAGATGTACTTTTTTCCCCCTTTATGTTGCTCCCACCCACAAAAGGTTATTTGTAAACTTATAGTACATTTTGTACCATGGGAAGAAGACTAAGGATATATATTATTTTTTTTCTATTACCCTGATGCAAGCCACTTCAGGCCTCCAATAAGCATAGCTGTCCTCTCACACTGGGCAATGACATTCATCTCCTACCTAAAGACAATCATCACAAACATCTATTTTCCCCCTGCCAGGATTCGAACACGCAGCCTATTGGTTGGAGACCAGGTATGCTAACCACTTGGCCAACCGGGTCAGCTGCAGCCTTGTTACCTTTGATCTCAACATGGCTTGAGATCCAACACAGATATACGAGGGTGGTTTGAAAAGTTCTCAGCCTAACAATGAAAAAACGAATTTATAATTTCAAAATTATTTTTATTTTTCAACATAATCTCCCTTAAGACTAATACGTTTATTCCAGCACCATTATCCCATCCCTGTAGTGTTTCTCAGTAAGATCTGCAAAATACCCTCTACAGCTGCAATCACCTCTTGGTTCAAAGAAAAATGCTGACCAGCGAGAAAGATTTTTAGTTTGGGGAAGAGATAGAGGGAGCCAAATTTGGGGAATAGGGTGGATGTTCCAACAATTCACAGTGCAGATCCCTTAATTTTCCCATTGCCAAAACACCTTTGTGCGCAGGTGCATTGTCCTGGTGAAAGATGATTTCTGTCTTCTGCAAACCGGATCTTTTCTCACAAATTTTTTTGTCTAGTCTGGTTAAAAAAATAGGAATAATATTCCCAATATTCCCTGGTTATTGTTTTGCCCTTTTCATGATAATAAACAAAATGCCTTGAGCATCCCAAAACACCGATGCCATGACCTTTCCTGCTGATGGAACCGACTTTGTCTTTGGCACTGAACAACCGGCTTCTCTCTGCTGTTTTGATTCTAGTGTGTAATGGTGAATCCAAGTTTTATTCTTGTTAAAACACTCCAAGCACTATTCAGAGATTTTCATGTGAGTGCATTTTTGATCTGCTGTGAGCAAGTGCTGCACCCATCTTGTGCAAAGCTTTTTCATTTGCAATTCTTCATGAAAAATATATCCTACACGCCTTCCTGTGCACTTGATCAATGATTTCTGGTGTTGTTACACTTTTTGGACATCCTTCACAAGGATCATCAAGGCTGGTGCGGCCACGTTTATACTTGGCAGCCTGTTTCTTAATTGTCGAAAATAATGGAGAAGAGTGCCCATAAACTTTATGAACTTGAAATGAATTTCTTTTGGTGTTAAACCTTCTTTTACAACTGTACGATATTCAATTTTATCCATTTCGAGGGATACAGACAAAACATTTGCTTCAGACAGCTGTATAAACAAACTACTTGATAGAATGACCTGCAATTTCACATGGATGCTTATGACAGATGTTCCAACTTAGAAAAAAAAACTTGCCAATAGTGTTGCCATCTATGGTCGAGGCCGACAACTTCTTACTGAGTTGGTATAAATAATGCATCTTTTGTAGCATTTCAGTTTTATGTAACTTAATGCATGTGGTTTAGTTGAATATTTGCTACATTCTATGTGGACCAGAGATATGCTATTTTTGATGCCTACAGATCCTCCCTGGAGACCATTTCTGAATTGTCTATGTAGATAGGATAAAATCAATATTTTGCTGTGTGTGTGTGTTAGAAAGAGGTGTTAGGATTAAGAAGGAGATGTGTAAGATTTCCTATATTGGACAATAACAAGCTGCATAATAGAATACAACCATGCCATAGTGGTATTTAGCATTCATACAATATTATCTACTGTGATGTCTAGAATTTGTAATAATTTTTTTTATGTGCAATTCAGAGGGGAGTACAGCAGCAGCAGCATTACGTGTGTAACAAAGGTTTTTCTAAAGTGAACAAAAAATACTTGTCCACTTGGCTTTTGAAATGATAAAGATGGTTCACTCACTTCAATGTAGAGATTAGGAAATAAGTAACATTCAGAATGCTCCAGTTGCAGATTTTCTGATCGCCTGATGGTGGATATGGTCCAACTATCAAAGCAGATTATTATCGTTATTATCCTAAGACCTCATGGATTCACAGACTCATCTAGGAAGAACCTTATGATGGTAGATCAAATACAGACTTTCCCATAATAGTTTTCACTGGATATGTGGTTGGTACAGGTGCAGGCAAAGAGTGGTACCCACTGAGATTTGAAAGATTTGTTTAGAGAGGAAGTTTTTGATAAAAAGGAATTTTTTTCATAACTAATGGTTAAAATAGGTAAAACCATGATATGAATCAAGGTTAAAAAGTATATACAATAAAAATATAAAGTGAGGTCTGTGAAACTAATAAAAATTTTTTCTTTAAAATTAATGTACACAAATCTATATATAATTATAAATATTAGTCTTTCATATAAATTTAAAAACATTATACAGTAGACACCACTTATTGTGATCACTTTGGGACAGTCGCTTTTCGATAACAATAAGCAAAGGATATAAAAAATTGCATCATTTATTTCAATTTATTGTTATGAACATTATTTAATTTATTGTTATAAACAACTTTTCAATAAGCAACAACATAAAATTTATTTTAAAAACTTATCTAATGTTGTCTTTGAATATGAATAAATTGCTCATACTCATAATGCTTTTTGAAGTTTATTGCTCTATGTTGCACACCGCGACAAAGTATTTGTAGAGCTTCTTGCATTCAGGAAATAGTTGGAGGAGATTCTAAAATTTGTTCTTCTATACTTGTATTAGGTTCACTTTCTTCTATTAGTTTAAAGTTCTCATCGGAAGCGGTTTGACATATTCCCGACACTGTCACTGTAGCCACCACTTTGAGGTGTTACCAATATCCAACCAATTTTCAAATTCTACATTTGACATACTGTCTCGGGTTTTATTTGTATTTCATTTGTAAGATATTCAAATTCTTCAGAAGAAGGAGTTTCAGAGTTTGTCTTAAAAACTCCACCTTTTTGGAAGCAGTTTTCAGTAGTTTTCTCTGAAACTTGCTTCCATGACACTGCTACCAAATGCAATGCATCAAGAAGGGAAATTTTTTTTGCAATTGCACTTGCATCAGATTGGTCTTTTATATAATCAAGTTCAGCTATAAATCTTGTATGAACTTCCCTGCAATAATAAGCTTTAAAAGCATATGATGCCCTAGTTACATGGTTGAATTAATGATGTAGTGTTCGAAGGCAAGAAAATTACTTTGATGTTCTTTAATGATAAATTGTTTGTGTGCAGTGCAGTTGTCTATTAACAAGACAATTTTTCGCTTTAATTTAAGATCCCACTTAACTAACCAATTGTTGAAAATGTCATTAAATGAAAATTAAAGTTGTGCTAATTAGCACAACAAAGAACTGCCACCCGCTCTTTTGAAGATTTAAAAATCCTTTAGTATTTTCATTTTTAAACAAATAAGTATGCTCAGGTATTGCATGAAAATAGAGTCCTGTTTCATCTGCATTGTAAATATCCTCGGGAGAATATTCAGCCATAATTTTTGGCCACTCAGTGTTAATTCATGCATCAGCTGATAAAAAAAGCATCCTTTTTTTCTTCACCCAAAATACGCTTTTGGTTGGAAAGACCTGGGTTCGATTCCTGTCCATGATGTGAGGAACCTTTATCTGGTCTCTTTCGATTAAAGGTGAGTATATAGTTTCACATACCCAGGTCTCATATAGTTTTCACCTGGAAACTTGGATTTTTTTTGCCCTTCAGAACAGGCAAACGTCTACAGACATGACACTTATGGAATAAGGATTAACCAACCTATTCCATAGGATTTCAGTTTTGAAGGCCTACATGAGCGTAAAATCAACAATAGCTTGATGTTATGAAGCTATGATGATATAGCTTTAGCAAAATCTAAATAAATTGCTGTATAAGCACCTCCCCCATCCAATACACTATTCACCTATTATAAAATGTAACCAAGTTACTAAAGCATGACCTCCCCCCTAACAAAACCATGATGCTCTCTCAAAAGCCTTCCATTCTCATCAATCCACATTTGTATTCTGTCCCTAACCAGCCTCTCCAATGCCTTCAGTATTACCCTTGATATACATATTAGTCTATAGTCTGACACTACTGATTTGGATTTTCCCTTATGCAGTGGCACTATTTTTCCTTCTTTCCACTTTTCTGGGACTGTTTCTGTTGAAGAAAGAATAACCCTGAGTGGGAATGAAATGATACTAGAAAGATGGGTCAAGCATTTTGATGATCTATTGAATACTAATATATCTGATCAGCTGGATGACATGGATAAAATAGAGAGACAAACAGAAGATTTAGGAGTAGTTAAACCAATACCACCAATTGCTGAAGTGGAAGCAACTATTACAAAACTTAAGAATAATAAAGCCTGAGTAATAGATATAAGAATATAATAACAGATATACAAGCAGAATTCATTAAAAATGCAGATACAGATTATTTTAAGTAGCTGTGTCAACTTATTACCAAAATCTGGAATAATGAAACAATTCCAGACAAGTGAAATCTGAGCATCATATGCCCTATACATAATGATCTACTCTTAACTATAGAGGAATCAATTTATTATGTACCACCTATAAAGACTTTACCCCTATGCAGATAATGCTATTGGTGATTATCAATGTAGATTCTGTCAAGGAAGATCAAATGATCTGATTTTAATTCTATGCCAAATACTTGCAAAATGTAATGAATTTGGAACTAAAATTCACCATCTCTTCATGAATTTTAAAGATGCATAGACAGATCTGTTTTATTTACTGGATTGAAGGAACTACAGATACTTCATGTTGAGAGTTTATTTTTTTTCACTTGGTTAGACTATAATAAGTTTAGTTTAATCCTTTATCCAAGTGTGAGCAAACAAAGTTTGCGCCTGAAAGTATTTTCAGGACTGGGGTAAGGTAGTGCAACACCAGGCAACTCGTTGCAAAGGTGGAGAAAGCTCTCATCACTCCTGTCTCAGTATCTCCCATAATGCACGGAGATGTGCTTTGCATTATCTCCCATAATGCAAAGCACATCTCCTTGCAGATATGTGTAATGCTATGCATTAAGGCAAGGGCCACTACCCATACCGGTTTCGACCTTTATTGAGGTCTCGTCAGTGGGAGCCAGGCCCAGTAGTGGAGATACAAAGGCAGAAGCAATGAGAGGTCATCCTAACCTATAGGAGTTGCCAAAGGGTGTGCAACCTTATTATTAAATTACTCTGGATTCAGAGAAAGATGTTGAGAGTTTATTTTTCACTTGGTTAGACTATAATAAGTTTAGTTTAATCCTTTATCCAAGTGTGACACTTTTGCAACGAGTTGCCTGGTGTTGCACTACCTTACCCCAGTCCTGAAGATACTTTCAGGCACAAACTTTTTGCTCACACTTGGATAAAGGATTAAACTAAACTTATTATAGTCTAACCAAGTGAAAAATAAACTCTCAACAACTTTCTCTGAATCCGGAGTAATTTAATAATAAGGTTGCACACCCTTTGACAACTCCTATAGGTTAGGATGACCTCTCATTGCTTCTGCCTTTGTATCTCCACTAGTGGGCCTGGCTCCCACTGACGAAACCTCAATGAAGGTCGAAACCGGTATGGGTAGTGGCCCTTGCCTTAATGCATAGCATTACACATATCTGCAAGGAGATGTGCTTTGCATTATGGGAGATACTGAGATAGGAGTGATGAGATCTTTCTCCACCTTTGCAACAAGTTGCCTGGTGTTGCACTACCTTACCCCAGTCCTGAAGATACTTTCAGGCGCAAACTTTGTTTGCTCACACTTGGATCAAGGATTAAACTAAACTTATTATACAGATACTTCACAGAAACTTATTGCCTTAGTTAAAGCTACAGTGAGAAACACTCAATGTCAGATTAAAATTCAGAACATACTGTCTATCCAATACAGATAAAAAATGGTGCTTGAAAAGTTCTTCAGAGATGCTGGTATTAATACAAGGGGAACTGTCTTCTACAAGTTAATACAAATTTTGGAAAATGCAGATGATATCGATATTATAGGAAGGGTACAAAAAGCAACGAAACTTTTATCAGTTTAGAAAAGGCAACAAAGAAGAAGATGCACCTGCAGATTGACCAACAAAATATATGCCTGTAACAAGAAAAACTTGTGATGATGATCATTCTCAACATTGAAATTGGTTCTTATAAATTTGAAATCATACATAGCATACTTGGGATCGGAAATTAATTGTAAAAATGATATCAATGTTGAGATTCAGAAATGCTTCTTAAAGTGAATAGGTGTCTCTGTGCACTTAGGAAACACTTAAAATTGCAGATGATCTCAAGAAAAACAAAGATAACTATGTACAAAGTGCTTATAAGACCAGTATTAACTTATTCTTCTGAAACAGAGACATCTGGACAATGGCAGATGAAAGACTGTTAGGTCTATTTGAAAGAGGGGGTTCTTAAACATATTTTTGGAGCAGTATACAAGAAAGAGATGTTGAGAAAAAAATACAATTATGAATTGTACAGATTGTTTAATGAGCCAGACATTATTAAGTATATTAAAATCAATGTATTAAGCAAGGACATATTTATATGCATGGAAAATAATAGCATTGTTAAGATGATATGCAATGCTAGGCCAGAAAGAAAAAGGAAATTTGGAAGACCTAAACTGAGGTGCAAAGATGAAGTGATCCAGGATATTAAGACTCTAAGAGTTAAAAACTGGAGGAACATAGCAATGAAAAAGAAAGGTTGGCAGAAGTTTCTGAAATAAAGGCCAAGGCCCACATAGGGTTGTCAAGCCAATGATGATGATGACAATGATTTAATATAAATGTAGAGAAAACCAGAGGCAGTTCTACAGTTATCATCCTAAATGCATCAATCAGTTTTTAGGCATGCATAGCAACTGACGCAATTAGGGCTGCTTTAAAAGCCAGAAAAGTAATGGGCCGACCAAGTAACCCATATACGGTACTAATGTACCACAGGTTGATCAATTACCTCTCGAGTATGGGCTCAACATTTAAAAAAAAAAAAAAAATAACAGGACAATGTGGAAGAAAACTGTTGTTAAAAAAATTGATAATAAAATTTTAATTGTGGTGAACTATTATAGTATCATACATAAGGGTATCTCAAAAAATAAGGTAACAAGTATACTTATATGAAAAACTTCTGGAAAAAATCCACCATAGTAAATTTAAAAAGGAAAGACTGTTTTTGGAATCTGCAGCGGCACTCAGAAATCAACCTAATCTAAACAAATACAGATGCATAAAACTTCCCAAAATTTGGGAAACAGTAATAATTAGAGGGTTTAGTTTAAATCCTAAGCCCCCTACAAATGCCCATTGTGGCTGCATCACTTAGATAGAACTACAGGGTCACCCACGTGTATCATTAAGTATTGTATCGTCTTTGTGTGTGTTACAAGTATTATTTGTGCTACCTGAAAATGTCTCAGTGACTGAGATGAAATATTAGAAGCATTAAAAGTAGTTTTTAATCCTTTCCTAGTGCTGTCAATACTCCATTAAATCTCCATCATGATGAAAAACTTTATTCTATCATAACTGTGTGTATGATGTGCAAGTCAATTTTAGTACATGTAATGTTGTCATATAATCACCAAAGCAGTTTTTGCATCTCTCCCATGGCATCAAGGCATCTATCCTGGTGCAAAAGAAATCTCTCAGGGTGTCTTTAACCAGGAAAGGACAGTGTACTGCACATTATCATCAATTATAGTCCATAGGCTGAAATATGTGCTAAAGCATCATTCAGCATGATAACACCTTCACATAGCAACTGTTTGTGACAAATGGCCAGCTATAGTTAATCCCATGTGTTACAGTAGCATCTAGCATTCATGCTATTGCCCCAAGAAAGATACTAACAAGAAATGCACACACACACACACACACTACTGTAATAACCATCTTTATTGCTGGATTGCCTTGAAGTTTTTTGCAGTGGGAAATAGGTATTTCATAGTTTTCCTCCTTCACTACTACCACCAACTAGTAACAAACTTCTGCCAACATAGGATGAGGTTATGATAGTTATGTTTTCAACCATCTTGTCATCTACCAACTGATAATATGGCTATATGATGCTCATGTGATACTGCCTTCTAGGACACGGTAACGAACAATGCAAATGTTCTCTTCATTCAAACTTACCTGTGAAGGACATTTTTGTGTGCATTCTGTAGTAGCTTTTATATCCATTGATCAGGAAATTCCAATAATGACATTTCTATAAAGATAAAAATTTTCAACATACCTTGTTCATGAAGCTCTCTCAGGGCAACAAGCCTGTCAACAACCAGTGGTAGACTGACACTCATCACTTCTGCTTTTTTCATTAGATCATATAATTCTGAAATTTTAGTTTGCTTATCAGCATCATCCAATTGTGCTTTCCTTTCATTTACTTGCTGAAGCCGTTGATGTAGAACTACCAATCTGCCTTCTATCTGCTCAAGATGACTTGAATCTAAAAGACTACTTTTTGCAGAAAGTATATCAATAGCAGCCTGAAAAAATAAAAATAAATAAAAAAATTATTAAAAATTACCCACTGGAGAAAAGTTTTACTAGATAACAGTTGTTTGCTTTAATTTCTAACTAGCTATTCACTTACTATGGAAAAAGTTCCTCTTATTAGCTGACTTTTCTTATACTGCTTAAATATTCTGCAACTATAATCATCTTGAACATTGCAAAAAGGAGATTAGCTACTGATTTCCTGTATTCACTTCACGATGATGGTGGTGTGTGGTAGGAGGATATATATCTGCTCTCTGAGAAGCGCTGAGAATACTTATGAAGAGTATGGATAGGTTTCACCTTTTCAGTATTTTTTGGGAAATGTGTCCCAAAGTGGCAAAACTGGTAATTAGTTTACGGAATTAACAACGCATATAAAGTATATTAATTAAAGGTAATAACTTCTATATTTCGGCAACGTCACGTTGCCATCTTCAGGAACATAAAGATATGGTATGTGCACGCAGGCACTAACAAAGGCAAATGAGGAAGAAAGCAAGAAACTAATATTGCCCTCTGGTGGGCTAATTTGGTAGTCTTGGCAGTTGGGCTGAAGTTCTCAAAATGTAAGTCTCCCAAATTTGGGGTAGTTTCATGCACCCAAATTTGTTGAGGTTAGGAACGTTTTTTAGAGCTGATGATGATTCCTTGAATAATCTTTCGTATTTAAACTTGCTGCGGTGTATTATTTTTGTTTTCTTCCAACGAATTCTATGGTGGGTATCTAAGGCATGGTCTGCCAGCCCAGAGTGGCTGTACTGGTGAAACCGGATGTAGTCTTTGTGTTCTGAAATCCTGATATTTGTTGTTCTTCCTGTTTGGCCAAAGTAGGACAATTTGCAGCTGCAAGGGACCTGGTATACACCAGGTAGGTCTAAGGGAAGTGGTTGGTCTTTGGTAGAGCGGATAAGGGATGCCAACTTTTTATATGGTCTGTAACAAGAAGTAAGGTCATATTTTCTGAGTATATCGGTTATTTTCTCAGAGGTGCCCTGGATGTAGGGGATGGTGATAGATTTGGTGTAATCTTTATTGTGGAGGGGGGGTTGTGGTTTACTGGTTTTAGTATTTTTTGGATTTTTTTGGGGTTATAGCCATTGGCTAAGAAAGTGTTGTGGATGTGGTTTAGTTCAGTAGTTAGGGCCTTGTCATCTGAGCAGATTAATTTTGCCCTGTTATATAGTGTTTTTATAACCCCATATTGTTGTGAGGGGGTGGTGGGATTGCTGGTGAATGTATCTGCCAGTATGGGTGTAAACAATATATCTATGTATCTGCCAGTATGGGTGTAAGTTTTCTGTAAACAGAGAAAACCAAAGATCCATCAACCTGGCGGATGATTAAAGTGTCTAGGAAGGGGAAGGTGTTGTTTTCCTCTTAAGGTGAACTGGACTCTGGGGTGTTGGTTGTTTAAGTGTTTTAGGAAGGAGTGGAGTGAGTCTGAGCCATGTGGCCAAATAGCGAACACATCATCCACGTAACGCCAAATAGTGGGTTTTTGTGGGGCGGAGTTTAAGGCTTTCTCTTCAAAGGTCTCCATAAAGAAATTGGTCACGGGTGGGGAAAGTGGTGAACCCATAGAACTTTCCTTGCCAAACGAAATTGCCTGGGTTCATTGTGAACTGAAATAGGGCTGAGATAGCGGGAGGAAACTTGGCTTGGATGAGCTCTAGGGTTTCTTTGAATGGGACATTAGTGAATAGGGAGGAGATGTCAAAACTGACCATTATGTCAGTGTGTTGGAGTGAGAGGTTTTCTATACTGGCTTTAAAGTGGGCTAAGTTTTTTTATGTGTGATGGTGTGTTGCCAGTATAGTGTGTGAGCGTTTTGGCTAAATGTTTGGCTAATTTTGGGAATCAATGCCATCCATAATGGGACGTAATGGCACATTTTGTTTATGTGTTTTTGGGAGTCCATATAATCGAGGGGGTCTAGAGTTATAAGGTTTTAGTTTGTTAGTGATCTCCACAGGCCAATAAGTGACTTTCTTAAGTAGTCTGTGGAGAGTTCTAATCTGAGAGCTAGTAGGATTATATTCAATGGGTAGGTAAGTAGTATGGTCTAGTACTAAAGCATTAAGCTTACCAGGGCACCTCTGAGAAAATAACCAATATCCTCAGAAAATATGACCTTACTTCTTGTTACAGACCATATAAAAAGTTGGCATCCCTTATCCGCTCTACCAAAGACCAACCACTTCCCTTAGACCTACCTGGTGTATACCAGGTCCCTTGCAGCTGCAAATTGTCCTACTTTGGCCAAACAGGCAGAACAACAAATATCAGGATTTCAGAACACAAAGACTACATCCAGTTTCACCAGTACAGCCACTCTGGGCTGGCAGACCATGCCTTAGATACCTACCATAGAATTCGTTGGAAGAAAACAAAAATAATACACCGCAGCAAGTTTAAATACGAAAGATTATTCAAGGAATCATCATCAGCTCTAAAAAACGTTCCTAACCTCAACAAATTTGGGTGCATGAAACTACCCCAAATTTGGGAGACTTACATTTTGAGAACTTCAGCCCAACTGCCAAGACTACCAAATTAGCCCACCAGAGGGCACCATTAGGACTTTAGGAACAATATTAGTTTCTTGCTTTCTTCCTCATTTGCCTTTGTTAGTGCCTGCATGCACATACCATATCTTTATGTTCCTGAAGATGGCAATGTGACGTTGCCGAAATATAGAAGTTATTTATTAAAGTTACCTTTAATTAATATACTTTATATGCGTTGTTAATTCCGTAAACTAATTACCAGTTATGTATGACCAACGTATAAGCCTTGCTACTAGAACAAAGTGGCAAAAATTTTTATGCTTTCATAGAGGATCCTAACTAGTGTGCAATGCACTTCATTTGCCTCTTCAAAAGAAAAAAAAACGTTCATTTAACAGATCAACTGAAACATGGACTAAACCATGCATCTGTTTTATGAAACAGTCCACTTCAATTGACCTGGCTAGTCAATAATGTTTTTATGCATGTTTTTATTGTTTTTTTTATAATATCTCCACAACTAAATTATATTAATGCTGTGTGTAGTGTCAAAAATTACATCAAAATTTTAATAATCCATTTTTTAACCCATTTACCAACTAAAAATTTCTGTCATGTGCACCCAAGGAGTGTACCAGAATATGATATTCTAGAGTCAAAATGAAATATTTCAGTTTTGCGAGATTTAGAACATTAGCATAAATGCTTGTTGCTACTAATCTTTCATTTCCATTTTGTTTAATATCACAAAATATCCTGCCTAAATACAGCATACATCTACTAGTGAACACCAATGTAACAAATTATGGAAAAGTCATTTCTCATCATCAAATTCCTGCCATGTACCCTCAAGGGGTGTACAGGATATGACAATACTACATGAAAAAATTACATCATTACTAACTTCCTATCTACAATTTTCCTCCAAATCAGTCTGTTACTTGTCAAGACTCGAACATTATCAGATCTTATATTTCTATCATCTAAGGCACTTGGTACCGTATCAATCCACCTATATCTTGGTCTTCCTCTGGGTCGTTTTCCTGCCAACCTGGCAGAGAACACTTGTTTTGCTAATCTTTCCTCTCCCATTCTATTTAAATGACCATACCACCTGAGATTAGCTCTGCTAACGCATTCGTGGATGCTGACAATGTCAAGTTCTTTCCTAATATCCTCATTTTTAATATGATATTGCCATTGATGCCATCTGTTCACGCCTCGAATCTTTCTCAGGACTCTCATATCTGCGGTCTCTAGTCTTTGGTCAAGTGTTTTACTTCTGACCCAGCTCTCAGATCCATAAGTTAAAACTGGTTTGAACACTGTCTTGTATACAGCTAATTTAGTGTTCCAACTAATTTCTCTCTTACTCCATATGAATTTATTCAATTGACTTCCTACCATACCAGCTTTGTTGATTCTGTTGTCTATTTCCATATTTAATTTACCATCTTCACTAAAAATAGTGCCTAAGTAGCTGAAATGTTTTACTTGTTCCACAGGTTCTCCATTCACAACACAGTTGACATTTTCAATGATTCTGCCTATTTTCATTGTCTTTGTCTTTTTATTGCTGACCTTCATACCATATCTATTACAACAGCTAATGAATTTAGTCAGAGAATCTTGCAGACTTGTAGCGGATTTATTTAGAAGTATAACATCATCTGCATAAAGCAAAGAGCTGACATTAACATCTCCAATTTTGATATCAGGTTTAATACCACTTTCCTTCATAATGTGATCCATATAGATAACGAATAACAGAGGGGATAATGTACATCCTTGTCTCACACCAGATTTAACATTAAACCATCTTCCTGTACTTCCTTCAATTCTAACTGCTGACTCACAACTCAAATAAAGACTAAGTATTGCTTGATATAATGCCCCATTGACACCATATAACTGTAGCGTATTGCATAGCTTCTATTTTGGCACCTTGTCATATGCCTTTTCCAAATCAACAAAACTTAAATACAGATCTTTGTTATATTCCCATACTTTCTCGACTATTTGTCGTAAAGTGAAGATCTGATCCTGACAGCCTCTATTTGGCCTGAATCCAGCTTGTTCTTCACCAAGCTTTTCTTCCACAATTCTTCTCAACCGTTTCTCAAGTATACTTGCATAAATCTTGCCGGCAAAGGTTGGTCGATTGGTAGAGCCTCTGCTATTAATGGCTCAGTTAAGTAAGTTTGAGTGCGGTTAGTAGTTGGAAGGGGGCCAATCGTTCGATGCTGTCGGCACACTCTCCCTCGATGAGTCTTTGGACTCCCTGGAGGTGTCAAAATAATAATAATAATAATAATGATCTTGCCAGGAACACTTAGTAGGGAAATACCTCTGTAATTCTCACATTCAGTTTTATTTCCCTTTTTATATATGGGTACTATGAGAGCTCTACTCCAATCATCAGGAATTCGTCCCTCTGTCCAGGCTTTCTGAACTATGCAGTGCAGCCACTGTAAGACTTTTATACCACCATACTTCAGCATTTCTGGTCGAATATCATCTACTCCTGCTGCTTTTCCACATTTCAAGCCTTTGATGGCTTTTTCTACTTCAAGTATGGATATGTATTCCTGTCTGCATGCCTGGTCAGTGTTTTTTATCACTTTGCTGTCACACTGCTAAATGAAAGTCATTTCTACAGGTGTGAAATTCGTTTCCAATTCTAAAGGTCTCCAAACAAGAATCAGATTTTTTCCCTTTTTTATATTTATGTCAGCTACCCTCTTTAATGGTTCAAAAAATTAATGGATATCTTCCCTACCTTTTGTTAGAAACATAGACACAATCCCCAGTGCTCAATTCCCATTCTGAAATTTGTCCCCATCACTCCACCCTGAAACTGCTCCCATTCAAGAAGTTTAGGTTTTGTGAATATTGCTACTTAATTTCTCTGATTCAAGTATCTGAATAAATTATCTTATGTTTATTATTTAGCGGGGTATCATTATTTAGAAAGTCTTATTTGCATTGAAACTATAAATTAAAGATACCAAAAAATTATTATTATTATTATTATTATTATGTGACACCTACAGAGAGTCCAAAGACTCATCGAGGGAGGGCACCTACTCTACAACTCTCCGTCTCCACCACACACACACACACACACACAATCCACCAACCACAGCAAACTGCAACTACACCAACGCCATCTACTGGCCGCCACAACCATCACTAGTATTTTTCACAGACAATCACAAACATCCATGCCCACAGCGGGATTTGAACCTGCATTTGGTAAATAAGATTGTTTTTGTGTGTTCTGTGGGAAACAGAAGTAACCAACAACTTTGAAGGTCACATTCCCTTTTGCGCAGGAATATTAAGGGTTCTCAACTCTTAATCCAGGGACCGCAGGAGAAGTATAAGAAAGGATCAGGAAAAATCTCCAGGGTATGCAGAGACAAGGAAAAAAGGCAGTGTCCTGTCGTAGTGTCTTGACCCAGCATTGCGGATGCAAGTCCATTAGAAGTCTGGGAGGTATCAAAGGAGAAAAGAAGTCGGAACAGCATGTCTTGCCAGTAAGATAGTCTGCCATGTGCATTGAGTGTCGAATGCCTTCGGCTGACCTAGAAAGCATCAGTGCGATATACGTAAAGCCCCAGGAGTCCTCCCCGATGTGACAACGCTAAGGGAAAGAAGCCCGCACGAATGTTGAGGCTCAGGATGGAAAAAGCATTCAGTTGAATCAGTAAAGAGATAAAAAAAGACAGTTACGATATATGTGTCAGAGAAGAACTGTCAGTAGAATTTTGTGTGTTTGTTTAACATTACGGAAAATAAACTGATAGTCCATGGGACACTTACAAAGTTTAATTGTGATTGTTTGTTCTGGACTAAGAAGCTGAAGATTAATTTATATAATTAATTAAAATAGATTAATTTATATAATTTAGATATGAGAAACTTGTTAATTGAAGTATATATTGCATGAACAAATTGGGATGAGAAGATAGATTTTTGTATGATAGTATTGCTGCATGTTTTAATGTATGTACTATTATTGAGATATAATTCTTAGCTTTTAATTTTTAGAAAGAGCCAATTCATTTAAGATATTGTATAATTGCATCGTAGTTTAATAAATGTTTTGTTATATTAAAAAATATGAATTCACTGATCCTTAATCCAATGCACTGTTTCTAAATAAATACAAACCTGTGAGTGAAGGTAAATAAGAGTAGCCACGACTGTCCATAAAGCTTGAGATATATTACAGAGATTCTGCAGGTCATCTTAATTATATTTAATACCCATAAACTGTATCTTGGTGGCACAGTCGTAACATTAAATAAATTTTCCAAGGTTCCCAAGGTATTAGAAATCAGATAACCTGTGGTAACTTAAGTTAAAGAGTAAAAGCATAATAATAGTGTAAAAAGAACACAAAGTATTCCTTTCTTTTAGTGTTGCATGGTGATCAGCATTCATTTTAAAAATTATGGACTTCACAACCATGTTATAAATAACTATTTTAATTTACCGACATTTTGTTCTTCATATTAAGATCATCATCTGGAGTATATACAAATATACAAGTACAAGATGAGTTACATTACATACAATAAGCTAAAGAAACAATGATTTGATCACGAGTAATTGTACTAGTATGACCTCTAGTGGGAAAAATAAATTTTTTTTTTTACAACTTAATTATTTAGAAACTACATCAAAGCTAAATTCTATTTCACATAACATGAGAAAAACATTCTTTTTTTATATAACAGTCTACTTTCAGTAACAACGATGTCCTATTTTTATCATTACAATTGTTATTTTTGATTTAGGATCTCGATTATCTACAGTCCTGTTTATAGTTAGCTCTTGGAGAGAAAGGTTCCGTGGGTAGAAGATGTACCTTCCATATGCTTGGAGTTTTAGACCATCATTATTGTTCAGATTGAAGTGGTTGATAAGAATCTCACAGGCTTCCTTAAATTTGCGTTTTACCATGTTTTGGTGTGATAAACAACTAATGCTTTTCCAGTCAGTTCTATGTACAGTTTTCAGGACATGATCGGAAAGATCAGCTTTGCCATAGTTATTATATTTAATGTGTCGTTTATGTTCCTTTTATCTGATAGGAATTGTGCATCCTGTTTCCCCTATATATGGTATATTACAGGTGCAATAAATACGGTATACTCCGAGGTGGGTCAGCAGAAGGAGTAGGCCTTTGGATGAGTTGAGTAAGCTTTTTAATTTTGCAGGAGGTTTAAAGGTGGCTTTGAGGTTGTATTTTTGTAGTATTCTGTTTATTTTATGTGATGTCCCTTTAATATAAGGAATGGTTATAGTTTTATTGTAGTCTGGTTTATCTTTGTTTTTTTTTTATTGAGGTCTTGTAGAGAATTCTGTTAATAGTGTTTTGGCTGTAACATTTTTTAGAAAAGTATTGCTGATAACTTTAAATGCGTCTTTCAGAGCTTGTTCATTGGAGCAGATCTTCAAAGCCCTGTTTTTTTAGAGTATTATTGACACCTAGTTTTTGTGTTGGGTGGTGGTAGAAGTTTATGTGTATATATATTGGCCAGTATGTGTTGGTTTCCGGTAAACAATGAAGGATAGACTGCCAAAAGGAAGACGTGTGACAAGTGTATCTAGAAATGGAAGTGTGTTCTGTTTTTCAATCTCAATTGTGAACTGTATGCATTTGTGTTGTTTGTTAAGGTGGCTAGCGGCCGTGGGACCAGATCGCGAAAACATTGTCAACGTATCTAAGCCAGATTTTGGGTTTTAAAGGAGAGGAATCTAGAGCATGTTGCTCAAAATGTTCCATATAGAAGTTTGCAATGGGGCGGAGATAATGGCAAGCCCATGGCTGTGCCTTCTTTTTGTAGGTAGAAAGCGCTTTGCCATACAAAATAACCAGAACGTAATACATGCACAAAGAGCGCCGTGATATCTGGAGGGAATTTGTTCTGTAAAAGAAGGATTGTGTCATTGATTGGGACATTCGTAAAGAGGGCAGAGATGTCAAAACTGACTAATAAATCATCTTTTTCTAATGTAATGTCTTTGATTATGTTTATGAAGTGTTGTGTGTTTCTGATATAGGAGAGGGGAGAATGACCTATCAACTCGAGTGTTGCCGCTAATTTCTTGGCTCAGTGATAATTCGGGCTATCTATACCTTCAACTATCGGCCAGAGTGGTGTATTCTGTTTATGTATCTTCGGTAGGCCGTAAATTCGCAGGGAACAAGCATAGTGTGGAAATAGTTTTTTGACCGTATCTTCTCTTCTGGCCATGTAGTAATTGATTTAAGTAGTTTCTCCATTTTCTTTTTCATTCTGTTCGTTGGGTCGTACTTAACTAGCTGGTATGTACTATTGTCCGCAACTAATAAATTCATTTTTTCTAAATAAGTGGTTCAGTTTAAAATCATGGTGGCACTTCCTTTATTGGCTCTGGTTTATTACGATGTTTGGATTTGATTTTAGTGATTTCACGACCATTAATTCGTGTTTCGTTAAGTTGTTTTCTTATGATTTATATTTATAATGTTGGCGGTTTCTAAACGTATTTTGTCTGCTATATTATTTGGGATGAATCTTAAACCTCTTTCAATATTACAAATAAAATCCGGTTAGTTCATCGATCTGGGTGCTACAGCAAAATTTAGACCTTTGTTGAGTAGCGAGAGTTCATCTTTGTTTAAAGCATGGTTGGATAGGTTTACTATGTTACGGTTACCTATAGGCGATTGGTGGCTCCTGTTCTTTCTTGCTTCTGATTGGTTGTTACCGTTCTCTGTGGGGAAATTCGAATATGTCCGTTGGTTTTATCGATCTTTTAGTCTGTGAAATTTGCATATGAGATTTTCTTTCTTAGTTTAAGGATATGGTTCGCCGTGTTGCCCGTAATCTTTTCAAGCATAATCCAAATATCTGTGTTCAAGTAACGTGAAAGTTCCGATTTTTCATTTCGTACCTGGTTTTGAGTAACGGCCAAGTTTTTTCTCGTAGCCTGGATCAGTTCTCTGAGTAACGCTTTCTTCATGCAGTGGTATATTCTTTGTGCCTTTGCTGAGGTAAATTTTCTCTTAATTTGATGCAATTCGATTGTATGGCAAAACGCTCTGTACCTACAAAAAGAAGGCACAGCCATGGGCTCGCCATTATCCCCCCCCCCCCCCGCGCCCATTGCAAACTTCTATGTGGAACATTTTGAGCAACATGCTCTAGATTCCTCTACTTTAAAACCCAAAGTCTGGCTTTAGATATGTTGATGATGTTTTCGCGATCTGGTCCCATGGCCGTCAGACAGAGACACCTTCCTTAATCACCTTAACAAACAACACAAATGCATACAGTTCACAATTGAGATTGAAAAACAGAACACACTTCCATTTCTAGATACACCTGTCACACGTCTTCCTTCTGGCAGTCTATCCTTCACTGTTTACTGGAAACCAACACATACTGGCCAATATATACACATAAACTCCTACCACCATCCAACACAAAAACTAGGTGTCATTAATACTCTAAAAAACAGGGCTTTGAAGATCTGCTCCAATGAACAAGCTCTGAAAGACGCATTTAAAGTTATCAGCAATACTTTTCTAAAAAATGTTACAGCCAAAACACTATTAACAGAATTCTCTACAAGACCTCAATAAAAAAAAAACAAAGATAAACCAGACTACAATAAAACTATAACCATTCCTTACATTAAAGGGACATCAGATAAACAGAATACTACAGAAATACAACCTCAAAGCCACCTTTAAACCTCCTGCAAAATTAAAAAGCTTACTCAACTCATCCAAAGACCCACTCCTTCCGCTGGCCCACTCCGCAGTATACTGTATTTATTGCATCTGTAATATACCATATATAAGGGAAACAGGACGCACAATTCCTATCAGACAAAAGGAACATAAACGACACATTAAATATAATAACTATGGTGAAGCTAGCCTTTCTGATCATGCCCTGAAAACTCTACATAGAACTGACTGGAAAAGCATTAGTTGTTTATCACACCAAAACATGGTAAAACGCAAATTTAAGGAAGCCTGTGAGATTCTTATCAACCACCCCAATCTGAACAATAATGATGGTCTAAAATTCCCAAACATATGGAAGGCACATATTCTACCCACGGAACCTTTCTCTCCAAGAGCTAACTATAAACAGGACTGTAGATAATCCAGAATCCTAAATCAAAAATAACAATTGTAATGATAAAAATAGGACATGATTGTGGGAAGGATTTGACAAGTGACATACAGTTATTTGCTGATGATGCAAAGATAGATAGGGTAATCAAGAATGCTGCTGATATGCAGTCTTGCAGAATGATTTGAATAGGCTGGAATTGTGGGCATGGGAAAATGGGTGTCAGTTCAATGTCAGTAAATGTAAAGTCATTCACTTCGGCATGATTAGATATCCAATGTCGTATTATATTGGTGGGATTAGGCTAGGGATCTTGGAGTATTAGGGGCCCATGATCAAATCATTGTTTCTTTAGCTTATTATGTGCAATGTAACTCAGCTTGTACTTGTATATTTGTATATACTCCAGATGATGATCTTAATATGAAGATTGAAACGTTGGGAAATTAAAACACGGTTGCAAAGTCCATAATTTCTAAAATGAATGAGAACGCAAAGTAAATAATAGCATAATATTACAAAGGCACAACAGATTATACGTTTACAATACTAAGCTTGAAGTAGTGCAGAAGTCATATTTTCATATTTGAGTAGCCAAAGGTGTCACACCTTATTATTAAAATACTCTGGATTAGAGATAGTTGTTGGAAGTTTTTTGACTTGGTTATACTATAAATTAAAGATACCAAGAAATTATATACTTAATTTAATCCTTTATCCAAGTGTAAGCAAAGTTGTCCCAGTCGTGAAAATACTTCAGGACTGGGACAACAAAAGAAAAACTGAATTATATAGAAATACAAAAGGATAGGTCAATAAATAATGCATATTCCTTTATAAAAATCAGAAATTTTTTGCGCACCTTAAATTTTTTCTGTTAAAATTTGTTTTACAGAAGTTTTAGTTTTTGTTCTGTGGTAGGTTTTCAATAATTGTTCAATACAAGTCATTCATCTGCTGTCTCTACTGCTCTTCCAATTCTAAAAATCATTCTGATCTTTTTAACTGTATAAACACAACCTTGATTTCATACAATCCAAATTCCTTAACAGCATGTTCCTTGTTGACTTTAATTTCCAGTTCTAACTGGTTCCCTTTTTCAAATTTCACTGATGAAATTTGTTTTCAATTATCACTTACAGCAAACACCTCTGCTTCTCTTCCAGCTTGGTCAGTATTCCTCTACATTCACTCAACACCTGAGCTTTTCTTCATGAGTTCTCCTTCCAATACACTGCTGAGATGCCTGCTCCTCTTGGTAATTCAGATCACAATCTCATCAAAATGTCATCTCTTCTGACACTGCAACAATGCCAAGTGGGAAGATCTCCATGAATTTTACTCATCCTTTTCATGGTCAGGCTGCTGTTTCCATTCTTAAGATTCAGATACACGTGACATTTTTACAGAAATTATCCATGTCAGAATGGAAGTTTCATTCCTCACTCTGTTCAAAATTCCCTGCCTATTGTCTAAGCCAGGATTTTCCAAAAAATGTACTAGGATAGTCCAAGAAAAAAAAAAAACGGCTTATTAAAAGTGGCTTGAGACAAAAATTCCAGCTTCATTCACAAGTTACACTGAAGACTGCATACTTGCAAAACCATTATTAAAAGGGCTAGGTCTAACTTTGATAGAGCTAAATGTAGAAACCTCACTACCCATTCGCAGTAATGCTGTTTGGTCACTTGCAAAAGTTGTTGGCCATTACTTTTGTCCATCTGTGTTGCAGTACTATCATTTGGGAGTACTGCAACATCTCCCGATGATAAGACTGACCTCCTAGCATCATTCTTCTCATCCAATTCCTATCTAGATGATGAAGGCATATCACATCTTCTTTATAGAACACTGCATCATATGCCTCCTTAGCCTTCTGCCAGAAAGATATCAGAAGAATCTGGAACACCCCTAGATAGCAAAAAGGCTTCTGATTCTGAAGGAATCCCATCACTTGTGCTCCTGGAATTAATACCTATTCTTTATCACATATACAGGGGGACATGGAAGGTGCCTCCTAGGAGAATGTGTTATTGATGCATTCAGGCGTCCCCTGGGCAACAGTGTTAACACCGGCTGATCCTTCCGCTCCAGAAGCAACTTTACGCAGTTATTGTGCCTAGAGCTTTTAATCTAATCTATTTAAAATGATTCTCGGAAGATGGGACCAAATTTTATCAGAGCTAAAATGATGATAATTTCTGTGAATATAGAGGGTCTCTTAACACATAAGAACTCTTGCATAAACTTTGTCAAGAACTAAATTGTGATATACTGTGTGCAGGAAACACACAGAGATATAAATAAACAGCGTCTGAAAATTCCAGGAATGAAATTGGCAGCGAAATGTCCCCATAGCAAATATGGTAGTGCCATTTTCATTAGATCCTTGCAACATCTATTACAGAGGAGAATGACAAAGAGATAATCACTGTAGAATTGAGTAATTCTGTCATCTATTCTATCTACAAATCCCCAAATATAGCTTTCTCCTTTAAACCTCCTGCCAATCTTAACAGGCAGAAAGTGTCTTTCTTTATTGGCGACTTTAATAGCCACAGTAGTGTCTGGGGTTACCTGGAAGATAATACAAATGGAGAGGCTGTGTTGGAATGGGCTGAATCATACCATCTATCCCTTATCCATGAGAGTAAACATCCTCCTTTGTTTTACAGCAGAAGATGGAAGCGGAGCTATAGCCTAGATCTCATCTTTGTGAGTGAGAAGGTAGCCCACCAGTGTGTAAAAGCTGTTTGTATGCCTATTCCAAATTCACAACATCGACCTATAATGTATCAATTACTAGCAACGATCTGACCACAAACTGTTCGCTTTAAAAAAAGATATAATTTTAAAAAGGCAAACTGGGAAAAATTGTCCAACCTATTAGATGAGAAAATCAAAAACATTAACTCAATTCCAGAGGCCTATGACCAATTCATTGAAGCTGTTCAGAAATGCTCCCGAGAACCATCCTAAGAGGATGTAGAATTAACGATTTCCAAGGATTAACTCCTGAGATAACTGCTCAACTGACAGAATACTGCAACTTATTTGAAAGAGATCCTTTTAGTGATGAAACCATAGCAAGCGGAACAACAGGTTGTTACATCCATATCTGAAGCAAAACGGGAATAATGGATAAAGTTAATGAATGAAATAGATATGGGAAGGAGTAGCCAAAAAGCCTGGAGGCTACTTAGATGTCTCAGCAGTGACCCAAACAAAACTTAGACACATTTCTAATGTCTTGGCAAATCAAATAGCACACCAACTTCTCCGGTTCAAATATAAAAGACAGGACTTCAGAGGGCATATGGAAAAGAAACAAATATTCTCTCCAAACCTTTTACAATGGAAGAACATAATAGGGCAATTAAAATTTGTAAGAAAGGAAAAGCAGCAGGTCTAGATGAAGTTTATATTGAGCAAATCAAGGAATTTGGTCCTGCGACCAAAGACTGGATGCTGAATTTATTCAACAATTGTATTGATACCTGCAAAATACCCAAAGTTTGGAGAAGAGCTAGAGTTATTGCAGTTCTCAAACCAGGGAAAGATGCAAGTGATCCTAAAAATTATAGACCTATCTCTCTATTGTGTCATTTATATAAGATTCTTGAGCGAATGATGCTGGAAAAACTAACAAGAATAACTGATCCACTCCTAATCTCTGAACAAGCTGGGAAAAGTTGTACATCACAAGTTCTTCAACTAACACAATATATTGAGGATGGTTTTGAGAAGCAGTAAATAGCAGGGGTGATTTTTATAGACTTAACTGCTGCTTACAATATAACAGTAAACCACTGTATCTTGTTAAGTAAACTGTACAAAATGATGAAAGATTACAAGGTAACGCAACTAATTAGATGCCTTCTTCAGAATCAAATATATTTTGTTGAATTTCAAGGACAACATAGTTGTTGGAGGAATCAGAAGAATGGCCTCTCTCAAGGCAGTGTTCTCGCCCCCATGCTTTTTAACATCTATACAAATGACCAGCCTCTCCCCCAAAGATACAAAAAGTTTTATCTATGCTAATGATCGTGCCATTGCCACTCAGGCAGATCATTTTGAGAGTGTAGAACAAAAGCTCTCTGAAGCACTGATTGAACTTAGTTACTATACTGAAAACCAGTTGAAACCTAATCCCCTAAAAACCCAAGTCTGCACCTTCCATTTAAAGAATAAACAGGCAACAAGGAAACTACAAATAACTTGGGAGAGAACTCACTTAGATCATTGTCGAACACCTAAATATTTAGGGGTAACTTTAGACTGTGCTCTCACTTATGAAAGACATTATATAAATACAACACAAAGTAACTGCAAGGAATAGTATTCTCTGGAAACTATACAGCACTACCTGGGGAACACAAGCTCAAATGATAAGGATCACTGCCTTAGCTCTATGTTACTCAGCTGCAGAATATACATCCCCTGTATGGTATAGATCCTGCTATGCTAAGCAGGTGGATGTTGCCTTAAATGAGACATGTAGATTCATTACTGGTTGTTTGAGACAGACACCTCGTGAAAAAATCTATTGTTTAACTAGCATAGCCCCTCCAGATATTAGACACGAGATGGCGGCTAGAAATGAGAAGCTAAAGGCATCCGTGTGTACAAACCATCCCCTATTTGAATATCAACCTGCCCATCAATGGTTAAAATCCAGGAAAAGCTTTCTTCATACTACCGAAAGCCTTACTGAACCACTCCAAAAATCAAGACTAGCTTCATGGAAGATGAGAAACAATCACCTTACAGATTGGGTTGTACCATCTGAAAGTCTTCCAGCAGGCGACGACAGAGAAAACTGTGCTGCCTGGAAAGCTTTAAATAGGCTAGGATACAGCATTGGAAGATCCAAGGATAATGTAAAGAAAAACGTGGGGATTCTCATGTGAATCATCTCTATGCGAATGTGGGGAGAAACAAACTATGGCTCACCTCTGGAACTGTAGGTTATGTCCCTTTAGTTGTACAATGGACGATTTGATTAATGCAACACCTAATGCTTGTGATCTGGCCAAATTCTGGGCAGCAAAAATTTGATGGACCTTCTAGTATACTTTTATATTGTGTTGTTTTTCTTTTCTTTTTAATTCTAATATATAATCAATTATTTTTTTGTAAACTTATGTGTATTTGAACTATGTTGCTTCTGACATGAATAAATAAAATCACATATACACTATATTATACTCAGCTGGCATCAACATTACAGCATGGAAGCAAACCCATATATAACCAATTCCAACAAAAAGGTGATGTCTCCCTTCCAACTACTGATCTATTGCTTTCGACTAAGTGTTGTCCAAAGTAATGGTGAAGGTTACCAACAGTCAACTTCTTTGACATCTAAAGTAATTGTCAACTAATCAATGACCACCAATATGAATTTTGCCAATCAAGATCCACAGCATATCTTCTGACCTACATTCTGGACATATGCCATGAAAAAGTTTGGAGAAACCCGAGGTATTGCACTTGACTTCTCTTATAGTCTGCTTTCTGGATTGCCAGTTTTCTTTCAGGTAGCTCACTACATATAAATATGGAATGTTATCTCTCTCTCTCTCTCTCTCTTCAGATTTTCCTGTTAATGCAGGTGTTCCTCAGTTTACATTCATAATAAAATTTAATATAATTAACATAGCACAAAGAGAACTCATTAAAAAAAAATTATATTTCTTATACTGTTCAGTCATAGAGACATCTTCAGGGATGCTGTATTAAAATTATAATAACACACACAAAAAAAAGTGGAAGAAATAGCCTTAGCTGTTTAACAAGCTAAGGCTAGCCAACAGCATCAGTAAATAGCACCCAGGACTTGAGACTTCATATAGTCTAATTTCTTCCACTTATTGTTTTGTGTGAGTCATTACAATTTTAATATTGTATTCCTCAAGATGTCTCTGTGACAGAGACAAAAAATATTTTTAGAGGTACCTGTGGCATTAGTATAATTATTAAAAGAACACATACTGCCAAAAAAGAATTAGCTTTTAATATTAAGTCTATTTTGGATCTCGAAGAAGAAATTTCAGCTGTTCTTGATGATGAATTACTAAATACTGTTCTTCGTTTATCAAAACAATCTTGAACCCATTCTTACGAAAGAAATTTTCACAGGCTTATGCAAAAATATAATTCTTTATATCAAAAGAAAAACTTAACACTTCTACCAATAAATGGATTGTTAATATTTCCAATCACCCTTTATCCAATGCCAAAACCAGTGCTTTAGCAAAAGGCCTTGATTTTGCAGTTATTCATACATGCATTCTGTATCTTGATTTTTTTACACAATATAGAATGCAATCTATCAGGACTTTCTAGCAACAATGCTAACAAACTTCGTTTTGAAGTTGCGACTTCGTTATTTAAAAGCAAATTAGAATAAGTTTATCAAATGCTGAAATCAAAGGGCTAACTTCTTTAAGGAGAGATAACAAAATATTCATTTCTAAGGCCAATAAAGGAAAAGCTATTGTAATCATAAGACTGACTATGAGACAAAAGTATCCAGCCTTTTAGAAGACACCTCTACCTACCAAGAGATCATGCATAATCCTACACATTCACAAATTAAACAATTAAATAAATTACTTGATGAGGTTATCAGTTGGGACCCAAATTACGTGGATAAATTATGCACCTACTTTGGAAGAACTCCCCATCTATATGGACTCCCAAAAACCCATAAAGAAGGCTATCCAGTGTGACCTATCATGAATTGCATTGATTCTCCCACCTATCAAATTGCAAAAGTCTTGTCACTTTCCTTAAGTGCTCTCACTGGACATTCCAGATCCTACATAAAAAATTAAAGAGATCTTGAATAAATCAAGGATATAAAAATCAAAGAGTCTGAGTTGTTAATTCGACATTGTTTCTCTGTTTACCAATATTCCATTAGCTGACACATTCAAATTATTATATGAAGATTACCCTCCAAATATCACAAAGATGAGAAGAATTGTGGAAGAAAAGCTTGGTGAAGAACAAGCTGGATTCAGGCCAAATAGAGGCTGTCAGGATCAGATTTTCACTTTACGACAAATAGTCGAGAAAGCATGGGAATATAACAAAGATCTGTATTTAAGTTTTGTCGATTTGGAAAAGGCATATGACAAAGTGCCAAGAGAGAAGCTATTCAATACGCTGCAGTTATATGGTGTCAATGGGGCATTATATCAAGCAATACTTAGTCTTTATTTGAGTTGTGAGTCAGCAGTTAGAATTGAAGGAAGTACAGGAAGATGGTTTAATGTTAAATCTGGTGTGAGACAAGGATGTACATTATCCCCTCTGTTATTCATTATCTATATGGATCACATTATGAAGGAATGTGGTATTAAACCTGATATCAAAATTGGAGATGTTAATGTCAGCTCTTTGCTTTATGCGGATGATATTATACTTCTAAATAAATCTGCTACAAGTCTGCAAGATTCTCTGACTAAATTGAATAGCTGTTGTAATAGATATGGTATGAAGGTCAGCAATAAAAAGACAAAGACAATGAAAATAGGCAGAATCATTGAAAATGTCAACTGTGTTGTGAATGGAGAACCTGTGGAACAAGTAAAACATTTCAGCTACTTAGGCACAATGTTTACTGAAGATGGTAAACTAAATATAGAAATAGACAACAGAATCAGCAAAGCTGGTATCGTGGGAAGTCAATTGAATAAATTCATATGGAATAAGAAAGAAATTAGTCGGAACACTAAATTAGCTGTATACAAGACTGTGTTCAAACCAATTTTAACTTATGGATCTGAGAGCTGGGTCAGAAGTAAAACACTTGACCAAAGACTAGAGACTGCAGATATGAGAGTCCTGAGAAAGATTAGAGGCATGAACAGATGGCATCAATGGCAATATCATATTAAAAATGAGGATATTAGGAAAGAACTTGACATTGTCAGCATCCAGGAATGCGTTAGCAGAGCTAATCTCAGATGGTATGGTCACTTAAATAGAATGGGAGAGGAAAGATTAGCAAAACAAGTGTTCTCTGCCAGGTTGGCAGGAAAATGACCCAGAGTAAGACCAAGATATAGGTGGATTGATACGGTACAAAGTGCCTTAGACGATAGAAATATAAGATCCGATAATGTTGGAGTCTTGACAAGTAACAGACTGATTTGGAGGAAAATTGTAGATAGGAAGTTAGTAATGATGTAATTTTTTCATGTAGTACTGTCATATCCTGTACATCCCTTGAGGGTACATGGCAGGAATTTGATGATGATGATGATGATGATATCACAAAGATTTTCGAATTTGTTATCCATTCAGGTTATTTCAGCTGGAAAAACAATATCTACAAACAAGTACTGCCATGATTAGCCCTCTGTCTCCACCTTTGGCAAACTACTTTTTGAAACAATTCGAAGACACTATGTTTTCATCCATTCATCTTCAAACATCTCTTTGGTATTGTTATGTCGATGATGTCTTTGCTATTTGGTCACATACTGAAGATGAGCTTTCCACATTTCTACAACAGATAAATAGCCTTCACCCACGTATTCAATTCACTATGGAAAAAGAAAATTCTGGTACTTTACCATTCTTGGACATCCTCCTTACTCGAACTTCTTCTGGTACCTTATCTACAAGTGTCTTTCGAAAGCCCACATTTACTGGCAGATACATTCATAAAAAAGTCTGCTCACCACACGTCTCAAAAATTTGACATTCTTAAATCTCTAATTAATAGAGCACATAAAGTTTGCTCTTCTCCAGTAATCTTACAACAAGAACTTTCCATCATTAAAAAGTTAATGGAATCGAATAATTACAACCCCAATCAAATCTAACAGATAATTGAATCTTATGTTCCAATACCTAAGGTTTCTTCAACAGTCCACAGAGTTCCAATCCCTTACATTCCAGGAATCTCAGAACCTATCGGTAGAATTTTGAAAAAGTACCAATTGATTCCCACGTATGTTCGTATCAACAAAATTTCCTCTTTATTGCCTTCTACAAAGGATAAACTGTCACATCTATCTTTGGCTGGCGTTTACCAAATACCATGTGAATGAGATATTTCTTATTTTGGACAAACTGGCAGTTCTGTGGAAAAAAGAATTAAAGAACATCAATATTATACTGAATACAACAAACCTCAGAAGGCTGGTCTAGCATAATACAGTATTAACACTACTCATAATATCCAGTGGGATAAAGCTATTCTCCTCCATAGATGCAGTTTCAAATATGAACACCTTTTTTTAAAAGAAAGTTGTGAAGCTATTTTACACCGACCGAATTTAAATCGAAATGATTATCTCTCTCTCTCTCTCTCTCGAAGATCTGGGAGACTTTTATTTTATGTAATCAATAAAAAAAACCAATTATCTTAAAGATTAAATATTATTTTCTATCATTTCCCAGCATGCAGCAACAATTGTATTTTAATAGGTGATCCACCGAATGAAGATGTACTATTAGTTTTAGTATGAAATATCTGTACCTTTATTAATTAAAAAAGACTCTGCACCGAGTGCTACCTACTTTCTTATTTTCATGAATTTTACTATTTGTTTTTCCTGTTAAATTATTGTTCATGGATAATTTATATAAATTTACCCTTCATTGTGAACATAAATGAAAGCAAACAAATAGTAAAATTCATGAAAAGAAGAAAGTAAATAGCACTCTATGTGGAGCCAGACTCACTATTCATATACACTATTTACTTTTATACTTATATTTTTCATGATGCACTCAGTCACATAATCCATGATCTATTTTCATATAGTTTTTCTTTTTATTAAGTCACAATTTTTCTTAGCTGTTTCTCAAGTATACTTACATAAATCTTACCAGGAAGAACACTCAGTAGAGAAATATCTCTGAATTCTCATTCAGTTTTATTTCTCTTTTTATAGATGGGTACCATGAGGGCTCTGCTCCAATCATCTGGAATTCAACCCCCTGACCAGGCCTTCCCACATTTCAAACTTTTGATGGCTTTTTTCTACTTCAAATATGGATGTGCATATCTGATTGCATGCCTGTTGAATGTTTTTTTTTTTTATCACTGTGCTGTTATTGCTTGTTTCATTTAGCAGTTTTTTGAAGTAATTACTCTATACATGAAGGATATCTTTTTCTCCAGTTTTAACATCACCTTTATCTGTAATTCCTTTTACAACACTCTATCCTCCATTTCTCAGCTTTTTCAACAGCCTCCAAAATATTTTGCCACCTTCTTGATATTTATTTTCGATGTTTTTACCAAAGTATTCCCATGACCCTTGTTTAGCTAGTTTTACACAGTGTTTAGTTTTCTTACATTTGTCTCTATATTCTCTAAGAGCACAAGCTGACTTACTTGTCAGGAACTTTCAATATGCTTTCTTTTCCTTCATTGCATCTAATTTCCTGAGTCCACCATGGAGTTCTGATTTTTCTATCCATACAGACAACCTAATCATATGCCCATGGCTGAATCAATCAATGTTTTCTTCAGGATTTGCCATCGAATCTTCAAGGTTTGGTTCCTGTTTTCAAATTCTTTCATTTTTTTCTTCAATGATGTTTGTGTATTTGAGTCTACAGTTCACTTCTGAAAGATGCTCAATCTTGATTCATTTTAAAACTTTCTTGCAAACACTCTTCTTTTCAATATGAATTTCAATTTTATACTGCTCAAAACTAAACAGTAATCTCTTCATATTTCAAATCCTTTGCATACTCTTGTGTCATAAACCAGTGGAAAAGCATCACTCTCAACTAATGTATTTTTTAATAAACATAAATTAGTTGATTTTGATGTAAAACAAAATTTCAAGAGCATAAAATGAATTTTTTTTTCTATATATATCAATTCACAAACTGCTGAAATTTGCACTCTTAAAATAAAACAAACATGTAAGATTTTTATAAAGTACTCTATTATCATGATATGGAAGATACTTACCATGACTGTTTTTTCATTTGTCTGAATAGTAAGAGGTGACTGTAATAAACAGTTAAAATTACAAATTATATTTTTATTTAAAATTCAGAAAAAACACTGAATATATTACTTACCAACAATTCCATTAATATTTAAGTAAATTATTAATATTTTAATAAGGAGAACTGAGTATGATTTCAGACTAAAAAGAACAAAACAAAGGCATAAAATAAAAATAATGCATACTTTTTTTTTTTAAATCTGAAGCTTGGTAAAGTACTACATTTGGTTTGGTAGGGTTCTCTGATTACCTTACTGTTAACCCACTCAAAATACTAACATGCAATAATTTACTAACCTTTCACTGGTAAAAAATGACATAAAAAACTTAAGAATAGAAATGAAAGAGCATGTTTTGAGAACATAGCAAACTGTGATTAACTAGTATTCCAAAACCATTTAAATGCATTTGAAATACCCATATTTCAAATTCAAACTTTCACTATTTGATGATAGAAACACAACATCAAAAGAACAAACTACGATTCTTTATCAAGCTGCCAATACTTTCACTGGATTTCAAACTACGGAGAACACAAACCTGATACAGCACATAAAGCATTATGCAATTTAAAACTGATATAGACAAAGAACTAACCCTATAATGGTATTCCATAATGTTCAATAAAAATAAGTTTACATTTCTTAGGTCAGAGTCAGTCTTAATATGACTGTCACCCTTAGTTATGGTAAATTAATGCAGTGATACTTATGGAAATTTGGGGAATTCATTACTGCTACTGACTTCAATGCAGCCCTAAATTATCATTCCTTTAATCCTGTGTGATGGTGTTTACAATGCATTGTTTGATAGTCTTGACTTGACATGATTATAGAAGTGAAAGTGAATATATTTCTCATGTTCTTCGAGCATATGTTAACAGATCTTCATGTATATATCTCTGGTAGTAAGCCAAGCTGCACAAACATAGCACATTATACTCTTCAATGTGTTACAGGATGGAAATGATTCTTAGACAAATGGATGAAGATATGCTAATTTGATGTGTGGTTTAAATGAAGCATGTGTGTGAAGATATTTATTCAGCGCTTTCTTTCCTGTCAGAGGTATCCCAGATATTAGGGATGGGAATAGTTTTATTTTGGACTTGCACGTTTGGGAGACATGTACTGTTTTATTTATTTATTTTTTTTAGAGGATTATAGCACTGACTGAAATCCAAATAAATCACACCACAGCCATTAACTGTGAGCTACTTCCTTCACGATCCTTTTAACATTCATGTTGATGTTTAGTGGGCAAAAACACATATCGAGAGAGAATTACTAACTAAATTTATTTAGTTAATAAATTATTAAGCCAACATTTTGCCTTGGTCACTAATGCTTCATGGGTATGAAGACATACAATGGAGTATGTGCACACAGGCACATTAGCAAAAAGGAAAACAAACCTAGTATGAAAGTTGGGATACTACAGCCCTAACAGATGCCCTCTGTGAGTGAACTTAACTGAAGGTCTCAAGATATAAATTCCATTTCCATTTTTCCATGTGCCCTTTTCTCCTTCCAATCTATATCCCCATAGCTGAAGTCTCCCATGATAATTGCCTGTCCTGCACTCACTGTACTAATCTGTCTGATACACGTCATCCACATCATCTTTTGGATCCCCAGGTCTAAAGCAGCAACCAACAATATATTTTGTCCTATTGGCTTCCATATTACACCATACAGCCTCAAATGAACCATTTCCCTTAGATCTATAATCTTCCTTAACTTCCATTTTTGGTGGTTGAAGTTCTTCAGCTAATATTAATAACATCCCAACATGGAAAAAATTTAGCATAGAATTATGTAGATTGCAATTGCTTGGCACAGAGAAATTTATACAGAAAAGGCAATTCATGCAGACTAAGGTGGATGTAATCTACACATCTTTAAGGCTCACTCTTGCTGTCAACTAAATGTCTGAAGATAAGCTTAGACTATCCACAAGTTATGCATCTGGTGAACCATATTCAGAGCACTTTGCTGCAATCACAAATTTCATAGTGGAAGACCTACCAAAGGCAAGTAAGACTAACATGCTAAAAGATCCAGATGGAAATATCAAAATTGGAGACAGGGAGATCGCAAATACCTTGGCCTTTAATTTTCAAAATATAAGCAAACTAGAGATGAATACTAGGAAAAATCATCAAATATCAAAACATGCTCGACAGTAGAGAAATGCTGCAAATTCCCCAAAATAAAAACAAATTCTTCTGGGATCCATTACAATCTCTGAATTGAGAGACCTCCATTTGTAGATTAATGTAATGGTTCACTTTACTCTTGAGAGAGACTTGTGACATTATAATTAGGAATTATAGACACGTTAACACAAGAATATTTTAATATTTGGCAAATATTTCAGTCTGAAACTAACAGACTATCTTCAGTGGCTACAGTGTTAAATTGTGAATGAAGATATTTAAAATTAATAATACTTCATTCATAATTAACATGATCTACCATATCATAAGCAGGACTTATTTAAATTTATTTTGTTGGTCTCTTGCTTATAAAATGTTATTCATGTAATTCCTTTTGAATTTTGTTAGTTAATTTTATTTATGTAATTTTAGGGTATATCATAGACATGAAAAGGCTCCGTATTAAAGTGTCATTTATTTTATTTGCTTTATTCCTTTAATAATAATATAAGAAACTGTGATGTATGTAATTTTAATACATCCAGAGGATTTCTTGTGATATCATTTGATTGGTTGTTGTGAGAAATCATGCAAATTTCTCCTAGTGTGTGTTGGAGCGTGAACTACTATATACCAAGGGAAAAGCAAGTTCGATGTGAGCTAAACCGGTGAGAACCAGTTACTGACGGGAAAAAGGAACGAGTGGACACGAAAATGAAAGTAAAGAGGAGAAACAAGTGGGGAGAGTAGAGAGAACGGTAGCTACAGACTGAAGGGGAATTTTGACATGCCGAAAACGGAAAGGACCGAGAATCGCTTGGCATTTTAACTTACCTTTTTGGGAGTTGGATTTCAACCAAAACTTCCTAACGCCTAGCAGTGGAATAGTGCAGGACATAGGATGATACGTATAAGAAGAGGAAGATATGGGTAATTAATTTAAACCAAGTGCAAAAAAGGTTATATTCTCCCGAGTCTATAAATCAATCGTGGAAATAGAAGATTCTTTTAAGTTTGTGTTACTACAAAGTAAAAGTCAGCAAGGACTTTAAAGATGTTGTTCAATCTCCTTATGATGTGATGAAGCTATATCCTGGTAAGATTACCTTACTATACTTAGTGTGAAGTAACGAAAATTAATTCCACCGAAAGTAATTTATTCCTAGTTGCTGTATTCAGCGAGTCAAGAACTAATGTGTGATATGCTAAGACTTTTCCCTCTTCAAGTGACAAATGCTATATTAATGAATTATCTTTTTATTATATTATATTATGATTTTCTTTGTGTTCATTTACTGAACGAGAATACTGAGAAGCCTATTTGTTGTAATTTAGGAATCTTGAACTTACAAGAACTAATTTTGATTGACTGAGCTTAGACAATTATTAATGAATGTCTGATGATTCATGAGTTGTATTCTTTCTAAATATCTTGAACTGATTTGATGTTTAAATGTTTTGAGATGTAACCTTGGTCAGAGTGAAGTTGTGATAGAAGTTCTTTATAACAAGAAGAATAAGATCTGTTAATATAGTTTTTAATTATAAATTTTAAGCTCAGCTCAGTAGTGTTGTACTAGTATCTTAAAGAGAGCTTTAGATTTGTTTAATTGTAATGTCCCTGTTGGAACATTGTGTTGTGATGTAATTATATGTGACACTGCATTAAATGTTTTTTTTTTTTTTTTTTTAATCTAAGATCAATCTAGTGTTTGCCTGATTTTCTTTCACTGAACCACTCATTAAATATTTCGAACCAAAAGCGGGAGCTTTGCTTAATAGTGAGAACCTCGGCCTAAAACCAGCTTTATAATAACCTGGTACAGTTGAAGGTTGATTTATCAAAGTTGCTCATGCAATTCAGAACAGAGTGGCGCAGTATAATACAAATTTTCTTTATGTTTGGATGATATATCAGCCTACAACTAGTTAAATACTAACAAGAGAGAATTATAAGACGATAAAACGTGATTGAGCAAAAGTTACAATACAACAATAGGAACAGTTTTTAACAAGGTGGAATACCAACAATTGATCATTCAAAAGTAGAATGAGCCACGTGATGTTACATTGCTAAGCATTAAATAAAAGAAAAATTTCATCAGTGATGATTAAATTATAGGTATTAATTCACGATTTCAATTAATTTACAATGAAATTGTGAATTACCTATAATTTAATCATCACTCTGATGAAATTTTCTTCTCTTTAATGCTTAGCAATGTAACATCACGCGGCTAGTTCTACTTTTGAATGATCACTTGTCGGTATTCCACCTTGTTAAAACTGATCCTATGTAGCCACTGAAGATAGCCTGTTAGTTTCAGACTGAAATATCTGGCAAATATTAAATTGTTCTTGTGTTAACGTGTCTCTATAATTCGTAATGGTTCACTTTTAAGCAGACATATACAGTATGTGCATAAATGATGTAAATAAAGGCTTTCTTTATCAGTTACACAAATGAAGATTTTAGAATAATTTATGCAAACTAAAATGTATTGAAGGAAGAGAACACAATGAATAGTTTGGTCATCTATCCACACTTAAAATTTTTCCATTTCAACAATAAGATTGTCACATTTATGAATAATTGTGTTCAATTATGTAGCACTTATCACTTTATTAAGAACCTCATGCTACTGTTGTTAAAAACAACAGTAGCATGAGGCAAGTTTAGTATGCAGCTTATCGTAGTGTTTGAAACCATCATCATCATTAAATTTAATAATTTTAATCTTAGTATCAAATGTAATAGGAATATGAGGATTCTTTCTTTTCAATGGATGCAACAGTTCCTTCATTATGATTTATATATAATATAGTATATTATATTTTTTTCTATTATAATATAAATATAATATATTTTCTTTATTATAATATAAAAATATTATATTTTTATATATTATAAGTGCCTCCATAGCAAAATTGGAAGAACAACAGCACACTGCACTCCTCAATTGGAAAAGCCCTAAGTTTGATTCTCATCATCATGAGAGGAATCTTTATATGGTTTTTTTTTTAATTGAAGGTGAGTTAGCTGATCTCATACAGAGGTAGCAGGGTTTTTTCTCCCAAAAACTCAGGTTTTTTATCCCGTATACAGACAAATTGGCCTTGAGAAAGCATGCAATTTACAAACAAAAAATACTAGTGGTGATGGGAAGTGGATGGCATTGGTGTAAGTGGTGATGGTGGTGGTGGCAGTTCGCTGATGAATTAAGTGGTGGGGATGGAGAGCAATAGAGTAGGTATCATTCCTTGATGAGTCTTTGGACTCCTTGAAAGTGTCACTTAATAATAATAATCAGCCCACATTTTTCATCTAAAGACAACTGTAAGCTTCCAATGTCATGGCAAACTCATGGTCAGCTGGTTGGAAAGCAGATATGCTAACAACTTAGTTAACTAAGGTCAGATTTACTTTATCTGATAATTACTTTTTTTTTTTCTTTCTTTCTTCTCCCCTCCCCATCCCCACACACATAAAGCTTCAGAATTTCAGTTGAAGAATTTAGAGCTCGTGTATTGTGTTTTTATTATTATTATCTAAAACCTCCAGGGAGTCAAGGACTCATCAAGGGAGACTATAAATCATCCAAACCAACTGTCATACCTTCCCTTAAATTCATTTACACTAGATGCACTCGCTACCACTAAAGGCAAACTATTCGACTCACTCACTGCTTTGTGAGAGCAAAACCTAGCTCTTACCCTTTTCTTGACTGTGAACAAACTTAACTTCCATGGATGTCCCCCATGTTCTCTCTCCACCTTCCATAAAATGTTGTAACGAATAAAACTGATTTTGTGCGTCGATTTATTACTATGGATGAAACTTGGATTTACCATTACACACAAGAAGCCAGTTGTTCGGCGCCAAAGAAGACAAAATCTGTTCCATCAGCAGGAAAGGTCATGGCATCGATGTTTTGGGATGCTAAAGGCATTTTGTTAATTAATTATCTTGAAAAGGGTAAAACAATAACCAGGGAATATTATTCCAGACGAAATTATCAGACCAGACGAAAAAATTAACGAGAAAAGTTTGTAGAAGAAAAAAATCATCTTTCATCAGCTGCCCACAAAGGTGTTTTGGCAATGAGAAAATTAAGGGATCTGCACTATGAATCGTTGGAACATCCACCCTATTCCCCAGATTTGGCTCCCTCTGACATTATCTGTTCCCAAAACTAAAACTCTTCCTCGCTGGTCAGTGTTTTTCTTTGAATCAAAAGGCAATTGCAGCTGTAGAGGGGTATTTTGCAGATATTACTGAGAACCACTACAGGGATGGGATAATGGCTCTGGAGCATAGCTGGAATAAATGTATTAGTCTTAAGGGAGATTATGTTGAAAAATAAAAATAATTTTGAAATTATAAATTCATTTTTTTCATTGTTAGGCTGAGAACTTTCAGACAACCCTCATATGTAATATGTCTAAACAGCTTTTTGCTCTTTCATTAATTTCCAAAATTAGCTTATCACAAATGACATTATAAGTATTAAAAATGAAATTTTCTTTCCCATGTAATATAATCTCATCATTAGATTGTAAAACTTCGTCACACTTTTTTTTTTTCATTTTTTCACTCTTTCCTTCTCATCTTCAAATTTTGTCTCATCTGTAAATAAATTTGCTTCTTCATTTAAAGCAGCAAAACTATTTCTTATATCTAAAATAAAATAAACTAAAAGACAAACAAATTATTAGCTAACAACAAATCCCTATCTAGATCTTGTAGAGATTTACTAGTAGCATTTATTTATTGTAAAATTTTGTCCCACACAACTGTTAAAATTGCTGTTTCTGAATTGTCAAAATGTTCAGCCAATGATGAGCTCTCTAATTTATAAAAGGTTTTTCATGAGGAGAGATGGATACTTCAGATAACGCCTCTTTGTTTATATCCATGTTTCAAAGCCAATATAACGTCAGCTCTTTAACTGTTAAAGATTTTTTTTTTCTAAATGTTAAGGAGTATACCCCATCATGTTGAAGATGAAAAGTAATTATATACATTTTGAATAAAATAAAAATATTGCACTGCTTCTGTGGTATAGTCTGGTTTTCCCTTTCGGTTGTTTCCAACCATAGGTGACTTTGCAGGCATTGCCCAGAAAATGTTCCTGGAGAGATTTTTTTTTTTTTTTTTTTTTTTTACAGGGTAGTTCACCATTACTTCCTCCCCCAATTTTATCCGGGCTTGGGACTGGCATATGGCTTGGACATATTCATGTAGTACTCACTTGGGAGGTGACTAATTTCATGAATGTTCCATGCTAAACTACAAAGCACGAAATTATGACCGACTGAATGGTATCAGTTACTGGATGGGAAGAAAATCAATAATGCATGGGAAGCATTTAAAAAATACTTAAATGATAAAATATCAAAATGTGTCCTGAGATTTCGAAGAATAAATAGGATAGGAGTCAAATGGATGTGTATTCTTATTAAGAAAGAGATTCATAAGAAAAGGATGATGTAGAAGGACTACCGTGTGCATAAGGATGATGTCCATTATGAAAATTATAAGCAGCAGGCTAGAATAGTCACAAATGTTGTATGGAAAGCAAAGTCTGAGTATGAAAAGACACACCACGAGAATTCTATTGACATGCTGCAAGTAAAAGAAAGAATGAATATGAAAGAATAACTTCTCTTAATGCAGATGGTTGAGGTGATAAATGCAGAGAAGTTGTTCAACTAATGAGTGCCCATTTTGTTAAAAGCTATCAATCTGGTGTATGCAACATTGAGTTCACTGCTACCTCTTCTGAGGAAACTCAAGTGTATGAAGAGGAGGTATTAGAGCTGTTGCACAAACTGAATAAGGATTCAACAATAGGGACTGATGGGATATCAGCACAGGTGATAAAAGAGTGTTCAATTGAACTGGCTATTCCTTTGATCAGGCTATATAATTTATGTCTCAGAACAGGAAAGATTCCACAGAAATGGAAAGAATGTATGGTTATCCCACTGCAGAAGGGTGGTGCAAAGATCAATGTATCCAACTATCAACCAATCAGTATCTCAGGAGTAGTGGTGAAGAGTTTGGAAAAATGTTAGGGCTTGCATTCAGAAATGGGTTGACAATGAATCTCTACTTTGCAATGAACAGCATGGGTTTACCAGGGGAAGATCATGTTTTAGACTAGTTCACATCTTATAATAATTTACCATTGAACTAGACAAGGGGAATGGATACACCATGATACTTTTGGATTTTGCTAAGGCTTTTGACAGAATACAGCATTGTAGACTTGCATAAATTGGAGAATATGAGGTTGATTTATAGAATATTAACATGGATAAGAGGATGGCTGACTGACAGATATCAAAAAGAGGTATATGGGGGATGTGAATCTGCAAGGTTTTAGGTAACAAGTGGTGTACCACAAGGATCAGTGCTTGGTCCACTGATATTCAATCTGTCCTTTCTTTTAGTTTAACTTTATTTTTATTTTATTTAGTTTTATTTTAACACGGTTGTAGAATCCATAATTTCAAATACAAATATGAATTATTCAATCTATATATTAATGATATCAGGGAGGATTTGACAAGCGACATACAGCTATTTGCTGATGATGCAAAGAAAAGTAGGGTAATCAGGAATGCTGCTGATATGCAGTACTTGCAGAATGATTTAAATAGGCTGGAATTGTATGCATGGGAAAATGGATGTCAGTAAATGTAAAGTCATGCACTTCGGCGTGATTAGATATCCAACGTCGTATTATATTGGTGGGATTATTCTAGAAGAAATTGATCAGGCTGGGGATCTTGGAGTGTTAGTAGATAGCAAGTGAAAGTTCAGCAGACATGTAGCAAACACTGCAAATACAACTCAAAAGATAATTGCAATGCTGAAACGAACTATAACATATAAAGATAAGGATGTCATTTTGTCTTTTTACAAAGCCTCGATAAGACCTCACTTCGACTATTGTGTGCAGGCCAGCCTCTTGGTTAAAGTTGTGATTCTGATACAGTGGAGAGAGTGCAAAAGAGTATGTTAAAAATGATATCAGGATTGTGGAATACTGATTATGAAGACATATTGAGAATTTGTAAACCACAGACACTAAGCAAACAGAAGAAAGAGGGATGATATGATTGAGATGCATAAACTTCTGAAAGGGTCATACAGGATTTTAGTTGATGGAATTTTTCATTTTATGGAAGGTGGGGAAAGGACAAGAGGGCATCCTTGGAATCTGAGAATGAATTCCGCTAAGAATGGGGCGAGGGCTAGATTTTTCTCTCAGAAGGTGGTGCGTGATTGGAATGGATTGCAACTGGATGTGGTATGTGGAAGCAGTGTGAATGAATTCAAGAATAAGTATGATAGCTGGTGTGCGTGTATGGTATGTGGCCTCCCTCAATGAGTCTCTGACTCCCTGGAGGTCTGTCTTAATAATAATAACAACAATAATAGTAATTTCTTATTCCACTTTTTTTTTCTAACCTCCAGATAATTTAAAAGAACAGAGCAATAGCAAATCTCTTCTTGGATTTCTTAGATATAAACTCTCAAAAGCAAAAAACCCTTAACTACTTGGGATAAAAGAATAAATTCTGTATTCTCCAATAAGCGAGACATTCTCACACTGGGAAATGAAATTCATCTTCCACCTAAAGACAATCACAAACATCCATGACCATAGTAAGGAAAAATATTATGCCAATGATAATAATACTAAATAAACGAATATTATTCTTAGAATTAAAAAAAATACAGATGATAAGCACAAAGAATTGTATAGACAGACTTGCTTGCTAAGAACACAATCAACAACACAATTCATATTATGTCCTGATGTAATCTTATGATCATAAAATATAATTGGATGAATATGCCCCTCCCTGTAATCACTTACACCAGTGGTTCTTAACCTGGGTGGTAGCCCCTTGGGGTGCTATGTACGCTGAGGAGAGGGGCAGTAAGTGTTGTACTACTACTAATAATAAAAGTTTGTATTTAATCTAGCATCCCTATTTATATTGTATGTTTGGCAACACTGTTCAGAATATTGTAATGTCTGGCAATACTGTTCAAATTTATTCATCACTTATTTTTTAGAATTTTGACATTGAAAGGCGAGTAATTGGGCTACTTTTTAGTTGGAACTTTCTACATTGAAAATAATTAATTTGGACTATTTTTAGTAGAATTCACTACTTTTATAAGCTTTATCTGCTTTTTTTCCTAATGTTTATCTAACAACTCTCGTTCCCAGATTAAATCTAGCCAATGTTATCGTGCCTTTTTGGGTAGAACTGAGCCTACTCACAGCAACTTAGTCCTCCCTCAAAGAGGCAAACCAAGAATGCATGCAAGTGATGAGATTATGTGCAAGAACTTATCACCCAATCGTCACAAAATTCAGTTTATGAAAGACAATTTATTAGAATTAGGTAGTAAGAGGCCTAGGGACTAAGGTATGAATGAAAGATGATGATACTATCTATTTAAATGCAAGAAATTTTGTAGAATCTCTACAAAAAAAAAAATAATAATAATAAGAGAGAGAGAGACTCAGTTCAGTGATAGCTGATGAACATACAGGTTATGTGTAATTTTGGAAATGTATGATGTGCTGCAACAATAACACAAATTTCACTAAATATACAAAGATTTCAAGCTGCTATTTTTAAAATAGAACATACCAACTTTGTTTTGTCCTGCCCAATAACTGTTTCCAACTGCTTTAACCTCTGTTCAAGATCAGCAATCTGGAAGATTTTATAAAAATTGTGTTAAAAAATAATATTACCATATTAAGTCAGAAAATAATATAATAGATAAAATGCATTATACAAGTGTTAAATGCACAGTTGTTTTATAATTCAACTCCATGATGCAGTATAACTGCATATTCTCATGGTTGGAACAGCTACTATGTCACTGGAGATTAAAAACCAGAAAGTCAGAGGTAATTGAATGCCTTTTATATATACACAAACAGTCAACTTTCCATTTATATATACACCACTAAGTAACTTCATAGAAGCTACAAAAATGTCTATGTTAGATAGTTTACTATAATGGATTTCATTTAGAAAAGAACTGTGCCTACATAGTATTGGTTAGGACTTTCCAGTAGTTTGTAATAATGAGTTTCTTATATAATGGTGTTTGCTTAGGTAGAGTTGATTGTGTGTATGTATTCATATATTATGTACATATATCCATATATTAATCCATAACTATGGATCCATTGTTTTGTTATTGCAAATTTCTTTGCTATGTTTTAATTGCTGTTACATTCTCATTAGCAGCACATGGGATTTGAATCCAATTTTATGTGAGATGAATGCAACTAAGTTAAAAAAAAAATACTCAGTTTATTCAACTTTTCTGCCCACATTTGTAATATATTGAAAGTTTATTTTTCACTTGGTTAGACTATAATAAATTTAGTTTAATCCTTTATCCAAGTGTGTGCAAACAAAGTTTGTGCCTGAAGGTATCTTCAGGACTGGGGTAAAGTGGTACAACACCGGGTGACTCCTTGCAAAGGTGGAGCAAGCTACCAACACTCCTATCTCAATATCTCCCATAATGCAAACCACATCTCCTTGCGGATATGTATAATGTCATGCGTTAAGGGAAGGGCCACTACCCAGACTAGCTTCGACCTTTATTGAGGACTCTTCAGTGGGAGCCAGGCCCAAGTGGAGATACCAAGGCAGAAGCATCAGCAAGGTCAAGATGACCTTGCTGATGCTTCTGCCTTGGTATCTCCACTTGGGCCTGGCTCCCACTGAAGAGTCCTCAATAAAGGTCGAAGCTAGTCTGGGTAGTGGCCCTTCCCTTAACGCATGACATTATACATATCCGCAAGGAGATGTGGTTTGCATTATGGGAGATATTGAGATAGGAGTGATGATAGCTTGCTCCACCTTTGCAATGAGTTGCCCAGTGTTGTACCACCTTACCCCAGTCCTGAAGATACTTTCAGGCGCAAACTTTGTTTGCTCACACTTTGATAAAGGATTAAACTAAATTTATTATTTGTAATATAATAAATTAAAAATTCTAGATTCATAAATATTTAAACCTGCATAATTATAGTTGTTTATTTAATACAAATATTTTGGCTCAGTAATTAAGACCATTCTTGAAAAAAATTACGAATCCAGTTTTCCAAAACTACACTGGCTACGAACAAAATTGTAAGTAAACAATAGTTTTGCATGTTTCAGAAATTCCTATTTTTAAAATACTCCCCCCCCCCACACACAAATGAATAATTTTGATATCATATTTATAAAATCAAAGAACTGGCTTCATATTATCCAAAAAATGACTAACAACTATGAAATTTAATCATCCCCTCCCCCACAGTCTATGGTACTTTATGTAAATTAAATAAATCAGCTGACCTGATAATTAATAACAAATTATATAGATATGGGTTATACAAATTAAGTGGATATTAAATGCAACATCATTTCAAAGCCGGCGACAGAAACTATAGAAGTTTTGTATGAAAATTTGATCAGAGAGCTTACAGTAAATATGCTCGCCACCATACTACAAGTTGCCCTAGCCGAACCTAATAGGTGGCATGCATGCTATATAGTGCCCATATATTCGGCTCCTACTGGTTCATTTTGATAGGTTTCACTGACCCGACAGCTGTTTCAAATTCACTGGTTTTCGTCAGGGATCAGGCAGAAACCAAGAGAGCAAAAACTCCAGTACTAAGAAACTCGAAGTGTCTGAGAGGTGTATTTTTTGTAAGCGAACTCTACGTTGGTGTGCGACGTATTTACTAAAAATAAAGAGCCAAAGGCTTGTCAGCGATGCAAAATTATACGAATTAAGTGGATAGTAAATCCAACATCATTTCAAAGCTGACGACAGAAACTATAGAAGTTTGTACGAAAATTTGACCAGAGAGCTTACAGTAAACATGCTCAGTGCTATGCTACAAGTTGCCTCCGAACCTAATAGGTGGCATGCATGCTATATAGTGCCCATATATTCTGCCCTGCAAGGGCAGGTGTGGTAGAGGGAAATCACAACCAACAAGTAGCTTGGGTAGGACTGGTTACAGAACTAAAAGTGAACTGCTGTGTTTACAAATGCCAGAAGTATCAGAAATAGGGGAGATGAAATGGTTTCACTGATTGAATTTATTCACCCCAAAATTGTTGGAATAAGAGAAACATGGTTGAATGAAAATGATATCCTAATGGGAACAGAAATGGAAGGGCACAGTGTTTTTCAAAAAGATAGAGAGGGAAAGTGCCGCTGATGATAGCAGGGGAAATATGTCCACATGAAAGAGGGAAACAGTGAAAAGGGTTATGGGGCAGTGTGGTGTGAGGTGGAGGCTGACAGTAAAACATATTTAGTTGGATGTTGCTAAAGGCCAGGGAATGTGGAGGGCAGTAATGAAGAAATGTATAAACAACTTGGGATAGTGCAAAAAGGAAGAGTGATTATCATGGGCAATTTTAATTATGGTGGTATAGATTGGAATGAAGAGATAGTATGCTAGCAGTATCATAATGAAATCACAGCATTTGGGAATAAGGAAAATGAATTGCTTGCATTCTTGAGAGACAACTATCTCAGGCACTGATCTGATAATTTCATCAGAGGATGTAATCGTGAGTGAGGTTTCGCACTTTCCTCCAGTTGGTGAGAGTGATCATTAAGTGATCACCTGGGTTGTGGCTAGACATATGCAGCCTTCTGTGAGGAAAGGATATATGTGGAAGTACAAGGCTGGTGATTATAACAAGCTTAGGAGATGGCTTGGAGCTATAGCACAGAATAATGAGTTCAGAGGTAAGGAAATAAATGCTGCTTGGGAATGGACAAAGAAATACATAACAGCATTAATGTGTGAATGTATTCCAAAGGTCAAAAGGCTGAAGAAGGTAGGTGTAAACATCATGTAAATTATGGAAACACCTACCGTGTTAAAGTAAAACTTTAGTTTAATATATACCAAAATAAACATTCAAAGTTTTGACCTTCACATTAAGGTCATTATTTGGAGTATACGAAAGGTAGGTGTAAAATGGATGAATGAAGGGCTTAAGCATGAAATCTGGAAGAAGGCACTTTGGAGGTAGTACAAGATGAATAATGGTAATAATCAGTTACACGAAGAGTATATAGAACAAGTCTGAGTAAGAGTGACTGAATAAGGACAAAAAAAATGCAGTATGAGCAGAAATTTGCAAATCAGGTGAAGAAAAAACCCTAGAGTTTTTAGATATGTGGCAAGTAATATAATAAGATGATGTTAATGGATGAAAATGGTAGAATGGTAACTGCTGCAGAAGACATTGAAGTATTCAGTGATCAATTTAAAAGGGTGTTTCATCGTCATGAGGGTGAAATCATGAGAAACGTAAGTGTGGATGGCTTAATTGTGAGTGAGCAGGAGGTATCTGAGTAAATAAATAAACTTCATATCAATAAGGTGATATTTGCCCCAGGGAAACATGACTGCTATGGTCTCCTAAAACACTTTATTATCTGAACTCTCCTACCAACCCTTGATCGTTCATACTCTGCTTTCTCTTCCCTTGCATCTCTCCCTTCTTTTGCTTCTCTACTATACCACTTCAGATATTTCTACAACCATTCCTGTTTTGTCCCAGGAAGGATTTCATATGCGTGTGCTCCCCACCCCACCATAATCTCATACACACGCACCCTTGCTTGCTTTTCACTACTTTACTCACAGTAACCTCTCAAGAAGGTTCATTAACTTCTCTACCCCTCCCCCCTTTTTTTTTCACATACAGTGCAAGCGATGGCCATTCCGAGCATGCTCAACACATTCTTATTAACAAATTAGGAATACAGTACTTCTTCCATTTGAGGGTATACAGCAGTATAACAGTTTCTGTAGGCTGGCTAATGAATAGTACATGGAACGAACTTGATGGGAAGATGTCTGGAGGCTTCCCAATTAGCTGGTAAATGATCCTTACTCACCTAGGAGTCTAAGTATACAGTATGCAAGGGGGGGGGACTGTTCAGGCCATGCTTGGATTGTCTACACATGCTCTGTAGTGGAGTTAAATGCACAAGTCCTTTATTCCCTGCTCTTTAACAGTTTCCTACACTAACTCCACTATGAAAGATAACAAACCAAATGCTGATGTCACTGCAGATGTAAAAAAATCTTCTACAAAAAAAAAAAAAAAAAAATATTCTCCTTCCTCCAAAAAAAGCAAAATTTTATCATATGAAAAACACTTCCACATCCATTTCACCAACATCTGGGACATCAATCCAAATATCAATGATATACCCAATCTGCTATTCCTAAATAAAGCTAAATTGGTCTCCTCCATGACTACAGTCCACTGCAACTTTCCCCAACTAAATCTTGTATGATGCCTTCTGCAAAAAAAAAAAAGAAGGAATGTATGTTTTTGTCAAATAAGACATGCCATACCAAAGGTTATCAAACCTGGAATCCCTGCTTTACAACCTGCTCTGAAGATTTCCTTCTTGCTTCATTGATTTTCATTTACCTTTACAGTTCTTCTAATTCAGTAAATCATGCTGCATTCTTGGACTACTTATCTCTAAAAGTTGATTTGTTACAATCTGATTATCAAAACTATAATATTACCTTCCTAGAAGAATTACTGTTCACAACACAAACGGGTTCCACTTCTCTAACTTCACAGAACCATCTAGAAGGGAATGTAAATCATTTTGCTATCACTCATAATCTAAGACAAATAGTTAACCCAACCAGAATACCAAACAATCCTCATCATTCTTCCAACACTGGATCTTTTCATAATCAGCTCTCACTCCAAATACATTGCAGATGTCGGCTCTCCTCTTGGCAACTCCAACCATAATATTATCCACATCTCCTTTTCTATCTACAGATCAATCTTCTTCTTCTTCCAAGCCAGTCCCAGCCTTGTGTGATTACTGTTTCTATTCTCATGATACAAACACCTGTTCTGACCAAATAACTATAATCATCATTAATGGAATGAGTTCTTCATTTCCAATTATCTAATGCAAATCCTTCACAGAAATCTGAGGCTTAGTTCTCTAAAAAAAAAATGAGCTGCAGTCAGGTATAAAAATTTATCATATAATCAGTGGCTCATCTCATATAATCCAGTTTATATAATACAGCCAATAAGTATAAGAAATTATCAACAAATCCAAAGCAGAACATAAAATTACAAGGGCCATAAGCTTGCCTCCTGCTCAACTGGTAACTGAGCCTTCTGATCTCTTGCTAAAGCTGACAGGTGTAACTTCTGTCCTTCCAAGATTCTACTTCTCTGTCTCTCTCTCACACACACATCACTCAAACATGAGGTACTCTCTTAGCATCAAATGTTGATAAGATCTCCCCTTCACAAAGCCTACTATTTAGAAATAGCAAAGTACTAGTCCACATTGGGAAACTTCTCTAACACTGAATGTTGATGACAACACCATCATAATCGAAAATTAAAAAATGAAAATCATTTCTGTAACACACAAAAGATTAATACACAAGCACAAAATATACAGAACATATACACATCCATAGCAACTGTCAGTCTTAAGAGGTATAATAAATTCTTGATTCCTGTTTGTCATTATTCTTAACATCCAAGTCATATCCTTTAAGATATTTTGTCTACTTTACCTATGGAATATGGACACTACAATTTCTTGTAGTGCAATTTCATCTATGCAATACATGCAGTTTTCCCATCCCAAAGCACATAACTTTACACTTCAATACTGAACTGACAGCCATTATCCTTTGCCCAGGCTACCAGTCTATTTAGATCATCTAGCAGAACATCTTTAATAACTACTGATCTTCCCAGTTTTTATATCGATAGCAAACAACTGATATTCCCTCTCAAATCATTCCAAATATCACTGAGGAATAAACCAATCAACAGTAACCTTAGAGTACAGTCCTGTGGCACATTATAGGTTATCTGCTATCTCTCTTTCCACTCAACAACATGCTACTCTCTGATAGTCTTCCATTAACCACACTCTCATCCATGTCACCAGCTTCATGTTCAACCCCATGTGCTCCAACTGACATAAGAGAGTATCTTCAAATACTTTTGCAGCAATATCATGGTGTAGCCATTTCCTTTACCCAACACAGCAGTCACTTTATTATGGAAAGTGAGTACGATTCTAGCAGCAAGGCTTATACGTTGGTCAGACATAACTGGTAATTAGTTTACGGAATTAACAACGCATATAAAGTATATTAATTAAAGGTAACTTTAATGAATAACTTCTATATTTCGGCAACGTCACATTGCCATCTTCAGGAACATAAAGATATAGTATGTGCATGCAGGCACTAACACAAAGCAAATGAGGAAGAAAGCAAGAAACTAATATTGTTCCTAAAGTCCTAATGGTGCCCTCTTGCGGGCTAATTTGGTAGTCTTGGCAGTTGGGCTGAAGTTCTCATAATGTAAGTCTCCCAAATTTGGGGTAGTTTCATGCACCTAAATTTGTTGAGGTTAGGAACGTTTTTTAGAGCTGCTGAAGATTCTTTGAATAATCTTTCGTATTTAAACTTGCTGCGATGAATTATTTTTGTTTTCTTCCAACGAATTTTATGGTGGGTATCTAAGGCATGGTCTGCCAGCCTAGAGCGGCTGTACTGGTGAAACCAGATGTAGTCTTGGTGTTCTGAAATCCTGATATTTGTTGTTCTGCCTGTTTGGCCAAAGTAGGACAATTTGCAGCTGCAAGGGACCTGGTATACACCAGGTAGGTCTAGGGGAAGTGGTTGGTCTTTGGTAGAGCAGATAAGGGATGCCAACTTTTTTTATGGTCTGTAACAGGAAGTAAGGTCATATTTTTTGAGGATATTGGTTATTTTCTCAGAGGTGCCCTGGATGTAGGGGATGGTGATAGACTTGGTGTAATCTTTATTGTGGAGGGGGGGAAGGGGGTTGTGGTTTACTGGTTTTAGTATTTTTTGGATACAAAAATAATTCATCGCAGCAAGTTTAAATACGAAAGATTATTCAAAGAATCTTCAGTAGCTCTAAAAAACGTTCCTAACCTCAACAAATTTGGGTGCATGAAACTACCCCAAATTTGGGAGACTTACATTATGAGAACTTCGTCCCAACTGCCAAGACTACCAAATTAGCCCGCAAGAGGGCACCATTAGGACTTCAGGAACAATATTAGTTTCTTGCTTTCTTCCTCATTTGCTTTGTGTTAGTGCCTGCGTGCACATACCATATCTTTATGTTCCTGAAGATGGCAATGTGACGTTGCCGAAATATAGAAGTTATTCATTAAAGTTACCTTTAATTAATATACTTTATATGCATTGTTAATTCCGTAAACTAATTACTAGTTAGGAAAGTGAGTAAATTACAAAGATCTCCCCTTCACAAAGCCTGCTATTCAGGAATAGCAAAAGTATTAGTCCACATTAGGAAACTTCTTTAACACTGTACATTGATGGCAACACCATCATAATCTGAAATTATGAAATTAAAATAATTTGTGTAACACACAAAACATACACAAGCACAAAATATACAAAACACACATCTAGAGAAAAATTAAATTAAGGAAAAAGCAATGACTATGGATAAGGAAGTGGGAAACCAGAACCAACTCTCCAATCAAATGCAACCATCAAGTGAGGGCAAAAATAGCAACTGTTTCAACAATGTCCTGGGTGAAATAGCAAAATATGTGAGCAATCTTTTCATTCAGAGTAAAAGTGATAATCATAAACCAGATGACAGGCATTCTCTGGTGCAATCTAAAGTACTTACATCATCTGAAAACTTTCTCTACCAAATGAAGTCAGAAATTACATTTCCCATGAAATAAAACAAACTGGAAATTACTCAGCATCCCTGCAAGTCACTTTACAAGGATGGAGTCTTTCTTGAAACTAAGAATGTGTCCTTCAGACTCATCATCTTCCTCAAGACTCTTTACAATGGAATATAGTCTGAGAAATTTCACCACAGGTCTTCCAATATCCACAATGCTTAGAATGGCCAAGGCATCAATACATTGCTAACTATTCAATTTTTATAGAGATGCTATCCAGAAATGGAAAAGCAGAGAACTAAATCACAGATTAGAAGAGACACAGAATATGCAACTACCTCTTCATTATTGCAAAAGCCATTATCTAGAGTTTCTGCTAAAATACAGATGAGAAATCATCATCCATAAATTCATTAATCCTTCTTCCCAAAAGAAAAAGCAGGATGTAAGTTATTTGAAATTGGAATAACAGAATTTTTATGCATATTTATTGTCTTGAAACCTGGCTGAATATCACATAACTAATAATTATAATTTTTTTTTTTAAAGTACAACATAAGTATTATAATAGCAGTTCTGAAATACAGAAAGCCCTTTGGAGTCAAAGATTCATCTAGGAGGTCCCCCCCTGTCATATACACAGCTCATTATACTGTGCTTTAAACACATTCAAATTCTCTGCAGACACCACACTCTCAGGCAATGCATTCCAATCATTCACAACTCTCCATTAAAAAAAAAACCTGCTTCCCACACCCTACTTATACAGCTTCCACAGATGACCTCTTGTACTTTTCCAAACTCCCACCATTTTATGAAAAGCCTCTTCAGTATTAATTCTATAACAACTCCTTACCAATTTGTATGTCTCTATCATCTTTCTTCCTCCTATTCCCTAGACTCTGCAAATTGTACTGTCTCAACCATTCCTCACATTCAACATTCCAGAGATCAGAAACTATTTTAGTCATCGTCTCTGGACCTTCTCCAATATCTCTTCAACCCTTTGAAAACCAGGTGAATAAACCTATGCACAGTAGTCCATATGTGGTCTAATCAGAGTCTTATACAATGGATTCAAAATATCCTTGCATTTACAAGTCAATGTCCTCCGTATCATTACAGAATTCATTGTGTTGTTCTCACAATTTTGGCAATGTGTCGTCTAAATTTTAGATCCTTATCCACCATCACCAAAAGATCTCTTATTTCCTTGACCTCCAACAATATATCCCCACCAAGAATAAATTCTACATCCCATCGCTGTTTTCCAAATTTTAAAATCTTATATTTTACAACATTGACTTTCTTGTGGCCTTGCAAGAAGACTTGACTAAAGTCTTCTTGCAAGGCCATAACATATGCTCTACTCATAGTTCATCCTAACTTAGTATAATCTGCAAACAACTGAATATCCCCATTCAAATCTTTCCTAATATTACTAACATAGGTTAGACAGCAATAGCCCTAAAACATATCCCTGAGGCACACCACCAGTGACTTTCCTTTTTTGTGATATTACTCCCCAAAACAGAACTTATTGATACCTATCAGACAGTCAATCTCCAATTCAACACACTATTCTAATATCCAATCCCATCCACTCTAGTTTGGCTATCAACTTATCATGCAGTAATCTATTAAAAGCTTTTGCAAAGTCTAAATATACTACTGTGTATCTATCTCCAACATCCAATGCTGTTGCCACCTTATTGTAACTAAGTAAATGACTAAAACATGACCTTCTTTTAGCAAATCAGTGTTATCCATCATCACAGATAATACCACTGTTATCTACCCAATTCTGGATCCTAATTCTCACCAGCCTCTCCAACACTTTAACCACAACACCTGATACACAGATTGGCCTATAATTTGATGCTCGAGTTCTGTCATTCTGTGATATTATATTTATGATCTTCACTTGGTTTATATATGTATGTGCATGTGACGCACACACACACATATATACAGTTATATTGAACCATACACACATACATGGTTGAATATAACTGTCACTGTAAGGCATGAAGAATAATTTATGTGACTGAAAGCTGAAACAACAAAATACACTGATAATTTAATATAAAAATGACTAGTATCACACTTATTACAAAGAGGGAAAGTATGACTTCATTTACAAGTATTTACTCTTTATATCTGAAAACTCTTCTGCAACAAGAACAAACTTTGTCTTGTATATATAAAGATGTATCACTGCATTCTACTATTTCCCTTCTCACTTAAGTTAGAAAAATTCGTTCTCATATAAGTGCCTGCATAGCACAATTGGAAGAATAATGGTACATTGAGCCCTTCAATTGGAAAAGGACCGAGTTTGATCTCATCATGATGAAAGAAATTTTTATATCAGCTTTTTCAATCGAGATGAGTTTGCCAATCTCATACAGAGGTAGTAGGGTTTTTTCTTTAGGAAACTGGTTTTTCATCAGCCATCAGAACACATGCAATTTACAGACAAGAAATACTGGTGGTGGTGGTGGTGATGATGGTAATTGTGGTTAGTAGTAGGAGAAACGTTGAGATGTGTGTTGCGGAGTGGAATAGAGCACCCTCCTTGAGGTGTCACATGATGATGATAATATATAATTACTGTTTTACGAGCACTTCCACAGAGCTTGTGAGGGATTATAATGGAGACCAAAACTATCCACATAATATCTATCATACCTCTCCTTGAACCCACTAATGTGTTCAGTGCCAGTAATGCCTTAAAGCAGTGTTTCTCAACCTGTGGTCTGCAGGCAGACTTAAATTAATTAAATAAATATATATTTTTTAATTATCCAAACAAAACAAATTAAAATTGAATAAGTAAAAATTATTGAAATCAAATGGAACCTTAAAAAAAAAAAACCAACAAATAGCGTCAGAATGTTCAAAGGCAGAAGCAATAAAACTATATTGTTGTTCACATTACCCATCTTTTATTATTCGTCATTCTGCTGCTACCAATTTAGTGGCAGAATGACGAATAATGAAAGAGGGGTGAAGTGAAGAACAATATAGTTTTATTGCTTCCGCATTCCCTTGCTGTTTTGTCAGATTTGAAGTGAACATGCGTTATCCACATTTCAACCAATTGCTTGTTGTTTATTGATTTTTATTATTGAAGGTTTCCTTCAACCAAGGCTCAGGATATCTTTAGAAGTGCTAAGTGATAAACAAAGCATGTCGCGAGTTAACCCAAGTATTTATATATTTATATATTTTTCAGAAACTTTTTTAATAATGGAAAAGTGGCTTAGAACTAGGACTTTGAAAAGAAGAGCAAATGAAACAGGTAATGCTAACCCTAATTGTAAATCTGACACTATTAAAGTAGAAGAAACAAGCAGTTCAAAGAAAAAATACAGTAGGAAACATAACAGTTCATATTTGGAATTCGGGTTTACTAGGTGTGGAGATGAAAGTGAACAGAAACCTCAATATGTTTTGTGTTATGAAGTGTTATCAAACGAGTGCATGAAACCTGCGAAGCTCCGACGACATTTAGAAACTTAACATTGTGATATGAAAAATAAGCCAACTGATTTTTTTCAGTGACGCTTAGGGACATTAAATCATGGAAAGATATAATTTCAGCCATGGGTACCATTAATAGCAAAGCACAGGAAGTATCCTATCTCTTAAGTTTGAGCATAGCGAAAACAGGAAAACTTCATTCTATCAGGGAAAATTTACTACTTACAACTATAAAAGACGTGGTAAAAATTATGTTTGGCAACAAGTTACTAAAAGATGTTGATTTGATTCCTCTTTCAAATGACACTGTTGGTCGCAGAATTAATGATATGGCAGGTGACATAGAATCTTAGTTAATCGAAAGAGTTAAGGAGCTCTTATTATGCGTTACAAATAGACGAGACTACTGATGTTACGAATGATGTGCAGTTAATATGCTACGTAAGATATGTGCATGATAACAACATTCATGATGATATTCTATTTTGTAGAACCTTGTCATCCCGAACAAATGGAGAAGAAATATTTCACACTTTCAATAATTACATAATACACAAAGGGATCCAGTGGAAAAAATGTATAGGCTTCTGTTCGGATGGAGCTCGCACTCTTACAGGCAGGCATAATGGGGTTGCTTCTAAGGTCAAAGTAGCAGCTCCAGATATGAATTGGGTGCATTGTTTCATACATAGGGAAGCATTAGCCTCCAGAGGAATGCCAGCAGAATTTAAAACTGTGCTATACAACGCTGTCAAGTTAGTTAATTTTATTAAAGTTCGACCGTTAAATAACAGGTTATTTTCAGTACTCTGTGATGAAATAGGAAGTGAATATACACAACTTTTGCTTCATTCTGAAATTCGTTGGCTTTCCAAGGGCAAAGTACTAACAAGGTTATTTCAATTAAGGCACAAAGTTTTATTATTTGTAAATGAACGTAATTCTGATTTTGAATCATTTCTTGTTGACGAAGCATGGTTATCAACACTATCCTATCTTTCAGACATTTTTTTGAAATTAAATGAACTAAATCTCTCCCTTCAGAGAAATTTTTTAACTGTTCTTGATGCCTACAACAAAATAAAGGCATTCGAGAAAAAACTGGTTTTAAGGATTAATTATGTAAAAGACAGACAATCTGCACCTTTTCCAACATTGGAATCCTTTTTAGTGGAAAATTATATTTTTGTTCATTCTGAGTTTGTCGAAAGGGTTTGTGACCACCTCCAAAATCTGAAACGGAATTTTGAAACATATTTTCTGAATAACTTTTATAAGAAATTTCTGTGGGTTCATGATCCATTTCAGGCTTGCAGTCACGAGAACGACCTTTTGTTGTCGAAAAAGGAACAGTTAATTGAGCTGTCAAGTGACAGCGGGCTTAAAATGCAATTCAGTGATCTGTTTTGCTCGAATTTGGATCTCGTCTCCAGTGAGAAGTGAATTTCCTGAATTATCTGCAGAAGCATTGAAAATCGTCACGCAGTTTTCTACAACCTATCTTAGTGAGAAAGGATTTTCATCGCTCCTTCAAATAAAAACAAAAGACAGAAATCGTCTTAGTGTGTGTGCCGATGTTCGACTGAAGTTGACCAATATTGAGCCAGATATCCAGCAACTCTGCAAGGGCTTAGAAGCTCAACCATCTCATTAAAAGTAAGTAGTAACATAATTATATCATCTTATTTGTTTAATAAAAATGAAAACTTTGTTCAATGATGATACACTTTTAATTGTTTACTTCCAATTTAATTAATTATGTTGCCATATGTATTCAAAGCATGCTTTTAGATTTATTATGTTATAGATGGCACAGTTTTTTGGAAATGTTGGTAATTCCTACATAGGTTTTTTTAAAAAAAATTACAAAAAGTCAAAACGATGTATCCGGAAATAAATTAAAAACGCTATGTTTATTTTTGAAGTAAAACTTCAATTCCAACATTCTAAAATGTTATTTTTCTTGCTTTTCGTTTGCAAAATTGTCGATGACATTGTCGAAGTGTATTTCTTCACTGTTGCTGTTTTATAGACAGTACGGCAAGATTTCATAAACGCCAAAAAAAGGTGCCACCATGGGCAGAACCCCCCCCCCTTTTCCCCAGCTACGCCTCTGTAACTTATTGGTCCGAGGAATTGTTTTAGGCATTTTACTGGTCCTTGGGCTTAGAAAGGTTGAGAAATGCTGCCGTTAAAGCATCAAACCAGTATTTGGGAAAGAAAAAGTAAACCACTCCAATCATAAATTATAACAGGTTAATGTCAGGAACTGACTGACAAATATCAAATATTATATCAAATGTACTGCTTTTATTATCTGTCAGAAAGTAAAATGATTCGCTGGCCTAAAAAACTTTTCATCCATTTTGTTGAAATGATTTGTTTGAATGGTCATCATTTATTATAGAATTAACATAATAAAACAACTTTTACCTCCTATGAATGAAAAATATCCTAGACGAAATCAAGTACCACAACCAGCACACTCTCTAAAACATGCAGCACTAGGGAAAAAAACAAATTATGAGAAAGAAGTGTAAACTTTGCACTAAGGAGGGAAGATGTACAGACACTATACAGGGTGATTCAAAAAGATGGACTCAATTTTGCAAGTCTATATATCAAACATAGAACTAGTAACAAATATGATGTAAAGTATATTTGATTATACTTGCAATAAAGTTTATAGATGTTCAAAGTGCCCCCCGGCCGCACATATAACATCAAGACCATAGCTGAATTCGTCTCACGTTCTCCTCCGATACACGCAGTCTGCCCGAGTTTTTTCCCTTACACAGACAACCTGTTTGCTCAAACTGATAATTCCAATGACAAATGCTCTTCGTTGGAGGTTTAATGTTGAAATGACGACGAAACGTATGCTGCACCACAGTCGCCAACTCGGTTTTAATGAGCTCACGAAAATCAAAAAATTGTGCTGTATAGTAGCCATTTTGCACACAACTAATGCTGCTGCACTAGTCAGGCTGTGCACTAGGCAAGCACGCTCTAGCAGTAGTATTTCAAACTTTAGGACCACCTCTTTCAAATGTTATGTAGATCATTCACATACAATGTATAGTTAGAAATATAGCCGTACGAAATTGAGTCCATATTTTTGAATCAATAATGGAATAGCATGAGTTGCCATAATCAAAAAAAAATATAAAATATAAAAATTCAGAAATATATAAGATATAAAATTCTAAAAAGTGCTTATTTTGGACAAACTGGAAGATCTGCTTTTATACATCTAGAAGAATAGAAGCCCAAACAGTCTGAATTTGCTGAGCATGATATCAACACTAAACAGAGCTTACTGGAAAAAAAAAAAAAAGAGTCCTTCATAAAAGTTGTTTCCTCATATGCATGAAACTTTACTTGTCCTAATTTAAACAGATCCAATCACCTATGTCTATTCCTTTTGTGGGAGAAAAGAAAGATGAGCATATTTTAAAAAGCACTAACTTTGTTTATGTGTGTGTATGTGAGAAAGAAGTTAGAAAATTATTGACCTTATTTAGTTATCTTAGATTAGCTACTAAGGTGGTGCTTTTTTAGAATTGCCTGTTATTATTTAATTGTCATTCTATGTGATTCTTGTGTCAAGTTTTTTACTTGAGTTTTCCTCTGTTTTTATATTTCTTTTGAGAATGCTAAAGTTGTCTCAGGTAAGCAGGATACTGGCTAAATTGTAGTGTTATTTCTCACAAATAAACATAACACTTACATATCTGAATATTTTTTTTTGCAATTTTGTACTTGGAATTTGTTCATTTTTTCCTAAAAGAAGTGGGTTTCTTTTCAAGAATTTGTTTCTGAATTTATCCTCAAAATATAACAACAAAATCACTAATATGAAAAAAAAATTATTTAATGTGTGCAATCTCAGATGGTGAATAAATAATTTCTTCCTGACATGTGATTTTTTTTTAACTCCTTTCAAACTTTGTTTCCATTTTTGAAGCCCCCAATAATAATTACTGACCTGCAATCGTACTAATATGCTGATGCATGTCTTTCACATTATCCTAGAAAACCACAGGCCTAAAACCAGCAGCAACCAACTGTATATTTTGTCATCAATCTCACACCAGACTTCTTCAAAAGAACTGTTATCTTTGGCTAGTCTGTCTCTAATCCTCCCTTGAAATACTAAATCTTCCGATTGCACTAACCAATGCCAAAACGTCCTCCCTCTTGTTTCTTATATTTCTCACATTAGTATACAGAAACTGCAGCATCCTCTTAGGACCACAACTACGTTTATATTTTACATTTTTAGGTAATTCTCACACTCACCTCATGGGTGCCTGCGAACAAACGCGTCTGCATCCATCTTTGTTTTCCTGACTTTGCACTTTTGCTCTCTGAACACCTAATTCCAACTCCATTTAAGGACAGTCCATCATCATTATATAAACATTTCCTTCCAATTCAGACCATAGGTCCAAAAACTTTAGATCATTACTCCTGCACAATCTACGTATTGATTTATCTGCTATCAATGTCCTTTCAATTCACCTATCATAGAGACTTACAATCTTCACTCTCTTAATTCTTTTTAGCTTCTTCCAATTCCTTCACATTCTGACTCATACAATACTTTGCATCTCTCAGATCATTAGTGTATAGGTGTATACATATAAAATCTTGTAAAAACCTTAATATCATGCAATAAAGAGAAAATAACTTTTTTTTTTTTTTTTAATGATATCATCTGAACAAGTCAAAAACCACTGTAATGATGTATACTGGAATTTTTGTAACATTGTAAGAGTAACTAAATTATACACATCATCATCATCATCAAATTCCTGCCATGTACCCTCAAGAGGTGTACAGGATATGACAGTACTACATGAAAAAATTACATCATTACTAACTTCCTATCTACAATTTTCCTCCAAATCAGTCTGTTACTTGTCAAGACTCCAACATTATCAGATCTTATATTTCTATCGTCTAAGGCACTTTGTACCGTATCAATCCACCTATATCTTGGTCTTCCTCTGGGTTGTTTTCCTGCCAACCTGGCAGAGAACACTTGTTTTGCTAATCTTTCCTCTCCCATTCTATTTAAGTGACCATACCATCTGAGATTAGCTCTGCTAACGCATTCCTGGATGCTGACAATGTCAAGTTCTTTCCTAATATCCTCATTTTTAATATGATATTGCCATTGATGCCATCTGTTCATGCCTCTAATCTTTCTCAGGACTCTCATATCTGCGGTCTCTAGTCTTTGGTCAAGTGTTTTACTTCTGACCCAGCTCTCAGATCCATAAGTTAAAATTGGTTTGAACACAGTCTTGTATACAGCTAATTTAGTGTTCCGACTAATTTCTTTCTTATTCCATATGAATTTATTCAATTGACTTCCCACGATACCAGCTTTGCTGATTCTGTTGTCTATTTCTATATTTAGTTTACCATCTTCAGTAAAAATTGTGCCTAAGTAGCTGAAATGTTTTACTTGTTCCACAGGTTCTCCATTCACAACACAGTTGACATTTTCAATGATTCTGCCTATTTTCATTGTCTTTGTCTTTTTATTGCTGACCTTCATACCATATCTATTACAACAGCTATTCAATTTAGTCAGAGAATCTTGCAGACTTGTAGCGGATTTATTTAGAAGTATATCATCATCCGCATAAAGCAAAGAGCTGACATTAACATCTCCAATTTTGATATCAGGTTTAACACCACATTCCTTCATAATGTGATCCATATAGATAATGAATAACAGAGGGGATAATGTACATCCTTGTCTCACACCAGATTTAACATTAAACCATCTTCCTCTACTTCCTTCAATTCTAACTGCTGACTCACAACTCAAATAAAGACTAAGTATTGCTTGATATAATGCCCCATTGACACCATATAACTGCAGCGTATTGAATAGCTTCTCTCTTGGCACCTTGTCATATGCCTTTTCCAAATCGACAAAACTTAAATACAGATCTTTGTTATATTCCCATGCTTTCTCGACTATTTGTCGTAAAGTGAAGATCTGATCCTGACAGCCTCTATTTGGCCTGAATCCAGCTTGTTCTTCACCAAGCTTTTCTTCCACAATTCTTCTCAACCGTTTCTCAAGTATACTTGCATAGATCTTGCCAGAAACACTCAGTAGGGAAATACCTCTGTAATTCTCACATTCAGTTTTATTTCCCTTTTTATATACGGGTACTATGAGAGCTCTACTCCAATCATCGGGAATTCGTCCCTCTGTCCAGGCTTTCTGAACTATGCAGTGCAGCCACTGTAAGACTCTTATACCACCATACTTCAGCATTTCTGGTCGAATATCATCTACTCCTGCTGCCTTTCCACATTTCAAGCCTTTGATGGCTTTTTCTACTTCAGGTATGGATATGTATTCCTGACTGCATGCCTGGTCAGTGTTTTTTATCACTGTGCTGTCATCACTGCTTGTTTCATTTAGCAGTTTTTCAAAGTAATTACTCCATACTTCAAGGATATCTTTTTCTCCTGTTTTCATTTCACCTTTATCATCTCTAATTCCTTTTACAGCACTCTTTCCTCCATTCCTAAGCTTCTTCAACAACCTCCAGAATATTTTGCCACCTTCTTGATATTTATTTTCTATATTCTTGCCAAAGTCCTCCCATGACTTTTGTTTAGCTAGTTTTACACACTGTTTAGCTTTCTTACATTTGTCTCTGTATTCTGTAAGAGTAAAAGCTGACTTATTTGCCAGGAACTTTTGATATGCTTTCTTCTTTTCCTTCACTTCCTCTTTAACTTCCTGTGTCCACCAGGGAGTTCTGATTTTTTTATCTTTGCACACAACCTCACCACATGCCTCTCTGGCAGAATCAATCAATGTTTCCTTCAGAGTTTGCCACTGAATCTCCAAGGTTTGATTCCTGTTCTCAAACTCTTTCATTTTCTTTTCAATAATATTTCTGTATTTTAGTCTACAGTTTACATCTGAGAGCTGCTCAACTTTTATTCGCTTTAAAACTTTCTTACATGTTATTCTTTTCAATATGAAATTCAATTTTATCCTGCTCAAGACTAAATAGTGATCACTTCCAATTTCAAATCCTCTGTACACTCTGGTGTCCTGCACCAGGGAGAAAACATCACTATCAACAATAACATAGTCAATGAGACTTTTCTTATTCCTAGCCTCTTCTCTCCATGTGAATTTGTGCACATTTTTATGTTGGAACATGGTGTTAGTAATAACCAGTCCATGTTCTGAGCAGAAATCCAACAGATATTTGCCATTATTATTAGCTTTGCTCTTTTCTCCAAATTTTCCCAAAATATTTTTGTATGTCTGACAATCATTTCCTACTCTACTATTTAGATCCCCAACAAGGACCAACTTTTCCTTTTTCATTGTGTCAGTTGCTTTTTCTAAAGCCTCAAAAAATTCCTCCACTTCTACCTTAGTAGAACCTTCTGTGGGACCATAGGCACAAATAAGTCTCATTGTCCAGTTCCCCATTCTCATATTTGCCCACATTACTTGAGACTGACTGCCATTCAAGAAGATTAGCCTCGTATTTTGTGTTGAATACTATGGCTACTCCTTCTTTTCCTTGATTGTTATTGCCTGAATATAACATTTTGTATTTATTGCTCAGAAAGATCTCACCAGTTTTGGTCTTTTTTGTTTCAGTCACCCCTATTATGTCGATCTGGTACTTATCTAATTCCTCAGCTAGCTCCATTTCTTTGCCATTCAGGCTTCTTACGTTGATAGTACCGATCTTTAACTCTGGTGATGTTGAGTTGGGGTTTGTTTTCAGATTTGTTCCAGTAGCTGACTTTTCGCTGTTCGCCCTGGTTCCCTGGCGAAAACAATGGGGGCCTTGTTTAACCGGGCGACGCCCCAGCTGGCTTGAAATTTTGTCATGTTGTACCATCATTTTTTATTTTGGTTTAACCAATAAGAATACAATTTGGTCGGCTAAATCCCAAATTGCCAGCCCATCCTCGTTCGTTCAGTATCAAAGTAGATACCCAACAGGGTACACCACGAGAAGGTGAGGATTGGACATTAGGTCAGAAGCCCTGGTCGGTTCTCCGCATTCCTTTAAAGGCTATGTGGAGGTCTCCTCTCAGTTATACAGCTTTGACCCTTAAGCACCCCTACACATATATTAATAATATGATTATGCTTCATAATGGAGGTGATGATGACGTGTGCTCATCTGGTTCAAACTTATTAAGTGCGAGGATGTCTGTATAAGTGAAGTATTAGATACGAACAGGAATCTTAAAGTTGTCCAACTGGATCATGCACAACATAGAGGAGAGTACACAAAAAAGCATGCTGGTAACTGATTATGTCTGTACACATATGCAAGGGGTATCAGGAATAAAGGGGATGAGTTTGTTGTCTTAGTGAATACACTGTGACTGCAGATTATTGCCATTAGTAAAACCTGGTTCCCAAAATTAGATGTACTAACTATCAATTTGTTCTCTGTGGTTTAATACTGGAATTACAATTTCATCACATTGTCATACCACACACCTTCATAACAAGATGTACTAACTGATATCAAGTATAAAGGATACAATATTTTCAGGAAAGATAGACGAGATGGGGAGGAGAGGTGTGATGCTATTGATATCGGACCTAGTGGATCGGTTGCTAGTGATGAAGAAATGTATTACCAAATAAAGATAATGGGTCAGAAACAAGTAATCATAATGGAGGACTTTAATTATCAGAACACTGATTGAGTAGCAGTGAAATGTCATGAGAAGAATGAAGTTGATTATTGAGCTGCTGCAACTTCCTTAAGCAGCATGTGACAGATGAAACTCAAGATCAAAGCGTATTATACCTGTTATAGTGTCAGGGGATTTCAATTAAACATTCATGACTGTTCTGTCACCAGTTGGTGACAGTGTTCATACTTTACTGACCTGGAAAGTGACTAAGTGTATGTATATTCCATTCAGTAAAGGTTACATGCTGAACTAGGAAGCAGGAAATGACCAAAATCGAACAAAACACTAGGTTCAATCCCATGGTATCAGTTACTAGAGCCATTGTTATGTCCTAATTTTCTTATTATATATCTATATGTTGTATAGTATACCTCTCCTTGGATGTCACGTGGTACTATTGAGAACACAAAGGAATTGCCTAGGGACGAGCCAATTCCTAGGTGACAAAGGCTCTGAAATTTGCCTCTCTTAAAGTTCTGGGAAAATTTGTATTTTATTGCTGTGTCACCCAGAACCCTTAGATTAAGAAAAGCGTTTCTTAATCAAGAAGTGAAACTTGCAGATGTACTCACTATTGACCTTTGTTTGCAGTTGTGACCTTAACTATTGTTTATTCCCTCCCGCTTAGATTTGAATAATTTAGGAGTGGTGCATCGGATTCTTAGACACAGACAATCAAATTAAAAATAGCAAAAGGTTTATTTATCATATTTGTTGTCATACAGTGTAAAGAATAATCAATCATTACTATTAGAATGTTAAACAAAATAACTTACATACATTTTAAACAAATATCAATAACATAGAAACACTTCTCTAAAAGAATCATAATCTAGCATTCTTAGATCATAAAACAAAATTGAAACCTCAGACTTTGACTAAATTAATCAAATAAAGACACTTCAATACCCTTTAAGACATAATTATCAATCAGCACATGTAAAGAACATTCTTTTTCTTTTTTTTTTTTTCTAACTGTTATCAAAGCACTATAGTCCTGTTTTATTCTAATCAGAGTCCTTAATTCTTAAATTACAGTTAATTTCTCTTCCTCACACACATTACTTAACAAAAGGTTACAATACTGTACTCCATGATCCTTTATACTTGCCCCTTCGATTCTTGATTCTTTTTCTCCAAACTATTCCATTTCTGTTGGTTTTACGGCTGGGATTCCCACGATTGTTGGTTGGTCCACACGTTGCTAGTATATCGAGCCTATGTCAAGAATATTCTTGGCGAACAGTGATTTCTGTTCAGCGAACCGACTTGCTGAGCTTTCCCATGAGTTGCCTACTATCTGTGCAAAACGTCTATCCTTTCATCATAGGGCTTGAGACCTGCAATCTTTCCAACTACTATGCGGCATCTCCGACTGCTACTACCGGGAGTGAGAGCAGAACTCCCTGTGAACTACACATCCAGATGATCAAGAAGAGAAAAACCACAAAAAAAGCTGCATGGGGCAGGGGGGTTCCTAACTCTTTTATACCAACCCCCTACCGGTACTCTATGTAACTTAAGTTGTTCACCCATCATGTTTTTATTTGTACACGTGGGTCTTACTTCCATAGCGTCTTCTCCGAACAGCTTAGGTCTCCATGTGCCATATGTGCGCGAGACAGATTGGGGCAACTTCTTAATCCAATGGTTTGCCCTTGAACTATGACCTTGTGTTCTCACTTTGTTACATGCAATTTATACAGCAATTCGTTGTGTATCAATCTTAGCAAGTAATATAAAATTTACCAAACTTCACTATCAAATATACAATCTAGTAGAAATTTTTTTTTTTTACGCTGAAATATTCACAATTTTTCTTCTTAATCACTGTATCCTATATTTGTCAAGATATATATAATATATACTAGGATGCAAGCATATCCTTTCAAGGTTTAACTTGTTAAATTGTGATTGAATAAATTCCTAATGAATTTTATTCATTCAAAATTCAACACCATGGATATTGGCAATGCATGGGAAGTATGAAAAAAATGCACGAAATGCCGGAACGTTTGAAGAATAAACAAGATGCGAGTGAAATAGATGTGTAAGTAAAAAATCCTAAGAAAAAGATAACAAGGAAGGAATACCAAGTGCATAAGGATGAGATCCATTATGAAAATTATAAGGTGCAGGACAGAAGAGGAATAACTATTGTAAGTGCGAGCACAAAAAAAAGAAACTAGCTGTGCAAGCTAAAGACAACTTAAAAAAATGTTACCATTATGTTGCAAGCAAAAGAAAGAATTAATGTGAAGGAACTCTCCAGAATGCAGATAGCATGCAGGTGGAAGATGCAAAAGACACTGTTCAACTAATGAGTATCCATTTTGCTAAAAGCTATCAACCTGATGTATGTAATATAGAACTCACTGCCACCCCTACACTGGATGTAGAAACTCAAGTATATGAGGAGGTGCTAGAGCTGCTGCATAAACTGAATAAGAATTCGGCACTAGGAACTGATGGGACATCAGCATAGACGTTAAGCATGTTCAGCTGAGTTGGCTGTGCCTTTGACCTAGCTGTATAATTTCAGTCTACACACATGGAAGATTCTGCAGTAGTGGAAAGAATGCATGATAATCCTATTGCATCAGGGTGATAGAAAGAGTGATTCATCTACTATCGACTTGTCAGTATCTCTGGAATGGTACAGGTGAAGATTTTGGAAAAGTTGGTAAAAAATCACACACAGAAATGGAATGACAAAGAATCTATACTTTGTAATGAACAGCATGGGTTTTGGTCATGGTTGAGTAACTTGCTTAGATTTTATAATTTTAGACAAGGAAAATGGACACACCATGATACTTTTTTTTGGACTTAGCTAAAACCTCTTGACATACAACAGAAGACTGTTACATAAGTTGGAGGATATGGGATTGGATTATAAACTATTAAAGTTGGATAAGAGGACGGCATGTCACTGTCAGATATCAAAAAGTGAAATACAGGGGATGTGAATCTGCAAGAGTTAAGGTGATTAATCCTTTGTTCATTGCTATTCAATCTTTACTGATATTGGAAAGAATTTGACAGGAGCCATACAGCTCTTTGGTGACGATGCAAAAATAGATAGGGTAAACCAGAATGCAACTGACATGAAGTGCTTGCAGAATGATTTGAATAAGCTGGAATTGTGGAATGTGAAATTGCTGTCAGTTCAATATTAGTAAATGTAAAGTTACACACTTTGGTGTAATCAGATATTCAATGGTCTATTATATTGGCAGAATTATGCTAGAAGAAACTACCATGCAGGTATCTTGGAGTGTTAGTAGATATGAAATTCAAGTTCAGAAACAATACAGCACAGATTGTGAATACAACTCAGAGGATAATTGCAATGCCGACATGACCATTGACATGTAACAATAAAGAAGTTATTTTTATTATTATTATTATCTGAGACCTCAAGGGAGTCAAGGACTCATTGAGGGAGGCTATAAATTACCCAAACCAGCTGTCATACCTTCCCTTAAATTCATTCACATTAGATGCACTCACTACCCCTAAAGACAAACTATTCCACTCACCCACTGCTTTGTGAGAGAAAAACCTAGCTCTTACCCTTTTCTTGACTGTGAACAAACTTAACTTCCATGGATGCCCAATGTTCTCTCCCCACCTTCCATATAACGCAAAATTTCAGATGATATCCTATAACACCCATTCAAAAGTTTATAGACCTCAATCATATCACCCCTCTTTCTCCCATTAACCAGAGTCTGCAATCCACATACTTGCAATCTGTCCTTATAATCTGAATCCCAGAATCTGGATATAATCTTCGTAACTCTTCTTTGCACCCTTTCTACAGCTTCTTTATCCTCTTGGAATCCAAGAGACCAAATCTGTACACAATAATCCAGATGTGGTCTTATCAAAACCTTATAAAGAGGCAAAATGACTTCCTATCCTTATATGTCAAGGTTTGCTTCAACGTTGCAATTATCCTCTGAGCTGTATTTGCAACTTTTGCCATATAACATTTAAACTTCAAATTCCTATCCACCAATATGTCAAAATCCATTGCCTCCTCAGTTTCTTGTAGCATAACCCCACTAATATAATATGCTGCTGGAAATCTCATCAAGACAAGGTGCATAATTTTACACTTATGAACATTAAATTGACAGCCATTTTCTTTTGCCAATTTTTTAGCCTATTCAAATCATTTTTTGTAAGTGCTGAATATCAGTAGCATCCCTGATTGCCCTGCCTATCTTCGCATCATTGGCAAACAATTGCACATCTGATGTTAGACCCTGCCTGATGTGATTAATGTATAGATTGAACAATAATAAACCTTGAGGTACACAACTGGTCACCTTAAATCTCGAAGATTCAATCCACTGTATACCACTTTTTGATATCTGACTGTCAACCATCTCCTGATCCAAGTCAAGAGTTTATATTCCAATCCCATATTCTCCAGTTTACGCAACAGCTTTTTGTGTGGTATCCTATCAAATGCCTTAGAAAAATCCAACATTATCATAGTGCATCCATTCCCTTTATCCAACTAGGTCGTAACATTGTTATAAAATATGAGCAAATTGATAAAATATGACCTTCCTTTAGCAAATCCATACTGTTCCTTACAGAGTATAGCTTGTTAGTCTATCTATTTCTGTATGCGAGAACTTCTCTAAAATCTTTACTATCAACAACAGAGATACTGATAGGTTGGTAGCGATACATCAGTTTTTGCATCACGCTTGTACAATGGAACTATCATACATTCCTTCCATTCCTGTGGCATCATTCCTGAGCTGAGACTGAAGTTATACAAACATGTGAAAGGCCTAGCCAATTCAGCTGAGCATTGCTTTAGCAAAAGGGCTGATATTCCATCTGTCCCTATATATAAATTTTTATCCAGGTTATGCAACAGCTCTTTAACCTCATTTTCATGAACCTGTAACTCATCCAACATAGCAGTAGCACCGCGCACCATGTTACATACACCTGGTTGATATATCAATAGCAATGTGAACATTCATTAATTGAACAATTTCATTAGCTTCTGACACTCAAGAACCATCTGCATTCAGTAAAGTTACTCTTTGACATTCATTCTTTCTTTTGCTTGCTGTATAACGAAATTCTTTTGGATTGCCTTTAACTTGTATGGCAAATTTCTTTTCATACTCTGATTTAGCTTTCTGCACAATAATCATTACTTTTCTTGCCTGAGATGTATCAAAAAAAAAACAAAAAAAACCAGCTAATGCCTTTTTATTCCCGTATATACAGGGAGTAGGGAAGGCCGTTTTTAGCCCTATCTAACTTTTTGGAGACTGAGTGGGCAGTTCAATCTCCACTGGTACCCAATCAGAGATAGCTGGCCCAAGGCTATCACTAATTAAGTGGCACGCAGTGAAGAGAGATGGCTCTATAGGTGCCAACATCTTGTGGTCCCTAACACTCGTATTTAATGTCTGAAATAATATGGGTTCTACAGTCGATTTTCTTGAGTTTACGGGACAAAAAAAAAAAGCTTGCCAGTGCCAGAAATCGACTAACTCAGGAACCGGTTGAAAAAAGGGTTAGAAAAATTTCCTCTAGTTGCCAACTAGACTCGAAAAGCAAGTCTTCCTTCGTGCAGCCAAGTGCCATGGCGTGCAAACGCCACATCCACTGAGCTACACAGGATAATTCCTCTTACTCTTATTCTCACAATATTCTTTCCACATCATCATCTTCTTGTGGATCTCTTGCTTAATAAGGTTGCACATCCATTTCACTCCCAACATATTTATTCTTCTAGCACTAGGGATACATTTAGATACTGCCTCATTTAAGCACTTTTCAAAGATTCCTATGCATTGTTTACATTTTTCCCATTTAGTAACTATACCATTGGACAAAAGAGAGTATTGGCCTAAGTTGATGATAATTTCCAGCTTTGTAGTTCAGTAAGTAACCTGTCCAAATTGGAGCATCAATACAATTAGATACTTTTCATGAAAGCACAAAATGATCACTGTCACCAACTGGTGGTAGAATAGCCATATTCTTAAGAGAGATCTCCTTCTGGTGCTATGAGCAAATCTAAAACTCTTTGACTTAGAGTTGCTTCTTTCACATGCTGCTTGAGAAAGTTGTCTCATAACATTTCAATAAATTCCTCTTCTTTCTTATCATGAGGTTTCTCTTCCCTACCCAATCAATGTTAAAAAAATTAAAGTCATCCATAATGATCACTTGTTTGGTACCCATAAGGCTAAATTGGCAATGCATTTCTTCGTTCCCTGCAACTGAGCTGCCAGGTCTGTAACAACACCCCACCATATATTTCATTGTTAGACACTTCACACCAGATAGACTCAAACTCACTGCTACACAGGACATTGTTACCATCATTGTTTTCTTGGGTTTCTAACCTAACTGGACTTAAGTCATCAGATATCATTAGTAGTATGACTCCTCCTCCTCTCCTATCTCTTCAATCATTCCTAAAAATACTATACCCATTACACTCGATCCCAGTTACAATATCTGATTCTGATAGCTAGGTTTCAGGATTGCCAACAATCTTAGACATTATATTCAATAAAGCAACAAACTCAATCCCTTTATTTTTGATGCACATTGCATGTATATAGACATGATAAATGACCACCTAGCCTATTCTTATTAGATATGCAATCTATTTGGACTTTTTCTAGAACTTTCTCTTTTCCCTTCCCAACATACTCAAAACTTCCGAACCCAAGCATATTTTCCCATCCCTTTGCCATATACATAACCATTGTTCAAAGATATTCATATCATTATCATGTTTGCATACAATAGCTGAAATTTCACAGACTTTTTCCCCATTCCTCCCTTGGGAATATTTTGCCTCTTTAAAAGTTCTGATACAACCTCATCTGGAGTATGTGCAGATCTGGTCTTTTGGTTTCCATGCTGATGTTGATACATTGGAGATGGTGTAAAGGAGAGTGTTAAAATTATTGGGACTGTGGAATGTAGCTTAAAAGGAGAGATTTAAAATTTGTGAACTGATGATGCTAGCAATGCTGGGGTGCTTAAGGGTCAAAGCTGTATAACTGAGAGGAGACCTCCACATAGCCTTTAAAGGAATGTGGAGAACCGACCAGGGCTTCTGACCTAATGTCCAATTCTCACCTTCTCGTGGTGTACCCTGTTGGGTATCTACCTGGATACTGAACGAACGAGAATGGGCTGGCAATTTGGGATTTATCCGAGCAAATTGTATTCCTATTGGTTAAACCAAAATACAAAATGATGGTACAACATAACAAAATTTCTTGCCAGCTGGGGCTTCGCCCAGTTAAACAAGCCCCCACCCCCGTTGTTTTCGCCAGGGAACCAGGGTGAACAGCGAAAAGTCAGCTACTGGAACAAATCTGAAAACACACCACAACTCAACATCACCAGAGTTAAACATCGGTACTGTCAACATAAGAAGCCTGAATGGCAAAGAAATGGAGCTAGCTGAGGAATTAGATAAGTACCAGATCAACATAATAAGGGTGATTGAAACAAAAAAGACAAAAACTGGTGAGATCTTTCTGAGCAATGAATACAAAATGTTATATTCAGGCAATGACAATCAAGGAAAAGAAGGAGTAGCCATAGTATTCAACACAAAATACGAGGCTCATCTTCTTGAATGGTAGGCAGCGTCAAGTAGAGTGATTTGGGCAAAATTTATGAATGGGGAACTGACAATGAGACTTATTTGTACCTAGGGTCCCACAGAAGGTTCTACTAAGGTAGAAGTGGAGGAATTTTTTGAGGCTCTAGAGAAAGCTACTGACACAATGAAAAAGGAAAAGTTAGTCCTTGTTGGGAATCTAAATAGCAAAGTAGGAAGTGAAATTGTCAGACATACAAAAATGTTTTGGGAAAATTTGGAGAAAAGAGCAAAGATAATAATAATGGCAAATACCTGTTGGATTTCTGCTCAGGACATGGCCTAGTTATTACTAACACCATGTTCCAACATAAAAATGTGCACAAATTCACATGGAGAGAAGAGGCAAGGAATAAGAAAAGTCTCATTGACTATGTTATTGTTGATAGTGATGTTTTCTCCCTGGTGCAGGACACCAGAGTGTACAGAGGATTTGAAATTGGAAGTGATCACTATTTAGTCATCATCATCATCATCATCATCAAATTCCTGTCATGTACCCTCAAGGGGTGTACAGGATATGACAGTACTACATGAAAAAATTACATCATTACTAACTTCCTATCTACAATTTTCCTCCAAATCAGTCTGTTACTTGTCAAGACTCCAACATTATCAGATCTTATATTTCTATCGTCTAAGGCACTTTGTACCGTATCAATCCACCTATATCTTGGTCTTCCTCTGGGTCGTTTTCCTGCCAACCTGGCAGAGAACACTTGTTTTGCTAATCTTTCCTCTCCCATTCTATTTAAGTGACCATACCATCTGAGATTAGCTCTGCTAACGCATTCCTGGATGCTGACAATGTCAAGTTCTTTCCTAATATCCTCATTTTTAATATGATATTGCCATTGATGCCATCTGTTCACGCCTCTAATCTTTCTCAGGACTCTCATATCTGCGGTCTCTAGTCTTTGGTCAAGTGTTTTACTTCTGACCCAGCTCTCAGATCCATAAGTTAAAATTGGTTTGAACACAGTCTTGTATACAGCTAATTTAGTGTTCCGACTAATTTCTCTCTTATTCCATATGAATTTATTCAATTGACTTCCCACCATACCAGCTTTGCTGATTCTGTTGTCTATTTCTATATTTAGTTTACCATCTTCAGTAAAAATTGTGTCTAAGTAGCTGAAATGTTTTACTTGTTCCACAGGTTCTCCATTCACAACACAGTTGACATTTTCAATGATTCTGCCTATTTTCATTGTCTTTGTCTTTTTATTGCTGACCTTCATACCATATCTATTACAACAGCTATTCAATTTAGTCAGAGAATCTTGCAGACTTGTAACGGATTTATTTAGAAGTATAACATCATCCGCATAAAGCAAAGAGCTGACATTAACATCTCCAATTTTGATATCAGGTTTAATACCACATTCCTTCATAATGTGATCCATATAGATAATGAATAACAGAGGGGATAATGTACATCCTTGTCTCACACCAGATTTAACATTAAACAATCTTCCTGTACTTCCTTCAATTCTAACTGCTGACTCACAACTCAAATAAAGACTAAGTATTGCTTGATATAATGCCCCATTGACACCATATAACTGCAGCGTATTGAATAGCTTCTCTCTTGGCACCTTGTCATATGCCTTTTCCAAATCGACAAAACTTAAATACAGATCTTTGTTATATTCCCATGCTTTCTCGACTATTTGTCGTAAAGTGAAGATCTGATCCTGACAGCCTCTATTTGGCCTGAATCCAGCTTGTTCTTCACCAAGCTTTTCTTCCGCAATTCTTCTCAACCGTTTCTCAAGTATACTTGCATAGATCTTGCCAGGAACACTCAGTAGGGAAATACCTCTGTAATTCTCACATTCAGTTTTATTTCCCTTTTTATATATGGGTACTATCAGAGCTCTACTCCAATCATCGGGAATTCGTCCCTCTGTCCAGGCTTTCTGAACTATGCAGTGCAGCCAATGTAAGACTCTTATACCACCATACTTCAGCATTTCTGGTCGAATATCATCTACTCCTGCTGCCTTTCCACATTTCAAGCCTTTGATGGCTTTTTCTACTTCAAGTATGGATATGTATTCCTGACTGCATGCCTGGTCAGTGTGTTTTATCACTGTGCTGTCATCACTGCTTGTTTCATTTAGCAGTTTTTCAAAGTAATTACTCCATACTTCAAGGATATCTTTTTCTCCTGTTTTCATTTCACCTTTATCATCTCTAATTCCTTTTACAGCACTCTTTCCTCCATTCCTAAGCTTCTTCAACAACCTCCAGAATATTTTGCCACCTTCTTGATATTTATTTTCTATATTCTTGCCAAAGTCCTCCCATGACTTTTGTTTAGCTAATTTTACACACTGTTTAGCTTTCTTACATTTGTCTCTGTATTCTGTAAGAGTAAAAGCTGACTTATTTGCCAGGAACTTTTGATATGCTTTCTTCTTTTCCTTCACTGCCTCTTTAACTTCCTGTGTCCACCAGGGAGTTCTGATTTTTTTATCTTTGCACACAACCTCACCACATGCCTCTCTGGCAGAATCAATCAATGTTTCCTTCAGAGTTTGCCACTGAATCTCCAAGGTTTGATTCCTGTTCTCAAACTCTTTCATTTTCTTTTCAATAATATTTCTGTATTTTAGTCTACAGTTTACATCTGAGAGCTGCTCAACTTTTATTCGCTTTAAAACTTTCTTACATGTTATTCTTTTCAATATGAAATTCAATTTTATCCTGCTCAAGACTAAATAGTGATCACTTCCAATTTCAAATCCTCTGTACACTCTGGTGTCCTGCACCAGGGAGAAAACATCACTATCAACAATAACATAGTCAATGAGACTTTTCTTATTCCTAGCCTCTTCTCTCCATGTGAATTTGTGCACATTTTTATGTTGGAACATGGTGTTAGTAATAACCAGTCCATGTCCTGAGCAGAAATCCAACAGATATTTGCCATTATTATTAGCTTTGCTCTTTTCTCCAAATTTTCCCAAAATATTTTTGTATGTCTCACAATCATTTCCTACTCTACTATTTAGATCCCCAACAAGGACCAACTTTTCCTTTTTCATTGTGTCAGTTGCTTTTTCTAAAGCCTCAAAAAATTCCTCCACTTCTACCTTAGTAGAACCTTCTGTGGGACCATAGGCACAAATAAGTCTCATTGTCCAGTTCCCCATTCTCATATTTGCCCACATTACTCTACTTGAGACTGACTGCCATTCAAGAAGATTAGCCTCGTATTTTGTGTTGAATACTATGGCTACTCCTTCTTTTCCTTGATTGTTATTGCCTGAATATAACCTTTTGTATTTATTGCTCAGAAAGATCTCACCAGTTTTGGTCTTTTTTGTTTCAGTCACCCCTATTATGTCGATCTGGTACTTATCTAATTCCTCAGCTAGCTCCATTTCTTTGCCATTCAGGCTTCTTACGTTGATAGTACCGATCTTTAACTCTGGTGATGTTGAGTTGGGGTTTGTTTTCAGATTTGTTCCAGTAGCTGACTTTTCGCTGTTCGCCCTGGTTCCCTGGTGAAAACAACGGGGGGCTTGTTTAACCGGGCGACGCCCCAGCCGGCATGAAATTTTGTCATGTTGTACCATCATTTTTTATTTTGGCTTAACCAATAAGAATACAATTTGGTCGGCTAAATCCCAAATTGCCAGCCCATCCTCGTTCCTTCAGTATCAAAGTAGATACCCAACAGGGTGCACCACGAGAAGGTGAGGATTGGACATTAGGTCAGAAGCCCTGGTCGGTTCTCCGCATTCCTTTAAAGGCTATGTGGAGGTCTCCTCTCAGTTATACAGCTTTGACCCTTAAGCACCACTATTTAGTCTTGAGCAGGATAAAACTGAATTTCATTTTGAAAAGAATGACATGTAAGAAAGTTGTAAAGGAATAAAAGTTGAGGAGCTCTGAGATGTGAACTATAGACTAAAATACACAAAGATTATTGAAGGATAAATGAAAGAGTTTGAAAACAGGAATCAAACCTTGGAGATTCGGTGGCAAGCCTTGAAGAAACCCTTGATTGATTCAGCTAGAGAGGCATGTGGTGAAGTTGTCTGCAAGGATAGAAAAATTAGAACTCCATGGTGGACACAGGAAGTTAAAGAGGCAGTGAAGGAAAAGAAGAAAGCATATCAAAGGTTCCTGGCAAATAAGTCAGCTTGTGCTCTTAGAGAATACAGAGACTATTGTCAGAATGCTAAACAGTGTGTAAAACTAGCTAAACAAAAGTCATGGGAGGACTTTGACAAGAATATAGAAAATAAATATCAAGAAGGTGTCAAAATATTCGGGAGGTTGTAGAAGAAGCTTAGGAATGGAAGAAAGAGTGCTGTAAAAGGAGTTAGAGATGATAAAAGTGAAATGAAAATGGGAGAAAAAGATATCCTTGAAGTATGGAGTAATTACTTTGAAAATTTGCTAAACGAAACAAGCAGTGATGACAGGACAGTGATAAAAAACACTTACCAGACAAAAACAATGAGTGAGGAATACATATCCATACTTGAAGTAGAAAAAGCCATCAAAGGCTTGAAATGTGGAAAGGCAGCATCAGCAGATGATATTTGACCAGGAATGCTGAAGTATGGTGGTATAAAAGTCTTTCAGTGGCTGCACTGCATAGTTCAGAATGATGGGAGTAGAGCTCTCATAGTATCTATATATAAAAAGGGAAATAAAACTGAATGTGAGAATTACAGAGGTATATCCCTATTGAGTGTTCCTGGGAAGTTATATGCAAGCATACTTGAGAAACGGTTGAGAAGAATTGTGGAAGAAAAGCTTGGTGAAGAACAAGCTGGATTCAGGTCAAATAGAGGTTGTCAGGATCAGATCTTCACTTTACAAGAAATAGTGGAGAAATCATGGGAATATAACAAAGATCTCTATTTAAGTTTTGTCGATTTGGAAAAGGCATACGACAAGGTGTCAACAGAGAAGCTATTCAATACGCTACAGTTGTATGGTGTCAGTGGGGCATTATATCAAGCAATACTTAGTCTTTATTTGAGTTGTAAGTCAGCAGTTAGAATTGAAGGAAGTACAGAAAGATAGTTTAATGTTAAATCTGGTGTGAGACAAGGATGTACATTATCCCCTCTATTATTCATTATCTATATGGATCACATTATGAAGGAAAGTGGTATTGAACATGATATCAAATTGGAGATGCTAATGTCAGCTCTTTGCTTTATGCGGATGATGTTATACTTCTAAATAAATCTGCTACAAGTTTGCAAGATTCCCTGACTAAATTGAATAACTGTTGTAATAGATATGATATGAAGGTCAGCATTAAAAAGACAAATACAATGAAAATAGGCAGAATCATTGAAAATGTCAACTGTGTTGTGAATGGAGAACCTGTGGAACAAGTAAAACATTTCAGCTACTTAGGCACGATTTTTAGTGAAGATGGTAAATTAAATATGGAAATAGACAACAGAATCAACAAAGCTGGTATGGTAGGAAGTCAATTAAATAAATTCATATGGAATAAGATAAAAATTAGTCAGAACACTAAATTAGCTGTATATATACAAGACAGTGTTCAAACCAGTTTTAACTTATGGATCTGAGAGCTGGGTCAGAAGTAAAACACTTGACCAAAGACTAGAGACCACAGATATGAGTCCTGAGAAAGATTAGTGATGTGAACAGATGGCATCAATGGCAATATCATATTAAAAACTAGAATATTAGGAAAGAACTTGACATTGTCAGCATCCAGGAATGCATTAGCAGAGCTAATCTCACGTGGTATGGTCACTTAAACAGAATGGGCGAGGAAAGATTAGCAAAACAAGTGTTCTCTGCCAGGTTGGCAGGAAAACGACCCAGAGGAAGACCAAGATATAGGTGGATTGATACAGTACAAAGTGCCTTAGACGATAGAAATATAAGATCTAGTAGTGTTGGAGTCTTGACAAGTAACAGACTGATCTGGAGGAAAATTGTAGATAGGAAGTTAGTAATGATGTAAATTTTTCATGTAGTACAATCATATCCTGTACACCCCCTTGAGGATACATGGCAGGAATTTGATGATGCTAGCAAACAGAAGAATGAGGGGTGATATGATGGAAACCTATAGACTTCTAAATAGGTCATCCAGAATATTAGTGATGGAATTTTTTGTTCTATGGAGGGTGGGGAGAGAATAAGAGAGCATCCATGGAAACTGAGAATGAATATAGTCAGGAAAGGAGTAACAGCTAAATTTTTCTCTCATAGAGTGGTGCATGATTGGAATGATTTGCCTTTAGAAGTGTTAAGTGCAGACAGTATGACTGAATTAAAAAAAAAAAGAAGGAAAAAAAAAGTATGACAGGTCTGAGTGATACATAGTCTCCCTTGAGTTTTGGAATCTCTGGACATATCTTTTAATAATAACAACAACAACCAAATTCTATAATATTGAAGCATAATAGTAATATTTGACATTTTAAGACATTTTAAAAGACTTGATATGAACAGTTTATAGAGAATTTTAATCAAAGTATGTTTTTGTTTTGTTTTTTTTACCTTTGCAGTCTCTTTCAATTTTGCATGTTCAGGTTTTACATAAAGTTCATATGTCACTGCATCTGTGTTGAGTCCAGATGATTTAGTATGTGATGTCTGGGGTGTAGTAACAGTTAATTCTTTAAAGGCCTCTACTTGGGTTAACAGTTTCCTATAAGAAAAAAGAACAGGTCCCAGAATTAAGATTCGATTCAGATCAGTAATTTGCATATTAAGAAAATAAATTTAGTCACCATACCAAATAACATCCTTCTTTATCTTTTTCAACAGAGAAAACATACAAAAACATAACACATTAGGAAAATAAAAGTACAAGCAACTCCTATATAACAGTACAGTCATCCCTCTACTTATGTCCGGGTTCTGTTCCATCCAGCAGGATGCAAGTCGAATCAGACGTACGGCAATACATTAAATCAACAGAGTTATAGGGATTATTCCAATGTGCTCTGCTTATTCCTCTTCTTCTTTTCATCATAAATTTGTTCATAGTAAGCAAAAGGATAATATGCTTTCGTTTCTACTAATAAATATCATTTAACATTGGGGTCCATGTCTTCAGAAATTGTGAGAACATTGCTAACTGCAAAGAACATTTCTGCAAGACTCTTCACTGTAAATTTTTAACTACCTTTTCTCATTTTTCCTCTTCTGCAACAATTGTTTCTCCAGTTTGACCAATTCTTTGTTGGTCAACTCTTCAGGAAAACTTTCTATGAGTTGAATTATGTAGTCATCATTCACTTTGAGATTCAGATTGTTTGCTAGGCGCACTAATACAAACTTCCAAAATCACACACAAAACGTTTTAATGCCTTTTTCGACATGCCACTCATACATTGAGAGGTCACTTCCTCCCTAGCCACAGCAATATTTTTAATAGCATGATAAATATTGAATGTGTTTCCAGAATTGCATGAGACTCTAGTCATTTCCTTCAGTGGCAGAAATGGCTTGTGAAAAAGTTCTCCATAGATAATAAGCTTTAAACACTGCAAGAACTCCCTGATTCATCGGTTGGATCAATGAAGTAGTATTTGGTGAGAGAAACATGTTCTTGAACTTGGTGAAGATTACTGCTATAAGACGGATGACCTGGAGCATTATCTGGAATTAATAAAATTTTAAATTCTACATTTTATTTCGCACAATAGTTTTTATTTCACTCGCATAATAGTTGATCATCATCATCAAATTCCTGACATTTACCCTCAACTACATGAAAAATTTACATCATAACTAACTTCCTACCTACAATTTTCTGCCAAATCAATCTGTTACCTGTCAAAGCTACAACATTGTCAGATCTTATATTTATATATCTATCTTCCAAGGCACTTTTTACCATATCAATCCACCTATATTCTTCCTCTGGGTCTTTTTCCTCCAACCTGGCAGAGAACACTTGTTTTGCTAATCTTTCCTCGCCCATTCTGTTTAAGTGACCATACCACCTGAGATTAGCTCTGCTAACGCATTTCTGGATGCTGACAATGTCAAGTTCTTTACCAATATCCTTGTTTTTAATGTGATATTGCCATTGATGTCATCTGTTCACACCACTAATCTTTCTCAGGACTCTCATATCTGCAGTTTGAACATTGTCTTGTAATGCAGCTAATTTAGTGTTTCAACTAATTTCTCTCTTATTCCATATGAATTTATTCAATTGACTGCCTACCATACCAGCTTTGTTGATTCTGTTGTCCATTTCCATGTTTAATTTACCATCTTCAGTCAAAATCGTGCTTTAAGTAGCTGAAATGTTTTACTTGTTCTACAGGCTCTCCATTCACAACACAGTTGACATTTTCAATGATTCTGCCTATTTTCATTGTCTTTTTATTGCTGACCTTCATACCATATCTATCACAACAGTTATTCGATTTAGTCGGGGAATGTTGCAGACTTGTAGACAGATTTATTTAGAAGTATAACATCTTCCACATAAAACAAGGAGCTGACATCAACATCTCCAATTTTGATATCAGGTTTAATACCACTTTCCTTCAAAATGTAATCCATATAGATAATGAATAACAGAGGTGATAATGTACATCCTTGTCTGACACAGATTTAACATTAAACCATCTCCCTGTACTTCCTTCAATACTAACTGTTGACTTACAACTCAAATAAAGACAAAACATTGCTTGATATAATGATTCACTGACATCATACAACTGTAGCATTTTCAATAGCTTCTCTCTTGTCCAGATCTACAAAACTTAAAAACAGATCTTTGTTATATTCCCATGACTTTTCAACTATTTGTTGTAAAGTGAATATCTGATCCTGACAATCCATTTGGTCTGAATCCAGATTTTTTCCTCATCAAGCTTCCCTTCCACAATTCTTCTCAACCATTTCTCAAGTATACTGGTATAAATCTTACCAGGAACACTCAGTAGAGAAATATCTCTATAATTCTCACAATCAGTTTTATTTCCCTTTTTATATATGGGTACTATGAGAGCTCTACTCCAATCGTCTGGAATTCGTCCTTCTGTCCAGGCCCTCTGAACTCTGCAGTGTAGCCACTGTAAAACTTTTATACTTCCATACTTGAGCATTTCTGGTCTAATATCATCTAGTCGAGCTGCCTTGTCACATTTCAGACTTTTGATGGCTTTTTCTACTTCAAGCATGGATATGTATTCCTGATTGCATGCCTGGTCAGTGTTTTTTCATCACCATGCTGTCATCACTGCTAGTTTCATTTATCAATTTTTTGAAGTAATTACTCCATACTTCAAGGATATCTTTTTCTCCAGTTTTCATATCACCTTTATCATTTCTAATTCCTTTTACAGCACTCTTTCCTCCATTTCTGAGCTGCTTCAACAACCTCCAGAATATCTTGCCACCTTCTTGATATTTATTTTCTATGTTCTTACCAAAGTCTTCCCATGACTTTTGTTTAGCTAGTTTTACACATTGTTTAGCTTTCTTACATTCGTCTCTGTATTCTCTAAGAGCACAAACTGACTTATATGCCAGTTAACGTTTGATATGCTTCATTCTTTCCCTTCACTGCCTCTTTAACTTCCTGTGTCCACCAGGGAGTTCTGATTTTTCTATCCTTGCAGACAACCTCACCACATGCCTCTCTGGCAGAATCTCAAAACTGAATCTCAAAGGTCTGATTCCTGTTCTCAAATTCTTTCATTTTTTCTTCAATAATGTTTGTATATTTTAGTCTACAGTTCACATCTGAGAGCTGCTCATCTTTTATTCGCTTTAAAACTTTCTTACATGTTCTTCTTTTCAAAATGAAATTCAATTTTATCCTGCTCAATAGTGATCACTTCCAATTTCAAATCCTCTGTACACTCTAGTGTCCTGCACCAGGGAGAAAACATCACTATCAACAATAACATAGTCAATGAGACTTTTCTTATTCCTTGCCTCTTCTCTACATGTGAATTTGTGCACATTTTTATGTTGGAACATGGTGTTAGTAATAACCAGTCCATGTCCTGAGCAGAAATCCAACAGATATTTGCCATTATTATTAGCTTTGCTCTTTTCTCCAAATTTTCCCAAAATATATGTCTGACAATCATTTCCTACTCTGCTATTTAGATCCCCAACAAGGACCAACCTTTCATTTTTCATTGTGTCAGTTGCTTTTTCTAAAGCATCAAAAAAAAAAAAAAATTCCTCCACTTCTACCTTAGTAGAACCTTCTGTGGGACCATAGGCACAAATAAGTCTCATTGTCCAGTTCCCCATTCTCATATTTGCCCACATCTACTTGAGATTGCCTGCCATTCAAGAAGATTAGCCTCGTATTTAGTATTGAATACTATGGCTACTCCTCCTTTTCCTTGATTCATTGCCTGAATATAATATTTTGTATTTATTGCTCAGAAATATCTAACCAGTTTTGGTCTTTTTTGTTTCAGTCACCCCTATTATGTTGATCTGGTACTTATCTAATTCCTCAGCCAGCTCCATTTCTTTGCCATTCAGGCTTCTTATGTTGATAGTAACGATCTTCAATTCTGGTGATATTGAGTTGGAGTGTATTTTAGGATTTGTTCCAGTAGCTAACTTTTCGCAGTTTACCCTGGTTCCCTGGCGAAAACAACGGGGGCCTTGTTTAACCGGGCGACACCCCAGTCGGCATGAAATTCTATCATGTTGTACCATAATTTAATATTGTGGTTTAAGCCAATAAGAATACAATTTGGTTGGCTAAATCCCAAATTGCCAGCCTATCCTTGTTCGTTCAGTATCCAGGTAGTACTTAACAGGGTGCACCATGAGAAGGTGAGGATTGTACATTAGGTCAGAAGCCCTTGTTGGTTCTCCACACTCCTTTAAAGGCTATGGGGAGGTCTCCTCTCAGTTATACAGCTTTGACCTTTAAGCACCCCACATTTGTTAAGGCATCCTCAAACAATTATTGAGTCATCCACGACTTCTTATTGCTCCGATAACGAACTGGGAGTATGCTTCCTAATGTTTTAGAAGATTCATGGATTCTCACTGTGCCATATCACAAATGGTTTCAGTTTATATCCAGCCACACTACCTGTAACAGAATTATAATACGGGCATTAAGAGCTTTGAAACTAGGTATAGATTCTAGCTTTTTGTGGATGAATGTCCGCTCGGACATTTTTTTCCGAAACAAGGATGTCTCATCCATATTAAATATTTGTTGTGGCAAATAATTTTTCTCCGTAATAATTTTATCAAATTTTTCAACAAACTCCTTGGCAGCCTTCTTAGCACTTGCAGATTCCCATACATTTTCACATCATGCAGCGCAAATCACTGTTTGAATCTCATGAACCAAATGGAAGAAGCGTTGAATTCTTAGTCATAATCAGGTTCTGCTTTCTCCTTTAACATGTTAAAGAGACTTAGTGCTTTGGTGGTTATAGTCACAGTGCTAAGAGGTATGCACTTTTGGTTCAAGTCTTCTATATACAGTAAAAACCCCCTTTTTTTTTTTTTTTTACACTTTTCAGGAGACTGATGGAAAAAAGTGTAAATAGCAGGAAATGTAAAAAAAACATTAAAAAAAGGCTAAAAGATGACTTACTGCTAGTATATGTGAGTCTACATACTTGATTACAAAATTTAATAACTGAAAATAAATGAATTTACAATTACTTACATTTATCTATTTAAAAAAATCTTTAATTGTTGATTGTTTTTGCTTTTCATTTTTTTTTTTTTTGACAAAAAACCTGTTTTTTACTATCGTGTTCAAAGTGGACACGGAGAGTCCAAGATCTTTTGCTAAATGCACACGTGTTCTGGCATGCCAATCTACACGTCGCAGAATTGCCATCTTTTCTTCTACCGAAATACATTTTCTGTCTTTTTTTCTACATGTTACTAACATGAATAATCCACCGCTGCAACTTGAAAGCAACTTCCACACACTAAATTATGTAGCAGAAATTCTGCAATATCAATTCGTACTGTGATTGAAAAATCATGGTATTGCTCATGCCTACATTACATTTCGCTTCCGCCATCACGTGCAGGTCACCGTGATGGCGGAAGCAAAACTACAGCCGAAAGCAACGCTATCTAGGAACAGAAATGCGCAATTTCTGCAGAAATTTATTTGAAAATCAATATTGCCACCAGAGAAAAAAACACAAATCACGGGAAATAACGCCCACATCAAGTTGTTAATTGCAGGAAAACAATATATCGTAAGAATAGGCCTTAAGACGGGACCAACGGAAAGTGACGTAAATGGTAGGAAAATGTAAAAGCAAGGTTTTACTGTATATAGCTGAAAATGTTATTTATTCCCTTATGGGATCACGGATGTATCTTCAAAAGGATGCAAGTCAGGGATGACTGTAGTTCTACAACACATTTCCATGCTATTGAACTTGTGCTTGTTTGAGATCATTAAAAATTGTGACTTCAAAGTATGCAGGTCATAACTTAAGGTTTTCCTAAAGTTATTCTGATTTTTATTTGATCGTTTATAAATTTTTCCAGGTATGTATTACTGAGCTTTGTTCTTAAGAATCATACTGGAATAATTTCTTTGTTGTGAATTAAATATCAGTTCAATATTATACTAAAAAAAAAATGCTCCAAACAAACTATTTTGCTAGAATTAAAATAGAATCAAGGTGTCAAAAAGCAATTCAAAGATACAAATTTTCAATCATCTTAAAAAGGGAGAAGCGTATCATATGTTGCAAAAATGTTTAAATTTAAATGAAGCAACAATCCTGATCCTACAGACAAATGAACATAAAATTAGAACTGTTACTGCAAGATTACTGCAGTAACTGTTACTGCATATTTATATAAATTAACATTGTGGTTGGTCGGTGAATTTAATGCTCGTGTAAAATTTGTGATTTTTGTCAGTTTTATTGTTTTTCCCTTAGAAAATTAGTGTTTTATAAGTATATCAGTGTAGATTTTAGTATTTTATAACATATTTTTATAAAGATATTTCAATAATAAGCATAAGTTTAAAATGGCACCAAAAACACACAAGAAACGTAATGCTAAGAAGAGCACAGCACTCGAGAACAAAGGCTAGGCCCACTAACAAGGATATGGAGAAGGTTACTGAAAATGAATTAACTTCTAAAATAGCAAAATTAAAGCAGATTATCAGAGAGATGATGCAGGAATTACAAAAAGTCGCATGGCATTTAAATGAACATAGGGAGGAAAGGAAAATTAAGCAGCAAAATAAGAAACAACAGAGCATGGAAATATATAAGTCAGTAAGTAACAGAAATTAGGTAAGTGATGTTGTTTGTAAAAAAGAAGGATGTTATTTGGTATGGTGATTCTATAATAAAACATGCTATCGATGAGCGAGTCATAACTTCGAGTTTTCCCATCATCAAATTCCTGACATGTACCCTCAAGGGGTGTACAGGATATGATAGCACTACATGAAAAATTTACATCATTACTAACTTCCTATCTACAATTTTCCTCCAAATCAGTCTGTTACTTGTCAAGACTCCAACATTATCAGATCTTATATTTCTATCATCTAAGGCACTTTGTACCGTATCAATCCACCTATATCTTGGTCTTCTTCTGGGTCATTTTCCTGTCAACCTCGCAGAGAACACTTGTTTTGCTAATCTTTCCTCGCCCATTCTGTTTAAGTGACCATACCACCTGAGATTAGCTCTGCTAATGCATTCCTGGATGCTGACAATGTCAAGTTCTTTCCTAATATTCTAGTTTTTAATAAGATAATGCCATTGATGGCATCTGTCCCTAGTCTTTGGTCAAGTGTTTTACTTCTGATCCAGCTCTCAGATCCACAAGTTAAAACTGTATACAAGATAATGTATACAGCTAATTTAGTGTTCCGACTAATTTCTCTCTTATTCCATATGAATTTATTCAACTGACTTCCCACCATGCCAGCTTTGTTGATTCTGTTGTCTATTTCCATATTTAATTTACCATCTTCACTAAAAATCATGCCTAATGTTTTACTTGTTCCACAGGTTCACCGTTCACAACAGTTGACATTTTCAACAATTTTACCTATTTTCATTGTCTTTTTCTTTTTAATGCTGACCTTCTTACCATATCTATTACAACAGTTATTCAATTTAGTCAGGGAATCTTGCAAACTTGTAGAGGATTTATTTAGAAGTATAACATCATCCGCATAAAGCAAAGAGCTGACATTAACATCTCCAATTCTGATATGTTTAATACCACTTTCCTTCATAATGTGATCCATATAGATAATGAATAATAGAGGGGATAATGTACATCCTTGTCTCACACCACATTTAACATTAAACCATCTTCCTGTACTTCCTTCAATTCTAACTGCTGACTTACAACTCAAATAAAGACTAAGTATTGCTTGATATAATGCCCCATTGACACCATATAACTGTAGTGTATTGAACAGCTTCTCTCTTGGCACCTTGTCATATGCCTTTTCCAGATCAACAAAACTTAAATACAGATATTTGTTATATTCCCATGCTTTCTTAATTATTTGTCGTAAAGTGAAGATCTGATCCTGACAGCCTCTCCAGAGCAAAAATTAAGATTATAAAGGAAGCAATTAAAAAAAAAAAAAAAAAAAAAGATCATAATTGTCATAAGTACTAATGACTTAACTAGCAATAAGTTTAATATGAGAGTAGATGAAAGGGGGGGGGGTGCTTAACAGTTAAAGCTGTATAACTGAGAGGAAACCTCCACATAGCCTATAAAGGAATGCAGAGAACTGATCAGGGCTTCTGACCTAATGTCCAATTCTCACCTTCTTGTGGTGCACCCTGTTAGGTATCTACCTGGATACTGAACGAACAAGGATGGGTGGCAATTTGGGATTTAGCCAACAATGGCATTCTTATTGGCTTAAACCACAATATAAAATGATGGTACAACATGACAGAAGAGGCAAGAAATAAAAAAAGTCTCACTGACTATGTTATTATTGATAGTGATGTTTTCTCCATGGTACAGGACACCAGAGTGTACAGAGGATTTGAAATTGGTAGTGATCATTTAGTCTTGAGCAGGATAAATTTGAATTTCATATTGGAAAGAAGAACATGTAAGAAAGTTTGAAAGCAATTAAAAGATGAGCAGTTCTCAGATGTGAATTGTAGACTAAAATACACAAATTATTACTTTTACGACTATTTTAGCCTGTTTTTGTTTAGGAGCGTAACTTATTTTAAATACATTGGCTTTTTTTACTCAAGAAAATTTTTAGGGCATTATAAGTGTATTTTAAAGGAAAATATATTAGAATAATTGAGGAAGTAAATTTTGTACATACCTTGTTTAGATGTTAAAATGACTTCATTCTCCATATTTCTGCTTTAGGCTGTTAAAAGGGAGGGAAATGTTGGGGGAGTGTTTGACGCAAGGTCGGAAGAATAATTTTGAAAACCCGTTTTTTTCCCTAAAATAATATATATACATATATATATATATTATTATACTTAAGGGTGCTTCTTTAGGGGGGAAGGGTTTTATGGGAAAACTGGGGCTTGGGAGAGAGCGTTAACAGGGTGCGATCTGTTTCAGTCATCTGACCATCATCGGAACATTTTCTGGATGAGTGTAGGGCTATGCCAGAATTGTATGTTATATCTGCCAAAAAAAAGGGCATTTGTTGTCGCTTATTGGTCGGAGGCATGACCCGATTTGTAAATTGTGGAGCTTCCAACATTTGGAAATTAGGTAGGGGTGGTGGACGTTGACTGAGTTTTCGTCACATTTTATGGCTATTGTTTCGTTGTCTCGTTTGTCTATTATTATGGCCTTGTCAATTTGCAGGATGTTTCAGTTCAAGGGAGTGGGCCGCTGTTTCTGTCTTCCCTGTACTCTGTATTCTATTTTTCTTTTTGATGTTGCGTTGTTTTTTAGTGTTTAAATGTTCCGGAATAGGGATGTTACAGTCCCGGAAGTGTTCTTGTAGTCTATAAATGGTAGAGCCTGTGTAGGTGATGTCAGCTTTTTGGCAAGGAAATTTGTAGACTACGTTGTGGTGCTCAAATATTTCTTTGTGTGCGAGCGATTTAGTGGGTTTTAGGAGAGTTGCTAATTCTTGGTTTGTGGTGAATACTAGTTTATAGTCAGTGTGTTTAAAAATGTATTTGTAGGCTTTGTATGTGTTTTGGATGTATGGCAGTTTGATGACTAATCATGTTGGGAAGTCAGTTTTGGTTGTATTTTTGTTATGATGGGTTTTTGCCATTCTGGTTGCATAATTTATTAGTTGTGTGGGATAGTTGCGATTTTTAAAAATCCGTGTTAAGATAATTACGGTTGGTTGAGAATTTGTAAGCATTTATAAATTGTGATAGGATGACTGATTTTTTAACGGAATATGGGTGGTATGAACTGAAATGGAGGTAAGTTTGCGATATGCATGGGTTTGGGGTATATTTTCGTGGCTATTTTGTTGTTAGTTCTGATTAGTGTCAGGTTTAAGAAATTGATGGATTTGTTCCGTTCAGTTTCCATGGTGAATTTTAGTCTGTTGTTGTAATTGTTGAGGGATGTTTGTAAAGCGGTGATGTGTGTGGGTTTACCAATGCATAGAATATCGTCCACCACATATCTGCCATAAAAGGTGATGCCTGGGGGGGGGAGTAGGAGTGATTCTCTGTGTGCCACCAGGAATAATTCTGTTAGTTGTCCACCAATGTTTTGGCCCATAGGAAGACCGAAAATTTGAACATATGTTGTTGTTGAACTTAAAGAAATTGGTGGATATTGTGAGTTTGATCAACTTAACTAATTGATCAATTAACAACTAATGACATTAATGATGTCATCAGGTGTTAATTTTGTGCATGTGTGCAGGGTGTGGTCCTCTGTGAGTAGTGTGTGTACGATGTCTAATGTTCTGGGGACATCCACGTTAGTGTATAATGAAGTTGCATCCAATGAGGTGAGGACATTATCTTGGGATGAGTAATGTTATTTATTTTCTGGAATAGGTCATTGTAAGTAATGGTTTGATGAGTTTGGCAATGAATTTTGATAAGGGTGTTGTGGTAGTGTTCTTGTAGGAGTCTATAGGCCGTATCGGGTAACTGTCTTTGTGGGTTTTGATGTTCCCGAACATATAAGGGGTGCGTGTGGTTGTGTTTTTCATTGTGGTTTTTGTCAATCTTGTTTTGACTTTAAGGTGTGCAGGGTGCTGTTCATTTGTTTTATGAGGTCAGGGGTGGGATCATTTTGGATTTTTTGGTAGATGTGTTGGTCATTTAAGACAGCCGTTATTTTGTTATGGTAATCGGTTTTGTTGATGATGACTACAGTATCTCCTTTGTCTGCTTTTGTGATCATTATATCCGGGTTCATTCTTAAGGATAATAGGGTTTTTTGTAAGTTGAGAGTAATGTTGAGTTTCACTATTATTTTGCTTTTATAATGTTGCTTATTTTCTGGAATATAGTATCTCTGTTTGGGTCATTTTCAAGTTTCACTTGGACTTCAATAATGATGTCTTTTCTTGGTACTTTGGGGATACAGCAAAGTTAAAGTAATAGTTTCAAGAGAAGTAACATGGGAATTTTCCCAGAAATAATACCTATAAATACACAAATATTATTCAAGAAGAAATCAGGAACCAAACATTCGAGGTTTAGTGGCAAATAATGAAGAAAAAAATTTATTGATTCAGCCAGAGAAGTATGTGTTGTCTGCAAGGACAGAAAAATCAGAACTCCAACACAAGAAGTTAAAGAGGCAGTGAAGGAAAAGAAGGAAGCATATCAAAAGTTCCTGAAAAATAGGTCAGCTTGTACTCTTAGAGAATTCAGAGACAAATTTAAGAATGCTAAATACTGTAAAATTAGCTAAACAAAAGTCATGCGAAGACTTTGGTAAGAACAAAGAAAATAATATCAAGAAGGTGCCAAAATATTCTGGAGACTGTTGAAAAAGCTCAGAAATGGAGAAAAGAGTGCTGTAAAAGGAAATAGAGATGATAAAGGTGACATGAAAACTGGTGAAAAAGATATCCTTGAGGTATGGAGTAATTACTTCAAAAAATTGCTAAATGAAACAATCCGTGACAGCACAGTAGTAAAAAACACTCAACAGGCATGCAATCAGGAATACACATCCATACTTCAAGTAGAAAAAGTCATCAAAAGCCTGAAATGTGGAAAGGAAATGGGAGTAGATGATATTCGACCAGAAATACTCTAGTATGGAGGTATAAAAGTCTTCAGTAGCTGCACTGCATAGTTCAGAAGGCCTGGACAGAGGGACGAATTCCAGATGATTGGAGTAGAGCTCTCGTATTACTCATACATAAAAAGGGAAATAAATTACAGAAGTGTTTCTCTACTGAGTGTTCCTGGTAAGATTTATGCAAGTATACTTGAGAAACAGTTGAGAAGGATTGTGAAAGGGAAACTTGGTGACGAACAAGCTGGATTCAGGCCAAATAGAGGCTGTCAGGATGAGATTTTCACTTTATGACAAACAGTTGAGAAATCATGGGAATATAACAAAGATCTGTATTTAAGTTTTGTAGACCTGGAAAATGCATATGACAAGATGCAAAGAGAAAAGCTATTCAAAACACTACAGTTGTATGGTGTCAGTATGGCACTATATCAAGCAATACTTAGTCTTTATTTGAGTTGTAAGTCAGCAGTTAGAATTCAAGTACAGGAAGATGGTTTGATGTTAAAATCTGGTGTCAGACAAAGATGTACATTATCCTATCTGTTATTCATTATCTATATGGATCACATTATGAAGGACAATGGTATTAAAACTGATATCAAAATTGGTGATGTTAATCTCAACTCTTTACTTTATGGGGTATAATTCTAAATAAACTGAAAAACTCCTGACTAAACTGAATAACTGTTGTAATAGATATGGTATGAAGTTCAGCAATAACAAGACAAAGACAATGAGAATAGCCAGAAGCATTGAAAATATAAACTGCATTGTGAATGGAGCCTATAGAACAAGTAAAACATTTTAGCTACTTAGGCATGATTTTTAGTGAAGATTTTAAATTAAATATGGAAATAGACAACAGAATCAACAAAGCTGGTATGGTGGGAAGTCAATTGAATAAATTTATATTCAGTTGATTTCCCACAGAGAAATTAGTCAAACCCTAAATTAGCTATATACAAGACAGTGTTCAAACTAATTTTAACTTATGGATCTGAGAGCTGGGTTAGAAGTAAAACACTTGACAAAAGACTAGAGACCACAGATATGACAGTCCTGAGAAAGATTAGGGGAGTGAACAGATGGCATTAATGTCAATATCATATTAAAAATGAGGATATTAGAAAACAACTTGACATTGTTAGCATCCAGGAATGTGTTAGCAGAGCTAATCTTATGTGGTAATGTCACTTGAACAGAATGAGAGAGGAAAGATTAGCAAAACAAATGTTCTCTGCCAGTTTGGCAGGAAAAAGACCCAGAATAAGATCAAGATATAGGTGGATTGATACAATAAAAAGTGCCTTAGAAGGCAGAAATATAAGATCTGATAATTTTAGAGTCTTGACAGGTAACAGATTGATTTGGAGGAAAATTGTAGATAGGAAGTTAGTAATGATGTAAATTTTTCATGTAGTACTATCATATCCAGTACACTCTCCCCCCCCCCTCGAGGGTACATGTCAGGAATTTGATAATGATATTCAATGGAGCTCATCTTACTATTCTGCCTATCAATATCATTTATTCAACACCATCTATAATCTCCTTCAAGTTGAAAAGATCATAATTACGATTAATACCTACTTTGATGTATTGTTCGTAATTATGATCTTTTCAACTTGAAGGAGATTATAGATGGTGTTGAATAAATGATATTGATAAGCAGAATAGTAAGATGAGCTCCATTGAATATCATTTGATCATTTCATTAACTCTTTTAATTTAAAAGAGTTTAGGTCAAAAGATAATTTCTGATCTAAGGGTGCTCCATAAAAATAAAAGCTTTGCATACCTCTTTATATCAAAGATTACAAAGGAAGCAACTTGAACTAAAAGTTCAGAGATAATATAAAGTTTCTAAAGTAATTACTTCAGACAAAATATCTTCTTTTTATTGCACCTTTAATATCTCCAATTCCTTTTAACTCATTCCTCCATTTTTTAGCTTTTTTGATACTCTAGAACATTTTACCACCTTTGTGATAATCATCTTCATATTCTTCTCAAAGACTTCACATGACTTTTGTTTTCCTACTTATAAACAAAGTTTAGTAGCTTTCTTACATTTTTGTATTCTCTGAGAAAGAACATCTGCCAAGTTACTTGCTAGAAAGAAACTTTCAATATTTCTTTTCTTTTCCAGGACTACTACTTCTTTAACTTCTTGAATAGGTTTGGTTCTTGAAAAAACTCATGTTTTCATGAATTATACTTGTATACTGAGTACCTATAGTTCATCTGTGAAATCCGGTGGACTGATTCTTTTTAAAACTTTTGTAGATATTTTTCTCAATGATATTCATTTTTGTTTACAATGAAATGGTGATTACTTTCCTGTGTATGCTCTTGTATCCTAAACCAGTGTATTGCTGTCAACAGTAACACAAAGAATAGAACTTTTTCTTACATTGTTTTCTCTCCATGCAAATTTATGTAATTCATTATGTTGGAACATAGTGTTAATGAGTAGTCCATATCCTGAATAGAAATCCATCTCTTATCTTTAGGTGGAAGATGAATTTCATCACATTGCTTATTTAAGGGCTGACATATGTCTTGAAAACATTCTTATGTTTGGTCTTTAGAGCAGAGTTTCCAGACTAAAAAATAAAATTAAAAAAAAAATGCAAAAGAAAGAAAGAGAGAAAAAAATCCTTTACCCATTCATGGTACTAATGTACCACAGGTTTACTAAAAATCTTTAGAAAGTGGAAGTCACACAAAAATTTCGATTCTTGTCATGATGAGGGAAAATCCTTATATGGGCTTTTTCAGTTGAAGGTGAGTTAGCCGATCTCATACGGTGGTAGCAGGATTTTTTCTCCTGAAAACTCAGGTTTTTCATCCCGCATACAGACAAATTGGCCTTCAGAATGCATGCAATTTACAGATAAAAAATATTGTTGCTGGTGATGATGGGTGATAGATGGCATTGATGGTAGTGTCGTAGTTGGAGAATTAAGTAGTGGACAGAATGAGATGTATTTAGCGAAGTAGAGTAGTGTGCCCTCCTGTGATGAGTCCTTGGACTCCCTGGAGGTGTCACGTAATAATAATAATAACATTTCTGTATGGAATTTATTTCATATTTTACTGTTTAAATCTCCAAGAAGAACCAGTTTTCCTTTATGTCAAATGTAGATACTCCTCCACTACTCTACTGACTTGAAAAATTTCTCTAGTTCTTCCTTATTAGAACTTTCTATGGGACCACTGGCAAATTAATCTGTTTGTGAAAATCCTCCTTTGAAATCTGTCCACATTGTCCTACTCAAAACTGATTCCCATTCAACAAATTTATCACTGTGTATAATACTAAAAACCATAGCTATTGATTCCATTTCTTGATCACTATAACATCTCACAGTTAACATTTAACAGCAGCCAACCTGTTTTAATGATCACCTCAATAACAATTATTTTGACACGATATTCCTTTAATTCTTCTGCTAGTTTCATTTTTTTTTTTTTTTTTTTTTTTTTTTACCCCTTAAGTTCTTATCAGTTAAAAAAATCAGCTTTGGTTCACTAACAATAACAGTGGTGGGGAAGTTTATTTATCACTATTTTGTTTTGGATTAAAACTAATACAGATAAACGAGGGCGGTCTGAAAAGTTCTTGGCCTCGACCATAGATGGCACTTTCGGCAAGATTTTTTTCTTCTAAGTTGGTAGATCTGTCATAAGCATCCATATGAAATTAAAGTCATTCTATCAAGTAGTTTGTTTTATGCAGCTGTCTGAATCAAAAGTGTTGCTTGTATCCCTTCAAATGGATAAAATTGAGTATTGTGCGGTTATAAAATTCTTTGTAAAAGAAGGTTTAACGCCAAAAGAAATTCATTCGAAGTTCATAAAAGTTTATGGTCACTCTTCTCCTTGGTTTTCGACAATTAAGAAATGGGCTGCTGAGTTTAAACTTTGCCATACCAGTCTTGAAGATGATCCACGTGAAGGACATCCAAAATGTGTAACAACACCAGAAATCATTGATCAAGTGCACGATATGGAATTGGATGACTGGCGAGTCAAAGTGCGTGAAATTGCTAAAACTATAGGCATTTCAAAAGAACATGTAGGATATATTTTGCATGAAGAATTGCAAATGAAAAAGCTTTGCACAAGATGGGTGCTGCACTTGCTCACAGCAGATCAAAAACGCACTCGCATGAAAATCTCTGAACAGTGCTTGGAGCATTTTAACAAGAATAAAACTGATTTTGTGCATCAATTTATTACTATGCATGAGACTTGGATTCATCATTATATACCAGAATCCAAACAGCAGTCAAAACAGTGGACAGAAGCCAGTTGTTCAGCACCAAAGAAGACAAAGTCGGTTCCATCAGCAGGAAAGGTAGGTCATGGCATCGGTGTTTTGGGATGCTAAAGGCATTTTGTTTATTAATTATATTAAAAAGAGTAAAACAATAACTGAGGAATATTATTTGACCACCACACTAGACGAAAAAATTCGTGAGAAAAGAACTGGTTTACAGAAGGAAAAAATCATCTTTCATCAGGACAATGCAACTGACCAACAAAGGTGTTTTGGCAATGGGAAAATTAAGGGATCTGCACTATGAATTGTTAGAACATCCACCCTTTTCCACAGATTTGGCTCCCCCTGACTTCCATCTCTTCCCAAAACTAAAACTCATCCTCGCTGGTCAGCGTTTCTTTTTCGAATCAAGAGGTGTAGAGGGGTATTTAGCAGATCTTACTGAGAACCACTACAGGAACGGGATAATGGCACTGGAGCATCACTGGAATAAATGCATTAGTCTTAAGGGAGATTATGTTGAAAAATAAAAATAATTTTGAAATTATAAATTCATTTTTTCATTATTACGCCGAGAACTTTTCAGACCATCCTCGTAATTTGGTTGGTTAAGTTCTAATTTACCAGAACATCTTCATTCATTCTGTATTCAGGTGGATATTTAAATAATGAGATGTATCATGAGAAGGTAAGGTTTGGACATTGGGATCAGAAGAAAACATCACTATCCACAATAACATAGTTAATGAGACTTTTCTTATTCCTTGCCTCTTCTCTCCATGTGAATTTGTGCATATTTTTATGTTGGAACATGGTGTTAGTAATAACCAGTCCATGTCCTGAGCAGAAATCCAACAAATATTTGCCATTATTATTAGTTTTGCTCTTTTCTCCAAATTTTCTCAAAATATTTTTGTGTCTCACAATCATTTCCTACTCTGCTATTTAGATCCCCAACAAGGACCAACTTTTCCTTTTTCATTGTGTCAGTTGCTTTTTCTAAAGTCTCAAAAAATTCCTCAATCTTAGTAGAACCTTGTGTGGGACCATAGGCACAAATAAGTCTCATTGTCCAGTTTCCCATTCTCATATTTGCCCACATTACTCTACTTGAGACTGACTGTCATTCAAGAAGATTAGCCTCATAATTTGTGTTGAATACTATGGCTACTCCTTCTTTTCCTTAATTGTCATTGCCTGAATTTTACTAATATTCACTAATAAAAAATGTAAATTACTGCATGCACAATGCAGTATTTTTCAAACTTTACACAGCTGGGGACTATTTTCTTTGATATAATTTCATGCATCCCATCACATATAAGTATACAGTTTATGCTTATGAAATACTCTTTCCTGCTATATGTACACTTGTTTTTATATTATTAACAAACCTGGAATGTTCCATAACTTCAAATAACAGGAATGTCCGGACAATTATTGATAGATAGTATGTATGCAGTTTGCTGAATTTAATAACATTTAAATGCCTGCAAAAATATCTGCCATTAGGTTAGGTTAGATTGATATCAATGATATCAATCTATGATCTATCAATCAATCAATGATCTAGGAATAAGTATGTATTTTCTGTGCAAGTATGTGGATGTTATCAAACATGAATAGACAATAATAGGCCGTCATTTAAATTTAATAGAGAAAATCAAACTATCAAAACCTCAGAGGAATGAGGTTTTGATAGTTTTTTAACATAATTTTGCCAATAAAAAATGGTTAAAAAGTTATTTTTATTTAAAATTATTTTATTAATAAAAAATTACTATTTTTTTTACTAATATTCACTAATAAAATAATAAAAACTGTCAATTACTGCATGCACAATGCAGTATTTTCCAAACTTTACACAGCTGGGGTCTATTTCCTTTGATATAATTTCATGCATCCCATCACATATAAGTATACAGTTTATGCTGAATTAAATAAGCAGATTTATAATGTTAAATCTAAGTAAAAATATCATATATTTTTTATTGCTACCTAATATTGATTAGGCACTGGGTCCAGACTAAACATATATTTCCTGTGTGTATCTACATCCTATTCAAGTGCCGTCTCCTATCTAGGAGGTTACTACCATGATGTGACTCATGGTTAACTATGGGCATAATGACATGTGGTGAGGACCCTATCTCTTCCACATATTATTGTAACTATTCATGACTGTAATCCGTGTGTGTTCATGGGGCTGGTTTGCCTGTTCTGAGGGACGAAAAACATGAGTTTCCAGGTGAAAAAAACTCTCTACCTCTGCAAGAGACCGGCTAACTCACCTTTAGTCAAAAGAGACCAGATAAAGATTCCTCATGTCATAGATGGGAATCAGACCCAAGGGCTTTGTCTAAATAAGCAGATTTGGCAGTAATTCTTTTATTTTATTTAAATGAATTTGCAATAAAGGGAGATAAAATAATAATGATCATTGAAAGTTATGATTTACTGGGGTCCAGAATCAAAAATGATGGTAAATGTAAGATGAAATTAAAAGAAGGACAGTCATGGGAAAAAAGCTATGTTAAACCTGACAAAAATTATGACAGATAGAGGTGGAAGTAAGGCCACGAAAGTTAGAATTGTCAAAGCAATGGTATTTCCAGTAGTGATGTATGGATGTGAATGTGAAAACTGGATTAAGAAGAAAAACAGAAAGTGAATTGATTCATTTGAATTATGAGCATGAAGGAGACTAAGAATCCCATGAACTGCAAGAATTACCAATAAGGTTTTAGAGTATAAAGATGGAATGCTCTTTGGAGGCAATGATTACTAAACACAAGTTGATGTTCTTTGGACATACTATGCGAGCAGATGAATCATTGCAAAAAGGCAGTTGGTTGGAGAATACTGAGAGAATGAGAGGGAGAGGAAGGCTGCAAAAGAGTTGAATGGACAACATAAAAGAAATTATCAACTTGAATTTACAATTGCTGAAAGAAAGGACAAGAGGCTGAGTGGGACGGATAGCCTTCATTCACAAGATCATCATCATCAAATTCCTGCCATGTACCCTCAAGGGATGTACAGGATATGATAGTACTACATGAAAAAAAATTACATCATTATTAATTTCCTATCTACAATTTTCCTCCAAATCAGCCTGTTACTTGTCAACACTCCAACATTATCAGATCATATATATCTATCGTCTAAAGCACTTTGTACCGTATCAATCCACCTATATCTTGGTCTTCCTCTGGGTCGTTTTGCTGCCAACCTGGCAGAGAACACTTGTTTTGCTAATCTTTCCTCGCCCATTCTGTTTAAGTGACCATACCACCTGAGATTAGCTCTGCTAACGCATTCCTGGATGCTGACAATGCCAAGTTCTTTCCTAATATCCTCGTTTTTAATATGATACTGCCATTGATGCCATCTGTTCACGCCTATAATCTTTCTCAGGACTCTCATATCTGTGGTCAAGTGTTTTACGTCTGACCCAGCTCTCAGATCCATAAGTTAAAACTGGTTTGAACACAGTCTTGTATACAGCTAATTTAGTGTTCCGACTAATTTCTCTCTTATTCCATATGAATTTATTCAATTGACTTCCCACCATACCAGCTTTGCTGATTCTGTTGTCTATTTCTATATATAGAATGATGGCACAAGATCATCAAGAGTCGAAAATGACTGGATGGTGCATAACAAGTACAATCTATATTATTAAGCTCACATGCCATATATGAATTTTTATATTTTCTAAGGATAGGTAATTTTTTCTCAAGACTGGTATACCAGGGCAGAGACCACACTTCAGGAAATGTTGATAAAGCATATGTCCACAATGAAATAAATATCACACTATGAGGCATTTTTAACTGTTTACATATATCATTTAAAAACATTCAAAGTTGCATTTTTGAATGCCACTAATTCAAAAAAAAAAAAAGCTTTTTTTGAGAGATGGACCTTTTGTAACAAATTCAATGAACATGTCAAACGTTTAGAGCAAGTTTATAAAATAACCCATTTTTGGCTTATGTACTCTACACATATAATTTTTGACTAATTTTGCAACTACATATGGTCCTTCTTTTCTTAGTCAATCTCCCCATGGATGAGATCTTGACCTAATATATTAATCTTCTCCACTTGGCTCTGTCATTCTAAGTGTATCCTCAATGTTAGTTCAGTCAGAGTAGGCATGTGATCCAGCCATCTCCCAATGGAACCTGTCTCTTCCTCTAGCTCCTGAGATCTTTTTTTTTTTTTTAATCCAGGCCCATATTTCAAAAGCATTATTATCTTCTTAATTGCCTTGTTCAGTGTACAAGACTCTGCACCATAATGAACCACCGAGAAGATCAGGTATTTAACCAGTCTGATCTTTTGTTGATAGATATTTGTCTAGCCTTTCAGATCTTTGTGAGGTAGGTCACTGCTAACTTCCCATTGTAATTCATCTTCTTACTTCCTTATATGACTCCATTCACAGAGAACAATGAGCCTAGAGAGATAAACTGATCCATTTTTTTGTTTTAGTAAGCAGTGAAGTGTTTCCATTATGATTCCTATCAAGGATCATCAGCTTTGTTTTACTTATGATCCTTCAACAATGCCATTCTTAACAGCGATATATCAGATTAACTTCTACCCAATTGGTGTAGAATAATTTACACTGGTTTGAATTTTAGCCAATAAAAATAATCCAACTGAAACTAAAACTGAACCAAATGGATATATTTTGTTTATGTACATCCTAAATCCAAATTATAAATATGAATGCTTCGAAGGCAAGGTGTGATAGATATTGTGGTCTGAGGGTCTTGCATCTACTGCTGAGTTTTTTTTTTTTTGTTTTTTTTTGACACCATGGAGGGAAAATAATTCATGCCCCTGCAAATAATCTAGTTGAAACAAAAATGAGATGCATCTGCAAATTCATGTGCCTGCATATGAATTCCAATTGGAATTCGCATGCAGGCACAAAATACATCTAATGGCAGGAGATGAATTTCAGTGCGTGGTGTGAGACCATTGTCTGCTTATCGGAGGCCTAGAGTGGGCTTGAAAAAGTTCAATGTCTGGTCTCCAGATTATAAATAAAAACCACACACAAAGGTGGAAGTCAAATAAAACATAAAAATGAAATTAAAAAAAAAGGGATACTTAGAAACAATTTTTTGTTCTGCTGGCCAACTTTTGGGGATGAAATGAATTGGAAAGCATTGCCTTATAACACCATCTTCAGAAAGGATGGTGTTGTTATAAGGCTTCACAAACCATGTCTAGATCTAAAGCCACAAGATAAAGCATGATTCTGATTCTAAAAAATAATGCGAGGATATTCTGTATATTATTTTCAGTGTTTCCAATTTTAAGTTAGAACTATATTATAAATAACTCTAAATTAAAATGAGTGGTCAGTCAGTTTATAAACTGACAAATCCAGGAAAGAAGATAATGAATATTTCACAATTATTAGTAATCCTAATCTTGTTACTTTTTTTTTTAAAGAATATATCTATATATATATATATATATATATATATATATATATATATATCTATATATTGCCTTTTTAATTTTTGGAACTTACTTCTGAAGGGAATTTTGAGGATCAGCAAGATCAGTTATGGCCTGGGATCCAAGTACTTGTTCCAAATTAAGATCAATTAATTGCTTCTGCAGGTGTTCAATATTCTGTGTCAGAACAACTGGTGATATATCTTCTAATTTATATTCCTTTTGGGCAGTTTCCTGTGAATAAGAGATAGAGATGAAGGTGTGATGTAACTATAAAAATATTTTCTTTTCACTCATGATAACCACGAGATCAAGCTGAGTTCTACTGGATTGCCTGGAATATCCAGCAAAATTCTGTCATAACTGAAGGTAATTATGTTCAAGATAGAGTAAAATATCAATTTAAAATAACAGATTAAATAACATTAAAGGATATTAATTTTCAATTTTATTGCATATGTATATAACAGAATATTTTATTATACATCCAAACAAATCAAGAAAAAAATGAAACAGTTCCAAAATAAGAGCCAAATCTTGGAGTCTCAGTACTAAATTCTGAAGAAAACAATGAATCAGCTAGGGAGGCATGTGGTGAAGTTGTCTGCAAGGACAGAAAAAAAGAGATGAAAGTGTGGTGGACAACACACACACACACACAAAAAAAAAAAAAAAAGGTCCTCAAAGGGAAAAAAAAATCCTAACAAATAACAAGTCTTCATTCCCAGTTACCGTGTTTGTAGTGCCTACGTGCACGTGCTTTTTTTTTTTTTGTAAGTTCTTTTAGAAGATGGCAATGTGACATTGCCGAAATATCGGAAAATATTTATTAAAGTATAATTTAATTTATATCCTTAACTAGGTTGTTCAATTCCTTAAGTGTTTTAATAACAAATAAGTCAGCAAATGTCCTAAAAGAATATCAGGAAGATGGCAAAATGTGTTGGAAGCAACTGAAAAAGCTTAGAAAAGAGGAAAGAGTACCGAGAAGGTTATGTATCTGGTTAAGGGGGTGGAAATGTATGCTTTGGGTTCAGACCTTTTGAATGTATCTGAGGAGGGAAGAGAAAGTTGCCCAACAGAGTCAAGCAAACTGCAGCAGATATAAGAAAAACCAAGGTGGTAATTTGTTATGCCAATACACAAATGCCAGGAGCATCAGGAACAAAGGGGTTGAGTTCATTGCTTAATTAAATACGTTGTGGCCTAAGATCACTGGCTTTGGTGAAAACTGGTTATCAGAATCAGATTTAACTGAGACTGAGTGTAAAGGGTATAATATTTTTAGGAATGACAGAAAAGATAGGAGAAAAGTGGGAGTACTACTCATGATATCAGATGACTTGAGTCCAGTTAGGGTAGAAATGCAATAAAGCAATAATGGTATTAATGCCCCATATAGCAGTGAGTTTGAGGCTACTTGGTGTGAAGTGGAGGATAACTGGATAAAATATATGGTAGGGTGTTCCTACAAATCAGGTGGTTATGTTGGTGGGGACAATGAAATGCAGCACCAAATTACCCTGATGGATACTCAACGGTAATGATTATGGATGAATTCACTATCCAAACATTTATTGGGTAAAGAGGGATCTCATGACAAGGATGAAGGAGAACTTATTGAGTATGCATGTGTAGAGGCTTAAGTGCTGTGAAGACATCATGTTGGAGGCTTAATGGATTTTTTACAACACTCAAAAAGAATTAAAATAGAATTTAATACTTCCTATATTTCGTCCTAGTCACTAGGACATCTAAGGGGATTACAAAAACAATTAATGTAACATATGCACAAATAACAAACAATACTAAGCCCAACCACGTGGGTGACACTAAAGTCCTATCTAGGTAGAGCGCCCTCTAAGGGCAGTAGTAGGTGGCCTGGAATGTAAGGTGGGAACTCTGGTGATGAGTGTTTCCCAAATCTTCAGAAGCTTAATGCAACCATATTTATTGAGATTTGGTTGGTTTTTGAGAGCTGCTGCTGCTGCTTCTAAGAAAAGTCTCTCTTTCTTGAATTTGCTGTGGTGGAGCATGGTGGTTTTCTTCCATGATACTCTTGGAAGTATTAAATTCTATTGAGTATGCAGGAAGTAGCCAATTATATATGTTCCAATTAGGACAGGTTACATGCTGAACTACAGAGCTGGAAATTATTACCAACTCAGGAGAATACTATCTTTGTCACATGGTATCAGTTACTGAATGGGAAAGATATCGTCACTGCATGGGATTCTATGATTAAAAAAAAAAGTGCTTAAATGAGGCAGTATCTGAATGTATCTCTAGAGTTTGAAAACAAACAGGGCGGGCATGAAATGTGCAACCTTATTAAGCAAGAAATCCATCAAAAGAAGATATGGTCGGAATATTGTGAGAAGAGTTATGAAAAATATAAAACACAGGCCAGAAAAGTTATTAATATTGTACAGAAAGCTAAATCAGAGTATGAAAAGAAATTGGCTATGCAAGCAAAACACAACGCAAAAGAATTTTATCATTATGCTGAGTAAAAGAAAAAATGAAAAGAAAAGAAATTGCTATGCAAACAAAACACAACACAAAAGAATTTTATCATTATGCTGGAAGTAAAAGAAAAAATGAATGTGGAAAAATAACTTTACAAAATGCAGATGGTACTGTAGTGTAAGAAGTAGATGAGATTGTTCATTTAATGAGTGCTCATTTTGCTAAGATATATGAACCAGGCATATGTGACATGATGCATAGTGCTACTACTAGAGTGATGATGAGATAGCGACGCAAGAGCTAATGCATAACCTAGATAAGAATTTGGCAACAGAAACAGATGAAATATCAGTATGTATGTGAAAGGAATGTTCCATCAAAGATGACTAGATGATCTTTGATTTGTCTGTACAGTATGGCGCAAAAAAAAAAAAAAAAAATTAAATTAAATTAAAAAAAATAACTACAATGATATACGTTATGGAGTAAATGAGTTTATTAACAAAAGAAATATATCTCTGTGTTGCATTTAGTCACTTAAATATTGAACTGAAATTTTATATTGGCTTTATTAGTAGACCAGATATTTATAAAATATATAAGAATTGTCTACAAGTTTCACCACATGTCCTGAAGAAGCAAGACAGTAATGCTGGTGAAACTTGTAGACAATTCTTATATATTTTACAAATATTTGGTCAACTAATGAAGCCAATATAAAATTTCAGTTCAAAAGAAATATGTTTACACATGCCGATATGTACATCTACAACTATTGGTGGAATCTTGGTCGAATAAAGCATTAATGATGATAGATTACATGCTCGAAATGGGCACCTTATCTTTCAAGAGAGGTTTTGTAACACATGAGAAGATTATCTGTCATCTTGGAGAACTAGGGTTGGGACATCTGCTGGACATATGTGTACTTTTTATCCCTTAATTCATTAAGGTTTGAGGGTTATGCTTTGGGTTAAGACCTTTTGAATGTATTTGAGGAGAGAAGAGAAGAGAAAGTTGCCCAACAGAGCCAAGCAAACTATAGCAGATATAAGAGATTAGGGTAAATGTCTATCAATTAGTAAATATAAGGTTATGCCCTTTGACATGATGAGATTTCTAATAATGTATTATATTAACAGGGTTATGTCACAAAAAAAAAAAAAAAAACTAATGAGGTTAGTGATCTTGGCATTATGGAAAACAGAAATTAGAAGTTTAAAGGTCACACAGCAAAAATTGCAAATACAACTCAGAGGATAATTGTGATGTTGAAACGAACCTTGACACGTAAGGATAAGGGAGTTACTTTGCCTCTTTACAAGGCCTTGATAAGGTCTTGTAAAGAGGCAAAGTGACTACTACATTTGACTGCATAGTGAATAGATTTGGTCTGCTGGGTTTGAAAGGAATAAAGAAGCTGTGGAAAGTGTACAAAGGAGAGTTACAAAGATTATATTGAGATTAGGGAATGCAGATTATGAGAACAGATCAAGAGTAAATTTTTCATTACATGTTAGGTGGGGAGAGAACATGGGGGGGGGGTTCTATGGAAGTTAAGTTGTGTTTGCAGTTAAGGTGTAAGAGCAAGATTTTTTTCACAGAACAGTGAATAAGCAGAACAGTTTGCCTCTTGAAGTGGTGAATACATCTGGTGTGAACTAGTTTAAGAGAAGGTATGACAACTGGTTTGGATGACGAATAGCCTCCCTTGATGAATCCTTGACTCTCTAGAGGTCTTAGATAATAAAATACCAATTGTAACACATTCTATATTTAAGTTATAAGCTAGCAAGTTGAACAAAGTATCAGAAAAAGATTTGATGTTAAATCATGTGTGAGACAAGGGTACACATTATCTTCACTCATCACCTATATTGTTTATATTATGGAGGAAAGTGGCATTAAACTTAATATCAAAATTGGAGATGTGGGACCTAGAAAGTTAGTTAACAGAAGATCTATGAAACAAAGTTTTTTCTCCCCTTCTTCAGTGTTAGGTGCAAATACAACTACGATAAAATATATGGTGCTATCATCGATCAGTTGCTATAAAACTGACATAAATCAATAAAGCATGAAAATGTTTTTTGTTTTTAAGTACAAATGTCATTTGTTCACATTTGGTTAAGAAATATATCTGTTCTTCTTTTATAAACTTTGGTCAGCTGTATAAATTAAACTGCATTTAATTTTGAAGAAAAAATAAATAAACTGACAAATGGCAAATTGCCAGCAATAACTTATTTGTGCACTATGTAGAAAAAATTTGCATTTCATAGTGTTTCACTAAATGAAAGATGGAAGCAATATCTGTTTTTGCACTCAACTTACTTTTTATTTGCATATTCCTTTGATGGTAGTTGTGTTCTTAAATTTAAAAAAATAGTATTTCATATTCCAAACAAAAGTATAGTTCAAGTGTCTTCCATTCTCTCTCTCTCTTTATCAATAATTTTGTTTTCTGTGTGCATTATAAATTTATACATTCTATATGCATTATAAACATGCTTTTTTTTTCCCAATGAAATCCTTGACACAACCAAGAGCGTTAGCATTAATGAAATTCACATCAGATACATAATAGCATCGCCTCCAGCACACTTCATACAGGAAAACATAATTTTCAGTAAGTATATGCAAAAAAAAATCTATCTGAAAATACCATTTCTGAAGCTATTTGAATGACACAGAATTCACTGTGTGTGTGTGTGTGTGTGTGTGTGTGTGTGTGTGTGTGTGTGTGTGTGTGTGTGTGTGTGTGTGTGTGTGTATACAAGCAAGCATCTGAAATCCAGCTTTGAAAATATCAAAAATTTTTTTTTCTGTTCATATCAATTACTACTATATAGACTAGTTATCAAATTATTATTATTTTATTTTTTTTTTTTTTAATGGGGAAGGCATACACGAAAGATTGGTCAACCTATAGCATTGATGGGCAAATATGGGACAGCATGGCCATTTATAAAGGTAAATCTTCATCCTGAGCTCAATTTTCTTAAGTCAAGACTTTCTACAACTGATTTTAAAGTATTAATTGTTTTTATAGCACATTCAACAAAAGAATCTGTTCTTCACAGAGCAGCATGAATTCGAATCTTTGCTTCATGATATTTTTAAACAAGAAGTTAAATTAATCTTGCCAAAAAATTATATTCTTGTTTAATCCTTTATCCAAGTATAAACAAGTATTTGTGCCTATGGTCCCACAGAAGGTTCTACTAAGGTAGAAGTGGAGGAATTTTTTGATGCTTTAGAAAAAGCAACTGACACAATGAAAAATGAAAAGTTGGTCCTTGTTGGGGATCTAAATAGCAGAGTAGGAAATGATTGTGAGACATACAAAAATATTTTGGGAAAATTTGGAGAAAAGAGCAAAGCTAATAATAATGGCAAATATCTGTTGGATTTCTGCTCAGGACATGGACTGGTTATTACTAACACCATGTTCCAACATAAAAATGTGCACAAATTCACATGGAGAGAAGAGGCTAGGAATAAGAAAAGTCTCATTGACTATGTTATTGTTGATAGTGATGTTTTCTCCCTGGTGCAGGACACCAGAGTGTACAGAGGATTTGAAATTGGAAGTGATCACTATTTAGTCTTGAGCAGGATAAAATTGAATTTCATATTGAAAAGAATAACATGTAAGAAAGTTTTAAAGCGAATAAAAGTTGAGCAGCTCTCAGATGTGAACTGTAGACTAAAATACACAAACATTATTCAAGAAAAAATGAAAGAGTTTGAGAACAGGAATCAAACCTTGGAGATTCAGTGGCAAACTCTGAAGGAAACATTGATTGATTCTGCCAGAGAGGCATGTGGTGAGGTTGTGTGCAAGGATAAAAAAATCAGAACTCCCTGGTGGACACAGGAAGTTAAAGATGCAGTGAAGGAAAAGAAGAAAGCATATCAAAAGTTCCTGGCAAATAAGTCAGCTTTTACTCTTACAGAATACAGAGACAAATGTAAGAAAGCTAAACAGTGTGTAAAACTAGCTAAACAAAAGTCATGGGAGGACTTTGGCAAGAATATAGAAAATAAATATCAAGAAGGTGGCAAAATATTCTGGAGGTTGTTGAAGAAGCTTAGGAATGGAGGAAAGAGTGCTGTAAAAGGAGTTAGAGATGATAAAGGTGACATGAAAATGGGAGAAAAAGATATCCTTGAAGTATGGAGTAATTACTTTGAAAAACTGCTAAATGAAACAAGCAGTGATGACAGCACAGTGATAAAAAACACTGACCAAGCATGCAGTCAGGAATACATATCCATACTTGAAGTAGAAAAAGCCATCAAAGGCTTGAAATGTGGAAAGGCAGCAGGAGTAGATGATATTCGACCAGAAATGCTGAAGTATGGTGGTATAAGAGTCTTACAGTGGCTGCACTGCATAGTTCAGAAAGCCTGGACAGAGGGACGAATTCCCGATGATTGGAGTAGAGCTCTCATAGTACCCATATATAAAAACGGAAATAAAACTGAATGTGAGAATTACAGAGGTATTTCCCTACTGAGTGTTCCCGGCAAGATCTATGCAAGTATACTTGAGAAACGGTTGAGAAGAATTGTGGAAGAAAAGCTTGGTGAAGAACAAGCTGGATTCAGGCCAAATAGAGGCTGTCAGGATCAGATCTTCACTTTACGACAAATAGTCGAGAAAGCATGGGAATATAACAAAGATCTGTATTTAAGATTTGTCGATTTGGAAAAGGCATATGACAAGGTGCCAAGAGAGAAGCTATTCAATACGCTGCAGTTATATGGTGTCAATGGGGCATTATATCAAGCAATACTTAGTCTTTATGTGAGTTGTGAGTCAGCAGTTAGAATTGAAGCAAGTACAGGAAGATGGTTTAATGTTAAATCTGGTGTGAGACAAGGACGTACATTATCCCCTCTGTTATTCATTATCTATATGGATCACATAATGAAGGAAAGTGGTATTAAACCTGATATCAAAATTGGAGATGTTAATGTCAGCTCTTTGCTTTATGTGGATGATGTTATACTTCTAAATAAATCCGCTACAAGTCTGCAAGATTCTCTGACTAAATTGAATAGCTGTTGTAATAGATACGGTATGAAGGTCAGCAATAAAAAGACAAAGACAATGAAAATAGGTAGAATCATTGAAAATGTCAACTGTGTTGTGAATGGAGAACCTGTGGAACAAGTAAAACATTTCAGCTACTTAGGCACAATTTTTACTGAAGATGGTAAACTAAATATAGAAATAGACAACAGAATTAGCAAAGCTGGTATCGTGGGAAGTCAATTGAATAAATTCATATGGAATAAGAAAGAAATTAGTCGGAACACTAAATTAGCTGTATACAAGACAGTGTTCAAACCAATTTTAACTTATGGATCTGAGAGCTGGGTCAGAAGTAAAACACTTGACCAAAGACTAGAGACCGCAGATATGAGAGTCCTGAGAAAGATTAGAGGCGTGAACAGATGGCATCAATGGCAATATCATATTAAAAATGAGGATATTAGGAAAGAACTTGACATTGTCAGCATCTAGGAATGCGTTAGCAGAGCTAATCTCAGATGGTATGGTCACTTAAATAGAATGGGAGAGGAAAGATTAGCAAAACAAGTGTTCTCTGCCAGGTTGGCAGGAAAACGACCCAGAGGAATACCAAGATATAGGTGGATTGATACGGTACAAAGTGCCTTAGACGATAGAAATATAAGATCTGATAATGTTGGAGTCTTGACAAGTAACAGACTGATTTGGAGGAAAACTGTAGATAGGAAGTTAGTAATGATGTAATTTTTTCATATAGTACTGTCATATCCTGTACACCCCTTGAGGGTACATGGCAGGAATTTGATGATGATGAAGTATAAACAAAGTTTGCACCTGAAGTATCTTCATTACTAGGCTACTTACATATAGAGGCCAATGATTTCACATTAATTGCCTCAGTATCCCATAATGCAAAATACTTCTTTTCTGTAATGCCTCATTTCACTCTCCCTCTCCCCTTAACACATTAAGCTCAAATGCCTCTTATAATAAAGTAACTTAGCTCCATATAACTAATTAATGCCATAACAGGGCAATTAATTCTATAACATATATGTATAGTCTGCCACATTTTCTGATTATCATGTGCTTTCTGTTTTATAGGATGTAAAACCAGTATTTCAAAAAGGACAAACTGTCACCTGTACATGAGACTGGCTAACTTACCTACATTTGCAAGTCCTTAGAGAAGTTCTTTGCATCTGATACAGGTTATGAATCTAGGTCACATGGCAATTACACAATACTAATCAATCAAACGATACAAAGAGCTGAAATTTATTACCCCGATTTCATGTGTTCTATTGTTTCTCTAACTACACTTAAATGACATTCTACTAGAAAGTATAACCTAATGGAAAGCATACAGAAAACAGAAATAATTTATATATATATATATATATATATATATAAAAGAATTATTATATATAGAATAAAATATTATATATATATATAATATTATTATATATAGAATAAGATTTTTTAACGATACTTGTGACATAATTAATGTTAATTTGCCAAATACTTTGGTCTGAATATTACAGAACATCTTCAGTGGCTACATAGGAATAGTTTTAAAAAACAAAGTGGAATACGTACAATTGATCATTCACACATAGAATGAGCCATGATGTCATATCGCTAAGTGTTAGAAGAGTAAACATTTTTAAAGTCATAATTAAAGATATTAATTCAGAAATTCATATAATAATCTTAAATAACATTAGACTAATATAGGAAATTTACAAAAAAAAAAAAAAATTAATGTGTTATCCTGATTAAACTATCCCAAATTTTTGATATAGATATACAGTCATTACGATTCAAGTTAGGACGTTGAAATAAGGGCTCCACACTTTCTTTAAATAAACGTTCAAATTTGTAGCGACATCTGTGTAGGAGGAGAGTCTTGGACCAAAGGATGTTGTGGCTTGTTTCTAATCCATGTTGAGCTAATCCAGATTTCTCATCCAGACAAAAAACTCATTTTGCAAGGCCTCCAAGGTTTTATGGTCTACCAAAAATACACAAAAAGAGATATTCCTCTTCGCCCTATAGTGGATTGTATTGATTCTCCTACTTATCGCATCTAATATCTATCTAAATTATTGAAATCACACATTGGCAACTCACGCTCTTCTTTGAAAAACTCTTCTGATTTCATAAATAAATTGAAAAACATCGCTTTACAACCTATAGATCTTATGGTTATCCTTGATATAGAATCTTTACATATGAATGTACCTCTCAAAGAGACTTTAGAATTACTTGCTGACATCTTCCCACAAGATATTATAAAGTTATTTGATTTCGTAATGCATTCTGGAAATTTCTTATGTCAAAACAAATTTTACAACCAAGTGGAAGGAACAGCCATGGGAAGTGCACTTTCTCCTGCTCTTGCCAACTTTTATTTAGAACATCTAGAAGAAGTCCTGTTCTCATCTATATTCCCTCACCCATCCTTTTGGGTTAGATATACAGACGACATCTTTGCTGTATGGCCTCACAACAGAGACTCCTTACCTTCCTTTTTAAGCAGTATCAATTCCTTACATCCTCGTATAAAATTTACCATGGAGATTGAAAAAGACAACAACAAGTTTCTTTTTTAAATGTCCTTCTCATCCATTCACCTTCGGTATTCTTACAACAACAGCTTACAGAAAACCAACTTTCACAGGTCGTTATATTCTCAAAGAATCTGCTCATCATCCTTGTCAAAAAACAGGAATCATAAAATGTTTAATCTGATGAGCCAAAACTAACTGTTCAACTTCTCATTTACTACAGGAAGAATGCTTGACTATCAAACATCACATGAAACTAAATGGCTTCTCCAAAAAGAGTACACAACATCTTTTCGATTCTTACAATCCAACACAGAACAGCAAAGATTCAATACGCCGAATTCCAATTCCTTACATTTCCGGGATTTCAGAACCAATTTCAAGAATTCTGAAGAAATATGATTTAACAGCCACTTATACTCCTATTACCAAATTATCCACCTATTTTCCTTCATCTATAGATAAACGCTCAACCTTGTCTCTATCTGGTGCGTATCAAGTTCCTTGTAATTGTAATCTTTCCTACTTTGGACAAACTGGACGTTCTATAGAAAAAAGAATTCAAGAGCATCAGTCATCAATTCAACACAACAAACCTGAGAAATCTGGATTAGCTCAACATGGATTAGAAACAAGCCATAACATCCTTTGGTCCAAGACTCTCCTCCTACACAGATGTCGCTACAAATTTGAACGTTTATTTAAAGAAAGTGTGGAGGCCTTATTTCAACATCCTAACTTGAATCATAATGACTGTATATCTATATCAAAAATTTAGGATAGTTTAATCAGGATAACACATTAATTTTTTTTTTTTTTTTTTTGTAAATTTCCTATATTAGTATAATGTTATTTAAGATTATTATATGAATTTCTGAATTAATATCTTTAATTATGACTTTAAAAATGTTTACTCTTCTAATACTTAGCGATATGACATCACGTGGCTCGTTCTATGTGTGAATGATCAATTGTTCGTATTCCACTTAGTTTTTTAAAACTATTCCTATGTAGCCACTGAAGATGTTCTGTAATATTCAGACCGAAATATTTGACAAATTAAACATTATTCTTGTGTTAATATGTATATATTTCTAATATATAGAATAAAATAAATAAATATATATATATCCACAGTAATCTACCTGAGTATTTCATAAATATTACTGCAAATCTTTGCATTTTCATAAATTTAAATACAAAATAAGAAGAAATTATAATATTATACCTTGAGTAAATTTACTTGTTCTAGTAACTCTCTCATCTCATGTTGAAGTCGTTGATATCTCTGATGTGGAGATTCATCTTGTCTGGTACCTTCCCCAAGCTAAAAACAAAATATGCAAACTATAAACTACCAATGATGTTTTTTTTTTTTTTTTCAAATCTACAAGAGCCTCAAAAAAAAGTAAGGATTATTTTTTAATTATGTGATTAGCAAGTTAAATTTATTTCTAAGTTATAACCCCTTCTCCCCACACACACAATCTAAGCTATAGAATGTTTTGTTCATTCTCAATTACTCCAATTATAATATCTGAATAGGATAAAACCTAACTTAAGTTTGTGTGTTTAATACTTAAGTTTACTATAGTATTAAATGTTATGCTGCAAGAAACTACTCAATCAGGTGATGTATTATAACAGTAAAATTTTTGAAGATTACCAGGGCTCGACAAAGTAGGCAACATCCTACTTGCCAAGAAAACAGACGTACTCGCCAATTTTGATTTTTAATGGAGGGGACATCTTGGGAGAAATTGGTAAATAATAAAAACAACACTGATTTTTTTGGAAAAATATAATTGCTAGATTAATTATTGTTACCAGAATGGCTCTTTATATTATGCATATTCTTCTATGTTTTCTTAAAGTTAAAAAGAGATTTTGTTTAGAATGTTTTTTATTAAATAAAAAATATTCTGTTTTGCCCTGTCTGCAGCTATTCACCAGCTGGCAAAATCTACTACAACTACTATATATGTCTCGAGAGATATAAAAGGAACCTTTCAGAAGCCTAAAAGTCATTTCAAGGAGCTGCCCCACTGGAAATTATTATGCATGACATAAAAAAAATATTTTAAAAAAGTGCATTTTTCTTATGATGCAACACATATATGAAGCAAACTGGGGGGGGGGGGGGGGGAATCAGCATTCTATCACATCCATGAATAGGGAAAAAAAAGTACATTTAAAAAAATAACTTAAGCAATTAAACAAGAAAAATGATTTATTTACCTTTTTTAAAAAATACAATTGATGTTTTTTTTAATCATCCTGATATGTACCTTCAAGGAGTGTTCCGGCTACTATGACAACACTAAATGATTAACTTTACATTATTATTAATCTCCTATCAACAATTTTCCTCCAAATTGGTCTATTACTTATCAGTACTTTAATTGTCATAACTAACATTTTGTTCTTCTAAGGCACTTCACACTGAATCAATCCACCTAAACCTTGGTCATCCTCTGGGTCTTTTTCCTGCGACCTTGGCATCATCACCTGTTTTGCTAATCTTTCCTCTCCCATTATATTTAATTGACCATACCATCTTAAATTAGCTCTGCTCACAAATTCTTGAATGAAAACAATGCCGAGTTCATTCCTCATATATTTATTTTTAATATGATTTGCCATGGATGTTATTGGTTCACTCTGTAAAAACTCAATGTAGCTTAAAAATATCAAAGCGCTTTACATCGATTTTTACATAGGTCAAGTCCCACGAGAACTGTACATAACCTTGTTTGTGTCTCTGTATATTTTGCGCTAGATATTATTGTAAATAATCCTTTGGAAATTAACTGAATATATACTCCTTTAACAAGAAATATTTTAGAGTGTTAAAAACAAAGGCAATGTTTTGCTACTGGAACGCTGTGTAATAGCTCTCTATGAGAACATAAGAAGGTTGTTTATGAGAAAGTGCTTACAAGTTCTGCACATAAACACCTCCAAAGTCAGTCTAAAAGGTTCAAACAACTTTCTGCTGGCTGGCAAGTTACAATCAAAAGGGTGCACGGACGAGAACAAAGAGCAGGTTGAACTTAAAAGAAAATGAAAGAGTCATGCTGAATTCTTAGGGGGTTATAACGTTTCGTGCAAGGTCTCAGGGAAGGCATAATAAAAAGGGAGACAGAGCTGAGCAGAGGGTCTTCCAGTCGTCAGCAGAAATCAGAACCCGAGAGGAGGCGAACTGCAGACCATAAGCGGAGTCCGAACCAGAGCAGTGGCGGCAGAGAAAAGAGGTGAGGCAAGACCCAAGTTACTAAAGAGGAGAGCCGAGATCCAGGTGCCAAGAGAGCAAAAGGCAAAGCACTGTTACCAAAGAGAGCCAGATCAGTCATCGGTGGTCGGCAGTTACAGTTATCGGCGATTAGTAGCAGAAATTCCCGAAGTAAGGATCCAGAGGAGAATTTGCTCATATGCTGAAACCTCTTGTATATGTGCTATTCGAGTACCACAGATTGCAGTCCAAAAGCCTGCTAATATCCCGAAGTGATACCGCTATAGCAAGATTCTCCTGAAGGAAGCCTAAAACTCAAGATGAAAGAAAAGCCATAAAGACTTTAAGTAAAAGACTCTTGATTGAATGTGCGATACAGAGCCTCTGTAAGTTACTTCCCTTTGTATATTTTCTCTTATAATCTAGGAGATTATGTTGTATATGGACTGTTAAGAATTAGTTTACTAGTAATAAGAAGTGTCCATAAGAGAGTCAATCGGCATGTTAGAAGTTGATATCTAATTTGTAAAAACTAACCTCTTTGCAAGTAAACTAGAAGTTTAATAAGTTGAATTTGTAAGCAGAGAGTAAATAAGTTTTAGTATTAAAGAGATTATTTAGTGTTGAAGTGAAAGGGTTCTAATTTTATGCTAAAGATTTTATAGATGGGTAGAGAAAGCACTCTCCCTATCATCTGATTCATGTATATTTCATATTAATGTAAATAAATGTGTTGTAATTATTTGCTAAAAGAGTGTTGCCTGATCCTTTATTTTACAACTGCACTGTTCCTAAATAAATCGGACTTGTGAGCAGGAAACAACTAAGGCATTAAAATCGCAGTTTAATTACTTAAGAACCACGAATGTTTATATAAATTTTGTTGACGGAATTTACGCTAGTAAGAGAGAGTTCTACAGGATGTTTTATTTAGTCTTATGCCAAAGAATTGATATACTGGTGGCACAGTCTAACAAATAAATTTCCAGTGTTCATAGGTGCAGTCTAACAAATAAATTTCCGGTGTTCATAGGCATTCGACTAGTAAATACGGAAGGTGGATAAACATAGTACGTAGTAGAATAAGTGAGAAAGGTCACAAGAGAGAAAACACGCACTGCTAATTAGTAATATAGAATAAAGATAAAGCTAAAGAATAGAGATATAAAAGAATAAAAGAAGATTATTACAATAACGAACCGGACGGACATTGTTACAACTCCCTAAATTTCCTCAGAACCCTCATATCTGTAGTCTCCTCTAATCTTTCATCAAGTGCTTTATTTCTAACTTAACTCTCCAATCTATAACTTAAAACTGGGTCGAACACTTTCTTGTATATGGCTAGTTCAGTGTTTGGGTAATTTCTCTCTTATTTCATATAAATTTATTCAGCTGGCTCCCCAGCATACCAGCTTTGCTTATTCTGTTGTCTATTTCCAGATTTAACTTGCCATCTTCAGAAAAACTATGCATAATGAAATATTTTATTTGTTCTATAGGCTCTCCATTCAGAATGCAGCTGAAGTTTTCTATGTTTCTGTCTATTTTCATAGTTTTGGTCTTTTTATTGCTGATTTTCATGCCAAATTTGTTACAGCTGTTATTCAATTTAGTCAGAGGATTCTAGAGACTTGCACTGGACATGCTTAGGAGTACATCATCTCATATAGTAAAAAGCTGAGTTTGATATCTCCAATTTTGACATTAGGTATAATCAGCACTGGCCCGAGCAAATTTCTGAGTGTGTGCAAGATTTTTTTTTCTGCCCTTCGGTCGAAATTGTATATGTATATATAAAAATTATATATAATATAGTGAATAAATAAATAAAATATTTTTGTGTTTATTATATAATGAGTACATCATTTTAACACAATTTATAAATATTATATAAATCACATTAAATATGACAAAACAAATATGAAAAAATCTAAATTAAGAATTAATAGTTTTAATTATTTATAAAAAAAAAAACTTTCTAGATTTAATTTCGTCAAAAACGTTAAACTACTTCTTCTAGATCTATGTCTCGGCTATGTCACTTTCAATAAAGTGGCTAAGCCATCTAATCTCTCTTGGGACATTGTGGACCTCAAATAATTTTTAATAAGCCTTATTCAGAAAAACTGTGCTCTGCACTTGCAACTGTAGTTGGGATTGTTAAAAGAATTCGTAGCGATGTGTACACATTAGGAAAAAGACTCATGCAGTTATTTGCACAAATATAACTTAATACTTCTTTGGGAGAATAATTATTTGATATCCTCTGAGACAATATTTTTAATTCATCTAATAAATCTATTGCTGAAATATCTTTTTGATCACCATCAGACTGAACAATTTCTAAGTCGAAACAAGCTTTCTTTACTGTATCATTATCACATTTTAAGTTACCAATGTTCAAGAGAAACCCAAAAATAGATTCAAATTTATTTAGCTGTTCAAATCTCTCAGTAATCGATGTTATTGCTGAATCAAGAATTACATTAAAAAAATTAATTTGAAACTGTCGCTCAAAATTAGTAATTGATTCGTCAGGACATTCATAATCAAATTGAGTTTTTACATGTTGAGTTCGTGTGCTGTCGTTAGTTGGGAAATCAGCATTTAACTCAATATTTAGAGCAAAGTTTATATTTAGGCTTGGTGCTTAACTTTCAAAAAATTATTTTTGCTTCTGTATGACGTCAAGAATTTTTTCGTGACATCTAATGATTTCAAGGTTTCCATAATATTGTAAGAGATATTTTGCAATTGTTTGCTAGATGTATTGACTTCACTTAGAATGTCATACCAAACAAATGTGTCAAATATTAACTTGAAAGAATTAATTTTTTTTTGTTAACAAACTAGCTTCCAATTTTGCTTTAATGCCTTGTTGCCCAATTAAGCTGTCATCTTCTGTGATGAAAATTAAAGCTTCATGTATTTCTTTTACTTGATTTCGTATTGCTTTTAGAGCTTCAACGTGACTTTCCCATCTCTTCGTGCATAAAGGTTTTAAAGTAAAATTTTGGATGTGGTTTAGAACTTCCCATCGATGACTTGATGAAGAAAAGAAATTATAGATTGACTGAATAATGTCAAAAAATTAAACCGTATCCACACAGCAGCTTGCTGCATCGCTCAATACCAAGTTCAAGGAATGTATACAACACGGAACAAAAAATGCTCTAGGATTTTTGTTCCTTAAATGCTTGTACCCCTGCATTCTTCCCCTTCATATTTGACCACTTCTCATATCCCTGACCATGGATATTTTGAATATTTAAGTTTTTTTCTTCTAATAATTTTAAAATTACTTCAGCCATGCCACTTCCTGTTGTATTATTAATTTTAATAAAATCTAGAAATCTTTCCTCTATTTGTATAATGTCTTGGGTTTCTTCATTTTTTTTTCTTTTATAGAAACATATCTTACAATTAAGGACATTTGCTTCTGCCACGAAATATCAGTGGTGCAATCAACAATTATTGAAAAATACTTAGCATTCATTATTTTAGATACAATTTTTTTTTACTTTCATTACTCAATATATTAATGATTTCGTTTTGTATACATTTGCCTAAATAACGAACGTGAATTTCATTGCTTTTTATGCGTTCTACGTGTTTTTGTAATACGCTGTCAAATTTGGCGAATAATTCAATCAGTTTCAAACATTTTCCATTATTATTTGTATACAGAGTATCTGAACTTCCTCTGAACACTATGTTTTCTTTTGCAAGTAATTTAATAACCGATATTATGCATTTTAAAACATGCATCCAGTGTTCTTGTTCTTTTTTGAGTACTTTTAGCTGATGTTGATCAATTGTAGTTTCATTTTTTAAACTGCTTTTCCAAATCAATCCATTTTTCAAAATTATTAAAACGTTCTTGAGATTTTTCGTGGGGGCTGAAGAACTTGGGACATATGTTTCCAATTGTTATTTCGTTACGAAATTAAGTTCATAGTTCGAATATTAGAAAATAATTTGCAGCAGAAACAAAATATTACATTTTTTGAACTTGAGTAAGTTAACCAAGATCTTTTAATGGTTTCTCTGTTACTCAAAATCATATTATAATGCGATACATGAAAACCTATTATGTTCATCATGTGGAAAAAAAGTCTCTTTTGATTCAGCAGGAGGACCTCATTTTACTAATATATCAATTATTGAATTGGACAAGTTTGGCCATAAAGCAGGATTGTCTAGATGCTCGTAATTTAGTGTTGAGGTATTTGAAGTCGAAGCTACTGGATGTTTCTCAAGAGCCTGATTATCACCTAAACACAAATTCGAATTTTCAGACTCATTGTCAGTGAGGGACGCCACAGGAATGTCGCTTTCACTGACTCTTCTTTCTGATAATTTCAAAAATTTCTGCAATTGATTTTCTTGCTGAGCTCGAATAACTTCTTGTTCTACTCGTCTTTTTCTGTATTGATGACCAGAAAGGGTTTTCATTTTGTTTCTCTGGTCTACCATTTTTATCTATTTCTGAAATCATAAAAAAACTTTATTTTATTTCCATAAATTATGGGCCCAAAACAAAGTAAAAAATTTAGAATTGAATCGTCATTTGCCAAGTCTCGCCCCTTTATACAATCATTTTTATCTGACTTCACTGCATTAAGAAAACAAATAAATCAGCAATATAAAATTACCTTGTTTAATATTAACGTAAAACTCTGTACAGTAGTCAATGGGCACAATTTCAAATAATATGCAAGAGTTCGTAAAATAAAATAAGTTAAAAACAACATGGCTATAGCTACAAAGAAAATGAAATGAATTATTTATTTAAAAAATCATTACTAAGATAAATCACATATTTAACTACAAACTTGCCTTCATAAATACGAGGTAACAAAATTCATTCAGCAAGCTAATAATATAATACACATTAACACCGAGATAGCAAACTGGCATGTAAGAAAATTTTGCGGATATGTGAACGATTTGTAATAATAATAATAATTATTATTATTATAAAAACCTCCATGGATTCGAAGACTCATCGTGGGAGGCCCACTATTATACACATAGGTTATCATACTGAACCTTAAATATATTTACTGTCTCTGCACTCACCACACTCTCAGGCAATGCATTCCAATCACTCACCACTCTCAGGCAATGCATTCCAATCACTCACCACTCTCCGTGCAAAAAACCTGCTCTTCACTCCATGCAAAAAACCTGCTCTTCACTCCCTTGCTCACACCCCTTGCTCACACAAATTCCAAATCTCCTTATATCACTTGTTGCTTTCTTTACTTGCTCTTCCTTTCTTTTTCTTTTGAGAAAAGCAGCTCCCGATAACTTTTTCTCTTTCAAATTACTGATCTAAATGGCAATAAATTTCGTATTGATAAATTATTCTTTTTCTATTAATTATTAATTTTGAGTTAATTTATTTATTATTTTTAAGAATTTTTAAAACAATTCAATCTTATTTTTAAAAAAAATCTATTTAAAACAGTTGCTTTCTACGGATTTTTACTATAAATAATTAATTTATACAATAATTGAAAATTTGATAATTAAAGTTAAACTATAATTATTGAGGGCAATGTAATGAGCCTCTGATTAATGTTTATAATTTATTAACTATTATCTTTAAAATTTTATGTCTATCAAAAATCCAAAAAATAAGTACACAATTAAAAACAAAGTCAAAAATTGCTCAAAGTCACTTAAACAAAGAATACACAATACACTCAATATGGTTCGCATTCAAAATTGAAATGACGCTGAAAAAAATGAAAGTGCATATCACGCTGTTTTGTCTATCCAAATTTGGAGCAGAATTTAAGAAAACGAACAGCGTAATATACACCTATGTTTCAGACTAAATATTTGGATAGATCAGTGTTTCTGAAACTTCAGATATCCATGTACCCCTTCTTTAATTTTCATTACTACCAAGTACCTTATCAAAATACCCTTTTCAAAATAATAATAATAAATAAAAATATATTTTATTGAAAATGCTGTTTTATTTAAATTTAGATGTACATTTAAACAAAAAAATATGATTTATTTTTAATAGAACAAAATTTATAAAGATACTATAAATTTTTACTTAATATAAATAATTTCTCATCAATGAGAGGAGTGAAATTGCTTATTTATATATCTGCTATATTGCTCTCTTTTGTGCGTTTTATAAATCCAGTCTTTAACCAATGATCCATACTTAAGAATTTGAAAGCTAAAAAAATTACCGTATTTACTTGAATATAACTCGCAATTTTTTCTCAAAATTAAAGCTAAAAAATTGTGGTGCGAGATATACGCGGGGATTTTCAGAAACTAAAGTTTTCAGGAAAAAAAAAACAACTGAAAATGGGTATGACTTACCAAGAAGCTTCTATACTCCATCACTTCTTCTTCTGTCCTTGAGAACAGTTTTGTTGTGTGCAAAGTTATCTACCCAAATAGTCATCTTCTTTCCCATTATATCAAGCAAAAATTACCAGTAATTTAAGACTTGAGATACATAATGAACAATCCTTGACAAATTACTGATGAGATGATGTGTGCGATTGTAGACCAATAGAGAAAGAACCCAAACAAAAAGCAAGCTGATAACTGAATGGAAATGCTAATTCTCTTAAAACGATTTTCATAATATCTGAAATACATTCACTATATATTTCTTAGTTTTAGCATGTTCATGATGGGGGGCAGTGTCAAGCAAAACCATATGTTGCACCAGCTTAAGTCTATACAGCAGTTGGAGAGGAGATGTGATTCATTAGTTAGTGTTTATATTCCCAGTTGTCTGTAATTGCACTATTTGTTGAGAAATATATTACACGGTCTGCAAATATTTGTGAACCTTATTCAGTGACATGATAAAACTAATTGTTTTACTGCAGGGAGCGAGTTATTGCTCCAACGTGAAAGTCGGGGCAATAGTGACTTGCAATTTGAGTAGGAGAATTCATGCATAATAATTTAATATACAGTATATATGTTACAGTTAAAGTGATAAATCCGGCTATTATTAATAATTACCGGTTAAAGTGAATAATTCCTAGAGGAATCTGGTAAATGTAATAAAAACATGTTTATAGGTTTTATACATATAGGTTTTCATTCTCAATAGAAATTATAACAGCTTAGGTTAGGTTAGGTTAGTTTATAATGAAATAATTAAGGAAAGTACTTCTTTTGCACTGAATGAAATCAGAAATCATTATAAACTAACCTAACCTAAACTAACCTGAATGTCGCATGTCAAACCAGACTGTAGTCGTAGTTTGACGTGAGCAGATTAATGGGGATGAAAGATAAATGTTGTTGTGGGCTGAGTTTAATGATTGCAGGGAGATAAATGGAGATAACAAATAAAAGTTGTGGGCAGATGAATGGAGGTAATAGATAAATCTGAGAGGAACTGATCAGTGTTTTTCTCCATTGATGAGGAAAGAGGTACAGCAACGACGTTTATCTATAATCCCCAATCATCTGCCCACAACAACTTTTATTTGTTATCCCCATTTATCTGCCCACAATCATTTAGCTCGGTCCACAACATTTATCTTTTATCCCCATTAATCTGCTTATGACAAACTATGACTACACTCTGGTTCAACATGCGTCATCCAGGTTAGTTTGGGTTAGGTTAGGTTATAATGATTTCTGATTTCATTGAGTGCAAAAGAAATATTTTCCTTACTTTTTTCATTATAAACTAACCTAACCAATAAAGGTTAGGTTAGTTTACAATGATTTCCAATCGATAAAGGTTAGGTTAGGTTAGTTTATGATTTCTGATTTCATTGAGTTCAAAAGAAGTAGTTTCCTTACTTTTTTTCATTATAAACTAACCTAAGCTGTTATAATTTCTATTGAGAATATAAAAATCTATCTATAAACCTATAAACATGTTTTTATTACATTTACCAAACTCCTCTAGGAATTATTCACTTTAACCGGTAATTATTAATAATAACCGGATTTATCACTTTAACCGTAACATATGTATATAGACTATAAAAGTTTATGAAATTCACATCGTATGATACTTTATGGGTTGTTTCCTTAAGTATCTAATAAGTGGGTTCTAAAATGTTTAGTTTTAGTATGTATGGCTAATTTTTTTATTAATAAAATATAATAAGGCACATTTAACTGTCAATGGGAAATGTTTTTTTTTTTAATTTGGTAAACTAAATGCTGTATTTTTGTAAAATATCTTGTTGCCATAATACGGCTGAATGAGCACCCTTATTAAGCAGCAATGTGAGGCAGGCTGCCTCTATGCTATACCCTGTCGATACTGGTCCCAGGGATTATCAAAATAAAAATAATTATTTGGAGCTTATATAATTAGAATAAAATATAATTATCTTTATAAATATGTATATATAAATTTAATATTTTTTAAATATGATATATCCAATTTAATTTTTTCTGCCTCCAGTATAATTGTAACATGAACTCTAAGTTTTCCGCCCTTTTACTTTTCCGCCTGCGGCATTCGCCCATTCCCCCCCTGCCTCGCGCCGGGCCTGGGTATAATGCTGCTTTCTTTCATAATGTGATCCATATAGATGATGAATAAGAATGGAGATAATGTGTATCCATGTCTCCTAAATTAAATATAGACTTTGTATTGCATTGTATAATATTCCATTTACCCCATATAACTGGTTTGGGGTTTGAAAAGCTTTTCCTTGGGCATTTTGTTTTATGCATTTTCCAGGTCTACAAAACTTAAATACATACTTCCATGATATCTCAACTATTTGTCATAAAAACAGAAAATCTGATTTGGCCGAATTTCTTCCAGCCTCCACTCAAGTATGTTTGCATAAATCATACCTGGAACACAGTAGAGATATCCCTCTGTAATTTTCACATTCAGCTTTGTTCCCTTTTTTATAGATGGGTACTATGAGAGCTCTACTCCAATCATCTGGAATTTGAAAATCATTTCCTTGGGTATCTTTCGCTATTAACCCTGGTTCCTTAACAAAAACAACAACAGTTATGACAAAGCCAGCATGAAATTCTATCATGTTATACCATCATTTTGTATTTTGGTTTAAGCCAATAAGATTATAATTTTGCCACCTAAATCCTAAATTGTCAACCCATCCTCATTCATTCAGTATTTGGGTAGATACCTACTGAGTGCATCATGAGAAGTAAAGATTGTACAAGTGAGAAGTCCAAGTTGGGTCTCCACATTTCTTAAAATGTTGAGATCTCCTACCAGTTATTTAGCTTTGACACAAGCAATCTCCCACCCTCAAAAAAAAAGTCTGTGAAGTGTATTTAGCTCTCAAAGTGATGTGAAATTTCAAATTTCAAGCAATCATTCTTTCTAGAAAGGAGGATAGTTTTGTATTTCTTTTCTTTATGCTATGCACACTTTTTTGAGAACATTCATTCCTACAAATAAGCAATATTTTCCAATATCTTAGAGCCAAATATCAACAAAAGTTATACAGCACTGTGTGTAGATATGTGTCTTTTAATAGGCAACTGCTCTACTTTCTTTAGAAATGTATCATTTCTCTAGATAATGTATCAAAAAAATCAGCAAAAAGGGTTCAGAGACTGAATTATTCTAAATAGAGTCGATTTTCAGTACAAAGAACTCTAAGGGAGTGCTGAAATAGTTGCTATAGTAATTTGCTTTGGTGAATTTTCTTTACCATTGTGTCTGTTATAGTGAGTGAGTTTGTTATAATGGTACTTGCTAAAGTGAGAGTCAGCAGTATTACTTTTACCTGCTACTAGGTTATGGAAAAACTAAAGATTAAGAAAGCATCACTCTGAAGCAAATGCAAACATATTTAGTGACCATGTGGAAAAGTGATGTGTAAAAAGCCATCTTATGCAGCAAACATATATGTATCAATGCAGAATAAAGTTCTCCTTTTAACAATGCTCATTATTTTTATATATGTGTGTGTGTACACACACACACACTTGCACATGTCCCCAACTCCAGGATAATGGTTAATCACTCTCATGAAAGTGATATTAACACTAAAAGAGCAGCATGAGATAATGTCATTCATTCCTTATCAAACTGAATTACTTGTTTCTGCAACTTAACTTTACTGAACATAATCAATATAAGCATTAATACTGTGCACAAGTGAAAAATGTTGACTCATCAAAAATGGTGAAATAAGTGAAACTTTCTGAGAGTAGCAAAGAAACATGATGTTCAACAGGCAAATCTCTCTCTCTCTCTCTCTCTGCATGCATGCACACGTGCACGCACGCGCACACACACGCACACACACACACGCACAGTAAATTCATAACAATACGAAAACTGCCATGATATATGAGAATGTTACATACCATTTCCCAATCACCAGCTCTAACATCATAACCAGTTCTCCTACACTGGTCAATGCGATCAGTAAAATCTAGTAAAAAGAAAAATCTATGGAATGAAAAATATAAGGCTTTTATAATAGCCTGATAAAGAATTTTAAAAAAATATGGGCATCTAAAATATAAATTAAAATTTTGTTTATATACATGAAATCTTATCCATTTCACATAGAACTGTTTGAAAGATTTCAAAAGTACTAATGTGCAAAATTTTCCTAACCGAAAAGATGAATCTTACTACAGGTGGTCCCCAGGTTACCGATGACCCAATTTACAGCGTTCCATACTTACGAACGGGCTCCCAAGATAATTATTAATTATCCCCATAAGGATAATTAATAATTTGGGAACTAGCTTCTTTCATGCAAGTAAACAAGCACACACTTCGCCACATTACTAAAGCAGCTCTTTTCGTTATTTGGAAGTCAAATTTAAGGGCCTCTGTCACACTTGCCATGTTTGAAGATTGGTTCTTGAACTGTTTTATTCCTGCTGTGGGACGTTATTTTTCGTAAAAGAAAATCATTCATTCATTCATCTTCAAGGCCCACCTTTTCTAACTGGGTTGTGGGGGGGCAGCAGCTGCAAGAGGAACTTCCAATGGTCACAATCCTCCATCACCAAGCTCAGGTATTCTGGTAAAACTCCCAAACATGTCCACCCAAGGTTTTGGATATAATCTATCCAACAAGTCCGGAAACCCTCAATACTCAACCGTTGCTTCCCAAATTGCAGAGCTTCTGATTCTGTCGAGTCTTGTCAGCCCTGAAACCCCTCGAAGAATCTCATTTCAGCTGCTTGGATTCGTGTCTGTATTCTTTCGGTCATTGCCCAACTCTCATGACCATAGGTGAGGATGGGGACATAGACTGTATTGAAGACAGCCATCTTTGCCTTCTGGCTTAACTCCTGCTTCAATACTACTGAACGGCCAAGCTCCCGCAATATTGTGCTTGCTGAGGCAATCCGCATATCTAGCTCTTTGTCCCACTTTCCATCACTCATGAATATGGACCCAAGGTATTTAAACTTCTCCACCTGCCTCAGTGGGACTCCACTCACACGTAGAGTACACTGGGATGGTTGTCTTGAGACCACAAATGTTTCCATTTTGGCCACAGTGATCTTCATTCCGGCTTCTGCATAAACAGCTACAAACCTATCCAAGGTCCATTGGAGGTAATCTGTGGAAGAGCTAAGCAAAACTAGGTCATCTGCAAAAAGCAGACGTCCAATGTTACATCTTCCAATTCTGACATGCTCACTGCCTCGGCTGTGCCTATCAATCCAGTCTATAAACTTCCCTTTAAAATTCTGCTTTAGAATTCCCTTTAAAATCGCTGGACAATTCTCTTGGACATCCAAAATCTTTAGCTGACTTTCATCCTAATGTCAAGGTCGCATTTTTACCACCCAACACTACATCGTTACTACAGTCAACAGACCAGGGAGTCATTTCTTCATTTAAGGCTTATTATTTATGGCGTACATTCCCACAAGCAGTCAGGGCTACGGAAGATGATGTGATGGCCTTGAGAGAGTTATAACATCTGAAAGAATTATAACATCCATGATGCCATCAAAAACACTTCTGATTCTTAGGAGGAAGTGAAGCAATCAACAATTAAAGAGGATGTGGAACAAACTATGCCCTCAATTCAGTGGTGATTTTCGTAGCTTCACAGAAGACATCACCGAAGCCAGAAAAGCTGTGGCAGACAGTGGCAATGCACTGCAATTGGACATCAATGAAAATTATGTTATTGACTTACTGGAGTCCCATTCACAAAAATTAACCAATGAAGGCCTTATGGAGAAGAAGCTGATAGAAACACAAGAACACCTTGTTCTTGTATAATAAATTTAGTTTAATCCTTTATCCAAGTGTGAGCAAACAAAGTTTGCGCCTGAAAGTACCTTCAGGACTGGGGTAAGGTGGTACAACACCAGGGCAACTCGTTGCAAAGGTGGAGCAAGCTACCAACACTCCTGTCTGTGTATCTCCTATAATGCAAAACACATCTCCTTACGGATATGTATAATGTAATGCATTAAGGGAAGGGCCACACTAGTTTCGACCTTTATTGAGGTCTCTTCAGTGGGAGCCAGGCCCAAGTTGAGATACCAGGGCAGAAGCATTAGCAGGTCATCTCTACCTATAGGAGTTGCCAAATGGTGTGCGACCCTTTTTTAATAAATTACTCTGGATTTAGAGAAAGATGTTGAAAGTTTATTTTTCACTTGGTTAGAGTATAATAAATTTAGTTTAATCCTTTATCCTTTAGGTAGAGATGACCTGCTAATGCTTCTGCCTGGTATCTCAACTTGGGCCTGGCTCCCACTGAAGAGACCTCAATAAAGGTCGAAACTAGTCTGGGTAGTGGCCCTTCCCTTAATGCATAACATTATACATATCCGCAAGGAGATGTGTTTTGCATTATAGGAGATACTGAGACAGGAGTGTTGGTAGCTTGCTCCACCTTTGCAACGAGTTGCCCTGGTGTTGTACCACCTTACCCCAGTCCTGAAGATACTTTCAGGCGCAAACTTTGTTTGCTCACACTTGGATAAAGGATTAAACTAAATTTATTATACTCTAACCAAGTGAAAAATAAACTTTCAACACCTTGTTATTGTGTTTACGAAATTTAACGGAAAGTTTATGACAAAAGAATTAGCTGAAATCTTTTGTCTCATCGAAGAAGGATTTGCTAAGTTTGAGGAGCAAGATCCTAACATTCAGCAGTTTACAAAGGTTTACTGTGAAGTTAAGAACATCAGCTTCTACAAGGCCATTTATGATGAAAAAAAGAAAGGCTATGCAAACAACTCTAGATAGCTTTTCAAGAAACCGGCTTCATTGGTAAGCTACCCCTCCTCCAGAAACAAAATCAAATCCTGATTCTCTAGCACCAGGTCCATCATCATCTTCCGATTAATGTTAGGCATACCTTCTTGCCTCAGAAATGCCCCTTCCAGTAAGCAAGACATTGATGCAACCTTTAATATTCTTTTTTGAAATTTCTCCTATCTAAGCTTTTTGTATGAGTTTGTTTTTATGTTCTATTTGTTTGAATTAAAAGAAAGTGCAGAATAGTTTCTGTAACTTATTATTACAGTACAGAGGTATTATTAATATTACAGTATTACTCTGTATTATTATTGCCACATGAGCCATTATAGTATTGTTATTATTATTATATACAAATGCAACTTACGGACATTCTCAGGAATGTATCTTGTTTGTAACTCGGGGACTGCCTGTATTTGGAAAAAAAACTTCCATATGAAATTTCAACTCTATACTCATGTCACAATCACAAACATCAGTACCACCACTTATAAACATCCACAACTGACTTCCTATGCACTGAACCTCAAATTTCAATCATCATAATCAGTGTCTAACATCAAATGTCTAAACTATGTTCCATAATCCCTTCTGCCACCCTGGTGGCATATGAAAATTTGTATGGAGTGAGGGTGCATTCATCTGTTGTTCTAAATTACTTTCCAAATTTTGATAATCATCTGACTTCTTTGATTTTTTTTTATCAGTGAATTTCTGCAATCCATCTACCCAAACATTGAGATCATCTTTCATCTTTGAAGAAGTTGAAAATAACTCCAAATAGATTCTCCTTTTCAATTTCACTTAATTAATAGAGATATCCAAGTATTTGCTATTAACAATGACTATACCCTCAAGAATGACAAATAATCTTTAAAATACTCACTAATCCATGAACTTTTCTTAACCAATTATCTTCCAAGTATATCACAGATGTCAATTCTCATCATCATCAAATTCCTGCCATGTACCCTCAAGGGGTGTACAGGATATGATAGTACTACATGAAAAATTTACATCATTACTAACTTCCTATCTACAATTTTCCTCAAAATCAGTCTGTTACTTATCAAGACTCCAACATTATCAGATCTTATATTTCTATCATCTAAGGCACTTTGTACTGTATCAATCCACCTATATCTTGGTCTTCCTCTGGGTCGTTTTCCTGCCAACCTGGCAGAGAACACTTGTTTTGCTAATCTTTCCTCTCCCATTCTATTTAAGTGACCATACCACCTGAGATTAGGTCTGCTAATGCATTCCTGGGTGCTGACAACATCAAGTTCTTTCCTAATATTCTCATTTTTAATATGATATTGCCATTGATGCCATCTGTTTGTGCCCCTAATCTTTCTGAGGACTCTCATATCTGCAGTCTCTAGTCTTTGGTCAAGTGTTTTACTTCTGACCCAGCTCTCAGATCCATAAGTTAAAACTGGTTTGAACACTGTCTTGTAAATAGCTAATTTAGTGTTCCGACTAATTTCTCTCTTATTCCATATGAATTTATTCAATCAACTTCCTACCATACCAGCTTTGCTGATTCTGTTGTCTATTTCTATATTTAATTTACCATCTTCAGTAAAAATCGTGCCTAAGTAGCTGAAATGTTTCATTTGTTCCACAGGTTCTCTGTTCACAATGCAGTTGATATTCTCGACAATTCTGCCTATTTTCATGATCTTTGTCTTTTTATTGCTGGCCTTCATACCATATCTATTACAACAGTTATTCAATTTAGTCAGGAAATCTTTGCAGACTTGTAGCGGATTTATTTAGAAGTATAGCATCGTCCGCATAAAGCAAAAAGCTGACATTAACATCTCCAATTTTGATATCATGTTTAATACCACTTTACTTCATAATGTGATCCATATAGATAATGAATAACAGAGGGAATAATGTACATGCTTGTCTCACACCAGATTTAACATTAAACCATCTCCCTGTAATTCCTTCAATTCTAACTGCTGACTTACAACTCAAATAAAGACTAAGATGTCAATTCTCCTCTTGGTAATTCATCACAGCCTTGTGTCCTTTGGCACTACAATAGTGTCCAACTTCTACTCTCCTTTTTCCATGTCAGATTACTGTTCTAATTCTTCTAATCCAAACACATGTATTAGTCAAGTAATTCAGCCTATAATGAGGATTTTCATCCCAAACACCTCGAAAACACTCACAAACTATCTGAACATCAGTCTTTCTTGCAAAAAAAGGCACATTGCACATGGCCTGTGACAAAAACTCTAGCTAGCTAAAACTTAGCCTACAACAGACCTCAAAAAATGCAACTATTACTTAACCCAAATTTGACTTTGAAAGCAAAATGCCTAAAACTCACTCTGCTCAAATGGTAAATGTCTTCTTGACCCTCAGCAATACTAATGCCCAGAACTTGTGCACATTCATACATCTACCTCTCATTCTTAGAAGATATCATCAACATATTACTTAAAAACAAAGTTGATCTCTTGGCCTACATATAGCAAATCATTCTATACAAAGAATACTACAGTGCATAGCTCCTGTGGCTTTATTGGTAAGATATCAAAAGAAGTCATAGAGACTGGTTAGCAACAAATTTGGATCATTCAGAGTGTCCCCACAATGAATTCAGCTCAAAATGGGTACTATTATTATTATTATTATTCAGATGAATGTTAATTTGGTGAATTAACATTCTGGAAAACAAAAATCATTCAGTAAACAAGCGTCTCACTGTTCCCATCTTGGTTCTTTTGAAAATAAGGGAGGTTATCAAAGCTCACCAATTAACCAGTGATCCTCTGTGCAAGGCTGCCCAAAGAGAGATTTAAGTTCAAATCTAGTTGCCAACTGGAGGAACTTTTTCTAAGCCCTTCTTCAACCAGTTCTAGAGTTAGCCAATTTCTGGCATGGACAAGCAGATTTTTTCTCCTGGAAACTCAGGTTTCTCATCCCATAAACTCAAGAAAATTGACAGTAGAATCCAAACTATTCCAAACAATAACATATCCTGTTAGGATTAGGTACCAAGAGATGGCAGGCTTGTCTGTAAGTCTCTTCATTAGTTGCCACTTATAATTAGTGATAGTCTTGGGCCAGCTATTCTAGTGGAGATTGAACTGTCCAATCGGTCTCCAAAGGCTAGATAGGGTTAAAATACCTTACCTACTCCCTATAACAAAATAAAAGGCTGATTTTTTTTTATTTTTTTTATTTTTTTTTTTTAGCATTAATATGGTTTTCACCACCTTCAATCCACAGCAGATCTCATAGCCAACATTGCACACCCTGCAACAAGGTCTGGAGAAACTCATGTAATTTCTTGACATTTCCAGGACACTTGATGAGTTAATGAGTCCAATATAGAGAATCTAGTGACCATATAACCTGATCTTCTGCTTTCCTCTGTTCAACTAGATCATCACCAATGATCTAGTTGACCACAGTTTAACATTACTTGAGTGTGTCAGGACTATGCTTTCACCTATGCTCTTTATTTATAGGAGAAAGAGACCAATCCATTGTTTCTTTTCATTTGACAAACCTTTTAGCTCAAACATTCCAAAGCCTGAAGATCCTTCTATTAATGAATGGCTTAAACAGTGATGTCTATGACACTTTCCAATGGAGTGAGAACAATCATGTAAACAAATCTTAATGACATCAAAACATAGTCCTATTTCTGGCATGAAAGATATCACTTAACTTCACCTTAACTTTAATAATGCTCCCAGATCTCCACTTTCTTAGATGGATTCATTGTTCTGGAGTTTATTTGAAAAGGATAAAAACATTGTCCTTTTCAAAACAATGTGTTTCATCTATACTGCTATTAACCCTTTCCAATATGAAATCCATTGAACTTTAAAATACTGTTCTCAAGAGGTTGAAACTGTGAACGTAATGGAGAGAGAAAAAGATAGAGAGTGAGAATTATAGCATGTTAGGAATGATTCCATGAATGGAAAGACTAATTTTGTAAAGAGATAAAAATGAAATCTGTGCAAGTATGGTGGAGATTTGGTTAGGGACAGTGTTTGCAATAAGTTAGAGCAAAAATCCTTTAAAAAATTTACGAGCAATGTGATATATTCTATTAGTATTTCAAAAAATGAAATATCAGTAGAAAATATTTAATAGAAAACGTTTAATTCTAACAAAACCATTGATTCATACAAAATTTTATCCAACTATATAACTGAATACTTTCCTTTTAAAGACATTTACACTATTCAGTGATCACCTTGTAATCCTCTTATTCACTTTGAATGGTCATTCCAGGAATCTTCTTACAACCCTCTAACTCGCATAGCCTCTCAAATCCTTCCCTTCGTGTAAGTCAAGGCTGTCCTCTCCTCTGTCTTCCTGGTGGTGATCAATTCATCACTTGCATAGGTCATGTCCTATGACATCTATTGACCATGTCAATACCACTATAAAGATCAACGTTCTAGGTGGTCCATCAGATTTTCTTGCAAATTCAATCTCAATGTGATGGCCTCATTCTAAACTTTTTGAAGGTGAGATATAGCACATACTTCGTCATAAACCATACACTTCTACATCTCTTGTATGAACTCTTCTGCTTCACATTCAAATATCCATCCTTCTCCCCAATACATCAGAACATTTTCTACTATCATTTCAATTATCATCATCATCTTGGTTTCCTGATCAATGCTCAACTCCCTAACATACCATTCAGCTTATGTACAAGGGTGGTCTGAAAAGTTCTCAGCCTAACAATGAAAAAACGAATTTATGATTTCAAAATTATTTTTATTTTTCAACATAATCTCCCTTAAGACTAATATATTTATTCCAGTGATGCTCCAGCACCATTATCTTACTGAGACCCACTACAGGGACTCAGTAAGATCTGCAAAATACCCCTCTACAGCTGCAATCCTCTTGATTCGAAGAAAAATGCTGACCAGCAAGGAAAAGTTTTAGTTTTGGGAAGATATAGAAGTCAGAGAGAGCCAAATCTGGGGAATAGGGTGGATGTTCCAACAATTCATAATGCAGATCCCTTAATTTTCCCCAAAAAAAACACCTTTGTGGGCAGGTGCATTGTCCTGATGAAAGATGATTTTTTTCTTCTACAAACCGGGTCTTTTCTCACAAATTTTTTTCTGTCTAGTCTGGTTAAAAGATCGGAATAATATTCCCCGGTTATTGATTTACCTTCTTCAAGATAATTAATAAACAAAATGCCTTTAGCATCCCAAAACACTAATGCCATGACCTTTCCTGCTGATGCAACCGACTTCGTCTTCTTTGGCACTGAACAACTGGCTTCTGTCCACTGTTTTGACTGGTGTGTAATGGTGAATCCAAGTCTCATCCATAGTAATAAATTGACACACAAAATCAGTTTTATTCTTGTTAAAATGCTCCAAGAACTGTTCAGAGATTTTCATGGGAGTGCATTTTTCATCTGCTGTGAGCAAGTGCACTGCCCATCTTGCACAAAGCTTTTTCATTTTCAATTCTTCATGCAACATATATCCTACACGTTCTTTTGAAATGCCTACAGACTAAGCAATTTCATGCACTTTGAATTGCCGGTCATCCAATACCATATCATGCACTTGATCAATGATTTCTGGTGTTGTTACACTTTTTGGACTTCCTTCACATGGATCATCTTCAAAGCTGGTACGACCACATTTAAACTCGGCAGCCCATTTCTTAAATTGTTGAAAACAAAGGAGAAGAGTGCCCATAAACGTTTATGAACTTTGAATGAATTTCTTTTGTTGTTAGACCTTCTTTTACAAAGAATTTTATAACTGCACAATACTCAATTTTATCCATTTCAAGGGATACAGACAACACTATTCCTTCAGACAGCTGTATAAAACAAACTACTTGATAGAGTGACTTGCAATTTCACATGAATGCTTATGACAGATGTACCAACTTAGAAAAAAAAATCTTGCCGATACTGTTGCCATCTATGATCGAAGCTGAAAACCTTTCAGGCCACCCTTGTATAATACCTAATTTTTGTGATACATGGTAAAATGAAGAAAAATTTAGGTAATGAGCAGGTTGTTACACCATTAAGCTGTTTAATAAACTTAACATCAACCAGTTTCCTTATCATCAAGTCAATGTCATCCTGATCTTGAGCAATTATCACTTGATCGTCAGCAAACAATAGTGAACGAACAACAGTGTTTCCAATCTTGATTCCTATAGCTCTACATGAAGCATTCCAACATGCCAGCACTGCATCAAGGTAAATCTTAAACAAGGTGAGAAACATTCTATATCCTTGTCTCAGACCTTTAGATATTACAAACTCAGCTGATACCAGTCCACCACACTTAACAGCTCTGCACCTTCTATATATTTTCTTAATCAAACTGATGATTGACTCGTTCACATTCATCTTCCTTCACAGAACCCAAGTATGCTAATGGGAAACTAAATCGTAGGCCTTTTCAAGTTCCACAGAAATAAAGTGTGTTTCCTGACCTTTGACAATTCTTTTTTCTATGATCTATCTTATGATAAACATTAACAATAAAAGATTTTCCAGTAGTAAAGCAAGCCTGTTCATTTGACACACAAAAGGCAATACTCTAACTTTGCAGGTAATTTACTTAACCTATTTGTGGAGGCCATCACATGAATGCCTCTGCAATTTGAAGGATCATTATCATTACTCTTTTTAAAGATGGGAGTTACATATGATAATGACCACTCATCAGGAATTACATCTTTTAGCAGGGGGTCTATGCAAGGCCTGCGGAGCTCTTTACCATGGCCCGCCAGCCATTTTGAAAAAAGTAACTACTTAACATTAAAACGCAATTAAATAAAAAATAATTTCAATGAAGCCCACAGGCCACTAAGCTATACTGCGGTATTTAGAATTGTAAGATGCTTTCCAGATTCACAAGGAACGCTGTGCATTTGATATTTACATAAAATCCTATAAAAATAAATATTAAATAGACATGCTGCTTCTTCAGCCATCTACCAGCACCAAGTGGTACTTAAGTACTAGTACTAACATCGCAGGTAGATGGCTGAAGCAGTAGTTCGTTCCGGTGCGCTGTCTAGTGCCTTCCAGATACATCTCGAAGGTTCTCAATACTTCATTATTTTCATATAAATACAAGAAGATCTCATCCACAGTCAGTCAGTTGTGAACAGTGTGATATTCCTGTATAAGCGTAAGCAGGTTCGTTGTGTCAACCATAGCCTATTGTGGTTTTATATTGCCAGACATTTTTCATTAGTGTGAGACATATTGGGTGGATAATAACCATTACACAGCCATTTGGGATAATTTTTTGGGTTCACCTTCCATCGCTATGGCTTCTACGAGTAGAAAGCATAAATCAAGTGATTCTTGTAGGGTTTTTAATGAAAAGTGGGCCAATTTGTACCTTTTTTGTGCCAATCAACGATAAGCCAGTGTGTTTAATTTGTTGTGAATCAATGTCAGTATCAAAAGAATACAATATAAATCAACACTATGAGACAAAGCATGCATCCAATTTCGATCACCTTCAAGGGCAGCTTTGGGTGGACAAAGTGAACCGTCTCCAAATTGATTTAAAATGCCAGCAGGGTACATTTAAAAGGCAGAGGGAAGAGAGCAAATCATGCGTCAAAGTAAGTTATGTAAGCTGAAAAAATTGCTAAAAAATCAAAAGTCTTCTTGGACGACGAGTTTGTGAAAGAGTGTCTCATCGCTACTGGGGAAATTCTGTGCCCAAATAATAAGGAAATGTTTAAAAAACTGAGTTTGTCTGAGGGCAACTGTAGCACGACGTGTCGAAGAACTTGCCAATGACATTAAAGGAACTTTAAAAAATGGTCATCCAAATTTATGTCATATTCACTTGCTTTAGATGAAAGCACAGATGTCAAGGATACAGCACAACTGGTTATCTTTGTCTGTGGCAATTGATCAACAATTCACTGTGACAGAAGAACTGCTAGCGCTCGTACCTATGAAGGGAACGACGAAAGGCACTGATATTCTTGAAGTTGCCAAGAAAATGCTCCAGTGTTTTGACCTCAGCTTAACCAAGCTCAAGGGTGAGGTAACTGATGGTGCCTGCCATGGAGGGAAAGAACGAAGAGTTTGTTGCCCTGCTACAGAAAGAACAAGAACTAGAAGGAAAAGATTTCATCCATTACCACTGTTTAATCCACCAGGAGAATTTGTGCGTAACTATTAGATTTGAGAATGTCATGAAAGTTATTGCGACTGTCGTCAACATTATTAGGGCAAGAGGAGTGAATCATTGTCAATTCCAAGTTTTTGACCAAAGAGTGCGAAGCGGACCACAGCGATGTGGTTTATTATAGTGATGTACATTGGTTGAGCAGAGGGAAGGTTCTTAAAAGTCTTTGACTTAAGGAGCAAATTACAGCAGTTCACGCAAACCAAGGGGAATCTGATTGCAGAATTCAGCGATCCGAAGTGGATGGCAGACTTTGCCTTTGTGACCGACATCTCATTGCATATGAATGACCTAAATATGAGGCTACAAACCAAAGATCGACTGGTGCACACTCTGTTTGATCACATCAAAGCTTTTGTGGCCAAGCTCAAACTTTGGGAGGCACAACTTGCAAAAAAAAAGACTTAACTCATTTTCAGCTTCTCACTGAATCCAACTGTTCATCTCTTGATGAATACGCTACAAAAGTAGCCGTGTTGCGAAGCAAGTTCGAAGAGAGATTTAGTGATTTTCGTAACCAACAGTCTTCTTTACATTTATTTTCAATGCCATTCAGTGTCAATGCTGCTGAAATGCCAGGAATGCTGGCATTTCAGCAGCACTGACACTGAAAAGAAATGCTGCTTGAACTCCAAAACAACTCTTCTTTGAAAGAAAAATTATTCAATGTGCCCTTGCTTACATTTTACAAAGACTACATTTCTGAGGATGCATTCCCTAATCTTCGCCAGCATGCTTTGAAGATGTGCACTTTGTTAGGAAGCACATATTTATGTCAGCAGTTCTTCTCTAGAACGAAGCATGTGAAGTCCACGACAAAAACTCAGATTATGGACCAACATCTCGAGAATACTCTGCGCATAGCGAATTCCGACATTGACAAGCTGGACAAGGCAAAGCATTGCCAAGTTTCCCATTGACATTGTAAAAAAAATGAATGTTTTCTTCATTATCTTTTTTCAAGTATTGATTGTATTTACTTATCATGAACCCGACTCCTACCTACGGTCTTAAAGCTGAGTTTGTTTATTTTTATAGGATTTTATGTGAAGTATCAAATGCACAGCGTTCCTTGTGAATCTGGAAAGCATCTTACAATTCTAAATACCGCAGTACAGCTTAGTGGCCAGCGGGCTTCATTGAAATTTTTAATGCGACCCGCACCACCTGAAAGGTTGAAGACCCCTGTTTTAGAACATGAGTGAACATTCTTGTTATTATTCTTAGCAGCTGGTCACTTCCATAATTCCATGGGTCACTTAAATTGAAAGGCAGCTGGCCTCCTGGGCCAGCTGCCTTTCAATTTAAGTGACCTTACCAAGGCATCTTACACCTCACCTTCCAAAAATGGATCCACTACTTCAATGTATTCCTTCCTATCCTCTGTCAGAAGTTTCTTAAAATGACTTATCCAGGCCGTTATAGGTATTATCTTCACTGGATGTGATCTACAGTTTGATGTTCTCATGCACCTGATGGTCCTCCATGCCTGAGCCAACTTATTATAATCTAATGAGTGATTAATCTCAGAACAAACTCTGTTTCAATATTCACAGCAAATTGCCTACAAAGGTTGGTTGATTGGTAGAGCCTCTGTTACTAATGGCTCAGCAAAAAGTTAAGCAAGTTTCAGCACGGTTAGTAGTTGGAAGGGAAGTTCGCCAACCAGATGGTAACCTACATTTCTCAGTTTATAGAAAGAAGACTCATACAGGCCATTATATCCATGCGGATTCTCATCACCATCCCAGTCAAAAGGCAGGAACTATTAAAACACTGGTTCATCGGGCCCACTCCTTTTGTTCTACAGACGATCTTTTACAGAAAGAACTACAATACATAACTTCTTCCTTTCTATCTAATGGTTATAAGAATTGCTTCATTGAAAGAACTTTGAGTAGTTTTAATATGTCTTCCTCTTCAAACACAGAGGAAATAACGCGCATTACTATCCCTTATGTACAAGGCATCAGTGAACGTATAGCAAAAGTTTTAAAACCACTGAATATTTTTGTTGCCTTTCGACCGTTTAGAAAAATCTCCACCTTTCTCACTTCTCCTAAGGACAAGCTTCCACATCTTAATCATCCAGGTGTCTACCAGATTCCGTGCTCTTGTGGATTATCTTATTTCGGACAAACGGGAAGATCTGCCTCTATTCGGCTAGAAGAACACCAATCTTATATTGAATACTTTAAACCTGAAAAGTCGCGACTTTCTGAACATGCCATCTTCACTAGACACAGAGTTCATTGGAGAAAGACAAGAGTTCTTCACAAAAGTCAGTTTCTCATGGAACGCCTTTATAAAGAAACATGTGAAACTCAACTTCATTCTCCTAACTTAGATTCGACGGCTTACGTCTATCCCCTTTATGGGAGATAGTACTTTACAAATCAGCTAATCTTTCCTAACTTTTTATTGTATTAATTTTTTTTTTTTTTTAGGAAAGCTATTGACCTTTTTAGTTATCTTACACCAGCTACTTAGGTGGCACTTTTTGGAATTGTCAGTTAGTGTTTAATTTTGAGCTTAATGTACTGAAGATGCCTGTGACACACAGGTGAAAATTATACTAATAAATAATCTTTCTACGTGAGTTTTTTCCGTTATTTATTGTGTACCGATCCAGAACCTTCCTTTATTGTTTCTGTCGAAACCATCAAATCTATGTTTTTCAGTAACCTCTTTTAATACTACTTCTAATTTTCCACTTAAACTCAGTATGTTCCATGTTCAAATATCAAAGTTCGTGTTCATGAACAATTTCTTTTCTTAAATTTTTGTATGGTTCCATTTTTCTCCCAAGGATAGATAGCAATAGGTTTATTTTATAAGAGATGCCAACCCTCTTCTTAATCTGCCCCCACCAACATGGAGGACAACAGTTTTATTCTCAGAGTGTACCTTCTCCCAGACTGTACTAGGCCACACACAGAGAAGGTATCATCAGGGACCTCTACCCCTAGAATGACCATCTTCACCCTGCCTATGAGTTCCCTCTACCTGTACAATAAGAGATTAAGGTAGGAAGAAGAAAGACCCTTTGTCCTTGACTATTCTAACAGAATTGGGGTCAGATGTAGACAGGAGTTGGTCAAGAAAGACCAGACAGGAAAGGTGACGAGGTCTGTCACAAAATAAGTAAAAGAGAGCAAACCCAGCTGGGGGACCCTAGGGATGCTGCTACCATTACTATTAAGATGACAGCCCTAGGGCCCTGTTAGTCCACAGGTCCTTATTCAATATATTAAAGACCCAACCATATATGATGGATCCCACCATCTGCCACCTGGGGAATTTGCTCTCTAGAGATCAGTTTTTACCAAAAGACAATTGAGTACTCTAATAGCAAATATACAAATGATAGTCAAAATATTCTGTAGTTTACTTGAAGATGATCAAATCATTCTTTATTGCTTCAAATATTCACTGTGCTATCCACTGAACATGTGTGATGAAGTAATGCAGTTTTTCATATAAGAATTTAACAGAACGGACTAAATTGCATGCAAGGATTTAAAAAAATAATTTAAATAGTGTGTTTTGCATCAGTGGGAGCTACCTAACATGGTTTCAGGAATCTACATTATGTGATGTTTCACATGGAAATCATTAATAAATATTAGCATTAGTGTTTTGTTGTCCAAGCAATACTATATGCAGAGAGTACAGTAAATATATTATTTCTTTTACACAAAATTAGGAAATCAGAAAAATCTGTGACAACAGCAGAGGTGAGGGATGAACCCTCAAGCTCAGTGTTGTCACTATACTGAGGGACAATAGCAAGACCTACAGAATGAAAACCAAACTATTTGGAAATTCTGTGGAATTTTTGGAATTCATTTTTGCTGAAGAGGTGGTACAATCAGAGGAAGAAGTGCAATATAGTTTAAATATTTGGAATGGGGAATAAAATGAAAAGCAATATAAAAATATAGAACAGAAAAGTATATAAGATGATCAGAAACATCAACAAGAAATTGAATCCAAAGAAGAGAACCATAAAAAATGAAAATGGAGAAATCTTGATTGACACAGAAGAAATGAGAGAGAGAGAGAGAGAGATCAATGAGATTTGAGAGTACTGGACCTGGTCATAGGATCAGAAGAGCTGTCCATAACCAAGTTGGCCACATTGCCTCTGAGTGGAAAACATTACCATGGGATCCTGACTTGGGAGATTGCAAACATGAGGAATATGCCATCAAGAAGGAGTATATACGTGGAACTACAAGGCAGGTGATTATGATAAGCTTAGGAGGAAATGTAAATCTGTGTCATGGGATGAATCAATCACTGCAGGGTAAGGATGTTAGTAGTACATGGGTGATAGTCAAGGGTCATCTAGAAGAAGCAATATTAAATTGTATACCTAAGGTAAAGTGGATTAATCAGATAGAAGTTAGGTGGATGAGTAATATCATTAAGCATGGGCTACAGAAGAAAATGCTACGAAGGGTATATAAGAAGAAAGGTGATGAGCAAATTCATGAACAGTACAAGGCTCAGGAAAGAAAGGTGGCTAGCATGGCAAGGAAGGCAAAATCAGATTATAAGAATAATTAGCTGAGCAGGCCAAAGGAAATCCCAAAAAGTTCTTCTTTCTTTATCTGGCAAGTAAGAAGAAGAATGATCATTAAAGATTAACCTTAATAAGTGATGAGGGTCACATGGTGACAGAAGCAGATAAAATAGTTGAGTTACTGAGTATCCACTTTGCAAGTGTATATCATCCAAGCAAGGTTACTGATGTAATATATGTGACAGACAATGACGTGGGGACAGAGGTAGATGAATTGGTGGTTCTTAGGATACTGCAGAATCATAATATAAATACAGCTGTGGGATTAGATGGGATATCAACTAAGGTTCTGCAAGAATGTGAAAGGGAACTGGCAATGCCTCTAACTAGGCTCTTTAAGTCTCAGCTCTGGTAGTGTTCCATCGGAGTGAAAGAGGGCAAAATAATTCCCTTGCATAAGGGAGGTTCTAAGACTGCAGTAGCAAATTATAGTCCAATCAGTTTCTCAGGTGATGGTAAAAGTACTGGAAAAGTTGGTCAAAGAGAGAATTCAAGAATGGGTGGATAAAGATATGATACTGTATGTGGGGGCAACATGGCTTTGTAAAGGTTAGGTCATGCCTTAGTAATTTACTAACTTCTTATAATATAAGTAACAGCTGGGTTGGATAAAGGAAATGGCTATACGATGACTGCTGGATTTCGCAAAGGCATTTGACAGAATACCATATTGAACACTGTTATGCAAATTAAAACCAATGGGTGTGGATGTGGCACTAGTTATGTGGATAAGAGGGTGGCTGCTGGACAGATATCAAAAAGTGGTATATGGAGAGACAAAATCAAGGTGAAAACAGGTAACTAGTTGTGTGCTGTGAGATTCATATCAGGTACCAGTACTGTTTCATTTGTACATAAATCATCATCATCAAATTCCTGCCATGTACCCTCAAGGGGTGTACAGGATATGAGAGTACTACATGAAAAAATTACATCATTACTAACTTCCTATCTACAATATTCCTCCAAATCAGTCTGTTACTTGTCAAGACTCCAACATTATCAGATCTTATATTTCTATCCTCTAAGGCACTTTGTACCGTATCAATCCACCTATATCTTGGTCTTCCTCTGGGTCGTTTTCCTGCCAACCTGGCAGAGAACACTTGTTTTGCTAATCTTTTCTCTCCCATTCTATTTAAATGACCATACCACCTGAGATTAGCTCTGCTAACGCATTCCTGGATGCTGACAATGTCAAGTTCTTTCCTAATATCCTCATTTTTAATATGATATTGCCATTGATGCCATCTGTTCACGCCTATAATCTTTCTCAGGACTCTCATATCTGCGGTCTCTAGTCTTTGGTCAAGTGTTTTACTTCTGACCCAGCTCTGAGATCCATAAGTTAAAATTGGTTTGAACACAGTCTTGTATACAGCTAATTTAGTGTTCCGACTAATTTCTCTCTTATTCCATATGAATTTATTCAATTGACTTCCCACCATACCAGCTTTGCTGTTTCTGTTGTCTATTTCTATATTTAATTTACCATCTTCAGTAAAAATCGTGCCTAAGTAGCTGAAATGTTTTACTTGTTCCACAGGTTCTCCATTCACAACACAGTTGACATTTTCAATGATTCTGCCTATTTTCATTGTCTTTGTCTTTTTATTGCTGACCTTCATACCATATCTATTACAACAGCAATTCAATTTAGTCAGAGAATCTTGCACACTTGTAGCGGATTTATTTAGAAGTATAACATCATCCGCATAAAGCAAAGAGCTGACATTAACATCTCCAATTTTGATATCAGGTTTAATACCACTTTCCTTCATAATGTGATCCATATAGATAATGAATAACAGAAGGGATAATGTACATCCTTGTCTCACACCAGATTTAACATTAAACCATCTTCCTCTACTTCCTTCAATTCTAACTGCTGACTCACAACTCAAATAAAGACTAAGTATTGCTTGATATAATGCCCCATTGACACCATATAACTGCAGCGTATTGAATAGCTTCTCTCTTGGCACCTTGTCATATGCCTTTTCCAAATTGACAAAACTTAAATACAGATCTTTGTTATATTCCCATGCTTTCTCGACTATTTGTCGTAAAGTGAACATCTGATCCTGACAGCCTCTATTTGGCCTGAATCCAGCTTGTTCTTCACCAAGCTTTTCTTCCACAATTCTTCTCAACCGTTTCTCAAGTATACTTGCATAGATTTTGCCAGGAACACTCAGTAGGGAAATACCTCTGTAATTCTCACATTCAGTTTTATTTCCCTTTTTATATATGGGTACTACGAGAGCTCTACTCCAATCATCGGGAATTCGTCCCTCTGTCCAGGCTTTCTGAACTATGCAGTGCAGCCACTGTAAGACTTTCATACCACCATACTTCAGCATTTCTGGTCGAATATCATCTACTCCTGCTGCCTTTCCACATTTCAAGCCTTTGATGGCTTTTTCTACTTCGAGTATGGATATGTATTCCTGACTGCATGCCTGGTCAGTGTTTTTTATCACTGTGCTGTCATTACTGCTTGTTTCATTTAGCAGTTTTTCAAAGTATTTACTCCATACTTCAAGGATATCTTTTTCTCCCATTTTCATGTCACCTTTATCATCTCTAACTCCTTTTACAGCACTCTTTCCTCCATTCCTAAGCTTCTTCAACAACCTCCAGAATATTTTCCCACCTTCTTGATATTTATTTTCTATATTCTTGCCAAAGTCCTCCCATGACTTTTTGTTTAGCTAGTTTTACACACTGTTTAGCTTTCTTACATTTGTCTCTGTATTCTGTAAGAGTAAAAGCTGACTTATTTGCAAGGAACTTTTGATATGCTTTCTTCTTTTCCTTCACTGCCTCTTTAACTTCCTGTGTCCACCAGGGAGTTCTGATTTTTTTATCCTTGCACACAACCTCATCACATGCCTCTCTGGCAGAATCAATCAATGTTTTCTTCAGAGTTTCCCACTGAATCTCCAAGGTTTGATTCCTGTTCTCAAACTCTTTCATTTTCTTTTCAATAATCTTTCTGTATTTTAGTCTACAGTTCACATCTGAGAGCTGCTCAACTTTTATTCGCTTTAAAACTTTCTTACATGTTATTCTTTTCAATATGAAATTCAATTTTATCCTGCTCAAGACTAAATAGTGAGCACTTCCAATTTCAAATCCTCTGTACACTCTGGTGTCCTGCACCAGGGAGAAAACATCACTATCAACAATAACATAGTCAATGAGACTTTTCTTATTCCTAGCCTCTTCTCTCCATGTGAATTTGTGCACATTTTTATGTTGGAACATGGTGTTAGTAATAACCAGTCCATGTCCTGAGCAGAAATCCAACAGATATTTGCCATTATTATTAGCTTTGCTCTTTTCTCAAAATTTTCCCAAAATATTTTTGTATGTCTCACAATCATTTCCTACTCTGCTATTTAGGTCCCCAACAAGGACCAACTTTTCCTTTTTCATTGTGTCAGTTGCTTTTTCTAAAGCATCAAAAAATTCCTCCACTTCTACCTTAGTAGAACCTTCTGTGGGACCATAGGCACAAATAAGTCTCATTGTCCAGTTCCCCATTCTCATATTTGCCCACATGACTCTACTTGAGACTGACTGCCATTCAAGAAGATTAGCCTCGTATTTTGTGTTGAACACTATGGCTACTCCTTCTTTTCCTTGATTGTCATTGCCTGAATATAACATTTTGTATTTATTGCTCAGAAAGATTTCACCAGTTTTGGTCTTTTTTGTTTCAGTCACCCCTATTATGTCGATCTGGTACTTATCTAATTCCTCGGCTAGCTCCATTTCTTTGCCATTCAGGCTTCTTACGTTGATAGTACCGATCTTTAACTCTGGTGATGTTGAGTTGGGGTTTGTTTTCAGATTTGTTCCAGTAGCCGACTTTTCGCTGTTCGCCCTGGTTCCCTGGCGAAAACAACGGGGGCCTTGTTTAACCGGGCGACGCCCCAGCCGGCATGAAATTTTGTCATGTTGTACCATCATTTTTATTTTGGTTTAACCAATAAGAATACAATTTGGTCGGCTAAATCCCAAATTGCCAGCCCATCCTCGTTCGTTCAGTATCAAAGTAGATACCCAACAGGGTGCACCACGAGAAGGTGAGGATTGGACATTAGGTCAGAAGCCCTGTTTGGTTCTCCGCATTCCTTTAAAGGCTATGTGGAGGTCTCCTCTCAGTTATACAGCTTTGACCCTTAAGCACCCCTTGTACATAAATCATATAAGAAATAACCTGAAAGGAAATATTCAGCTGTTTGCTGATGCGAAATCAATGAAGGTGATGTGGAGAGCCTGCAGGACAATTTAAATGGGCTGTCAGTATGAACAAAAGATAATGTGGAGAAATGTAAAGTTATGCATTTTGGGGTAAATAGATTACAAGCTGTGTACCACATTGATGGAACTGTACTCCAGAAACAGATGAAGCTAGAGATTTAAGGATGGTGGTGGTGGTAGACAGAGAGGTAAAGGTTAGAGGACACATAGCTAAGGTTGCTAAGGTAGCCCATAAGAGTACGTGGCTATTGAAGAATACATTAACAAGCAGAGATAAAATTGTTATTACTCTTTATAGAGTCTTGATATGTCCACACCTGGATTACTGTGCTCAGATTTGGTTGCCCGGGTTTCTTGGGGGGATGAGGAAGCAGCAGAGAAGATTCAGAGGCAAGTGACCAAGATGGTGAATGGTATGTGGAATGTTCCCTACGAGAATAGACTGAGGGTGCGTGGATTGCAGAAGTTGGTTGATAGGAGAAAAAGAGGGGATATGATAGAAACATTTTAGTTGCTTAAAGGATTTTATAGGATTGATGCAAGGGAAATGTTTCAACACTTGGCTAGAGGGGCCAGAACAAGGGATCATCCCTAGAAGTTGAATAAAGGTGCAGTTAGTAGGGCTGTGAGGACTAGATTTTTTGCTTATAGAGTTGTGAATGAGTGGAATGGGTTGCCAGAGTCAGTTGTGAATGCTTTGTCTGTAAATGGATTTAAGGAGAGGTATGATAGATTGTGTGGAAAGTTTGAGTCTCCTGCAATGAGTTTTCCGACTCCATGGATGCACCCGTACAATAATAATAATAATAATAATAATAATACTTACTAAAAGAAAGAGCCATAAGGCTTCACTTCAGTGATGTAGAATTACATAGGTAAAGTGGATACTAGATCCAACATTATTTCAAAGCTAAATGTTTGCAGAAATCATGAAAGTTTGTAAACAGCTTGAAAGAGCTGTTAGGCCAGTGAAAGCTTTATTAAATGCACTAATAAAAGGCGAATATATGGATGCTTGGGCAGCGCTCATGCCTTTTAAGTAGTGCAAGATAAGACAACTCGGGAATGCCAAGAATTATATTCTCATAAGCTCTCAGATCAACTTATGAAATTTTCATAGTTTCCACAAACATTCGGTTTTGAAATAATGTTGGATCTAGTATTCACTTTGCCTATGTAATAATAATACTGCTCAGAGTTATATGTTGAGGTCCAAAAGCAGTTAATTGAAGGAAATATCATCACCAAGCAGCACAGAGGGAGAAGGGATGAGATTGTTAAAACATGGTGGCAAAGTGATAATAGACAAATGTACCAGTTGTGTAACACAGCATGGGAAGAAGGCAAAACACCAAAAGAATGGGCAAGATCGATTCTAATACTCACTCACAAAAAACAAAGCAAAATGGGCTGCAAAAAGTATAGAACAATAGCTCTAACTAGTCATGTGGGTAGAGTACTTATGATGATATTAATGGAAAGAATAAGGAAACTAATGGCAGAAAATCTGGAAGATGAGCAAGCAGTATTTAGAAGAATCAGAAACACTGCAACAAACATTAATGCTAAGAGTAATTGTAGAGAAAGTTCTATAAAAATAAAAATGTTTACTCCTGTTTTTGTTGACTTTTAGAAAGCATTCCATACTATAAATCAGAAAGTGGTGTGGACTGTATACTTGAATTTCATAGAGTAGACAGGAATGCCATGTCTCTTGCAGAGCATCAGTGACAATGCAGAGGCTGCTGTGAGAAACTGTGGAGAAATGCACGATTGTACAACATGCTGAACAGGGTTTTTAAAGTAAAAAAAAGAAATCAGCAAGAAAACAAAACTGTCAGTTTACCACTAAGTTTATAATCCCAATACTGATCTACAGTTGTGATGTATGACTGCTGACAAAACTGTTCAGCCAAATGCAAACCACCAAAATGAGATTTCTACTAAGAGTAGAAAGGAGATTGAAGGCACAGAAGAGACATAAAATATGAAACAATAACAACAAGGGCAGGAGTAAAACTGCTAAAAACGATTATCCAGGAAACGTAATTCAGATGTTTTTGCACAGAATGGAAAATACAAGATATCTAAAAAAGGCTTGGGAAAGACCCAGAGGCAAAAGACATAGCAGAGGGACATCCAAAACAAATTGAAAGAGTACGATGGAAAGATGTCAAGGTAGTATCCAGACACTGAAAGAAGTAGGGTACTAGAAATACAATTTTATTAATACAGACCAGTATTTTACAATAAAAACATTTATTCAAACCTACCAGTTTCGCCAGCAAACTGTCTGGCTTTTTCAAGGCATTACGGAGATATGAAAGTTAGTAAATGCAAATTAAAAGGAACATAAAAAACGTTGTAAACCATTACAAGTCTACAAGTTGTAGACTTGTAATGTGATAATGAATAAGAACAATAAGTCATCTCTGTCACGCGAAACGTGTAACCATAGATACTAGTTTGGTTTACAACGTTTTTTATGTTCCTTTTAATTTGCATTTACTAACTTATTGTTCTTATTCATTATCACATTACAAGTCTACAACTTGTAGACTTGTAATGTGATAATGAATAAGAATAAGTCATTTCTGTCACGCGAAACGTGTAACCATAGATACTAGTTTGGTTTACGTTTTTTATGTTCCTTTTAATTTGCATTTACTAACTTTCATATCTCCGTAATGCCTTGAAAAAGCCAGACAGTTTGCTAACGAAACTGGTAGGTTTGAATAAATGTTTTTATTGTAAAATACTGGTCTGTATTAATAAAATTGTATTTCTATTATAAAACGACCAAAAATGTATAATTTAGAAGTAGGGTACTCTTTTCAGTATCTCTACATCATCAGATAAAAATGATTAACTAAGAAAGAAAGAAAGAAATTATTGAGCACATTTTCTATTATATCACTCTTAGTAGATACCTGACATAGTGTACAAGTAGGCTGTCATTTCCTCTGGAAACAAAACTACAATTACCTCAACCAAGACAAAAAAATGTGCTTCTAAAATAAAGCAAAATTATTGTTTTTCTTCATTTTTACTAACGTTGATAAAAGGAAAGATGATAAAAATTTAAACTCAGATTTTGCTCTCTGAATTGTATAAAAAACTGTTTTGCTTTTTTTTTTTTATCATGTTTCTTTAAAAAGCAAAACAAATGACTAAAATATTTAAAAGTGAAAGTTGGAATACAAAATTAATTTTAAACTTACCAACAGCTGATGCAATCAGAGTTTTCCCTTTAAATTTATCAAATGCTTCAGAAGGTGATAAAATTACTTGCTCGACACTCTCACTTTGATCCTGAAAAAATACTCTAAATATGCAAATTGTTCAAATAGAAAAAAAATCTCTAATATTTATATATTTATCTATATTTTTGTTATTTTCAAACTGAAAAATTTTTTTCAGTTTAAACTGAATATATATATATATATAAAGCGAAGTCTGTTTTCGATGTTTGCTTATAACTCGAGAACAAACTGACCAATTTTGATGATCTCTTCACCAATAGACAGAGGATGTTCCAAAGATGGTTTGTGTGCATTTTCATCAATGTACACCTCCAGATTATGGAGCAATGATTAATTTTTTTTTACCTCCCCTCCACAGCCCATACTGCAGTTTAACAATATCTGGCCACTATTTTGTAGCCAGATATTGTTAAATTCTATTGTTAAGTTCTTTCGTTATTACCCGTGGTCAAATATTGTTACATTTTTTAGATATTGTTAACTTCTATTGTTAGATTGTGATATTAAGTTCTTTCATTATTACTATTATGTTTATTAGCAGTTTTTATAATTATTATTTTTTTTTTTCTCCCCAATATGCCATGATGGAGAGCAAGTTCTTTAAGTCGCTTGACTCCTGTTGCAAGGTATATGAGACTAAATAGCGAATTATTGAAGTTTCTTGGAATAATAAGGAACGGTCTGCTTTCTCTTACAATTGTAATCTAAGATATTCCACTGATCCAACAGTTGTGATTGTCAACAGACATGAATCTCCCAGAATGTTGTTTGAATAGAAAGTAAATGAAATCACAGCTCCTCCTGAACCATTATTATCACTCATTACAATGCAACATCCACAATCTCATCAATTTATTGAAACTATTTGAGCTTACAATTCTGCATTTCAGACGACATTATTTGGTACAAAGCAAATAGTTGAAAGGGGGTTTATGCCTACTTTCAAGGTGCAAGGTCAAGTGTGCCATTTGGCTGGAAGTTTGTTGCCAGTTGAACCAAATGACCATAAATTTTTACAAATTTATTTTGTTTTGAACAAGCAGCTTCCCATTGTAGATAGATCACAGAGTTGAACTCAGAAACTGTATTTGATTTACAAGGAATGTTACATCAGCATAACATATATACAAACTTTTAAGTCAGCTATAGAGAATGCTTACAATGTGCAAGAACTAAGACTGGCCATACATGCAAAGTGAGTACTGACAGGATATCACACAGGCAGATTCAATGTGCCCACAGCTAATGAAGTAGCAATTGTCATTACTGGGTAAGAATTTATCTGCAGAGACATAATCTTACATTGTCATGACATTAAACTGAAATGGATATGGGAGACACAGAGTCTATGACACACTCCAATATCCACTTTTATTTTGCAGAGGAGAGGATGGATATTGCATTGATTTACCACGTCCAGGAAGTAGAAAACCTACAAGTAGAAAAACTGTTTTAGCAATGAATTTTTATGCACATGATGGTATGGATGAAAAATTTAAATCCACTATATAGATATGGTCAACTCATCAATCAATACTGGGTTGATATGTATGCTAAAATTGAATATATATGTTATGGACTAAATGATTAACGGGCATTATTTATAATGCCCGTTAATCATTTAGTTAACCATTATGAATAAAGATAAACAAAATTGGGAACTGTAATAAATTTCATGTTATCATAATTTATCACATTGAAGGGTCAATATGAATACTGCTATTATCTGGTTGGGCAAAGTGATAATAATGACACTTTTTTGGCAGTATTAGAAGCAGTACAGGCTGGGGGAGGAGCGATTCTTTGGATTTCTTTTGTCAGGAGACGTGAAGGGAACTTTGCCCAGGTCATTCAAATTTTTACAAAATTAGCATATTTGCCGATGATATCAAAAATGAAAGAGTCAAAAACCAAAGTGACTTGGCCCATAACATATAAACATCATATATGGATATTGTAATATGCATATGGAAATTTGATTAAATATTATGCTCACACTGAAGAAACATTTCAGATATTGCATGATGCTCACAAAGATATATTTCAGATATTGCATGATGCCCATATCGCTATTGGCCATGGTGGCAGAAACAGAATGGGAAAAAAATTAAGTACGAAATATAAAAATATTACAAGGGAGATGATCATAATTTAGGCTGTTAGGTTAGGTGTTTTTTTTAAATCAAATTGCCCAAAGGGAATGTAGCTTTATTCATACCGTCTGGCCAAATTCTTAATGAAAAAAAGGAATGTAGCTTTATTCATACCATCTGGTCAAATTCTTAATGAAAAAAAAGGGAATGTAGCTTTATTCAAAATGTCTGGTTGTTAAGCAGTAGTCCACTGCTAAGTGGAATACTGTTACTAATATTGCAATCAGAGATTTCTACCATAATTGGATTCAAATCAGCCAGTATCATTAGCATCATGCCCACTATCTTGTTTTTTCTTCCTAAAAATGGATACTAGTTATATCTACTTTTGAGAGCTAGGTCTCACTAATGCCAATAATCTGAAGCCACATCATATATACTAAAGCAACAAACTCAACCCTCCCCCCCCACACACACACACTGTTCCCAATACTCTTGACATTTTGTGTACAGCCATGATATTGCATGCTTTTTTGTATACTCACTTCTGTAGTCTGCATGACACAACTGGACAACTTTCAGATCTAATGCTTCACTTGCAGAAATTCTTGCACATACTTAATAAGTCTGAACCAGATGAGCACACAATCATCCTTTCATCATTATCAACTCCACGATTAAGCATATTTGTATCATTAATACAGTTGCATAACTTAGTCATTCATATTGCACACATTCTTACCATACCTCCCATCATAATCTAGTTTCCCTAACTCTCTGTATCAGGCCACTTCGCAATAAATAACTTCTCCAGACACCAAACACACGCAAATGAAGGAAATTCCTCTTATATAAATCATTCTTTCTTGAAACTTGCTCCACACGTCCAAGGGCTCCCTACACCACATATACAATGAATCAATTGCCATTATAGCTCTTCTTACTAATTCAGCACTATCATATCTAGTTAATGATTTTCACTTTCTCACTCTTCACTTTTGCTTCTTACAGCAGGCCTTTCATATTCTCTCTCATGCTGTATTTATCACCAGTCAAAACAGTTTGTTACTAACAGAACTATCATCTTTTTTGTGTTTCAATTACATTAATTAAATTTTTGATTTTAGCATTTAGAAAGTAGGCAACACAGTCATCAATTGCATATGCTTTATAATCTAATCTCCATACCATACAATATTCTTCTTTTTACAATAGACTTTGCCTACCTGATTATCATTATACACCTTCTGTCTAAAAAGAAACTGAACTTTTTGAAAATAGAAGAAACTAGTGGCGCCACCTGTTGTATCTTTTTGTTGTCGAAAGTGGCAACCTTCATTAGTGTTGTGTCAACTGTTTATGACATTTGTTTCATTAGAAGCCATAATATAGTGCCAAGAGTGAACCTTTGATAAAACTTTTACCAAAACGCATCAAATGCTTCAAAAAGCATACGGTGATGCTTATTCTGTACTCAAGTTTACGAGTGGTTTAAACGATTTCAAAGTGGTCGTGAGACGCTTGAGGACGATGAAAAGCTAGGCTGTCCAAAAACTGGACTGAGCGAAGTTAACATCCAAAAAGTGCATGATTTCATCAAAGAAAACCTGAAATTGTCTGTGAGATTGATTGAAGATGAATTGGGGATTCCAAAATCAACTATGCACAACATTTTGACAGAGAATTTGGGCCTTTGTAAATTAAATTTGCGATTTGTTCCCCACAAGTTGACCGACGACCAAAAAATGTATCAAATTGAACACTGCAAGGACCTCATTAAAACCGCTCGTAAGGACTCAAAGTTCCTTGAAACGATCATTACTAGCGATGAAACATGGTGTTTCGAGTATGAGCCTGAAACAAAGTGCCAGAGTGCTGAGTGGAGACCACCAGAAGAGGGGCATCTGAAAACAAGTCGCTTGGAGAAATCAAAAGTAAAGACAATGCTGATTTGTTTCTACGATTCCAAGGGCATTATCCACAAAGAATTCATTCTGCCTGGCCAAACGGTCAATGGTGAGTTTTATCTTGAAGTGACTGATAGCAAGAATTCATCGTGTACGGCATGAATATCGTGATGCAGACAGCTGGTCACTTTTGCATGATAATGCACAATCTCATCGTTCGAACATTGTGAGACAGTTTTTGAGCAAAAACCAAGTTTGTGTGTTGGATCACTTGCCGTATTCACTTGATTTAGTACCCTGTGCTTCTTTCTCTTCCTCCAACTTCATTTGCCGATGAAAGGAAAGCGATACGACACCATTGAAAACGTTCAAGCAGCAGTAACCACGACCCTCAACAGTATCCCAAAAACCGAATTAATTAACCATACCAAATGCTGTATCGAAGCTGAGGGAGAGTATATTGATTGAAATAAATGATTTGAATAATTATAATTGGCCTGTGTTTTATTTTCTATCAAAAGTTCGGTTTCTTTTTGGACAGAGGGTGTATTCATGCCGTATGGAATGAATATCGTGATGCAGACAGCTGGTCAATTTTGCACGATAATGCACCATCCCATTGTTCGAACACCGTGAGACAGTTTTTGAGCAAAAACCAAGTCTGTGTGTTAGATCACTCGCCGTATTCACCTGATTTAGCACCCTTGGCACTATAACGAGAATTCATCGCATACGGCATGAATATCGTGATGCAGACAGCTGTCACTCTTGCACGATAATGCACCATCTCATCGTTCGAACATTGCGAGACAGTTTTTGAGCAAAAACCAAGTTTATGTATTCGATCACTGGCTGTATTCACCTGATTTAGCACCATGCGACTTCTTTTTCTTCCCCTGACTTCATTTGCCGATGAAAGGAAAGCAATACAACACCACTGAAACCGTTCAAGTGGCAGTAACCACGACCCTCAACAGTATCCCAAAAGCCAATATAAAAAAACTCATTTAACGAATTAATTGACTGTGCCAAACACTGTATTGAAGCTGAGGGAGAGTATATTGATTGAAATAAATGATTTGAATAATTATAATTGACTTGTGTTTTATTTTCTATCAAAAGTTCGGTTTCTTTTTGGACAGTGGGTGTAAAATATCTTACTTGATTCACTCTCTTGTTGTTTCTCCTTTTCCTGCTTATCTTTCTTGTCCTTCCAGTGCCTCTCTAATCATTGAGTTTTTCCTCTCTTCAACTTTACCTATTCATCATCCATCTAATAATTTTTAGTCTTCATATTTCCAAAGTAATTAATTATTGATATTCTCATTAGTTTTTGCAATGGCATGATTATCTTCAATGGAACAAACAGACTTATTTACTCTTGCATGCTTTAGGCTAGCATTCCTCTTTGTTACTGCTCTATTGTTATTACGTTTTTAGCACCATTATACAGTACTACTTTACTATTTATAATCAAAAATATAAAAAATAGGAAATATACCAAATACAACATATACACAAAAATCAGTTTATTCTAAAAAAAAAAAAAAAAAAAAAAAAAAAAAAAAAAAAAAAAACCACAATAAAATGGATAAAAAATCACCAATTTCACAGAAGCATTAAATAAACCCTACTAGAATTCCACATATATCCCTTTCTGACAGCAAAATTTCCTGTACAATGACCTCCCAAACTATTACCTCATGATCACTTTCACCAACTGGTGATAATTTTATCAACAACCTCATTAACAACCATATCCTGCGAGGATATCATCAAAACCAACAGCCAAATACCTTTAATTACTTCTAACACATGCTGCTTAACATAGCTATCTCTCAAAAATACAACAAATTCACTCTTCCCATTCCCAAACACTACCTCCTTCCAATCCACATTCTCGTAATTAAAATCTTCCATTAAGTCACTTTCTTTTTACACACCCAACCAATCTGCCTAAATATTTCACATTCAATCAGTGCTCTCTCTCTACATTCCATGAACTATAACAGCCTAGTAGATATACTATTCTATTAATTTCAACTTCACACCAAACAAATTCAAAATCTTCACATGTATTACCATTTTTAACTTCTACTCTTAGTGGATACAATTCCTCTGCTATCATTAACAGCACAGCCCTTGCCCTACCTCCTCTTTTCATCTTCCTTATCCTTTCAAAAAAGTCTATTCCCAGCAGTACATCATTCTCAGACAACCTAGTTATGCCTGTACCAATTATCTCTGGGAATACCAACCAATTAATGTAACAAATATAACAATTCCACTCTCTTTGAGGTTATCCATTCAATACTATCACTCCCAACTCTAGCTGCTAGAGTACACCTCTCCTCAGTCTGACTGCCCTCTCCTTCATTTCACTGATCCTCTGATTTCTATTCAAATCCTTCTCATCTCCATGAATATACAATGCATCCTCTGTCCTGCCATATTCACTTCTTCCACCTTGTATCCATCTTCCTTCTGTCCTTCCACAACCTGATTTGCAGCCTCTTTCTCTCTGATCCTTGGCTACACTGCACTCTCAGCAAACAACAGTTTTCAGTGTTGGACAATTGGAGAGTGTCCAACACTAAACCCATTCAAATACAATCCAACTTTAGACCATTCTAATTTCCCTTCAAATTCACTTTATACATGAACGCTTGCCTCACACAACTCAACCCTCTCTCTTCTCATTAGCATCTCCTCTCCTTCACAACTCACTATCATCATATTTGGGTAACATGCTAACCACTTTCTCAACAACACTATTATCCTTTATCTCACACAACAACTTCCTCAAATCCCTATCTTCTTTCTTTCTTAACTCCCCAACATAAGTCATCTGTGCACACAACTACCACAAATTCTGATGCCTTCCTTCCTTACACACAGAGCATCAATTATACTGATGTGTTGTTATACTGAAATGGAGAAGCCTGCAGTAGTAAAGTTTTTTTGAGTCTAGTCATATATATAACTTGCATGTTTCTTCAATAATGATTCTGACTGAATTTCTTGGTGCAAGGGATTCGGCTAAAATTAAAGTATTGTGTAGAGCTACTGTCAACTCTAAATGCAAACAAGAACACAGCAAACAATAGACCAATTTGGAAGAAAATTATAGAATGTTTAATTTTTCTTCTCTCATCTCTTTCTATCTACTGCTGGATATAAGCCCCCCCTTTCTACACCATCTCATGTTAAACCTTTTGTACATGCTTTACAACACTTCACAATATCTTCTACACCAGTCATCTCTCTAATTCTAGTATTTCTTATTCTGTCCCTGTCCCTTGGTTATGTAATAACAAAGGGACAGAATACACACACACACACACACACACACACACACACACACACACACACACACACACACACACACACACAACCTGCTTTTTTGTTTTTTAGTTGTTGCCCATGTCTCCCTTCCATAGGTAAACACTGGAATAATGAACACATTAAAGAGCTTTCTTTTTAGGCATATAAGTAAAATAACATAATTTTTATTATCATCATCATTCAGAACCACCATGGAATCACAAGATTCATTGTGAGAGGCCCATCCTAAACAACACCAAGTCTATCAACGCCATTCCTTGAACTGATTCACCGTTCGTGCTCTCACCATCCTATCAGGCAATATTCCATAATTCAACCACCCCTCCATGCAAAGTCTTCATCCTATTGCTCATAACTTCCTTTTGCAACTTACAGGAATGGTCCCTTGTCTACAAAAGAACCGTCCAGTGTCAACCCTATAACTACCTCTCAGTTTAAAGGTATCAACCTCTCCTATTTAACAAACTTTTTCTGTCCACATTTCCTTAGTCCATCCTCATAATCAACGATATATAGTCCTGATATCATTTTCATTATCCACCTCTGCATGCTTTCCAAGTTTAATTTATCCTCTTCAAATCCTGGAGACCAAATCTGACACAATAGTTCAGGTGTGGTCTAACACAGCCAAAACCTCTGTTTCCTTGTGTGATTCTTCTATTTATTTCTGTCTTGTTTTTCCTTAAAACTAACTGACCAAGGTAAATATAATCCTCCACAATTTCAATATGACTATCTGTTAATTTTAGATCAGGTTGATCTGAATTTGTCATCAGTTTGGTTTTAGTCAGATTAATTTTTAAACATTTTTTCTGCTTCCTCTATCAAGTTCATTCAGCATTTCCTGAGCTTCTTTATGTTTTTCTAAAAGAACAATGTCATCTGTAAAATGCAAGGGATTAAGATTTTATCCACTGATGCTAATTCCATAGTTTTTCCATGAGAGGTTCTTAAAGACCTTCTAACATAGCAGAAAACAATTTGGGTGATATAAGATCTCCTTGCCTTACTCCTCTCCCAATACCAAATTCCTTTCCCAGATGTTCTAACTTTTAATAATCAGATATACTTTGTTGGGATGGCTTGCTGTTTTAAACTGTTTATTATTTCTGACCAATATAGAGAATCAAAGGCTTTTTCAAAATCAATGAATGCTAAATATGCAGGAAGATTACATTTGTTTGCCTTTTTCTATTACTTGGTTAATAGTGTGGATATGATCTATTGTAGAAAATCTTGCTCTGAATCCTGCTTTTCATATGGCTATGTATCATCCAAGAGCCTTGTGATCCCATTTAATATAATGGATATAAACATTTTGTACAATTGTGATAGTATGGATTGGCCTATAGTTATTATCATCTGCCCTTTTAATGTACGAGGGCTGTTCAATAAGTAATAAGACTAATTTTACTGTCGCAAAACCACTCACCACAATATTAATTTCTGTGGAATAAAGAAATGTTGCTGTCTGTATTAGCAAAAGAGGTTGATAGATGGCGTATACGAGCTGATGTGCCAGAGTGTCACGTGACTAAACGCAAGCTTGTTTCGGCATGCCTAGCCGCAACCAGTCGTCGAAATGGAAGCATCCTTGGAACAGCGTTATGTGATTAAATTTTGTGTGCGTTTGCAAAAATTGGCATCGGACACTTTTAAAATGATACACGAAGTTTTTCACGATGAAGCAATGTCGAGGGCAAGTGTTTTTCGCTGGCATAAAATTTTTAAGGAAGGAAGGCAAAATGTGGAAGATCTTGAACATAAGGGAAGACCTTCAACGTCCATCACAGAGACAATGATCAACACAGCAGCGATTATCATCAAGGAGGATCGCAGAATTACAGTACGCCAGCTGCATGTTGTCCTGAATATTTCTGTGGGAAGTGTTCACTCAATCATGGCTGAACATTTGGGACTGAAACGTGTTTGCGCCCGATGGATTCCCAAACTCTTGACACCAGAGCAAATGCAGCATCGAGTGGATGTGTGCACAGAATGGAAAGAAAGACTGGAACAAGAAGGCGATAACTTCTTAAAATGCATCATTACAGCAGATGAAGCTAGGTTGTATCACTATGACCCTACAATGAAACAACAAAGCAGTGAATGCCCCCCCCCCCAAGAAAGCAAAAATTGTAAAATCAGCTGGTAAAGTTATTATCATAATGTTTTTTGACTGCGAAGGCATTGTTTACCAACACGCTGTAGAACCCGGGAATACTGTAAACGGCTCATACTATGCAGATGGTATTTTACGGACAATGGTACAGCACGTCAAAAGGAAGCATCCATTGCTGAAGAATGGCTTCTTCAGCAATGGATGCTTCCTTTTCCATTATCGTGGTGCAATGGCTTACTGCACCACGATAATGCAAGGCCACATATTGCTGGTTGTGCAGTGGACGTTTTGCAGAAAAACAACATAGATATCCTACCACACCCTCCATACAGTCCTGATCTCGCACCGTGCGAATTCTGGCTGTTTCCTCAGCTAAAGAAACCACTAAGAGGCTGCCATTTCGAAAGCAACAAAGCATGTGTAAAAGCTGCGGAGGTGGTTTTGAAAGAACTCTCAAAAAAATGACTTTCACATGTGTTTAAGAAGTGGACGCAACATTGGGACAAATGCATCGCGTCTCACGGTAGTTACTTCGAAAAAGACCATGTAAATGATGACGATTAAAGGTAATCTGTTTTCTGTATAAATATAGTCTTATAACTTATTGAACAGCCTACGTAATAAGATAATCAAGGATTTATGCCACTGAACTGGAATTTTTTCTGCAGTTAAAATATCACTGACCATATCCAATATGATCTTATGAAACAGTGAACCTCTTGATTTAATGTGTTCTGCTAATATATCATTTTCTCCAGGACTTTTATTATTCTTTGCTAACTTGAGGGCTTTCCATAATTCTTCCATCATGATCAGTGGTTCTGTATTAGCTTCATCTAAATATAGTAGAGGATTTGTAGCTGTTTCTTTGCCTATGTATGGGTCCCTATAAAACTCACTACACATTTTCATTATTTCTTCTCTCTTGTAATGTAGTATTCCTTGCTTACTTTTCAATTTTGGAATCCATTTTTAGCTTCCATGTAACCCTTGTTTGATGATAATTTTCACAGATTTCTTTGTTTTCTACTACGTTCTGAAATGTTCTTAAATTATATTTTCTGATCTTGTTTTTTGATTTTGAACTTTCACATTTCACAATGCTTGCCAGATGTCCTGTATTTTATGTCGAATTTTGCTGTTCCGTATTGTATTTGTAGGGACAGCCTAATGTCCTGTACTTTTAATGAAAAGATAAAACATAATAGAACATAATAAAACATAAGATAAAGATAATACATACAAATCGGCCCATCAGAACACACGCAATTTACAGACAAAAATTACTAGTTGTGGTGGTGTTGGAAGTGGGCGGTAGATGGCGTTGATGGAGATGATTCGTAGTAGAGGTTAGGTGTAGAGAGAATTGTAGATGTCCTCCCACGATGAGTCTTCGGACTCCTTGGAGGTATCAGGAATAATAATAATAATAATAATAATAATAAAACTATAAATATTATGTTAAGCAATTATAATTTTCAATATTCTTTTTGAATAATCCAATTTAAATTGATTTGTAAGCCATAAAAACTGTCAATTCGAGGAAATTAATTACGTTTACAGTTGATGGCGGCAACAGTCCCTTTCATTGGTCACTTTTTATTCAGTATAAGCATTTCATTTATAATTCTGTACAGATATATTGCATTTGCTTATATTCAAACAGTTCTAATTTGGATATTGTGTGGTGCTGTATCGGCACAGTACATGGATGTTATTTCAATAATTATTAAAAAATAATATCTCACCTTTTTAGAATGTGCGATATTTGGTTAATACATAAAATATATAATTAAAAGTAAATTAATTTTCTTCATTAATTATACAAAGATAAATAAAATTTTGTTTCTTTCCTTAAGCCCTTAACAATGCCAAAACAAAAGTGCATTTTCAACGCTGATTATTCGAAATGGAATTTTATTGCAAAAGGAAAACATAATGATGAACATTTAGTATTGCACATGGGGAAAGATCGGATATTACACAACAGATTAACACTCAGACACACAAATTGAGCATTTCGAGTTCCAGTTCTAAAAGCATTGATAGTTATTTTGTAAAACCAAATACCAGCAATGAAAGAAATGTTACTGCTGCCAAAATAACTATGGCATTTCATCGCATAAAGCATCATCATTCTTTTGGTCACCCATGCCCTGTATTTGGTTTTTTACAAAATCTGGCAACACTACATTTCACACAACATCTATATTGTCTTTGCTACTTCTGTGTTTCCTTTTCCTTAATTATTCCCTTTTTTTTAAAATTAGATTAAGTGTCTGTAAAGTAAGTTTTTTTTTTCTCTAGAAGTTCTATTTGCTGATAACAATTTTCTTAAAACTTTTAATAACTTCTGTTATTGTTAAAGCTATTTCCTCCATTCTATCAGATAATCTTGATTTCTTCATACTTTTTTTTTTCAACTTTCTTTCAATTATTTCCTCAAATTTTTCTTTATGGCTTATTATATCTTCACCTTCTAGTGTTTTTTTTTTTTTCATTAACAATTTCATTCTCTCCCTTTTGATGTTTATTTTTATCTTTGCTCTCACTAGCCTATAATCACTATCATAATTAAACTGTTTGATAACAGATACATCTAGTATTTCCATGTTGTTCATCATAATATAATAAATTTCAATAAAATCATTTCCATTTGATGATCTTCAGATCCATTTTCATTTGTTTTTTAAAGAAACTATTTCCTATATACAATCTCTTGCTTTCTGCAAATTCAACAGTCTTTTCCCTCTGGGATGGCTTGCTGTTTTAAACTGTTTATTATTTCTGACTGATAATGGTGTGTGAATTGCAGAAGTTGGTTGATAGGAGAAAAAGAAAGGATATTATCATTATTATTATTCAGACCTCCATGGAGTCAAGAGACTCATGCAAGAGGTCCTTCCTAGGAAACACAAAGTCTATCATACCACTCCTTGAACTCACTGACAGTTCTTGCTCTCACCACTCTACCAGGCAATGCATTCCACGGTTCCACCACCCTCCACTCAAAGAAACCACTGCTCATCCTCTTGCTCACAGCTTCCTTTCATACTTTCCAGGGATGGCCCCTTGTCATCGCTCCTTTCCGCTGCTCCACCCTGTAACTGCCTCTCAACAGTTTAAAAGTTTCAATCATATCACTTCTCCTTCTTCTATCTACCAAACTCTGCAGTCCACACGCCCTCAGCTGATCCTCATAATTAACATTGTACAGTCCTGAAACCATCTTTGTTATCCACCTCTGCACCCTCTCCATGGTTAATTTATCCCCTTCAAATCCTGGGGACCAAATTTGAGAATAATAGTCTAAGTGTGGTCTGATCAGGATTTTATACAACAGAATGATAACTCTTCTATCTCTGCAGGTCAGCATCCTTCTCAGTATTGCAGCAATCCTCTGGATTACCTTCACCATCTTTGCAATATGCACCCTGAATTTCAGTTTTCTATCAATCATCATCCCCAGATCTCATCTCCCCTACTTCCTCCAGTACAACTCCTCCAATCAAGTATGCAGCCTCCCATCACTGTATCCCAAACTTCAAGACTTAGCACTTTGCTGCATTAAACCCCATTCATTCCCAGACATCCCCATTCATTTGCCCATCTGTCTAGTTTATTCAAATCCTCTTGCAGGGCTACCACATCTGTACTATTACTAATAACCCTTCCAATCTTCACATCATCTTCAAACAATGAAAATATGCAATCCACTGACAATATCATTGATATAAAGGTTAAACAATATGGGTCCCACAACTGAGTCCGGTGGAACCAGACTTGTAACCTTCTGTTTCTTTGATATTGCCTCCACCATGCACAACTCTCTGATACTTATCAGACAGCCAATCCTGAACCCAGTTGACTAACTCGACATCTAAATCCATGTGCTGTAACTTAAATATCAGCTTATCATGTAGCACCCTGCCAAATGCCTTTGCAAAATCCATAAAATGGCAGTGTATGCCTTTCCCTCATCAACTGCTCTTGCCACTTTATTATAAAAGGCAATCATATTACTTAAGCAAGAGCCCCCTTAACAAATCCATGTTGATTCTCACAGATAACATTACCCTCATCTGCCCAACATTGTATATAGTCCCTCACTAATTTCTCCAAGACCTTAACTACTGATGACACACAAACTAGCCTATAATTAGACACTTCCAGTCTGCTACTGCCCTTATGTAATGGTATTATCTTAAATTCCTTCCATTCCCTGGGCACCTTTCCTGTAGCCAGGCTTTCATTGAGAAGCCAGGTCAAAGGAGCTGTCAGTTCTTTAGCACATTCTCTCAAAACCCGTGGTGAAATACCATCCAGTCCCACTGCTTTACTGACATCCAGAGTACTCAGTATTTGGAACACACTCTCCTCTTGCACCTCTAAACCTTGAACCTGCCCTACCCCACTAATATTAAAACCTTCTTCTCCAGGATGAAATACTCCAATAAAGTGCTCATTGAACAACTCCACTATGTCCTCTACATCAATCACTCTATTCCCATAGACTCTATTCCTGTAGCCAGACTTTCATTGAGAAGCCAGGTCAAAGGAGCTGTCAGTTCTTTAGAATGAAATACTCTAATAAAGTGCTCATTGAACAACTCCACTATGTCCTCTACATCAGTCACTCTATTCCCATTTTTATCCCACAATGTCATTCTTCCACAATCATTTCTCTGGCCACATATCTAAAAAATTCCCTAGGATTTTCTTTGGATCTTAGTGCTCTTGCACCTCTAAACCTCGAACCTGCCCTACCCCACTAGTGTTAAAACCTTCTTCTCCAGGATGAAATACTCCAATAAAGTGCTCATTGAACAACTCCACCATGTCCTCTACATCAGTCACTCTATTCCCCACAATGTCATTCTTCCACAATCATTTCTCTGGTCACATAGCTAAAAAATTCCCTAGGATTTTCTTTGGATCTTAGTGCCAATCTCTTCTCATATTCCAGTTTTGCCTTCCTCACCATACTAGTCACTCTCCTGGCCTGAGTCTTATATTCTTCATGCATCTTCTCTCCATCCCCTCTCCTTATATCTCTTCCATAATCTCTTTTTCACCTTCGGTTCCTGTTTGATATTGTTTGTCATCCTCTACACCAAATTGTGTCTGCTTCTTCACTCAGAGAATACTGCTTACTATTGCTGCTAACAAATATTCCTTCACAATTTCCCAAGCACTAATGACATCCTGGCCTTCCAATTCCACCCTCCATGGAACTGTCCCAAGTTGATATCTAACTGTTATAATCGCCCGCCTTATAATTCGACATATGTTCCCTTTTCTTTGATACTCCTGCATGTCTATTCATCGTCCATGTCAAAACCACATGGTCACTCTCTCTCCAACTGGTGGGAGAGATGTCATCTCAGTTATTATCAGCTCTTCTGCTATGATCAAATCCAAAACTCTTGAACCTCTTGTTCCCTCTATTACATGTTGCCAAAGACATTTGTCCCTCAAGAATTCTAGAAATTCCATTCCCTTATTACTACATGGTTTCCTCTTCCCAGCTTATACTGCTGTAATTAAAATCTCCCATAGCAATCATTCTTCTTGCACTTGCTAAGCTCAACTGCCTAAACATCTCCTGCTCCCCACCATCTGTACTCCTTGGCTTGTAGCAACACCCCCACTAAATATCCTGTCTTGCCCACCTCTACCTCACACCATATGCTTTCAAAATCATTAGTGTCACTGCCTTTCAAAGCCTCTCTTAGAAGTAAGTCATTACTCATTATAAATAGTACTCCACCACTACCACGTTTTCCCTTCCTATCCTGCCAAAAAATGCTCCACCCTGTTACTTCTATTCCTGTTACTATATCATCTTCCATCAACCACATCTCAGTGATCCCAATAATTTTTGGCCAGGCTGACACTATCAGTGCCACCATTTCATGTCCTTTATTCCAGATACTCCTAGCATTAGTATAAAGCATAAAAATGTCACTGCTTCTATACTTATCATTATCCCCTCCAGACCCCACTGGACTCAGTGTTACCTGATGTCGTCCCACTTCCCCCAAGCACCCATTCCCACAAGAAGCCACCCCTGCTACTATCCACCCCAGGAACTCTAGTTTCCCTGCATTGACACACCGACTCGTTCAGAAAACAGCAATCTCCCTAATATGATAGAATGATAAAATATGATAGAAACATTTCAGTTCCTTAAAGGTTTTATAGGACTGATGCAGGGGAGATATTTCAGCACTTGATGATAGGGACCAGAACAAGGGGTCATCCCTGAAAGTTGAATAAAGGTGTGGTTAGTAAAGGGTTCAAGGAAAGGTAAGATAGATTGTGTGGATAGATTGGGTCTCCCACGAAGAGTCTTCAGACTCCATGAAGGTGCCTGTATAATAATACCTTGCACATCTAAAACACTTTCTTCAAAGCAGCATGTACTATCTCATGAAAGTGTTGGAGAAATCCTCATAGAAATTGTTAATTTCTTCATCTGAATGGCTGGAGGTGGGTGCATATATTTGTATTATACTTAAATCACACTGCTTATTGATTTTCAATCTAAGAGTTGTAATTCTCTGAAATACTGGTTTAAATTCCAGCTCCTCCTTGACCATGGTCTCCTCCAAGTAGCATGTAAAATATAATTGCTTGTTTCAGTAATTTTTTTTCTTTTATCCTTGTTTCAAAAATTCCAAGAATATCTAAATTTATTTTTGCCAGTGCTATACATGGCTCTTCTTCTTTTATTCCTAACTTATTTTAATGGTATTAAAAACACCGAATGAACTATTTTGTAAAAAAAGATGTTTATTAACAGGGTTATATTTTGCTGAATTTCAAATTAGCATCTTCAGAGCTCAAAGCAACATGTTATTGTCTATATGTGACAATGAGTAAGTGAAACAATTCAAATTGTAATGGACAAAAGATCTAAAGTCCTAATTTAGCACCCTTTAATGTAAAAAAAAAAAAAAAGAAGTATTACAGTTATGTAGAAGTTGATCTTAAGATAACAGTCTCCCATATTTTTGGCAAATTAATACAACCATATGAATCATAAGAATTCTTATCAACTCCATTTGTTTAAGGGCAGTATTTGGTCAATCCTCCCACACTGACCAGGATTCTTCAGATTCAGCCTACTAGGTAAGACAAACACCTGGAAGTGAAGGCAGACTCTGACTGCATGAGGAAAAAAAGTAGAGTAAAATAAAGATTCACCCCTAGCCCTCAAATACTCTAACAGCATAGCGGGGGAGAGCAAGAAGAAAGAGGATTAGTGACCATACTACAGATAATATAAAAGATGTATATTACAGGGGTGGCCAAACTTGCTTAATGTAAGAGCCACATATGATAAACTTCAGATGTTTGAGAGCCATAAGATATGAACAAATATTACACAATGTTTTTATTGTTAAATGCACATTTTGTTATGAATATTTTATATAAATATTAAGAAATGTGTACATAATAATATTTATTTATGTATGTATTTTTTAACCTGTTAATCTGTATTAGTTTCAAGAATCACAAAGTACAACACACACAACAAACCTTTTCAAAATCCTAACTGATCCTGTTTTAACTACACTGCGTGTATTTAATACAATAATGAGCCATGGAAACATCTAAGAAAAATATGCAAATTTGCATTTCATAACATTAAACGAGACTGCCAAAAATAAAAAGGGAGTATTTTAATGATATTTATTTGTCTTATAAATATCTGGTCAAAACACGGAGGAAAATGTGTAAACCAATAAAATTAGAGATATTTTAGATTAGAGATATCATCATCATCAAATTCCTGCATGTCAGCACTATCATCATATCCTGTGTACCCTCAAGGGGTATACAGGATATGATGATAGTGCTATATGAAAAATTTACATCATTACTAACTTCCTATCTACAATTTTCCTCGAAATCAGTCTGTTACTTGTCAAGACTCTAACATTATCAGATCTTATATTTCTATCTTTTAAGGCACTTTTTACTGTATCAATCCACTTATATCTTGGTCTTCCTCTGGGTCTTTTTCCTGCCAACCTAGCAGAGAATTGTTTTGCTAATCTTTCCTCTCTCATTCTGTTTAAGTGACCATACCACCTGAGATTAGCTCTGATAACTCTGAGATCAGAGATATTTAAATTTTATTTCAATTTAACTTTATTTATTTACTTACATTTTTATTTAACCATCTATTTATTTAAATAATTTTTATTTAAATATAAATTTAGATATTTAAATTAGAGATATTTCAGATATCACCTTACAAAATTATAGTCTTATCATAATATTTTTACAACACAAACAGACACTGATACAATTATCAGGCTATTTACTACTGGTATAGGTCTTGTGAGTCTCCATCTTGGATGTGAAACATTGAAAATCCAGCTTTCAGAGTACATTGATTCACAGTACTCTGAAAATCTTCACTTCAGGATATTTTATTTCTGGAATTTGCTTCCAAAACTCAAATGTAGACTGGGATTTATAGATCATCTTTAGACCAAGGTCTCTTAGTTCCATTTCCACAGCAAATGATTCTGTAACCAGAGGTTTGAGAATTGGCCAACCATCACTGATCACATTAACCATGAATGTGGTTTACATGAAAGGTAAAGCAGGGCTTCAGCTTCTGCAAGTCCTCAAACCTGTCAAGAAAATTATCAAGCAGTCCTTGTAATTTATCTTTGTATTCTTCCAGTTTGTGGTCTTTTATTTCAATATCAGGAAATGTAGTTACACTCCATTTGAGATTGGGAAAGTAACTGAAGTTTCTTGACAATACACTCTCTGAAAAATTCTTATTTTATTCCGAAAGCTGAAAATTGAGTAAGATCAGAAACAATCTTATCCCTCCCCTGGAGTGCCAAGTTGAGAGTTTGTAGATGATTCTTTATATCAGTAAGGAACATTAGATCTTGCCTCCATTCATCATTTTCCAGGTGAAGATAGAATCTTTTCCTTAAGAAAAGTAATAATAGGCACCACTAAGTCCAACATCTCTTCTTTCACAGTTGCATCAGAGGAAATATAATGAACAAATGCTGCCAGTTGTGGGATGTCTTGTGTCTGCAGAGATGTCAAGAGCTAAGCTGAATGCAAGAAAATTCTTTAAATCATTTTGCATTTTGCCTGCAACATCAGCACTGATCTGAGAGATACATCTCTCTGTAGTGTGGCATGAATCTGGTACTTTTGCCATTAGTCACTGGAGTTTTATGTTATTTGGATCCAACACTGCAAACACTTCAGCTATATTCTTCTTAAAAAATTCGGCATCAGAATATAGGCATTTAGCATGAGCAACATTCCATGATCTAACAAAACTAGCTTAAGTCATTGTATAAGCTGAACATCAACAGTGTCTGCTGGTTATTTATTGATAATTTATTATTATTATTATTGTGACACCTCCAAGGAGTCCAAAGACTCATCGAGGGAGGGCACCTGCTCTACAACTCTGTCTCCACTACTCAATCCACCAACTACAGTGAATTACATCATCTACACCAATGGTTCTTAATCTTTGTTTTTGCCTGGCACTCCCTTTCAACTATTTTTATGGCCTTGTCCCCCCCCCCCCAGCTCAATTTTACACTAGGTTAATGACTCAATAATATATTATTAGGCAAACCTAAATTACCATCAACATATTTGAACAGACAGTTAATTAAAATTCATGACTAATACAAATTAATTTTTATTCAAAAAAGATATAAACTTACTGTATTTAATAAGCAATCATTAATGGCTACCCTGAGCCTGATGAGATCCTGAAAATTTTTCAATATCAAATTCAATGTTCGACAAACAAAGTCTCAAGTCTCCTCTTTCACTTATTTGCGATCTATTTCACTACTTAGCTAACAATATGTCGAATCCTTTCTCAACCAAGTATGAAGAAGGAAAAGCAGTGAGCAGTAATTTTATTTCTTGCCAAAGCTGAGGATACTTGCATTGCATGTTTGGCCAGAATCTTTCATACCCACGCTATTGAAATTGTACTTGAGCTTCAAAATCTTTTTTAAATCAATAAATTCTTTACATAAATTTGAATAAACAGAAGTGACATCAGAAAGAAATGGATTTATGACCCAGTTGGATATTTTAAGCTCATCAAAGTCTTTGAATCTGATTATCAAGTCTTCTTTCAGTGTGAGAAGATGGGAACAATAGCAATTTAAATCTGTATCTAATTTTAAATTAATATTAAATCATCATCATCTATTATTTATACTTGGGAACTGCAGAAAATCTTGTCTTGCAAAGCTCTGCTTGTAGAATGTTAATTTGCTGATAAAAGCATTTATGAGCCTCTTTGCTTTCATGTTGCTACCCTGCAATTTGACATTAACCTCATTTAATTTGGTGGAAATACTGGAAAGATATACGATATCAACCTTTTCCTTTTTTAGAAATTTACACATGTTCTCATCATGTAAATTAAGAAATTTCAAAAGAGTATCAGAGATCATTAAAGCATTGTAGATAGTTTCCATTTAAGAGTCATCTAACTTCAGTGTGAAGCAAAAGAAGCTCAAATTCTTCTCGATTTTCATGACAAAGTTCCCGAAAAATATGAGTATTCAATGATTGGGCTTTTATTTTATTCACTGCTATAATAACATTATCCAAAGTCTTATGTAGTCCACTGCTAAGATGTTTTGCAGCTAAGTGCTGTCTATGAAGAATGCAATGAATTGTAAAGATGTTTGGAAGTGCTTCTTTTAAATGTGCTATAAATCTATGGTGACGACCAATCATAGCTGGTGTTCCATCAGTTGCACATAGAATAATATTTGTGAGAGGAATGTTTTTAGCATTAAAAAGTCTTTAACAATCTTAAAAATTGTAAAACTTTTTGTGTCAATTTTCGGTCGTTCAGCAAATAGAAACTTTCAATAATTTCTTCATTAGTATTTATATAATGCACGCAGGTCATTAACAAAGCTTTGTTGTCACATAAAGTTGTCTCATTGGAAAGAAAATTCTATGGTTTTTAAATCATTACAAAGTTTTTTTTTCAATGTCCTTTGCCGTTTTGTCAATTCTTGTTGATACTGAGCTATTGCTGAGATGAATTGATGAGGCCATATTACTTTTACCCAGGTCAATAATCGTATCTAAACTTCATTTATAGCTGGTGAGATTAGAGTTTCACCAATAGTATATGGCTTTCCACATTTGCAATTAATTTTGAAAGTTTGTAAGACACAAGTCCATTCTCTTGTGGGTTACTTTGTTTTGCAACCAATCCTTTAAGTCCAGGACGATTTTTACATTTAGTCTTTAATTTGCAAAAGTACTCCACATCCTTTTTTTTTTTGCTTTATTTGGATACTTTGTTCTTAAATACTCAATCATTCTTGAAGGCTTCATTCGAGAAAGTTTTTTCACATATTAAGCACATTGGTAACTGCTCATTATTTATAGATGGAATAACTCCATATTTTAAATATTCACTTAAATATTGAGGACACTTTATATTTTCACTCTTTTTAATGGGCTACAGTGCTACACAATATCAATGAAGTGCACCATATGATACCATGAGCTAGATGTAAACTGCAAACCAGGGTTGTCAGATAGATGTTAGGAGAATAGCAGCTAAAACTTGTAAAAGTAGAGGATCTGCTAAAAATAGTTCAAATTAATTATTTTCAATGTAGAAAATTCAGACCTAAAAGTAGTTTAATACTTTTAGGTCTTAACTTTCAATATAAAAATTCTAAAAAATAAGTACCGAATAAATCTGAACAGTATTGCCAGACACAATATTATTCTGAAAAGTGTTGCCAAACATACAATATAAATAGGGATGCTAGATTAAATAGAGAATTTTTTGCTTTTATTATATTAGTAGTATTATAACACTTATCGCCCCCCCCAGTGTTCACAGCACCCCTGGGGGGGGGCAATAATGCGCAAGTTAAAAACCACTGATCTACACCAACACTATCTACTGCCCACCACCACCACTAGTATTTTCACAGACAATCACAAGAATTCATTTCCATGACGGAATTCGAACCCAAAACTTTTTGACTGGAGAGCAGACATGCTAACCACTCAGCCAACCAGGCTGGCTGTTTAAGAATTTAAACACAGTTAAGTTGTTTTTCCATAATTCTGATTTAGCTGAATAATCAGATGAAAGTTTTTGTGATTTGTTTCATAGTGGCATTTCAAGTTATTGGCTTTGTAATGACAAATGACTAAGTAACACACTGCAGATAAAACACAAAGGTTTACCCCTTTAATCGTGAATGCAAAATCTTCTTCCCATTCTTGGTTAAAATTTCTGTTTTCATCTTCATACTTTCACTTTTTAACTTTTTACAATTTGATGATGCCATTTTCCTTCACAAAATTTTTGCAGACACTTCTAAAAAATTAAAGTGAAAAGAAACCATAAGCTCCAACACATGCAACACAACCAAACTTCTACAGTGTCAAGTATCGCATTAACATTCCACCAATTTCACTGCCCATAAGCAAACAAAGTCTGTCATATCATAACTATGATAATACAAAATTTTACTACATACAAGGTTGTTGTATTTTACTACATACAAAATTGTTGGCTGACAATTAAAAATATTTGTAGTGAACTTTCGACTATCATGTGATCAAGTAACAGTAGTTTGTGTTTAGCAGCTGTTGAGTCAACTTGTGTTTTGTAATTGAAGGTTTTTATGTGTTGTAACTGGCACAATAGAGCAACAGGATTGGGTTGCTTTGCATCAACACTTTCTAAGAATGGCAGAAGAAAATGATTAATCTTTGTGGAAAAAAATTGTTCCTGGCGACAAAGCAACAGAGTGCACAGTGGATGGAAAAAAATTCACCAAAACCCAAGAAGCCACATTTATAAAAATCTGAAGTGAAATCAATGCCCATCATCTTTTTCAGCACAAGGAGTTATTCATCACAAGTTTGTCTTTATGAGCAAAAGGTCAATGCTGAATATTACAAAGATGTTTTGCATTGCTTACAACAAAAAATGACTTGAGTGAGACTGGCACTGTACTTATCTAATGATTAGTTCCTGCTTCATGACAACACACCTTCATACAAAGTTGCAGTCATGAAACTTTTAGCAAGCAGGAAAGTCACTGTCCTTCACCACCCATCCTTACCTTGCTCCAGCTGATTATTTTATTTTCCTGAAACTGAAATTTTCATTAAAATGTCATAATTTCCAAACACTACATGAGATTGAGAATGCACTTATTCTGAAAAAGGCATTTTTGGATGGCAGCAGTAAATTGTCTGAACGTGCAAACTGCATCATTTAAGGAGGAGTCTACCTTGAAGTTTAACCTAAATTAGCATGGTATATTTTTTTAATTATTGTTTTATATTAATTGTCTCAAAACTTTTAAGCTACACCTTGTGAGTGGAAAATATGATTTCTGCATTAATTCAACAACCATATCTCCCTGGATTTAGCTTCCAATGATCTTTCCGATAATGAATGGCAATATACACATCGAAAAGGAAGTATGCTGTGCATTACAGGATATTGAGACAAAGTATGTGAAATTAAAAACTTCTATAAAAAAATAGTCCAGTCAAATGATATTTCATGTGCAAATGTCATCTGTTTACACTTGGGTAAAGGATTAAAACAAGAATATCTTTCTTGTTTAGTATAAAAATCCTCTGCATCCAATCTCATACCCAGGTAGCAAGGTTTTTCCCTCCAAAAAACTCAGGTTTTTCATCCTACATACAGGCAAATCAACCATGTGAACACATGCAATTTACAGACAAGAAATACTGTTGGTGGTAGGCAGTAGATGATACTAATTATAGCAGTGTCATTGAAAAATTAAGTAGTATGGGAAACAATGAGGTGTGTGTAGTGGAGTAGAGTAGAGTGTTAATAACTCACTTGGAAAAAAGTTGGCTGAAAACTTATCATGAACTGTCAAAATATCTGGTGTGTGTGTGTGTGTGTGTGTGTGTGTGTGTATATATATATATAAATACATTGAAGGTATACAGCAGAAAATTATGAGGAGACAGTATTTACATATTTCAGATAAGATATGTAGAAATGATTACACATCAAAAAAAAACTTTCCAAATGAATAAATTTAGTTTAAAATTGTTAAAATATAACTTTGAAACTCGAACAAACTTTGAACAAATCTGAAAACACACCCCAACTCAACATCACCAGAGATAACGATCAGTACTATCAACATAAGAAGCCTGAATGGCAAAGAAATGGAGCTAGCTGAGGAATTAGATAAGTACCAGATCGACTTAATAGGGGTGACTGAAACAAAAAAGACAAAAACTGGTGAGATCTTTCTGAGCAATAAATACAAAATGTTATATTCAGGCAATGACAATCAAGGAAAAGAAGGAGTAGCCATAGTATTCAACACAAAATACGAGGCTAATCTTCTTGAATGGCAGGCAGTCTCAAGTAGAGTAATGTGGGCAAATATGAGAATGGGGAACAGGACAATGAGACTTATTTGTGCCTATGGTCCCACAGAGAGTTCTACTAAGGTAGAAGTGGAGGAATTTTTTAAGGCTCTAGAGAAAGCTACTGACACAATGAAAAAGGAAAAGTTGGTCCTTGTTGAGGATCTAAACAGCAGAGTAGGAAGTGATTGTCAGGCATACAAAAATGTTTTGGGAAAATTTGGAGAAAAGAGCAAAGCTAATAATAATGGCAAATACCTGTTGGATTTCTGCTCAGGACATGGACTGGTTATTACTAACACCATGTTCCAACATAAAAATGTGCACAAATTCACATGGAGAGAAGCAAGCAAGCAAGCTATAAAAAAAGTCACATTGACTATGTTAATGTTGATAGTGATGTTTTCTCCCTTGTGCAGGAAACCAGAGTGTACAGAGGATTTGAAATTGGAAGTGCTCACTATTTAGTCTTGAGCAGGATAAAATTGAATTTCATATTGAAAAGAATGACATGTAAGAAAGTTTTAAAGTGAATAAAAGATAAGCAGCTCTCAGATTATTGAAGGAAAAATGAAACAGTTTGAGAACAGGAACCAAACCTTGGAGATTAAGTGGCGAGGTTGTCTGCAAGGACAGAAAAATCAGGACTCCATGGTGGACACAGGAAGTTAAAGAAGCAGTGAAGGAAAAGAAGAAATCATATCAAAAGTTCCTGGCAAATAAGTCAGCTTTTGCTCTTAGAGAATACAGAGACAAATGTAAGAAAGCGAAAGACTGTGTAAAACTAGCTAAACAAAAGTCATGGAAGAACTTTGTCAAGAACATAGAAAATAAATATCAAGAAGGTGGTAAGATATTCTGGAGGTTGTTGAAGAAGCTTAGAAATGCAGGAAAGAGTGCTGTAAAAGGAGTTAGAGATGATAAAGATGACATGAAAACAGAAGAAAAAGATATCCTTGAAGTATGGAGTAATTACTTTGAAAAATTGCTAAATGAAACAAGCAGTGATAGCACAGTGGTAAAAAACACAAAATAGGCATTCAGTCAGGAATACATATCCATACTTGAAGTAGAAAAAGCCATCGAAGGCTTGAAATGTGGAAAGGCAGCAAGAGTAGATGATATTCGACCAGAAATGCTGAAGTATGGTGGTATAAAAGTCTTACAGTGGCTGCACTGCATAGTTCAGAAAGCCTGGACAGAGAGACGAATTCCCGATGATTGGAGTAGAGCTCTAATAGTGCCCATATATAAAAAGGGAAATAAAACTGAATGGGAGAATTACAGAGGTACGGTAAAACCCCGAAGTTACACGGTAGGTGGGACCAACAAAAAGCGCGTAAGTCGAATTCGCGTGACTCGGGTTATAATTTTACATGTAATTTATATAAAAAAACATACAATTGGGACCAAAGGTTTACAAAAACACCTATATTTTTTAAGAAATATAATCATAATTGTACTTTTTCGTACATAAAAAAAAGATTCGATGTCGATGGTTTCATAAAATCTAATAGATTCATCTGATGGCATAATGTCTTTTTCTTGTCACGCAAAATTTCTTCATAGCAAGCTAATGATTTTTTTATTCCTTGCCTTGTGGCTACAATTCATTCCTCATTAGAATCTATGTCCTCCAAAATCTGTAAATCCTTTCTTTTGTGATTGTCCTCACTGTGTATTCCTGTAGATTGAACTTCTTTGCTAGCTCACAAATTTTCATTCCCCTTCAAAATCCTTAATAATGTTGACGTTTTGTTTCCAAAGTCAATGTTTTTCTTTTCTGGCTACCTGTAGAAGAATCGGACTTGCTTCTTTTGGACAACATTATTATTTTTTATGTGATAAAATTTTATCAAGAACATAACATTAAACAATTGCAAGGTTTGTAGACTATAAAAATCGTGTATGAATGGAGACCACGCAAAACACGTCAGTGCTTGTTCACAGCATGTGCGACACTGGCGAATGCAGCCGGCGTCTGAAAGATATGACTAATGGTGAAGCGGGATGGAAATACATACATATAAGAAACCACGTAACTCCGAATTCGTGTAAGTTGGGGTATGACTGTATTTCCCTACTGAGTGTTCCTGGCAAGATCTATGCAAGTATACTTGAGAAACGGTTGAGAAGAATTGTGGAAGAAAAGCTTGGTGAAGAAAAAGCTGGATTCAGGCCAAATAGAGGTTGTCAGGATCAGATTTTCACTTTCGACAAATAGTCGAGAAAGCATGAGAATATAACAAGGATCTGTATTTAAGTTTTGTCGATTTGGAAAAGGCATATGACAAGGTGCCAAGAGAGAGAGAGAAGCTTTTCAATACACTACAGTTATATGGTGTCAATGGGGCATTATATCAAGCAATACTTAGTCTGTATTTGAGTTGTAAGTCGGCAGTTAGAATTGAAGGATGTACAGGAAGATGGTTTAATGTTAAATCTGGTGTGACACAAGAATGTACATTATCCCCTCTGTTATTCATTATCTATATGAATCACATTATGAAGGAAAGTGGTATTGAACATGATATCAGAATTGGAGATGTTAATGTCAGCTCTTTGCTTTATGCGGACGATGTTATACTTCTGAATAAATCCGCTACAAGTCTGCAAGATAAGACTAAATTGAATAACTGTTGTAATAGATTATGAAGGTCAGCATTAAAAAGACAAAGCCAATTTCAACAATTCTACCTATGAAAATAGGTAGAATTGTTGGAAATATCAACTGTATTTTGAACGAGGAACCTGTGGAACAAGTAAAATATTTCAGCTACTTAGGCACGATTTTTAGTGAAGATGGTAAATTAAATATGGAAATAGACAACAGAATCCACAAAGCTGGTATGGTAGGAAGTCAACTGAACAAATTCATATGGAATAAGAGAGAAATTAGTCAGAACACTAAATTAGCTGTATACAAGAACAGATATGAGAGTCCTGAGAAAGATTAGAGGTGAAACAGATGGCATCAATGGCAATATCATATGAAAAACGAGGATATTAGGAAAGAACTTGACATTGTCAGCATCCAGGAATGCGTTAGCAGAGCTAATCTCAGGTGGTATGGTCACTTAAACAGAATGGGCGAGGAAAGATTAGCAAAACAAGTGCTTTCTGCCAGGTTGGCAGGAAAACGACCCAGAGGAAGACCAAGATATAGGTGGATTGATACGGTACAATGTGCCTTAGACGATAGAAATATAAGATCTGATAATGATAATATTGGAGTCTTGACAAGTAATAGACTGATTTGGAGGAAAATTGTAGATAGGAAGTTAGTAATTATGTAAATTTTTCATGTAGTACTATCATATCCTGTACAGTATGTACAGGATATGATAGTACTACATATTCCTTACATGTATCCCCTTGAGGTTACATGTAAGGAATTTGATGATGATGATGATGATGAAAATATAACTTTTTATATATAAACTATTAACACAATTATCAAATTTAGAGCATGAAAATTACTCACTACAATTATATCTGAAGTCAGCTGATCTGATTCAGGAAGATCACTTGTTTCATAAACATCAGGTTGGTCATGAGCCTAAATATACAACAAATATGAATTTTAAAATGGCATAATTAAAAACTTATAACTTATTTTAATAAATACTGTATAACCAGTGTGTATATATATATTTATCAAGTTCTGTAATATTGCATTAGTCATAAGTCAAGAATTACTTCATTAAGCAGGGAAATCGTGAGCTTCATTTGCTGAACAGAAACTAGATAATTTTTCATGACTTACTTTTCACGGTATTAACACCACCATACACTTTTTTTTTCACAAAGATGTTTTATTGACGCATATATTTTGCTGATTTTCAACTCGGCATCATCAGAGCACAACCCACTTGTACACATGACAGTGAGTGAGTGAAACAATACAATTACAAAAGATCTGAAGTTCTATTTTGGTGCCCTCTAACGGAAAAAAAAAAAGCTATGCAGGAGTTTTTCTTAGGATAACTGTCTCCCAAATTTTTGGCAAATTAATGCAACTATATTTGTTAAGGTTGGGAGAATTCATCAGAGCCATGGCTGACTCAAAAAATAACTTTTCAGATCTATAACAACTCCTAAATAGCACATTCGTTTTTCTCCATCTAATCCTGTGTGAAGGAGTGTCCAAAGCGTGGTCTGCCAGTCCCAACATGCCATAGTAATAGTAGCGAATGTATTTTTCATGTTCTTACAGGCAGATGTTCACTGATCTTCCTGTTTGCCCATAATAGGCCAAGTCACACTCACAAGGAACTTCATACACTCCTGGGTATGCTAAAGGGTGAAGTTTATCCCTAGGCGAGCGGATCAGAGTTGCCAGCTTGACATGCGGTTTGAAAGTGGTGTGAAGGTCATGTTTCAACAAACTTTGGCTATCTTTTCTGATGTACCTCTGATATAGGAAATAGAAATGGTCATGCTGTATTCTTGTGTATTAGGGGAGGGCAGAGCAATTGGCCTATGTAGTATTTTATCTATTTTGTAGAGATTGTAGCCGTTGGCTAAGAATGTACGGCGCAGACATTGGAGTTCTGTGGTCAGAGCTGTATCATTAGAATAAATGGCTCTGGCTCTGTGTGTGTAAGTGTTTTTAAAATGCCGTACTGTTGGACTGGATGACGATGTGATTGTTTATGTAGGTATCATCCTGTGTGTGTAGGCTTTCTGTAAATAGAAAAAGATAGTGATCCATCTGAAAGTCAGGTGACTAATGTGTCAAGAAATGGTAAACAGTTATTTAATTCTTTTTCTACTGTGAAGTGGATTTTGGAGTGTTGGCTGTTTAGATAGGTGACAAACGCATCCAAAGTGTCTTGTCCATGGGGCCAGATGGCAAACACATCATCTATATAGCGTAACCACACTTGTGGCTTGTATGTAGCTGTGGTAAGTACTTTGTTTTCAAAGTGTTCCATGTAAAAATTTGCTAACGGGGGAGAGAGGGGGGAACCAATAGCAGTACCATTAATCTGTTTGTAGAATTTTCCTCCCCATGTAAAGTAACCTGCATTCATGGTATATTTAAATAATTCAAAAATATCAGGGGGAAATTTAGACTTGATTAAATCAAGAGTGTCTATAAGTGGTACATTGGTAAATAAGGTGGTGACATCGAAACTAACCATTATGTCTGAATTTTTTAGGACTGTTTGAAATGGACTGAATTTTTTTACAAAAGTAGAGGAGTTGCCAGTAAGGGGGGGGGGGGGAAGCAACTTGGCTAAATGCCAGGCCAGTTGATATGTGGGACTATGGGGCATAGGGGGATATTAGTTTTGTGGATTTTTGGTAATCCATAAATATGGGGGTGGTTTAACATGAATTGGTTTTATTTTCCTGATGATTTCTTTGGGCCATGATGTCACTTTTTTCAGTAATTTTCAGACTTTTTTTTTCTTTTGAGACATCGTGGGGTCTCGATGTATAATTTGATATGTGGAACTGTCACATAGGAGATCTTGCATTTTTCTGTTATACTCTTCTTGATTCATGATAACTGTTGCATTTCCTTTATCGGCTTTTGTAATAATAATATTTTTATTATTATATAACTATTTTAGGGTAGTTATTTGCTTACGTGGCATATTGCTTTATGGAGGCTTAGCCTTGTTTAGAATACTTGCTATATCTAGTCGCACGTTATTGGCCATTGCTGGCGGAAGATCGTGGATACCCCATTGTACTTTCATCATGATTTCTAATTTAGGAAAGCCCTACACACACAGGAAGATACCTACATAAACAATCACATCATCATCATCATCATCCAGTCCAACAGTACGGCATTTTAAAAACACTTACACACACAGAGCCAGATCCATTTGTTCTAACGATACAGCTCTGACCACAGAACTCCAATACCTGCGCCATACATTCTTAGCCAATGGCTACAATCCCTACAAAATAGATAAAATACTACATAGGCCCATTACTCTGCTCTCCCCTAATACACAAGAATACAACATGACCATTTCTATTCCCTATATCAGAGATACATTGGAAAAGATAGCCAATGTTTTGTTGAAACATGGCCTTCGCACCACTTTGAAACCTCATGTCAAGCTGGCAACTCTGATCCGCTCGCCTAAGGATAAACTTCACCCTTTAGCACACCCAGGAGTGTATGAAGTTCCTTGTGACTGTGACTTGGCTTATTATGGGCAAACAGGAAGATCAGTGAACATCCGCCTGGAAGAACATGAAAGATACATTTGCTATTATTACTATGGCAAGTCGGGACTGGCAGACCACGCTTTGGACACGCCTTCACACAGGATTAGATGGAGAAAAACAAATGTACTATTTAAGAATTCGTTATAGATCTGAAAGGTTATTTTTTGAGTCAGCAATGGCTTTGAAGAATTCTCCCAACCTTAACAAATATGGTTGCATTAATTTGCCAGTTAGAGAATGCCAAAAATAGGACTTCAGATCTTTTGTTCTTTTGCAATTATATTGTTTCACTCACTCACTGTCGCGTGTACAAGTGTGTTGTGCTCTGATGATGCCAAGTTGAAAATCAGCGAAATATAAGCGTTAATAAAATATCTTTGTGAAAAAAGTGTGCGATGTTGTTAATAATGTGAAAAATAAATCATGAATAACCATCAACACCTAAGCTTATCTGTTAGATAAATCATTTTTATTATCACAAAAGTATTAGTAAGTTTTCCATTTTCAGAAACAGAGAATTATGAAAAGTTCAACATAAAATAGGTCATTTAAATTAAATAAGATAATTTATTCCAGTACAGGTTTATCCAAAACCTGTACTGGATATACCCGAGACGGATAATATGTATAATGGATAGAGGTTTATCTAGATGCAGATGATATATTCAGAGAAACTTATTATAATCATGACAATAATCATCCAACCAATATTATGACACTAGGAACAGAACGCTTTTTTTTTTTTTTTTTTTTTTCAAACTGCTCTTGCATGCAAGATGTTGAAAAACCCTGTTCCACACTGCATCAGTCTGATGCAGGACAAGAGTTAAGAGAAGGAATCTCGGTTCTTTTTGAAAGTCTGGAGGTTGTAATCTTTGGAAAACACCCTTCCTCACAAAGTATTCTCTTCAGTGAGATGAATGTTCTTCAAAGAACAGAGGTAGATAGATTGAAAGATGATGGAAGTAGCAGATTCAGTAGTTATCAGTTGAACTGTAAAAGGATGTTGGACAACTACTGCTTACATTATTCTGGGTTTAGCAAAAATAAAAAAATAACAAATGCCAGTTTTGCTGAATAGCTCTTGAAGTATGTGTAAAAAAGATACGATGCAAAAATCAATGATCTGTGAGGGAATGGTTGGAAAGGATCTGTGAAAGATTGTCAATTAGCTGAACTACACTCTTTTGGACAGAATCAAGAATTTTTAGAGAAATTTTTGGAGTAGTATCCCAAATAAGAAATGTCTGGAAAATGAAAAAGGATAGCAAGTGTTTATTAAAGACCGGGGATGCCATGTGATGTTGAGCAAGCAGTGTTATCAAAGAAAAGGAGATAACTATTTTTTTCCTTTTTTTAAAAAAAAAGTGTTTTTTTAAAGTACTGAAGGAGACTAGGGTGTCATAAATGCACTGGTTGTAGATGATCTTGGAGAGGATTTCTGAGCACTGCAAAGTTTTCCATATGAATAGGAAGAATGGAAAATGCTATTATCAGCAAAACTATGAATAGAGTTTGAGGTCAGTGAGAGAAGGTCAAGTATGTATAAGAGGCAAAAAGTAGGTGATGTAACAGATTCCAGAGGACAACATGCATTAGTATACAGTAATCTGAAAAGAGAAAATACCATTCACCATTACAAGCAGCAAATGACCTGAGAGAAAACCAGAAATCCAATTTTAAAGGGTGGAAAACAGACCAAGATAGCAATCTGTTGAGAGGCCCTCTAAGTTAGATCCCACGAAATGAATTAGAAATGTAAAATGCAACAGTACAGGTTTATCCAAAACCTTTAAATAAACCAGAGTTGAATGATGTATATAATGGATAGCAGTGTATCCAAAGGTGGATGATTTATTTGGAGAAACTTTAACAGCACAAGTTTCTCTGAACCTTTCCATAGCACATGTCCAGTGGTGGGTGATGTAAGCTATAAGGTTAGTTGTGGATCTTGAATGGCTAAATCCATGCTAGTGGTTGCTGATTAACTGCTGAGCCTTTAAGTAGTGGAAAAGTTGGCTATTGATGATTTTTCCATTATTTTGGAGAGGTGATAGCAACTGGTCAGTAATTTAACAGCAGACTTCTATCTCCTTTTTTGTGAAAAAGGATGGATATGAGACTGATTCCGTGAATAGGGATAAGTACCAGTTATTATTATTATTATTATAAAAACCTCCATGGAGTCAAAGACTCATCATGGGAGGTCCACTGTTATACACACAGTTTATCATACTATAGTATACCTTAAATATATTCACTGTCTCTGCACACACCACACTTTCGGGCAAAGCATTCCAATCACTCACCACTCTCCATGCAAAAAACCTGCTCCTCACTCCCTTGCTCACACCCTCCTTATACAGCTTCCAGGAATGACCTCTTGTTCTCCTGCTATCCTCACCCATTCTGTGCAAAACCTCCCCGACATTAATCTGGTAATAACCTCTTAACAGCTTATATGTCTCAATCATATCCCCCCCCTCCTCCTCCGTCTATCCACCAATTTCTGCAAATTGCATTTTGTCAATCTGTCTTCATACTCTACATTCCAGAGACCAGAAACCACCTTAGTCAATTGCCTCTCAACTTTTTCCAACGCAATATCTTCTTTTTGAAAACCAGGTGACCAGATCTGTGCACAGTAATCCATATGTGACCTGATCAAAGCCTTATACAAAGGAACCATAGCATCCTTACTTCTACAAGTCAATGTCCTCCGCATCATTCCCATTATCCGCTGTGTTGTCTTCACTATTTTAGTAACATATCCCCGAAATTTTAGGTCCTTGTCTACAATCACTCCCAGAACTCTCATTTCCTCTACCTCTTCCAAGATATTTGCACCGATTGTACTTTACATCCCATCTCTGCTTCCCAAATTTCAAAAACCTTAAACTTTGAAACATTGAATCGACATCCCCACTTATTTACCATTCAGACAGTGTATTCAAGTCCTCTTGCAAAGCTACAGCATCCACACTACTCCTGATAGCTCTCCCAAACTTTGCATCATCTGCAAACAACTGCACATCACCATTCAGACCTCTCCATATATCATTTACATACAAATTAAACAGCAATGGACCCAAAACAGATCCTTGAGGTATACCACCAGTAACTTTCCTCTTCTGGGATATCGCTCCTCCATAGACAACTCGCTGATACCTATCAGACAGCCAATCTCCAATCCTGCAAACCAATCTACTGTTCAGCCTCATCCGTTCCAATTTAATTACCAGCTTGTCATGTAGCAATTTATCAAATGCCTTGGCAAAATCTAAATATACCACTGTATATGCAACACCCTTATCCAATGCATTTGTCACTTTATTATAAAAAGTAAGCAGGTTGCTAAAGCATGATCTTCCTTTAGTAAATCCATGCTGGCTGCCAAAGAGTATTTTTCTGTTGTCAACCCAATCCTGAATCTTATTCCTAACTAACTTCTCTAATACCTTGACCACAACTCCAGACACACAGACTGGTCTATAATTTAAAGCCTTACTCTTATCACCTCCCTTATGAATTGGAACAATTTTACCCTCTTTCCACTCTTTTGGAACTTGACCCAGTGAGAGACTCATGTTGAAAAGATATACAAAAGCTGTTAACTCTCTGGCACATTCCCTCAAGACATGTGGTGAAATAGCATCAAATCCCACAGCCTTATTTACATCAAGTCTATTCAATTCCTCATATACCTCCTGTTCACTTACTAACAGTTCCTCCTCCTTTCCCACTGCTTTCAAGTTCTGCATGGTGTCACATTCACAAGAATGAAATACCTTTAGAAATTGCTCACTAAATATCTCAACTATATCCTCCGCAGCAGTTATCATTCCTCCGTTTTCACCAATCAATCCCATCCTACCATAATCATTCTTTCTTCTACTACGAAATATCGAAAAACCTCCTTAGGATTTTTTTGGGCTGCTTTAGCTAACTGCTGCTCATACTGCATTTTTGCTACCCTTATCAAGCTAGTCACCTTTCACCTTCCTTGCCTGCTCTTTGTACTTCTCATGCAACTGGTTGTTATAAATACTCATTTTGTGTTTCTTCTATAATATCTTCTTCCAGATTGAATACCTTATCTCTTGATTCATCCATTTTACACCCACTCTATTTACCCTCTTGATCCTTGGAATACACTCTGTTATTGCCTCCACCAAATAGTTCTTGAGTATGGCCCAAGCAGCATTGATATCCTTTCCATCCAGTTCCTCTTTCCAATTTATTATCGCAAGCTGTTTCCTGAGCTTTTCGTAATTACCAGTCTTATGATTCCACATATATCCCTTTCTAACAGACATCTTCGAATGACTGGTCACCCTGCATGTGATCACCTCATGGTCACTCTCACCAAATGGTGGAAAATTTGACACCTCATTTATAATATCATCTGATGAGATGATCAAATCCAATATTCTTGATCCTCGTGTACCCTCCGTTACGTGCTGCCTAAGGTAATTATCTTTCAAAAACTCCAAAAATTCGTTTTCTTTACCCCCAGATGCAGTCTCTTGCTTCCAGTCTATATCACCATAATTAAAGTCACCCATAATAATAACTCGTTTCTTGCTAGCTAGGCCAATTTGCTTATACATTTCCTTCTCATTACCCTCCATATTACTAGGTCTATAGCAACACCCAACTAAATATTTCATCATGTTTACTTCTATCTCACACCATACCGCCTCAAAACCATGACCACTATTTGCACCTTGCAATTCCACCTTAGATGGGCACAACTCATCTGCTACCATTAACATTACTCCTCCTCCCTTTCTTCCCTGTCTATCTTCACGATAAATATCATATCCGTTCATCTCTATTCCTGTCAGGATGTCTTCGTCATCTAACCACGTCTCACTTAAACCAACAATTTTGGGGTGAACAGACTTGAGCAAAGCAATGATTTCTTTTCCCTTATTTCGAATACTTCTAGCATTAGTGAATAAACATAAGAAATCATTACTGCTTCTACAAGTCTTATGAACGTCGCTTCTATGATGCGACTCTTCAATACCTTCCCCAGTCACTTCATCTATATTACCACCAATTCTACAACTTTCCTCACACCTAAACTCTTCCCACTCATCTCAATCTGTGTTTGTCCGCTTACACATTCACCTCTGAATTCAGCACCCGCATGTTTCATAAAGTTCCTCCCCGTCCACCCTGACTCCCCCCCCCCCCCATTTTCCTGTTCGTGTTGTACCTCCACTCTCTCATTTACTTCATTCATAATATTCACCTCCCCATTTGCGAGTGAACAAATACCTCTCCCTACCCTACTTTTTTGCTTGTTATGTATAATAGATTACAGAGACAACGCAGGATGGGTGTTAGCTCTGGAGCACAATGTTTGAGAACAACTGGAAAGATGCCATCAAACCTTTTTTAGTGTCCAATTTATTAAGTGGCTTCCTGAGGTCTTTTTGTTGAAAAACTACAGGAGGTATATGGTGCTTGGATTCTAGTATGGTAGGAGGTGATTTCTCTTAGTCATCTATGCAGGAATTCAAGGAAAAGAGTGATGCCAGGAGGTCAGCCTTGGGTAAAGTAACGGTGGTACCATTGGGATGAGAGAGAGGTAGACGTGCAGGTGAGCAGAAGTTGAGGCTTTAGCAAGTGACCAGAACGCACAGCTCCCATTTGGACAGAAGGCAATTTTCTGCTGTTGGCCTTTATAATGCGCAAACAAAGTTTGCACATGTACGTATATAGAGGCAGTTGACATCACATAAATTGTCTTAATATCCCATAATGCAAAGCATGTTTCCTTTCAGATGTATATATTGATATATATGTCATGGGAAGGGTCATCCCTCAGACTGGTTTTGAATTCTACTGAGGTTTCATCAGTGGAAGCCAAACCTGGGGAAGATACCAAGGTTGAATTAATTCTTTGATCTGGCTCTCATTGATGAGACCGTCGACCGTCATAAAGGCTGAAACCAGTCTAAATAGTGACCCTTCTCGTAATGCTTAGTGCATCATAGAATACTAAGGCAATTGATGTGAGGTCGACAGCTCCTATATATACAAGAAGTCTAGACATGAAAATACTTCATGCACAAACAAAGTTTGCACATGATAAAGGATTAAAAAAGACTATAATTTCTTGTTAAGTATAATTTATTGTTGAGTACTTAGGTAGGAGCAACAGGTCAACAGCCTGATGGCAGAATTGGAATAGGCTGAACATGGGTCTGCCTCCATGCTGCAAGGTAATTCTGGCTGAGTATAACCAAGTATAGAGTTGATGTGAAGAACAGTCATCAACTCAGAAGTACATCTTCTAAATGTAACTGTAACTTTTAAATGTAACTATTAGGATCAGAAGTTTTTTTGATATCCCGGTCATTCAATATTTCTCCAATGTCCCTCTGATAGAAGGCCACAGGAGGCATGCACTGCACTGTTTCTGATATAGCCATTGATGATATGTCCCAATCAACCATGCAGGAACCAAAAGAGAAACATTATGGCAGGAAGCCAGTTCTCTGTCTAGATGCTGCTGTTATGTCATCTAGGTTAGGAAGATGGGAGCACAGATTAATAGAAATCATGCCCCCCACAGCCTTTGCAAGTGATAATTTCTGCAAAACGCAAGTCTCTTGCAATTTAGATCTTTCAAAGTAAGAAGGTTTCTGAAAACTGTTGAATGATTCAATAGGCTAAGAATGACACTGGAACTTCCATCTCAAGCCATTTACAATATGCTGTTTTTTTATTATTTTTTTTATTTTTCTTGGACCCACTCTGCTACACTACCGGAAAACATAGCTTAGATCAGCATTTTTCAAACATTTCCTATGATGGAACACTGAACTGAACTTTTTCAGGATCATGAAATTTTAACAGAACACCTTGGTTAGAGTCGATTATCATCAAGTCTTGTATTCAATGTAAAGCTAAGCACAAGCTATCGTTGCAGCAGGCTGTATCGCATCGCAAAAATGCAACAGCACACAATACAGGCATGCCAGGCTGCATTGCATTGACCTTGCTTGTGATGGCATGTTTCCTAGAATAGATACCTATGTACTTCACTTATGCTTGGAGGGGGTCAACAACCGTGGGTGGCTGAGTCAAGGCCAGCATGCCCTGGCCTTAACAGCACAATCCACAAGCAAAGTGAGGAGTACCTGATTTTCAAACATGTCTGAACTTGTCACAACATACAAAACCATTCCAGGCTCATATTAATTTTGATCATTTTTCATTTTTCACTTATTCACTTTCTGCAGAACATGGTTTGGGAAAGGCTGGCTTAGATAATGGGCAGAAATGTTGAATAGAAGAGGAAACAGTGGTGGCTTGTACATAAGCACTGCGACACTGCAGCACCCCCCCAAGGAAAAAATGAAAAAATTAAATTTTGTCTGTGTATATAAATAATAACAATGCTTACAACATTATATAAATGCAATATAACATGTTAAAGGTTACAGCTTATGTTTTAACATTCATTGAATAGTTAATAATTGAAATTGTTCGATTAACGCTTTAGATTACGAAACAAATGCACTGTGATCTAACGCCGATATTCGTTTGCGCTTGTCATTGCACATTACGTCATTCAAACACTGCTGTTTGGGCAGTGTATCTTAGTATGCTTGTGCGCGTTATTTCTGTGAAATATGAAACGTTTATTAATGGTGCGTGTTCATGGTGAACTATTTTTTGTAAATCTTATTTTATTTTGTTAAAATAACATATAATTATTTATTTATTATAGATACAAGGCTGAATTATGATGAGTGTCATTGTTGAAAATATGAAAAGAATTATATTTTTTCAATTATCGTTACACGAAACAAATGCACTGCGATCTAACGGCGATATTCGTTTGCACTTGTCATTGCTATTGATACGAAACTTTTATTATTGGTGTTTGTACGTGGTGAGGATGAAATATTTTTAATAAAGCAATTTTTAATATGTAAATTTATTTATTAATAAATTCATTACTGATTAGGAAAAAAAAAAAAGTTTTTTTTTTTTTTTTTTGTATATGCAGCACCCCCACTTAGAATTTTCACCGACCACCACTGGGAGGAAATGAAAATTCAATTCCAATATCAAACACTTCTGTAACAAGTCTTAGAGCTCTTCCAACCTACCACTGTTGTAATATCAAAGAAGAAATGATTACGAATGGCTGAGAGAAAGGTGTTCTGCCAGAGAAGAAACTTTCATGAAATCATAGTCTAAGTTACTCAGAGAAGTAACTTCAACAATATACCTGGAAGGCAAACTGGCTAAGAAAAGATCTAGTATTAGGTCAGTGAAAAGTACTGTCTGATATTATGATTGGTAGATGAACAATTTATTATTATTACATGAAACCTCCAAGGAGTCCAAGAAGGGAGGGCACTCTACTCCATTCCAAAACAGAAATTACCAATGATTAAGGAGTAAAAATTCTATACAAAAAAGAAAATTTGTAGAAATAACCTTCTCCCAACCTACTGCAATTTCTTATGCTTGCAATGGACAGGTTTATTAAATAAAATAATGTAGTTTGATTTAATTCACTCTGTCAAAACTTTTCCAGGTGCAGACTGTGGAACAGACCATGAATTATTAGTGACTACAATACATGTGAAATTACAGAAACTGAAAACAACACAAATGTCGATCAGATATGATCTTGGAAACATACCAGCTAAATACAATATTAGTATACAACAATTCAACACATTCAATTTGTGTGAAAGAGAACCAGATGAACTATTGGAAGAGATTAAAGATATAATTAAAACAGAAGCCAATAAGAATATTCCAACAGTTTGCAGGAAGAAGTCTAAATAGCTATCAGAAGATGCCATCAAAATTGCCATCAGGAAAGGAGGAAAATGAAGGCTACAGGAAATATGCAGGAAGTATCACATTTGAATGCAGAGTTTCAATGACAAGACAGAAGAGACAAGGAAAAATACTTTAACTAGGAAAATGCCAACAAACAGAAGACCAAAACAAGAAAGGAAAAACAAGAGACCTTTTCAAAAAAAAAGATCAGGAAACTATGGAAGTTCAGTGCCACGGTAACAATATTGAAAAGTAAAAGGATATCTTACAGAAGTTGCAGACATCAAAGAAAGTTGGAAAGAGTATACAGAAGCCCTTTACAGAAAGGACTCCAAAATTACTGAGAAAGTTGAAGAGCAGGATTATACACAGGAGCCAGTACCACTGGAGAGTGAAGTGAGGTGGGCACTGCAACAGCTATCCAGTAAGAAAGTACCAGGAGGAGATGGAATGCCTATTGAGCTGCTCAAAGTCCTGGAGAATGAGGCAGTTAAAATTTTAACAGCTTTATGTCAGCAAATATGGAACACAACTACATGGCCTAGGGAATGGAAAAAATCAGTTTATATACCTTTATTGAAGAAAGGTGATGCAAGAGAGAGAGAGTGTGAAAATTACAGAACTATTGCACTGATTTCTCATTTACTTAAGATCATTCAGAAAAGACTGGAACCATTCATTCAGCAGGATTGCGAAAAGGCAGAGGAACAAGAGATCAGATCACCAATGTGAGATGGATAGTAGAAAGAGCACAGGAATATCAAAAGAATGTCTACCTACTATAGTCAAAAGCCTTGACTATAGTAAGGCTTTTGACTCTGTAGATCATGTGAAACTGTGGAATGTGTTAAGAACAATGAGAGTACCAGAGCATTTCATTAACCTTCTGAGGAATCTTTATCATGAACAAGAAGCTACTGTCTGAACAGATCATGGAGAAACTGAGTATTTCACAATAGGTAAAGGGGTGCAACAAGGATGTATTTTATCTCTGTGCCTGTTTAACTTGTACAGCAAATACATTTTAAGAATGGCAGAGCTGGAGGAGTCTTCAGATGAATTAAAATTGGTGGAAGAAATATTAATAATTTGAGGTATGCAGATGATACCACCTTGCTAGCAGAATGCAAAGAAGTTTTGGAGGAACTTGTTATGAAAGTTAAAGAAGAAAGTGCTAGATATGGTCTTAAACGTAACCTCAAAAAGACAAAAGTAATGGCAACATGTGAACTTAATGATTTTGAAGTAGAAGGGGAGAAAATGGAAGTAGTTAACAATTTTGTGCTCCAGATCCCAAATTGATAAAGATGGGTATTGTACTGAAGAAGTTGAAGATTATTACTTGGAAAGAAAGCAATGATAAATTTAAGCAAGATCTTTAAAGATGTTTATTATTAATGTTTATTATTCACATCACATATACAAATTATACATATTATACTATTCAACTTGTATAATTATGACAATATTTCACAATACAATTCAATGCACAGTACAATGTTACAAAATAAAATTCAAGTATTACTATCATATTCTGTTGGTACTAACACTTACTATGGCTATTAGTTTATTATGGTTAATAAAAAGTTTTCTCATATATGCAAGTAGAATATAATATATTTCGAATGGTTTCAAAGTTATAAGTAACTGGTTTAGAGTAATGTAAGTTAGTTAATGCAAATATGTGTAACCAAGGACCGTAGCCATACTGGTTACTAAAAAAGTAATTAGCTTAAAACAGACAATGAGAGTCCGGGGACCGCATCTAAGAAGGGCTCCCTTACCAGTTATAATAATGTACGTGTTGATATTTTAATTCCAAATTTGATATTTAAGATAAAGATATTAGCTTCACAACAAAAATCAGAATCGTGAAAGCAATGGTATTCCCTGTGGTAATACATGGATGTGAAAGTTGGACCCTGAGAAAGAGTGAAAGAAGGAAGACAGATGTATTTGAATTATGGGTTTGAGACGCTTACTAAAAATACAATGGAATGCAAAGCAAACCAATAAATCAGTGAGAGACAGAATAAAGCCAGATTGCTCCCTCAAAGCTATAATCATCAAGCAAAAATTCTCATACTTCGGACTTATTATGCGAGCAAACAACAGTATGGAGAGGATGATGATGCTTGCTAAAGTTGATGGAAGCAGAAGAGGAAGGCCAAGAATTAGATGGGTGGATAGAGTTAAAGAAGCAACTAGAATGTGCTTGGAAATTCTGAAAGATATGGCTAGGGACAGATCTGAATGGAGAGCGTTTATTCATAGAATCACCAGGAGTCAAAAACGACTCAATGGAACATAACAACAACAGCAATAACAAAAGTTTGATTTACTGCTATTAAACATTAAACACAGCAGTTATTTATTTACTGTGCTATAATATTGGATAAAAATTAAACAGAATAAATCATTACACCTGTTTAAAAAATGTAAGAGATATAAAATGAAGCCTTTAACAATTGTCATAAAATGTGACTAAGAGAGGAAAAAGGTTGCACTGCAAACCAACTTTATTTCTTGAAAATCATCAAGAAAACAAATGGTTACAATTTTTTCAAATATTTAACCTATTTAATTGTAAAGAGAAAATGGGTATTACATTAACCCACAAAAGGCACAGTTACTTTTGGCTTAATACTATAGTTTTAACAATTCAATATGATTTCCCCAATGTCCACAGAAAGAATAGCAGTGTTTGATTGTCTCAGATTTTTTCCTCCATATATCTTATCTGTCAGACTATATATATATATATATATACAGGGTGTTCGGGATAAATTTGACAGTTTCGTAAGGAAAAAGAAAATCTTCTTTGTATCTATTAAATTTAATGAATTGACAAAAAAACATTACAGGCAGAGTTAATTACAATACTATCAACAAGATTTACTCAAAATAACCACCATTAGCATCGATCACAGCTTCAATTCTGCTTCGGAACCTCGAACAAGCTGATGCTACAGTCTCCCTGGGAAGGGCCACAAAAACTGTTTTAATTTTATCCATTAACTGGGCTTTTGTATTACTGGAAGTGCGATTGGTGTCTTTTTCAACTGCGCCCCATACAAAATAATCCATGGGGTTAAGGTCTGGGGAGTTTGGAGGCCAAACATTTGGACTGGTGAAGTCGTAGAAATTTTCAGACAACCATTTTTGACTTTTCCCAGAGGTGTGGCAAGGGGCCGAATCCTGCTGCCATACATACGGCCTACCATTGGCTACCCTTGTTATCCAGGGCTTGACTACAGTTAGCAACTCCACGAACAAAGCCCAAATTCCAATGTCAGGGTTCTTCAACACCTGTTCCTGCAGATTTGCGAGGAATTCTGCTGTACGAACGCAATCAGATCGTCTGCTAGGGATCTTTCTTCTTGCTACATCCTCGTAGTCACCATTGCAAGTCTCTAGTTCATGCCTGATTGTTTTTACTGTATTCAGGGAGCATTGGGCAGCAGTCGTAATATCCTTATTTTGATGGCGGGCACGAATCATCATGATACAAGTTATTCTCTTCCATGATTCAGGTGGGTTCCAGCTATCCATCCTTTCTGACATCTTGTATATGAATGAAGAAGGGTCCAAACTTTTAAATGAAGAGAAGTGTGTGCTAATACATGTAACTTACGGAAAAATATAATTAATTATAAATATGTCAAATTTATCCCGAACACCCTGTATATATATATGCACATACACACACATCTTCTTAGGCACTACAGCCCAATTTAGGGCCTTGGCCTCCCATTTCTGGGTTTCATAACTCACTACGAGGTGGGGTCGTTACCCCCCCCCCCCACGTTCAACCATGTGTAATTGTCTGTGAGGCATTGTGTTCTTAAGACCGATTTGCCTACTTTGCGGGAAGAAAAACCCCCAGATAAAATGAGGAGAAAAAGCCTGCTGTCCACACCCAAGACCGGCTAACTTGGCTATGTCTGAGAAAGATCCTTAGATCCTCATGTCAGTGACGATGATATCTTTTGTTCAAAATCCTCGAAAAAAATGTTGGCTAATACAATTCGAAGGTAAACTATATAAACAGGTCAAAGGTGCTATGAGAAGCACCCTCTCTCCTGTATTAGCCAACATTTTTTTTGAGGATTTTGAACAAAAGGCAATCTCCTCTTTTAGTTTAAAACCAAGAATTTGGCTTAGATATGTGGACGATATTTTCCTCATATGGAAGCATGGTATTGAGAATCTTCACAGGTTTCTCAACCACTTAAACAACCTCCATCAGGATATAAAATTGACCATGGAGATTGAAGAAAATAGTTCCATCTGTTTCCTAGATGTTAAGCTCACCAAGACGCCTGAATCAATAAAAGTCTCTATATTTAGAAAGCCAACACACACGGATAGATATTTGCATGCATCTTCACATCACCATCCAACGCAAAAGTTGGGTATTATATCAACTCTTGCGAATCGTGCAAGATCTGTACTGTCAGATGAAGAAGAACTAAAAAAAGAACTACAACATCTTAAATGGACCTTTAAAAACAATGGCTACTCTTTAAAAAGTATTAACAACCAATTATCCCACCGTCAACGTAGAGACACAGGACGACTCCAAAGGTCATATCGTCTTGCCATATATCAGCACACTATCCAAAAAGCTGAGTAGAATCCTAAAGAAGTTTAACATACAAACGTGCTTCTCGACTCTGCCAAAAATAAGATCACGTTTCAACAACAATAAACAATCTCACAACCTTCTACAATTCCCAGGTGTATACAAGGTCACATGTGAGTGCGGAAAGCCTTACTATGGGCAAACGGAGAAATCTATCCTACTACATCTCGAGGAGCACCAGAGAGACATTGCTTATAAGAGAACCAGAGCAACTGCTCTGTCGGGCCATGTCCTGTTTTCAATAAACACGAACAACGAAAGCCGCCAACATGAGATAAATTGGACATCAACATCAAACCTACACATTTCCCATGATGAGGTGGAACGCCGCATTGTGGAGTCAAAAGAAATCACCTTGGACCCGCTTCATATGAACAATAATCTCGGCTATAATTTGCCTGACTCTTTCAGCTCTACTATCAGATACTGGAGGTCGTGTGGTTCCACACACGCACAAGTGTACAACAATAGAACTTTAACACGGACTATAGCTCAAGTTCATAATAACTGTAATTCACAGTCAAATATCATAACTTTATAATTGTATAGCTTTAGAGTGTCTCAATGTTATTTTCAGTGTCTTTTAATATCTTTCTATGTTCTTAATGCCTGATGAAGTCAATCTCGACGAAACATGTTGCGTTTTCGAATAAATCTCATTTTGTTATAATTCTCGGGTTTTAAGTCAGTTAATATTAAAAATGAACATATCCCAACCCTGAGTTAATAGTAGTAGTCATCACATTATAATGTAAATATATATAAAATATATACACAACAATTTGGTAAAACAATTTTATTATTATTATTATGTAACCTCCAGGGAGTCAAAAGACTCATCGAGGGAGGGCACCTACTCTACAAATCTCCATCTCCACCACTCCAGTAAATGCAACTACCTTCATCATCTAACGCCATCTACCGCTGACCATCACCACTAGTATTTTCACAGACAATCACAAACATCCATGTCCACGGCGGGGTTTGTTGAAAGTTTATTTTTCACTTGGCTAGAGTATAATAAATTTAATTTAATCCTTTATCCAAGTGTGAGCAAACAAAGTTTGCACCTGAAAGTATCTTCAGTACTGAGGTAAGGTGGTACAACACCAGGACAACTCGTTGCAAAGGTGAAGCAAGCTACCAACACTCCTATCTCAGTATCTCCTATAATGCAAAACACATCTCCTTGCGGATATGTGTAATGTTATGCATTAAGGGACAGGCCACTACCCAGACTAGTTTCGACCTTTATTGAGGTCTCTTCAGTGGGAGCCAGGCCTGAGTGGAGATACTAGGCAGAAGCATTAGCAGGTCATCTCCACCTATAGGAGTTGCCAAATGGTCTGCCACCCTTTTTTAATAAATTACTCTGGATAGGTGGAGATGACCTGCTAATGCTTCTGCCTAGTATCTCCACTCGGGCCTGGCTCCCATTGAAGAGACCTCAATAATGGTCGAAACTAGTCTGGGTAGTGGCCTGTCCCTTAATGCATAACATTAGACACATCTGCAAGGAGATACTGAGATAGGAGTGTTGGTAGCTTGCTTCACCTTTGCAACGAGTTGGCCTGGTGTTGTACCACCTTACCCCAGTCCTGAAGATACTTTCAGGTGCAAACTTTGTTTGCTCACACTCGGATAAAGGATTAAACTAAATTTATTATATGGCGGGATTTGAGCCCGCAGCCTTTTGGCTGGAGAGCGGATATGCTAACCACTCGGCCAACCATGCCAGCAAAAAAATTTACAAAAAAAAATAATATATAAAACACAAAGCAATACTTCCTAATAATAGTTAAATAATCTAAAAGCTACTGGTTTTATATTAACTACTGATGCCTTATCACTTACAACACTGGAAACGAGGCTTTATAGACCTACTATACTATTTATATGAAAGCAGTCATCATCTTCATGAGCAAAATTTGAAATGATCTGCAACATCAAGAAAATACTTCATTTCTGTTGTTAATGTCACAAATGCAAGTCCAATATTGGTATCTTCTTTGGCACTAGTTTCTATGACAGATATATTTGGGAGTTGTTCTGTTAGTTATAAATCTTCTTCATAAGGTACTCTTACATGGATTCCAAGTCACATTTGTTACCAATAACAAGAAGAGAAACCTCTGGTACGATATATTGGAAGACTTCTACCCATTGCTGTACATTTATGATATCATAAACTATGATTACACCATTCACAGTGATAGTAACTCTGTGTGATTGTATGGAACCTTTCTTGTCCAGCAGTATCCCATATCTTGAGCTTTACCTTTTTACCTTCAACCATCAATGATTTCATAGCAAAGTATACTCCAATTGTGTTGCTATACCTTTCTACATAAGTTCCTGATCGCCTGTGAATAATACATATTTTGCTGACATGGCAGTCTCCAATTATAACAATTTTGTACTATAAACTACTATAAGAATTTCATGACAATGTAAAACCATAAGAATCTTGCAAAATAGCTTTGATATCTTAAGTCAACCATAATGCTATCATTTTGCTCATTTGATTTAAGTTGTTGCTTTTAGGAAGTACTCAAGCTACTCTTTCAGCTTGTTTGGCAGAATTGAAAAAAGGAAGTTGCTGTCATGAAAGTCACCAAGAAAGTGACTCCACTGGACTGTAAGAAATGAAGCTTCAGGAAAAGAGGTCAGAATAATTTTAAGAATTATGGAAGTGGTAGGGACAGTAAATGAATGATGCATAATGGGGACAAGGAAATCTTAAGATAGAAAAGGTCAAAAAGAGAAGATTCCAGATTTGATATCTTTAGGCAAGGAATATAAACATGTACAAAGGCACTTGAGAAGCCCTTGTGACAGACAGAATGTAATTTGGACAGTTATTATTATTATTATTATTCAGGCCTCCATGGAGTCAAAAGACTCATCGTGGGTGGTCCTTCCTAAGAACATAAAGTCTGTCAAGACTCATCGAGGGGAGGTCCCCCCTAAGAAACACAAAATCTATCATACCACTCCTTAAACTCATTGACCGTTCTCGCCCTCACCACTCTATCAGGCAATGCATTCCACGGCTCAACCACCCTCCATGCAAAGAAACCACTCCTCACCCTCTTGCTCACAGTTTCCTGTAACTATAACTAATTATAGTTAATTTTAACTATAATTGGTTGTTGTAGCTGAAATTTGGGATTCATTCAAAAAAGGGTTAGATTTGGATGTCTATAGGGGGCACATAATTTAAATTGGCATTTATGCTATGAATGCTGATATGAGGTTGAATTAATGCAAAAGTCATATTTTCCATATACAAGCAGTCAAAAAGCATGTCACCTTATTATTAAAATATTCTGGATCTGAAACAGCATAAGATGTTTTTGTTTATTTGTTTGTTTTTCCACTTGAAAAAGAAAACCAGGGCATCCTCTAAAGAGATTTAACGATGACTTCTAAGGTCAGAAGGTCACAATAGGCCTAAATCCTTGAAAAGCATAATAGTGATAACAAGAATTTACATTCTTGTTTTATCCTGTATCCATGTGATAGCAAACAAAGTTTGTGCATGAAGCAAATGTGTAAGGAAAAAAAGATATGGTATTGGATTATAAACTATCACCTTGGATAAAAGGATGACTAACTTTTATCAAAAAGTGGTGTACCAGGTATGCAAGTCATTGAGATTTAAAGTGACCAGTGTTGTACACAGGGGACTGGTCCTAAGTCCACTGTCATTCTTTACATCCATGACATCAGGATTTGACAGGAGACAGTGTCTGCTGATGTAAACATATGCAGGGTAATCAAAAATACAACTAACATGAACAATTTTAATAGTTTAAAATGTAGGCATGTTGAAAATGGCTGTCAGTTCAATGTTAGGAAATGTTGTGTTATGCCATTTGGTTCACGAGATATCCAACTGAATATTATATTGGTGTGATTATGCTAGAAGAAACTGATCAAGCTAGGAATCTTCGAAGTTCTAATAAGACATGAAGTTAAAATTAAGGGCCACATAGCAAAGACTGCAAATGCAACTCAGAAGATAACTGCAATGCTGAAAATAAATACTGTCACATAAGAATATGGAAGATATTTTGCCTCTTTACAAGGTATTGATACAACCTCCTCTAGAATATTTTGCAGTGATCTGGCCTCCTGGGTTCCAGGTAATGCAGATACAGTGGGAAGGGAGCAAAGGAGAATATTATAGATGATATCAGGACGGTGAAAATTTACACTATGAGGGCAGATTGAGAGTCTGTGAACTGCAGACAGTGAAAAAGAGGGACCATATGATAGACTTGAATTTCTGAAAAGATTATACAGGATACCAGTAGCTGGAATTTTTTATCTTATAGAGTGTGGTGAGAGGACAGGATATAAATATTCACCACATTTTTTGTTGATTTTCAACATTAATCATGACAGCATTAATAGAGGAAAATTATATGAGATTATGATACACCTTGGAATACCAGAGTACAAAATTTAAAATACAAAATGATAGTCTAGCACCAATACTTTTTTAATTTAGCTTTGGAATACATTATCTGATCATTGCCAATAGACACTAACAGAACAGTGCAGATAGGAATGTCTTCTGCATATGCTACAATCGTGCCAAGAACCAACAGCAGAAATGTATCTGGAACTAGAAGGAGCTGCCAATGTGCATGAGCAAAGATGGATGCAATGCATCCATCTTTGCTAATGCATGATATGAGCTGTTATAAAAAGATAAGCATTAGTAGTAAGGAAAGATATTGTTTATTTCATGACAATACTGGTTTTTCAGTTTGCACTATTCAAACTGCTGATTTTTTTTTTTTTTTTTGCATGAGCATGTGATATTGTAACAATATGCTGACTGCTGCATTATTGTAATAATCTACTTTTATTCTTTATTATTAATTTGCTTTTCTTTATAATTAGCAGTACCCGCTTTTCCTCTCGTGACCTTTCTCACTTATTCTACTGCGTATTATGTTTTTCCACCTCCGTATTTATTATGTTTTTCCACCTCCGTATTTATTAGTCATATGCCTATTAACACTAAAAAATTTATTTGTCAGACTGCACCATCAGTATATCAAATATTCGGCATAAAATTCAATAAAACTTCCAGGAGATCTCTTTCTCTCTCTTACTAGCGTAACTTCCTTCAACAAAGTTTACATAAACAGTTGTGGTTCTTAAGTAATCAAACTGAGCTTTTAATGCCTTAGTTGTTTCCTGCTCACAAGTCCGATTTATTTAGGAACAGTGCAGTTGTAACATAAAGGATCAGGCAGCATTCTTTTAACAAATAATTAAAACACACATTTATTACATTAATATGAAATATACATGAATCGAACGACAGGGAGATTGCTTTCTCTACCCATCTATAAATATCTTTAACATAAAATTAGAACCCTTTCACTTCAAAACTAAATAATCTCTTTAACTCTAAAACTTATTTACTCTCTTCTTACAAATTAAACTTATTAAACTTCTAGTTTACTTGCAAAGAGGTTAGTTTATACAAATTAGATATCAACTTCTAACATGCCAATTGACTCTCTTATGGACACTTCTTATTACTATTAAACTAATTCTTAACAGTCCATATACAACATATCTCCTAGATTATGAGAAAATATACAAAGGGAAGTAACTTACAGAGGCTCTGTATTGCACATTCAGTCGAGTCTTTTACTAAAGTCTTTATGGCTTTTCTTTCATCTCGAGTTTTAGGCTTCCTTCAGGAGAATCTTGCTACAGCGGTATCACTTCGGGATATTAGCGGGCTTTTTGACTGCAATCTGCGGTACTCGAATAACACATATACAAGAGGTTTCAGCATACGGGCAAATTCTCCTCTGGATCCTTACTTCGGGAACTTCTGCTTCTAATTGCCGCCACTTCTGCTACTAATCGCCAATGACTGTAACTGCCGACCACCGATGACTGATCTGGCTCTCTTTGTTAACAGTGCTTCACTTTTTGCTCTCTCTGCACCTGGATCTCGGTTACTCCTCTTTAGTAACTGGGATCTTGCCTCACCTCTTTTCTCTGCCGCCACTGCTCTGGTTCGAACTCCGCTTATGGTCTGCAGTTCACCTCCTCTCTGGTTCCAACTTCTGATGACTCTCTGCTGACGACTAGAAGCCTCTTATGCTCAGCTCAGTCCCCTTTTATTTTGCGATCTCAGGTCCTTGCACTAAGGGTAGTAAACCAAGAAGAATTCAGCATGACTCTTTCATCTTCTTTTAAGTTCGACCCGCTCTCTGTTCTCTCCATGCACTCTTTTGATCTTAAGTTGCCGGCCAACGGAAAGTTGTTTGAAACTTTTAGACCGACTTTGGAAGTGTTTATGTGCAGAGCTTGTAAACAGTTTCTCATATACAAAAGTCGTAAACAACCTTTCTTTCTTCCTTCATAGAGAGCTATTACACAATGTTCCGGCAGCAAAACATTGCCTTTGTTTTTAACACAAAATATTTCTTGTTAAAGGAGTATATACAGTTAATTTCCAAAGGGATATTTACAATAATATCTAGCATAAAATATACAGAGACAAACAAGGTTATTTTTACAATATTCTCATAGGACTTGACCTCTGTAAAAAATCGATGTAAAGTGCTTTGGTATTTTTAAGCTACATCAAGTTTTTACACTATTTTGTTAGGATTTTATTGTCTCAGTACTGTCTCCACGTGTATCGAATGTTTTCAACATGGTAGCTATGTATATTGACTGTATTCAACATGGTAGCTGTCACAGTTTTGGCACTACACATAGCTCCCAATACTTCAAGACTACATTATTTCTAGCATAGTTGATGATTTTGTAGCTTGGGGTATTTATGCATCCCGTTGTTTAAAAATGAGGTAGGTGAGAGATGGCAATGTGCATGTGTGCATGAAATGTAGGCAGTGGGAGATGCTGGGTGACAAAGTGTTTAAATAGTGGCAGTAGAGATAGCACTTAAGAAAGAGGTGTTCAGTTTGTGGATACCAATAGTGAAGTGGAGGGGGGAGTGAATGTTAACGACATGTATATGGATAGCCTTGGGCAGTCTAGCAGAAGGAGATGGTTTGTCTGATGACCATGATTACATGCAAAAGTAAATTGAAAGCAGAATATGTGAAGAGAGAAACAACTGCTGAGAAAGGAGATGAGATGAATAAAGATCTTGGGAGGATAGAGAAGCTAGCTAGTGAGAGGAATGAGACGTGTATGAGAAAAGAATCAAAGAGCAAGGTAGAGATGAAGGAAAGCAAATCAGACAGACAGGGACGAGAAGAGTGTGGAACGAAAGGGAGTGGGAGAGAAATGAAAGAGAGAGATTGAAAGCCGTATGAGCTAGGAATACCAAGAGAAGGATGAATAAATCTCTTCAGAGTGTCATGTATGGAAATTCAATGATTCAGGATGTGCAGAGTAGAGTGCCAGATGAGTGCTTGCCTGGGGGAATGATAGTGTGGCAGTGAAGTGCGTGAAAGTGTAGAGGAAATTATAGTAATTCTTGTAGAAAGGCTTATATGCTAGTTAAAAATGATTATTAAATAAAATACTTAAAGAATTGACAGCGTATACTAGTATATAAATTAAATCAAACTTTAATATATACTTTCCAATATTGTTGCCATGAAGATGGCAACATCACTTGCCATCTTCATGGGAACTTAAGATAAAGACACATGCACACAAGCACCACACAACAGCACATGAGAAATGAAGGAGGAAGTTACCGTTTTCCTAAAGTCCTCATGGTACCTCCCCCCCCTAGCGGGCTATAATAAGTGTTTTTGGCAGTTGGGCTGAAGTACTCCTGATGTATGTTTCCCAAATTTGGGGCAGTCTCATGCATCCAAATTTGTTGAGGTTTGGCATGTTCCTAAGGGCCGAGGCTGATTCCATGAATAGTCTTTCATATTTGAACTTGCTGTGGTGTATTCCTGTGGCTTTCTTCCACCTTATTCTGTGGCGAATATCCAGAGCATGGTCTGCAAGCCCAGAGCAGCTGTACTGGTGAAATCGGATGTAGTCCTTGTGTTCCGAGATTCTGATATTTGCTGTCCTGCCTGTTTGGCCAAAATAGGACAATTTACAGCTGCAAGGGACCTGGTATACAGCAGGTAGGTCTAAGGGAAGCGGTTGGTCTTGAGTGGAGTGGATAAGGGATGCCAATTTTCTATATGGTCTGTAACAAGAGGTCAAGTCATGTCTTTTTAAGATTTTGTTGATTTTTTCCAAGGTATCCTAGATGTATGGAATGGCGATGAATTTTGAGTAATCTTTGTTGTGAAGGGGGAGGGGGTTGTGGATTACTGGTTTTAATATTTTTGGATTTTTTTGATGGGTAGCCATTGGCTGAGAAAGTGTTAAGGATGTGATTTAGTTCAGTGGTTAGGGCTTGGTCATTTCACCAGATCAGTTTAGCCCTGTTGAATAGTGTCTTAATAACTCCATATTGTTGGCAAATGTCTGCTTGTATGGGTGGGTTTTCTATAAACTGAGAAAACCAAGGTACCATCAGGTTGGCAGGTGACTAGTGTGTCTAGGGAGGGGAAGCTATTGTTCTCCTCTTTTTCCAGGATGAACTTGATTCTAGGGGTGTTGGTTGTTTAAGTGTGTTAAGAAGGAGAGGAGAGTATCCGAGCCATGTGGCCAAATAGCGAACACATCATCAATGTAGCGAACCCATATGGTAGGTTTCTGTGGGGCAAAGTTGAAGGCTTTCTCTTCAAAAGTCTCCATAAAGAAGTTGGCCAAGGGTGGGAAAAGTGTTGAACCCATGGCTGTCGCCTCTATCTGTTTGTAGAATTTTTCCTGCCAAACGAAATAGCCTGAGTTCATTGTGAAATGGAATAGGGCTGAGATATCGGGAGGAAATTTAGCTGGATTAGCTCTAAGGTTTCTTTGTGGGGGATGTTTGTGAATAAGGATGAGACGTCAAAACTGACCATTATGTCAGTATGTTAAAGTGTAAGGTTTTCTACACTGGCTTTGAAGTGGACTGAGTTCTTTTATGTGTGATGGCGTGTTGCCAGTATAATGCATGAGCGCTTTGGCTAAATATTTAGCTAGTTTGTTCATGGGGGGAATCAATGCCATCCACTATGGGATGTAATGGCACATTTTCTTTATGTATTTTTGGGAGCCCATATATACAGGGGGGGGGTCTAGAGTTATATGGTTTTAGTTTGTTGGTAATATTGACAGGCCAAGAAGTGATCTTCTTAAGGAGCCTATGGAGTTTTCTAATTTGTGAGTTGGTGGGATTGTATTCAATAGAGAGGTAAGTAGCCCGATCTAATAGTAAAGCATTAAGCTTACCTGTGTAGTTAGTATGAATGAGTACCACAGTGGCATTCCCCTTATCCGCTTTGGTGATAATTTCTTTGTTTTTCTTCATTTCCTGTAGAGACTTGTATTCGCTACTGGATATGTTGGTTTTTGGTCTTGCTTTTGTGAGAACACAGGCGATGTGGTTTGGAAGGTGGCAAATCCCGCGTTCAATCTGGATTGTTATCAGGTAATCCCAAATTGTGTGAAATTTAAGCACCGTTTCCTTTCTCAGAAAGCTCTCTGAATCTATAACCGCACGAGCTATGCTTTGCTATGGGAACAAATCAATGCTACACGCAGTTCCCTAGCTGATGCAAACAAAGCTATTTTAGCGCTAGAGGAAGAGCTTTCTAATATGCTAAATCACAAACTTTGGTCAATTCTACATGACATCTCGTGCACTGCAGCAAATAAAGAATTCGAAAAAATACGGAATTGACATATTAACAAGTTTGATAAATTAAGAAAGAACTCGACATCCAAACCAAAACTACCAACCAACACTGTAGTTAACCTTTCTTCAGTTAGTTTGAAGCCTGAAGAACTCGATGCTCTGTCACGTGGTCACAACTTCACCATTGCTCCCAGGAAAATACCGGCCAAGGAATTAACGATCCAGATTGAACACTGGATTCGACACCTTCCAAACCACATCGCCAATGATATTAGATTCGATGTAGCCTGTGTTCTCACAAAAGCAAGATCACCAAAAACCAACATATCCAGTAGCAAAGGAAATGAAGAAAAACAAAGAAATAGTTATCACCAAAGCAGATAAGAGGAACACAACTGTGGTACCCAATCATACTGACTACACAGGTAAGCTTAATGCTTTACCATTAGATCAGGCTACTTACCTCTCCGTTGAATACAATCCCACCAACTCACAAATTAGAAAACTCCATAGGCTCCTTAAGGTCACTTCTTGGCCTGTGAAGATTACTAACAAACTAAAACCATATAACTCTAGACCCCCCACCCCAAATACATATGGGCTCCCAAAAATGCATAAAGAAAATATGCCATTACATCCCATAGTAGATGGCATTGATTCCCCCACATACAAACTAGCTAAATATTTAGCCAAAGCACTCAGACACTATACTGGCAACACACCATCACACATAAAAAACTCAGTCCACTTCAAAGCCAGTGTAGAAAACCTTACACTCCAACATACTGACATAATGGTCAGTTTTGACGTCTCATCCTTATTCACAAACATCCCCCACAAAGAAACCTTAGAGCTAATCCAGCTAAATTTCCTCCCGATATCTCAGCCCTATTCCATTTCACAATGAACTCAGGCTATTTTGTTTGGCAGGAAAAATTCTACAAACAGATAGAGGTGACAGTCATGGGTTCACTACTTTCCCCACCCTTGGCCAACTTCTTCATGGAGACTTTTGAAGAAAAAGCCTTAAACTTTGCCCCACAGAAACCATATGGCTTCACTATGTTGATGATATGTTTGCTATTGGCCAAATGGCTTGGATACAATCCTCTCCTTCTTAACACACTTAAACAACCAACACCCCAGAATCAAGTTCACCCTGGAAAAAGAGGAAAACAATAACCTCCCCTTCCTAGACACACTAGTCACCCGCCAACCTGACAGACCCTTGGTTTTCTTAGTTTATAGAAAACCTACCCATACAGGCAGATGCATTCACCAACAATCCCCACCCCCCATAACAATATGGAATTATTAAGAAACTATCAAACAGGGCTAAATCTGTTCAAATGACAAGCCCTAACCACTGAACTAAATCACATCCTTAACACTTTCTCAACCAATGGCTACCCCCCCCCCCCAAAAAAAAAACCCAAAAAAATACTAAAGCCAGTAACACAACCCCCCCTTTTACAACAAACATTACTCTAAATTAATCACCATTCCATACATCCGGAGCACCTTGGAAAAAATCAAGAAAATCTTAAAAAAAAAAACATGACTTGACCTATTGTTACAGACCATATAGAAAATTGGCATCCCTTACCTGCTCCACTAAAGACCAACCTCTTTCCTCTAGACCTACCTGGTATATACTAGGTCCCTTGCAGCTGTAAATTGTCCCATTTTGGCCAAACAGGCAGGACAGCAAATATCAGAATCTCAGAACTCAAGGACTACATCTGATTTCACGAGTAGAACCACTCTGGGCTTGCAGACCATGCTCTGGATATTCGCCACAGAATAAGGTGGAAGAAAGCCACAGGAATACACCACAGCAAGTTCAAATATGAAAGACTATTCATGGAATCAGCCTCAGCCCTTAGGAACATGCCAAACCTCAACAAATTTGGATGCATGAGACTGCCCCAAATTTGGGAATCATATCAGAACTTCAGCCCAACGACCAAGAACACCTAATATAGTCCGCTAGGAAGCATGATCAGGCCTTTAAGAAAACGGTAATTTCCTTACTTTGTTTCTCATTTGCTGTTGTGTAGTGCGTGCGTGCATGTGTCTTTATCTTAAGTTCCCATGAAGATGGCAACGTGACGTTGCCGAAATATTGAGAAGTATATATTAAAGTTGGATTTAATTTATGTACTAGTATATGCTGTCAATTCCTCAAGAGCAGATGATAGTAATGGGTGGGACAAAGGACCTGAGAGGTAGCATGAATCCAACAGCCCTAACTTGAACCCCAAATCTCGGGCTACTGAATCATGTAGCCCGAGATTTGGGGTTGATGTTAGGGATAGAGCAGTAGAAATGTGTCTGAAGAAAAGTTAGTGAGCATGTTTCCCCAGTATAATAATGTGCAGTAGAGGAGAAGAGCAGCGATGACAAATGAAATGATAGCGACGATGTGCAGGAAAAAAGATCTGGAATATCTGGATGCATGGAATATATTTGAGGATAGAAGAGAGCTGTATGCAAGACATGGATTATATTTGAATGCAGAAGAGCATGAACAATTAAAGAAACTGTTGGTTTCTGGGCAAGTGAGTGTCAGGATAGGAAAATCAGAATTGTAGAGGTGAAATGTTGCAGGGATGGTCTTGTGGTGATAGCAGCTTGAGAAATGGGGGAGGTATGCACTATCCTGCAGAGCCAGGTGAAGTATCAGGGGAGTAACAATGGCTATAAGAATTCCATTCTTGAGAGACACTTGTGACATTGAATTAAGAATTATACAAATGTTAACACAAGAACATTTTAATGCTTGCCATATATTTCAACCTGAAACTAACAGACTATCCTCAGTGGCTTCATAGGAACAGTTTTTCATCATCATCATCAAATTCCTGACATGTACCCTCAAGGGGTGTACAGGATATGATAGTACTACATGAAAAATTTACATCATTACTAACTACCTATCTACAATTCTCCTCCAAATCAGTCTGTTACTTGTCAAGACTCCAACATTATCAGATCTTATATTTCTATTGTCTAAGGCACTTTATACCGTATCAATCCACCTATATCTTGGTCTTCCTCGGGTTTGTTTTCCGGCCAACCTGGCAGAGAACACTTGTTTTGCTAATCTTTCCTCGCCCATTCTGTTTAAGTGACTATACCACCTGAGATTAGCTCTGCTAATCCATTCCTGGATGTTGACAATGTCAAGTTCTATCCTAATATTCTAGTTTTTAATATGATATTGCCATTGATGCCATCTGTTCCACCTCTAATCTTTCTCAGGACTCTCATTTCTGTGGTCTCTAGTCTTTGGTCAAGTGTTTTACTTCTGACCCAGCTCTCAGATCCATAAGTTAAAACTGGTTTGAACACTGTCTTATATACAGCTAATTTAGTGTTCCGACTAATTTCTCTCTTATTCCATATGAATTTATTCAATTGACTTCCCACCATACCAGCTTTCTGATTCTGTTGTCTATTTCCATATTTAATTTACCATCTTCACTAAAAATCGTGCCTTAAGTAGCTGAAATGTTTTACTTGTTCCACAGGTTCTCCATTCACAACACAGTTGACATTTTCAACAATTCTACCTATTTTCATTGTCTTTGTCTTTTTAATGCTAACCTTCATACCATATCTATTACAACAGTTATTCAATTTAGTCAGAGAATCTTGCAGACTTGTAGCGGATTTATTTAGAAGTATATCATCATCCGCATAAAGCAAAGAGCTGACATTAACATCTCCAATTTTGATATCAGGTTTAACACCACATTCCTTCATAATGTGATCCATATAGATAATGAATAACAGAGGGGATAATGTACATTCTTGTCTGACACCAGATGTAACATTAAACCATCTTCCTGTACTTCCTTCAATTCTAACTGCTGACTTACAACTCAAATAAAGACTAAGTATTGCTTGATATAATGCCCCATTGACACCATACAACTGTAGCGTATTGAATAGCTTCTCTCTTGGCATCCTGTCATATGCCTTTTCCAAATCGACAACACTTAAATACAGATCTTTGTTATATTCCCAGCGATTTCTCCACTATTTGTCATAAAGTGAATATCTGATCCTGACAGCCTTTATTTGGCCCGAATCCAGCTTGTTCTTCACCAAGCTTTTCTTCCACAATTCTTCTCAACCGTTTCTCAAGTATACTTACATAGATCTTGCCAGGAACACTCAGTAGGGAAATACCTCTGTAATTCTCATATTCAGTTTTATTTCCCTTTTTATATATGGGTACTATGAGAGTGCTACTCCAATCATCAGGAATTCATCCCTCTGTTCAGGCTTTCTGAACTATGCGGTGCAGCCGCTGTAAGACTTTTAAACCACCATACTTCAGCATTTCTGGTCGAATATTATCTACTCCTGCTGGCTTTCCACATTTCAAGCCTTTGATAGCTTTTTCTACTTCAAGTATGGATATGTATTCCTGACTGTATACTTGTTGAGTGTTTTTTTACCACTGTGCTATCACTGCTTGTTTTATTTAGCAATTTTTCGAAATAATTACTCCATACTTCAAAGATATCTTTTTTTTCCTGTTTTCATGTCACCTTTATCATCTCCAACTCCTTTTACAGCACTCTTTCCCCTATTTCTAAGCTTCTTCAACAACCTCCAGAATATCTTACCACTTCTTGGTATTTATTTTCTGTGTTCTTGCCAAAGTCCTCCAATGACTTTTGTTTAGCTAGTTTTACACAGTGTTTTGCTTTCTTACATTTGTGTCTGTATTCTCTAAGAGCTGACTTATATGCCAGGAACTTTTGATATGCTTTCTTCTTTTCCTTCACTGTCTCTTTAACTTCCTGTGTCCACCATGGAGTTCTAATTTTTCTATCCTTGCAGACAACTTCACCACATGCCTCTCTAGCTGAATCAATCAGGGCTTTCTTCAAGGTTTGCCACTGAATCTCCAAGGTTTGATTCCTGTTCTCAAACTCTTTCATTTTTTTCTTCAATAATGTTTGTGTATTTTAGTCTATAGTTCACATCTGAGAGCTGCTCAACTTTTATTCACTTTAAAACTTTCTTGCATGTTATTCTTTTCAATATGAAATTCAATTTTATCCTGCTCAAGACTAAACAGTGATCGCTTCCAATTTCAAATTCTCTGTACACTCTGGTGTCCTGCACCAGGGAGAAAACATCACTATCAACAATAACATAGTGAATGAGACTTTTCTTATTCCTTGCCTCTTCTCTCCATGTGAATTTGTGCACATTTTTATGTTGGAACATGGTGTTAGTAATAACCAGTCCATGTCCTGAGCAGAAATCCAACAGATATTTGCCATTATTATTAGCTTTGCTCTTTTCTCCAAATTTTCCCAAAATATTTTTGTATGTCTCACAATCATTTCCTACTCTGCTATTTAGATCCCTAACAAGGACCAACTTTTCCTTTTTCATTGTGTCAGTTGCTTTTTCTAAAGCATCAAAAAATTCCTCCACTTCTACCTTAGTAGAACCTTCTGTGGGACCATAGGCACAAATAAGTCTCATTGTCCAGTTCCCCATTCTCATATTTGCCCACATCACTCTACTTGAGACTATCTGCCATTCAAGAAGATTAGCCTCGTATTTTGTGTTGAATACTATGGCTACTCCTTCTTTTCCTTGATTGTCATTGCCTGAATATAGCATTTTGTATTTATTGCTCAGAAAAGATCTCACCAGTTTTTGTCTTTTTTGTTTCAGTCATCCCTATTATGTCGATCTGGTACTTATCTAATTCCTCAGCTAGCTCCATTTCTTTGCCATTCAGGCTTCTTAGGTTGATAGTACCGATCTTTAACTCTGGTGATGTTGAATTGGGGGTGTGTTTTCAGATTTGTTCCAGTAGCTGACTTTTCGCTGTTCACTCTGGTTCCCTGGCAAAAACAACAGGGGCCTTGTTTAACCGGGCGACGCCCCAGCCATCATGAAATTTTGTCATGTTGTACTATCATTTTTTATTTTGCTTTAACCAATAAGAATACAATTTGGTCAGCTAAATCCCAAATTGCCAGCCCATCCTAGTTCGTTCAGTATCCAAGATACCCAATAGGGTGCACCACGAGAAGGTGAGGATTGGACATTAGGTCAGAAGCCCTGGTCGGTTCTCCGCATTCCTTTAAAGGCTATGTGGAGGTCTCCTCTCAGTTATACAGCTTTCACCCTTAAGCACCCCTTTTTTTGTAATTGAGAGCTTTAATTCTTAGATTAGCCTAATGTTATCTGTAACTGAATTTATAAATTAAGATTGTTATATAAAATTTTGAATTAATACTTATAATTTATTCCTCACTCTGATGAAATTTACCTCTCTTTAATGCTAAACAATGTAACATCATGTGGCTCGTTCTACTTTTGAATAATGAACTGTTTGTATTCCACCTTGTAAAAACTGTTCCTATCAAGCCACTGAGGATAGTCTGTTAGTTTCGTACTGAAATATTTGGTAAGCATTAAAATATTCTTGTGTTAACGTGTGTATAATTCTTAATGGCTATAAGAATACTGGCAACACACTGGTTTTTCTGTATAAAGATGCCAGGAGCATTAGAAATAAAGGGAATGAGTTTGTGGCATTGATTAACTCAGCCTCTCCAAAGGTTGTTGGCATCAGTGAAACTTGGTTAACTGAAAAGGATGTTCTAAGAGAGATAAAAATCAAAGAGGGTATAGTATATTTTGGCACAATAGGCAAGGTAAATGTGGTGGTGTTAGCAGAGTGTTACTCATGATAAGAGATACTGTGCACTCTCAGAGTGGAGAATCTCAGTGAAAATAACATCAATGGCTTTGAGAGTATAAGTGTGAGATAGATGTTTATAAGACAAGATCTTTAGTGGGATGTTGCTACAGACCAGGAAATATATATAGCGATGAGCAGGATATGTTTAGACAATTCTTAATGGCTATTGTTTGGAAAGTGCAAAGCAAATAATCATTACAGGGGACTTCAACTACAGCGATATAAACTGGGCAGAGGAGACAGCATGCAGTAATAAGGAACTGAATTTTTGGATTTCTTGAGGGGCAACTGTCTTAGGCAGCATGTGGTGGAGGGAGCATGAGATTTAAGAGTTTTGAATTTGGTCAGAGCATTGAAGTATCTGATTGTGACTGAGATGAATTACTTGGTCTCTGTTGGTGAGAGTGACCATGTAATCCTGACTTAGATGAATAGGCATGTAGAGGTATCAAAACAGAAAGAAATTATAAGACAACTATCATAGACTTAGAAATTAGCTTGCAGCAGTACAATGGATGAAAGAATTTGAAGGAGGAGGAGTCATTAGTGCATGGGAAATACTTAAGAAAAAATTGTTTACAGGAATGACAGATTGTATACCTCGAGTGAAGAACATAAAGCAATTTGGAGTCGAATTGATGACAAAAGGAATAAAAGGAAAATTGCAGAAGAGATTATGAAAGGCATATATATATATATATATATAGAGAGAGAGAGAGAGAGAGAGAGAGAGAGGGGTGAAGAACAGTTGCATGAGGAATATACTAAGAAAGTGAATAGTATTGTAAGGAGAGAAAAATTAGAATATGAGAGGAGACCAGCACTACAATCCAAGGAGAATTCCAAGGAGTTTTTTTGCTATGCAGCAAGTAGGAAGAAAAAAGATAGTGGATGGATTACCTTGCTGGGTGGAGATGGGAATAAGATGACCAAAGCAGATGACATAGTTGAGCTATTTAATTATCACTTTATTAGTGTGTTGTTAGATCTTGAATGGGGACTCTTTCAACAGAAAAGTCATTCATTCAAGATTTAACAAGAAACAAAAAATTCTGAACTAGAAATGCTTGCACTATTGGTTAATTAAGAAAAATATAAAAGAAAACCTGTTACAATTACCTTAGAAAGAAGTAAAGTTGAGGAGAAAATTGTATGTCAGAATAGAATTATATTGTTAAAATTATTGATGTCTAAATTATACTGTAAAAGAATGTAAATCTAAGTGCAAACAAAGGTTCAAAGGTTGCTAGCTAACTGCCTACGATGACGTCACGGTGCAACGGAAGCGTTCTTGGAAGGCAAGCCGAACTCATGTTTGGTGAAATAAGCACTCTTCAAGGAGCAGAAGTGTGATGCAATCGCATAGGGACGAATAGGAGAGCACAGTTAGATATCCTCCACTATGAAAAGAGGGCGCTGAAAAGAAGAATAAAAAGCGAGTTCACTCAGGTTTGAACCCCCCGTTTTTTCTGTTCCTGTTTTCTCGTGTGGACAAGCAGAGTGCTGACCGATCGACGGTGCCAGAAGTATTCTCCTTCCCGGTTGCTAGCTGAAAGAGTCGGGCATGCTATACGTGAGCTGGCGGTAGACACCAACTAGGGCCATCGGTAAAAGTTTACCGATGCGAAACAGCGGAATAAGTTCCTCAAAAAGGACGGCCGAGATGACGATATCGATCCAGTAGACGAGCGTATATACGGCAAAGTGCAAGGAATGGTGATTTGCGTCGATCAGCGTAATCTCCACGTGGACGCGACTCGATAAAGCAGAAAGACATCTGACAACAAAGAACGGACGAAAAGAAGTGCGATATCCTCTCAGGACACTGGTAAAATACAGTAAATTCCATATTCTTGTAACGATTAGTAAAGAGAGAAGAACAGATTTCTGATTTGAGAAGAAAGAGAACTTTTAAGTCACTTTTGTGCTCAGTAACGCGTTAATCTAATTATATTGGACTAGTAGTCTAAAAGCCTGAGAGTATGCAACACTTAGTTGAATGTGAATTGACCTTTGTTAGCAAGTTTTACTTAGAATTCTGAATTACTATTTCATGATAAAAATGTGCCTACTTAATCTAGAGATGTAAAATTAGAGTGTTTAGATAATTAATGTGTTCCTTATAGCTCAGCTAATGAATTAGAATTCTGATATGACATACCTTGATATGTAAAAGTTTATTGTATGAAATTTTGATAATTAATAAACATGTTTTTCTATGTAAGTCAGAGTTTGTCTGGGCATGAGATTGAAATTACCACTCACTAAAGTTAGAACCTGTGAATAAGGGGAAATTAAAGAAAGTTTAGGCCATGACTGCAATGTTGAAGTTTCTACAGGCACTTAATACTTTAATAAGATTAGGTAATACTTAAACTCTGGGAAAGTTTCTTTGTACAAGAATTCTTCTGTACTAGGACTCTGGCTGGAGCAGCTAAAATAAATAAATTTTGTCAGAGTTCCGAATAGAGAAGCAGCCCCAGAGAGATAGTTAGTATGACAAGGATTTAAGATAGAACATAAAGAACTAAAGACACGAATATAAGTGTTCCATCTTGGTACTACAGGCTTTATTCCTCTAAGGATAATAACTGGTAAAGTGTTAGAAGCAAATAAGGAAGACTTATTCCAAATACTGAGTACGCTAAACGTCAATAAGGCAGGGAGGGGACTAGATGGAATTTCACCATGTGTTTTAAAGAAATGTGCTATGGAACCAACTGTGCCATTAACTTGGTTGTTTAATGAAAGTCTTTCAATGAGACAGGTTCCTGGAGGGTGGAAGGAGGGTAAGATAGTACCATTGCATAAGGGTGATGGTAGAATGTAGGTATTAAACTATAGCAGTGCTTCCCAAACTTCTGGATGTCAGGGCCCCCTTTGCAAAAATTAAAATATTTCACGGCCCCCCCCCTCGAATAAAAATCGTAATAGAGAGATATATTATTATAATATTTATTGTATTTATATTCAATACAAAACATGCACAGCGAATATTGCAAAAATCAAATGCATATATTACATTTTTTTGCCTCTTACCGTTGGGTTCTGAAGACGATGTGGGCTGTTCTGGTAAAATATGAAATACAGTCCTCTTTTTTGAGTGTGTTTCTGCTTCTGATTGTTCGCGGGATTTTTTTTTTATTTTCTTTATCAGCCACTTATCCATCTCAGGGTTAAATTTTTTAACGTAGAATAGATCAAATAATATCACCACTTACCGATACTGGCACACCACAGACTGATAACATTAAATTAGTGAATATTACCTGAATAAGGGAATTCCCAGACCAGGAATATTTTTCTCTTTTGTGACTTTTCTTCCTTTACGGGTAATTAAGCCTAACGCGAAACAAACAGCAAAGGCAGGTTATTAAAACGTGCATATGATTGGTGCGGTATTAACAAAAGATCGCGCAACCGAAAGATAAAAGCATAGCTGACAATTGAGTTGAAATGCTAACTCTCTTCAACCGAATTCCATATGTGAAACTGCCATAACATTCATTATATATATATATATATTACTTAGTTTTAGCACTTTTACGAATTTTAACACGTTCGGTTGAATTTTATTGCTGCCTTGGGAAATCGAACTCACACACATCTAATCATTAACAATAGTTTTTAGTTAGATTCTGTGTTTGCCCATGCAACATATGGTTTTGTTTCAGTCTATACAGCATAGTTTCTGTATGAGGGGACATGCGATTCATTAATTAGTGTGTTTTTATCCCAGTTGTCTCTAATTGCACTATTTGTTGAGAAATATATTACACAGACTCCTCATACCTTATTCACTGGCATAATAAAAGTACTTGTTTTTATTGCCTCTGCAGTATAGTGGGAGGGCGTGTTGTTTACCACTGCAAGCTAGTTACTATCTCCCCACATGAACTTGTTTAAGCATTTTTTCATGTGTGAAGTATATGCGAAACTTTTATTGGTAACAGAAAACTAGCTCGGATGACAGTGATAATATAAAACGAGTTTTGATATGTATATAAAGTCAATATCAACAGTCCCTGATTACGAATGTGTGATGAAAGGGACAGGAAAATTTGGAGCTTCCCTGGAGGGCATTTGAAGTAAATACAATTAACCACTAATTTGAAATGAAACATATGAATAAGCAATATTGACTAATATTCATTAAGCACTGAAATAAGCAGGAAGCAAAGTTTGTGAACCAATACCAATGTGTGAATTTTTCCATTAAAATATAAAAAATAACAAAAAAGAAATAATAAATAATAAAAGTTAAATACTTTTCTTTTAAAATAAAAAAAATCTACTTAGTCTTAAAACATTTTAAATTTGTTTTCGTTATTTCACGGCCCCCTCAACAAAACCTACGGCCCCCAAGGGGGCCGCGGCCCACAGTTTGGGAAGCGCTGAACTATAGGCCTGCTTATATCTCTGTAGTTAAGATTTTGGAAAAATTGCCAAGAATTCATATACGGGATTGGGCAGATGAGGGTAATGTTATTTATGCAGGTCAACATAGATTTGTTACAGGGCGTTCTTGTATTAGTAATCTGGTAACCTTTTCAATAGAGTAATAAGAGCAGCAGATGAGGTTAAGCCATACACTGTCATTTTCTGAATTTTTTTTAACTGCATTTAACAGGGTGCCACATGACAAGATGATTTTTAAGTTGCATCATATAAGTTGGATATCAGGTTAGTGGATTGAATTGGTGATTGGCTCTCTGATAGATATCAGTAAGTTGTATACAGGGGAGCAATATCAGGAAGTAGGAGGGTTACAAGTGGAGTTCCACAAGGTTCAGTCCTGGAACCATTACCGTTTGATCTTCATGTCAATGATATTGTCACAAGACTATTGTGACAATATCATTGTTGTTCAATTGTTTGCAGATGATGTGAAGCTTGGGTGTGTATATATAGTATATTATTGGGAGGGTTATTAGTAATAGTGCTGATGTTTTGGCTCTTCAAGAGGATTTGAATAAGCTGGAAAGGTGGACAAAGGCATGAGGATGTCAGTTTAATGCAACTAAATGTAAGGTTTTAAAATTTGGGATCCACAGATGGGATGCTTCATACTCACTTGGTGGAGTTATAGAAATGGAGGAGGCAAGGGATTTTGGGGTGACTGTGGATAGAGATTTGAGGTTTCGAGAACATATTGCAAAAATTGTGAAGACAACTCAGAGAATTGTGGCAATTTTGAAGAACACTGACCATGAGAGATAAAAGAGTGCTGTCCCATTGTATAAAGCTGCCTAGACCATATTTGGATTTCCATGCTCAGATCTAGTCATCAGGATTTGAATGGGATGAAGTAACTTTGAAGAGGGTGCAGAAATGGATAACAATATCAAGACTGTACGACATTGATTATGAAGACAGACTCAGGGGTATGAAGCCTGCAGAGTTTGGTGGATAGAAGGCAAAGGAAGAGGGGTATGATCAAGACATTTAAGTGACTGAAAGGTTATCGTATTAAGGAGTTTTTCATATGGTAGAATAAGGTAAAGGAGCAAGGACAAGGGGACCATCCTGGGAAGTTGCAAAAGCAGGATGTGAGTAAAAGGGTAAGAACTAAGTTTTTTGCATGCAGAGTTGTAGGAGCATGGAATGCACTGCCTGAGAAGGTAGTGAATGTGCAAACTGTGGATAAGTTTAAGGAGTGGTATGATACACTTCGTGTTGACTAGTGTTAACCTCCCACAATGAGTCTTGTGACTCCTGGAGGTCAGGAAAATAATAATATAAAAATTAGCAAAAGAGATAAGGCTAAAAATAAACCAACAAAAAAATAATGATTAACATCAAGTAGAATCAGTTAACTGATACAAGTGTGAAAACTAGGAACCTTGAAATAGGAAAAAAATGGAACAATTTAAATATTTAGGAATAACGATTTCTAGCTAACCAAATGGGATGGTGGAAGGTCAGAATTGAATAAAGAGAGATAATCAAGTTTCTATTCTCTTTTATGTGTACTCAGTTGAAAAGATATTCATTGGAAGACTAAAGTAAAAATATATGAATCAATGATTTGCCTAGCCTATGAATTTATTACCTATGAATGTGAAACCTAGTTATTTACAGCAGAGGTGAAGAATTTGATTTCAGCTTTTGAAAGGAAAATCCTTAGGAAAACGCTCAAGGATCAAATACAACCATGAGTTATATCAATTTATAAAGAACCCACTATATCTAGTATAATCAAGTTCAAAAAGTAGCAGTAGGCAGAGCATGTCTTGCACAGAGATGTCGCGAGGAATTTTGGCACCTATGGCTAGGAAAGAAAATTGTGCCATTGGCACCTATAGACTGGGAATTAAAAAAAAAAAAAAAATTTAAAAATCTCAATTTTTGCACCTATGTAAAATTAGAGTATATGGCCGGGCCACATTGGCCATAGCCTCACTATGCCTCTGGTTTTGCATATGGAAAATTGACAGTATTATATATATAAGAAGACAATAAATAGTAAAATTCTTAGTAAAATACCATAATGAAAACCAATAAGATGGATGGACACCAGCAGTCAAGATAGCAACATCATATCACAATGACCAAACCAGAAGAACCAATGACCAAATATTATTCAGACAGCATTGGAAACAACAAACCCAGGAGGCTAAGGATCGATTTGAGCTGTAGAGCCATAAGAAGAAAAAGAAAGACCAAGACAACATCCATGGAGTGAATGCAGTCAAGAAGTGGGCGAGAGCTTGATTTTTTTTCTCATAGTGTTGCGTGATTGGAATGGCCTTGCCTTTGCAAGTAGTGTGAATGAATTCAATTCAAGAAAATGTATGACTGCTAGTATTGGGAGTCGGGGGGGGGGGGGGGTTTGTAACCCTGCCTCAAACCCTTCGTTAAGTCCTACTACCTATCAGATGTTCCGCTTCTCCCCCCCCCCCAGCATGATTTCGGGATAATTACACCTGTTTTTCTTTGAAGTCCTTCTGCTTATTTTTTTAAAAAAAAAGACATGCTTATTTTATCCTCTAAGGCAGGGGTTCTCAACCTTTTCCAGTGGCGTACCACTATATTTAATTCAAGATATTAGATGTACCAGCAAGGCAGTGGCTTACGTACCACAAGTGGTACGCGTACCATAGGTTGAGAATCCCTGCTCTAAGGAATACGAAAAGAAAAGACGATTTATTATTATTATTTGTTACACCTCCAAGGAATCCGTGGACTCATTTCATAACCAAAGGAAGGAAAAAAACAAACATATGCATATACTGCTAAATATATTATTTCACAGCAACTTCTTTTATCACAATAAACTAAACCTAGTATATAACTTACAATCCCAGGCAAATCGGCATATTTAGGATTAGCCATTTCTGTCAAAGGATGTCAACAAACATCAACCAAGCGAATCAACACACTAGTAGTCTTGCAACTGAGCGGAAATATTAAACATCTGTTAATAACGGAAATGACTATGTGCAGCCCAAAAGAAGCCTGTAGAACTTAAGATATAATTTCTGTTCAATTTAGTAAATGTAAATAGCTTTTGATATCGTACAGGAGAGAGAGACAGATAATGACTGTACATCTTCGACAAAGGGTTCGATGGCCATGGCTTGAACGTTTAGAAATCTTCCGGTCTACTAAAGCTGTGCAATTGCAATTTTGGCATCTAAAAACATTTCCATATTATTATTATTATTATTATTAATATTATTATTATTATTCAGTTAACAGAGTTTACAGTTAAAGAGTAACAAGAAATATGAAAGAACATAATGAAATCCTTGACTGGTAAATGTGTTTCAATTCGAGCCTTATCCAAAGGCCTAAGAATCATATGACATTTCCCTAAAAGCGCAGTTTTCTGAATTGCGATAATGTTATATCTTCGGAAGATAAACTTTTCCCGATGTTTTCATAAATGTTCTGGTATTGCTCTTACCACTCCTATGACAACTGAAATCGTTGTTGTTTTCTTGTTCCAAAGTTCTTGAATTTCAATCTCCAGATAACTATATTTGGACAATTTTTCATACACTTTGTCTTCTACTCTATTAACCGCTCTACTTCTTCTGATTGGCTACCGGTGAAGATTGAACTGCCCACTCAATCCCCAAAAAGCTAGATAGGGTATAAAGGCCTCGTCTACTCCCTATAAGAGAATAAAAGGCGTTAGTGGATTATTATTATTATTATTATTATTATTCTCCACATCAACATCAGAAGTTTCTCTTGGGTCCTCTGCGCTTGAACGCTCGAAGTCAGACTTAAGTTCGAGTCTAGTCTTCGACTGGAGGAACTTTTTCTAAGCCTTTCTTCGACTGATTCCCGAGTTAGTCGATCTCTGGCACGGGCAAGCGGGTTTTTCCACCCGGAAGCTCGGGTTTTTCGTCCCGTAAACTCAAGAAAATCGACCGTAGTACCCACATTATTTCAGACAGTAACATATCTTGTTAGGGTTAGGTACCAAGAGATGGAGGCACTTGTTTACCAGCGTCTTCATCGGTGGCTGCTATAATTAGTGATAGACATGGGCCAGCAATCTCGGAATGGCTACCGGTGGAGATTGAACTGCCTGCTCAGTCTCCAAAAAGCTAAATAGGGTAGTAGGGAGTAGGCCTCGCCTACTCCCTATAAGGGAATAAAAGGCGTTAGTGGATTTTCTTCTTCTTCTTCTTTTTCTTATTATTATTATTATTCTCCACATCAACATCAGAAGCATTCAAAAATACTGGCTGACCCTACAAGCTTATCTGAAGGAAGATATAGACAACATAGGCATTTTAATACTGACTGAAGTATCTACGACAAACGAAGAGGCAACCATCTACCAAATGCCACACTTCCATACAGTCATACACACGAGAACAGATAGTCGGAAATACAACAACCTCATCCTGTATTGACCATACAAATATACGGGCCCCTCCCAATAGCCACACAGCACCCGTCATACAATGCAAACTGGCAGACCACTATTTCACAGCATTACAGTTACACACTGAACCAGAACCCATAAAACTCACTGAGACTACAAAACAGTATTATAGCATTCTGAACGAAACAATAGTAAACGACGAAATCAGAAAAACAGATTGGATGCAGATAGCATCTTTAGACTCTGCTGAAGCTGTATATAATAATATTAAACTTGCATTTTAAAAAAATGTATAACAAAGCATTAACAAAAATAAAAATATGCTCCCAAACAAAATAGAATCCATAAAATCATGGAGCGCATCGTGAACTGCAAACTCTCCACATACGTGGAAAATTTTCAAATCATACCCAAAATACAATATGGCTTTCAAAAAAAAATAAGGGAACAGCAACACTAGTGGAAGATTTCACAGACCTAATAAACGCTGCATTGTATAAAAAACAGAATAACATTAGTCGTATTCATTGACGTAACAAAAGTATTTGACACACTAACACACAAAACCTTATTAACTAAACTAACGCATATCGGAATAGGAGGTCGTCTAATCCAGTGGTTTAAAGCATACATGGAAAACAGGAACACATCATACGTATAGGATCAGCGTAGAGCAAAGAAGTACCGGTAACCTATGGAGTACCGCAAGGAGCTGTCCTACCTCCCATTCTATTTAACATATGCCCACACGACATAAGCCATCTTCCAGTACGCAGACGACATGGCCGTAGTATCCATTCACAAGAACGCAAATATTGCCTACACAAATATGCAACACGACATCAATCAAATCACTAACTGGTTAACCGAAAACGGCATACATATAAATCCTTGAAAAACAAAGCTAATGATATTCAAAAACATGCCTGTGTAGCTCAGTGGATGTGGCGTTTGCACACTACCGCACTTGGCCGCACGAAGGAAGACTTGGTTTCGAGTCTAGTCGGCGACTAGAGGAAATTTTTCTAAGCCTTTTTTCGACCGGTTCCCGAGTTAGTCGATCTCTGGCACGGGCAAGCAGGTTTTTCCTCCCGGAAACTCGGGTTTTTCGTCCTGTAAACTCAAGAAAATCGACCGTAGAACCCACATTATTTCAGACATTAAAATATATTGTGTTAGGGTTAGGGACCACGAGATGGCGGCACATTTGAGCCGTCTCTCTTCACTGCGTACCGCTTAATTAGTTATAGCCTTGGGCCATCTGTCTCTGATTGGGTACCAGTGGAGATTGAACTGCCCACTCAGTCTCCAAAAGTTAGATAGGGCTAAATGGCCTCGCCTACTCCCGTATACGGGAATAAAAAGGCGTTAGCTGATTTTTTTTTTTTTTATATTCAAAAACCCCCAAGCCCTGCCTATTGAAACTAAATATCTCACTGTCCAACACTCACCCACCTTTACACAAAGCGCTGAACCTAAAACCACAACGATCACACAGGTGAAATCTTGGACTACACTTCGATGCTGATCAAAGTTGGAATAGCCATATAACCTACCTACACACTAAGCTTAGGATAATAGCAAGCAAACTATACCGATTAAAAGGCATAGCCCCGACACATAAAAATACTAATCTATAAAGCATTATGTGAAAATTAACAAGTTACAATGGTTGCAAGATAAAATGGTAAAACTAATATTCTGAGAACAACCCACACTTATGCAGGCAGCACGAACACAACACAAAATATTTAAGGTGAAACACTTATGCCACTTCACAGTCATGTTAAAATACTAATACAACCCAACCTGCAGAGTAACCAGAACGACATATCAGATAACAAGACCACAGTCAACAAACTATATAACATATAAGTACAACAATCAACATGGCAAAGCCACCCAAAACTTCCACATACCTGACATGATAAACAAACTGCCTTTCGACGACAGAAACCTAGGAACATACACAGAGCTGAAACAGGCCCTATATAAATATTATAGCGAGAAAGAAATTTAGAGAAATTCCTGTTTTTCTCTCTCTCCCTCACATGCACACACACAAAAAAAAAAAAACCTACGACAAACCCCTTTCAATAAACACCACAAACAAACACACCATGTCCAAATCCAACCCTACTTGCAAAAAAAGAAGTTGAACTGTTTAACACTTCCATTGCCAAGCTGAAAATTGGAATTTCATGTGGTAGCCAAATTTTTTTCATTTTTTTACTTAGTTAGCGACGTCAACGCGATAACGCGTGATCAGCTGTTTGGTGAAAACTCGCATCACGCGTATCGTTCATTGCCAAGCTGAAAATTGAAATTTCGTGTGGTGGCCAAATTTTTTTGATTTTTTTATTTAGTTAACGACGTACACGTGATAACGCGTGATCGGCCGTTTGGTGAGGCCTCGCATCGCGCGATATCGCGTGATTGGCAATGAACATGTTAAAGCAGTTGAAGCATTCCAAGCATGTACCAACAAACAGTAAATTCAACACATGGCTTGCGACCAGTATAGAAACATAACCACGAAACCACCGCCATCTATTATCTTCCTCAGATAAGCTCTGCAAAGCTTCGAGGAAGAAATCAGAAATTCCTCCCAAACTATTATTATTATATTAGTTATTCACTCAAAAAAATTCTGTATAATCATCATTGCTAATATTAGATCATGCATTTTAAATGCACAATACAGACAGAAAGAATATTATTAAAATTTTTAACTGAAATCCAATGTAGAAAAATTTTGTAAAATTATACTCAAGATAACTATTGTATATATATATATATATATATATATGTGTGTAAATATTTTAGCAATGAACAAAAATATTATTTATTTAAAAAAAATTATTATTTAAAAATATTATTAACCGCAAGTATCTGTTATTCACAATTGTAATGTATTATATATATATATATATATCAAAAAAAAAAAAATCAGCTAACGCCTTTTTATTCCCGTATATACGGGAGTAGGCGAGGCCATTTAGCCCTATCTAACTTTTTGGAGACTGAGTGGGCAGTTCAATCTCCACTGGTACCCAATCAGAGACAGATGGCCCAAGGCTATCACTAATTAAGCGGTACGCAGTGAAGAGAGACGGCTCAAATGTGCCGCCATCTCGTGGTCTCTAACCCTAACACAATATATTTTAATGTCTGAAATAATGTGGGTTCTACGGTCGATTTTCTTGAGTTTACAGGACGAAAAACCCGAGTTTCCGGGAGGAAAAACCTGCTTGCCCGTGCCAGAGATCGACTAACTCGGGAACCGGTCGAAAAAAGGCTTAGAAAAATTTCCTCTAGTCGCCGACTAGACTCGAAACCAAGACTTCCTTCGTGCGGCCTAGCGCGATGGTGTGCAAACGCCACATCCACTGAGCTACACAGGCTCTTATATATATATATATATATATAATTATTATTGTATCTATGTATGTAATTTATCTGAGACATAATAAAATGTTTAAAAAAAAAAAAAATATTAACAGCCTGTGTAGCTCAGTGGAAGTGGTGATTGCATCCTATGCGCAAAGACGCCCGAAGTTAGACTGAAGATCAAGTCTAGTCACTGAGTGGAGGAACTTTTTCTAAGGCTTTCTTCCACTGATTCCCGAGTTAATCAATCTCTGGTATGGACAAGCGGGTTTTTCTCTTAAAAACTCAAGAAAATTGATCGTAGAACTCTACTCTACTCAGCTGATTATTTATTATTATTATTATTACCTGACACCTCCAAGGACTCATCATGGAGGGAAGCTCTATTCTACTCTACTTGGCTGATTATTTATTATTATTATTATTATTATTATTATTACCTGACACCTCCAAGGACTCATCATGGAGGGAAGCTCTACTCTACTCTACTCGGCTACACACATCTCACTGTCTCTCCCTACTACTTAAATGACCAAATATACACAACGACACTACTATCATCAATGCCAGCACCACCAAAAACAATAGTATTTTTTGTATGTAAATTGCAGGTTCTCATGGCCGATTTGCCTATACTTCACATTAAAATCCCGAATTATTGGAAGAAAAAGAACAATTACAAAAGAACATGCAGGTAGATTATTATGTCTGTACACGAATGCTAGGAGTATCAGAAACAAAGGGTAAGTTTGTTGCCTTAGTCAATGTGTTTGGACCTCAGATTTTAGACATTAGTGAGACCTGGCTAACAGAATCAAATATACTAACTGGTATCTAGTGTCAAGGGTACAGTATTTTTAGGAAGGATAGAGAGGATAGGAGAGTAAGGGGTATGCTTCTAAGGATATCAAATGTTTTAAATCCAGTTAGAGTTGAGACCAGGGCGAATATTTCGGGTGTGCTAGGTGTGCGGTGCTCATCCACGAAATATCAGTATCACCTATATTATATTTTTGCATTTATTCCTATTAAAGTCTCCCTAATTGTTTGCAGGCTTTGCGTGATTCCTAAAATTAAACACAATATACTAATGCTTCATTGCCCTCTTCACGAAGATAATGAAGCATTAGTGCTTCATGAAGAGAGCTCTTTTCGAAGCATAAAGATTGCGTCACATTCTCGTTAATAGTCCGAGTGTGGTTTGAAAAGATATAAAGAGAGTGAAGCGGGTCAAATTCTTAGCTTTCTTGTATTTTTAAACCGCTCAGAAGGCGAGTCTGGGTGAGCTCACAGTGTGAGCTCACCCAGCACCTAACGGCTGTGATTGTTTATTATATCAACCACTCCAATTGAGCGTTGTCACTTGTCATGAGTTGAGCGCTTTCTGTATCAGATGGCTGTATTACAGACAGCTGTTACACGTTTTCCATAATTGAAAATTTGAAAGTGGATGTTAGGAGAAAAAAACATAAATATTTCTCTTGCCTGTGCAGTATAGTTCTGTTGAGCTTGCAAAGTTTTTAACGGTATAGAGACATTTTTATTCTAGTCTTCAGAAACAACAGACTGTAAAAAATATCTATTTCTGAATAAAAATGAATATTCTGTGTATTATAAGATGATCTACAAAGAAACCAGCATATGTGAGATTGATAAGAGATGAACCACTGATACTTAAAATAATAATAATAATAAAATTTTAAAAAAAATAATGAATGTAGGATTTCCGAAAGTGTGGATAATTCCGATAATCATCGGATGTTATGTATAATGAGCCTCAGTAAAAAAAAACCTATTGGAAAATGGAGCGAAATATATACAAACTGGAGAAATACACATAACATGGGCAACAAATTTTACGAAATGATTTGCTGCAACATCAAACTATATTTATTCCTGCCATACTCTCCATCTCCTCGTAAGTTTTTTTTATTTATGCCATCATAAATTCAATTATTTATGTCTAGACTTTATAGGATCGTGCTATTCGCCCTACCCAGCAACTTACAGGACATACACACATATCGCAAATGTCAATTATTAATAATTCGTTTACCATTAATGAAAGTATTTCTGCTCATACTTATTCTTTCCTTTCATTTCCTATTCTCACATGTCTTATAAATGATGATTCACATATTATCATCTTTGAGTATTTCAAATATACCAACCAAACATAGCAATCTTTTTAATTGTTGTTTTCTAAAACAAACAGACTGTTCTCCCATTCTATGCAGAAGTATTCAAAGTTATCCTGCAATTAATTGCATTGGAGCAATTAAGATTGACTGCCAATATGGCTCAACTGAAATTTTACACAAAATTCTAAGAACTGTCTGTCTCAGGATAACATGGTAACATTGTGAAATGTTGATTATTCCAAGTAATGCAGTATTGTTTGTTGTTATTTTGCAACTCATATATGTTTAAATCTACCACTTTTCTTCTTCTCCCTTCTACGTATTAGGCTTACTAGCCTGTTACAGGGCTATCTTAAGCTCTTCTACGTCGTACCCGTCTCCTTCGGGTATATTCTATGGCTGTAGCTGCGTATGTTCACGGGGTGGGTTTGCCTGGTTGTGGGAGGAAAACCCCCAGATAAACTGGGGAGAAAAACTCTGATGTCCACGACCAAGACCAGCTAACTTGACTGTCTGAGAAAGATCCTTATGCTCCTCACGTTGGCGACAGGAATTGAACATAGGACACTCCTTTCCCAGGCATATGGTTGCGAAGCGCATAGCCACTAGGCTAACCGAGCGGACATCTTCCACTTTTCACGAATTGCGTATAGGTTCACCAATAATAATTTACATTAACTTGGTATGATTAAGCCATAACCGACTAATCTATACTTCCAAATCTCAATGTTTTCTAATTTTTCACATATTTGTTTGAAAAATCAGAAAATTTTATTCTGTTTTCATTGAGTATCACGATGTTAATTATCTTAACTTGCAGATAGTCAATAATTCTCATGACAGACCTTCGGTAGATCAAAGGCAATCAGATTAGATTTTAAAATCCTTGAAAAATTTTGCAGTTTCTTTTTCCAATACTTTCTCGAATAAGCTGCTACCAGTCAGAAGCAGGAACTCAGTATTTTCGCATAAATACCAAAGTTAATTATCTTAGCCACTTGAATATTTTAAAATGGCAAAAGAATTGTTAGTGCCCTTGATCATTTTGTTTGAGTCTCGGGTCTGGGTTAGTCCCGAGGAGTGGAAAGAGGGGGGAAACAGTACCACTGCATAAAGGAGGTTCCAAGACTGCTGTTGCAAATTAAGGACCGATCAGTGTATCAGGAGTCATTGTCAAGGTTTGGGAGAAAGTAGTCAAGAAAAAAATACAGGAATGGAGAGATGATAATGAGATACTGTAAGGGGCCCAGCATGGTTTTGTGATGGGTAGATCATACCTCAGTAACTTACTCAGGTTTCATAACACAGTGACGGCTGAACTGGATAATGGTAATGGGTTTACAGTGATACTTCTGGACCTTGCTAAGGCCTTTGACAGGATACCACATGGAATTCTAATCAGTAAACTGCAGCATATTGGGATGAATATAAGGTTGGTGAGATGGATAGGAGGGTGGTTGATGGAGAGATATAAGAGATGAGTTTATGTCAAGTAATCAATCAAAGTAGTCAAGAAAAAAATACAGGAATGGAGAGATGATAATGGATACTGTATGGGGGACAGCAAGTATATGGGAAGAGTAGATCATGCCTCTGTAACTTGCTCACGTTTTATAACACAGTGACGGCTGAACTGGATAAGGGTAATGGGTTTACAGTGATTCTACTGGACCTTGCTAAGGCCTTTGACAGGATACCACGTGGAATTCTAATCAGTAAACTGCAGCATATGGGGATGAATATAAGGTTGGTGAGATGGATAGGAGGGTGGTTGATAGAGAGATATAAGAGATGAGTTTATGCAGGAGTAGAGTCCAAAAGACGACCTGTGACTAGTAGTGTGTCACAGTGTTCTGTTCTTGGACCACTACAATTTAAATTGTTCATTCACGATATCGGAAAGGATCTGAGAGGAACGGTTCATTTGTTTGCTGATGATGCAAAGTTGGGTAGAGCAATGTGAATGCACATGATGTCAAAATTTTGCAGGATGACTTGGATAAATTGGAGGACTAGGCTAAGGAGAATGGATGTGAATTTAATGTGGCAAAGTATAAGGTTATGCATTTTGGGGTTAAACGATTTGCAGCATTATACCACATTGGTAGAACTGTACTCCAGGAGATTGACGAAGCCAGGGGATTTGGAAGTATTGGTGGATTGGGAGTTGAAGTTTAGGGGCCACTTTGCAAATCAGCTCATCAAATCACTTGGTTATTGAAGAATACCTTGCCGAGCAGAGACAAGGAAGTTATTGTTCCTCTGTATCGAGCCTTGATAAGACGATATCTAGACTACTGTGCCCAGATATGGGCGCCCGGGTTTCTTCTTGATCGGGAGGAGGTGGAGAGGATTCAGAGACGAGTGACCAAGATAATAGCAGGACTACAGAATGAACCTTATGAGAACAGGTTGAAGATTTGTGGGTTGCAGAAATTGGTTCATATGCGGAAAAGGTGTGATATGATTGAGACATTCAAATTACTGAAGGGTTTCTATAAGATTAATTCAGAGGATATTTTTCAGAACAGGTCTGGTGGTGGGAAGACTAGGGGCCATCCATGGAAACTGGGCAAGAGTGTGGTCAGAAAAGGTGTTAGAACTAAGTTTTTTACTGGGAGAGTGGTGAATGAGTGGAATAAGCTGCCAGTCTGTGTGGGTGCTATGACTCTGAATTAGTTCAAGACAAAGTATGATAAATACTGTGTGGAAGCTGAATAGTTTTTCTTCACAAGATGTTTAGGGCCTCCCTCAAAGAGTCTAAGGCCTCCTTGGAGTTGCCCGTAATAATAATAACACCATGCAGTATTTGTAATAACTCAGAGCAATTTTGCTGCAGAGACTGGTCAGTTTTCATGCTGATTGCGTATTTTCTCTTATTACTGATGAAATCAATTTTCAATTTGACTGAATTACAGGTAACCCTCGTATAACTTGGATGTTAAGTTCCATAGAAATGCCACGTTATATAAATCGCGCTATGAAATACTCAGATCACATTGAAAAAGTAGGGCCAGGTTCCGAAATTGTTTTTTTAAAGATTATATAAACAGTAACATATCCAACAAAAATATATTTTTATTTAATTCAGGTAATTCGTGTAAGTTAAGAAAACATATAAACTATGAAGCATATACATAGTTTAAAATTATAAAAAATTATAAATTGTACGTAAACTTCACTGCAATAATGCATAAATGTTTTAGGCAAAATAAAATAAAGTGTATATTTTTATCGTCATGGCTTTCTTTAAAAGTAACATTTCGTAGATGTTCTTTATTTACGACTGGCTGGACGTCGTCATCACTTAAAATCTCTTGGACATTATTTGTATAATTCTCATTGCATACATAAGCTGATTTAGTTATCAAGAAGTCAGTAATAAGACTTTGCTTACCATTATGCTGCAATTTTTTTTATGAAGTTCATAATACGGAGCTAAACAAATATCTAATTGTCTCGTGAATTTTCCGGAGCGCTCCATTGAGATATCATCATCTATAAAATAACTTTCTTGCCGAGTTCAACCCTTCTGCTAATTTCTTTAAACTGAATTCTTTAACGGATTCATCCCAATCAGAATCTTCGGCAGAATTTTCCCCGCCATTTGGTACGACGTCATCTATTAATTGTACCAGTTCCTCATCGTTTAAATATATTTCCTATTAATCTTTGGACTCCCTGGAGGTGTCAAAATAATAATAATTTCGTTTTCGACCATATCGCTATTACTATAAAAATAAATTTTTTACATTAAAAAAAGCATTACATATTGTAACTCACCAAAAAATAAAGTGCTCAGCTTGAGATTAACACACTTATGATTTTAATGCGCTTTCCTGGCAGAAAACGAAGACAATATTCAACAATAAACACTTTATAAAAACAATTTGTAAACAATTGACGCTAGCGGTTTTTCCTCCCGGAAACTCGGATTTTTCGTGTCCCATAAATTCAAGAAAATCGGCAGTCGAATCCACACTATTTTCAGCATGAAATATATTGTGTTAGGGTTAGAGACCACCAGATGGCGGCACTTACTAGCCGCCTTCACTGCGTGCCGATTAATTAGTGATAGCCTTGGGCCAGCTATCTCTGATTGGCTGTGGAAATTGAACTGCCCACTCAGTCACCAAAAGTTAGATAGGGCTAATAAACGGTCTCGCCTACTCCCTATATGGGAATAAAAAGGCATTAGCTGATTTTTATTTATATGTGACAAAGAGTGTTTCCCCTAATATAAATTCGTTACTTATAACTACATGCGCGATACGGGCAAACGTCAATTTAACGAAGATAAAATTTGAATTTTAAGTCGCGCGTTGAAAAATATATGAAAAGATGAAGGATTATTAGTTTGTAGACAGTCTTTTATCGAAACCGCGTTGTATAAGTACCGCGTTAAACGATGGTTACCTGTAGTTTGCAACGGCAGTTAGTGAACGACTATACTTCATATCTCTTTATTAATATATCCATACAGTAGCCACTGCTCAGTCTTAATATTGTCAGATCCCCCCCCCCCATTCTCTGCCTCGTTATCCCTCAAATATTGGCCATATTTTCGGTTTGAAGATCTTGTCTACCTTCCTAAAAGCAAGTAGACAAAATCTTGTCTTCCAATCTACCTTTTGGAGACTAAACCTGCAAATTAATTATATTAAAATAATTTAAAAAGAGATAGAAATATGGGATATTAAAGACCAACCTTATTTCATATATGAAGAGAGGAAAAACAGAAACTTTCATTAGCTTCTTAAAAAATGTGCCTCTGCAGTCCATGATAAAAATGCAGAATATGCTCAATATCTCAAATTAAAAACTTCGGCTTCAAATTCAGCTTACACAACAGTCGGAAACTCGTTTTAAAAAGTTAACTTCAAAACAGATTTCATAAGAATGTATGCAATAAACTTAGCTGCTGCTCAAACAGCACCAAAGTACTGGTGAATTGCTAAACCGTTGAGCACAATGTCTGCTCTTTCCCCCTTTTTTGCATCCCAATGGACTATGATGTAACTTCACCCTATGAAAATAGGATTATAATTGACAACTATCTTTATTGGCAATTAAAATTGCCAATAAAAATAGGCTTTTGCAAGTTTTTTTCTCCAACCCTTGGTGGAACAACCAAGCCAAATCACATTCCTCACTATCATAGACTTCATACTGCATGCCTTCTATGAACTTTGGACTCTAGCAACAAGAACATAGGAAACCTTATTAATCTTGATATTAATAAGGCTCCAGGTTCATATGATATACCTGTAGTTGTGCTCAAAATGTGTGCCCAGAATTAACGCCCATTATTTATCGCCTACATAAGCTATCATATTATACTGGCATCTGCTCAACAACATTAAGGCAGACCTTCACCCAGCCTGTACCTAAAAAGGGAGAAATGTCAGCCGTCTAACTGTCCTACCATCAGTAGTTTTAAAACTGATGAAGAAAGCTATCAACAACCAGCTTCTTCACTAGTTGGAGACTTATGATTTAATTAGTGATCGGCAATATGGATTCCATCATCTTATTCTGCAGCCGACCTCCTTACCAATGTCACCCATCTTTGGGAACAGACCATGGAAAGATTTAGAGAAACCATGTTATCGCTCTCGATATTCAAAAGCATCTGATTGTGTCTGGCATTGAGGCTTCCTGAATAAACTACATTATGGATTCCTCCTGCATTCTTTGATTGGATTGCGAGCTTCTCACTGTCGTTCATCGGGTGTCATGGTGGATGGTTTCTTCTCCTCAGATTTCTTGATCAGCGCTGGATTACCAAAGGATTCTGTTCTCTCTCCTATGCTTTTCTCCCTTTACATCAATGACTTATCTCTCTCTGACTTCAAAATTTATTCTCAGTTTTGCTGATGACAGTGCTGTGCATTCATTTTCTTTCGCAAAACCACGTATTACTCAAGTGATAGAGGCCACAAGATCTGTAATCACTGCGTTACACATTCAGCTCAAGATCCTCAAATAGGGCGAAAGCAACTTAGTAAATTTCAATACCATAAAAACTAAATTCTGCCTAATTACCCACAAGAAGGGCTCTACTTCACTCCCACTCATGTTTGATTTCCTTTTAAGATCAGCCTTTTCTTATTGGGCTGAATGTCTCAAGGTCATATCCAGTTTATCCTGGCACAAACATTTTAAAATACATAGCCTGCTCAGCCTTTAAAGATGGGTGTTTTCCAATTCAAAATATTACTTCTCTTCCTCTCGACTTCTAACACTTTATCTCTCAGCTCCGAAGAATATTGTTGCAGCATTTGGGATGGTGTAGCCAAACCTTCCTAATACTTGATGATATTCAAAAGAGAGCAATCTATTTTTGAGGTGATTCTTTCCTCACCAGGCCCATTAGCCACTTTTTAATAGATGGTCTCTTTCTCTATGTCACACCTGAAGGTACTTTCATGAGCTTTAATCCACTTTCTTCTAAGCATGCCAACACCCATACACTGCCCAACTCCAAAAATACTCATATTTCATTCCATCCACTCCAATTCTTCGAAACAATTTCTCCCACCGAGTACCAAACTCCAGCTCTTTAAGAAGCATATCATGGGCTACTTCTTTCTCCATAATCACTTGCCCACACATAGCACTGTGATATAACAAATTCTGTGACTTTTTATATGTGAGATTATATCAATTTTTTTTTCAAAAACTGACCACAGTTCATGTTCTCTGGTCAGTTTTGAAGAAAAAAAAAACAGACAGTTATCAGAGTTGCTTTAGTTTGCACTACTTAAAGGAACACTGCCTATTCGTCCATATAGTTCCTGTTATTGCAAATTTTGATAAACGTTACACTTATCTTACGGCTGTTTCGACCAAGCTAGTATTAGTAATGAATTGTTAGTACATTAATTTTTCTTCGTTTATTATTATTGATTATTGCACAGAAACCTTCATGGAGTACTAACACTCTAGTGAGAGACTTAAACTATCAACATAATATCCATTGTACTTCAATAAAAAACATTACAAAGCAATTAAACTGACTCATGAAATCTATTCCATCCATTCATCACTCTCTCTCTCTCTCTCTAAGCAAAAGATCCTCATCCTTATGCTTCTCTAAACACACTTTTAACAAATTTCCATGGAGCACTTCTTGTTCTGCTACCAGTAGCTCAATGCAAAGACATTTCTCCTGCATAAATCCCGTAACTTAAATCTTACTATCATGTCCTCCCTTTTTTCCAAGATCAACCAACAAACTAGATCTATTCTCATAGGGAGCATACCACAGAACAGACACAATCTTAGTCACTTACCTCTGAATACTCTCTACCACTTTCTCACCCCCAAGAAACCAATTAATGCTTAAGAGAAATTACAACCCTTATCTCTGTTTGTTAGTGTGTTCTCGAATAACCAAATATTCCTGAGTTACCTTGGCTACTTTAGAATGATATCTAAACTTCAATTCTGGGTCTATTACTACTACCTTTAAATCTTAGGCTTCTTCAATTTCCTTGTGCACACTTCCCTCAATGTGGTACACAGCTTATATTCTTTGTATCTCAAAATGCATAACTTTTCCACATTAAATTGACATCCATTTTGTTATGCCCATACTGTCAGCTTATTCAAATCATTCTGCAAGATCTCTACATGAACTTAATTAACTATTTCATACTCAGCTGAACATCTCCCTTCAAATAATTTCCCTACAGCACACCAGTAGTCAGCTACTTTCTTGTAGATTAGGTCCTTTCTCTCTCTCTCTCTCTCTCTCTATACATATATATAAACTTTTTGGTATCTGTCCATTAGCCATCCTTTTATCCATAGCACGTTTCGTATCCGTCCCACATTTATTGCAGTTTGAATAACAATTTTATGTGGTGTCCTGTCAAACAGTCAGCAATATCATAGTGTAGCCATTCCATTTATCCAACTCAGCTGTCACTTTATTATAGAAAGTTAGATTACCAAGGGATAACCGAACCTTCACAAAGCCATGCTGTCTATCATAGTGCATCACCTTCTTATCAACCCATTCCTGAATTACCTTTTTGACCAAGTTTTACCAACTCTCCCGAGCTACTCTACAATCACTTAATTTGTTCTCTCCCCATTCACTTTCAAAGCAATTATTATACGATCTTTCTCTCTTTCACGTTTCGCTCATCTTCCACACATCTTTCAACTTCGGTGACGAATACATTTTTAACACTGCACAAAATCAATGAAATTTAGTTCGCCCAAGAATATATTTAATAATAAATAAATAAATGCGCTAATGCCTTTTATTCCCCAATAGGGAGTAAGCAAAGACGTTTATCTCCCTATCTATTTTTTGGAAACTGAGGGCACAGTTCAGTCTCCACCAGCAGCTAATCAGAGATCACTAGCCCGACTATTACTGATTATATACGGCATGCTATGAAGAGATGTAGCTGACAAGTACCGCGATCTCGTCCTAATCCTAATACTTTATTTTGATGTCTGAAATAGTGGGTTCTATAGTCGATTTTCCTAAGTTTACAGGACGAAAAATTCGTTTCCATGACGGAAAAACCCGCTTTCAAGTGCCATATTTCGATTAACGGGAATCGGTCGAAAAAAGGCTTAGTAAACGGTCCTCTGGTCGGGGACCGGAATCGAACTCACAATGCACTTTCTTAGGGTGGTCTTGCACCATTGATGGTACATGCCACTTTCAGAGCTACACAGGCATATTACTGGCAAATATATATTTTTTAAATATATATTTTTAAAAATACTTCTATAGCTTTATGAATCGACGACGATCACTATCTCCTTATATAAAATTGCATATTTATCCCAAATTCTATTTTGATGTCCTGACTGAAACCAGAAGTAATTTATGTGTGCTGTACCAATTTGTCACATTTCATATAATCTCTACCCAGCAGATGGGAAATTATCGAAATTCAGATGTGTTTTTTTCTTCAAACTGGCAGACAAAAGGTATTATCAATGAAATGTTGAAGAGGAATTGTAACAATGAATAACATTAGAAAATTGTCTTTAATATTATCATCTCAGCATTAATGATGTGTTCCATGATTCCATCCGCAGGAAACCACGGACGAATTCTCCATGCTTGCTGCGCAAGCTCATTACTTCAGAAAGGAATATTTATTTGTTAATAAATGCATGCATTTCTAAGCATTCAATTCAGGCTCTTATTTTTGTAGACAGAAGACCTCTTAAGCTTGCACGGCAAAAATTGAGCTTTGCATTGTGTATCGAAGGCCGATGCTTGCTCGTCTAATCAAAGCTACCTCGGTTGTGGGAGTTTTCAGGTCCTCGCTGCAGCGCCGATTTCATGCACGCACATAGCCATTTCCGCTCCCTTCACGTCGTCTTAAACACAGGCCATACGAAGTCAAAGTAGCTCTAGCTAATGAGCTTCAGCCAGGCTTTAGAAGTGTGCGTATTGCTTGGGGAAATTAAGTTACAACCAAATTTTTTTATGACGATGTTATTGACCAGTTCATAAAGAACCAAAAAAAAAAAAAAAAAATCAGCTAACGCCTTTTTATTCCCGTATACGGGAGTAGGCGAGGCCATTTAGCCCTATCTAACTTTTGGAGACTGAGTGGGCAGTTCAATCTCCACTGGTACCCAATCAGAGATAGATGGTCCAAGGCTATCACTAATTACGCGGCACGCAATGAAGAGAGTCGGCTCAAATGTGCCGCCATCTCGTGGTCCCTAACCCTAACACAATATATTTAATGTCTGCAATCATGTGGGTTCTACGGTCGATTTTTTTTGAGTTTACGGGACGAAAAACCCGCTTGCCCATGCCAGAGATCGATTAACTCGGGAACCGGTCGAAAAAAGGCTTAGAAAAATTTCCTCTAGTCGCCGACTAGACTTGAAACCTTCGTGTGGCCAAGGTGTGCAAACGCCACATCCACTGAGCTACACAGGCTCTAAAGAACCACAGGGTAGAATTTGTATTCAAGCAGCTAAACTGAAAAAAGATGTTTGTAAAATAAATGCTGTATTTGTATGATTAAATGTACATACTTTCTAAATATATATAGTTTTAAATGGTCAGTAATTCATATTCCGCTAATCAGACTTCATTCAATTGAATGATAACAAGAGCAAGCGTGAATTTCAAACCAGCATTCGCCCCTGCAGGAAACGAACATGGCGTTTGCTAATTCCCGCATATGTAATGGTCATTTTAGGATCCAAGAATGTGTAAATACAAGAAAGCCTTTACAATATGGACTTTGGCACCATATAAACACTCTCTCTTTCACACACAGTTGTTTTCTTGTATTCTATCCACACCAAGTTTAATTGCATTTTACGTCCTTTTGATTTTTTTGAAGATTACTAATCAATAAAAAGCTTCTTTGCTCTACTGTCTTTTATAAAATTGCCCTTTAATTGATTCGGAAATTTAAGTACAGCAATCGGCTTAAACGTAGTTAGCAGCATGTTGTTTGACACTTACTTGCGTTTCCAACTTTATTATTCACGAGGAGAAATGTATCACTAGATACCAAGTAATCTTCGAATGAACCTGACGGTAAAATAATTAAATTATTGTGCCATAACTGTTGATATTCTTTTACTAAACTGCAGGTAATTTGTCTATGAGAAGAGCTCCTTATTTTGCCAATTTCAGATTGTGCACAAACCATTTTAAGCAATAAATCCATTTTCCATTTAGAATTTATTTCTTTAATCCATGAGGCCTTTTTATTCTGTTCAAGATTTACAATATGGACTTTGGCACCATATAAATTTTCGTGTGTACTAACCTCGTGCAGTGCCATTTTTTCTAATCCTGTCATAGCCCTTGATATATATATATAAGTGCATTATACTGATTTTATTCTACTACGTGCACTGCTATATTCTCTGTTGCACATATATACATATATATATATAGTGGTACCTTGAGATACGAGCCGTCACTAGGTCGATTTTTTGCCTTGAGTTACGAGCCTGCTTCGGTGACTCGTAACCACCACTCTGCTCAGATTCCCAGAGTCTTGCACTTCGTTCAGTTCACTCATTCTGTCGTGTTAGTTTTAATTTTGTATTTCACTTCCTTCAGATGTTTCCTACGGCACATAACATAGTCAATCTGACTCATTCTATCCCCGCTCTTATAGGTTATCAGATGCCCAACTCTCTTCTTGAACCACGTGTTAGCTATAGCAAGATCGAAGGCCACAGCATATTCTATGATTCTTTTACCTTCTTCAATTTCTTTCGTATAACCATGAGTCCAAAGGTCAGTGTAAAGAAGTGGTAAGAAAAGGAAAAAGGTGATATCCATGGAATTAAAGCGTGAGATAATAATAGACAAACATGAGCAAGGTGTAAGAGTAATAGACTTGGCAACGCAGTACGATCGCACTACTATTACGATATGTACTATTCTAAAGCAGGGCTCGTAAAGGCTATAACTCCAGCTAAGGGCGTTAAAATTATTTCAAAGCTATGCAACTCTGTCCATGAAAAGATGGAGAACCTGCTGATTTCTTGGTTGACAGAGAAGCAGATCGCAGGAGACACTGTGACAGACTATAATTTGCGAGAAGGCACGAGCCATTTAAGCAGATTTGCTGCAGCAGACCACAGATACTTCAGCACAGGAGGTTTCACAAGAGCAGTTCAAAGCCACTCGTGGATGGTTCGAAAATTTCCGAAAAAGGACCCGCATTCACTCTGTTGTCAGGCATGGTGAGACAGCGAGCTCTGATTCTAAGGGAGCTGAGGAATTTTTAAAAACCTTTGCTGAATTGATCGAAGTCAAAGGATACATCCTCTAACAAGTTTTCAACTGTGACGAGACAGGGCTCTTTTGGAAGATGCCAAGCAAAACTTGCATAACAGCAGAAGAAAGGATGCCAGGTCACAAGCCCATGAAGAATAGGTTAACCCTCGCACTGTGTGCAAATGCGAATGGCGACTGCAAGATCAAGTCGCTGCTCATATACCACTCAGAAAACCCCCAGCCTTCGAGACAAGGTTTTAAAAGAAAAACTGCAGGTTATGTGGAGGGCAAACCCAAAGACATGGATCATCAGGCAGTTTTTTGTGCAGTGGGTCAACTTGGTCTTTGGTCCTGCCGTTAAGGAATACCTCGAGGTCAATGACTTACCTTGACAATGCTCCTGCACCCACCCACCAAACCTTGAGGTTATCCTCGGAGTTCAGCTTTATAAAAGTTCTCTACTTTCCACCCAACACCACCCCTATCCTACAGCCTATGGGCCAACAGGTGATCTCCAATTTCAAGAAACTTTTTACCAAACACATGTTCCGACGCTGCTTTGAGGTTACGGAGAGCACAAACCTCACCCTTCGAGAGTTCTGGAAGGACCACTACAACATTGTCATATGCCTCAAAATTATTGATATGGCCTGGCAGGGTGTTACAAAAAAGGACCTTGACCTCTGCATGGAAAAAGCTGTGGCTGAAAGGGACTTTGAAGGATTTAGACCTGAACAGGAAGTGCTGGAGGAGATGGTGTCCCTCAGAAAGTCCATGGGCTTGGATGTGGATGAGGGAGACACTGAAGACCTTGCTGCTGCACATTCCGAGGAACTGACGACGGAGGAGTTGACGGAACTACACACACAGCAACATACAGGGGTTCTGCAGGAGATTGGTACAACCGCAGAGGAGGTTATCTCTTCCAGTGAGATAAAGTGTTGGCAATGTGGGAAAAAGTTTCGGACTTTACTGAAAAGAAACACAAGAAAAAGAAAAGTAAGTTGCAACTGTTCATGTAGCGGCGCTATTTAATGACACTTGCCTAACTCATTTCAGAAGCATTCTAAAAGGGAGGAAGAAACAAAGCTCCTTGAACAGGTTTCTATTGAAACGCCCTGCAGATGAAAGTGACGAAAACGTTGCAAAAAAACTAGTGAAAAGTGAAGCAAAAGCGAAGTGAAAGAAAATATTAATACCATACACTAATTGGTTCTGCCAACCTGTTTATTTCTTTAGATTCTCTTTTATATGTATGTATTTGGTTTTATTTTGTTTGTATACAATATTTGTTCATTATAAATACATTATAAAAAAATTGGAGTGGTTTTTTTTAGGGGAGGAATTAATCTCATTTTAATTCATTTCAATGGGGAAAACTGATTTCAGATACGAGCATTTTGACTTCTTGCCAAGCTCGGTCATGGAATGAATTAAACTCTTATCTCAAGGTACCACTGTATATATTTATATATATATATATATGCAACAGAGAACTACAGAAGTTGGTTAGCGAGTCTACTCTCCAGCCAAAGGAGGTTCATAGAAATCACAAACCTCCACATGGAGGTTTGTGATTTCTATGAAAACACGTGGTGGGCAGTAGATGGCGTTCGTGTAGATGATGGTAGTTGGATTGAATGGCAAAGACAGAGTTGTACTGAGTAGGTGTCCTCTCGTGATGAGTCTTTGGAGGTGTCACATAATAAGAATCACTCCAAGACTATCGCCATCACCCTTATCATAAGGTATGATGACCTCTGATAAAATTGTCCTATCCGATACCACAGCCAAACATGTTCACATAAAATGAAAACTGTTTCTTCATTAGGCACAACATACAACTTTTCATGATCTGTTGTCAAATCACAGCACTAGCCAGACTATTTCTAGAGAATGATATTTGGCTTGTATACAGCAACTCTTCAATACAAACTGAAGCTCTATAAAGCATATAACTAGTCACTTGATGGATGCAGATCCTCTGTGCTCCTTGTTGAGTTAATCATTGATATCTAAATTGAAGATTCAAAATTGTTTTCACTCTCACCTCCAACACATTCAATTTATGTGTTGAACTTGTTCGTTTTTTTAGGCTTCCAGTGAGAGATCAGTCTACTCGGGCTTCCTATACTCATGCTACTTAATGAATAGTATATTTAAACCTTCTGGATATTGGTT